>NC_069698.1:29673470-30923470 GCF_023699985.2 Odocoileus virginianus | reverse complement strand
TTAGCTTCCATAAATAAGTGAAATCATGATATTTTCTTTATCTGATTCATTTCATTTAGCATAATACCCTCTAGGTCCATCAATATTGTTACAAATGTCAAGATTTTACATTTTTATGGCTGGGTAATGTTCCATTGTATATATATGCCACTTATTCTTTATACATTCATTTTTTAATGGACACTTAGGGTGCTTCCATATCTTGGCTATTGTAAATAATGCTGCAGTGAACATTGGGGTGCATATATTTTTTGATGTGATGTTTTCATATTCTTTGGAAAAATGCACAGAATTGGGATTTCTGTATCGTATGAGTTCAGGTTTTAATTTTATGAGGAAACTCCCTACTGTTTTTCATAGTGGCTGTATCAGATTTTATTCCTAACAACAGTGCATGAAGGTTCACTTTTCTCCACATCCTCTCCAAGACTTTTTATTTGTTGCCCTTTTGATCGTCACCATTCTGAAATGTGTGATGTTGTATCTCATGATGGCATTATGTCTTATACTTATTAGCTTTTCCTTTATGACTAGTGTTATTAATTGAGCATCTTTTCATTGCCTGTTGACCACCTGTTTGTCTTCTTTGGAAAAACGTCTATTCTGATCCTCTGCCCATTTTTAACTGGATTCTTTGTTTTTGTGATATTGAGTTTTATGTGATCTTTGTATATTTTGGATATTATAGCCCCTTATTGGACATATCATTTACAAGTATATTTTCCCATTTGGTAGGTTGCCTTTAGTTTTGTTGATGATTTCTTTCATTGGGCAAAAGCTTTTTAAATTTAATGTAGTCTTGCTTATTTTTGCTTTTGTTGTCTTTGCCTGAGAATACATACCCAAAAAAAGCGTTGTTAAGATCAGTGTCAAAAAGTTTACTGCCTATGTTTTCTTCAAAGAGTTTTATAGTTTCAGGTAATTTTCAACACATTTTGAGTTTGCTTTTGTATATGGTATAAGTTCTGAGAGAATAGCATTGAAACAAGTATACTATCAAGGGTGAAACAGATCAGCAGCCCAGGTTGGATGCATGAGACAAGTGCTCAGGGCTGGTGCACTGGGAAGACCCAGAGGGATGGGATGGAGAGGGAGGTGGGAGGGGGGATCGGGATGGGGAACACATGTAAATCCATGGCTGATTCATGTCAATGCATGCAAAAACCACTACAATATTGTAAAGTAATTAGCCTCCAACTAATAAAAAATAAATGGAGAAAAAAAAAAAAAAAGAATCCCACAACCAGCCTAAAAAAAAAAGCGGTCTAGTCTCGTTCTTCTGCATGAAGCTGTCCCATTTTCCCAGCACTACTTATTGAAGAAGCTGTCTTTTCCCCATTGCATATTCCTGTCTCCTGTGTCATAGATTATTTGATCATATGAGGGTGGGTTTGTTTCTGGGTGCTCTATTCTTTTTTTGTGCCACTACATTACTGTTCTGATTACTATACCTTAGTAGTACATTTTGAAATCAGGGAGTGTGGCACCTCTAGCTTTGTTTTTCTTTTTTAAGATTGTCTTGGTTGTTCAGGGTCTTCTGTCATTTTGTACAAATTTTAAGATTATTCATTCTTGTTCTGTGGGGGAAAAAAACACTGAAATTTTGATAGGGATTTCTTTGAATCTGTAGATTGCTTTGTAATCAACAATATATGGATATTTTAACAATGTTAGTTCTTCCAATCTATGAGCACAGTGTATCTATTAATTTATTTGTGTCGTTTCCAATCTCTTTCATCACTATCTTAAAACTTTCAGAGTACAGTTCTTTCACTTCTTTGGTTAAATAAATTCTTATGTAACTTATTCATTTTGAGATAATTGTTAATGGGATTGTTTTCTTAATTTCCCTGATAATTTGTCTTTAGTGTATGGAAATGCAGTAATCTCTATATCAGTTAGTTCTTGTGACTTTATTGAAGTCAGTTATTCATTCAAGTGGTTTTTTGATGGCCTCATTTGGATTTTCTATATATAGTGTCACCTCATTATAAATAATGATAGTTGTACCTCTTCTTTTCATTTTGAATGCCTTTTATTTCCTTTTCTTGTCTTATTGCTGCAGACAGGACTGTATTCATTTAACATGGTATGTATGAACATCTATACTTTGTTCTTGGTCCTTGAGTAACAGCTTTTAGTAACTGACTATCATGGTACTGTGAGTTTGTCATATACAGTTTTTATTACATTGGAGTATATTCCTGCTATACAAACTTTATTGAGAGTTCTTTTCATAAATGGTCATTGGATTTTGTCAAGTGACCTATCTGCATCTAATGAGATGATGGTATAATTTTTATTCTTAGTTTTTTTTTTTTTTTTTCTATTCTAATTAGATGATTTGTACTATTCTGTCTCCCAAATTGCTAATCCATTCTAAACTGCTGCTGATTCCCTCTAGTGTATTTTCCACTAAAGTTACTATATTCTTCAGCTCTAAATGATTCTTTCTTGTACTTTTAGCTGAAGTTCTCACTATTTTCCTCCATTCTTCTCCCAAGTTTGGTGAACATTTTTATGATCATTATTTTGAACTCTTTATCAGGTGAATTACTTATTTCATTCATTTTTTCCCTTGGGGTTTAATCTTCCTCTTCCATTTGGAAGATATTACTGTCTCTTCATCCTGTTTGACTTTCTGTGTTCGTTTTCATAAATTTCCCTGCTGGCTCAGATAGAAAAGAATCTGCCTGCAATGCAGGAGACCCAGGTTTGATCCCTGGGTCAGGAAGATCCCCTGGAGAAGGGAATAGCTACCCACTTCAGTATTCTGGCCTGGAGAATTCCATGGACTGTATAGTCCATGAGGTTGCAAAGAGTCGGACATGACAGAACGACTTTCACTTTCACTTTCTTGGTAGTAAGTCTGCACAATGTTCCTTGTGATATCCCTCCTTAACACAGGTCACTGTATTGGGGAGAGTTTCCCCCAAATACTGTATGTCTTTGCCTCTCCAACCTGTCTTTATGTGGTCCATCCATCTTCTGGTGTACACAAGCTCTTCAATAAGACCTCAGTTCTTTTTTAGGAGGAATCACTTTGCATGGAGGTGTCTGCAGGAAGAGAAGAGTTCAGTCTTTTTACACCACCATCTTGGACCAGGAAATTCACATTACAGGCAATTTTAAGCTCCCTTGTTAATACTTGCATTGCATGAGTTTTTTCAATAACATTTTTAGTAATTGTTTGTAGTGTTTGAGCATATCAAATATAAAGTCAGCAATGCTGGACAATCTGTTTCATTTATGAATTTATCTATCGTAGATCAGTTTTTGACACCTCTATTTTGATAATCTTAGAGCTTCTTCAGTATATAGTAATATCTTTAAATATATGTCTCTGACAAAAAACTTCCACATATATTGCTTTTTTTCTTCTTAAGTGCCTAGACCTTCACCAGGGTCCTGATCACAGCAGGTGCAAATCATTTTGCTTGTATCCTTCACATCGTCCCTACCTCCTGTCTCTCACCACTCACTTTCATCTGTATTTCAAATTGATAAAAGTGAAGTACTTCCATCCTCATATGTCTTTTTGAATTAGAAACATAAGTACCTCCTTTGTCTCTGTTTGAAACTTTGAACTTTGCATCAAACTTCCTTTTTCTTCATAGTGTGCATCCTAACCTGAGCAGAGAGAATTTATTTCTATCTTTATCTCCTTGTGAAAAGTGACTGTTTTATTACTTGTTCTGAAACCCAGATTTTCTTATTCTTTTAATACTTATTCTCCCTTTGCAATCTGTACTGTTTATTTCACACATCTTTAAACTTGTGTCATCTTTATAATGGCTAATAGAATTTAGCACAGCTGTCCCTTGTATACATGGGGGATTGGTTATAGGTAGGGGCCTCCTCAGATCCCCAAATCTGTGGGTGCTGAATTTCCTTTTGTAAATTGATACAGAACTGTCCACCCTCTGTAGCCACTGGTTCTGCATCCATGTGCTCAGTTGTTTCTGAGTTTGCGGCCACATGGACTGTAGCCTTCCAGGCTCCTCTGCCCATGGAGTTTTTCAGGCAAGAATTCTTGAGTGGGGTGGCATTTCCTACTCCAAAGGATCTTCCACACCCAGGGATCAAACCTGTGTCTCCTGTGTCTCCTGCATTGGCAGGCAGGTTCTTTACCATTGGTGCCACCTGGGAAGCCACTGCATCCATAGATTCAACCTACTGCAGGCTGAAATTCAGTCCACAGCTGTTTGAATCCATGAAGGCAAAACCTACAGACACAGAAGACCTACTGTACATTTACTGACAAAATTCTGCATGTAAATGGATCTTCTCAGTTTAAGCCCTTGTTATTCAGTGGTCAAGTGCATTTAATTTTTTTCTAGCTTGTGTGGATGGAGGAAATTGTGGGTGCTTCATGCAGGTAAAAATGAACATAAATATTTTAAAATACCTAATGTTACTCTCCAAGTATGACATTTCAAATAATTAAATATATAAATTATTTGGATATTTTCTCTCTCTTAAAAATTATCTTTGCTTTGCAGAGCATCTGTACAGAAATATATGTTGCTTTTAAAAGCCATGTTTTTGACCTCTTATGCTTCAACTGTATGGGTGGATGTGTACATTAAAAAAAGTAGCTTTGAAATAGTTGTTAGCAGGATTCTATTAAAACCTCAACTATTAAAGTTAGCAGATCACAACTTTCTAAGGAGAGAAAAGAAAATCTACATGAGTGATGTTGATATAATTTGTGTTTATGATAAAAAACAAGCATATTGCTTTATGACAATGGATTTCAAATTCAATAAAATATATTTGGAAATAAGGTATAAAACATAAATAATATGAAATAGGAAGAATTATAGCTAATATTTGTCAGGAGATTAATATATACATATCTCCTTAGGAAGTATTTGCCACTGTAGAAAATATTAATATAGTAGCATGTATAGTAAAGGTAGGAAGAGGTATCTAATTTCATAAATTTTATGTAGATCAGAAGTATTAAAATTTAGTTGTCTGATTCTTAATAACTATAATCTGGGTAACCTGTGTACAGAACTTTCTCCTACTTTTAATTAGATTCTTTTGAATTGATGAAATTATTTATGATCTGTTCAATTCAAATGGCATATATTCAATATAATAGATAAATTGAGCAGGTGTAACTTAATGCTTTTACACTTATTGGTCACTTGGGAGAGTTCATAGTTTCTGAAGTTAATGCCAGTTAGAATAATGTTCTCAGTGACAAAAGAAACTCAGTAAAAAAAAAAACCCACATACACAACACTATATAAACACAACAGTATATATAGCATCTTTAATTCAGTTCAGATTTCAATATGGCAGCAACAAACTAAATTCAGCAGTAAATTACCTTTTGGGGATAAAAAGATTAAGACACAGCCTTATTCTTTAGTATGTTCTACTTCTGAGAGGAGATCATCAAACACATTAGTGTAAGACAAAGTGTAAGGCAAAGCCCAGGAGTGAAAAAATACAAAGTTTGACTCTAAGGTTTTAATATGCAACAAAGGCAGGTAACTTGTTCTCTTTTAACCTCAACTTCTCCATTTGCCATTGTTAGCTACATTGTAGGTTTTACTCTGATTCAGATTGTCGGGGGAGTTTGTAATTTCCTCCATTTTGCCTTGCTGCAACAAAAATTTGAAGCGATGACAGACCAGTGTCATAGCCCTGTGTTATAGCTCAGTTTTATTTAGAAAGTAAAGGAAAATACATCCTCAAGGTGTGAGGGTGGGCCGACCCAAAAGACACGAAGAGAAGGGAAGCCCCGATCTTTCTAGGCTTCCTCCTTTTATACATTTGTCTCCTCCGGGATGAGCCTGCCTTATGTAAATTGGGCTAGCTAGGAGGGGTGTTTATTTCATCTGAGGTCCTCACTCTAGTCCTCGGAGGACCTTCCTTTGTTCTATTTTCACGGGCTTTGTCCCTTCTTTGTCTTTTAGCCACCACCATTTTGGACTCCTTTTTCCTATTCTAGCTACCTAACATTCCCCCCTCAAGAGATGGGAGGCCCAATTCTTTGGGAATAGGAGTGTCGAGGGCTCTCTGGCTACTTCCTGCTTAACTGGGACAGCGAGGGGAATTGGGCATCCCCCTCTCGCTAGTCTCAAGCCTCAGAGTTCTTATAGTGGTGTTCATCTAAGGATGAGTGATATTTTCTATGGTCGGCTGTAGTTTTACATATCCTTGTTGAACGGGCACTGCACGTTGCGGCTTGTTGACCTGCATAGAGACAAAAAGGGTTAGACAATTGATAGTACATGGAGCAATCATAAGCAGCATCAAACAGGGATTAGCATGAAGATTAGCAACTTCGAATTCCCCCTTGCCAGGAGAAGGATCCCTCAAAGAGAGATTGTAGCAACCCTAAGAACTCTCCAGTGCATTCTTTGAGGTCCTGTAGGATCTAGGATGTTTTTCTTGAGGACTGTGAGACTTTCTTTAACTTAGCTGAGGCATTTACCCATAAACAACACGTCTCATTCAAGATGGTTCAAGCCCGTCCTTGTTCAGGGATCAGGAGATCTATCTCCTGTCTATTTTGGAGCACAACCCCTTCCAAGCTGTGTTGGCTCTTCAGAGCTGTCCTGAAAAATCTTTTTCCCAGAAACTAGATTTTGGGGGTGTTCACTAGAATGGCACTCATTTGTAGTCCTGAATAGGTATCTGAGGTTTCCCAGGGGCTCACAGGTGTATTGAGTGCCCTCTTCTGTTTTCTTCCATGACTTGATTCATGAGTAGTGAATTCAGGAGTCATGCCCTGGTACCTTGACTGCTGTGGGGGTAGAAAGTATTACAGGGTAGGGGCCCTTCCATGTGGGCTGGAGTTGAGCCTTTGGGGGCCATCTTTCCAGACTTTAATTAGGACTTGAGTCCCTGGAGCATACAGTGGTGACTAGAATCTTTTGGGTCCTGGTTGACACCCAACAAGTATATATCCTGTTGGAATTGCCCAATGGCCATGGTATAAGACCAGAGGGTCTGAGCCTCTGGATCTAGGAAGAGATCATTGACATAAGCAAAAGGTTTCCCATATAGCATCTCATGAGGGCTAAGACCAACCTGTTTCTTAAGGGCAATACCGGTTCAGAGGAGAGCTATTGGTAAGGCCTCCTTCCATCCCAGGGAGGTCTCCTGGGTTAACGTTTTTATCACTGATTTTAAGAATTGGTTGGCTCTTACTACTTTTCCTAAAGACTGAGGCCTCCAGGCAAATGCAGATAATAAGTAATGCCCAATGCTTTAGAGACCCCTTCAGTGACCTTAGAAGTAAATGATATCCCATTATCACTTTGTAATGACCTGGGCAGACCAAATCTTAGAATGGTTTGATGGAGCAATTTTTTTTTTTTTTTTTTTTTTACCACCTCTTCAGCTTTCTCAGTCTGGGTGGGAAAGCCTTCAATCCATCCTGTGAATGTATCTTTCATGACAAATAGGTATTTATACCCTTGAGAAACTGGCATCTGGGTGAAGTCCATCTGCTAGTCCTCTCCTGGATAGGCCCCATGTCATTGGATGGGCTGGGCCAGCTGGGGTCTTTGAGCTCCTTGGGGGCTGTTTAACTAGCAAGTGGGACAAGAGGAGACAACTTGCCTTATAGTTGTTTGGAGGTCTGTCCCTCTGAAGGACCTTTCCAGTAACATTTGGAGGGCCTTTTCCCCTAAATGAGTGGTGGCATGTAATGAGTTAACCAACTTCCATTGGAGGTTCCCAGGCAGAAAAAGGAGTCCCTCCTTTTGGAACCACCCCATATGATCTTCTTGAAAGCCCTCACTCTTAGCTTTAAGAGTCTCACTTTCAGTATATGAAGGAGTTTCTGGCAAATTAGTCTGTGGAACTAAGGTAGCAACACCTATCAGGTCAATATTCTGTAATGCTGCTCTCTTACTGCCTGATAGGCTTCTTGGTTTCCTTGGGCCACTTCCATGCTCCCTTTTTGGTGTCCTTTACAGTGGGAGGTTGAAACCTCAGCAGGCAGAAGGACTGCCTCCAAGAGCTTAAGGATTTATCACCATATTTGATCGGGGACCTTTGGGTGGTCAAGTGGTCTCTTTCTTTTCAAATAGCAGCATGTGCATGTAGCACCAGAAAGGCATACTTGGAGTCAGTGAAAATCGTTACTTTTTCCTTTTCCCAGCTCTAAATTTTAAGTCAGGGTTATGAGTTCAGCTAATTGGGCTGAAGTATCTGGTGCAAAGGTTTAGCCTCTGTGGTATCAAAATTGGAGACTACTGAGTTTCTGGCTCTTCTTTTTCCATTCAAGACAAAGCTGCTTCCATCAGTGTACCAGATTTCCTCAAGACTGGTCAGAGGATCTTCTGACAATCCCTCTCGAGTATTTGTCAAGTGGTCCAAGGTTTCTAGGCAAGAGTGAAAGAGGAGAGAGTCCTCGGAGGTAGGCAGGAGGGTAGCAGGGTTAAGACCCTCACAAGGGGATATAGTCAGGCATGGATTTTCCATTAGCACTACTTGATATCTGAGGATTCTTTGATCAGACATCCATAAATGGCCTCTCCCATTTAGGGGTCGTTTCACTTGGTGGCTGGTAAAAATAGTTTGTCCCCAAAAGTTTTAAAGCATCTTCTATCAGGATTGCAATAGCTGCAAGATTTTGAAGGCAGGCAAAGATCTCTTCCCAATAAGGGAGTAGGACACTCAGGGATCACCAGAAACTGGTGGGAAGATATTTGTCCATCCCAGCAACAAAGAAGTGCTCAGGTGAATCTTCTTGTAATTGTTTTTCCTGTAGCACCCAAAATGGTACAGGTCTGGGATTGCGCAGAGTCGGACACGACTGAAGCGACTTAGCAGCAGCAGCAGCAGCATCTGGGGGGAGAAGGCTCTGGAGCAGGAGGTCAGAACAGAATAGGTAGCCCCTGTGTCAACCAGGAAATCCTTGGAACTACCTGCCAAAATCTGTTTGCACTCTTGGTTCTAGTCCCATGATGGTTATTTGTTACAGATGGGCTGGCTGGAGCAGGCCACCCAGTCCTGTTAAACCATTGTGAGGGAAGGCTTGGCACTCGACCTTGAGGCTCTTGGGTCCCGAGGGCAGAGTGCCACCCAGTGTTCCAACTGATGGGATTTGTAGCAAACCATTTTAGGAGACTTGCCACAGTTTGGACACTCTTTGGCCCAATGTCCTGCCTGTCTACAGATTAGGAACTTGCCTCATGCCTTGTCCTTTAAGGACTCAAGTTTTGCCATAGGGCTTCCCTGGAGGGCAGCCAGCATCTGGGCATGCCTTGTCTCTTTCCTTCTCCCCCTTTCCTGGGCCTTGGCCTCCCTCTCCTGTTCTCTGTTATAAAAGGTATTGGTGGCTGTCTGGACCATCTCATCCAAAGAGGCCACAGGGTCCTGCTGCTGTAGCTGTTGTAACTTTATCCTGGTGTCTGATGCACACTGGGGCAGGAATTTGTCCTTTAAAATCACCTGTCCCTTGTAAGAGTCCAAGTTCAGATTGGTAAACTTCTGGAGGGTCTCTTTTAGATTTTCCAGAAAGGCAATGGGGTTCTCATTGGACTCCTGAGTTGTTGCTGAAACTGGGCACAGTCCCACCTCTAACAGGCTTATTTCTATTTTCATGGGTAGACTTCTTTAGGGGTGAGTCTTTCTGAAGCTTATCCTACCCAGTACTGTTGCAACCTGAGAGCTCGGCATCTCTGGGTCAGGGTGCAGATACCCAGGCAGGCTGAAGCATGACAGCCTCCTGGAGATTGAATCCCCAGGCAGGTCGAGGCATGTCAACCTCCTGGGACCTCTGGACTGGTGGATCCCTGAACAGGTTGAGGTGTGAGAACCAGATCCCTAGGCAGGTAGAGGCAGGTTGACCTCCTGGGACCCCCAGACTGGAGTTGGGCATCCCCAAGGTCTCCAGAATGACTAGTCCTGGGTAGGATAAGGGGTTGTAATCTTAACTCATTGCTGGTTTGTTCACTGTGGATAGGAATAGATATCATGATGTAAAGCAACCCAAGACTGTGCCCTGAGACTGGGAACCTGGAGAAACAGTCATAAGCTCTTATTGCTCTGAGGGAATGTAAATCACTGATTTCTTCCCCTAGTCCTCCTTAAGATCAGGTTAGGGTGTCTCCAATGGTAAGCATTTCATTGTCATAGACTCACTCTAGGTAATAGCAGAAATAATGACAAAGGAGTAGATTATCTAGTCCTGTTAGGAGCATTAAGATTATTTTAATAACAAGTGGGGGTGGAGCAATGTTGCCTACAAGGGGGCAGGGTCCTGGCTGCAGGAGTTAGTAAGTGGCTTAAGAACAAATTGATAAGAGGCATCAGGCTAGATGTTCCATAAAAGTGGAGTAGAGATTTGATCCAGGGATATATTTGTAACTTCAGGAGAAGGGTGGTAAGTGGGCCCAATGGCCTGCAGGGCTAATTCCCAAAGTGGCAAATATTATCCCCGGAAGCTCAATTGCCCTTGAAGGGATGCCAGCAGATGGACTTCTAGCAGGCATTGTGTGCCTGTCACCTGCCTTAGCAGGTTCACTGAGAGATGCTCTGTGGCCCATGCTGTAGGAAATATGGGAGATGGAGGCCTGAGTATCTAGAGGGATTGGATATTATGCAGCATGTCCCTCCAATAGGCCAGCTCTTTTCTGGTTGTCCCTCTAGAAGACTGTAGAGGCAACATTGTGGGCTTGGATGGGGCTCAGGAGAGGAGCATGAAACAGGAGGGAAGGGGGCAGGGCACAACTTTTGAAAGAATGACATAGCCCAAGGGCATAACATAAACCCATTAAAATCAAATGGGTCCAAGTTGACAAGTCAAATTCAACTAAACCTTGATCCTCAATCTGCAAGCTGACTGACACACCCAGAAGTGCCAGGACAGTTCCAAGGCACTGTCTAAAGATGCGGGAGTGGGTGGTTCCCCAGTTGTTGGAATGATCCTCCCACTCATTAGTATGTGAAATCACCCAGCTCACAAAAACTGACCACACCACTTTCCATGACCCCTGCACTCTGCTCTGTGAAGATCCACACCCTGTGGAGTGTGTTTCTGTCTGAATCCGAACAAATCCATCCCTTACCTACGGCTGTGTCTCTAACTGAATTTTTGCAATGAGACATCAGAACCTGAGCTTCATTAGGTCCTGAAGTCAGGCACCATGGGTTTTTGCTGGACTCAAGTTCCCAGGAGAGAAGGAGAGAGGAGCTGAAGGATGGGAGGAAAAAGTAGTAGCAAAGGCATAACCTGCCAGAAAATCTGCTAAATACCTGACTTGTGCTCACAGTTTTCACTGGCCTGATCCTTGGCACAAAAATTAAGGGCAGAAGAACCCCCACCCGCTTGGGTAACAGCTACTAGGATGCAGAGGATAGTGGAGCCTTCAGGACACGCTGGGGAGTGGCCTTTCCAGAGTCCCTCAATTGTACCCACTGCTGTTCACCTGTTCTTGGGGGGTTTGAGGAAACAAGAAATGAGAGATTGTAAAGGAATTAAGATTTTGTTAGCCATATGTCCTTCTAGCCTTAGGAGCAAGGACCTCCTACCTTAACCAGAGGTCTTCTGGAATCTGAAGCTGAGCCGCGTGAGCTTTCTGCCGAGTTTGATTTTCTGTTCCGGTTTCCAGCACTCTGAGCTTCTTGTCACTTCCCCTGAACTGGGTTTTCTTTGCGTTCTCCTTCTGCCATGGGAGCTTTTGCAGAGTTGGGCTTCTGCTGTACTTGGCCTCTTCTGGAAAGGGCCAAGCTGAATTGTTTCAGCCAGGTTAAATCCAAGTCATGGCACCATAAATTTTGGGGGAGTTTGTAATTTCCTTGTTTCTGTCTCATTGCAACAAAAATTTGAAGCAACAGATGGACCAATGTTACAGCCCCATGTAATTCCCTCGGATCAACCAGTGTTACAGCCCCATGTTACAGCTCAGTTTTATTTAGAAAGTAAAAGGAAAATACATC
Organism: Odocoileus virginianus; assembly: GCF_023699985.2. Lineage (NCBI taxonomy): Eukaryota > Metazoa > Chordata > Mammalia > Artiodactyla > Cervidae > Odocoileus > Odocoileus virginianus. The sequence continues at coordinate 30,911,554 of NC_069698.1, read as the reverse complement.
CTTGAGGTGTGAGGTTAGGTTGATCCAAAAGACACGAAGAGAAAGGAAGCCCCAATCCTTCTAGGTGTCCTCCTTTTATACATTTTTCTCCTCCCCTCTGAGCCTGCCCTATGTAAATTGGGCTAGCCAGGAGGGCTATTTGTTTAACCTGAAGTCTTCACTCCAGTCCTCGGACCTTACTTTGTTCTATTTTGCTGGCTTTTCCCTTCTTTGTCTTTTAGCCACCGCCATTTTGGGCTCCTTTTTCCTATTCCAACTACCTAAGAAGATGTTAATAGAAGTTGGCTTAGAAACAGTTTCTCTTTCAGCACTGACTTCATATCTTTAGCCTTTAACTAAATCTTAATCCTGAATGTCAATAAGCCATCAGATATTATACAGAAACAAGGCTCCTTGAAGGTGGTAGAGTGCAGTGATTACTGGTTCTTAACATAAATGCCTCGTTTCAAATTCCACATTTTCTGTCTTCTCACTGTATGATTTGGGTTAGGTAATTACTCTGAGCCTCATTTTTCCTTGTCTGGATTGTTTTGAAGACATTCATATACATACATACATACATACACACACACACACACACACACACACACACATGACAGATGAAATTAAACAATATGTAAATATAAGCATATTCAAATCCTCAAGAATATTTGATGTTGTTATTATTTAGGAACATGAAAATGATAGGGTTTGATCAAGTGATTCTTGAAGAATTTGAGTCAAATGGAAATTCTCTTGCTTCAGGGATGATTGAGAAAGCCAGACTCTTGAAAGAGCAAGTGTAACAGGGAAGAGTCAAAACTGACTAAAATTGCCTTTCTTCAGATGCCTGTCAACCTGTAGATGGCAGGAAGGAAGAAATTAACACATTCCCCTGCCTGAGGCTTGCCATTCTAGGAGATATTTCAGGAGTAAATGATCTTTTTACTTTATTTCCTCACCTGCCCCCATCTCTGATCTATAAAAGAACCTGAAATCAGGATGATTATTTTGAGACTTCAGTCTGCAATCTTCATCAGCCTGATCTTGGGTTGCCTTTGCCTGCACCAGCTTGGAATTGAGCTGGGTCGCAGTAGTGGAAGCACCAGATTCTAGCCACTAGACAAGTGGCTTTGCAGAAAAGAACTTACACAAAGAGAGAAAGTAGTGAAGCAAGTAAAGCATTAGAAGGAAAGAGAGTACAGTACATGTGGATAGACACACAAGCCCACTTCAAAAGTCCGTGAGTTGCACCTGCGTAGCAGTTTAAATCACTTATACAGGGCATTTCTTACAGGTTCCTTTGGCCAATCATTTTGATTTGCCTGGTTCACAGTCCATGTTTGGTGTATCTCAGGATCCTTCCATGTGTGTGCATGCCCAGATGGATCCTACTGAAAAGGCATCTGGGTAGAGCATCCCTTGACATGACTCCCCTTTGGCCTCCAAGGAGCCTTTTTTCACATGTGTGGTGGGGGACGTCTCCTGACTTCAGGAACAAAAAATATGTGGGCTGTGCAGGGTCCAGCCTCTTCTCTTAATTGCCCTGCTATTCTTGGAGTTTTGGTCCATAAGAAAAGAATCTCCAATTGCTTTACCCTGGGAGGCCCATCCTCCTGCCTCAAACCAGCTTTCTGAATGAACTCATATTCCTTGCCTCAACACCTTGTCTCTTGGATACTTTGACCTATTGTATGGTGAGCAGAGTAAGCTTGGACTTGGCAACTCAAGGAGACTTTAGACAATGCATGGGAGGAGTGATAGAAAGCAGGTTACAAATTCAGAAATCAGGTCTTGGTTATTCACTGGCTAAGAGGATGAATATTCCCAGAGTGATTCACGTATGCATGCTAAGGTTGAAACACATGGAGTATGCCTGAGCTTTGCTTTAGTGATAATTGATAAAAGCAGAAATGCTCAGAATATGTAAAAATAAAGGTATTCTAGGTTTTTACATCTCCCCTAAACTTAGAATTGACATTTCACTCCTTAGCAGTGGTTGAAAGTGGGAAAAGAGCATGTTAAGCATTTCCTGCTTTTTTAGAACAGTATAAAGATGTAGACTAAGCAACAAATAAAAATATTCTTATATTTGTTCATTTTATAACAACTCTTCGAAATGAAAGATAGCTTTGCATCCCTTTAAAAATTTGCATATAAAAGACAACAATATTTGACTCCTAGGCTAATATTATTCACTTTCTGGGAATACACATAAAGTTTCAGGAGAAGTGATTTGAGCTTGTGCTGTCACCATAGTTGGAAAAAAAATAATCACTACACATGAAAATGTCACAAGTGTTAAATTAGGGAATTGTAGATGAAAAGATCACAGGAAATCATCTTCTGTGATAAATACTTTCTTTCATTTTGGGGAAATTAGTAGAAATAATTCTTAGTAATTTTTATTAAAAATGCTATATTGAAAGTGACATAGTTTTCTATGATCACTTTCTTTTTCAAAATTACTTTCTTCATTTTTTAATTGGAAGGTAATTACTTTACAGTCCTGCATTGGTTTTTTCCATACTTTAGATTTCTCAGGTAAATGTTGAGACAACAGTTAATTTCTTTTAATCAATCTTATTGTGAAGACACTACAAAATGTATTCTCATAACAATTGTTTTAAGCAGGGATCTTGGTAAGTCCAAAAGTTTATCACAAATTATTAAATGTTAGAAAATAAAATAAAACATGCAGCTATATTTAAAAAAAAATAGAACTAAAATGTTTGAACCCAGAAAAAGAAATGATAATTCTGTGATGTGATGGAGGTGTTAGCTAATGCTGTAGTGGTAATTATCTTACAACATATAAGTTTATCAGATCATCACATTGTACACCTTAAACTTAAACAATGTTTTATGTCAACTGTATTTCAGTAAAGCTGGAATAAATAATTCAAGACTGGTAGATATTTTCTCTCGGCACTTTGAAGAGATTCTTTTGTCTCCTGAAATTTTAAGATTTTTTTTTTTAATTTTAAAAGTGAAATAAAGAAATTATCTAAAAGTGTACAATTAATAGATTGGCCATGTTATGGGCTGAATTGTGTTTCCCAAAAGATGTTACAGTCCTAAACTCCAGTATTTGTGAATGTGATTTTGTTTGGAAATAATTTCTTTGCAGATGATCAAGTTAGGTCAATAGAGTGGGTCCCCATCCAATATAATTGGGTCCTTTTGAAAAAAAGTTTAGACACAGTGACAGAAATGAATGGAAAGAACGTGATGTAAAGACAAAGGGAGAACCTTGTCTCGAAGCCAGGGAACACTCGAGGTTACCAGAAGCTAGCCATGAAGCATGTGACAGATTGTCCCTCACAGCTCTCAGAGTGAACTGATCCATAAATGCCTTCATTTTGGAATTCCTGCTTCTCGAACTATGAGGCATTTCTCTTGTTTAAGGTACTACTGTCTGGTAATTTGCTATGGAAGCCCCAGAAGATTAATCTATACACGGATATTTTAATCAACAGAAATAAAAGCCAGAGAAAACTTAGCACTTTCCCGTTGTCAGTGAAGGACCCTATCTTGTCTTTCTTGATGCCTTTATGAGGCACTTCAAACATTAAGAAGCACCTTAGTAGACCCTCATCATATCAACCCACCATTTCCCCTACTCCTTTCCTGCAAAGGGCCCTCCACTGTCAGATACCTGCAGTGCTTACCAGGCAGTAGTTTTACTTCGGCTCGTTGACACTCCTTTCTGTCCTTCCTGAATCACAACAGCTCCCAACTCTCTAGCTAAATAGATACGAGTGGACATAGCCACCAATGTGCTAGAGCCCTTAGTACTTTATAGAAGAGCTCTTTTAATTCCTTAATGTTGTAGTTTACACCAGGCAGGTATCCAAGTATACCATAAGTGCGCCAGTGACTCACAGAAATTTCAATGAAAATTCTTTTATGTTTAAGAAGATACACTATGAAGTCAGGCTTGAAATCTATGAGTTCCTATGAGTTTTATATTTCATATAAAAATCTATGGGTTTTTATAAATGCATTTCCCAAGTGAGTCTTGAAACCTCTATGCAAAGTCAATTTACCAAATATGTTAGTTATTAGGAATACCAATAATTGACAGAAATAGACTGAAAATGAGACCTCCCCCAAATATGTATCAGTGGCAAATAAGCACTAAAATTTGCTTGAAATCATTAGTCATTAGGAAATATACAAAAAAAACCACAATAACTTGCTACTGCATGGTAGCTCAGCTGTAAAGAATCCTCCTATCATGCAGGGAGCCCTGGTTCGATCGCTGGGTCGGGAAGATCCACTGGTGAAGGGATAGGCTACGCACTCCAGTATTCTTGGACTTCCCTTGTGGCGCAGATGGCAAAGAATCTGCCTGCAATGTGGGAGACCTGGGTTTGATCCCTGGGTTGGGAAGATTCTGGAGAAGGGAATGGCTATCCACTTTGATATTCTAGCCTCGAGATCTCCATGGACAGAGGAGCCTGGCAGGCTACAGTCCATGGGATCCCAAAGAGTTGGACATGGCTGAGGGACTTTCACCTTTACTTTCATATGGCTACTAGCATGGCTGAAATGATAAATCACACAAGATAGAGTGCTGTTGAGGCTGTGAAGAAATGTAAACCCTCATGCATTGTTGGTGGGAATGAAAAATGTAGCTACTTTGGAAAACAATAGAGAAGCAGCTTCTTTAAACATATATTTATCATGTGACTGCTATTTTACATGTAGGTATTTACTCAAGAGAAATGGAATTATATGTTCATACAATGGCCTGCTCATAGCAGCTTTATTCATATAGCTCCAAACTGAAAATAACCCAGATGTCCCTCCATTGGTAAATGGATAAACAAAACACTACTCACTAATAAAAGTAATAGATAATAAATATATATAACACAATATATAAATCTACAAAGCATTACATTAAAGTCAGAGAAAGCAGAGAAGACTATATAGTATATGATGCCATCTCTATGATATTCTGCAATAAGCACAACTCTAGGAAGAGAATTCTGAATGTAGTGGTCAGAGACTAGAGGTGATAACATGCAAATAAAACACTTTACAAAAATTTTATTGATGATGGAATAGTATCTCATATACTTGTTGTTGTTTAGTCACTAAGTCATGTGTGACTCTTGTCACCTCATGTACTATAGCCTGCTAGGCTCCTCTGTCCATGGGATTTCCCAAGCAAGAATATTGGAGTGGGTTGCCATTTCCTCCTCCAGGAGATCTTCCTGACCCAGAGAGTGAACATGTGTCTCCTGCATTGACACACGATTTCTTTTACCACTAGTGCCACCTGGGAAGCCCAAGTGCTTTAAAAATTCACAATTTTGTAATTAATTAAGGAAATTTTTAAAAATGCAATGTTTAACAACTTTAAAATTGCTTCTAATTGCACTGCTGGTTATTACTAATTTCTTTTCATACTAGTCTAATTTATGCTTCTCTTTTTAGTAAAGGACTGTACTATTATAGGACTTCCCAGGTGGCACAGTGGTAAAGAATCCACATGTCAATGCAGGAGACACAGGAGACTTGGGTTCAATTCCTGGGTCAAGAATATCCCCTGCAGTAGAAAATGGCAAACCACTCCAGTATTCGTGCCTGGAAAATGCCATGGATAGAAGAGCCTGGCAGCCTACAGTCCATTGAGTCACATAGAGTTAGACAGGACTAAGCGACTGAGTATGCATGCCTACACTATTACAGGAAAGCACATCTCTGAGTAGGAGAAGGTTTGAATTCTCATGGGAGTTTGGGGTCAACTCCAATGGGTTAGTACTAACAGTGCCAGTGCCACCTACTTCCTGCAAATGCAATGTCACACTTAATGTGGAAAAAAAAAATCAGACTTTTGTAATGTGCCTTGCAAGTTGCAATTCTTTCTATGAGGGCAAACACAATAGGAATTTGGGCCACCAAAATCCTCTGAACATCCAAGTTTCAAGCATTCCTTTAGATGGTAAATTTCTAATTTTTTTCTCCCCTAAAATGACACATCTCCATTCACATTAAATCCTTATGGTAAGGAATTAGAATTTTCTATCTGCTATACTTGTTAATTTTCTAGGTAAGAAGACTGGAGTAGGTTGCCATTTTCTACTCCAGGGGATCTTCCTGACCCAGGATTGAACCCTCATCCCTTGTATCTCCTGCACTGGCATGTGCAGCGTGTAAAAGAGTGTATTTCCAGTTATATTTCATTCAGAAAGATACTAAACTTGTTTTCTTCCACATCAAGCTTAAGAAGCTCAGTTGTTGCCCAAATTTTAGGTATGCTCATTTTTTCTGTCACCCTTGACTTTGGAGGAGCTGGGCACATTCTGATATTTCTGTTAGCCTGGAATGAGAAAGAAAAACAGTTTAATTCAGGAAGTTTAAGACTTGATTCCCAGTTTTCTAGAATGTTATAGTTTACTATTTTCTGTTCACTTAACAGAAGGCATTCTGCTTCTTACCCAGATGCTGATCACAGATTTGTTACTGCCCTGAAAACATCCCTCTACTTATGTCTCACATAAAACTGTCTTACTTTTTTTTTCTAAGAAGAGCAAAGGAAATTTGTGAAACATCAAGAGAACAGTTATTTCTGCTTCTTTGAGAAAATCAGCTTAGGAAATCTGAGACTAAAACATAGTCTTTGTGGCCCCATGGACTGTAGCCTGCCAGGCTGCGCTGTCCGTGGAATTCTCCAGGTAAGAATACTGCAGTGGGTAATACTCCCTACTCCAGGAGATCTTTCTGACCCAGGGATTGAACCCAGGTCTCCTGCATTGCAGGCAGATTCTTTACTGTCTGAGGCACCTGGGAAGCCCATAAAACATACAACTTGTGTTTTATTTTTCACATCTAGAGTTAAAGTATGTTTTTAAAAGAACAATGGTAAAAAAAAAAAGTACAGTCAAAAAATTACAGTCTAACTTCATATTAGTTTTTCTGTCTTCTATTTGTGGATATTTTAAGAAATTCTTCATATACATATTATTTTGGGAAATGAAAGTGTATAAGAATTCTGGCTGCTGAAGCTTTTGTATTCTGGAAGCATTCATGAATATTTCTCTTTAAAGGTTGGCACAAAAGAAAATTTTTCCCAACATTTTAATCTTTGATGCTACCTATGGTTATTTTTTAATGAGATAAATCAGTTTTCCATTTGAGTTCTTCATCTAAAATTGGTCCGCTTATTTGTAGAAAAGAAACTTTAGTTTTTGCGTTTCTCTTTTGCTGGTCAGTGTTTCCTAAGTTCTATGTTGTAAGTTTTCATTGATATTCAAGAAATTATGTAAAAGGCATTTAAAATTGTATTATTTGAACTGGACAAATGTAAACACCTGTACATTTGAACATCTCTTCTACAAAAGTGTCTTTGAAAGTTAGCAAAAACTTAGAAAACTAGCATGCTTGGGACTGGAGTGAGTTCAGAGGAGAGAGGTACTGGATGAGGTTAGAGAGGGAAGCAATGGAAAAGGATGTGAATATTGGAATTATGATGAGGGCTAGTGGGCTGTTTCAAAAAGGAATCAACAGGACATGAATACACAGAACAGGCAGTGCTGGGTATAGCAGAGGCTGCCTGCCTCTTTGTCCCCAGACCCCAGCACAGGTCCCAAATCAACAATTCCTCCTCCACTGATGAAGGTCATTTACCCACTCTGCTAGAGCTGTGACCTCCTTCTGCATCTCTGTGAACTGTCCCAGTGACACTGTCCCAGAAGCTTCAAATTAACATTCATGACCTGAAAAAGAGTCTGACTTCCCCAGGGTCACTCAACAGTGTTTTGACTTCTCTAGGCTGAAAGCCATATGGTATAAATTGCAAATGTTTTGCTATCATTTCTAAACATATCTACCTAACCAATTTACTGTGATGATGGGATGCTCACCTTAAGTCTGGATATATTTGCAAAAATATTTCTCTTAAAAATTTTGAAAAGGAGTTTTATGTCTGTAATTAACTTTTTCCTGTCAAGATGCTTAAGGAAAAGGCTAAAGTTTCTTTCCATTGTCAATTCAAAGCAGTGTTTGAAACCATTTGGAGAAAAGTGTTTGAATAAATTTAGTTGTAATTGCCATCTTGTAAGTATAGACATGTAGGTTGTTGAAATTATAGTTTTAAGAAATTTGCAATGTAAAAATTTGGTAGGAATGTGCAGAGAATAAAACAGGTATGATGCACCTTGAACTTTTGAACTCATGTAGTTTTTTAGGTATACATTTAGTCCAAAATAGTACCCAAATGCATTCTAGAGTTTGGAGCTGTTTAGAAAAGACCCTCTAGAGTCCCAAATTATTAGGCAGAATCTGTAAATAACAGAAAATATATTCAGAGAAAATATAGGAGGCAAACAAGGGGGAATTTACAACTGGGGAGAAATGAACTTTGGAGAATTTAAAATAATGGTAGATAGACATCTAGGTTGTATCCATGTCCTGGCTATTGTGAATAGTGTCATAATGAATATAAGGATTCTTCTGTCTTTTTGAATTATGATTTTCTCAGGATATATGCCTCGTAGTGAGATGGTTGGATCATATGGTTATTTTATTCCTAGTTCCTTTTATAAATTTATTTTATTTTTAATTGGAGAATGACTACTTTACACCAAACATCAACATGAACCAGACATAGATGTACATATGTCCCCTCCCTCTTAAACCTCCCTCCTACCTCCCTCTCCATCCCACCCCTCTGGGTTGTCACAGAGCACCAGCTTTCAGTTCCTTGTGTCACACAGCAAATTCCCACTGGCTGTCTACTTTCCTTTCATCTTGATGAAAGTGAAACAGGAGAGTGAAAGCTGACTTTAAACTCAACATTCAGAAAATGAAGATCATGGCATCCGGTCCCATCACTTCATGGCAAATAGATGGGGAAAAAATGGAAACAGTGACAGAATTTATTTTCTTGGACTCCAAAAGCACTGCAGATGGTGAATGCAGCCATGAAATTAAAAGACGCTTGCTCCTTGGAAGAAAAGCTATGACCAACCTAGACAGAATCTTGAAAAGCAGAGATATTTCTTTGCCAACAAAGGTCCATCTAGTCAAAGCTATGGATCTAGTCATGTATGGATGTGAGAGTTGGACTGTAAAGAAAGCTGAATACTGAAGAATTGATGCTTTTGAAGTGTGGTGTTAGAGAAGACTCTTGAGAGTCCCTTGGACTGCAAGGAGATCCAACCAGTCCTGAATATTCATTGGAAGGACTGATGCTGAAGCTGAAACTCCAATACTCTGGCCACCTGATGGGAAGAATTGACTCATTGGAAAAGACCCAGATGCTGGGAAAGATTTAAGGCAGGAGGAGAAGGGGACAACAGAGGATGAGATGGTTGGATGGCATCACCAACTTGATGCACTTGAGTTTAGGCAAGCTCCAGGAGTTGGTGATGGACAGGGAAGCCTGGCGTATTGCAGTCCATGGGGCTGCAAGAAGTCGGACAGGACTGAGCAACTGAACTGATCTACTTTACATATGATAATATGTATGTTTCAATGCTACTCTCTCGCAGATGTAGAGAACAGACTTTTGGACACAATTGAGGAGAGAGAAGATGGGATGATTTGAGAGAGTAACATTTAAACATATCCCTAGTTTCTTTTTTTTTTTTCTTTTTTCTTTTTTTTTTCATTTATTTTTATTAGTTGGAGGCTAATTACTTTACATCATTACAGTAGTTTTTGTTATACATTGAAATGAATTAGCTATGGATTTACATGTATTCCCTATCCCAGTCCCCCCTCCCACCTCCCTCTCCACCCGATCCCTCTGGGTCTTCCCAGTGCACCAGGCCTGAGCACTAGTCTCATGCACCCAACCTGGGCTGGTGATCTGTTTCACCCTAGATAATATGCATGTTTCAATGCTGTTCTCTTGAAACATCCCACCCTGGCCTTCTCCCAGAGTCCACAAGTCTGTTCTATACATCTGAGTCTCTTTTTCTGTTTTGCATATAGGGTTATCGTTACCATCTTTCTAAAGTCCATATATATGTGTTAGTATACTGTAATGGTCTTTATCTTTCTGACTTACTTCGCTCTGTATAATGGGCTCCAGTTTCTTCCATCTCATTAGAACTGATTCAAATGAATTCTTTTTAATGGCTGAGTAATATTCCATGGTGTATATTAAACATATCCCTAGTTTCTTAAGGAACCTCCATGCTATTCTCCATCGTGGCTATATCAGTTTACATCCCCACCAGCAGAGGAAAATATTCCCCTGTCTCCAGATCCTCTTGAGCATTTATTGTTTCTAGACCTTTTGATGTTGGCCATTCTGACTGGTGTGAGGTGATACTTCATTGTAGTTTTGATTTACATTTCGTTAATAATGAGCATGTTTGACAGTGAAGTAAGTAAGAAAGAGAAACATAAATACGGCATGTTAATGCATATAAATGGAATCTAGAAAAATGGTACTGATGAACCTCTTTGCACGGCAGGAAGAGAGACTCGGAGGAAAAGAACAGACTTGTGGACACAGTGAGGGAAGGGGAGGGTGGCATGAACTCAGAGAGTAGCACTGACATCTATACCACCTTGTGTGAAATAGCTAGCTAGTGGGAAACTGCTATAAGAGATCAGGAAGCTCAGCTCTATGCTTTGTGGTGACCTCGATGGGCGGGAAAGAGGAGTGGCGGGTGAGGGAGTCTCAAGAGCGAGGGATTCACAGCTGATTCTCACTGCTGTGGGGCAGAAACGAACACCATATTGTAAAGCAATCATATTCTAATTAAAAAAATTTAAAAACATTTTAAAGGTAGAGGAAACTCTGAAAGGAATCTCAAAGTCGTGTGCGGGCATTGTGTTCATCAATTAAACTTTTAAGGACATGATATGGTTCTCAGCTGTCTCCCATTCAGCCCCAAAGCCCGGTGACTTCCTGTTAAGGCATCATCAGTTCTTTTCAGGGGAAGCAGTGTTTACTCTGATTCAGAGCTTAGCCAGTCAATGAGAAAGCAGTTTTATCCAGGACTCTTTAATGTCTGTTTTAATTGATTAGGAGTGATACACTTCTTGCCAAAAGAAAAATCTGAATTCATCAAGATTGACTTTTTACTTTATATCTCTTAAGAGGTAGTGAACCACTCCTTGACGGAGGCATACATCCATTTACTCTAAAGTAAAGGCTTTGTATGTAATATGTTATTTGTCATAATTCTAGGAAGTGGCATGCTTTAGCAAGTATAAAAACAAACTATATTATATTCAAATAAAGTATCATGCTATATCATTAATGTCAAACTAATGTTAAAAAAACTAACTCTAGCTAATATATTATGATATGATTTATTACATAATATTTTGCATTGTAACAATCCCTGCAAGACAAATGACATTTTAATATTCAAATATTCTATGGCTCATACACAATAAGATTAATAAAGTAAGAAATGTGTATAAATATTTGACAGAACCTATTTCTTTCAGATTAGTTTTTAATTAGTTCAATAAGCATTTATTAATGACTTCCTGCATACAGTGCATTTTGCTGGTACTGGGTATATTTGATTTTCTCCTGAGGTCATAAATTATAAGATTTGTTTCTGGATGATGTATTTATTAAATATTTGGGAGGGATTTTTATGTAAGCAAATAAATAAGTAAATAAATGCCTAAACTGCTTAAAAAGAAAAAGGCAGTATTATTTTGAAAAATTATGTCCCTTCTCTAATCTCCAGTTTATTCTATTGGAAAGATACCTAGTTCAGAGTTAAATGATATATAAGAACAATTGACACATAGCAGGTACTTAATAACTTCAGCTGATATCAATTTATGCCCACATACATTGTGTTATCTTATGTACTCATAGCTTCTAAATCTGTTACATTCCGGTCTTGGGCTCCCTTTTCTGTAGCCTTACATATTTAGATTAGATTAGGGTAAACTAGCATTATATAAATGTTTTCCTTAGCTGTTTCATGGTTATTTTCAGATTTATGTTTTCATTATTTACCAAGTTATAAATGACCACATATAAAACTATACCTGTATGAGTGCTTTAGCTTTAACATTTTAAGGAACTTGTATACATTATTATGCTGAAATAATATAAATTATTCTTATGTTAAATATATTTATTTAAAAGATATCTAATGAAATTTAGAAATTGCAATTATGTTACACAGTTAAAATTAGCAAATAGATATAGAAAAAGGTATCCAAAAATTGGGTTGATTTTCCACTTCAGAGTTATTTCCAGTCCCTCATTAATAGGATGATAGATTTTGTGATTTTTAAATTAAATAGTTTGCATATATTATATATTGTACAATTTTATTGCTGTTTTGTTGCTTAGTCTCTAAGTCATGTCTCACTCTTTGTGACCCCATGGACTGTAGCCTGCCAGGCTTCTCTGTCCATGGGATTTCCCAGGCAAGAATACTGGAATGGTTGCCATTTCCTTCTCCAGGGAATTTTCCCGACCCAGGAATCAAACCTGTGTCTCCTGCTTGGCAGGCGGGTTCTTTACCACTGAGCTACCTGGGAGTCCTATTTGGTGATTTTTAACTTAAATAGTCTGTGTATGATTACATTTTGTACAACTCTAAGCCATCAGCAATTTATATTAAAGACTACATTGGGCCATACATCTGATGAAACACAGAGAATTTCTTGTGTTCTGGTGTGGGAAGAAAAAGACATTTTTAGTACAAAATTTACTATGCAACACAAAATGGACAGATGGTGTGCACAATCCATTTGTTGAAAGTCTTCTACTTCTGTGCATTGGAAGAAAACTAGGTGACAAATTAGGCAGCAGTTTTTATCTAAGACATTTTCTAGTTGAATACCACCTGAAAGATCTAGAAGACTGCTTCCAACTAAAACAAGCCACTCTTAAAGTCTCCAGATTACACTAGTAATAATCACAAGTGTTTTGTCTTTTCAGGCTTATAAATTTCCTCTCTTCTCACTTTCAGTTTTTATAGGACTTCTGCATGCATAATCTTATTTTTTCCTCTTAACTAGATGGGTCTGTAGCAAAGATGAGAGAGAGAATCACTTAGTGCAGTTGATGATTTTCCCAAGATCACAGAGCTGGTAGATACACCATTTGGTTCAAATAAAACATAAGAATAACTCGTAGTGGGTACCTAAAAATGAGCAGCACTGAAACTAATATAATAATAAAAATATCCCTTGTTTTATTAGTTTGACTGATTACTGCAGTAAACATGAATTCATGCATTACACTGTGAGAAAATTAAGAAAAATTATGTTTTTAATTTTTTTTTTATTGCACACATCTGCTTGGGACAGATTGTGTGTGTTTTTTTTTTAAATGAACAACTTCATCCTGCAGTAAGAATCTTTAGAGATGTGTGATGTCAGAACTCAATACAGCTTGATAGTTTAAAGTCTTTGTACTAAAATACTGAATCTATTCCTGAAAAATTCGTGAATGAGATTTTGGCATTAAAATGATAGTATATTTTAACATATTGGTGACTAACTAGGGTGTTTTTTCACAAGAAAAATATTCGACATTTTCCAACATCAGACATTTATTTGAAATTTAATAAATGTCTCTTTGGTAGAGGTACTTGAAATAAGGAATCTGGGGAAAGAATTATGGTTCTATGTTGACTTGAAGACTGATAACTGAAATGTTGAAATGGATTATTTTGATTAGTATTGGCATAATCTCAATTTTCTAAAAAAATAATAAACTGGGATATACAAACTCTCATGCTGTGGGCCATATTGAAAGATAGTACAAAACTGAAATAAAATGCCAAGATACCGACGGGTACCCATCTGTGCCTACTAGGATCTCAATTTTACCTGGGCACCCTTCAACCCTTCAGTACTTGAATATGTCCTAGAAGGCAACAATTTTTAATATATGCTCACTTTTCTATTACTGAAAGTAATTTATCAGGGAAAGGAGGAAAATAAAAGCAAAATGTGTTGAGAGGAAAACTAAGTTATGGATTAAATCCAGTACAGAATAGCAAGGGGTGGGACACTCTGTTAGAGCTCATTTAAAATTCTATCAGTAACATGAAGTTTTAGAACAAAAACAAAACAAAAAACAGCCTGTTTTATACTGGCGAGCAACATGAAGTGTGATGAAAAATGTGGATGAGTTAAGGAAAAAAAAAATTCATTTCTTTTGATCTTCATTTTCCCTGTAGTTCATAGCTAAATACCACAATTTGTTTCGTAGTTTTGCATTGGGTACCTTCTCTGGAAGCTGTTTCTTGCTTACTTTGACAAATGTCACTTTTTAAACTATCATGAGGTACAGAAGGGGGGTCAACACTCCTAGTTGTGTACAAATACCTTGCAGGGTACTGAAGACTACTCACGTCATGACAAGTCATGATATATTTCCACTGTTAAAGCCAGTAGAGTTTGACACAGATTGCCAAAGGATAGGTGCTGATTTATTTTCTTGAGGTCTGCTTTACTCTAAAAATTATCCTGATTTGTCAAGCAAATTTTTATTATTATCATACCTAATACTCATCTGTTCCCCTTACAAGAAATGCTGGTGTTACAGTTTGGGAGCAAAATAGAATAAACTTTATGATGTAGGCAAGTGTGAAAGGATATCTTAACACCATGCCTGTCACCTTGCACTTAAGGATGCTCTTTGCTAAGGCAGTAAATCCACATTCTTTAATGTATTTGTGTAACCTGCATGCAGCAGGTTACTCATATATTCATGTATACACTTATACAATGCTGTAGCAGCCCAATTAGAAATAAAAGTTTCAAAAAATCAAGTAAAGTGGAGCACAGCTGGTAAAGAATCCACCTAGAATGCAGGAGACCCCCTGCAATGCAGGAGACCTGGTTTCAATCCCTGGGTTGGGGTGATCTCCTGGAGAAGGAAATGGCAACCCACTCCAGTATTCTAGCCTGATTTATCCCATGGACAGAGGAGCCTGGAGGCCTACAGTTCACGGGGTCACAAGAGTCAGATACAACTTATCGACTAAACCAGCACCACCATTTAAGCTTTAGGGTTTTTTAAGTGATACTATACAAGTGATTTATGAATAAGATTATTCCATTTAAATAAAACCTAAATTTCTGAATATTTCTCAACTCTTCCTTGTATAGGGACTCTAAGCAGCAATCCAAGGATTGTGTGTATGTTTGGGGGAGGAAAAAGATGCATTATCAGATTTTCTTGAGGAATATTATTTAAATAAATATTTTGATAATATCAGGGAGATTTGTATTCCCCCTTTCTGAAAAAAGCTGATTTTCACTTCAGGGAGCCTCTAAAACATTTGTACATGAAGATCCTGGGATGTACATCAAAATACTGTTAGACAACAAAAGAGAGGATAGATAAATAAAATTTAGTTTATAGAATATTGTGCAAGAATTAGAAGGAATAAACCATATACATCAATCAAGTAGATCTCAAAAATAACCTTGAATGTGAAGAAAAATTGACATAAAATGGATGTCACAAAGTTTTTTGTGTAAAATTAAAATGGAAAAAATTACTAAAAATAGCTATAGATATATATTCAAGCAAAAATGATTAAAAGTTTAATTATTAGTGTATGGTAAACATACATACTTTAAATACATAAAAATTAACCTTTGGGTTTCTTGATTTTCTTTTGATTACTCTTTTGGTAATTGTTGTAATGTTCCTTTCCTCTGTTTGGGTTCAATTTACTATTCTCTCACTAATGTCTGAAACTAGTGGTTTAATAAATTTTCAATGTTTGCTGATTTCTAGACTGGCAACCCACTCCAGTACTCTTGCCTGGAAAATCCCATGGACAGGGGATCCTGGTGGGCTGCAGTCCATGGGGTCGCTAAGATCGGACACAACTGAGCGACTTCACTTTTACTTTTCACTTTCATGCATTGGAGAAGGAAATGGAAACCCACTCCAGTGTTCTTGCCTGGAGAGTCCCAGGGATGGGGGAGACTGATGGGCTAGGCCTATGGAGTCACACAGAGTCGGACACGACTGAAGCGACTTCGCAGCAGCAGCAGCAGCATGTCTTAAGTATCCTCATGTAAATTCAAATACACACTTTAATTACTGAATTTTTTTCTGATTTCTAATTTAATTGCATTGTGGTTGAAGAAAAAGGATCTGCATGATAATTTCTTGAAATCTTCTGATATTTCTTTTATGGTTTTGGACATGGTCAAGTTTTGTTTGAAGTTTCATGTGTAGCTTAGAATATTGTTTATTCTAATAATGTAACTGCTTTCTCATATCTATAATTTTTCTTTATATATTATGATGGCAAGTTATTAGAAGCATCAAAGTTTAGAATAATTTCTATAAATGGAGCTATTATCATTGTTCTGTGATCTTTTCTGTACTATACAGGTGGTTTTGTGCCATAAAGAATATTCTGTCATATCAATATAGATGTATGAGCTTTCCCCTGGCTAATATTTTCCCTACCAATTTTCTGTCCTTTGTTATCAGTTTTCTCATGATCTTATGTTTAGTTGTGACTCCTGTAAGCAATGTAATCCTTTATTTTCTTTTAAATATAGCTTTGGTAAATTTAATCCACTTATATTTATTAGGGTTGCTTCTTATATTTGAATTCATTACCATCTTATATTTCTTATCTTGTATATTTCTCATTTGTTTCACTGCTCAACTTTTTTGCATCATTCAAATTGTTTTTCTCCCACATTCCATTTATCCCCTCTACAATCTTAGTTGTTACTGTACAACTGCAAAAGGTATATTTACCTTTGAATCTATGTTAATCACTATTTCTACTAGCTTCCCTTGTGACTTCCTACTTGGGCTCCTCTTGTGGCGCAGCTGGTTAAGAATCCACCTGCAGTGTGGGAGACCTGGGTTCAATCCTTGGCTTGGGAAGATCCCCTGCAGAAGGGAGCGACTGCCTACTCCAGTATTCAGGCCTGGTGAATTCATGGACTGTATAGTCCATGGGGTCGCAGAGTCAGACACGACTGAGTGACTTTCACTTCACTTACTCCTACTTGTAGAACAAATGGACCTTAGAATTTAAAAAATCAAATCACCATCTGTCTAATCTTACTTATTCTTGTTTTGTATTTTAATTCTTTATTTTCTTTCTCCCTAAATTATATATTTTATTGTTTCACACAGACTGTGTTTCACACAGACTATGTGTATTTAGATTTATCCACATGCTTACCACTTTTATTGTTGAATATACTTTCTTGCATCTCCAGCTTTCCTTCTTTGCTTATTTCTTGTCTTGCACAAATAGCGTCAGAAGTTTTTTTTTTCTTTTTTTAAGTGACTATTTATCAGAGGTACATTCATTTACTTTTAAGTTACCTGAATAAGATGTTTTTCTTTTATATTAAATTATATTTTATTTGGAATTATTTCAAACATAGGAATATATAAGAAGAGTACAAATAATTCATATATGATCTGTACCTATAATTCCACTTGTTTACTTTTACTAAGTGTATTTTATCATCCTTCCTCTCACCCTTTCCTTCATTTTTAGCATTCAGTTTTAATGCCATGTTGACAAGAAGAGTTGTATTTGTTCTTATGTGAGATTTTTACTTTAGCTTTGTTTATTAGCAATGCAGGTTTCCAAAGGAGAATAAAAGTGTGACTATGCGAACCTCTTTGTGGCTTTTTGTTTTAATGGAAATGCAGGTTTGAGAGAGTCCTAGTTTGGAGGAAGTTCATACAGAAGAAAATCTATGATCATGATGCTATCATAGAAGCAGTGAGTGTCTATTCTATTATTTCATTTCCTTAGTCATTTACATTTTTTAAACTCTCAAATCCAATGAACTTGTATAAAAAAGGCTACACCTTTTTAATGTTTATTTACTTATGTATGTATTTACTAATGTTTACTAAATAAACATGTATGTTTATTTACTAATGAGATTTCTCTTGTTCAGTCATTCAGTCCTGTCCCATCTTTGTAACCTGATGGGCTGCAGCACTCCAGGCCTCCCTGTCCTTCACCATCTCATGGAATTTGCTCAAACTCATGTCCATTGAATCAGTGATGCCATCCAAACATCTCATCCTCTGCTGCCCTCTTCTTCTCCTGCCCTCAATCTTTCCCATCATCAGGGTCTTTTCCAACGAGTTGGCTCTTCCCATGAGGTGGCCAAAATATTGGAGTTTCAGCTTCAGCATCAGTCCTTCCAATGAATATGCAGAGTTCATTTCCTTTAGGATTGACTGGTGTGATCTCCTTGCCGTCCAAGTGACTCATGAGTCTTCTCCATCACCAAAATTGAAAAGCATCAATTCTCTGATGCTCTGCCTTCTCCATGATTCAACTCTCACATCCATATGTGACTACTGGAAAAACCATAGCTTTGACTATACTGATCTTTGTTGGCAAAGTGATGCCTCTGCTTTTTAATATGCTGTCTAAATTTATCATAGCTTTTCTTCCCAGGAGTAAGTGACTTTTAATTTTGTGGCTGTAGTTACTGTCTACAGTGGTTTTGGAGCCCAAGAAAATAAAGTCTGTCACTGTCTCCCCATATATTTGCCATGAAGTGATGGGACTGGCTGCCATGATCTTAGTTTTGATGCTGAGTTTAAAGCCAGCTTTTTCACTCTCCTCTTTCACACCTTCATCAAGAAGCTCTTTAGTTCCTCTTTGCTTTCTGACATTACAGTGGTATTATCTGCATATTTGAAGTTGTTGATATTTCTCTTGTCAATCTTGATTCCAGCTTATGAGTCTATCAATGAGAAGAGAGAATAATGTATTCTTCCTCCCAAAAGTATTATTCATTTAAATGGTTGTCAATTGCATATCTAACTGCTTGATATGAAATATAGGATTTAATTTCTATAGTAGTGATATCAGTAGTAATATTTTCCTTTTCTTATATAAATGAAGACATAGTTGCTCCAGGTAACAGAGCAAAACAGTGGTAGATTAGATTCAAATCCAATCTATTATGCTAAAACCCATTTTCTTAATCATTATACACCCTGTCTCCAATTTTATATTTAACCAGGTATCTTAGTGGTAAATGATCCACCTGCCAATGTAGGAGAGATCCAGGAGATGCAGGTTTAATCCCTGGGTTGGGAAGATTCCCTGCAGGAGGAAATGGCAAACCACTTCAGTATTCTTACCTGTAAAATTACATGGACAGCGGAGCCTGCTGGCCTACTGTCAATGGGGTCACAAAGATTCAGACAGGACTAATCACACATGCAGTATATACTCTAATGAGATTTCACAGACTTAATATAAAAATGTATCCTTTAACATTGTCTCAATAATAATACACATTGTTTTCATACAAAGTAGGAAATGCTACATACAAATGTTTGTTGTTTTTGTTCAGTCGCCAAGTCGTGTCCCATTCTTCATGACCCATGGAATGCAGCATGTCAGGCCTCCCTGTCCCTCACCATCTCCCAGAGTTTGCTCCAGTTCATGTCCATTGCATCACTGATGCCATGCGACTCATCCTCTGTCACCCTCTTCTGCCTTCGATCTTTCCCAGCATCAGGGGCTTTTCCAGCGTGTCGGTTATTTGCTTCAGGTGGCCAAAGTATTGGAGCTTCAACTTTAGCAACAGTCTTCCAGTGAATATGCAGGGTTGATTTCCCATAAGATTGACTGGTTTAATCTCCTTGCTGTCCAAGGGACACTCAAGAGTCTTCTCCAGCATCACGTTTTGAAAACATCTACTCTTTGTTGCTCTTCCTTCTTTCCAGTAGTCACGTACAGTTGTGAGAGCTGGACCATAAAGTCAAATGTATGGTTAATTATGTACTAGAAGTGGTTTCTCAATGAACTACACCTTGATAAAGTTTGAAAGAAATCTTAATCAGCAGTATGCATTTAGAAGTAGCATTTATAGCTTTAAAATAAGTCATTGCTCATTTCTAAAGTAGAGAGGTAAGGAACTGTATCCCCTTAAGCCTACTCTAATTTATAAACAGAAGCACCCATTTTTTCATCTTTTATAAGGGGGGTGCAACCTGATAAGATATTTCAAAATCTTAATTTAGGATATTAATGAATAAAACTAACATGCTTATACTTTATAACTCACAACTTAGTGACTAAACAACAACAAATGCTTTATAACTAATTTTATTTTTCAAGAAGCTTCAGTTGAATTTCTTTCATATTTTTAAGATATAATTTTTAAATATTTTGATTCATTTGTATGTAACTGGTTTCTAAGTTTTAGCACAATCCAATACTTAGTTTTGTTAATTTCTGGTGTACCTACTGAATAATTTAAACAGATGACTATAATGTAGGAATTAAAATTATAACCACGCATCTTCAAGCCTAAGCTATATGGGCAGAGTATTAGAAAATCAAAATAAGAAAACAAAATATACTTAGACCTAGTTTCTCTTGAAGTTTAATAATTATGTGGGAAAATTCATTAATGATGTTTAAATTACATCTGTAGTGTTTTTTAAATTTGCGTGGCATGCATTTTGGGGATTTAGTTGAAAATATATGTGTGAACTAGGCTTTGGAGGTATTATTTTTCTCTTTGTATTGGTGAAATGTGAACTGCCATGTCTTTATATGGCCACTTGATGGAACTCTTTCATTTTGCTGTCAGCAGTTTCAAGTAGTTAAAACCTTATATTTCTGGCTACGTATGAAGGAATCTTCTAAGAAAAAAAAAAGAATAGAGAAAGGACCTCATTATTTAGCCTGCTATACAATTGTAGTTCTTTATAGAATATTAGCAAATCAATATGTTGAAATAAAAGAATAAAATTCAACTTTATCTCAAATGAATTTTTGTTCCCTTTGCTGCTTCAGGAAATTTTTATAGAAAGTAAGTGTTAAATTATCCTAAATATTAAAATGTAATCTTATCTAAAATATTCTTTTTCTTTATAATTAAAACAGAAACTCTGTATCCGAGATGTCTTTAAAGTTAACAGTTTGTGCAAATATTATTAGGAAGTTTAGCTAGAAGCACACTTAACCTCTGCAGGGTTAGAGATTGTTAGGTTGATAGTTCCTAGCAGTTATCTCAGTTGTGGAAAATAGTTGGGGAAGAAGAAAGACTGGTTGCAATGCAAAGTTTTCAGTTAGGTCACATGAAGCAATTAGGAGTACCTAGAAGTAAAATTCAGGGAGAAAATCACAGTATTTCCACTTCCATATTGTCAATTATACATCATAAAATGTTGGTGGATTAGGGATCAGGGACCTATTTGTAACCTTGTCACTTTAACTTACTGAAATTTTACATAAAATAGAAATAATTATAAGGTCTCTGGAGAGGTCCAAATTTAATACAATCCACTGTTATATTTGTAAACTGTAAAAATGTTATATATGTTAGTGGTTGGAATTACTACATTGATGTAGAGCAAGTACACAGTATGTGTGTCAAACAGATCTCAAAGAGAAGGCCAGTCTTCAGTGGTTCTGTACTGCAGAATCTTTTGCATTTAGAATGCTTCATGAAGCCTGGCTCCTGATTGCAAAAACCTGAGTAAGTGAGCTATGTTTTTTCAGTTTACCATTAAGTGATCTCTGTAGCTTCAGTGATCTAGGTTGCCAAATCCACTTCACTAGTCCTGAATCTCCACCCTAACTCTCCCATTCTCTTGGATATTTCCTCCTTGATATTTCAGTCATTTCAATTTTGTTTTGTCCCAAATTGAACTCACTGTATTTACCCCACAAAATATTTTATCCACTTGGTCAATGTACGTTTTGTTTTCCAAATTGGTGACCATGATTTTTTTCTTGTTATCTGGATCACAGTAATGAGCAAGCAGTTAACCACTGAATAAATAAAACATTGTGAAGTTCAAGACATGGCTTAGAACTAATGTGGATAATGTTAAGCATTAATTTGCTTTATTGTTACTCAAGTACTGGTTTATATTTCTGATGTATACAAGGCATTGAAAATATAAGGCACTGAATGTGCTTTTATTTTCAGATCACATGAAAGAAATTCCTTTGCTTGACTAATGACAAAAATTCAATTAAACCTCTTTTAGGGATAATTTATTCAATATCATTAATACTTTTCTGTATGCATGTTTGTTCTTCTTGAATTATTAGCATGAAGAAATTTGTTAAAGAAATGACCTTCAATGTGAAAAGCTATAAGAATAAGCTCTGTGTTACTTTCACCTCAAAGTATATCTAGAAGGTCAAATATATTAACCGTACCAAAGATTGCAATTATTTATATAGACCATATAAGTACATATGCCATGTACTTACAGATATTGTACCAATACAGACAGTATCTTATTTATATTTTAATCCAAACTATGATAGAACTATGAATACATGTGAAGGAGGTCGAGGTGATGGAGTAATGGGGACTGCTTTTCCTAATGGGTTGTCAGAGATTTTTCTAAAAAAAAACTCCAGAGTAGACACCTGAGTAAATAAAAAAGCAAGTAATTTTGAAAAGGATATTAGAGAATAGGATTCTGAAATGAGACCATTCTTGACATAAAGAACAGCTTAGATGTCCAGTGTGGACTAAGCAGAGACAGCAGAAAGTGACAGGTACTGAAGTGGGAGATCTAGACCAACTCTCCTATGACCTGGTAGGTTACAAAAGTAGTTTGAATTTTATTCTATGCTTGTAGGAAAGCCATTGAAAGACCTGAATACTGAGAGTGGTTACTCTTGAATATATAAATTTTAATGTCATAAGTATAACAAGATTGGTATTTAAAGCTGTGTGAATAGATATCATTTTTCTCAAAACTTTGGTCTCAAGACCCCTTTACATTAAAAAATATTCAGTACTCTGGAGAATTTTTGCTTTAGTGGGTTTAAATATCTTAATATAAATTGAAACAGAAATTCTCTACATACTAGTTTATTTTAAAGTAAGGGTAATGTGCTCTTCATAGGAATACAATTTTTATAAAGATTAATTATATTTTCCAAAACAAAAAATAGTGAGCAAAAAAGAAATACTTAATTGATATGTATCTATACTCTTGAGAGTCCCTTGGCCTGCAAGGAGATCAAAGCCAGTCAATCCTAAAGGAAATCAGCTCTGAATATTCATTGGAGGAACTGATGCTGAAGCTGAAACCCAATACTTTGGTCACCTGATGTGAAGAGCTGACTCATTGGAAAAGACCCTGATGCTGGGAAAGATTGAGGGCAGGAGAAGAAGGGGGAGACAGAGGATGAGACGGTTGGATAGCATTTCCGACTGAATGGACATGAGACAGTGAAGGAGATGGAAGTCTGATATGCTGCAGTCAATGGGGTCGCAAAGAGTTGGGCATGACTTAGTGACTGAGTAACAACAAATGCCTCTCTTTAATGGTTTTGTAGAAAAAGACAACTGTATTCTCATATCCGCTTCTAATTTCAATCTGTTGAGATATCATTTGCCATGTTGCCTTTGAAAAACCCAAGTTTATAACTGTGAGAGGTAAAACTGTGAGAGGATCATTAAAAGGAAATAACATCTTACTGCTGTAAAATTTTTGACTTTTGAATCCATTCAGGGATACCCAAGTGTCTCCAGACCACCCTTTATTGATCTCTAACTAACAGACTGATTTACAGAGAAGAGATATCTTAGGACTAAGCTAAGACAATCCAACATTTGGAGTATTGAAGCCAAGAAAGCTCCAGAAAATTACATTAAGATCATCTTTATAGTTCCGTGGAAATATGTTTTCTGAATCTCAGCTTTACATTTGGTCAGCACATTTTTCTTCCTAGGGTCACACATACTTAACCATTTTGTTGACTGTAAGGAAATCTATATGTGAATACCCTAAATTCCAATATAGCATAAGCTGTTTTTAATAATGAGAGTATAATTTACAGGTAAACATGTATCAGTCAAAGGATTGGTACTAAAGGATTGGTACAGGTACTAAACCCAGTAAAAATAAAAATCACTTTCTATATATTTTTTCCCCATTTACTAAACCTAAAATTGCATGTGGACAGGATATCATTTGTTGTTTGTGTGATCCTTGATTTTAAAATACTTGTCATAGAATAGGTGGGCAGTGCTTATAATTTGAATAAATGAGTTCATTCCAAGCAACCGCATTGAACAAAAGAAAGATTTTGCTTCTCATTCCAGAGAAATCTCTAGCGGTGAGGCCCTATTGGTGTCCATGCAAGTCTATTCTTGAGATGTCAGTTCTCATATCATAAAAATCAAGTACATAAAAATAAAATGAAACCTGGTCTTCTCTGTTTTCAGTTTTTTACTTCTGGAGATGAAACAAATAATGTAATCCAAGATTTTGTAATCAAGGTTTTGGATAAAAGCTAGAGTTATTCCATTAGAGTAGGATTTTCTGATAAATTAGAGGACATTTATTTAAATTTGATCTCATAAAAATCACGGATAATTTGGTATATATTTACTAAAGAACTATTTTTATTTGGGTGAAATTTAATTTTAAGTGGGAATCCATTACTTTTATTTGCCAAGTCCAATAAACCTATGTTAGGAATACTCTGGGGCTATGAGAATAGGATGTACTTTCTGGAAACTTCCAGTGAATACTTTTGTTAGTCCATCAACCAAAGCCAAGGAGCTGAGATGATAGATGTGTAGGGCTAAGTGTTTTAGGCAGTTGAAAAAGTATTTGGATGGAGTGTTTTCAAGAAAAGGAAAAGAAAGGAAAGCTACCTTGGAAAGGAATTTTCTGTTCTTAGCCATGATTTTATTAAAAACATACTGGACTAGAAAAATTGATGCTTTTTTCAGATGAGGAGTCAGCACAGTAGACCATGTAAGGGAGATAAAGCATGTGCTGTATAGTTAAATATATACTAAAATATATTCTGAAAAAGCAAGTATAAGAGAGGATAATATTACAGAGAACTATTAACTAAACAAAAACAAAAACAAAAAAACAAAACACAATGTGAGAGTTGTGAGTTAAGTTTTTTGGGAACCAAACAAGGACTATAACCCGGGAGACAGCGTCTCAGATAGCTCTGAGAAAATGCTCCAAATAAGTAGGGGAAAAGGTCAGTATATTTATGATTTCAGGAAACATGGCATGCACAGTCAAGCACACATTTTGGCAGAGGCTTGCTGCTAGTCACAAGAACCAGTGTCACTCTTAATGAGTGTTTTTCTCAATATGAGAAGCTGCAAGAGTTTGGACTCATAACATCTCTTAAAAATGTCTAACTGTCTGAAGACCTATTCTGCCAGTTTTTCCCAAAGCACAGAGTGCCTTAGTCCTGATCTCCTTTGAGGGTGTGTTGAAGGTCAGGAACTACAGCAGCTAGTGACCTAATCCTTGTAGAGGCAGATGACAAGTGCCCGTTTTTAGTTGGTAAAACTAAACTAGGTCTTGTTCTCTGAAGAACAGGAGGCTCCTATGATCTGTGGAGGACCTAAGTGACTCATAATTAGACAAAATGTACATTCAAGTAAGAGTTACATAACATTTTTAGCAGTCATATATGCAAGAAAACTCATTATGCTTTTAAGTGAAGTGAAAAGTACCAGAAGTATTCCCAAATACGTGATAAAGACATTAAAAAGCGCCATGACTGACAGAACTCGAAGGCCATAGAGACTCATTAGTAGATTCTAAGGGAAGTTGCTAATGAATAAGAAAAGCTGTTAAACAGACTTTGAAAATCTCCAAAGAACTGGGACGTGCTTTAAGAAAATCTTGAGGTAAGTGCAATATAATAAAACTCAGACAAAATTTTTAACTATCACAGGGAATACCATTGCAATGGTATTGTAGGTTATAACAGTTCAAACATAAGTGCCTTCAGGATTTTGAATATTGTTTAAAGAGACAAAAAAGACCTATCAAAGGTCACTACTATATCAAAACCTTAGAATCTCTTAATAGCATAAGCAGCTGACTAGATTCAAACTGTGTGAGAAAAATGCAAGGATTACAAAAATTTGATGCATATTTTTGCATAAAAAAAAGCATGTGCTATTTAAATTTGGTCTTTAAGTCTGGTCAAGTATTTGAAATTAAAATCAGATCACTAGCACCCGAATTCTGCTGTGGTAACTTTTGGGGGCTATTTCTGACAGTGATGCTGACTTGCCAAATTGTTTGGAGACCACCTTTTTGGTTAATCAAGTATCAGGAGTTGAAATTAATCACCCATCATATATAATGTGTCTATCTGTCTGTGTATCTATCTACTTTTTCTTGAAATACAAAGCAATTGCATATAAAACAAACTTATTTAGCTTAACCAAAGTTTCGTGGGGTTGCAGAGTCAGACACGACTGAGCGACTGAACTGAACTGAACTGAAAAGCGGGGGAAGAGGATTTTATTTAGAAGAAAAGAACAAGGAACAAATATATTTAGTTTTTGTTTGTTAAAAATTTTCCATTATTTCGAAGCCAGAAAATAATTAAAATGGAAATTATCATGGGAACAGTAATAAAATATTGTCATTTCTATTTGTTTTTCTCAACTGGGTTGGTTAAGTGTCCAGAAGAATCATGGCATCTTATTAGTGTCTCATAAATATTTGAAAAATCTGTAACTTAGCACTTCTAAAATTTCTAGTGTACAAACTTTTTAAATACTATATTGTGTTGACTTAAATCATTACATATTGGGGTGCTCCACACAGACCATAAATGTTATTCAAAAAGCAACATTTTTATCATACACGTTGAAGTTTGTGACACTGTATGACCCTGCTTGTTTCAGGGTAGTAAAGTTTTATTATTACAATGTGTAATATATTATAAAATTTCTGTGTTGAAGCATTATTGTAAAACTTCCATGTTGCAGCTTTAAAAAGAAAAATAGGAGAAATTGTACATATTCTGACAGGTTTTCACACTAAGAATAAACAAAACTTCTAAAACATCATCAAGTGGATGTAACATCAATCAAAAGTGAGGGTTTTTAGTTTTTCTTTGCTTTCTCAATGAAAGATTAAAAACCTTTTTTTTTTTTTTTTCACTACCTGGTCCATACGTCTAAAGGAAAAACAGGTCCAGGGTTTTCAGTAGATTTTCTAATATTTTTCTTTGGCCAAGATTCCTGCTTGGTCGGGCCTGATTCATCTGTGGCAGACACACATCACTGCCTAGGATTTGCTGGACCCTTGCTTCTGCTTCTTGCTGTGAGTGTTGAAAAGGCTGTTGGGTCACCTGCAGCCCTTTGTACCTGACTTCCTGTGTATCCTGTTGAGTGCAGTGCCTGCCCCTGTGGCCTTGGCTCTGTGTCCTATGCTGTACAGAGAGGCATAGACATGTTGATCGATGCTTTTGGACTATTATTTAGCCCACAGAAACCTCCTACATGGCAACCTGGTCTGCGCTGGGGATTTTCTTTGAAAAGGTAGTAGTAGGTATGTTAGCACATGTATTGATTACCTGTTTTCTGTGTAATAAATAACCCAGAACTTAATGGCTTGAAACCACAGATATTTTCTTGCTCACAATTCTGTGGGATGGTGATTTGGGCAGGACTAGGCAGAGGTAGCTTATGTATGCTTGACAAGGTTCTGGTTGGACAGCTGAACTGAAGCTGGTAGATTCCACTTAACCTAATTTAGCTATCTGGGGGTTCTGGGCTTGCTGTGGCCTTCATTGCCATGGTTCTCCTCTATGTAGACTCTTCGCTCCTTGGGTTCGTCCTCCTCCAGGGTCTGTCTTTCCATGCATCCACCATCTCTGGCAGAAAAATGTGGATTCTCCATGTGAGAGTTGGGTTCCAAGATGAAAAGTAATAGCTAGAGGACCTGAGCTCAGAAATCTCACATGACTGTTGTCACTTCTGTTGGACATGCACAGCCTGGATTCAAGACTGGAGGAAACAGTCTTCAGTTCCTGATGGAAGGAGTGATAGATGCTGTAGAAAGAGTGTAGGCATGTTGATTGGTAGTTGGCTCTTCACTTTTCACCATACTGCTTTTAGGAACGATTTGCAGTGGCCTTTGAAAAAAAGGACCACTGCTTCTGATAGCATTTTCTTTGAGGGTTCAGAAGTGTGAACTTCAAGTTTTTCTCTCTGTGATTTCCTGTAGAAATAAAAAAGTACCTGCTTGCTTGTGATTACCACGTTAAGTAAAAAATAGTTTGAAATTTCAATCTAATCACCTTCTTCTCACATAGCTCAGCTGGTTAATTCAGGGGAACTACATGCTTCCGTCGGTCTTGTACTTCTCACTCTCTCTCTTCAAGATAAGAAAGTCACTTGCACTGATTTCAGATGATAAGGTATGGAGATTTGGGTAATACTTCCTTGGAAATAGGCACATTTAGAACCGAAAGAATAAAATTGGAAATCCGTTGTTGCAGGAGGGAACAATGTTCAATACTTAATACTTCTCAGCAATTCTGTTTGCTATAATATTTTGGTGGGGGTGAAAAGTACTTATTTGCAGGCAAATTGCACAATTCTAACTTTCAATTCATTGGATAAAGAAATGTTTTGTGTTACTACCTTAAATCTGTGTTTATGTGATGTTGTGCCATTGTTTTGCTTAAAGCCTTTCAGTGCCTTCCCATGGCACATAAAAAAGCATGAATATTTCTTGGTTTGACATTGAAAACCCTGACTTGTTTCCAGATACAATTTATCATGCCCTATCTCTCAGCCTGTGCCCCAGCCAATCAAACTTCTTGTAAATCTCCCAATTACAATGTGGGCCAAACCTGTAAGACTCTGCTATTTCAGCTCTCTCTGTTGAAGCATCTTATTTTGATCCCTGACTTCTTTACTCCCTCTCTGCCCTGAGTCATGACCAGAGACACTGCTACTCTTTACAATCTTAGCTTGAGTATTAACACTTAAATAAATCTTCCTTAGAATTGCCTTTTCTTATTGTTACTGAGCTTAGGCTTGGCTGCTTACTGTCAAAATCCAGTAGTTCGAGAGGCAAGTGTCAATAGAAAATAAAGATGCTTGAATCCGAAAAACCTGCAATCTGAGGACAAGGTGAACTTGTGTCCTGAGGCCAACTCTGAAGACCCTGTTCATCCAGGGAAGAAGCTCAGTGACTCACTGAGGCAGGAGGTTGGGTTTTGCATCATTCCCCACTGAGTGCAGGCTGGCGCTCTCATCATATATTGGGTTGGCCAAAAAATTTGTTCAGGTTTTTCCATAGCATCTTATGAAAAAACTGAATGAACTTTTGGGCTAACTTAATAGTTTATTGCCTGCATGATCTGTCTGCAGGATTGGTAAGCAGGTTGTTGGGGGTAGTGTGCTAGTCATTCTTTAACTACTAAATTCTTCATTCATTCTTGTTTTTATCTAGGAAAAAGAATCAACAGATTAGGCAAGGCATGGTGTGTATTCAGGAGAGCATAGGTAGGAGTTAGGTTAAGTTGCATAGTGATCTCATTCCTCTAGTTAGGTTCTTTTAAAGTTGGGGACAGAAATGAGCAAACAGAAAAGGGACAGAAGAGCTGCTTTCACTGTCAGAGTGAGAACTTTTTTCTCATGTGTGCCAATTTTCAGACTTCCATGCATTTCTGTCTTTGTATGTGTTGCAATTTACTGCACTTGATTATTTGTCTTCCTCTACCAGGCAACATGCAGTATACCTTTCTTTCCCTCTCTAAATCCCCTCTTCCTAAGACAATGTCTGGAATATGTTTGGTGTTTAAAAAACAATGGTTGTGGAATTAATGAACCTATACTAAGATCCTTTTTGATATTATACTTCCCTTAGACAGGTCTCAAGGCAGACCCCATCAGTATTATATTGGCATGGATTATCCCGAAATGATTCAGAACAGATTACTCATGGATGATGCTCTGTTCTTTAATCAAGACGTGAAGCATGATTAGAAGCTAAAGATGTGCTGGGCTAGCTTTTCTCTTCTATGCTATAAACTAATCAGTGGACTGTTTAACAACAACAAGAAAATCCCTTTTTTCTTTCAACAGTCTGTTAAGGCTCAGTGTTTGATGTATTTGCTTCTCAAGGCATACATTAGTTAAGTGCAGTTAAATAAATGCATGTTGACTATGTAAGCCATATTGCACAGAGTATGTTTCACAGAACTGTACCTTGATATGTCACATAATTCCCATCTGCATTTGGCGGTCTGTGCTCTTTATCAGTTGGAATTGATCTCCTCCAAAAGTGACAGTCCTGATTGAAATTCTCAATTGAGCTTACCAGTCACAGCTAAGGGCACAGTGTTGGCACATTTCTAATGCACATGCCTCCTTTACTCTCTACTGAGGGTTTATATGCCGCACTTCCACAGAAAAATGCAAAAACCCAAGTCATTTTGTAATCCTAAGTAAGTAAGTAAAGTCGCTCAGTCGTGTCCGCCTCTTTGCGACCCCGTAGACTGTAGCCTGCCAGGCTCCTCCGTCCATGGGATTCTCCAGGCAAGAATACTGGAGTGGGTTACCATTTCCTTCTCCAGAGGATCTTCCCGACCCAGGGATCGAACCCGGGTCTCCCGCATTGGAGGCAGACGCTTTAACCTTAATCCTAGCATTCTTCAAAGCTACCTTCCTCTTCCTTTCCCTTTCACTTAAGTTTCTAAAGCTGGAGTCAGAATGGTTACTCCTGGGGCTGAAAAACAAAATTAGTTGGTATGCATTATTATAAACTACTTAGCATTTCTTTGAGATAGCACTGGTGTAGTAGAAATGGTGCATTCAGTGGTCAAAAAGAAATTAGTTCAATATGCTACTTTTTAGCCAGTGGTTTTGTGGCAGCTTTCATTTTTTTATAACTGCTTTCTCATCTACAAAATATTCTTAATCTCTATGTACTGCTATTCACCTAGAAGGGCAAGATAAACCTTGTTTCCACTAGTTCATGTGTTGTGTGCTTAGGTGCTCAGTCATGTCCTACTCTTTGAGACACTATGGACTGTAGCCCACCAGGCTCCCCTGTCCATGGGGTTTCTCCAGGCAAGAATAATGGAGTGGGTTGCCATGCCCTCCTCCAGGGGATCTTCCCAACCCAGGGATCAAACCCAGGTCTCCTGCATTGCAGGCAGATATTTTACCATCTGAGCCACCAGGGAAGCCCTATTAGTTTATAGTATTTATTTATTTGTTTGCTTATTTGACTGTGTCGGGTTTAGTTGCAGCATGTGAACTCTTAGCTATGGTATGTGGGACCTAGTTCCCTAACCAGGGATCAAACCCTCATCCCCTGCGTTGGAAGGATGGAGTCTTAGCCACTGGACCACCAGGAAACTTCCTGCTTCACAGTATTTAGGTGTTTTATTGTGAGGAACTTAGTCATGCTTGTTTTGTAGCTTAGTCATTTAGACAACTTCAAAAAAGCAAATTCTTTTGCTACCCTCTATGTTATCTTTGGATTTCTAGCCCCTATTTTTCATTGACATTTTCTTCTTCCTTCTAGTAATAGGTGCTTATCCCTCTCTGCTGTATCCCAATAGGCCTCTGACACTAATCCTAATTAAATTCTACCTATCAAGTGATCTATTTTTTGGGTCATGCTGCTTTGTTCAGCATATACATACATATAACTATTTTTGTATATCAGACGCTCTGCTCAGCACTTGAGATAGACTTTTTTCCCAGCCTTCTTTGAACTTACAGTCAAATAGAAGACATTGAAATAAAAAAATTGTATAAATTGCCATTTCAATTAACACAAAGATAAAATGAGACTCTGGATAAAATCCACAGAATATTCTGGAAAAATATGAATGAAGGATTTTCTTTAAAAAGTCATGTAAACTGAGACTTTATGTATAAATACGAACTAGTCTCATGGAAGGGGTTAGGGAGAAAACTGGATTGAATACAATTAAATAGAGGAAGTGGGGGGAAGAAGTGAATCACAATGTGCAGAGCTTTGGAAGAGTCAATTTTCAGAATCTTTTGATTTTTCTGAAGGAAAATGGGAAGCCACAGAAGGAGTGTAGCTGAAAAGTAATATGATCTAATTATTTTTTAAAAGTTACACTCTGGCTTATCTGTGTAAAACAAGAATAAAAAAGTATATTGTTTGGGAAAAAGCAGGAGGTAGAATGAGTCATGGGTAGAATTCTACAGTTTTATCTGTGTAGGGCTAGAAGATAACGTCTCTTATAGATACACATTTGAATTACCGCAGCCTGTGATTATTAAAAGCATGGAAGATGAGATTGACTTGAGAGAATCTATTATAGGATGAGGGGTGAAAAGGAATCATGAGGTACTCTGACATTTAAAAATTCGGTGGAGTTGGATCTGGTAAAGGTCAGTCTAGAAACAGGGGATATTGAAGTGTGAACATGATGAAAATGGGGTTCCATTGTATTGTAGATGTTATGATAACAATCTTCTTTGGGATTTGCTTTGGTTAAAAACACCTGCCATCTTTTCTAGGAGTGACTTACAACAGGCTGCTTTATGTGGTGGTTTAAGGCCCAGCTCCTTGCTTCAACTTGGACTGGGCCTGTATACAACTCCAAGGTGTCCATCCAGCTCCACGTGGCCCCACGCATTGCATGAAGTCCAGTTTCTCCCCTTGCCCTTCCTCATCATGCTGTTCTCCCCTTCTTTCCTGGGTATTGACGCCAAGATAATTCTGTAACATATTCTTCTTAATATCCATGTGAAATCTCCCAGGGAATCTTGAAACCAAGCCTGAAACATCCCAGGTAAATTTATTTATTCATTCGTTTATTTATTTTAAGACAGTTGATTCTGTAATACATCTGAGCAGATAGAGGAAGTGGTCATCGTACAGATTGGCCTGAGACTGCTTTAGAGAAGCATGCGACATGGTTTCCTCTTCATGGATTCTGTTTGTATCAAGGAAGAAAAAGACAAAGAGTAACGAGAATAGAGGGGGTGCGGAGGACTGTATATGTAAAGATTGAGGTAGTCATTCTGAAGGGTGATGGATTGAGTTGAAAGAGAAATACAGTAATTTTTCTATGCATTGGGAGTCCAGTTGATAAGAGCAGTGGTTCTGAGTACAGTTCTTCTGTTTGCTTTTTTTGTTTCCTATAAATGCCATGCATTTCAAGTTGCTTGGTAAATGGTGCTTGTGATGAAAGCATCTGCTTTTATCCCCCTTAAGAAAAAGCCATTCAGAGAAACTTTCAATTACCTTTCGTGTAAAATGAGCATACTAATAAGCTTACACAAGCATTTTATCTGTTGGAGAATACTTCCTAATGAGTCTTATCCTTATACACCTGTCTATAGAGCAGCATGAAGGAACATATTTGACTAATAAGTGAAAAGGGGTTCTTTGTGAATTTATAATAAGCATATATGCTTGTTAGTCTAAATCCACCCTATATAAGCTTTGTACTTCGAATGTGACTGAAGAAGAGAAGAAATATATATGTGTACAATACAATTAGTGGCTTTGAGAAATATATTTTTATAGGAATGTAGGTAGATGGAAGACTCAGGTTAATTGGTATCAAATGAAGAGTTGGTTAAAATCTGCCATTGAAAATAAACTACATTCCATCTTGAACTTTCTTTGCATTCTGTAAATTGCATGGAAGCAGATTTATCAGTCCTGTTAAATATCTTTCAGCCCTTCTGATTTTTTCTTGTTGCCTTTTTGTATGAAGAGAACACTTCTGGAGCTTATTTTTAACACTTGTTATTCAATTTACTAAATGACAGATGTATAAAATTATCCTTCCTTAGGCTTTTCATTACCGATTTTATTTATAAATCTATAAATGTTTAGCAGTTATCTTGAGGGTTTTAAATAATATTTCATCATTTAATAAATGTAAAACATCTTCAAATACTTTAAATGTCTTAATAAATTTAAATATTTTATTTTTAAATGCTTCAATTTTCTGTAAGTAAAATTCGGGGTATCTAAAAAAATTAGTATAATCTAGTGAACAAATAAAGTGCATCAAAGTTTCTTCTGCTTATTCCAAAACATTATATAAACAATAAGATATCAACTTAAAATACTATGCCTCAATCAAGCAATTAATGCATATTTAAAATTTGAAGTTATGAAGAGGTAATAATTCATGAGCATTTCTTTTCTAAAATTTTTATTTATTTGCTTACTTTTGGCTGCACTGGGTTTTGTTGCTGTGCGCGGGCTTTCTCTAGTTGCAGCAGGTGGGGGCTACTCCCTAGTGTGGCTGCTTCTCCTGTTGTGGAGCACTGACTCTGGGTGTGTGGACTTCAGTAGTTGCTGCTCATGGGCTGAGTAGTTTGCAGCTCATGGCTTCTAGAGTGCATGTAGTTATGGCCCACGGAATTATAGTTCATAAGCATTTCTAATTGTAGTATAAGCTATTTCATTTTTAAGTTCTTCAATATACTATAACAACCAACAACATTTCCCTGATAATTTTTATTCTTAAGAGAACAATAAATAGGGGGAATCCAAAAGTTTTGTAAATGTGCCAGTGCTATTCATGATAGAAGTAAGATATTTAAAATCAAATATCTGTATTCAAGTGAACCTTTGATATTTTGCCTTTAAATTATTACTCTAATGCTTAAGTATTACAAATATATACATTTCCAAATATGCATTGATTCCTTCCTAATGCAAAACTGTCTTCCATGATTCTAAACCTTTTATATACTTCTGTATTTAATTGTGAATATGGCAACCCACTCCAGGATTCTTGCCTAGAGAATCCCACGGACAGAGGAGCCTGGCAGACTATAGTCCATGGGGTCGCAAGAGTCGGACAGGATTTAGTGACTACACCACCACCACCCTTGATTGAGAACAAATATAAGCCCGCTAAGAATGTAAGCACCGTCCCGGTAACTGAAGCTGCTCAGGTTACTCTGTGCTTAATTCTATATCTTTCTGCAAGGAAGATGATGTCAACTACATGACTGTGGTGTATTACGAGAAGAGACTTTGAGCGGCTTCTTTACTGACCGGTCCTTTTTCCTCTTCTGTCTTTTGGAGGGGTGGGTAGCTGCTAATGGAAACCTAACCTGTTTAGAGTTGATGACAGAGATTCTGAGCCCCAAGGAGGCAGTCACAAAGCTCATAGCCCCTGGAAGTCAGGTGGCACAGGTTTCTTGGTTCTCTTATCTCATAATGGAACTCTGCCCTCTCACCCGTATGTCCCCTTGTATGTATATTGAGGGCTTCCCTGGTGGTTCAGACCATCAAGAATCCGCCTGCAATGCAAGAGACCTGGGTTCGATCCCCGGGTTGGGAAGATCCCCTGGAGAAGGGCATGTAAACCCACTCTAGTATTCTTGCCTGGAGAATCCTCATGGTCACAGGAGCCTGGGGGGCTACAGTCCATGGGGTCACAAAGAGTTGGACCCAACTGAGTGACTAAGCACAGTACAGCATGTATATTGAATGTATGACTTTAGCTCTTAAGAGATGTATGTATATAGGTTTCCAACTAAATTTTTAAAGTTCACTGAAATCACAAGTGTTTTTTCCATCCAAATTTAAAGAACTTGGAACTAAATGGATTTTTGTATTCTTGCATATTCTAGTACCACAAAATGCTTCCAGGTATTAATGAGATGAGTTGAAATTTGTATTTATCATATAACATTTTATGACTTGGGCTTAAAATTATAAGGTCATTCTATTAGCATTTATTTAATTATTGCTTCTGACATTTTCTCTGGATTGATTCCTACATTATTGGCAGTTGGAAATAGAGAATGCTGTAATTTTGCTTGTAATGACAAAAGTGCATTGCTATTCATTGATACATGAGTGTGCTTCAACTTTGAAAGGTGTTCAGGGGATGCTTTTGTTTTTCTTGATTGTATGGAACCTCAGAGTTCTCAGCACTTGGGCAGGTATGTTTATATGGGAGAGAAAGAAGCAGAGAAAAAGAGACTAAGAAGAATAAGAAAGAAAAACCTAGGTTATTCTGAGATTTTAAAACACTAAGAAAACCAGAAAATTTTTGGCAGGCAACAATTGATGAATGTCTTCCAAAGCTCATTAACCTGGAAGAAACACATAGAGCAAGCTCACACACACACGGCTAAAATGGCTAAAAATAAATCAAAGATGAGTTAATTTCAACTTAACTTTAAATGCAGTCATTTTGTATTTTTGAAAACATTAGATTAAGACTTCTTAAAAAAGACCAGGTTGTAGAAAGGACTGAATAGCTGATTAGTACAGTGACATGATTTTAAAGAGAAGGAATGAGTGAAAGACTTGATTTTTAATGTGTGATATGCAGGTGTATTAAAGAACTTTGATAAAAGTTCTTCTTTTCTAAGTAGTAACAGATGTTTTCAGGTGTATAGAGGTGTGTATGAATGTCAGAGATTAAAATAGAAACTGAACAGAAAAGCAGTGCTACTATGGAAAATTTGTTCATTTAACACTGTGTTTCACTGAGGAAGTATTTTAATGCTGCATTGTATGTATACAGTTATTCACATCTGCTTAAATGTTTTTTATTCGACTTTCAGAAAATTTAACTTTGTTGCTGTCCTATTTTTACTGTTAATAAACAGCTTCTGAGTCTTAGAAATGAAAAAAAGATGGAATAATGAGATATCTAAAATAATGCCTTCGACTTCTAAGAAATATTAAAATCTTGCACATAAAAATATTTGAGGCCCACAGATAATTCTAGTCTGCTGGCTTCGTTTTACAAACCATTGTCCTGTAGACTCTGCCCATTTATTTTCATGCCCTTATTTGTTGGGGAATGGTGCGTTTGTGCTTTTGAAGTTTCTTTTTCCCTTTTGTCCTATTGGTCCCTGGAATTATCCTTCCCTTTGTACTTGGAAGTGTGTTATCTTGGGCCGGAGTTTTGATTACTCTTTTCCCACCACTTCTCTGCTCTTTATCCAGCGCTAGTCCCTGGTGTTAGTTCTAACACCAGTTCTATGTAGGTCTTCATAGAACTGTTCAACTTCAGCTTCTTCAGCGTTACAGGTTGGAGCATAGCCTTGGATTACCGTGATATTGAATGGTTTGCCTTGGAAACGAACAGAGATCATTCTGTCGTTTTTGAGATTGCATCCAAGTGCTGCATTTTAGACTCTTTTGTTGACCATGATGGCTACTCCATTTTTCTAAGGGATTCCTGCCCACAGTAGTAGATACAATGGTCATCTGAGTTAAATTCACCCATTCCAGTCCATTTTAGTTCGCTGATTTCCTAGAATGTCAGCATTCACTCTTGCCATCTCCTGTTTGACCACTTCCAATTTGCCTTGATTCATGGACCTAACCTTCCAGGTTCCTATGCAATATTGCTCTTTACAGCATCGGACCTTGCTTCTATCACCAGTCCCATCCACAACTGGGTATTGTTTTTGCTTTGGCCCCATCCCTTCATTCTTTCTGGAGTTATTTCTCCACTGATCTCCAGTAGCATATTGGGCACCTACAGACCTGGGGAGTTCCTCTTTCAGTGTCTTATCATTTTGCCTTCTCATATTGTCAAGGCAAGAATACTGAAGTGGTTTGCCATTCCCTTCTCCAGTGGACCACATTCTGTCTCACCCTTATGACAGAAAGTGAAGAGGAACTAAAAAGCCTCTTGATGAAAGTGAAAGAGGAGAGTGAAAAAGTTGGCTTAAAGCTCAACATTCAGAAAACTAAATTCATGGCATCAGGTCCCATCACCTCATGGAAAATAGATGGGGAGACAGTGGAAACAGTGTCAGAATTTATTTTTCTGGGCTCCAAAATCACTGTAGATGGTGACTGCAGCCATGAAATTAAAAGACGCTTACTCCTTGAAAGGAAAGTTATGACCAACCTAGATAGCATATTAAAAAGCAGAGACATGACTTTGCCAACAAAGGTCCATCTGGTCAAGGCTATGGTTTTTCCAGTGGTCATGTATGGATGTGAGATTTGGACTGTAAAGAAAGCTGAGTGCTGAAAAATCGACACTTTAGAACTGTGGTGTTGGAGAAGACTCTTGAGAGTCCCTTGGACTGCAAGGAGATCCAACCAGTCCATCCTGAAGGAGATAAGTCCTGGGTGTTCATTGGAAGGGCTGATGCTGAAGCTGAAACTCCAATACTTTGGCCACCTGATGCGAAGAGCTGACTCATTGGAAAAGACCCTGATGCTGGGAAGGATTGGGGGCAGGAGGAGAAGGGGACGACAGAGGGTGAGATGGCTGGATGGCATCACCGACTCGATGGGTGTGAGTTTGAGTAAACTCCGGGAGTTGGTGATGGACAGGGAGGCCTGGCGTGCTGCGATTCATGGGGTCGCAAAGAGTCAGATACGACTGAGCGACTGAACTGAACTGAGGCCCTGGTAGGGCCTCCTATAGGTGAGAATGGGAAGAAAGCACAGATCTAAAGCTACTGACGTGTCAGGGCCAATGGTTATCCTTTAGGTTCCAGAATTTCCTTTAGTCCTCATCAGGCTTGATCCTCTGCTCTCTGAAGCTGGAAAAGAGCTGGCATTTGCTTCAGCCTACCTAGGCCGCTCAGCCTTTGGTGATGGACCTTAATGGCAGACCTCAGGTCCACACCAGCTGTTCAGTAGTAGAAACACAACATCTACTTCCGGTCAACTCAGGCTTGTGTTCAAATCTTCACAAAGCAACCATTTGCTTAATGAACAATTTATGCTGTGGTATCATACTAGGCATGGGGTAAAGATGAGTGGGCAAATGGCTGCTCCCCTTTTGGAGCCCATATTTCCATGGAACTTTAGGAAGATGACCTTTCATGCACTCACTAAGCCCTGCAGTTGCCCTGTGTCTCACACATTCTGTCTGTCTCCTTTCCTATTGCTTCATAAACCTGCACTATGCTGAGTGCTGGTATTTCACACCCTACTGACCCATTGACAGGTATTTTAATATCTAATACCCCATAATAGATATTTTTAATATCCCTCTATTGGTGATAAGTATAAGTGAACATTTTATATGTAGCAGTAAGTGCCTGTAAAGCTAGAAGAAAAAGGAAAACTATGGAACAGATTGGTTCCAAATTGGGAAAGGAGTCCATCAAGGCTGTATATTGTCACCTTGCTTATTTAGCTTGTATGCAGAGTACATCATGTGAAATGCCAGACTGGATGAAGCACAAGCTAGAATCAAGATTTCAGGGAGAAATGTCAATAACCTCAGATATGCAGATGACACCACTCTTATGGCAGAAAGTGAAGAGGAACTAAAAAGCCTCTTGATCAAAGTGAAAGACGAGAGTGAAAAAGTTGGCTTAAAGCTCAACATTCAGAAAACTAACATCATGGCATCTGGTCCCATCACTTCATGGCAAATAAATGGAGAAATAATAGAAACAGTGACAAATTTTATTTTCTTTGTCTCCAAAGTCACTGGAGATGGTGACTGCAGTCTTGAAATTAAAAGACGTTAGCTCCTTAGAAGAAAAGCTATGACAAACCTAGCAAGCTTATTAAAAAGCAGAGACATTACTTTGCCAACAAAGGTCCATCTAGTCAAAGCTCTGGTTTTCCCAGTAGTCATGTATGGATGTGAGATTTGGACCATAAAGAAAGCTGAGTGTTGAAAATTTTGCTTTTGAACTGTGGTGTTGGCGAAGACTCTTGAGATTCCCTTGGACTGCAAGGAGATCAAATCAGTCAATTGTAATGGAAATCAACCCTGAATGTTCATTGAAAGGACTGATGCTGAAGCTGAAACTCCAATATTTTGGCCACCTAATATGAAGAACTGACTCACTGGAAAAGACCCTGATGCTGGGAAAGATTGCAGGCAGGAAACGAAGGAGAGGACAGAAGATAAGATGGTTGGATGGCATCACCAACTCAATGGACATGAGTCTGAGCAAGCTCTGGGAGTTGGTGATGGACAGGGAAGCCTGACGTGTTGCAGTCTATGAGGTCGCAAAGCATCGGACACAACTGAGTGACTGAACTGAACTCTTTATCTGACCTTAAAAAGGTAAATGCAGAACAAGGCAGCAAGGAAGATATGAGGTCTTGGATCAAGGACTAAAATCCATGACAAAGTGTGATGAAGCGGGCAGAGGTAGCCTTCTTTCTTTAATGCTTTTTATTCTTCCGGAGTCTGTGCCCTTACCCTCTCCAAAGAAGGACAGGTTTCTAAATAGAAGAATTGCAGTGTTCAATCAAGAGTGTATCAGGGACTTGTGAACACAAGGGAAAAGGTGAGGGTGGGATGGATCGAGAGAGTAGCATTGGCATATAAACACTACCATGTGTAAAATAGTGGTGGGCAAGCTGCTATATGGCACTGGAAGCTCAGATCAGTGCTTTGTGAAGACCTACATGGGTGGGATGGGGAGTGGGAAGGAGGCTCAAAACGGATGAGATACATGTATGCTTATAGGTGATGCATGTTGTTGTATATCAGAAACCAACACAGCATTGTAAGGCAATTATCCTCCAATTAAAAAAAAATGTAAAAAGAAATAAAAGAGTATATCAGAACAACCCTTAATTACTGTAACCTCTAAACAAGTTCTCAGGTGTATTTGGTTGGAAAATATTAGTGACATTTGTAACTGTTATTATTGTAAAGATTTCCATAGGAATGTGGGGCTCGTTTGAACCTGTGGGTGGGCACAGACATGAGTGTAAACACAGAGAAATGCCACAGACATAGGGACTCATTGATTAATTCAGCTATAGTTCTTGAAGCTTCCTTACACACCACTTTAGTAGACTTGGGGATTGAAAAATAACCCAGAGAGTTTAGAATTTTAGCTTTATCAGCTCAGAGCACACTGGAGGAAATAGACAAACTCAAACAGGAAAGATGCATATGTAAAATAATTTGGAATAAGTACCATGGCTGAAATACATGGCGGGGTTGGGGGGGAAACTACATAAGAAGTTGCATGTTGCCTGTGGGAGATTTGCATATAAAAAAGGTAACCATATAAGACCTCTCTAAGGAAACTGCATTTAAACTGAGACCTGAAAGATTAGCACGGGGCAGGAGTGTGTCCTAGGTAGCAATAAACAGGATGTGTAAAGGCCTTTACATTGGAAAGCTCCTAAGCTGTTTGATAGAGGCTATGTTGCAGGCAGAGTAGGTGTGAGAGCAAAATTCAAACAAGCTATTTCAGTTTTATTAAATGGGTTTTAATAAATTCAGTTTTACATATGGGTCTGGAAACTTTTACAAAGTAAGATTCTTTGTAATCTTTGAGAGAACATGATTTTGTTTCCTTCAGAATCTTGTTTTCATACATTTCCATTTGATTGATAGTTTCATGTAAGATAACTGGCCATGTACTGCCCTCGTGTGGCGAACTTCTGCAGTTACAGGAACCTTGCTTCTGGTGAAGTCTGAAGCCATGATTTTAGAAAAATCCTTGCACATATTTTTCAGCTAATCTGGATCACTTCTAGCTGCTGTTGCTCAGATTCCAACATATAAAAATCCCTTTTTACCATACTCGTTGGGTTTCGAATGAATTTGTCCACACTGTACTGCGGAATAAAGATGATGTATAGGGAGCATAAACTTTAAAAGCTTCAAGAATCAGGCAGATTAAGAGAAAGTGAGTGAAGTTGGATTGGGTCCCAATCAGTGTTGTTTTTCAGTCACTAAGTCGTGTCCAGCTCTTTGTAATAGGGTAAAGTGAAGATTGTAGA
The DNA here is from genome assembly GCF_023699985.2 of Odocoileus virginianus. NCBI lineage: Eukaryota > Metazoa > Chordata > Mammalia > Artiodactyla > Cervidae > Odocoileus > Odocoileus virginianus. The sequence goes on along the minus strand of NC_069698.1, from coordinate 30,870,189 downwards.
GAAAGTCACTGAACTACACAGACATATTTTATAAACAAGGAATGCCAAAATAAATAGGCTTACGGGCCGCTTCTATTTTTTAGTCTCTCTCCTGAAGTTCTACTTCCAGTCCATGCACCTGATTAATTTGTCAATCCTTCACTTGACTGAGACCTTGTTATTTCATACATCAAGTTGTCTAATTCTGTTTCCAAGTTGGACGTTTTGCCACAAGTCTGTTTTGGAAAGTGTTTCAGGAAGTTTTGTTGCTCAGAATTAGGTACTTTGTAGATACTCATCCCTTCCTTCTTCCTTCCTTCCTTTTCTCTCCTTTTTCTTCAGGCAGTATTTTCATGACAAGGGTTTTTCAACAAATTATTGCCTCCATGCTTTATGGAGGGCAGCTGCAGGACTTACCTACCATCCATTTCTGTCTGCACTGGAGTAGACCGAGGCATTTTCTGAGGACACCTTGAGCTCTTCCAGCCGGTACGGCGTGTACGCGTTTTAAAATCAGAAATTGAGTGGTTTTCCCTTAAGGCTCATCCTTGTCAGCTTTCTTCTTTCCATTTGAGGAGCTTGTACTCCACACCTTTTAGCTGAGTTTTAGAATGTGCAGGTCTGTCTGTAAATGGAAACATAGAATTAAAGTTTTCCTGATAACTTTTCAGGGGCCATAATCTCAAATTCACTACCGTTCAATGCCTTTTAGACACTTGGCTAAGAGGAAAAATATTTATGGAAGCTTGTCTGGAGGAAATGCAGTCATCCATCTGCCATAGCATCTAAAATCTATTTCAGGATTAAGGGAGGCCATCAGAGATCTATCTAACTGGGCCACACACTGGGCCTGCACAATTGCTTCTTTCTGAACTGTGCTTTGCTATCATGATAAAATATTCTCTCCAGGATGGCTCCAAGGAAAATATTTTCTCTTTATATTGGCGTTTGTCTCAAATAACTGGTTTGTTTTGTGTACATTCTTATTACTGGGTATTATTTCTGCTTTCTGAATATTAATTATAAAGTGTGCTTAGTCACTCAGTCATAAGGCAAGAACACTGGAGTGAGTTGCCATGCCCTCCTCCAGGGGATCTTCCCAACACAGCAATCGAACCCGGGTCCCTCACATTGCAGTTGGATTCTTTACCATCTGAGCCACAAGACAAGCCCAAATGTTAGTTATAAAGGACAACATCAAATTCGTGTTCTACCTTGACTGAGTGTGTGATTAGTCAAGGCATGCATTTGTTCACAAGCCACATTCTTGCCACCACATTTTGCTTTTCTGTTTTCCAAAGGATCTATTTAAAGAGTTTAAATATTTATCTTACTATATTGTGTGCATCTACTTAAAAGCAATTTAAAAGCTCGTGGGACCAAAGTGTTATGTAAATGGCCATAGGGATTTTATTGATGCCATGCTTAATTATAAAAGTGATTTCCTTGCTGAATAGGACTTTAAGGATAAAATGCAATGTGATTCCACAAGGACTGAAACCTCCCCTCAAATAACACGGATTTTAGAAACCAGGCTAATCCTGTTTCTCAGTGTTGAGTGGTTGAACTTGTGGACTATCGATGCACTGATTTTCCCCAAGAAAAAATATTGCTAAATAGGGAGAGAGGAGATGAAGGGTGAATTGAAAATGGCTGAAATATTATCTTTAGGATAACATTTGAGCCAGTGTATCCATTAGCTCAAGCTGAGTCCTCCTTCCCTGCCTCTCCCTCATAATGAAAGGATCTGTGCTGCCCTCCTTGTGAGTTTGTGAGATCAATACATGTTTGTGACACAGAACTTCCCTTCAGTGAAGATTGGCCCCCACACTAGGAGCAGGTGAAAATGAGTCTTATTTACCCACTGGGGTCTGGATCTATGATCGGATTCATTGTCCAATGTAATCATTCTGAGGTTTTGAATGATAAGGAGCTTCAGAAATAATTGTATTAAAATGCTTTAACTTTATGTAAACGTAATTTAATAAGATGTTGGATGTGTGTAGTGGTGCAACCGTCTAGCCTTGAGTGCAGTCCTGAGACTAGAGACCATATGCCTGTAGATATTGGGAAGGCATGTGCATTCTTAGACCCTAGTTAATTTGTTCTAAGAGGTATGTTCTTTCTGCCCACAATCTAATAATCAAATCTCGAAATTAACTGTTTTCTTATGATAGTGAAGAATTCCTGGCTTAACGATACTAGTAGGTTATCTTACCTAAGATACTGTGACAAGACAAGATTTATGATTGACAGCCGGGTTTAAGTTACAGAGTAGGCAACGAATGAAATGAAAAGTACATCCTGGAAAAACTTTTTTTGTTGCTAATGATGGAGAGACTGTTAAAATATACTTAAATACACAGAATGTAGAAATATATTTGATAAGAAGAAGACTCAGAAAAGAAGTATGAAGATTAAAATACTGTACATGGAATTTAGGATCTCAAATCCCAGATCCCAAACAGCTTGGTACATGCAACTCTGATTTCACAGAGTTACAAAGTACAGAACTGGGAAGGGTATTTAGGAAGAACTGATTCAGCCCCTTTCATTTTATGATGGCTTCTGACTTCAGAAGTTGAGAGCATTCAGGATCACATGTTGCAAGATGGCAACTAGAACTTAGATCCCTTGGCTCCTAGCTGAATGCAGTTTATCCTGGTTGTAAATTAAAAATGGTAATGTTTCCACTGCATTTCTGGAGTTCTGGAGACTGCCTTCTAATCCAGCTTATAAGTGACAGAGGAAATCTGTCACTTTACTTCATAGTATCACTTTATATTTTAAAATGCTTATATAAATGGCTTCCTTGGTAGCTTAGCTGGTAAAGAATTCACCTGCAATGCAGGACACACCGGTTCAATTCCTGGGTTGGGAAGATCCTCTGAAGAAGGGAATGGCTACCCACTCCAGTATTCTGGCCTGGAGAATTCCATGGACTGTATAGTCCATGGGATCACAAAGAGTTGGACATGACTGAGTGACTTTCACTTTTCACAGGCAACAAACAGTGATAGGCAAAACACTGAATTTGTACGTAAGTGGAAACAGTTTCACCTAAGGTAGGAAACAGTAAGGAATGTAGGCAATGTGTTTGAGTGGGTGAGCAACAATTTGAGCATGAGAAAACTGCAACACTTCATACTCTGCTGGTGAGATTGTCAGTTGTCAGGACTGGTTTGGAAAACAGTTTCAGTTAGCTGTTCGAAGATGCTCACGTCCTGCGATCCAACAACTAGACTCCTAGGCAAGCAGTGAGGAAGCTCAACCCCACGTGCCTCAGGACACACAGACAAAGATGCTCGTAGTAGCTCAAGGGTTCTCATAGCAGCTATGCCTGCAATAAGAACACCAAACACTGGCAGGAGAACCAGTAAACAAGTCACCATATTTAAAAATGGAATACTACTCAGCAGCGTGAATGAAGAAAATAACTATAAAGGTCAGTGAGATGAACAGGGTGAAAGTAGCATGTCCCAGAAACATACACTTCTTGAGTCTTTTTGTATAAAGTTCAAATACATATAACCCTAGACCACAACATATTAGAAGGAATAGATATCGGTATAACTGTTAATAAGAAGGGAATGAAAAAATGCAAGATGCAAGTTAATGGTAACCTCTATGGGAGTGGACAGAGGGAGCCCCCTCAAGGAGCTTCATGGGTTCTAGCCTTTCTTATTTTGAGCCAGATGGTTTTATCCGGGGGCTATTTTTCATTTTAATATTAACACCATGCATTTATCATAAGTGTGTAGGTATTTGGTGCTCCAAAAGGAAGAGCATGAGAAATCATTTTGACCTTAAATATCTAAACATTCAGTCCTGGATGGTTATTCTCTCTCCATCTCCTTCTCCGAACTTAATTCACAGCGGGTATTGTGCAGCGTGCTCTGCTTCTTGTCACTTTTTTTTTTATTTCACGAAGGAGATGTGTGTGTGTCTCTGCCCTCTGGCTAGCATGCTGCAGACATTTCACTTCTGGCAGCTTCGAGTCATCTCAGGAAACCAGGCCAGCTGGCAGTGTGCTTTAGTCTTGCTTCCTGCCTCAGTCTATTAAAAACTGATAAAAAAGATGTGTCTCTTTTTCTCAGCTCTGTAGTATGACCCAAACATAGCACATCACTGATTAAATGGACACAGAATGATTTCCTGACAGCAGTTGGTAGCCGAGGCTCGCCATTCCCTAGGTGGGTGGGACAGTCAAGGCTACGACTATCTAAACACCCGCAGACTGGTTCTTGTGACTGCTGCAGCTCTCGGAGATTTAATTTCTCCACCAGCTGCTGTGCAGGCTGTGTCCACACTGTGTTCTCTCTCTTCCCCACAGCTGTTCAGTGGGCCTGTTGCTTCCAGATCTTTCTCTTCATAATTTCCTCCTTTTCTCGCATAGCTGACTCTGCCAACAGAGTTCAGTAGGTAAAAGGGAAGTTACAAAGCTTTGTCTATTAAATGTAGCTACACTTTAAAAAATCTTAGTGTTCTTACAATTTTCATTAAACAGTGGAGTCAGAAGAGGAAAGTCAACAATTTCTATGAAAGAGCTCTTCGTTATAGCCGACTCATGCTTTAAAGGGCTTCCCAGTTGTCGCTGGTGATATAAAGAACCCACCTGCTAGTGCAGAAGACATAAAAGATGCAGGTTCGATCCCTGGGTCAGGAAGATCCCCTGGAGGAGGGCATGGCAACCCACTCCAGTATTCTTGCCTAGAGAATCCCATGGGCAGAGAGGCCTGGCGGGTTACAGTGCCTGGGGTTGCAAAGAGTTGGCCACGACTGAAGTGACTGACCATGCATGCATGATTTAAGTGTATAAGCTTAGTGATATATTGATAACCTGTGATCAGCTTACCCTCTATCATGGGTTGAGTTTCCTTCTTTTATTTATTTTATCATGTGTATAACTTTATTCTCCCTAGGTAAATCTTGTACCGTTTGCTGTATTTACTTGTTCATATAGTTTAAAAAAGTAATCAAACACAAGAAAACATTACTCACCCACTCAGTGCTTAGACTAAAAAATAACACTTTATTATTTTTATTAACAATAAAAAACTTATTAAAGTAACAGTTCTTGGAAACTCTAACATATTTTTCTTATATTTGTTTTCTTCATTTTCATAATGAAATACTTTGTACCTATGTACACATTACTACAAATATTGGCTATAAGAGATTCCAATTCACAGTCCATCTGAAGGACCAACCTGCCTCATACATCTTAAGGAATTCATCTGATGAAATAATTGCAACTAATCAGGGAATAAAATTAAATTTTCTGAAGACTGTTTTTTTTTTTGTTGTTGTTCCAAATAGCTGTTAAGCACTGGGCTATATTATAAAATATTTCATGAATTCTTTTAGTGTATAGCTCAGTGTTTCTTATAGGTAAAATGCCTGTAATAAATATGGATTATATTTTTTGAGTTTTGTAGAATATTACAAATTAATGATCAGAATACATGCATAGTTTATGCAACAGCTATGTTCATGCAGATTTGGTGGGGCTATAAAAAGAATAAATATTTCAGAACAGATCTGGTTCACTTACACTATATATATTATATCATCCTTTCATATCATCATGATGCCATGCACTTTAAATCTGTGACAAACTATCACAAAATTTTAAAAGAGGGGTTAGTTATATAATGAAGTATGTATTTCTAAGGGCTTTATTGTTATAAATTTATTTGATAAAGATCTGCCTAAAGTCTTGAAGAACAATTTCTATAGTAAAGAAATTTCACAGTTGAATGATTTAAAGTGAAACGGTGAAAAAACATGAAAATGTTTAAAATGTTCATATAAAACTGTTCTCTAATGTATCTCAGATGTGAAATATGATTTATTTTTCATGTGAAATGGAGATGTAAATAATCCCTCACACAACATACATTTCCTGTCTTACCCAATAGTGGATACCTTAGGCTGAGTGGTTGAATAAATACTGATGTCTCACAGTTCTGGAGGCTGGGAAGCCCCAGGTCACAGCACCAGCAGATCTGATGCTGGTGAGGAGCCACTTTCTGGCTCACAGGTGACAACCTTCTTGCTGCACTCTCACATGGCTGAGAGAGAGGACTCTCTCTTCTTATAAGTTAAGTCGCTCAGTCATGTATGACTCTTTGCGACCCCGTGGACTGTAGCCCACCAGGCTCCTCCATCCATGGGATTTCCCAGGCAAGAATACTGGAGTGGGTTGCCATTTCCTTCTCCAGGGGATCTTCCCGGCCCAGGGATCGAACCCAGGTCTCCCGCATTGCAGACAGATGCTTTAACTTCTGAGCCACCAGGGAAGCCTCCTCTTCTTATAGGGGACATTAATTCCCTTGTGGGGGCCCCAACTTCATGATTTCATCTAAACTTTCCATCTCAAAATACCATCACATTGGGTGTTAGGGAATTTGGAGGGGAGTGGTGTGGGATAAAAACATTCAGTCAGTTCAGTTCAGTTCAGTCACTCAGTCGTGTCTGACTCTGCAGCCTCATAGACTGCGGCACACCAGGCTTTCCTGTCCATCACCAAAACCTGGAACTTGCTCAAACTTATATCCGAGTCAGTGATGCCATCCAATCATCTCATCCTCTGTGGTCCCCTTCTTCTCCTGCCTTCTATCTTTCCTAGCATCAGGGTCTTTTCCAAAGAGTCACCTCTTCACCTCATGTGGCCAAAATATTGGAGTTTCAGCTTCAGCATCCATCCTTCCAATGAATGTTCAGGGTTGATATCCTTTACAATTGACTGATTTGATTTCCTTGCAGTCCAAGGGACTCTCAAGAGTCTTCTCCAACACCGCAGTTCAGAAGCATCAATTCTTCGGCACTCAGTTTTCTTTATAGTCCAACTCTCACATCCATACATGACCACTGGAAAAACCATAGCTTTGACTATACAGACCCTTGTAGGTAAAGTAATGTCTCTGCTTTTTAATATGCTGTCTAGGTTTGTCATAACTTTTCTTCCAAGGAGCAAGCATCTTTTAATTTCATGGCTGCAGTCACCATCTGCAATGATTTTGGAGCCCCCCAAAATAAAGTCTGTCACTGTTTCCATTGTTTCCCCATCTATTTGTCATGAAGTGATGGGAGCAGACCCCATGATCTTAATTTTTTAGCACTTCCTAAACTCAAGTTCCTCATTTATTTTCAAAACTGATGCATAAACAACTATCTCACTTGATATGGTAGGTGCTATAATGTTAAGAAGCCTTCCAGAAAGAGTTGACAATTGTATTTAAATGGTGAATGAAATAGCAGAGCAAAATAATCCTAACTTTACCCTTTATGTAGCAAAAAATATCGGTTCACCTAACAAAACTGTATCCCAAGAGTGACACATATAGATGTTAATGAGGATAATATTTGTTCAATAGTAAAATTAATAGGTAAAACAAAATAATGTCAGTTCCAAGGTTTAATATCTAGTGAAGAAATGCTAAATTAATCTAGATTAGTACTGTGTGATTATGCCAAATCAGACCCCATTTATTTCATGTTGAGGTCCTGGAGATTTTTTAGTTAGACTGTCAGTATGATACACATTTTGCATTCAATATTTTCAAAAGTTAGGTTATCACCTCATTTTCTGATTAAAGTAACTCTCTCAGTATTACTATAATGATGCACAAGTTTTCTTGCTGCATTATAAAATAGAGTATATAAGCCAGAAAACTGTTTAATCTTTCACCTAATTTTAACTTCTTTTCATAGACAATTTTGCTGCTATCATGGTGGTTTTCACACTAGAATTTGCCCTTGCAAAATTGACATTCATATCATCAAATTTGATATGATACATTGAGCTTTCTCTTTGCAAGTGATATTTTATAAAGTTCATTCTGTATTTGGAAACAAGTGGACAAAATGTCATCACTTTCAAAGCACCTGATGGTCATATCTCATATTATCCTGACTGTGGATAATTTAAATATTTAAGACGTTAATGTTTTAAGTGGTAAGATCCTACTGTATAGCACAGGAAAGTATATTCATTATAATATGACAATGAATATGTGCATCTATAAATTGATATGGATTAATATAGATTGGGTGACTTTGCTATAAGCGGAAATTAACATGACATTGTAAATCAATGACACTTCAATGCAGTTTAAAAAAAGATGTTAATATTTTGATTCTACTTCAAAAATAGAATAATTTGCTCTGTATATTTGAAAGATACTAATTTTTAAAAATTAAACTTTAATTTTGGGATAATTATAGATTTATATACTATTACAAAAAGAAAATACATAGAGCTTTCATGTACCCTTTACCCAGTTTGCTCCCATGGTACCACTTTTCAAAATTGTTGTATAATATCACAACTAATATTTTGAGTTATGCAATTCATCAGGCATTTAGATGCAGTTTTAGATGTTACATTGATCCCTACAATCCATTCAGCTTTTTTTTTTTTTAAATAAACTCTCTAGGATCTAAACCTACTGCCTTGGTTCTTTAGTTAAATTTTACCTCTAATAAGTCAAATTATACTTACACAACTCCAGTGAGTGCACATTGTTTCTAAAGCTAAATTTAAATAAAACCTTTAAAGGAAAGTCTAAGAGATTTTCTAGCTATAAAAGGGGTAATGTTGCAGTATAGTAGTTCTCTGTCCTTACATTTCAGTACCTAAATGTTTTATATTTTGAAAATACATATTCATTAATAAGCAAGAAGGTGTCACAACTGTGGGGAGAATCATGACATGCACGTATATTTTAGTATTTGGATACATTCTACACAAAAATAGTTCTTTATAATTAAGCTATCATTTCATACAAATAGAAGTCATAAGACATGTTATAGGATGCTATAAAAGAGCAATTTATATTTTATAATGTAAGATGCATGAGGGTAATAGTAAATAAAATAAATGTACTGCATTTGGCAGTGAACTTACTGTACATATAGATGGATGGGTTCATTAACCTTTCTCACACATCTTCTCTCTTTTGGAAGCTAACTTTATATTATAGTAGTAAAGACAAGACTGAAACCCTGGCTCACTGATAATGTCGTCTTATATGGACTCTTAGTGATGTAGACTGAATGGCCCAGCAGAGACAGCGTAACTTGTAAAATGCATGTCAGAACTTTTTATAGTTCAACAAATATTTCCCTACTTCCCCAAAATATAATGCAAGCATTGTAAAGTGGATAACATTTATTTGACATACTGTATCAATTTCATAGCAATTTAGTCTGTTTAAAACTAAATTGACTAAGGATGCTAATAAATAATATATTATATTTTAAGTTTTATATTTTTATGGAAATATATTTTAAGTCATTCCTTTCAGTAACTGATATTTTTCATTTGAACTACTAAAATGTTAGTTGCTCAGTTGTGTCTGACTCTTTATGATGCCATAGACAATATTCAGTCAATGGGATTCTCCAGGCAAGAATACTGAAGTGGGTAGCCATTCCCTTCTCCAGGGATTTTTCCAACCCAGGGATTGAACCCAGGTCTCCTGCCTCGTAGGCAGATTATTTTACCATCTGAGCTACCAGGGAAGAACATGTAAACATTATACTTAATTAAAATAAAAGGGCAATGCTTGTAGTCAATGAATCCTGATTTGGTAAGATGAGATGTATTAGTTTAATTTAAATTTAAATGAAGTATTTTATCTGGATTTATTTCTATACATAGAGAAAGCATGGCAGTGATACTAGGTTATTCTTAATTTTTTAGTGGGCAATACCCGGGTGTATATGACATTTAACTCAGATATACTCAACTTACCTTAACGTCTGAAGTTATCTCCACAGATCAGGCAATGTGGCCCAGAAAATCCCAAGTGCTTACATTAAGATCCACTGATACTGATAAATGGGTATACTGACAATGTATCGCTGTTACCATAATGATATCTTCAAAATCAATTCCTTGTCATTGAACCAGAGGAGCAGATAGTGGCTGAGGCCATGTCTGAAGCTAGGTAATAAGGCAACCTCTTATTTGAAGCATTTCTTTTCTCTGAAACATTTCTAGAACTCTTCTCTAAAGGAAATATTGATTATGGTGCGAGTCACCCCATTGGAAATAATGTGGGAAACACATTACAGCAAATGATTTATTATCATCATTAGTTACAGTTTCCCAAATGACCACACAAGAGGTTGTCTTCATTGAGTACACGATTTTTAGAGTTGCATTTATTTTTAACTTAACACAAAATCCCTGTCTGCAAACCACTGAAATAATTGCAGAGAAAAGAATATCATATTTATCAGTATAAGATCTACTTTTTTTTTTTCCCTCAAAAATAGGATTTCTTTCAGGAAAATTGTGCATAGATGCTTCCCTAAAGCTGGGAACATTAACATAAGGCATTCCTCATTTCTGAGTGTCCTGCCCATTCCCACCTCCAGAACCTGACAAATCTACTTACCAACATGTCAAGTCACTTCTTTTGAAGAATAAACACCAGAAAGTAGGAGGCACAAGAGTGACAGAAATTTAGACCAAAATTCAGAAACGGACATCTGGAGTTAATTACAGCCTTGTCATTCACAGTTGTCACTTCAGTTTTCATTTTTTCTATCAAAACTAACATATGTCTCTTACTTTTTTCCCTGCGAGATTAATGTCCTCTTATTCTTAGTTTTAAGTTTCTCTGAGTATTGGTTCATAGTCATTTTTTTTTTTCGGAAAATAATCTTAAACATGAAATCTTGAAATGCATTTTTGTTTGGCAAATTTTATTATGAAAAAGTTTGGGCAAATAGCTTGCATTTCATTACCATGGAAAGAGGAGCCTGGCAGGCTGTAGTCCATGGAGTCGCAAATAGGCAGACGCGACTGAAGCAACTTCACCCGCCAGCACCAGTTACCTTAGTAAGCGTCCTCATTGCGTGAGCTTGTTACTTTATGCATCTTGTGTCCTTCATTTCTTGTGGCAAAGTTTAGGCAAGTTGTGAACCTGACTGACAATCTGAAAGGGCAGACCTCATTTATTGTAACCACTAGTTTTTAAAAATAAACTTGATTGACTGTTTGGCTAGTGACTTTCAATTTTTGATGGTTCATTGAACATTTGGGGATTAAAAATACATATTTATACAGTGTGAAGACAAAATATTGTTACACAAAAGTTATTAGTCCATATATTATCTTTCTAATACTGATCCTGTAATATAAATCCTATGTTCTTTCAATCATATGGTAGGAATTTTCTTTAAAACTTGGTGATTTTTAAAGGAAGAATCATGTTGTGTGTGTGTGTGTGTGTGTGTGTGTGTGTGTGTGTGTGTGTAACTTGCCAGGCTCCTCTGTCCATGGAATTCTCCAGGCAAGAATACTGGAGTGGGTTGCCATTCCTTTCTCCAGAAAAATCATGTGGGGTGTATTTAATTGTAACTACGTGTTCTAAGGGCTTCCCTGATAGTTCAGTTGGTAAAGAATCCACCTACAATGCGGGAAACCCTGGTGTGATTCCCAGGTCAAGAAGATCCGCTGGAGAAGGGATAGGCTACCCACTCCAGTATTCCTGGGTTTCCCTTGTGGCTCAGCTGGTAAAGAATCTGCCTGCAATGTGGGAGACCTGGGTTTGATTGCTGGGTTGGGAAGATCCCCTGGAGAAGGGAAAGGCTACCCATCCAGTATTCTGGCTGGAGAAATCCATGGACTGTATAGTCCATGGGGTTTCAAAGAGTCAGACACAACTGAGCAACTTTCACTTCACTGTATTTTCTAAAGGAGTCTCTAAAAAATTGAGAAAACACACACATGCTTTTCAAATATTAAAGCTTTGTTACCTCTTCATATGGTTGGTTCAAAAGAAAAGGAGAAGTTCTTAAATGCATCTCTGGCACTGAGGTAATTGCCTTTAAGATATTTAGCCTCCACTTAAGTTTGCTTTTTGTAGGATTCTGGGGACCAGCTGTTAAAGTAGGGGGAGATGGCTGTAATAACTTAAGAAGTAAAAATCTTAAACATAAATAAGTAAATTATGAATTAAGAGGCAGCAATGAGTAAGAGTTTAACATCTATAAATTGATTTACTAAAGAAAGACCTGTAGTGGAAGAAAGTACAATGTCAGATGCAGCAAATAGTAGTTCTTGGACATAAGGTATGTCAGGAATACATAGTTTCAACCACTCTCTTTGAAACAAAACAAGCACAGATACAAATTATGTCTTCGTAATTATGTTTTCTGTCTGTGAGTGTGTGTGTTTGTGTTCAGACTGTCATTGACCTGAGTATTCTGCCTACTTATCTTTGGGTTGCCCCTAATTTTCTGAAGACTAATGGGAATCAAGACATGACCTTGCTTCTAGCACGAGGATCTGGATTTTTGTGACCATCACTGCTCCTCCTCCCACCGCCAGTCACGCATAGTCAGCAGGGTGCGTGGGGCACACTGCTGCTGGCGCTCGGTCACCCAGGTGTGTTCAGCCTGTGTGACCCTGTGGACTGGAGGCTGGCAGGTTCCTCTGAACATGGCAAGAATTCTGGAGTGGGTTGCCATTCCCTTTTCCAGTGGCTCTTCCCAGCCCGGGGATCTAACCTGGGTCTCCTACATTGCAGGCAGACTCTTGACTGCTGAGACACCAGGGAAGCCCCTGGGACATACTAGCAGCTCCTTAAATGCATGAGGACCACCCACCCTTAGGTTTACACCTAAGCATGGTTTTTGCTTCAGTAATCCAGTCTGTGTAATCCCGCACGAGAAACCAAAGGCTTGCCCTTAGAGATATTAGGATTTGGAAGCTTTGAGAGTTCAAAGATTTTTCAAGGAGAAGGCATGCTCCTTAAAAACTTCAATACTACTTATATTCACTCTATAAACATGTTCTTGGTTAATATTTAAGTCAGTGCTGGGTCACCAGAAAAGGTTGTGCTACCCTCTTCTGCATTGGGAACGATCCTTGAACTAGTAAGCTTTCAGGGTGACATTTAGATGGAACTTTTTAGAAATATATCACTTTCTGGGGAAAGTACGGCAGAGTAGAGCAGATTTATGGAGCTGGAAGCCTATTATGCAGAGCTGTAGATCACTGCTGTCGACCAATGAGACCAGCTTTTTTTTTTTTGCAAAGATTTACCAAATGTCCTTTGTCTTGTCTTCTCTTGTTGAAGTAACAATTCTATCTGATTTTTTTTGCTTGAAAATTCAGATTATTCCTTATTCAAAATCATTTTTCTTGATTATTGTTCCCAATCTCATGTGTTAAACAAATGTTTTTGTTTAGCTATATTTGTCTGGAATGATAGATTTAACAGCAAAGCATAAATGTAGACAGGTAGTTAAAATCCAGTATAATAAATCATTGCATTTACCATGTATTTGTGAAGGGATATGATTAAAAAGAAAACACGTGGTGAGGTAGAAAAGTAAATCCAATAAGGTTGCTTTAGGAAAGCAGTATTAGAGAGGTTAGAATTGTGATCATTATGCAGGATATTTTTTAAAGGAAAACAGATGCTGTACTCAATTTGTCTCAAACTTCTAATAGTTTATACTATAAAGTAATAATTTTTTTGCATAAAGCACCTAGTTTATAATTATATAACTTATTATAACCTACTTACTGAAATAAAGTGATAATTTCCTCTTGTTGGAAAACATTACATATAAAATAACCCAGATCAAAAAGCAGCATTTTACTACTATATGTATATAATTAAAACATTACCAGATCAAAATGCTTTGCTGTGTTTTACAAAATAAGAAGCTAGAAAACCAATTTTTCTTAAAAGGACATGGCAGTTGAAAAGTTGAGTGTTATCGCTAATCTTAACTAAATCATCTTCATGACCTTACAATCTGAAAATTATCTGGGACATGGTTGCTAGTTATCATGTCCATGTTGAATATTAGCTTATATGTAAATGGAATAATTTTTTGTTGACAGATTCAAATGATTTTTGTGTATATCAGAAATAGAAAAAAGTGATATGGATATTATGATAATATACATACACAGTGAGAGGGTGAATAAGCATAGTATAGCTGTAGCCCTTTAACAGATACCTTACATTGCAGTGTATAAAACTTTCTTCTTCTATAGCATCTAAGGTTCATGAAATTATTCTGGACTGAATTATTGTAATCAACACTTGAATTATTTTGTCTTCTGGAAAAGTTAGCTTCCTTAGAAAGTGGTCATTTTGAAGACTCACAGCTATTTCTGGCTGCCAGCTTTCAATGAAAATTTTCATCCCTAATAACTGGAAGTGTAAATAAAATACGAGTTCTAGTGGCTAATTTGGGTCCCATTCCAACCATAACTAACCACAGTTTTTGCTTAGAATGTCACATCACTGGTATGACCAAAATTTTTTCAAGTCATGAGTAAGCAAACATCTCTTGTTCTTTTATGAAAGATAATTAGCAGATCTTGTGATTCTTAGTTTGGGAAACTTATATCATATGGACAGAGAAATAGAATATAAGAAATCTTGAACTTTGCCATCTCATGATCATTCCTCTCCCCACTATGGATTTTGATTTTTGCTTCCCATCTTGGAGATCATTTAATGTTTCAGTACTAGAAGCTATAGAAGTATATTCTTGCTACAATTTCATCCCAAAAGGATTATTATAAAACTCCTCTATATTTGCTCAGATGATAATCTGCCTGCATGCAGGAGACGTGGGTTCAATCCCTGCGTTGGGAAGATCTCTTGGAGGAGGGAATGGAAATGAATTCCAGTATTCCTGCCTAAAAAGTCCCATGTTCAGAGGAGCCTGGAGGGCTACAGTCCATGGGGTCGCAAGGAGTCAGACAAGACTGAGCAACTAACACTTTCACTTTCACTGTATTTGTGGATTTGATTTTCCCTGGCATGGTTTTCAGTTGCCTAGAAAAAACCATAGTTGTTTGTTATGTTATTGTGTATAGTGAATCAGTGTCAAGATGACTACATCTTAATGAAAATCCTCATTAACAATTTAATGTCAAACTTTAAAAAGCTTGCCATTATTGATTGCTGCTAAAGCCAGTTTTAGAAACTAGAATTATTTTACTGAGTAAATTCATATAAATTCACATAAAGTGTGTCCTTTTAACAACTTTATCCTGCGAAGTTAATAATTAGGGAATATGTTATGCTTCAACTCAGTTGCTTAAATTTTCTATTTTTATTTATGTATGATCTTATTGTTTAGTTTTCTATCAGAAACTCTGGCAGAACATACTGTATCACACTCCATTAATGTTGTTGTTCAGTTGCTAAGTTGTGTCCTACTCTTTGGGATCCCATGGACTGCAGCATGCCAGGCTTCCCTGTCCTTCACTGTCTCCCGGAGTTTGCTCAAACTCATGTCCATTGAGGCAGTGATGCCATCCAACCATCTCATCCTCTGTCATCCCCTTCTCCTCCTGCCCTCAATCTTTCCCGGTATCAGGGTCCTTTCCAGTGAGTCAGTTCTTCGCATCACATGGCCAAAATATTGAAGCTTCAGCTTCAGCATCCGTCCTTCCAATGCATATTCAGGGTTGATTCCTTTTAGGATTGACCTGTTTGATGTTGCAGTCCAAGGGACTCTCAGGAGTCTTATCCAACACCACAGTTCAAGAGCATCAATTTTCAGTCTTCACCCTTCTTTATAGACCAACTCTCACATTTATACATGACTACTGGAAAAACCATTAGTTATCCCTAAAGAATAATAGGTGTAACAACTATACAGTTTTAGAATATTAGTGAAAAGCTACCAAATTTTGTCAATCATAAAATGAACAACTTTAAATCCTAGCTTCTCTCTTCTTCTACCAGAAAGGTGGTGTTGGTCTGAAGGAGGATTCAAGAAAGCGTGGTTCACAAAGCTCAGCCTTCCCAGGCATTCTTTCTGATTATGATTAGCAACATATGCTTATAATGCTGGCTTTGGGGCCTGAGATTATAGATTTGTAAATCTGGAAAGCACCTTAGGTAACTTTTAGGCCGTGCTTTATACTCTGCTGCTGCTGCTGAGTCATTTCAGTTGTGTCCACCTCTGTGCGACCCCAGAGACGGCAGCCCACCAGGCTCCCCCATCCCTGGGATTCTCCAGGCAAGAACACTGGAGTGGGTTGCCATTTCCTTCTCCAATGCATGAAAGTGAAAAGTGAAAGTGAAGTCGCTCAGTCGTGTCCGACTTGTAGCAACCCCATGGACTGCAGCCCACCAGGCTCCTGCCTCCATAGGATTTTCCAGGCAGGAGTACTGGAGTGGGGTGCCGTTGCCTTCTCCAGCTTTATATTCTCGACATGAGTAAAATAAAATAGGAAAAGGTGAAGAGAGTTCCCTAGGCACCTCTTGGTATCATGACTGGGATTAGAGTTCATTCCTTGGTCCTTGAAATTCACTTCCCCACCACCCATTAGCTCACACACAAATTAAACCACAAAAGACACATTAATTGCTATGATTGTGTTGAGCATCTTAAAGGCCAATTATTGATGATTTAGAATTTAACCAGTACTAAGGTATAGTTAGTTTTCTAACCTTTTAAAAAAAAAAGAAAAAATTTAACCATCGTTTTGATTCTCTTATCAAATATATATATGTACTTCTGAATTAGGTTCTTTTATTTAAAGCATGTTTTCTTTTTATGCAAAGTATAATTTTATGGTCTGAAATAATAATACAATGTGAAATTACAATATATCTAAGATATTTTAAAAGAAATATATACCTCTTGATGCCAAACATTTCCAGATTTTGTGTCATATATACTATGCATTATCAGGTCAATATGTGGTTTTTGTGTGTTGGTCTTGGTCTCATGTCTTTATTGCAAGGGTAACACTATAAATATGTGTGCATATATATATATATATATATATGTATATATATACAACACATTCAAGCTTTCTATATATTAATTGATATATTTGAATTCCAAATTATTACATTGAATTAGTTATCAATATTACATAGATAAATTGAAACAGCTTAAAAAATGAGAAAAAGTGGGTATTAAATATAATATCAGTTAGTATAGGAAACCAAATAATAAATGTCTCAATGAAGATTTCATTAGTGTGCCGACACCCATAAGCTATGTATCCCTCCACTGTCAAAGTTAATTAAATTTCCTTCAGAAAAGTGCTCTCAACAGATCACTGTTTACTCATCTCAGAAATATAATATATATTCATTTTTGTTTAATTGTAAACTAGTCATTAAAGTTTATTCTTGGGATATTATAAATAATTTGAGGGCCATTGACAATTCTAGGAAATATGGCTACAGAAAGGCTTTTAAATACTGTATGGTAATATATTATTATTATTTTTAAAAACATAAACATTTTGCTTAATAAGTGAAAGTGAAAGTGAATGTCACTCAGTCATGTCTGACTCTTTGCTACCCCATGAACTGTATAATCCATGGAATTCTCCAAGCCGGAAAACTGGAGTGGGTAGCCCTTCCCTTCTCCAGGGGATCTTCCCAACCCAGGGATCGAACCCAGGTCTCCCACATTGCAGACGGATTCTTTACCAGCTGAGGCACAAGGAAAGCCCAAATAGCATTGTTAATTTCCAGTCTGTGAACTGATTATTAGTCACTGATTTTTCAATATTCTCTACTATAAGAAACAATATCTTTAGCTAAATCTGTATATAAAAGCATCAGAAGCCTAGCAACTATCTGTTTAGGGAATAAAATTTCTCTAAATTATTCACTTTCCTCCAAACTGATATATTTTCTATAGTAGGAGGGTATGAATGGAAAATATTTAATAAGGTAATATTTTGAAGCATGAATTTGACATATTAATTTTCATGTGCACACTAATTTTTATTTAGATATATGTATGTTTAAATGTATGATGCATACTTCAGATTTTACTTAGACATGTTGACTCATTTGCAATGCTATTCCATATGTTATCTGTAAATTTTTTAGATTAACTATTAAAAAAAAATGGTCTTTAGAGTGAAAAACCGTCTATCACACTAGAGCAGAGAGTAGCCTCCTGTGCTTGTATTAGTCTGTGCTCTGAACAGCCTTCTTAAACAGTGTTTTCAGTTGAAGCCTATCTTGATTTAGGGTTCTTTATCTTGCTTTGTGCTCCAAGAATCCTTACTGCAGATCCTTCTATGGTTATAACAGCCTCTACAGAAGACACAATTTATCATCTAGCTTTTATACAAATGTGACATGATCTCATTATATTTCTGCCACTAGATTTTATCACTTTAATAATCCATTGCAATATTTATAGAATGGCATGGTGAATCATATTATATTTATCATATCATGCAACAAATAGTATGACATATCAATAAACCACTCCATTTTAGAGAGTGTTGAAATTATCCTTCTAAACTTGCATGAAAATGATGAGTCAGCATAGTCCTTTAATCACATTTACAGACCTGCACAAATGTATACTTTAGAATGGTTAATGTATTTGGAAGCTCAAAATTATTTAATTATTTTCTAATTGTTTACCAAAGTAAACCTATTTGACTATAGAAATTATTGCATTCCAAAATCAAATAGCTCTGTCTTATAAATGAGCAATTGTTCTAAGATTATACATATAATGAAAGGCTAGTAAAAAATTGCAAAAACTGATGTGTCTGGTGAACATTTCTCCCATTCACAAGAATGAATTGGAGGGAAAACTCTATTTTAATCCTCAGGAAAAAGAGGAATATAGAAATATGCTTTAGCATATCAACTGTATGGACAAAGAGGTTGGCATATGTAAAGAGGTTAATCAAACTGACAAAACTGTATATTCAGGCACTTGTTTCAGTGTTGCTTTATGGTAGATTCTTTTTATTCTCTTTAAAATTCATTTAACAAATCTTAAGTATTTAACATTTTATGTAAATATCAAAAGATAATCAAGCTGACATATATGGGTTGACCATACATGTTATATGGTCATAACCAATATACGTTAATTGACCAATATATAGCCAATATATGTTAATTGACCATATATGTCAATCCAGTTAGCCTAGGGCTTCCCTGGTAGCTCAGCCATAAATAATCTGCCTGCAGTGCAGGAGGCTTGAGTTAGATCCCTAGGTTGGGAAGATCCCCTGGATAAGGGAATGGTTACCTCCTCCAGTATTCTTGCCTGGAAAATCCCACGGACAGAGGAGCCTGGTGGGCTACAGTCCATGGTGTCACGAAAGAGTCGGACACAAAAAACAAAACAAAAACAAACCAAAAAAAAGAGTCGGACACAGCTTAGCAACTAAACCAGCACCACTAACTACCAGTTAGCCTAGATGGTAGCAGCATCTTTTGGAATCTAATTGCTATTATACTGGATGTGTGTTTGAGGGAAATAACTTCTTTTCTACTGTCATATTGCTTTCAAGTGTGTTCTTCATGAGCTCTTTGGAGACAAAGACATTCCCTGTATGAACTGAATGTTCCTGTCCTCCCCAAATCTGTATGTTGAAATTCTACCCACCTGCGTGAATATATTGGGAAATGGGGAGTTTGGGAGATAATTGGGTCCTGAGGTAAAAGGTCACACTAATCCATTAGGAATTAATGCTCTTATATGAGAGACCCCAGAGAGCTCGCTTTTCAGATGTGTGAGGATGCAGTGAGAAGGCAGCAATCTGTAGCCCAGAAGAAAGCTTTCTCCAAAACCTGACCATGTGCCCTGATCATTCGTTCTCCAGAATTGTGAGAAATCAATTTCTGCTGTTTATAAACTGGTCAGCTGATGGTAATTCATTATTGCAGCCTAAACTGCAATGCCCATGAACTTTTCAAGGATATTTCCAGCTTGCAGCAGCAGCATGATTCTAGGACACCTAAGGTTTGTGGCTGATCTGGAAGCCCCTGGGATAGTTGAGTTCAGTGGTCCAGGACATGTATCCTGGAGGCAACCTTCTTGGTTTGAACTCCAGATCTACCACAGATAAGAAGTGTGATCCCAGGCAAGTTATATAAGTTCTATAGTCTCTTAATCAGTCCCCTCCTATTAAAAATCAGGATAGATGGTTCAGTGGTTAAGAATCTGCCTTGCAATGCAGGGGACATGGGTTCTATCCCTGGCCAGGGAACTAAGATCCTGCATGCCATAGGGCAACTAAGCCTGTGCATAAATAGACAGTCCATGTGCCATAACGAAAGAGTCTGAACTCACATGACAAAATGCAGGTCCAGTGGGCCACACGCAAGGTCACTTCCACAGCCAAATTAATGAACAAGCATTAAAAATATCAGAATAATGGTTAGTGCAACATAGTTCATAGAACTGTTGTGAGATTAAATTATTCATTAGTGCTTAAAACCAGAGGACAGTATCTGCAAAATAAACACCAGTAAATAGTAGCTGTCATTCATAAGAGCAATAGAAAATAAGAGGAATTTTTTGACCAGATATTTAGAAAGCATGGTAGAGACTAACAATGGAATTTAATCAAATGACTTAACTTTTGTTCCTTAGGTTTTCCTAACAGGAGAACAAACCAAAGCATTGAACTTAATTGAAAACATTGTGATTTACTTTGAGTCCATACAATTTACAAAAAGATTTTTTTAAAAATCTTCCTTATCCAGTAATGTTTAATTGTACTTGGCATTACAGTAAAGGCATCTTCTGGAAGGCATGATTTCTTCCTATTACAAGATATGAAATGTATCTTTCTTTAGTAAGACTTCACAAATGTTCCAGTCACCACAATTTATTTTGGTCTTTTATAAAGAAATGTATAAATGGAAAAATACTCTAAAATGTACACAGTTATGTAGTATTTAAGCACTGTTACCAAATATGTAGTGTTTTAGGATTTTTTTCACTTAATTAAGTTCAGAATTTTTAAAGGACTGGGCAGCCCGTGTTTGAAGTTAAGCTCTAAACTATCACATTTTCTTTATTTTTGTTAGCATTATGAGCATCTAATATGTGGCAGGCTGTTTTAGGTGCTGAAGGCACAACAGTGAACAGTAGATAAAAAGGCTTTTCTTCCTAGAACTGACCTTCTAGTGTGGCAAGGCAGTCACAAAGAAAATAAAACACACATGTCATATGGTGATAAGTGCTATGGAAAAAAGTATATATGGAGGGCAGGGAGATACAGATTGCCATTTTCAATAGCCTGGCCAGGTAGGGCCTCACTAAGCAGGTGTCATCCAAACAAATCTAAAGAAAAAGAGAGGGCATGCTATGCAGCTCAGCATAGTGTTTATGAGTGCAGCTTTGCAGGTAGAAAAGCTCAGCTGCCAGATGTGTTCAAGAAAGGATAAGTGGTTCTGTATGACTGGGCTGTCCTGAGCAACAGGGACACTGGGAACAGAGGGAGGCAGAGAGATGATGGGGCCAAATTAGGCAGCTCCCTTGTGGTCCTTCGTAATGTCTCAGGCTTCTACTTTGAACGAGGTGGAAAGCCACTGGGGAGATGCTGACTGTACGTGCATCATGATCTGGCTTGTGTGATACAGGAGCCCTCTGGCTGCTATGGAGATGAGTCAGTGCAGGCTGTGGAGGAGTCTTCATCAGAAACATCAAGACTTCCCCTCATGGACTAGACCCTAGGTCTTTCAGAGACGTTAATCCACCAGTTTTCCTACTGCTTCTACACAATTTTCCTCTTTCTGATTAATAATTTTCTTCCTATACAACTATGGTACAATTATTTTCTGAACACAGAACACCTTTCCTTATCAATCATCTCAGGATGGTCCCTCTGAGCAAAAGTGTTAGCGTTAATCACTCAGTTGTGTGTGACCCTTTGGGGTCCCATGGATGGCAGCCTGCCAGGCTCTTCTGACCATGGGATTCTCCAGGTAAGAATACTGGAGTGGGTTGCCATACCCTTCTCAAGGGGATCTTCCTGATCCAGGGATGGAACCTGGGTCTCCCACATTGCAGGCAGATTCTTTATCATCTGAGCCAAAAGGGAATCCAAAACTGCAGTAGCATTTGGTACCCATTGTCTGTAAACCTTCTCTTCATAGTTTCTGGAGATTCCACCCTAATATGTTTTCTCCTTTGCTACTCTGCAAAGTTTATTTTTACCCAGAACAATATCTCTGTATTCTTCAATACTTAGTCCTTTGCTCAGCATTTGACATAGTAATCATTCACATCCCCTTGAAACATTTTCTTCATTCGGTTTTCAGGCACTAACATCTTGGTTCTATTGATACCTACCTAATTAGTTGTTGCATCTTAGGTTCCTTTACTGATTTCCCCATCTTCCCAATTTCTAAATTCCAGCATGACAGCTAAATCCTGAAACTTATTTCCTCTATCCAAACTCATTCTCTTGTTGATCTCATGCTTTAACTTCCATACATACACCACTAACATTCAAGTTTTTAACTTCAGTTTTCATTGCTCTGCTGAACTCTGGAATTGTATATTCAACTGTCCAGTTAATATCATAACTTAAAACCTAATAAGTAACTCAACATTATTATTTGCCAAACTGACTCATTTTGCTTCGGAATCTGGTACTCCACACTCTCAGTAAATTAATTCCATTCTTCAAGTATTTAAATCAAAACTCATAAAGTTATCCTTAGCTGTTATTTGCTTTTTGTTCTATATTTAATCCAGGAGGAAATCCTGCAAGTCTACCTTTAAATTGAACAGAAAAATCAAGGTGTTTTACACTGATACTACATTTGTCCAGACTACCATCAGCTCTCAATGGAATACTGCCATAGTTTCCTAGTGTTTGAGTCTCAGAGTCAACAGCAGATGAAGCTAGATAGCAAATTTGTTGCTAGTTTGTTCTTTCTGAAATTACGGTTATTATAATTTGATGAGTTTTATATAATTATAAATTATGCTACCTCATTAAGTGTAAATCCACTGCATCCTTTATGATCATTACAACATCCTGAATACCCTTTACTAAAATCTTGAGAGAAATTTCTTCTTGTGGTTTATTTTCAATGGTAGACTCTTGCTTAAGAACAATGGATAAATTCAGAGGACTTAGCTAAGAAAAGTCTCAGCTGACTAAATTCTGAGAGAAGAGGGCTGTTGCTTTACTGGGATGTGGGACATTTGAGTCTTAATGTCACAAGGCCAAGTGGATTATGCATAAAGGAAAGTTTATAAGTAACTCATTAGCCATCTAGTTTTTATAATCCTTCTAATTAAGTGTTGCATTCCCTGGGTCAAAGGTAACATCTTATGATTCATAACTTATGCATTGCCAAAAGTTTTAATTTGGTCATAACATTTACTGGCTTTCATTTATCATTGCATTTTTAGGACATATAATTTCCTTGCATTGACCGTGTAATCTATCCAAAATCTTCAGATACACATCAGATGATTATAATAAGTCACTATTATTATTTATCTCAAGTGGCTTCATTATAAGTGCTCCCTTAAGGTCTCATGTTTGTGAAAAATCATCCTTTAGGTTCTCACAAAACACTTCTATAATTGGAATTCCCCTCATCCTTTTCAAAGATAAATGGAAGAACTTAAAAATTAATTTGACCTCTTTGGTGCTTTGACATCCTACTGAATTACTACCAAGTTTCCTATAAAAGCCATTATCCCATTAGTAACTATCTCATTTATAATATATTACATTAAATATAAAATATTATGAACTAGTAAGGTTATCTGGTTTCACGCTAATAATTACCCTCTTTAATTTGTATTTCTACTGGGTTTTTGAGCTTTGTGACATTTAGGACATAGCCATATATTTAAGTATTTCTTATTTTAGTCAGATTTCATGTTATTCAAATATAAATTCTTGCTTTGATTTATATCATCCTTGTGAGCAATTTGCTCCTTTTCTGATGGAATTTTTTGAGACCATGTGTAAATTAAGGGATGATGTTGCCATTTAAATTAACTAAGAGAGACACCAGTAATGATTAACAAGTTTGGGAAATAAAGTGCATTAATACAAATGCAAACCAATGTATTTAATCATCATAAATTTTTGTTGTTAATGTTGATTTTTAAAAATAGAAGCATATAGATTTATAGATTCTTAATGTCTAACTGGTGACACTTTATTGTTGTTTAGTCTTGCGTTGTCCATTTTCTTCTTTGTACAGTGAAAAAAAAAAAGTTATCTTCCACTATATATTCTCAAATCCATGCCATAACTCATCCTTGTACTTCATAAACCAGTGATTTAGGATATTAAAAAAAAATTGGTGTTTTTCAAATCACTTGTGATTGTTCTCACACATTGTGTTTTAGCATTCTAGGAGTGTTTTAGTGGATTTAAAGATCGGTTTACTCTGCAACACTACAATCTAAGAAAGTGTTTTCTTGACTTTTAAATCTCATCTCTGAGGCTGGGTAATAGTCTTTCTTTCCAAAAGAATGTATTTTTTTCCTTTGGGGAACATCAAATTCTTAGTTCCTAAAGAAAAACAGATTCAAACGTAGAAACTTTTTCATCATTTTCTGTTTTGCAGAACAATATTTCAAAGGATAGCTAATACTGCATTTCTCAGTTGAATTTTTTAATATTAGATTGAATATAAAACAAAACTAACATTGACCCAGTTTATTCAATAAGATATTTCCTTTATACCCCTAGATCATTTCTATTAACAAAGACAGAAAGACAGCTAAGAAACTTGGATCATAACTTAGGAATTCTATAGAATCCTTTTAAAGTATGTAGATATAATTCTAGACTATAAAGTTTTTTCTTTAAGATCTTTTGTCTGACCAACTCCCCCTAGTATCAGAACACTTTGTATCATGGCTTAAGCTGTAACTAAGAAATTATTCTCTTTAATGTCACACACAATTCTTGAAACCAGAATAATTCAACTGAGTATTTATTAAGACCCTCAATGGTAAAGATCTAAGGGAACATAAAAGATGACTGATATATGGTTCGTGGTTTTTTTGTTTTGTTTTTTTTTGTCCGTGGTCTTAAGCAGTATTTCATGAATCCTTGGTGCAGGCAGGTCTCAGGCCACCAGGATGATGAAGTAAAGGACTGACAATTGTCCCTTCATCTATTCAGACCTCAGTTCCCTCATTTGTCGTGTGAAATTAATAATAAAATCTGTGTCTCAGGACTAATGATATAAAACGTTCTTATACTCTGATATAACAAATTGGAAAAGTAAAAAGGCTCTATAAGTGGGTGCCTCATGAACTGACCAAAAATAAAAAAAATCATCGTTTGGAAATGTCACCTTCTCTTATTCTATACAATAGTGAACCCATTTTGTGACACATGACAAAAACTGGAATTTATATGACAGTTGACAATGACCAGCTCAGTGGATGGACAGAGAAGCTCCAAAGCACTTCCCAAAGTCAAGCTTGCACCAAAAAAGGCTCATGATCACTATTTGGTGGTCTGCTGCCGGTCTGATCCTCTGAAGCTTTCTGAATCCTAGTGAAACCATTACATCTGAGAAATATACTCAGCAAATTAATGAGATTCACCAAAAATTGCAATGCCTGCAGCCAGCATTGATCAACAGAAAAGGCCCAATTCTTCCCCATGATAACACCTGACCACACGTTGTACAACCAATGCTTCAAAAGTTGAATGAATTGGACCATGAAGTTTTGCCTCATCCACCATATTCACCTGGTCACTCACCAACCGTCTACCACTTCATGAATCTTGACAACTTTTTGCAAGAAAAACACTTCCATAACCAGCAGGATGAAGAAAATACTTTTCAAGACTTTGAATCACAAATCATGATTTTTACCCTACAGGAATAAACAAGCTTATTTCTCATTGGCAAAAATGTGTTGATTGTAGTGGTTCCTATTTTGATTAATAAAGATGTGTTTGAACCTAGTTATAATGATTTAAAATTCAGGGTTGGAAACCATAGTTACTTTTACACCAGGCTAATAAAAACTAAAAAACTATTCTATTAAACTGTAGCATAGTCAAAGGCATGTGGGATATTAGTTGTTATAGGTGAATCTTGAATTAATGTCAAGAGTTCTGGTAGTCAGAAAATAAAGAGTTATCGTAGATTATTATCTTATAAAAATAAATTCTATACATTAAACTAGAGAGAATAACCATGTCCTGACAAATGTGAATGAAGTTTCCATTATAAAAGCATTCATTGAGAAGCTCCAATACTTTGGCCACCTGATGCAAAGAGCTGACTCATTGGAAAAGACCTGATGCTAATAAATATTGAAGGCAGGAGGAGAAGGGGATGACAGAGGATAAGTTACTTGGATGGCACCACTGACTCAAAGGACATAAGTTTGAGCAAACTCTGGGAGACGGTGAAAGACAGGGAAACCTGGCGTGCTGCAGTTCATGGGGTTGCAAAGAGTCAGATACGAATGAGTGCCTGAACAACAATTGGGCTTCCCTGGTGGCCCAATGGTAAAGAATCTGCCTGTCAATGCATAGTTGGGAAGATTCCTAGGAGAAGGAAATGGCAACCCACTCCAGTATTTTTGCCTAGGAAATCCCATGGAAAGGGGAAACTCTCAGGCTACAGTCCATGCAGTTGCAAGAGAAGGACATGACTTAGCAACAAGTCAAAGCAACAATGGGTCCTTGAACTGGCACTCCAGTGTAGTCTCTCTGATGAAGACAGGTGGACACATGGAGCTGAGATTCAAGGTCTGTGAATGAGACATGTTTTATCCTAAGTCCTTAGATAGGATGGCAGGGATTGTGGAGAGAATTCAGGCCCTGATTCAACAGTTTATAATAATTCTGCTGCACTGAGAAATTATGAGTCATAAAGAGCTCCTTACTTCAAGTGGCTGGGACTAGAAGAGACAAAGAGCCCCATACTGCCCATGGTTTTGTAGTATACAATGAGCCCACCGCTGGTTAATGGAGCCTACGTATTGGAATGTATTAACACATCAAATTAGCATTTTCTCCCTCATTAAGGAAAGTGACCAAAGACATTGGAAAAGCCATGAAAAGTAATGCAGAAGCATATCTTCTCTCTGAATTTATTATCAGGAAAAATAGATACTTGTGAATAACAGATAATAAAATGAAGTTAAAGTACTAATCAAGTTAGACGTACTGATGTATTACATTAAATACCCGTTATCAATCTGGTGGACTTTGTGTAAAGTAAAATACCAGTTCCTAGTAAAATATTCTACATAACACACAAATTAAAAACTCAATTTACTCCTTTAAAAACAACATTCGGTTTCAGGCATGGCCTTTTAAGGCATATGTAAAGAAAATGCAAAAATAAGTTGAAGAACAGTAAAATGATAAAATAACATCTGTAAGATTCACCCCACCCCTCCCAAAATTGCTCTTTAAACAAAATTAATGACATAGGTAAAAATTATTAACTTGACAAGGTTTTCACGTTCATTAAAAAGATATTTAGGAGGAGACATCTGAACCAGAGGGAGTGACTATGAACAAAAATAGTGCAACTTCAGACTTCAGTGGTAATTTATCAGCTTGGTCATTCTCATGCTCCAGAACTCTTCATTGCAATGGAGTCTCTTCCCTTGCCCCCAGGCTGACGGAATCATGGTCTGCTGGTGTGGACCTGGGTCCTGAGTACTTTCTGCACCGGTGCCACCTTCTGGTGGTTCATCCAGTATCATAAATGAGGAATGTCTGTGGCTGATTGTGACCAGGGCAGAAAGAAGAATGTGAATTTATTGTTAATGTCAGAGAACCAGGAGACGGTGGTGATATCTGCAGACTGGATGCCACAAGATTGGGCATAGGGAATATCTAAGAATCATTTATACAACTAGGAATTACTGCCTGTTGCCCCTCTGCTTTTTTTGTTTTTTGTTTTTTAAATTTGGGTAGAGTCGCTTTACACTGTTGTGCTGGTTTCTGGTGTATAGTGGAGTAAATCAGCTGTGAGTACCCATATGTTCCCTCCCTCTTGGATCTCCCTCTAACCCATCCTCAGTCCCACCCACCTAGGTCACCACAGAACACTGAGATGAGGCCCAGTACCCAACAGCAGGTTTCCACTAACTAGCTGTCTTATACACAGTATATGCATATATGTCAATCCTAGTCTCCCCGTTCATGCCCCCAACCTGTGTCCACACATCCTTTCTTTGTCTGACTCTCTATTCCTGCCCTAGAAATAGGATTATCTGTGCCATTTTTCTAGATTCCACATATACATATTAATATACAATATTTGCTTTTATCTTTCTGACTGTACTCTGTCTGACAGAGTCTAAGTCCATTCACATCTCTACTAATGACCCAACTCCATTCATTCTTATGACTGAGTAATATTCCATTGTATATATGTACTGCATCTTTTTTTATCTATTCCTCTGTCAATGGGTGTTTGGGTTGTTTCCATGTCTTGGCTATTGTAAACAGTGCTACAGTGAACACTGGGGTGCATGTGTCTTTTTGAGTTATGTTTTTCTCAGTGTATGTACCCTGTGGGGGAATTGCTGGGTCATATGGTAGTTCTGTTTTTAGTTTTTTAGGGAACCTGCAGGCTATTCTCCATAGTGGCTGTATCAATTTACATTTCCACCAATAGTCCAAGAGGGTTCCCTTTGCAGCTCAATATGGAAAAAAAAACCCCAAAAAACTAGGCAGAATACCTGCATAGACATTTCTCTGAGGAAGACTTACAGATGGCCAAGGAGCATGAAAAGATGCTCAATATCACTAATTATGAGAGAAACATAGATCAAAACTTCTGTGAGGTTATCACCTCACACTGATCAGAATGGCCATCATCCAAAAATCTAGAAACAATAAATGCTAGAGAGGGTATGATGAAAAGAGAACTCCTCTGTTTTTAATTATTGTGCAGAGTTAAGTGAGGATACAAACAGATCTCTTGAGGACACTTCCTATTTTCTTGCTAGGCTTGCTGCTTTCTATATAGTATCGAAATACTTGTTATATCTAAGATAGCAAGCCTAGCAAGAAAACAGAGCTTAGATGTGCTACTTGCAAAACAAATTTATAAATTCTTAATAACAACAAATGAAATATAACATTTTACAGAATGTAATGACATTTTACAACCAAGTACCTCTCCCTCCACTGAGGTAATTCTGTACATTATCACAATAATGTTAACCAACAAAAGAGCATCTCAATTCTGCTCACGTCTCTGCCCTCAGTGGCTCCCCATGAGTCCATGGAAGGGGAGTGAAATCAGATGGGAATGTAACATTTATTTCATGCCTTTCATAAAAGCTAGGCTTAATGCCAGGAACTTTGTGTTGTTTTTATGTTTAAGTGTGATAATAACACTATGAGGCAACTATTCTTATACTTATTTAAAGAGCAGATGATAAAATAATACCAGAAAGGTTAAATAGCTTGCCCTGGATTTTACATAACTTGTTGATAGGAAAGTTGGGGGGATTCAGAGCTGTCCAGTTTTAAATTCTGTGCCAGTTCTAAATCCTCTACCACTTAACTCGCTTTTAAGAAATACTTTATTTTAAAAACATTTCACAAAGCAAGAAGGTTACTGAATTAATGTTTATATGCAAACTCTACCAAGAGTATGTTGTCCTTTTTATGTGACTTCAGTTTTACCACATTGAGATGCTTTTCCAATATTGGTTTTAGTTGTGATTTGCATGCCCTCTGCTCCCATTCAGCTTCTAACCTGAGATCAAATGTGTCCATTTGCTAGATGACTAACTTGAGTTATATAAGTCAGTGCTCATGTCTCAGATTTCTTTGGTCAAATTGCTATCCACAAATAACTATCCTATCAGGATATTTGTTCAGGGCTTTCACTAGCACAACTGTTTTAGTCTTGACATACTAGCAAATAAATCCTCTGTCCCTGTGACCAAAATAGACCATATTAGCCCACAGTTGATGATGGCTGGCATTTTAGTGTAATACAAAGAATTGAAATCATAAAGAATCCTACTGACATTTTACACTATATGCAATCTTTTTATGAGGGTGGAGGTGCTTCATTTATGCATTCTAAGGAACAAAATTTAGCTAGTAATTAAAAGTATTTAACCCACATAAAGTCTTTTATGCAGGCTATAAAATTAATTTTATTACAGAAATTGCATTACACTTAACAGCTGATGACCTTATCTTACTGCAGTAATGTATTTTTCATTAAAATGAAACATTGTGTTTCAGAGGCAGGAGCCAAGAAATCAGGCCTTGAATTGAAAAGGGCCACATGTATTATGTACAGTCGCTGTCTTCCAAAAGAGCATATAACCTGGCATTGCTCAGTTTATTACTGAATCAAGATGAGCAGATTTAAACTCTAATTAAAGAGATGCCATACATTGTCTTTTTACAACTTGGGTGACTTTAAGTGTTGTACTGTCAAACCAGCCTTGGTAAATTATCACTGTTGTTTTGGTCTTTTATGTAAGCTTTGACGTCTAGGTTGAATTTATCAGGAAGTTGGAGTATTGACTGTATTTCCACTAGCTAATATTTCTCTGTTTAATTCTGGCCATGCCTTGGTAGGACAATGTTTTATTTGCTGGCAGTGCAAAATGACTTTTGTTTGTTTTTATTTTAGTTAGTTTTGATCATCCAAAAAGCATAATTTTCGGTGGCACATGACAAACACATAGGAATGGCAACTTAATTAATTAAGTTCATGAATGGAGCACTTGTATTTTAAATATTTTCCATTATATAAAAACAAAACATGCTACTAGGGATTAGGGTACTTTGTGAAATCTTATGTAAGTTTAATAATATGGTTTAAAACCTTAATGAACTTTCAGTGTTAGGATCCTTCTTGAAGTCTAAATCAACTCACTTCACATGGTTTGAGTAGTAGTCTTCCTGAGTCATTGTTATAAAAATAATAGAAGCATTATATAAATGACTGGTTAGGAAACTCTTTTGGTTATGAAACACTAAAATTTAAAGATAATTTGAAATGTAAGGATAAATAAGTGGGTAAACATTAAAATAATCTTAGGTTTTGAAGTGTTATTAAGAAGAGCAATAGGATAAGGTAAGAAATAATAAAGTGGATATGTAAGAGAGAGGGTAGATTTAAAGAGAGATTTCATTTGAAATCAAAGACAAAACTAGTTACCAACTTCCATTGATAACCATATCCCTTCTCTACCAAAATAAAACAAAAGGATCACCATTTCTCCATTTCTTAGTGTGAGTGGCCAGTACAGATTTACTGCTAATAATCTTGCCCTCCATCTCCACTCCCCTTTTCTGGAATTTTGCTTTATTTTTCAAGCTAAACAATGCTGGAAAATATTTTTCCTTAGTATTGATTGGAAAAGTGTGAAAAATCCATACAATATTCATGTGATATGGTACAAAAAATTTATTTTTTGTTATTGTTTATGAATATTCATGTCATATAGTACAAAAATTTATTTTTTCATTATTGATTATGAGTTAGGTAATTTTCTCTCTTTTAGGTCATTTTCTTTTCTTAATGAGTATGAGTTGTTATTTAAAAATTGTCCCATTACTTACATCATTAAGTTATTTTGTAGAAATGAATTTGGATGTATTTGGAGAATTTTACATATCTTTTGCAGGATAGAATCCTAGTGACTCATTCAATAGTAATGTTACTGGTTTGTTCAATATCTTAGCTTTTATCATATAATATTAAAGGGTTAGAAAAGCAAAGATCTTGGAGTATATAATTGGAATAGACAATATATTCTGAAATAACTTTTAGTGCTTTATTTTAGATAGAAACTATTTTATCATCACACTTCACATTCAAATTAGAGCTTTATTTTTTCTATTTAAATTAATGTTATCCTACAAATGATTTTTTTTAACTTAAAATATTTATTTAGTGAAGTTTTACTGTAATTAGAAATTTAGTTTTGGGAATCATGTTCAATAAAGTGAAACCATGAAAACTTCATGGCAAAATATTAGTTGATCTAAATTCAGTTTTAAGTAAAGTGTGATTAAGAATGTTCAAATTATAAAAGAAGGAACAGTTGTAAAGAAAACTTCTATAAAAAGTTCTGAAAATTGGCTTCACCAAAAACACTGTTATCAGAAAAATGAGAATGGAAGTATGACGAATATTTTCCTGTTTGTTGCCCCCAAATATTTCACTTAGGAATGCACTAGAATGTGGAAAATCTAACTTCATATTCATGTAGACATCGTGTTTAAGTGATTTCTCTTTGATATGGAAACATGACATATTTTTGTTTCTTATGTTTAGAATGAGATGAAAGCTAGGGTGACCCAGTTGTCAGCTCACACACAATGTAATGAGGATGATCCATTCTTCTTGGGGTTTGCAGGCCTCAGCCTGAATGCTCATTAAAATACCCCTTTCCTAGCCATTAGGCCCATGCCCAATACACACTGACCATCAGAAAATGGGGTCTATTTTTGATATCAAGACTTACTATTCCTGGCTACCATCCAATCATAGCTTGACCACAAAAACATTTACCACTCATTCCTAATCTAAAATTCAAATGTGGTGGTTTTTAATGCATTCTATAACTAGCTCCTACAGGGCCTCAAGTGAAAAGAACTTGAGACTGGGTTGTACACAAAAACCAGGATCTTATCATTTGTGGTAGGTCTTACTTTCCTAAAGAATGTATTACATTCTCTTATTTCTGCAGAAGATGCTGATGTCTGTCATTTTGGGGTTTTAGATCAACCCTGTTTTCTAATCAAATTAGCATCACATTGCTCTCAGAAGTTTTGATTGTCCACCTATAGTTTATCCAGGTGTCTCATTCAATTTTCAGATTTTTTGATAATTTTATTCATTTACTTTGGCTATGGTGGGTCCTTGCTGCTCTGGACTTCCTCTCGTTGCGACAAGTGGGAGCGACTCTCCAATTGGGCTGCACGGGCTTCTCACTGCTGGCTGCTCTTGTGTGGAGCTCAGGCTGTAGGTCATGTGGGTTTCAGTAGCTGTGGCTCACGGGCTCTGAAGCTCAGGGTCAATAGTTGTGGCACATAGGGTTAGTGTCTCCAGAGCAGGTTGGGTCTTCACAGATCAGGTATCAAACCCATGTCTCCTGCATTGGCAGGCAAATTCTTTATCACTGAGCCACCAGGGAAACCCCCAGTGTCTCATTCATAAGTGAAAATGTTTTAAGATGGGATGTCAGTCTTTATTTTCATCATTTTCACTCATTCGAGGGGCAGATTATCTGTTAAATTTCAGGTTTAACCATTTAGACTATATCTAAATACACCAAGGATAGGTAGGTAAGGTATTAATGTATAACTCTTTATGCAAACAAAGCAGAGAAAATGGGTCATTTTTTTCCCCTTTGGAATACTTAGAATTGCCATATTTAAAGCCTCCTTAGAGAATATTTCTAGTCCCTTGCTTTGACAATATAATATGCAATTATTCTATAGTTTAATATTAATAGTAAATTATATTTCTTTTTTTGAAAATACTCTCCAGTGCTGGAGAGACTGGTTTGTTTATGGAAAAAGTAGCAGTTGATTGACACTTATAGTTTACTTTAAAAAAGAAAATCTTTTTAGGACTCTGTGGCAGGAGGACAAAGTGGTCCCTTTAAAGCCATTTGAAGTGAAAATTTATGAGAATTGTTAAAATTTTGAGTTTTATATTTTTTATGAATTATATATGAATACACATATGCATGTGTTCTAAAACATGGTAAAACTGCATTTTTGGGGGGCAGATCTTACTTAAGGAAAATTAATAATGTTTCCAAAATATAGCATGGATGCTTAAAGTTTATCCCAGCTCTGTTTCTTGATACATTTATGGAAGTCTGTAACAGGAGCCTATCTGAATGTATTTTTTGGTAAGTTGAAAAATTGTACCTTAGTAAAGAGATGCTTGGATGAGTAATATTTGATAGTGTCAGCCTAGTTCAGCCTCACCAAGCTATTATAAAAGGGTAGTAAGGATAATAGGTAACTCATTGTTCTACTACTTCCTTGTGTTTGCATGTCTGTCATAGGCCTGGGTGAAAATGAGAAGTTCATCTACAGTGTAGAAGCAGAAATAAACACATCAGGTATGCCTCATTCCCCTCAGTCCCTCCCTGCATAGGAATTTGCCATCAGAAGAAAAGCCCCAATCTGAGGCTGCTGAAGCTTTTGGTTCCATTTTCATAGCTCTTATTTTCATTTCTCCCAACTTTGCTGTCACAAATAGAAATTGGTGTGGCCGTGAATGTGGGTACACACACAGGCACACACGTATCAGAAAAAGAAAAAGAAAAGATAAAACCTCAAGAACAAGAAGCTTGCAGAGGAATACACATGCTTGAGGGACACAGTTTTTTTTCCCCTAATAAAATTAAAATCAAACCATAGATTTTTGTAACTGGAAAAATATAACTGAGCCCACAGCCTCTAGTTTCTTTTCCTTACCCAAGGTACTTCATTCAGGCAACAAATATTTCTCAACTATCTTTATACCATATGCTCAAATTAGTAAAAGTCAGACTCTAAAGGGTATTGCTATTGTTGCTTAGTCGCTCAGTCATGTCAACTCTTTGTGACCCCACGGACTGTAGTCCACCAGGCTCCTCTGTCCATGGGATTTCTCAGGCAAGAATACTGGAGTGGGTTTCCATTTCCTTCTCCAGGGGATCTTCCTGACCCAGGGATCAAACCTGTGTCTCCTGCATTGAAGGTGGATTCTTTACCACTGAGCTACCAGGGAAGCCCCTCACTCTAGAAGTAGGCTGGTGTAAAAGATAAAGAATCCCAATTCACTCTGTGCAAGGTGGGTCAGGAATGCCTGCAATTAGGGAAGTTAGAAAAGACAGCTTTGAGGATATGAGATGTATCCTTAAATCTCAGTAAGAAGTATAATAGGCAGATTGGTGGAAGACTCCTTTTAAATAAAAACAAAAAATATAGTAGCGTGTGTCAAGGCATAAGAGGGTATAATGTGTTCAGAGAACTGTGGGGAGTTGAGATGATGAGCGTATAGCGTGCCCGGTGGTGAGTGCCGTGACTACCAGGGACAGGATGTAAGCAGTCATTTAATGGTGGATGAATTCTAGGCTACAGGCGACAGATTTTCCTAACTGGAAGAGTTCCCCGATGGAAATTTCCCTAACAAAAAATAACTCTGTGGGATACGAAAGAGATTTTTCAGGAGGGAGTGACAATCTGATGGAGACCAATTACAGTAGGAGGGAGTGACAAGGATTTTGTCCTTACCTCCTTCAGATTTGTACTCAAATACTGCCACTTTCCATAAACAGACCCTGATCAGCTTATCTACATAACAGCCCTGCTACTGTTTATTCCCATTTCCTACTTTTTTTTTTTTTTAGTATAACATGGACAGTTGAATTAAGATCTTCCCACTAGAATTTAGGTTTTATTTGTGGAATTCAGTGCCATTGCCTTGGTAACCCAAGTATTGCCTGGGACATAGTTACTCGGTAAAAAACTTTTTTTGAAAAAAAATTTTTTTTTCCAAATATGATCTTATGAGGACACAAACGAAGGCAATCATCAGGGGCTTGCAGTGGACATAATAGCCTGAAAGAGCTTTTGAAAATTAAAATCAGCAAAATATAGTGGTGATATGGTGGATAAGGGAAAATATAATGACCGAAGGGACTTCATTCCAAGCATGAGAGACAGAGTGAATTATGACCATTTAGATAGAATGTTTTGGGTGGAGATAATGAGTTCTGTGTGGGACATGTTGAACATCAGTTGTCTGTGGGCCAATACAATTATAGGCCTGGAACCAAGAGAAAAAAATCTGACATTAAGGTAGAGATTTATAATTGATCAAAAAAATTGATGGCAGTAGAAGACATCAGTGTGGAAATCCTGTAGATAGGATAGGAAGACAGCATAAATAGTGCAAAGTTTAGAGTATTGGGGAAAATACTAAAACCAGAAGAGAAACTGATAACACATTTTAAATGACTTAAGAATAACAGATATGCCATCATTCCAAATCAGTGTTTTTGTAGATTTGGAACTGAAGGAAGCATTGGAAGTCTTTGAGATTGACCACTAGTTATTGTAAGGACTTAACGCTTTTTTAAAAAATTTTTACAGCAACACCAAGGGGCAGAAAAAAAAAAATAGCACTTTTTTTGTCGGTATATTTTGTGGGGCTTTTGCATCTTGAAGTAGGATAAGTTATTAAGTTTTTAGAGCTGAAAATTGTGTAGGCTAATAACTAAGCTGAATTGCTTTGGCAACTGTAAGGCAATGGTGATATTTATACATGCTTGTCTGTCACTCACCTGTGACCTCATAGGGCCAGCATCAGAAGGAGTGTCTCTTGTTTCTAAGGCCTACACTTACTTGGTTTGCTCTCTGTGTACTTATTTTTTGCATAAAGACACCTCTGACTCTATATGTTACAGAGCAGAAATCACTGAACATTTAATTTCTCTTTAACTCATGTTACCATGTACCCTCTCTCAGGTGCATATCCTCTTTCTCTTCTCTAAATAGGTCATGAAAATTCCATTAACAGCAATTTGGTAGTCATCCATATATTGGTAAGCTTAGTCCAGCTTACATCTGGGAAACTGTCCCTTGACTAGTTTTCGTCTTTGTAAAGGGACCAAGAGTGATTGCTACAGTGATAGAAAAAAAAAAACAAAAAAATACAAAAAACATACAGAACTAGTGATATGCAAGATTTTTGCTGGAGTTTTTGAGACTTAGGCAAACATGTTTCTTTTGTGTTCCTTCCTGAGAGAATGTGAGAAACAGCTGTTGCCATCTCGTAACCACCAAGGTAACAGCCTGAGCATGAGGCTAAATAGAAGATTATAAATCCCAGAAACAAAAGGAGAAGAAATGGCTACTAATAAGCCCTTCATGGAAATAAATGAACTAGTTATAGGAACCTAAAAAATT
The DNA here is from genome assembly GCF_023699985.2 of Odocoileus virginianus. Taxonomy (NCBI): domain Eukaryota; kingdom Metazoa; phylum Chordata; class Mammalia; order Artiodactyla; family Cervidae; genus Odocoileus; species Odocoileus virginianus. The sequence continues at coordinate 30,833,543 of NC_069698.1, read as the reverse complement.
GCTGTTTTACTTAAGCCAGCTTGTTGGGCCTTTCTTTTCTCCACAAGTAACAGAGTCCTAAGTAATACACATAACATGTGCCATTAATGATGCTACAGAATTTTGCTAATGGAATTATGCTAATGGAATTTTATAACCATTATTCCATACAGTCCTTAATGATGTAGCTGCTATTATTGTTCAGTTGCTAACTCCTATATGATGGTCCATGGACTGCAGCACACCAGGCTCATTTGTCCTCCACAATCTCCCGGAGTTTCCTCAAACTCATGTCCATTGAAATGGTGATTGTATCTAACCATCTCATCCTCTGTCACCCCCTTCTCCTTATGCCTTCAATCCTACCCAACATCAGGCTCTTTTCCAATGAGTCAGTTCTTCACATCAGGTGGCCAAAGTGTTGGAGCTTCAGATTCAGCATCAGTTCTTCCAATGACTATTCACGGTTGACTTCCTTTAAGATTGGCTGGTTCGATCTTGCAGTCCAAGGGACTCTCAAGAGTCTTCTCCAGCACTACAATTCAGAAGCATCAATTCTTCGGTGCTCAGCCTTCTTTAAGGTATAACTCTCATATCAGTTCATGACTACTGGAAAGACTACAGGTTTGCCTAAATGGACCTTTGTCAATAAAGTGATGTCTGCTTTTTAATATGCTGTCTAGATTTGCCATAGCTTTCCTTTCAAGGAGCAAGTGTCTTTTAATTTTATGACTGCAGTCACAATCCATAGTGATTTTGGAGCCCAAGGAAAGAAAATCTGCCACTTTTTCACCTTCTATTTGTCATGAAATAATGAGACCAGATGCCATGATCTTAGTTTTTTGAATGTTAAGTTTTAATCCAGCTTTATCACTCTCCTCTTTCACCCTCATCAGGAAGCTCTTTATTTCCTATTCACTTACCATTAGAGTGGTATCATCTGCATATCTGATGTTGTTGATATTTTTCCTGGCAATCTTGATTCCAGCTTGTGATCCAATCTGTCACTGCATGATGTACTCTGCATATAAGTTAATAAGCAGAGTGACTTAATACATACAGCCAGTGACATATAGCCTCATCATACCCCTTCTCCAATTTGAAACCAGTTCATTGTTCTGGTTTTAACTGTTGCTTCTTGAACCTGCATAAGGAGGAGATGGATAAGGAGATGGACAAGGTGGTCTGGTATTCCTCTCTCTTTAAGAATTTTGTTAAGTTTGTTGTGACCCACACAGTCAAAGGCTTTAGTGTAGTCATTGAAAAAGAAGTAGATGTTTTTCTGAAATTCTCTTACTTTTTCTATGATCCACTAGATGTTGGCAATTTGATCTCTGGTTCCTCTGCCTTTTATAAATCCAGCTTGAACATCTGGAAGTTCTCGGTTCACCTACTGTTGAAGCCTAGGTTGAAGGATTTTGAGCATAACCTTGCTAGCATATGAAATGAGAACAGATGTGCAGTAGGTTGAACATATTTTGGCATTGTCCTTCTTTGAGATTGGAATGAAAACTGACCTTTTCCAGTCATGTTCCTACTGCTGAGTTTTCCAAATTTGCTAACATGTTGAGTGCAGCACTTTCACAGCATCATCTTTTAGGATTTGAAATAGCCCAGCTGCAATTCAGTCACTTCCACTGGCCATGTTACTAGTAATGACTCCTAAGGCCTATTTAACATCACACTCCAAGATCATCTTGATCCACAGATTAAACCCACATATCCTGCATTGCATTCAGATTCTTTACAGCTGCGCCACCAGGGAAGCCCTATTGGTGTGGTTAAGGTCAACATTTTACAGAGAGGAAAGCTGGGGAACAGAAAACTTAAAGAATGTATCTCAAATCACATAATTAATTCAGGTACAGATGCAGAATTTAAGCTCCAATCCTATTCTAAATCTGACGTTTAATTACACAGAGTCCTAGTCCATCTGTCTTGACCAGAATTTGACCATATATTAGCATTCCCATTCTATCTTTGGTTTGAATTTCCGTCAAAGCTCTATGCCTCATGCTAGGTCCCTATCTGTGTTTCCTTCTTATGAAACTCACTGAATATTTCAAAAGTACAGGGTTCCTATGTCTCTATCTTTATACAGTGACTGAGGGATTTCCATCTCACAGAAAGGAATCTTATTAATAATAGACCTTGCTGTTCAAGAAGCAGTTAGAATATTCTCTGCGGACTCATTTAATCTCCAGTCCACATTCTAGTCTGTAGAACATATGGAAACCTAATTTACTTAAATTAATACAACAAAATTCAGGATTTAAAGATTCAGAATGTGTCCAAGTTAGTACCACCTACATTATTTAAGTGATCTTTAGTTATTTTTCTGTTAGGAAACCTCATATAACACCTGTGTGCTTGGAAATGCAGAGTTTTGTGTGCCTGAATCCTATTATAATCTGCTTCGATGTTTCTATAGCATAAAGCCCCCAGTTGAGATATATATATATATATATATATGTGTGTGTGTGTGTGTGTGTGTGTGTGTGTGTGTGTGTATTAATTTATAAATGAAAATATTTGTATATGTAAAGCATATATTTCAGGCTATTTCTAAAACTCTAAAGAATCATCAGTCATACCAATTGACCTACCTGTATTTAGTAGATGGGTACTTTAGGCATGAGAGGAAGTGGAATTAGTTGGTCCATAAGGAAGACTGGGTGCTAAAGAATTGATGATTTTGAACTGTGGTGTTGGAGAAGATTCTCGAGAGTCCCTTGGACTGCAAGGAGATCAAGCAAGTCAATCCTAAAAGAAATCAAACCTGAATATTCATCGGAAGGACTGATGCTGAAGCGCTAATACGTTGGTCACATGATGCAAAGAGTTGACTCATTGGAAAAGACTCAGATGCCAGGAAAGATTGAGGGCAAGAGGAGAAAGGGACAACAGAGGATGAGATGGTTGGATGGTATCGCCATCTCAGTGGACATGAGTTTGAGCAAACTCTGGGAGATAGTGAAGGATATGGAAGCCCACCCTAGTGCAGTTCATGTGGTCACAAAGAGTTGGACACAACTTAGCAATTGAACACTGCAAAAACTTTCAAATGGATGTTTATAACTGCTTCATTCATTATTGCTATAACTTGGAAGCAAGCAAGATATCCTTTCGTAGATGAAAAGAGTAATAAACTGTTACACATCCAGACAGAAGAATATTATTCAGCACTAAAATGAAATGAACTATCGAGTCATGGAGGGATCTTAAATACATACTATTAAGTCAAATAAGTCAATCTGAAAAGGATGCATACTATAGCTTTCCAACTACAAATATGAATTCTGTAAAAGGCAAAACTATGGATGCTGTAAAATAATAAGTGGTTGCCTCAAACAGGTGGGAAGAGCTGAACAGGTGGAACACAAGATTTTTAGGCCAGTGAATCTATTCTGTGTACACTACAGTTGTGGATAACCTGCCATTACACATTTTCAAAACCCATAGACTGTATAACACCCAGAGTGGATCCTTGCATAAACTATGGGCTTGGGTGATTATGATATGTCAATGCAGGTTCATCAATTATACCAAATATACCACTTTTGTGGGGGATGTTTTATATTGGGGATTGTTGAGTATGTGTGTATGGACAGAACATAGAGTGGATGCTCTGTACTTTCCATTACTCTTACTGTGAATCTAAAAATTTGAAGTACATTACAGTCAGACTGGACTTTAGGTTTTTCAACACTTATTAAAAACAGTGTGTATTTAAAAAAAAAAACAAAAAAATATAAAGTTTGTCAATGAAATATATATATATTTTATGTATTTGTTTAAATTTATTAAATATTTTAAATATTTAATAAATAAAATTTATTAAACATTAAATTTATTAAAATTGCTAGAATTTACTTTGTCATTCAAACTCTTAATTCATTTTAATGCTAACTTGACCATAGAGGTGAGTAAGGAAGAAACATTCCACTTCTTGTCTTTCTTTCACTGATTCTAAGTTCTGTCCAATATTATGGAGTCTAGTAAAACTTTTTTCTTTAATAGCTGTGTGATTTGAGGTTTCAAATCAAAACTAATGGCTAGTCCCATAACTTCTACGTCCTAAATTCAAGAATTGGAATTTGTGATTTGTACTTCTCAGTACATTTATCTCCTCTCCTCTAGGGCCTTTTTGGTATTCCCAGATGTATTAGCAGATACACTACCCATGTGAATTCTTTTTGAACTTGTTTCTATCAGGACCATTCTCTTTCAGAAGTTTCAGGCTCTTTAGCTTCCAACTTTATAAAATTCCATCTTAGTGAAACATCCTTTTTTTTTTTTTTAGAATGGTTATCAGGACATATTTAATCTATGAGACTATTTTCTAAAAGACTGATATTAAGAGTTCTTTGTTCATTTTGAAAATTAGTAGAAAAATGCAAACATATTCAGTGACTCAGGCAACCTTGACAAAAGAGCAATTTAATGTATTTTCTTGACAGAAATCACTGAAGACTTCATTTTTGCATTCATATAAACATCTTCCTCAAATCACTTTTTATTTAGCATGCTACTTATGAAGGTATTTTGCATTACAGCCCAAGTGTAGAAATTTTATTCCTCCGTTTCTGTTGAGTAAAACATGGTTGATTATGTCTGTTTTGGGATACTTTTGAGATGTAAATTTGATTTGAACAAAGGATGTTGATTTGCGTTTTCTAGCCTTTATATTTGTCTCTTTGTGTAATCATCATTGTGTTTCTATTGCCTTTATGTAAATTATATAGATTCTGTCCATCACAAAATTTCATATATGAAAAGTCCCTGATGTCATCAACTTGTATCCTTATTTTTTTCTTGTATGTGATCAATCTTGTACTTACCTGCTCTGTGTTCTGGGTGGCCTTTCTTTATAAGACATGGATGTTCAAAAGCATTTTAAAATAAATTATCTTTGCTTTACAAGAAGAGATTTGGCACTGGTTATTTGTAAGATTTCCTTTCTGTCAGACATGCAAAAGGCACGTGTTTATTGAACACACATACAAGCTGTCTGAAAAAATAATATTTATAATATATTTTGTACAATATGTTATACATATTATTATGTATGTATATAATATGTACAATATGACATAGGTTATTTATAGCTATATACATACATATAAATTTCTTACAATTTTTTTTAAAGGTAAAAGGTCCTTCAACTTCATTCTACCTAAGAATTCAGATGGATATTTTTCCTAACAGGTAATATCCTAAAATGTCCAATTGGGCTTTTTATTATGGTTGTTCCTCTGTTACAGTTAATGAGCAGAAGACCATACTATGAATTTACATTTGTGTAAATGTTTACATTAAAGACATAAGTGACAGAGAAAAAAATATAATAGAAATCAATGATAACTTTGGAAAAAATGGCATTTTATACTTTTTTTGTTTTACCAGTTTTCACGATGATTTTCTCTTTCTCTTGTTCAGCTTCATGAGTACAAGAATTTACAGTGACACACATCAAACTTTTAGTAGGTCTTTCTGATGAAAATATCAGGAATCTAAGGGCTCTGACCTGGTTTCTCAGATTTGTGAAAAAACAAAAAGTCATTAGTCAATATATGCCAGATCTGTCAGAGAATTTCCAATAACCATAGGTATGTGAAGCCCTGAGAAAAATGGTAGAAATGCATTGGAAAATATAAGCCCCACAGAATATCTCAAGAAAGAAAGAAACAAGCAAATGGACTCCTCAGGAAAGTCTGAAGGAGATTCTTCCAACATTTTAGCTTTGTGTAAGGTAGACTATAAGCCTACCTTATAATCACAGGATTTTCAGTAACTGGATGGATGGAGCTAAACACTCATAATCCTCACTACTGACAAACCCTCTTTAATACTTCTCTGGAATAACTCTCAACAACACAATGTCATTATATTAGAAATCTGTTGGGAATTTAGTTTGGATTTCAAAGATGTGAGTCAATAGTGAAAAAGGACTGAATTTAGAAGATCTGTGGGAAGGATGCCCCAAGTTTCTATCTAGCAAGAAAAGCTTCTCTAGACTACCACATCATATCCACAGTGAAATTAAGCCTATGAAATTCTGGAAAGGAGAATCCATTACCTTCTCTCATCAAACAAGAGGATTTAAAAAATATTGCTCATTTCAGGGTAAATAAATAGGGAAAGAGGGAGCTACAATATACTAACATGCTTAAAATATAGAATACAGCCTTCAAGATATTGAAGGAAATCCTTCTGAAGGCAAATTATAGAATCATTGAAATACTAAAAAATCAGCTAATTTGGAGTTAACAGAATAGGTAAGACAATAGACTGTACAAAAAGTGAACTGTCTATGAATTCAGTTCAGTTCAGATCAGTCGCTCAGTCATGTCTGACTCTTTCTGAGCCCGTGGACTGCAGCACTCCAGGCCTCCCTGTCCATCACCACCTCCCAGAGTTTACTCAAACTCGTGTCCATTGACTCGGTGATGCCATCCAACCATCTCATCCTCTGCCGTCCCCTTCTCCTCTTGCCCTCAGTCTTTCCCAGCATCAGGGTCTTTCCAAATGAGTCAGCTCTTCACATCACGTGGCCAAAGTATTGGAGTTTCAGCTTCAGCATCAGTCCTTTCAGTGAATATTCAGGACTGATCTCCTTTAGGATGGACTGGTTGGATCTCCATGCAGTCCAGGGGACTCTCAAGAGTCTTCTCCAACACCACAGTTCAAAAGCATCAGTTCTTCAGCACTCAGCTTTCTTTATGGTCCAACTCTCACATCCATACATGACTACTGGAACAATCATAGCCTTGACTAGACAAACCTTTGTTGGCAAAGTAATGTCTCTGCTTTTTAATATGCTATCTAGGTTGGTCATAACTTTCCTTTCAAGGAGTAAGCGTCTTTTAATTTGATGGCTGCAATCACTATCTGCCGTGATTTTGGAGCCCAAAAAAATAAAGTCTGTCACTGCTTCCACTGTTTTCCCATCTATTTGCCATGAAGTGATGGGACCGGATGCCATGATCTTAGTTTTCTGAATGTTGAGCTTTAAGCCAACTTTTTCACTCTCCTCTTTCACTTTCATTAAGAGGCCCTTTAGCTCTTCACTTTCTGCCATAAGGGTGGATTCATATCTGAGGTTATTGATATTTCTTCAAGCAATCTTTTTTTTTTCATTTATTTTTATTAGTTGGAGGCTAATTACTTTACAATATTGTAGTGGTTTTTGCCATACATTGACATGAATCAGCCATGGATTTACATGTGTTCCCCATCCTGAACCCCCCTCCTGCCTCCCTCCCCATCCCATCCCTCTGGGTCTTCCCAGTGCACCAGCCCTGAGCACTTGTCTCATGCATCCAACCTGCGCTGGTGATCTGTTTCACACTTGATAGTATACTTGTTTCAATGCTATTCTCTCAGATCATCTGACTTGTACTTCATCCAGCCCAACATGTCAATGAGTTAGGTGGCAGTAAAGATTATACAGGCTTCCCTGGTGGCTCAGCTGTAAAGAATCCTCCTGCAATGCAGGTGATGCGGGTTTGATCCCTGGGTCGAAAAGATCCTCTGGAGAATTTAATGCCAACCCAATCCAGTATTCTTGTTTGGTAAATCCCATGGACAGAGGAGCCTGGTGGACTATAGTCCAGAGGATTGCAAGAGTTAGACACAACTTTGCAATTAAACCACCACCAATCATCACCAAAGATTATACAGTGTAAACAATAAGTACAGCACTAATGCCAGTATCAGAAGCAGTACGAAATGTAACTAAACTGTAGGAAGGAGTTTAGAAGGTATACTTAAGAAGCTCTTCTATAGAAGAAGAGGGGAAGTAAAGAAATCTAAAATGCAAAATATGCACAAGGAGAAGATAGTAAACAGAAAAGACAGATCCAAACACTAATTTTGTTACTTTAGTTGACATCAGAACACAAGGAATATAAGAATGGATATACAGAGGAATTTGTAATACATGATAGAAGAAATCTTAATGAGCTGAGGCAAACTTTGAGTAGTGAGTTGAAAAGGTCCATTGTGTAACAGGACAAATTAATGAATACGAGCTGAGGCAAACTATGAATAGTGAGTTGAAAAGGTCCATTGTGGAACAGGACAAATTAATGAATACAATACTAGGGAGAATCAGCAATTTTTATTTCCAATAATTGTCATCACTGAACAAAAATGAAAGAGTGATTACAAAACAAAAATCAAGATTTTGTAAACAAACCTCTGCAACACTAAATAAGAGAAGTAAGTGCATGTTGAGCTAAACACTAATATTTTGAGCCAACTTATAACCCAAATATGGAGAAGACAATGGCACCCCACTCCAGTACTCTTGCCTGGAAAATCCCATGGATGGAGGAGCCTGGTGGGCTGCAGTCCATGGGGTCGCTGAGAGTCAGACATGACTGAGCGACTTCACTTTCACTTTTCACTTTCACACATTGGAGAAGGAAATAGCAACCCACTCCAGTGTTCTTGCCTGGAGAATCCCAGGGACGGGGGAGCCTGGTGGGCTGCTGTATATGGGATGGCACAGAGTCGGACACGACTGAAGCGACTTAGCAGCAGCAGCATAACCCAAATAATGAAAAATTAAAACTCATTTTTTATTTGTATATGAAAGTAGCAATAACCTATTTTAGTTATATGTGGTCATCTCAGATAATGAATCCACTGTGTATAAAATTGTGTGGGGAATAAAAGCAAAACTGTGTATATCATAGTCTGTGTACTATCTGTATCATTGTCTGTATGACGCACATGTTATGAGTGATACACAAGACATACAGTATGGTTGACACCCACAAAGATACATATACATACAGAAAAGATGATCATCTGGTAAATTTAATGAGAAAAATAAAACTCAAAGAAGTAAAATTAGGAATGGAAACTGCAGAAACAAAAATGTAGAAAGTGAAAAAGGTTCCCATGTTTTTGGCATTCTAGGGTCCACTGCATTATCCATCTCCATTCTGCTTTGGGGGACTCAAAAGAAAAGCCAGGGATACATGAACCACACAGGTCTTCCTACGGACCTAAAGGGCTTCACCAACTTAGCCCAGCCAGGGAGGTTTGCTCGCTAGACTTTGTGGGTTAGTGGACTGTCCCAAGGCAGAGGTCACTGTTGGAAGGAAGAGGGAAATCTGCACAACCCTGGAGGCTGTAGACACACCACTCTGGGAGTGGACTAGAACTAGTTCCCATTTGTGTTATTGATCATAATAAAAACTCTTTTTTCTCTTTTTCTTAAAAAAATTCTAAGCCTATAAATTTGAAGATGTTGATGGCACTAATGACTTTGTAGACAATAATTTATCAAATACTGAACAAATAGCACATCATAATATGTGACTGAAGTTTTAAAAGATGTTAAAAATGTCTTCATCCTATATATAGTAACAAAACTACCTCTAACTGCAAGGAATTAAGAAGAATATTTATTGACTGCCGTGTGCAGTGAACACAAGCTGGATATTTATAGGCAGTCCTAGGGTTCACAGAACCCTGTGATTCTGAACCATCTTCCTTCATATTCCCACTTACTTAGGCCACCTTTGTGATCAGTTATGTTTTAAGAAGATTCTCCTGACTCACATTTAAAGACTAAATGACTCATGAATATCTTTGAGAAGATAAATTAGCCAACATAGGTGAGAAGAAAATATCCATCAAAAAAAAAGTACTTTGAAAGATGTTAAGCTAATCTTTAAAAAAAATAAACTATCCAAAAATGATGTAGTTAATGCGGAAGTTATGTTATTATTTCAAAAGGAGATCATATTATCTTGTTTAAATTAGCCCAATGAAAGGTTAGTATCACATATGAGAATTTTCAACATGACTCAAGAGTAGCAACTAATGTATTTGATCTTATTTGCTTATTTTTGGTTTGGTTTATCTGTTCATTATTTTTAGATTTTTATCTATTTGAATGTCTATATATTACTGGAAAAATAATAAAAATAATAACATTTAGCATTTACTGAGCATTCACAATATGCCAAGTCCTGTGTTAAGTGTTTCACAAGTTTTGTCTCATTTTTTCCTTACAGTAACTCTATTAGATACAGATTGTTATCCTCATTCTATAGAAAATAAAATTGAGACACTCATTTTTATGACAGTTCAACTTCTGTCTCAGGTATCATTTTAGATACTAGTTAATCAGCATTCAGCATGAACAAATATGCCAACACTCCTGCTTTTGGGATATTTACAGTCTATCAAGAAAGGCATTAGGAAAAATTGTTGCAGGCAGACATCTGGCAAAGCCTTCTTTCTCTGCTATGGGAAAATCTGACCTTTGATTCACACTGATTTTGTTGCCCTGGAAACCTGAGGACCATAGATTGTAAAGTATATAATTCAACAGTATTACCTATGTAAAAGGTAATATCGCATATACTGATTATGTATTGCCTCATGAGTCCAGCTGCATCTGGACTGATAGGGAATATAAAGGGGCTATGGCTGTTTCATGGAGAGGCCATGATTGGGCTTTCCTAAGTGTAATCGCTCTTGTAATGTACCGTGTGGGAGCCTTAAGTCCTGAAGTCCTAGAGTCATTAAAAGCAATACTGGCTTCTGTGCAGTGTCAGTTGGGGGAGCCCTTAGACCTCATCTGCTTGTACCTGAAGCAACCACTGAATGGTCCAGGGACTGCTTCAAGGACTCCTGCAGAAAAGAGCTCTTGAGGCTTCTCTGTGGCCAGCTATGGTTCTTATCCTTCTATATAGATGGGTTCCTAGGAGGTCCTGTGGTGTCCAAATGCGTTTTAGATTTACACCTAAGGGGATTCTCTAGGGAGTACCGTGACAGGCAAGGTGTGAATCTGGCCAATGGTGTTAAGTATTTTGATTAGGAATGAAAGAGAGGAAATGTTCAAGAGTGGAGGTGTAGCAGTGGAAATTAAAGGAAAACAAAACACATTTAATAGGGTGTCAGGGAGAATCTCATGAAGAAGGTGACCTTTTACAAAATATTAACGCCTGGGGAGGGTGGAGAGTCAATCATGTACAGGGCTTAAGTAATGGAAAATACAAAGTCCATGGAACTGTGAGGGTTGGCAACTGTTTTGTTTCCACACCGTATCTTGAAAATAGATTCCAACACTTGATAAATAAATTGATGAAATTTTTCAAAGTCATAGGACTAGTAAGAGGAAGAACTGGATTTAGGGATCTGGAAATTGTGTCTTATCTTTATCTTCCATAGTACACCTGGGAAATCTAAGCAACAACAGCGAAAAACTCTCCGTAGTTCAACAAGAATAAGCATTTGTTGCTGTATAGATGAGCACAGCATTTTTGACACCCTGAAAGTTATCCATTTGTTTGCTAAGGTGACGTCCTTGTCCAGTTCAGCATCTTTTTTTTATTCAAGAGTGTGGTTCACTACTGTGATATACATATGTCTGTTTTGATGTCATCATATACATGTGGATGATTAAAATCACATTTAATTTATGTAATGTAAAACCTATCAGAGTTAAAAAGAAATAATTTACAATTTTGTATCAATTGTTTTTCCAAATTGAATTTCTGATGCAAAAATTTTGAATTGTATCTTGAATTCTGCTTTAAGAAATAGAACATATACTTCTATAGAGAATAGTATTGATAAGCCAGATAAATTAAAAAAAAATCCAAATTGCCCAGAATGCATAATGTCTCTTTTTTTTTTCCCTAAATGTTCACCTATTATGGGTGATTTTTTGTATTTAGAACTTTCAGTTTTTAAAATTAATAATACAATTCCTTTGCATTAATTTAAGTTAAAGCCTATGTTATACTAGCTACTAGTGAGATAAAATCAATATGCAAGCCAAGAAGATCTATATATATATATATATATATATATATATATATATATATATACTTAAAGATCTGTGCTGGGCTCACTATAAGGGTCCTACAGAGGCTAAGAATGTCATTAGTCATTTTAGTAAAATAAAAGTCAAATGAAACATAAAAAAACAGCAATTCCTATCATGACCAATTCATAGTTATGGAATCTGGAAAGACAGTACTGATAATCCTACTTATAGGGCAACAAAGGAGACACAGACATAAAGAGCAGACTTGTGGACACTATAGGGACAGGAGAGGCTGGGATGATTTGAGAAAACAGCTCTGAAACATATACATTACCATATGTGAAATAGATGACCAGTGGGAGTTTGCTCTGTGACACAAGGAACCAGAAGTCAGTGTTCTGTGAAAACCTAGAGGGATGGGATGGGGAGGGAGGTGGGAGAGAGTTTCAGGAGAGAGGGGACATATGTGTATATATATATATACACCTATGGTCAATTCATGTGGATGTATGGCAGAAACCATCACAATACTATAAAGTAATTATCCTCAAATTAAAATTTTAAAAAATAATTTTAAAAAAGATGAAAGAGGATAAAAAAACAAAACAAAACAAGGGTAGGCAGAATTTTAATTTGAGAAATAATGGTTTTTTTAACAAATAAACCTTGTGATCAAAAAGGTAATGACTGTAAATGGCTGCTTTAAATGCCATGGCAGCGGGTTCATTATTTTTTGTGCATTAAATAATGATTTTAATAAAAGTCTCAAGTTCACGTTCAGAAAGCTATTACATTTCAGCTGTTGCATATACCGCTTTGTCTAGAGGGCGAAGTGAACGACATCTCATATTTTTCTTAGGCATGGTATGAAGGCATTAATTTCCTTCTGCCGCTTTGACTGAACGCAGCGCTTTGGGGCAAGTCAATGCAAAATGATCACATTTTCACTCGTAATCAATATAGCTGCTTGACAGTGGGCATCTATTTTTCATTCCAGCATCCAGTAAAATAAAATGATATGTGGATTTTCTCCAAAAGAGGTGCTTTTAGGAAACACAGATGAAAATAGCTTCTTTAGCAAGCCACTGTGAAAGTTGGTTATTATTGCAACTCCCCGGCTGCAGAAACAGATGTGAGTCTAGCCTTTTCTTTTCTCCTCTTCTATCGCTCTCAATGGGATAATTTGAAAATCTGTATCTTTACTTAAGGAGTTGGCTATGAATCATAAATGACAGAATTAGCTTTAAAGGATAATATATTTAGTGCTTGTGGTCTCTCTGTGGACTCCTTGACTTCTAAACACCCATTATATTTTAACTGAAGAGCATAGATCTGCATTTGGTGCTGAAAAAAAATGTAATTACCAAATTGCTGCAGGTCCATTTTTTTCTAAGTTATGCATTTCCTGCTCATGAGAGTTTCTAAAAAAAAAAAAAAGAATAAGCTAAATTATAGAAAATGTCTCAAATTGCAGTTAGCTGATTTTGACTGCAAAGCAGTGGATATTTGATGTTGAAGTTGAAATGTTAGAATGCTTGGAGAAAATGACTAGCTGTGAAAAATCTAACTTTCAGAAATTCCACATTATAAGATTCTGTTTATTTCATGCTCACACCAGAAAGGTATATTTTACTTGTTCAAATTCTACAAAATGTGATGAATTTTTGCGTTTACTCAAATGATTAGGAAAATGACTCATCAAAAACAGAAGGGAAGATAGGGAGAAAGGGGGGAGAGACAGTAGGAAAATGGGGGAGAGAGGGAAGAAAAAAGGGGATTTTAGGCTTGGCTGGATCTTAGTATAGGAATCGCTTTGCTTCTATAATCACAGGTTCTCTCTGATATATAGGTCAAATTTTCGGCAATCTTGTCAGTGTAGTTTTCATCTGTAGATGAAGGAGAGGATTAAAGATTTTGTACTTATTTTGTTTCATAAGTGTCCAGGTTGTTTGCAAACATCACAGGGTTCCTAAGGTCAGGAGTATTTTTTTAACCACCAGAGAAAGTATTGAGAAAGAGCTACTGGAATAGACTTCTGTAATTGTTTATCATTCAGCTACTTGTAACCGGTGATTGCCTTGGTAATTCTTGCAGTTTGATTTGTTTAGTATCTGGGTAGTGACTGATGATATTGTGCATCTTGATTGATTTTATAACAACAATTTGAAAGTGAAATGTCCTGATTAATTTTCAACTCAATGGAGTCACCATAAATTTAAAGCATTATCTCCTGTTATTTATAAAGAATACACAAATACATTATGCCAATAAAGGAGTAAATCAATAAATGTCTATGTGGAATTAAACATGAAAACTACTGTTTGTATGCTGCTGAAACATCAAGATTCTCTAGAGTTAATATTTTTTCAGTAATGTTTTTTACCTTTCTAGGTCTATTTCTGTGCACTTATAAATCGTTATGGGGCTTCCCAGGTGGTGCTAAGTGGTAAATAACCTGCCTGCCTGTGCAGCAGATGTGGGATACAAGGATCTGATCCCCTGGGTTGGGAAGATACCCTGGAGGAGAGCATGGCAACCCACTCCAGTATTCTTGCCTGGAGAATCCCATGGACAGAGGAGCCTGATGGGCTGCTGTCCACAGGGTCACACAGAATTGGACACAACTGAAGCGACACACACATAAATGTTTACATGCACCTAGAGCTGGAGTTGCTTTCTGAAAAATATAGGATCATATTGCACGTTATATTAATTTTCTATTGCTGCAAAACAACTTATTGCAAGTGTCACGGCTTATAACAATATACATTTATTAGTTTATGCTTACATAGATCTAAAATCTGGCATAGCTTGACTGGGTTCTATTTTTTGGGTCTCACAGGTTGGAATCAAAATACTGTCTAGACTTAGTTCTCACATGGAATCTTGGAGGAAGAATTTACTCCTGAGCTCACTTAGATTGTTTGCTGAATCCATTTCCTTGAAGCTGTAGATCTAGGATTCTTGTGTTCTTATTGGCTATTGGCCAAGGGCTGTCCTCAGCTACTGGGAGACTACCCATGTCCTTAGACCCCTCTAACTTCACAGAAGCAATGGTATGCAGAACTTTTCTCATGCTTCAAATATCTAACTTCCCTTCTGTTCTCAGCCAGGAGGAAGGTCTGTTTTTAAGAGTTTTGTAATTACATTGGAGTCAACTGAATAATCCAGAATAATCACTTGCTTTTTATATCAACTGATTAGCAGCATTAGTTACTAAGTCTTAAGTCTACAAATTGTCTCTCTCTTTTTTTTTTTTTTTTTTGGCAAGGAAACATATTTCTGGGAGTAACACTGGGGAAAAGTGATAATGGGGTTCAAAATTTTACTGGAACACTTAAATTTTAGTGCAATTTTCTTTTTTTTTTTTTTTTTAAATAAGCCACATGTCCTTGCAACCACTCTGTAAATCTAATATTTCTATTTATTTTTCTTTTTAAAAGCATCACTGTTTTTCTTTCATGCATAGATATAGCATACAATATTTAGTCATTTTCTTACTTGTGGAAACTTCAGTTTGAAAATGTTTAATAATATGCTATGAGGCAAAATAGGTTAGTGGCCTAAAAAAACTCTTAGATTTTTGAAATCTAATTGCCAAAATCAAGTAAGGGTTCCCCTACTTATTTAGTTGTTGTTGTTGAATCATCAAGTCATGTCCGACTCTTTGTGACCCCAGGGACTGCAGCTGCATGATTCCTCTGCCCTCCACTGTCTTCCGTGGTTTGCTCAGATTCATTGCAATGGAGTCAGTGATGCTATATAACCATCTAATGCTCTGCTGCTGGCTTCTCCTCTTGGCTTCAGTGTTTCCCAGCATCAAGGTCTATTCCAATGAGTCGCTTCTTCACATCAGGTGGAGCTTCAATTTCAGCACAGCCCTTCTAATGAAAATTCAGTGTTTTGCTTTAAGATTGACTGGTTTGATCTCCTTGCCGTCCAGGGGACTCTCAAGAGTCTTCTCTGGCACCAGAATTCAAAAGCATCAATTCTTTGGTGCTCAGCCTTATTTATGGACAAATTGTCACATCTGTACATGACTCCTGGAAAAACCGTATCTTTGACTATATGGATGTTTGTCAGCAAAGTGATGTCTCTACTTTTTTTATACAGTCTAGGTTTGTCATAGCTTTCCTTCCAAGGAGCAAGCATCTTTTAATTTCACAGTTGTGGTCACTATCTGCAGTGATTTTGGAACCCAAGAAAATGAAATCTGTCATACTTCCACCTTTTCCTCTTCTTTTTGCCATGAAATAATGGGACTGGGTATCATTACCTTAGTTTTTTTCATGTTGAGTTCCAAGCCAGCTTTTTCACTCTCCTCTTTGATACTCATTAAGAGGCTCTTTAGTTCCTCTTCACTTTCTGCCATTAGAGTGATATCGTCTGCATATCTGAGCTTGTTGATATTTCTCCCAGCAATTTTGATTCCAGCTTGTGATTCACCCAGCATGGCATTTCACATCATGTACTCTGCATATAAGTTTAAATAAGCAAAGTGACAATATATAGCCTTGACATATTCCTTTCCAAATTTTGAACCAGTCCGTTGTTCTATGTCCAATTCTAATTGTTGCTTCTTGACCTGCAAACAGGTACTCAGGAGGCAAGTCAGGTGGTCTGGTATTCCCATCTTTTGAAGAATTTTCCATCCTTTGTTATGATCGACATAGTCAAAGGCTTTATCCTAGTCAATGAGCAGAAGTAGATGTTTTTCTGGAACTTCATATTCCAATGAATGTTTGCAATTTGATCTCTGGTGCCTCTGCCTCTCAAAACCCAGCTTGTACAACTGAAAGCTCTTGGTTCATGTACTGCTGAAGCCTAGGTTGAAGGATTTTGAGCACAATCTTGCTAGCATGTGAAATGAGTACAACTGTATGTTGTTTATACTAACTAAATTATACTTTAGTTAGTATGTGAACTAATTCAGCTCTGTGACCTCTTTGAACGTTATGTGTTGTTTTTTTTTTTTGTGGATAAATATCTATTTCACAGGGTCATTGCAGGATTAAGTAAAACAACAAAGGTAAAATTGTTATTCTGGCATAAAATATACACTAAAGCAATGTAAATCATTACTATGCAATATAAGCACAAGTATTTCTAGGATGTACAAAAGCAAATTGATTCATGATAAATACATCCCAGAAAAGAACACAACACATTCTGACTTTTTCTGACCCTCTAATACTAGGTTAGGTGCTTTTTATCTAACAAGTATTTATGAAGTGTCTTTGATACACAGTGGATCTATTAAGTATTATGGGATACAGTCATGAGCAAAACAAGCATGCTTCTTGCTCATTAACTTTACAATTTAGCAATTCA
The DNA here is from genome assembly GCF_023699985.2 of Odocoileus virginianus. Taxonomy (NCBI): domain Eukaryota; kingdom Metazoa; phylum Chordata; class Mammalia; order Artiodactyla; family Cervidae; genus Odocoileus; species Odocoileus virginianus. The sequence continues at coordinate 30,816,436 of NC_069698.1, read as the reverse complement.
TCAGTAAATTGACAAGATAAGCAAACAAATTTTAATTTTAAATTGTGATTAGTGCTGTATAAAAAGGAACACAGAATCAAGTAAACGTATAATGGGGAACCAGATCTTGTCCATAGTCATTATCGTAGAGATAATGTTAATTTGGATTAACAAATTAAGGATAGAAGAAAGATGTGATGAAGTTGCTTCTCAAAGGAGATAAAATTATCAAGGCTTCCTATTAAATTGAATATAGATGTGACAATAATATCATCATCATAGATATACAAGGAAATTAGCAAAAGGTTTTTACCTTATAAAACTATATAGTTAGTAGTACTAATTGGAGATAAGTGAAATTAGAACAAGTTCAAGTTGAGAGGGGAAGATTGTGCTTTTGAATGTAGGCATGTTGAATTTAAGGGGAATTTGAGACACCATAGGAGAGATGTCAAATATACAGTAAAATATAGATGACTCAGCTGAGACTTAGGTTACAAGTAGACATTTTGAAGTCTTGGTTTTGAATATTTAATTAAAGCCAGGGAGATGTATGATACATCATGTAGCTCTATAAAGACTAGAGCCGTACCAGTTGATATAGGAACTGCTAACTGCATGAGGGCTATTTAGCATGTGACATATGGTTCGTATGAACCTGAAATTATACCAGATTTCTAAACCTTAGTAGGAAACAAATTATGCAGACTATCTCATTGATAATTGTTTATATTGATTGCATGCTGAGATGATAATATTTTGGACATATTGAGTCATTCAAATTAACCTCATAAGTTTCTCTTTACATTTTTGTTGTCTATTAGAATATTGAAAACAATACATGTGCCATTTGTGACTCTATTAAACTTCTATTGAATCAATCAGTGAGTTCAGTCACTCAGTTGTGTCTGACTCTTTGCGACCCCCATGGACTGCAGCGCACCAGGCTTCCCTGTCCATCACTGCTCCAGGAGCTTACTCAAACTCATGTCCATCAGGCTGGTGATGCCATCCAACCATCTCATCCTCTGTTGTCCCCCTCTCCTCTGGCCCCTAGTCTTTCCCAGCATCAGGAAATATCCATTGAATAGTAGTGCTTATAATTGGCTTTGAATAATAATTCAAAGTGTTGAATAATAATTCAAATATCTGTTGAATAATAGTGCCTGTACTTGGCTTTGGAAAACATCAAGTATGTAGTTAATGTCTTGGTAGGGAATGCTTACCTGCAAAAAGTATTGTGAAAGAGCAATTAGAGTGTAAGAAAAAGATAATATTTACCTAGAAGCAAAGAAAATAGTACCTTTTGAGAGAAAATGTTGTTCATTATTGAGTATTGCTCAGAGGTCAAGAAAGATATAAAATGAAAAGTATTCCCTGGATTTAGTGACTAGGGATTTTTATGAAGGTAGTGACATTTATTTTGGTGGAGAGTGATGAGATGAAGTCATGAATGAATAGCATATTCATTCAAGATTTCAAGATTAGAGGGAGAGAAATCTTAGAAATTTGGTTATAAAGCAGAAGTGGGATGAAAAGATGAGTTTTAATATGAAGAGACTTAAACATGTTTAAAACCCAAGGGAGTGATCCTGAAAAGAAGGGAAAGTTCCAGGTGCAGAAAAAAAGTGTAAGTAATGGATAATATATAGATTCTGTGAAGCAGAGTAAGACAGACTTCCTGCTAGAGCTCTCATCACATTTTAAAAACCATGTGTTTATTTATCTTTATCTGTCATTAGACTATAGCTCCAAGAAGATATAAATTGTATCTTTTTCCCTAATTCTCAACACCTATCATGAAATGTAGTCATTTCAAAATTTATTTGTTTCTTGAAGGTATATTTACCACTTGAAGAAATTTCTAGTATTAAATATATGTAGATTTGCTATGTGGATTATGATTGCAATGAATATTCTTAAAAGTGAGATTGTTATTGAGGAGAAGATAATTATTGGAATTTGTAATGCATAATGGGGAGAAAGAAGAGGAGGGCCTTGGCATCATTATGTTTATATACTGGTAAAGGTTTCATATCTACATTCTCTCTCCAGACCCCATGAATGTCTAGAACCAATGGAAACTAGGAAGCCTAGTAGAAATCTCTTCGCACCAGGGTAGGTCATGTTATAGGGTCAATGGAAAAGAACAAAACCCAAACTGCTTTCCTTCTGCAATCCTTCAAGTCTAGGCAGTTGGTATTAGTAAAGTTCTTGATATCTAGCATGGTTTTATTTTAGGTCCTAGCTAGGTTAAATCTTCTTATAACTTTCCATTTTATTTATTCATATTTTTTCTTCCCAATTATTTTTATTAGTTGGAGCCTAATTACTTTACAATAATGTAGTGGTTTTTGCCATACATCGACATGAATCAGCCATGGATTTACATGTGTTCCCCATCCTGAACCCCCCTCCCACCTCCCTCCCCATCCCATCCCTCTGGGTCTTCCCAGTGCACCAGCCCTGAGCACTTGTCTCATGCATCCAACCTGATCTGGTGATCTGTTTCACACTTGATAATATACATGTTTCGATGCTGTTCTCTCAGATCATCCCACCCTCGCTTTCTCCCACAGAGTCCAGAAGTCTGTTCTGTACATCTGTGTCTCTTTTTCTGTCTTGCATATAGGGTTATCGTTACCATCTTTCTAAATTCCGTATACATGCGTTAGTATACTGTATTGGTGTTTATCTTTCTGGCTTATTTCGCTCTGTATAATAGGCTCCAGTTTCATCTATCTCATTAGAACTGATTCAAATGAATTCCTTTTAATGGCTGAGTACTATTCCATTGTGTATATGTACCACAGCTTTCTTATCCATTCGTCTGCTGATGGGCATCTAGGTTGCTTCCATGTCCTGGCTATTATAAACAGTGCTGTGATGAACGTTGGGATACATGTGTCTTTTCACTTTAATAATGTCTTCTAGCCAAGTTGCTGCTATTGAAACCATGTATGTGCCAAAGTTGTCTGCCAGGACCAAGCTACCAATAAATCTAAATGAATATGAAAAAGACTTCTGTTTGGGAATGACTTAATTATTGGATTTTTCTCTTTCCATTCTTTATTGCATGTTCACTTTTCCTGGTCATGTCTTATATGTCGGGGTGTTAGACATGATGGAAACATACAAAGTCCAGGAACTGTGTTGTGTGAGCAGTGGCCTCAGTTTGTTATAGGTCAGTATACTCGTTTTCTAGAAAGTGAATTGGGAGGAACTATGAGAAAGTTCAAGATATGATATATATGGAAAAAAAATAATGTTTTATACTTACATTTCCATCAACTCATGTAAGCATTTTAGAGTAATAATAGATTTCATCCTGAAGCCAAGTTTGGGGATAAATACTGTTTACACTATCAATAGCAGCAGCATCATTATCTTCATTTCATGAATGAGAAAGGAGAGACACAGAAACTTGAAGTGACTAATCTAAAGTTACACAGCTAAAAGAGCTAAAACTGGAATTTAAGCCCAGGTGCAGCTGACTCATCAGAAAAGTCCCTGATGCTGGGGAAGATTTGAGGGCAGAAGGAGAAGAGGATGTCAGAGGATGAGATGGGTGGATGGCATCACCAATGCAGTGGACATGAACTTGGACAAATTTCAGAAGAAGGTGAGGGACCGAGAGGCCTGGTGTACTGCAGTCCACGGGGTCCCAGAGAGTCAGACATGACTGGGTGACTGAACAACAGCTCTGACTCTAGATCCCTAACTTATATATACTAAATGCTTCAGATTTGCTATAACCAGATGGAAATAAGCTCTTAGTAGTTATGTTCACATAAAAAAGGGACTTAGTGATCTTATGAAGTAGGTTGAAGGCAATAAAATGTTATTACATACTATAAAAGAAAGAAATGTGGGTAGATGAAACACGGCTTTGAGATCTGGCCTTAAAATACTCACCTTCCCATTATGCAACTGTAGCTCCGGCAATAAGTTAAAGCTCCATTAGTCTCAAACTCTTCCTCTGTGAAGTCAGTCAGTTGGGGTAGTTGTCAATAAAGTCATTTGGAGCCATAAAGTGATGGGACTCTTAAATATTCTTCAAATATGAAAATTAATAGGTTTCATGTTAAGTAATCATCTTAGCAAGTAGGTTACAAGATAGTGAACGATGAATATGTAAGTAGAAAAGGACACTATCTCACACTTGCAGTGAAATTTTTATGAGAGAAATCTCTTTAATTTTCCTTTTAAAACATTTTTAGCAAGGATGATGGATGACTAATTAGATGTTAATTGTTCATGTCTACTAATTGGGAAACTTAGGATAGAGTTTTTAGAACATTGATTTAATAAGGAATGACACTTGAATCCTAGCCATAATTAGCATATTATATTTGGCTGCTGTTTGAATCTGTTCTATGGGAATGATTTAAAGAGATTTATCTTTTTCAGGGACCATGTAAGCACTGATACATGACTGAGAACACTTTCCAAACTCACTGAAACAATGATGACATTGACTATGTACGATATTTTGATATGTTTTTTAGGTTAAGAGGAGAAGCAAGAAACTAGCTTTTAGAAAGTTCACAAATACCCAATATCAGTTATTGAAAGCCTGCACAGTAACAGCCTTATGCCTCTTTTAATGGGTAAAATTTCATGGCAGTGAACAACGGAAAATCCATTTTTCACTGTGTACATCAAAAAAGAAACTGTTCTGTTCTTTGCCAAAACTTGCTGGATATAAACCCTCCTTTCATCTCAGACTGACAGAGAACTGCCAACAGCAGAGGGAAGAGAATAAAATGAGAGTGCTCAGCTAAGATAAAGAAAACTCCAGACGTGTTTTCAAGAATAATTTAACAAATACGTGTGTGTCTGATACCCAGTTTAAGAAGTGGAATATTAAAAGCAGAAATAAGGTCTTGGTGATGCCCGAGGCTGGAGTACATCACTCTCAATTCAGTTTAGTTCAGCCGCTCAGTCATGTCCAACTATTTGTGACCCCATGGACTGCAGCATGCCAGGCTTCCCTGTCCATCACCAACTCCTGGAGCTTGCTCAAACTCATGTCCATTGAGTCAGTGATGCCATCCAACCATCTTATATATTATTCTCAGGCACATATTTATACGTCTACTGCATATTCATGTATCCTTAAACAACATATGCTTGTTTTTTCACTGATGGGATTTGATGGAGCTTCATAAATGATATTTTGTCTTTGTTATGAATTCAGAATCTGTTGAGAGATACTAAGAGATTAAGAAGCCAGGCACATAGAGATCATTTGATATCTGGCAGACAGGGTGAGGCTTAGTTGTGCCCCCAGAATGAAATCCTGAGTCCTGACCTCCACAGTTGCTTGCTCATTTCTTAGAAGGGGAGAAAAATTGCACGCCTTGCTGGGTGGAAGTGATTGTTACTGCCCACAGGAGCAGATCAGAACGCATCTCTGGGAATTCAGCCAACTCCCAAGAAGAAAGAGTTGTGGGAGAGAGTATCTACAGAAACCAAGGATTGAACACAGGAATCACCAGCGAATTTCTTCATTGTTCAGTTCAGTTCAGTTGCTCAGTTATGTCCGATTCTTTGTGACCCCATGGATGGCAGCACACCAGGCCTCCCTGTCCATCACCAACTCCTGGAGTTTACTCAAACTCATGTCCATCGAGTCAGTGATGCCATCCAACCGTCTCATCCTCTGTCATCCCCTTCTCTTCCCACCTTCAATCTTTCCCAGCATGAGGGCCTTTTCAAACAAGTCAGCTCTTCACATCAGGTGGCCAAAGTATTGGAGTTTCAGCCTCAGCATCAGTCCTTCCAATGGATAACAGGACTGATTTCCTTGAGGATGGACTGGTTGGATCTCCTTGCAGTCCAAGGAACTCTCAAGACTCTTCTCCAACACAACAGTTCAAAAGCATCAATTCTTCTGTGCTCAGCTTTCTTTATAGTCCAACTCTCACATCCATACATGACCACTGGAAAAACCATAGCTTTGACTAGATGAACCTTTGTTGGCAAAGTAATGCCTCTGCTTTTTAATATGCTGTCTAGGTTGGTCATAACTTGCTTCATTCATAGCAAGGGCTTTCACCATTGGAAGTATTGATAGCAATATTTCCAATAAGGAGGAAGGGAAAGGTGATTTCATAGCCCCAGTGTTTAATATTGGGTTTGTCTGTTGGGATTTTCCATAAGGTGTTACAGAAAATCTGAACAGACTTTGGGTCAACTCAATAATTTGTTATTGCACAAATTTATTTATAACTTGAAGTTTTAGTAGATAGAATTTCATTTCAGGTTATAGGCTTAATAATGATTGTTTCTCATCTTTAGGAAGTTTTAAGTTGACAGATTTCTTAAGATAGCATTCTGTGAATGGATTAGTGGACTGAATGGACCCGGTTTCACTGGTAGGGACAGATTCTTTAATCCGAACTTGGCAAAGGCAAATTAGTAGCGCTACGCACATAGTACTCTCCTGCATGTTTATTTTTGCCTTAGTGTGCCTCATGGCCGGGTAACTCAGAGTCAAGCATATTTATTCCTTGTAACAAAAGCAATTCTACAGACCTAAAACAGATTAAGATATTAATCTGTTTGAAAATACACATTTGTACATTAAAATAATTAATATATTATATATATGCATGAGTGCTCAATTGCTCAGTCATCTCTGTCTCTTTGTGACCCTGTAAACTGTAGCCCTCCAGGCTCCCCTGTCCACGTAGTTTTCCAGACAACAGTACTGGAGTGAGTTGCCGATTCCTATTCCAGAGGATCTTCCCTACCCAGGGATCGCACTCACATCTCCTACATTGACAGGTGCCACCCGGGAAGCCCTTACCCTCTCTCTTCTCTCCGTCCCTCTCCCTCTCTCTCTCTTTCTCTCTTTCCATATACATACATACATGTATACATCTATATGCATACATGTATATATCTATATACATACATACACACAAGCCCTCTCTCTCCTCTCTATATATACATACATGTATATATGTAGACATACACACATATGTATATATGTACACACATGCATATATGTATATACATAATTCATGTATGTACACACATACATGTATGTATATAGATCATACATTAATTCAAAATAAGAAAATATATACAAATATATGTCCCCAACTTACCACCACATGCATAGCTTTTGAATACTTGCTTAGTCTTGAATAAAAACTTCTCTTTCCCACTGCTTCCACACCACTGAAAGTTAGTTTAATTGAGTTGCTGAAAGGTTTTCAGTTACGGCTTATTTACTTTCAAATACACCAGATAAACTTACCTTCTCTCATAGCCTCAAAAACACCTGAAACTTGAAAGGCTATTTCTAAATATAAATTGAATGAGACAGTGAAAAATGACCAAAAAAAACCCATAAATATTTGATAAAAACATACCAGCATTCACACTTTATAGACCAGATATTAGGAATATAATAGAATTTTGAATGCCTTATGATGATTTTTGACATCTTATGGTAGAAGGTTAATAGGACAATCCCTTGCTGTCTGTGGAATGGAGAAAACACCAAGGGAATTTCTGTGTTTCCTGTATGATTCATCCCTTGTTTGCCATCCTAAACTGAATTGTTACTGCTATTGAAGGCTCTTCTTGGGTATGGTATCCTGGAATCTTCTAGTTCTACACAGATGTAGATATACCCAGATATATATTCGTCATTATAAGACAAGAGAGAGAAACTAATAAAAAATCAAGTTGAAATATCAATCAAAGGAAAAGTTTCCACATTATTATGGGCTTACCTGGTGGTTCAGATGGTAAAGAATCTGCCTGCAATGCAGGACACTCTGGTTTGAAACCTGGGTTGGGAGGATCCCCTGGAGAAGGGAATGGTCACCCTCTGCAGTATTCTTGCCTGGAGAATTCCATGGACAGTGGAGCCTAGAGTGCTACAGTCTATGGGGTCACAAAGAATTGGACACAACTGAGCAACTAATACACATACCACATTATACCAGTATTGTTTTCATAAACATTCTCTCATTGAAATCTCACAATAAATGAGCAGAGGTTACTGTTACTTCTATTTTACAGAGGAGGGAGTTGACATGGATTTGTTCAAGTTGAGGTACTGACAGCTATTATCCCTATTATAGGGATGAACAACATGAAGCACAGAGATTTAAGTGATGTACCCAAGGTCACACAGTTGGAAAGTGAGTTCTGATCCAGAGTAGTCTGACTTCAGCACCAATGTTCATAACTGCTACTCTGTTTGAGAGGAGCAATGGGAAGGCACACTTCTTTATTCAAGTCAAATTATATTTATTTATATTCATAAACAGCTCTAAAACACTGAAATATAGTGACTTTTCTCCTCAGGCTTCACTTTAATTTACTAAAGCCCTTTATGTCTTTGTATAGCTTTCTTCTTAAAACATCGTTTCCTTGGCTTCCATTTTGGGAAATATAATCTTATATTGCATTCTGTTTCACAGTTACTTTTATGTATATGGGTTTATTTTATGATTATTTAACTTGAACTGTGTTGAGAAAATGTTGTGATTACACTTGTACAGATGAGGAAATTGATGCACAGAAATACTCAGTGACTGGCTCACAATTGCACAATTGTAAGTGGAGAAAACATATATAAAACTCCTACCTTTAATACCTGGTCAATACAGTGTCCACTATAAAATACTGCCTCCTTAATTTTTTTCCCCAAAGGAATGAATTATATACTCTTAAAATGAATATTCATTTTACTCATATTGAACCATCCTTAAATTTGTTGATTATGACTGGATTTTACTGAAATTGAGTTTCGAGTGTTCGTTGTCATCTAATATGGACAGAAAGAAGGATTTCCCTGGTGGCTCAGATGGTAAAGCATCTGCCTACAATGCAGGAGACCTGGGTTCGATCCCTGTGTCAGGAAGATCCTCTGGAGAAGGAAATGGCAACCCACTCCAGTACTCTTGCCTGAAAAATCCCATGGACTGAGGAGCCTGGTAAGCTACAGTCCATGGGGTCACAAAGAGTAGGACATGACTGAGCACTTTTCTTTCTTAATATGGACAGAAGAGTCTGGCTGGTTAAAGTCCATGGGGTCACAAAGAGTCGGATACAACTGAGCAACTAACACTCACTCACTATGAGAAAAGTATTATGTGTTTGTAGAAATCAAGACAGTATGGCTTGTTACCAAACAAACAGGATACAGTATAAACTAGAATATGTACAGACACAAAACTGAGGGATGTGGTATCTGTGTATATTAGAAAGGAAAGTGTCACTTATTCATCAAATTCTCCATATACACATGTAATATTGGCAATATGTACTTTAGTCTTCCTGATAACTTTACAACGGTCTACTGCCATCTGCTGGTGTCTGCTCAGAACTGTCATGTTAATCACCGAATTAAAACTAAATTTTTATGAGTTTAGAATCTGATAGCTTGATATTGAGATTTCATTCACTTTTAATTTTTCATTGCATTATACATTGGAAATAATTTAATGGAAAACTTGTTTACTTGTTATTTAATATAATTTATCATTTCATCTAATAAGAATTCAAATCTCATGACTGGATTACCTTGGGTATCTTCACTATGATTCTTGTATTCCTATCAATGATTTTTAAAGATCTGTTTTATTTAAACCTTAAATTTCAAAAGTTTTGTTCAAGTTTTTCTTATTCTTCTGTATTTTAGATTACAATACCATGGTTACTTCCCCTATTTCAAGTGGGAAGGATATAAATAGAATATATACATATATGTATAACTGAATCACTTTGCCATACAGAAAAAATTAACATTGTAAATCAGCTACACTTCAACAAAAATTTTAAAACTGGCAAAGTGGGAGATAAGGTCTTAAATTAGCCCAAATACTCTTATCAATTCTTCATGGCTAATGAAGTAACAATTATAATATATCATTTTCCATAGTTGCTGTAACCAATTTACATTCCCACCAACAGTGTAGGAGGGTTCCATTTTCTCCACACCATCTCCAGCATTTATTGCTCGTAGATTTTTTTATGATGGCCATTCTGACTGATGTGAGGTGATACTTCATCATAATTTTGATTTGCATTACTCTAATAGTTAATGATGTTGAGCATCTTTTCATATGCATTTAGCCATCTGTATCTCTTCTTTGAGAAATGTCTATTTAGTTCTTTCACTTATTCTTTTAAATGCATTTTTTTTTTTTATATTGAGCTGTGTGAGCTGCTTGTATATTTTGGAGATTAATCCCTTGTTGGTTGCATTTGAAAATATTTTCTCTCATTCTGAGGGTTGCTTAATTAGGTCCCATTTGTTCTATTTTTGTTTTTATTTTCATTATTATTGGAGGCGGATTGAAAAAGATCTTGGTGCAGTTTATGTCAAAGAGTATTCTGCCTATGTTTTCCTTTAAGAGTTTTATAGTAGCAAGCCTTATATTTAGGTCTTTAATCCATTTTGAGTTTATTTTCATGTATAGTGTTAGGGAGTGCTCGAATTTCATTCGTTTATGTGTAGCTGTCCAGTTTTCCCAGCACCAGTTATTGACGAGACTGTCTTTTGTCCATTGTGTTCTTGCCTTCTTGGTCATAGTTTAGGTGACCGTAAGTTCATGTGTTTATCTCTGGACTTTCGATGCTGTTCCATTGATCTATATGGAGATTCCTTACTAAACTAAAACAGAGCTACCATATAATCCAACAGTCCCCCTCCTGGGCATGCATCCAGAGAAAAATATAAGTAGAAAGGATACACGTACCCCAGTGTTCACTGCAGCTCTATTTACAATAGCCAGGGCATGGAGGCAACCTAAATGTCCAGAGGAATGGATAAAGAACATGTGATACATTTTCACAATGGAATATTTTTGTTGCTGTTTAGTCACTAAGTCATGTCTGACTCTTTGCAACCCCATGGCCTGTAGCCCAGTAGGCTTCTCTTGTCTATGGGATTTTTCAGGCAAGAATACTGTAGCAGGTTGCCATTTCCTCCTCCAGGGGATCTTCCGGACCCAGGGATCTCACCCACCTTTCCTGCATTGGCAGGCGGGTTCTTTACTGCTGGGCCACCAGGGAAGTCCTGATTATTCCTCCAGAGTTTGCAATAGAATAAAGTCAGCCATAAAAAAGAATGAAATAATGTCATTTGCAGCAACATAGAGGGACCTAAAGATTGTCATACTGAGCAAAGTAAGTCAGAGAAAGAAAGATATATTAATATGATATCATTTATGTGTGCAATGTAAAAAAAGAATACAAATGAAGTTACCTACAAAACAGAAACAGAGTTGTAGATGTAGAAAACAAATTTATGATTAAAAGGAGTAAGGGTAGGGGTGTGGGAGAATTGGGAGATTGGGATTGACAGACTTCTCTGTCCATGAAATTCTCTAGGCCAGAATATTGGAGTGGGTAGCTGTTCCCTTCTCCAGAGAGATCTTCCCAACCCAGGGATCAAACCCAGGTATCATGCATTGCAGGTGGATTCTTTACCAGCTGAACTACCAGGGAAGCCTATACACATTTTTAAATATAAAGTAAAAAACTCATAAAGACCCATTGTATAGTACAGACAACTCTACTCAATACTGTGTAATGGTCTAGATAGGAAAAGAATCTAAAAGAGAGTGACCATATTTATATGTATAACTGATTCACTTTACTCTACACCTGAAACTAAACAACACTGTAAATAATCTGTAATCTAATAAAATATTAAAAATAATATTTTATTTTAATTTATTCAAAAATAAGTATAGCTATAAACAGAATTATTGAATTTTATGTATTAAAACATAAACCATTCATTGGATAAAAATTACTACGTGTTTCTAATCAAGCTCTGCTGGTAGAATTTAACTAATTGCGAGGTTGAAATTTTGTTTTTATTTATGTTCTGTAAGTGTCTATCTGTGAACTAGGGTTAGAAGTCTGATCAGTTCATGTACACAAATGTAATATATTTATTAATTTTAACTATATTAGATAATAAAGTAATATTTGTTACTACTTGTGTTATATTTTTTCAAAGCATTTCCTGTGCTTTCTTTCATAAATAATGGCTAACATAAATAAAATGTTTTCCAAAGCCATTAATAATTCTGATGCTGATTTTTAAATAACCAGCAATATTAAAATTATTGTCAGAGGTTACTCTGATACTACTCATAGTCAAACCCACAAGCATAATAAAGCCCACAATATAATAAACTATGATGCAAAGAGCTTCAAAAATGGGTTTTACAATAATATCTTCCCAGATGAAAGTGCTTTTTTTATAGCTCTTATAGAATGCTTCTCTCAAGTTGTAGAGAAATCATGACTGATTGGCAGGAACAAAATCGGGGGCAGTGATGGAATAAAAATAAAGAAAAAATTGAGTTATAGTAGTGGTGGTCTGATGATTTAAAAGGGTAGAGAAATGCAATATTTGAGGCACTATTAATAATACCATATGTGGCTTGTATGGCAAATATTCATAACAAAGTGCATGAGTACTCAGTCACTTCAGTCATGTCTAGCTTTTTGCAACTGTTTGGACTGTGGTCTGCCAAGCTCCTTTGTCCATGGGATTCTCCAGGCAAGAATACTGGAGCAGGTTTCCAAGGCCTCCTCCAGGGAATCTTCCTGACCCAGGAGTTGAACACACATCTCCTGTGGCTCCTGCATTGCAGGCAATTTCTTTACCACTGAACCACTGGGGAAGCCCGTAATGAAATGATATATCCCCAAAGAACTTCTTTTGCCCAAACCTTTGAATCATCCATTCATGCATTTCTCCTTAACACTACATGTAATCGTTTACCTAAAATGTGTTGCCTCCTACTCTCTAAGCTTTCCTTTTCTCTTTGTTACTGGCCCTCTTCTCATATTGCTATTGATAGTGCTATAACTTTTTGATTGGTCTCAAGCCCTCCAGGTTTCTATTTCTCCAGTTCATTTCCCTCAGGGCCCAAAGCTACCATTGAAGAGGGGAAGGAGTTAGGATTGAAAGCTTGTCAGTTGCCAAATACTAATATTTCTCTGAGCTCAACCCACATTAGGTAGGCTAGTGCTAATTTACAGGGTAATTGCTGAAGCTGAAGCTCCAATAAGCTTTGGCCACCTGATGTGAAGAAATGACTCATTAGAAAAGACCGTCATTCTGGGAAAGATTGAAGGCAGGAGGAGAAGGGGACGATAGAGGATGAGATGGTTGGATGGCATCATCGACTCAATGGACATGAGTTTGACCTAGCTCTGGGAGTTGGTGATGGACAAGGAAGGCTGGCATGCTGCAGTCCATGAGGTTGTAAAGAGTCTGACACAACTCAATGACTGACCTGAACTAAATTTGCAGGGTATAAAGTTGAGTACTGAGTAATTTCCATTGCAAGTCTAAGTTCATGTAGCTAGTAAGTGGTCAGAAACAAGATCTAAAACCAGATCTGATCTGAAAGAGCCACATGCACCCCAATGTTCATCGCAGCACTGTTTATAATAGCCAGGACATGGAAGCAACCCAGATGCCCATCAGCAGACGAATGGATGAGGAAGCTGTGCTACATATACACCATGGAATACTACTCAGCCATTAAAAAGAATTCATTTGAATCAGTTCTAATGAGATGGATGAAACTGGAGCCCATTATACAGAGTGAAGTAAGCCAGAAAGATAAAGACCATTACAGTATACTAACACATATATATGGACTTTAGAAAGATGGTAATGATAACCCTATATGCAAAACAGAAAAAGAGACTCAGATGTATGGAACAGACTTGTGGACTCTGGGAGAAGGAGAGGGTGGGATGTTTCAGGAGAACAGCATTGAAACATGTATATTATCTAGGGTGAAACGGATAACCAGCTCAGGTTGGGTACATGAGACAAGTGCTCGGGCCTGGTGCACTGGGAAGACCCAGAGGGATCGGGTGGAGAGGGAGGTGGGAGGGGGGACTGGGATGGGGAATACATGTAAATCCATGGCTAATTCATATCAATGTATAACAAAAACTACTGTAATGATGTAAAGTAATTAGCCTCCAACTAATAAAAATTAAAAAAAAAAAATAATAATAAAAAAAAACTAAGAAAAAAAAAAAAAAAAAGAAACAAGATCTATTCCCAGGTCCTCATTCCTTCTACCCCAAATTAGATAGATGAGAAAGTTTCCTAAAGATATGTGCTCATCATATTTCAATATCACTGTACACTTTAATACTAATAATTAACATATTGACCTTTGAGTAATGCAAGAACTAGGGACACTGGCCCTCTGGGCAGTCAAAACTTGATGAATAATTTACTTACAACTTGTCCTTCCCCATCTGTGTATACTCCATATCTGCCTGAGGTACAGCATCTATGAATTCAACCAACTGTGGATTGCTTAGTACAGTTGTATTTACTATTGAACAAACCCACCTATGAGTGGACTCATGCAATTCAAACCCGTGTTGTTCAAGGGTCAACTGTACTTACACAACACGTTCATCTTTTCATTCTTTTCAGTGTTCTTAGTAACCCATTCAGTCTTAAGAATAGTGTTGCCACATAGGTACTACTCTCATTCCCTTTTTCCTGATGAGAAAATGGGACACAGAACATTAAATAGTGTGACCAATATTGCAAGTAAGGATAGCGTAGAGCAGGGATTTGAACCAATGCAATTCCTGGGTGTTCATTGGAAGGACTGATGCTGAAGCTGAAACTCCAATACTTTGGCCACCTCGTGTGAAGAGTTGACTCATTGGAAAAGACCCTGATGCTGGGAGGGATTGGAGGCAGGAAGAGAAGGGGATGACAGAGGATGAGACGGCTGGATGGCATCACCAACTCGACGGACATGAGTTTGAGTAAACTCGGGAGTTGGTGATGGACAGGGAGGCCTGGCATGCTGCGATTCATGAGGTCGCAGAGTCAGACATGACTGAGCGACTGAACTGAATTCAACTACACGTTCTTAACCATGGTATAAGATCTGGTTGTTGCTTTGAACATATTTTTTGATTTGAAATGAAAATAATGATTGTGTATGGAAAATGATGTTGTGGATTAAATGTAAAATGGAAATAAAAATGATACTGAGGTCTTCTAATTAGAGGTCAAATAGGGAAATAAATTTAATCTGTTATCTGCTTAGGGATTGTGGAAACTTTGAAGCCCTTTTTGAATATCTCAGCAAAGAGGAATTAGGATAAAGAAAAGCTTTGAAAATATAGAGGGAAATGGTAGTTATGAGACTAACATAATGTGTCATGCTTAAGAAAACTGAAGAAATAATTAAATAAAATTAGCATTTGTACGAATCAATCATTCTTCCTGATTTGAAAGAGTCTAAATCATAAAAATACTATTTAAACCCTGCCCACTTTGCCAAGTAATACAACCTCACATTGTTTTAGGCTTCTCTGGTGGCTCAAGAGGTAAAGAATCTGCCTGCAATTCAGGAGCTGCAGGAGACATAGGTTCCATCACTGGGTCAGGAAGATCCACTGGAGGAGGAAATGGCAACTCACTCTAGTATTCTTGCCTGGAGAATCCATGAACAGAGGAGCCTGCGGGCTACAGTAATTTTTTTTTTTTTTTTTTATGGCTTTTTAAACTTAACTAAATAATAGTATCATTTTAAACCTAATCTGCTGTGAACTGAATGTTTGTGTTCCTCAGAATTCATATGTTGATACCCTAATCTCCAGTGTCATGATGTTTGGTGTGGGGCCTTTGTGTCTTGAGTGTGGAGCTTTCGTGATGGGGTTTGGACCCTTAAATGAAAAGATAAGAGACAGCCTGCTTCCTTTCTCTCTCCACTATGTAAGGACTTTCCAGAAAGAGGACCCCCATCAGAAACTGAATCAGCCAGCATATTGATCTTGGACTTCCTAGCTTCCACAATTGTGGGAAATAAGCTCTGTTGTTTAAGCCATCCAGCCTATGATGTTTCTGTTTTAGCAGTTCTGAATAAGGTACAGTCTTCTAACCAAGGACTAAACATGGAGACTGTTTTTTGTTTTTTTGCCAAAATTTGGTTTACCTGGTATTATGTTGAACTGTGTCTTCCAAAATGATATATTGATATTTTTAACCCCTAGTATATCAGAATGTGGGCTTCCCTTGCGGTTCAGCTGGTGAAGAATTCACCTGCAATGCAGGAGACCTGGGTTTAATCCATGGGTTGGGAAGATCCCCTGGAGAAGGGAAAGGCTATCTGCTCCAGTATTCTGGCCTGGAGAATTCCACGGACTGTATAGTCCATGGGATCGAAAAGAGCTGGACACAACTGAGCGACTTCCACTTTCACATCAGAATGTGACCTTATTTGGAAACAGGGTCATTGAAGATGTAGTGGTTAAGATGAGATCATGCTGAAGTAGGCTGGGCCCTTAATCCAGTGTGATTGTCTCATTACACAAGAAGGAAAAAAGAGAGAGAGAGAAAAGTCAGAGAAGTCAGACAGCGGACAGCCATGTGAAGACAAAGAGCTGTTCGGGGCAAACGCTGTGACCACGCTGTGACCACAATGACACTGATATATGTCATGGAAATCGTGAGACAGCTGTAAGTGAAGATCATCAGGCACTGATGGCCACCACCAGAAGCTAGGAGGAGGCAAGAATGGATTCTACCCAGACTCTCAGAGGGAGCTTGGCTTTGCTGACACCCTGATTTTGGACCTCTAGCCTTCAGAATTGTGAGAGTATACATTTCCATTATATCAATTCCTCCAAAATATGGCACTTTTTTAGGGCAGCCTGAGGAAGCTATTATACCCAGTGAGTGGGTAGCCATTCCCTTCTCCAGGGGATCTTCCAAACCCTAGGATCGAACCCAGGTCTCCCGCATGGCTGGCAGATTCTTTACCATCTGAGCCACCAGGGAAGCCCCTATTATACCCAGTAGCATCCCACATTCATAGAGAAAGAGTGTCTTGATCACATGCCAGCCAGCTAGACTTAGAATCTATTCCACATGTGGGTTTTCTATTTCTGTCCATTACAATCATATGCCACTGCCCGGAATGGATGTTCAGAACCGGAAAAGCCCCTTTTGAAAACATGTGGCACTTTTCAACACATAAAAGCTTTAAGTCATCTTATGTCCTGAAAAAACCCTTCATGTAAACCCACTCTGCAATATCCTTCCTTTCTCCATCCAAAAGGGCAAGGAGATAAAACCTACTCCAACCCGAATGTTAGTTACAAAACTCCATTAGGAGCAACCCTCCCTCCCTCTCTCTCTGTCTCTCACTGAATCAATTAATAGAGAAATTATTTGTCAGAAAGGAAGACCCTCACTGAATATGTTGTTTCCTACCCAGTTTGACGGGGCTTCCCTGGTTCCTCAGGATCTGCCTGCCAGTGCAGCAGACATTTGTTTAATCCCTGGGTCAGCAAGATCCCCTGAAGAAGGACATGGCAACCCACTCCACTATTCTTGCATGGAAAATCCTCTGGATAGAGGAGCCTAGCAAGCCACAGATCATAGAGTTGCAAATAGTAGCACACGACGCAGTGACTAACCAACCGTGCAACCAGTCTAATAATCGTATGCTTTTCAGAACTAGCACAGATGGTATGGTCTTATTACTTACCACAACACAATGCATCTATATCCTGAGTTGCTTTGGGATAGCATATATCCACCCAACTCCCACTTCTCCCTTAAGTTATCATGATGAGCTTCAGACTCATAAAGGATCTCTCCTTCTATCCAACCAAAATATTATGATCATAGTTCTCTTTCCCTTTTCTTTCTTCATCAAAGCTCCATGAATATAACTAAATGTCTTCTTATTTTCAGATATTATCCTGTCTCTTAGGAGTTCTCTTTTCCAAAGATTGTACTGGAAGAAAATTAACCTTGATTACTCTGTACCTTTACAGCTAAAGTAATTTTTTTTCTCATTGACTTCAGGAATTTAGCAAGATATATTTCTGTTTTATCATGGACAGATTTGCTAAAATTTCATAATGAACCTTTGATTCTTATATTGAAATATAACTAATCTAAGGATATTGTATCTGTTCCTCTCTTTTTGTCTAATCTCATAGACACTCAAAAATCTTAATATTACCAATTATTTCTGGGTTATAGATTATTCATCTATCTTCTTCTTGAGTGAGAAACCTCATTTTATGTCACTTTTCATATGTAGAAAATGTATCTGTTGAATTATAGTGAAACTAGGGAGATGGTATTTAAGTGATACATTCTTACAATTATAACTTGCCTTTCAGAAGAATTCCTTACTCTAGACAATATTTTGAGTGTTTATCCCCTTCGGAGTTAGAAAAGTTGAAACTAGATTATTCTTAGTCCAGAAACAAGATAAATTATTTTCAAATAATTTAAAAAATATACATATGATCAAGGTTTTACAATTCATTTTTTGCCTCTAGTTTTTCTTGTTTTATAGTGAAATACTGCTAAATTTTGTGAAATAGTGTCTTTGTGGCTTTATTTTATATTTAACAGGCAAAACTGATATATGTCATTGAAATCTCTAAAATCTTAATGGATATTTTCCTAAGTTATAGATTACTTTAAAAGTAAATTTTCAGTAGACTATGATTGATTGACTTAGGAAATTTCTTACTGAATAAATGTATGTTCAGCATGAATCTGTTGACACAATTAACTGTATTACTCTTTACTGGAAGTCTGTCCACAGTGCCATATGTTTTCTTGGTTGCTATGTTCATAGAATTAAAAATAAATGAGAGAAAAACACTGAAAAATAATCATTTTTATTAACTCTTGATAGAAAAAGAACATTACTTGTTAAAGATATGTGTAATTATTCTTCATTATGTCCAACAAATGAATATAAGGAAAACATTTTAATGAAGATTAACAGAGGCCCAAAGCAACCGGGACTCTATTAATCTCCCCTCACAACTCAGTCAGTAAGAATCTGCCTGCAATGTGGGAGACCCAGGTTCGATTCCTGAGTCAGGAAGACCCCCTGGAGAAAGAAATGGCAACCTACTGCAGTATTTTTACCTGGAGAATCCCAAGGACAGAGGAACTTGGTGAGCTGCAGTCTGTGGAGTTGCAGACTTAGCAACTAAACCATCTCCAGAGCAACTGAATTCTAAACATGGGTCTGAAAATCACTCTTATAATGATGGTAAATGTGAAGTTCAATTTGTGTGAAGTTCTAGGGTTTTGATTTAGGATTGAACTAAGAAACTCATTAAGATTAATATATTGAGACTTCACTGAAAGTATAGGATTTTGTGTTTAGGTCATAAACCCTGTCACTAAAAGGACATACAAGCCTTGACAGGGAGCATTCTTCATAGTAAATGTGTGAGCAGGTGTTAAACAACTACCCTTTATGCTGATCTCATCCTCAAAATCATGGCAGACAATGGAAATACATGACATACAATGGGAATAAAAATATTAAGACTGAGTCATAGGAGTGTCAGAATATTTGAAGTTTAGAATTTTATTTTGTGCTGTTATCAAGTTAATATATGCTTAAAGAAGTAGAAATAAGAGGGAAATTGGAAAAGGATACAAGTATAGATAAGACACAAAGGCTAGTATTTTTAATTAATTTATTTATTTTACTTGGAGGATAATTACTTTACAATATTGTGGTGGTTTTTGCCATACATCAACATGAATCAGCCATGGGTACACATGTGTCCGCCTATCATGAACCGCCTCCCACCTCTCTCCCACTCTATCCCTTTGGGTTGTCCCAGAGCACCTGTTTTGAGGGCCCTGCTTCATGCATTGAATCTGCACTAGCCATCTATTTTACATATGGTGATATACAGGTTTCAATGCTATTCTCTCAAATCAATCCACCCTCGCCGTCTCCCACATGGTCGAAAAGTCTATTTACATCTGTGTCTCTTTTGTTGACTTGCATATAGAATCATAGTTACCATCTTTCTAAATTCTATATATATGTGTTAATATAGTGTGCTGGTGTTTCTGACTTACTTCATTCTGTATAGTAGGCTCCAGTTTCATCCACTTCATTAGAACTGACTCAAATGTGCTCTTTTTCATAGCTGAATAACATTCCATTGTGTATATGTACCACAACTTCCTTATCCATTCATCTGCTGATGGACATCTAGGTTGCTTCCATGTCCTGGCTATTGTAAACACTGCTGCAATGAACATTGGGGTACATGTGTCTCTTTCAGTTCTGGTTTCCTCAGTGTGTTTGCCCAGGAGTGGGATTGCTGGGTCATATGGCAGTTCTATTTTCAGATTTTTAAGGAATCTCCACACTGTTTTCCACAGTGGCTGCACCAGTTTGCATTCCCACCAACAGTGTAAGAGGGTTCCCTTTTCTCCACACCTTCTCAGGCATTTATTGTTTGCAGACTTTTTGATAGCAGCCATTCTGACCATCATGAGATGGTACCTCGTTGTGGTTTTGATTTTCATTTCTCTAATAATGAGTGATATTGAGCATCTTTTCCTGTGTTTATTAGCCATCTGTATGTCTTCTTTGGAGAAATGTCTGTTTAGTTCTTTGGCCCACTTTTTTTATTGGGTTGTTCGTTTTTCTGGTATTGAGTTGCGCAAGCTGCTTGTATATTTCAGAGATTAATTATTTGTCCACTGCTTTGTTTGCTATTATTTTCTCCCATTCTGAAGGCTGCCTTTCCACCTTGTTTATAGTTTCTTTCATTGTGCAAAAGCTTTTAAGCTTAATTAGGTCCCATTTGTTTGTTTTTATTTCTGTTACTCTGGGAGGTGGGTCATAGAAGGTCTTTCTTGCTGTGATTTATGTCAGAGAGCATTCTGCCTATGTTTTCCTCTAACAGTTTTGTAGTTTCTGGTCTTAAATTTAGATCTTTAATCCATTTTGAGTTTATTTTTGTGTGTGGTGTTAGAAAGAGTTCTAGTTTCATTCTTCTACAGCTTTCTGAGCGCAGCTTGTTAAAGACATTGTCTTTTCTCCATTGTATATTTTTTCCTCCTTTGTCAAATATAAGGTGTCCATAGGTGCATGGATTTATCTCTGGACTTTCTATTTTGTTCCATTGATCTATATTTCTTTGTGTGAGTACCATACTGTCTTGATGACTGCAGCTATGTAGTATAGTCTGAAGGCAGGCAGGTTGATTCCTCCATTTCCATTCTTCTTTCTTAAGATCGCTTTGGCTATTTGAGGTTTTTGTGCTTCCATACAAATTGTGAAATTATTTGTTCTAGTTCTGTGAAAAATACCATTGGTAGCATGATAGGGATTGTGTTGAAGCCATAGATTGCTTCGGGTAGTATACTCATTTTCACTATATTGATTCTTCCAATCCATGAATATGGTATATTTCTCCATCTATCAGCTTTTTATAGTTTTCTATATATAGGTCTTTTGTTTATTTAGGTAAATTTATTCCTAAATATTTTATTCTTTTCATTACAATGGTGAATGGGATTGCTTCCTTAATTTCTCTTTCTGTTTCTTCATTCTTAGTGTATAAGGATTGCAAGGGATTTCTGTGTATTAATTTTATACATTGAAAGTTTACTATATTCTTTGATTAGCTCTAGTAATTTTCTGGTAGTATCTTTAGGGTTTTCTATATAGAGGACCATGTCATCTGCAAACAGTGAGAGTTTTGTTTCATCTTTTCCAATCTGGATTCCTTTTATTTATTTTTTCTTCTGATTGCTATGGCTGGGACTTCCAAAACTATGTTTAATAGTTGTGGTGAGAGTGGGCACCCTTGTCTTGTTCCTAATTTTAGAGGAAATGCCTTTAATTTTTCACCATTGAGGATAATATTTGCTGTGGGTTTGTTGTATATGGCTTTTATTATGTTGAGGTATGTTCCTTCTGTGCCTGCTTTCTGGAGAGTTTTCATAATAAATGGGTGTTGAATTTTGTCAAAGGCTTTCTCTGCATCTATTGAGATGATCATATGGTTTTTATCTTTCAATTTGTTAATATGGGTATATCACATTGATTGATTTGTGAATATTGAAGGATCTTTGTATCCCTGGAATAAAGTCCACTTGGCCACAATGTATGATCTTTTTAATATGTTGCTGGATTTTTTTGGCTAGAATTTTGTTGAGGAGTTTTGCATCTGTGTTCATCAGTGATATTAGTGTATAGTTTTTTGTGTGGTATCTTTGTCTGGTTTTGTTATTAGGGTGTTGGTGGCCTCATAGAATGAGTTTGGGAGTTTACCTTCCTCTGAAATTTTCTGGAAGAGTTTGAGTAGGATAGTGTTAGCTCTTCTCTAAATTTTTGGTAGAATTCACTTGTGAAGCCATCTGGTCCCAGGCTTTTGTTTGTTGGAGGATTTTGATTACAATTTTGATTTCTGTGCTTTTGATGGGTCTGTTTAGATTTTCTGTTTCTTCCTGGTTCAGTTTTGGAAAGCTGTACTTTTCTAAGAATTTGTCCACTTCTTCCAAGTTCTCCATTTTATTGGCATATAATTGCTCATAGTAGTCTCTTATGATCTTTTGTATTTCTGTGTTGTCTGTTGTGATTTCTCCATTTTCAATTCTAATTTTATTCATTTGATTCTTCTCCCTTTGTTTTTTGATGAGTCTGGTTAATGGTTTATCTGTTTTAAATAAATGAAAAATAAATGAAGGAGACTATAGCAAAGATCAATAAAATAGACAAAGGCTAATATTTAAGAAATTTTGTTCTAAGCTTCCCTGATAGCTCAGCTAGTAAAGAATCTGCTTGCAATTCAGGAGACCTGGGTTCAATCCCTGGGTCAGGAAGATCCCCTGGAGAAGGGATAGGCTACCCACACCAGCATTCTTAGGCTTCCCTGATGGCTCAAATGGTGAAGAATCTGTGGTTTCATTGTTTGCGTCATATAGCAACATTCACTAAAATAGTTTATATAAGATTAAAAAACAGAACCACAATCTATTTCGGCATCTCTGGTGTCTCAGCAGCAAAGAATCTGCCTTCAGTGCAGGAGCCACAGGAGATGTGGGTTCAATCCCTGGGTTGGGAGATCCCCTGGAAGAGGGCATAACAATCCACTCCAGTATTCTTGCTTGGAGAAACCTAAGGACAGAGGACCCTGGTGAGCTATGGCCCGTTGGGTCATACAGAGTCGGACATGACTGAAGTGACTTAGCATGCAACATTAATTAATATTTAATGGCTACTTCAAATTTGTTAGAAGAGCTTCCCTGGTGGCTCAGATGGTAAAGAATCTGCCTGCAATGTGGGAGACCCAGGTTTGATCCCTGGGTCAGGAAGATCCCCTGGAGAAGAAAATGGCAATGCACTCCAGTATTCTTGCCTGGAAACTCCCATGGATGGAGGAACCTGGTGGGCCACAGCCCATGGGGTCACAAAGAGTTGGATACACTCTTAGTGTGAGAGACTAACACACATAGAATATGTTAGAATGTTTATTAAGTTCTTTAAATGCATTATTTTATGCACATTACAGCAGACTTTAAGAAAAAATAAATAATATTTTTGAAGAAGAGGGAACTGATCATTAAATTTATCAAGCTGGTAAGAGGTCAAGTTAGAGTTAAGACCCAGATGAGTTAGACTCCAGAACCCATTTTATTTTCCCTTTATTACACTAAAAATTCACATTTTAGCTTCTGATCTGCTTGAGAGACAAGATTGGTGTAATCTTAGAAAAGTAATTGCATAAACTATCAATGTCTATAACCATAACATGATTATTCATGAGTGCTATCACAGATACTGAAATATCTCAAGGCAAATTTCTTGGGAACTTGGAGTGTGACATTATTCCTAGATGAGCTTTGCTATCCTGTGCCTAATCAAGATGACTTTCAGTTTAGTGAGGTCATGATTCACGATACTATAGTTCCTGGTTTTAATCAAATGGATTTTAAGTGACTCACTCAACATGACATAGGCTTGTTCAGAACTAGTAAATGAGTACCTCATGCCTCCAGCAAAGGATTAGCGTATATCTAAATCTTCTGGGTGACCTCTCTTCACTATAATGCTTCTCTTGCATGATTATAGGTAACAATCAGAAGGAAAACATAACACTGTAATAAGAGCAGATGCTGTTCAGTTGCTCGGTCATGTCTGCCTCTTTGAGACCCCATGGACTGCAACATGCCAGGCTTCCCTGTCCTTCACTGCTTCCCAGGAGTTTGCTCAAACTCATGTCCACTGAATCGGTGATGCCATCCAACCATCTTGCCCTCTGTTGTACCCTTCTCCTCCTGCTTTCAATCATTCCCAGCATCAGGGTCTATTCCAGTGAGTCAGCCCTTTGTATTGGGTGGTCACAGTATTGTAGCTTCAGCTTCAGGATCAGT
Organism: Odocoileus virginianus; assembly: GCF_023699985.2. Taxonomy (NCBI): domain Eukaryota; kingdom Metazoa; phylum Chordata; class Mammalia; order Artiodactyla; family Cervidae; genus Odocoileus; species Odocoileus virginianus. The sequence goes on along the minus strand of NC_069698.1, from coordinate 30,792,231 downwards.
CTTTCCAATGAATATTTATATTTGATTTCATTTAGGATTGACTGATGTTATCTCCTTGTTTTCCAAGGGACTCTCAAGAGTCTTCTCAGCAACACAGTTTGAAGGCATCAGTTCTTCCTTGCTCAGCCTATTTAATTGTCCAACTCTCACATCTGTACATGACTACCTGAAAAACCATAGCTTTTACTATATAGACCTTTGTTGACAAAGTAATGTCTCTGCTTTTTAATACACAGTCTAGGTTTGTCATTGTTTTTCTTCCAAGGAGCAAGCATCTTTTAATTTCATGTTTGTAGTCACCATCCACCATGATTTTGGAGCCCAAGAAAATAAAGTCTGTCACTGTTTCCACTGTTGCCCCATCTATCTTTCATGAAATGATGGGACCTGATGCTTTGATCTTCCTTTTTTCAATGTTGAGTTTTAAGTCAGCTTTTTCATTCTCCTCTTTCACCTTCATCAAGAGGTTCTTTAATTCCTCTTCACTTTCTGCCTTTAGGGTGGTGTCATCTGCATATCTGAGGTTATTGATATTTCTTCTGGCAATCTTGATTCCAGCTTGTACTTCATTCAGCCCAGCATTCCACATGATGTACTCTGCATATGAGTTAAATAAACAGGGTGACAACATATAGCCTTGACGTACTCCTTTTCCCAATTTTGAACCAGTTCATTGTCCCATGTCTGGTTCTAATTGTTGCTTCTTGACCTGTGTACAGGTTCTTAGGAAGTGAGTAAAGTGGTCTGGTCTTCCCATCTCTTCAAGAATTTTCCATAGTTTATTGTGATCCACACAGTCAAAGGCTTTAATGTAGTCAATGAAGCAGAAATAGATATTTTTTCTTTAATTTTCTTGCTTTTCCTGTGATCCAGTGGATGTTGGCAATTTGATCTCTGGTTTCTCTGCTTTTTCTAAATCCAGCTTGAACATCTGGAAGTTATTGGTTCACATACTTTTGAAGCCTAGCTTGAAGAATTCTGAGCATTACCTTGCTAGTGTGTGAAATGAGTGCAAATGTGTGGTAGTTTAAACATTATTTGGTATTGACTTTCTTTGGGATTGGAATGAAAACACTTTTTTCATTCTTGTGGTCACTGCTGAGTTTTCCAAATTTGCTGATGTATTGAGTGCAGCACTGTCACAGCCTTGTCTTTTAGGATTTGAAATAGTTCAGCTGAAATTCCATCACCTCCACTACTTTTGTTCATAGTGATGCTTCCTCAGGCCCACTACTTGACTCCAAGATGTCTGGCTCTAGGTGAATGATCACATCATCGTGGTTATCTGGGTCATTAAGATCTTTTTTGTATAGTTCTTGTCTGTATTCCTGCCACCTCTTCTTACTATCTTCTGTTTTTTTAGAAGATACAATGCTTAGTTCCTTCTTTTTTTCTTTCTTACATTTTAGTTATGTGAAATGTCTTCATCCCATCTCTAGGAGGATTCTCAAGCTGGCTTTGCAGGTAAAGATTAAATCAAAGCTCCACTGTTTACTCACTGTGTTAGTTGGGAAATCCAAGTTTTCATCCCCAGATGTTTGATGTGTAAAATTGTTTAAAAATAGCTTCATCCATATTATTATTATGAGATGCAAATGCAATCACATATGTAAAATATTTAGCAAAGTGAACATAATCCTTAGATTCATTAATATCTACTGTCTCTAACACTGCTCTAGAAAAATTTAAATTAATAACAGATCTTGATTGTTCCTCTGATGGCTCTTCCTAGTGTTAGCCCTGAGAAGCAGCTCTCATGAAATTCAATGTTTCTGCTCTTTTCTCTATTAATTTTGCCCCAGGGATATTTTGCACCTCAGTTTTGGCAGCTACAGTTTTGGTGATGGCAGCCAGTCCTCTCTGAGCTTGCCCCAGGGACTGCCGCATTGAATTTCAAGGGTGCTATGTCACATAGATTTCAAAGCATACGCTCTCAAATACCTCCAAATTTGTCAGAAACATACACACAAAATGTAATGGAGAGTTCTCAAGGATCGTGCATGTGTGTCCCACTAAAACGAGAACACTGCCAACTGATTTTAAGCAAGACTCACAAATAAACAGTGTCAAAACCACATCTGGAGTTTAGAGAAGTAGAATAGCTCTGGCACTAGCAGTGTTTTTTCAAATAATATCTCTCCCCTTCACTTGCTGTGTGAACTTGAGTAAGTTATGTAACTTTTCTGTGCCTTTACACCTTTATAAAATCCTCAAAGGGCTTTCTTGGTGGCTCAGACAGTAAAAAGTCTGCCTGCAATGTGGGAGACCTGGGTTCAATCCCTGGGTTGGGAAGATCCCCTGGAGAAAGAAATGGCAACCCACTCCAGTATTCTTGCCTAGAAAATTCCAAGGATGGAGGAGCCAGACAGGCTACAGACCATGGGGTTGCAAAGAGTCAGGACATGACTGAGTGCTTAACATTTGCACTTTCATAATCCTCAAAAGAGTATTACTAGGATAAAATGAGTGAATTTTACGTAAACTGTGTCTTCCAGGTGCATTTAGCAAATATAAATATACTAGGTTTTCCAATTCAGTAGTAAACAAAGTCTACATGCCCTACACTGGGAGAGACAGATGTCAAAGAGAAAGGACTCTAACACATTTTGAATAAAAACTATGGTAAGCATTTTATAAATTTCATAAGCATAGTTGATACATAAATTTCATCCTAAAAGATAACTGTGACATAGTCTTATTGGCCAAGGAAAGTTATCCTGAGACATGAAAGAAGGAAAGAGCAAAATTTGTCATTTTCATAAAAGTAGAGAAATAGGAAAGGGAATTGATGCTTTTGAACTGTAGTGTTGGAGAAGACTCTTGAGAGTCCCTTGGACTGCAAGGAGATCCATCCAGTCAGTCATAAAGGAAATCAGTCCTGAATAGTCATTGGAAGAAGTGATGCTGAAGCCGAAAGTCCAGTACTATGGCCACCTGAGGTGAAGAACTGACTCATTGGAAAAGACCCTGATGCTAGGAAAGATTGAAGGCAGGAAGAGAAGGGGACAACAGAGGATGAGATGGTTGGATGGCATCACTGACTCGATGAGTGTGAATTTGAGCAATCTCCAGGATTTGGTGAAGGACAGGGAAGCCTGGCATGCTGCATGCAGTCCTTGGGGTCGCAAAGAGTCAGATACAACTGAGCAACTGAACTGAACTGAATATCATTCTTTACATTCAATATGGTGAGTAGTAGGAGAAAGAGAGTGAGAATTATTCTCCAGATGCAGGTGAGATGGAATACAACTTGGAGAATCCTTCAATTATTTGTTGTGTTGGTTCCCTACTGTTGTCTGTTACGCAACCCTATGTAAATGACACTAAAGGCTAGACAGTTATCTGCAATTTGGGATTTTAAAAGATATTTATCAAAAAAATAAAAATAAAGATATTTATCAGAATCTTGGTTTTTCATTAATTTGGGGGGATAATCCTGTCACTTGAAAGAGCCCCTTCAGATATTAATGTGGAAAGATCTTGTGCTCTCCTCAGATCAAAAACAGGGACTAAAATGTAATAGAAATGAGATTGTCAGTTCTTTTCTCCCCAAAGATTCTGAGATGAAGAAGTGTGATAAAGCTTGAAAACCCCAAGGATTGTGTTACAGTCTCTCTCACTGAATCACACTTGGCCCAGACAGTTTTGTGATGCACAAGATTTTAGCAAATAAAGAAATATTGCATAAATTCATCTCTAGTGAGTTTATTGTTCCCCTTTACCCTTCCCACATAAAACAATATGTGTTTCTGAAAAAAATGTAACTCTTTTCTGGTCATCGTTGTTGTTGTTTACTCCCTAAGTTGTGTCTGACTCTTTTGTGACACCATGGACTGTAGACCACCAAGCTCCTCTGTCCATGGGATTCTCCAGCCAAGAACAGTGGAGTGGGTTGCCATTTCCTTCTCCCCAGGATCTTCCCAACCCAGGGATTGAACCCACTGTCCTGTTTGGCAGTGGGAGATTGTTTACCAGTGACCACCCGGAAAACCCTTTCTAATCTTAGCAAAAAGAATTTGATATATTTAAAGAGATGTCAAGTACAAATATTATTGCTTATATTATTATACCTATTTCTAGTGCTACTATCAATAATAACAGACTTATCAAAATGGGTACCATTTAACTGAACAATCTGTGCCAGTTTCTGTGGCATGTAGAGATTGCCACGTTTCTTTGCTGTTTTGAAATATAGGGCAAAAACTTTAAGTTAGCAAACTTTTCTGCATGAAAAATCATGTCTATTGGGAAAATGAAGGAGAATCTCCTTCTAGATGCCTTTCTTTAAAGCATTTGATCTTGGGAAATGAATGCAATATGGGGATGTAGCAGCTATAGAGAAAAAAATAACATATATAAATTGTTTCTCACTATGTACACCTGAATAAAATGAACTGTATTAAATTGCTTATGTAAAGTAGGAGGGCTGTTTCCATTCATGAATAAATCGCATTTACAACATTGCTGTTATAAAGTAATAAATGAATTCACAGTTGGTTCATGCACCAAATCAATTTTGGACACGTCAAATGAACTAGATATTGCACTATTATAACAGCTTGTTCACTCTTCATTTCAAATAGGAACAAAAGGTAAAACACTATTTTGCACTGTGAATAACTTAATAAAATGTTTGACCATAGTTCACTTATTTGACAAAAATATCTTGATCTTTATGGCCAGAATGCCAATACAATTGTTGTACATCTGCTCAGTTGTGTCCAACTCTTTGTGACCCCATGGACTGGATTGTAGATATTCGTAAATTTTTTCCCCCAATTCATCCGAGTTACTAACATTTAAGTCTATCTTGTTAGAATTATAGATTAATTAACATATATAATTGCTTAATGAGCTGAGAGAATATCAAGTTTTCAAATCATTATTGAGTTCATTCATAGGAATTCAGAGGCAATCTTAGGGTTAATGTTCTAACAAGCAGTTGGACTTTTAACATTTGCAAAATGTCATATTATCATGAAAAAATGGCATTCAAAATAGAATCCCACTTTATCTTACACTAGTATACTTTCTGAGAATCCTGAGTAGGTGTCATCACTCATAGTCTTAGAGCAGAAGAGGATTTTAAGGATCAAGTATGTCTTACCATTTCTTTTTTCCTTTTTTTCCTTTAATGTTGATATTTATCACCATCAGATCTTACCACTAGTGCTGCTTTGCCACATGTTTGAGTGGTGAGGCAAGTTTCAAACTATGTTCACAGAACTCCTTAATCCTTATTTATTTTGCTTTGTAATCAACTTCTCCTGATGTTAAACATGTAACTGTTACTTAAGAAGTGTGATTGTTACCTCTATGGATTATTTTTATGTGGGTTAAAGTACTATATTTAAATACATGCTATATTTACATATTATATACATATGTGTGTGTATATATATACACATATATATGTGAAATATGTATATATTTCACATACTTTTAAATTCTCATTTGGACTACTCAGTTTAATAAATAAATGATTTAATATTTCTTTCCCCTCCCATGATTCTAACATGATAAAAACCACTCTAAGAACTTACCCCATATTAGTCATATAGGAAACATTCTTTTTGTGCTCATAAAATGACAAATTCTACTTGTTCTTCATCTCTCAAACAAAATATCTCACTCACGTGAACTTCTATAACACTTCTCTTAAGATGCACTAAGTATTGTGTGAGTTCTTTCTGCAATTATATATGCTTCTTTGCATCATTTTATTTTTCTCATTCCTCATCCAAACCAGATCAATAACCCCCTGAAATATTAACACTAAACTCTCTGCTGCTGGTAACTGATAGCTAGCCTCTACTGGATGGATGAGGAGAGGAAAAAGCTGGGTTGAAACTCAACATTAAAAAAAACAAAAAACAAAAAACTAAGACCATGGCATACAGCCCCATCACTCCATAGCAAATAGAAGAGGAAGAAGTGGAAGCACTGACAGATTTTATTTTCTTGGGCTCCAAAGTCACTGTGGATGGTGACTGCAGTCATGAAATTAATAGATGCTTGCTGCTTGGAAGGAAAGCTATGACAAACCTAGACAGAATATTAAAAAGTAGAGCTATCACTTTGTGAGCAAATCCATCTAGTTAAGGCTATGGTTTTTCCAGTAGTTATGTACAGATATGAGAGTTGGACCATAAAGAAGACTGAGCACCAAAGAATTGATGCTTTTGAATTGTGGTGCTGGAGAAGACTCTTGTGAATCCCCTGGACAGCAAGGAGATCAAACCAGTCAATTTTAAAAGAAATGAACCCTGAATATTCACTGGAAGGACTGATGCTGAAGCTGAAGCATTGGCCACCTGATGTGAAGAGCCAACTCATTGAAAAAGACCCTGGTGCTGGGAAAGATTGAAGACAAAAAGAGACAAGGGCAGCAGAGGATGAGATGGTTAGATAGCATCACCGACTCAATGGACATGAATTTGAGCAAACTCCAGGAGATAGCAAAGGCCAGGGAAGCCTGGCATGCTGCAGTCTATGGGGTCACAAAGACCTGGACACAACTTGGTGACTGAACAACAACCAGATGGATAGCCACATAGTAAATAAACTAAACTTTCTGAGGCGTCAAACAGAAGAGAGTATAACAGTGATCAATGAGATGGTCAAGCATAGGATAGAATAAGATAGAACATTTTATTATTGCATAGATTTGTATTCCAAGGATGAAAGAGAAGCAATGAAATTATTGCAGCTCTAAAAGTGGAAAATGGTGGTTATTCTGCTGAGCGTCGAGCATACCATTTTATGAGAGCAGCAATTTTACAATCAATGGAATGGAGTACATATGGTAGAATTATTTCCCCCATAGTAGCAATTTGGATGATTACTGCCCTTAATACGTTGGTTTACGTTTACCTTTTCTAGTTCAATTTTTAGGTTCAACATAATAAAGTAATATTAGTAAAATAGTAAGGAAGGAGGAGGAAAGTAAATGTTTAACTGTAAATAGCAGAGCATCTGTGTGATTCATTTCTAAATTCCTTGTAATCAGGGAAAATAATTACAGTATTATGTTCTAAAAATGGCACAGGGATGATTATTAAGCAGATGTATGGCTATTTGTCATTGAGGTTGGGCAATTTCATTTATAAACTCATGTGCTTATATAACAGCTGAGGATCAAACCTACACCATCTGTGTTATATTAAAAACCTTATCTGGGACATGTGCTGCCTACAGGACTGAAACAGTTCTTTTGTTTTGTTAACAGTTGGAGTTGTTGTTCTGTAGGATTGGGCCATGGCATTTTACTCTTCATCTATCCTGGGGAAAATCTAATCTGAATAGTCATTATTGTTATCCATATGTAATCCACTGAGAGATACACAATGTCTGTGATAAATTATTGAAGACATTCATGTTATGAATACTAAGGTATGTGTCTTATGGAAGTTGAGAACTAGAAGGTTGTTTTGAGACAGATTACCTATAAAATGTGGTTAAGTCCAAGCCAACCAGATTCTCTGGCTTCATATACTGACTTGAATATTTGGTACCTATGTAAGTTGGTACTCTATGTGAGTTGTTACTTTTAAAGTGAACACTGCAGAGAAATAGAGGAAAACAATAGAATGGGAAAGACTAGAGATCTCTTCAAGAGAATTAGAGATGCCAAGGGAACATTATACGCAAAGATAGGTATAATAAAGGACAGAAACAGTATGGACCAAAAGAACCATAAGATTTTAAGAAAAGGTGGCAAGAGTACACAGGAGAACTATACAAAAATATCTTAATGACCTAGATAAACATTATGATGTGATCACTCATCAGAGCCAGACATCCTGAAGTGTGGTCAAGAGGGCCTTAGGAAGCATCGCTATGAACAAAACTGTGGAGGTGATGCAATTCCAGTTGAGCTATTTCAAATCCTAAAAGATGATGCTGTGAAAGTGCTTCACAAAATGTGCCAGCAAATTTGGAAAACTCAGCAGTGGCCATGACTGGAAAAGGTTAGTTTTCATTCCAAACCCAAAGAAAGGCAATGCCAAAGAATGCTCAAACTACCACACATTTGCACTCATTTCACACATTAGCAAGGTAATGCTCAAAATCCTTCAAACTAGACTTCAAAAGTATGTGAACTGAGAACTTCTAGATGTTCAAGCTGGATTTAGAAAAGGCAGAGGAACAAGAGATCAAATTGACACATTGTTGGATCATAGAAAAAGCAAGATAATTCCAGAAAAACATCTATTTCTGCTTCACTGACTACACTAAAGCCTTTGACTGTGTGGATCACAACAAACTGTGGAAAATTCTTGAAGAGATGGGAATACCAGACCACCTTACTCTCTTCCTGAGAACCTGCACACAGGTCAAGAAGCAACAATTAGAACCAGACATGAAACAACAAACTGGTTCAAAATTGGGAAAGGAGTATGTCAAGGCTATATGTTGTCACCCTGCTTATTTAACTTATATACAGAGTTCATCATGCGAAATGCGGGTCTGGATGAAGCACAAGCTTGAATAAAATTGCCAGAAGAAATATCAATAACCTCATATATGCAGATGACACCACCCTAAAGGCAGAAAGTGAAGAGGAATTAAAGAGCCTCTTGATGAAGATGAAAGAGGAAAGTGAAAAACCTGACTTAAAACTCCACATTAAAAAAATGAAGGTCATGACATCCAGTCCCATCACTTCATGACAAATAGATGGGGAAACAATGGAAACAGCGACAGACTTTATTTTTTTGAGCTCCAAAATCACTGTGGATGTTGAATGCAACAACAAAATTAAAAGATGCTTGTTCCTTGAAAGAAAAGCAATGACAAACCTAGACAACATATTAAAAAACAGAGATAGTTTTTTGCAGACCAAAGTCCATATTGTCAAAGCTGTGGCTTTTGCAGTAGTCATAAATGAGTGTGAGAGCTGAACAATAAAAAAAGGCTGAGCACCAAAGAATTGATGCTTTTCAACTGTGGTGTTGGAGAAGACTCTTGAGAGCCACTTGGACAATATGGAGATCAAACCAGTCAATCCTAAAGGAAATCAACCCTTAATAATCATTGGAAGGACTGATCCTGAAGCTGAAGCTCCAGTACTTTGGCCACCTGATGCAAACAGCTGACTCTTTGGAAAAGACCCTGATGCTGGGAAAGAAAGACTGAAGGCAGGAAGAGAAGAGGTTAACAGAGAATGAGATAATTGGATGGCATCACTGACTCAATGGACATGAGTTTGAGCAAGCTCTGGGAGTTGATGAAGGACAGGGAACCCTGGAGTGATGCTGTCCATGGGGTTGCAATGAATTAGACACTATTGAGGGACTGAACAATTCAAGTTGGAAAAGTTATTTAACCTTCTATGCTTCAATTTATTCACCTTTAGATTAGACATAATAATAATATAAACTTTCATGGAACTGATATGAAGATCAAAGATTGAAACACGTGTGGTGCCTATAACATTGTATACAGGCACAATGTGTAAGTTATTATTTTCCAGTTTAATTTCCTCAGTTTGCAGATTAGGAAAGGCAGACTAATTCTTTGAAAGGCAATGATGACTGCTGCTGCTGCTGCTGAGTTGCTTCAGTCGTGTCTGACTCTTCCATAGACGGAAGCCCACCAGGCTCCCCTGTCCCTGGGATTCTTCAGGCAAGAACACTGGAGTGGGTTGCCATTTCCTTCAATGAATGAAAGGGAAAAGTGAAAGGAAAGGCACTCCATCATTTCTGACTCTTAGCTACCCCATGGACTGCAGCCCACCAGGCTCCTCCGTCCATGGGATTTTCCAGGCAAGAATACTGGAGTGATGTGCCATTCATTGCCTCTGGCAATGAAGACTAAACGACACAAACATACATACATACTTGGAATCAATCAACTGAGCATAAATTCAGTTCTTTCCCTTCCTATCTGTATAGCTATGTGGCTTTTGTACAGTAAATGTTACCAAGTGTAAAAAGTGGATAAATAGTCATAGGAGGTAATCTAAGACTTCCTAGAGCTAAGATTTTTCTTAAAGATGATCTGTCCCTATGATTTCATTTTTTCCTGTGGGAGAGGTCACCAGTTTTTATGAAGTTTTTCCATTGACCTATCCACATTACCAGATATATCTCTACCACAGTGACCTTGGAGGCCAGTTCTAGAAGCTGGAAAATCTTCTTGAGGACCTTTTCACTAAGTTATATACAATTTTATTCCTTAAGAGCCATAAAATTATTGATCATAGCTCATTTTTGTAGGAGAATTCTTTGTTGTGATATGTTAATTTTTTTTTTTTTAGATTTAGTAGCACTTTGTTTATTGCTACAGTGAAAACATCTGGGTAAAATGTCACCAAATGGTAGCACTTATGACAAATAGGCTATAAAATAGGGCATAAACAACGTAAAATTTTATAAAATATAAATAGTTTGACTTCTGTGATACAGCTGTGAAAGTTCATAAGGAAAATGGATGTTTCTTATATACCTTATCTTATATACATGTATTTCTTAATGGATATACAAAAAGATAGTTATAGGCTTTCCTGGATGATTTTTTTTTTTTTTTATTTTTTGGATATGATTTAATATAAAAACAAACAACAAAACTGAAAAAAAACATAATACCAAGATAGTGAATTAAAATAAATTTCAGGAAACAATCAGTGGACACTTTGACCTTTATCAAAGTGTAACTTCTATATAGTTCTTTAGGATTATGAGTTCAATTTATCAATTATAATGCAATTTGCTATGTTATATCATTGGAAAATCTACTGTACAGTACTTTCCCTGAAACAAAATGCTGGGATAGGATACTTTCAAAATTACTGAGGGTAAAATGACCATTTTAAAGAGCTGTCTGTTCTTCAAGCATTTTCATACCCAGAAAAGAGTAAAGTCGCAGCACTGAAGTGAGTCCCATTTATGCACAGTGATGCACTGTGTATTTGATTAGTTATCTTTAATAGAAAATGTGGCCTTTACAGCAAAGGACTCTTCAGATTTCTTTTATGAAAAAAGAAGACAGGAAGTAGATGATCTTAAAAAAACTGCTTAGTGTCTAGCCTTTGGAGGAAAAGCCCATAAATCTTGCCTCTCAGGCCAGTGACATTATATTAATTTGCAGTAACTGTTTGCTGATTCAAAAATCTACTTTGGAGAGAACTTTTAGGAAATTATCTTGCTTTGCTAAAAAGATGAGATCTTTAATGACTAGTCATTTTGCCTAAAGGAAGTCAATTTACAGGCTCATTCCTTTCCCTGGAGAGGTTACCCCAAGGATGTGTGGGGGTGCATGTTGTGTGTGTGTCTCTTTATGTGAATGTGTTTATGTTTGTCTTCACATGGGCTCTCTGGACAGGAATCTTACTTAACTTGAAAATATACATACAGCCTTTCTGGTTGGGTGATACCGGCTAAAAATGTCTTCACTCACTGACACTAACTCAAGAGTTATAGATTGCTTCTCTTAATAGAGACTATTGCATTGTACATTTTAAAAAAGTTTTAGTAGGATAATTGCTTTACAACATTGTGTTGGTTTCTGCCATACAACAATGTTAATCAGCCCTTGTTATTTAGTCGCTAAGTCATGCCTGACCCTTTGGGACCCTTGTAGCCTGCCAGGATCCTCCATCCATGAGGTTTTTACAGGCGAGAACATTGAAGTGGGTTGCCACTTCCTTCTCCAGGGGATCTTCCCAGGCCAAGGATTGAACCCACATCTCCTCCTTGGCAGGTAGATTCTTTGCTCAGTCATGTCTTTGAGACCCCATGGACTGTAACCCGCCAGGCTCCACTGTCCATGGGGTTCTCCAGGCAAGGATACTGGAGTGGGTAGTCATTCCCTTCTCCAGGGGATCTTCCCAATCCAGGGATCAAACCTGGGTCTCCCACATTGCAGGCAAATCCTTTACCATCTGAGCCACGATATGTGTGTGTGTGTGTGTGTGTGTGTGCATACACACACATATGTATAATGTGTATATATACACATGTATATGTATACACACATGTATATATGTGTATATATACATGTATATACACATGTATATGTATATACACACATGTATATGTGTGTGTGTATATACATATGTACACATGTATACATTTACAATGTGTACATTTACAATATACATTGTATATGTGTATATATGTATATATACATATGTATATATATGTATACACACATATATGTACACAAACACACACACACACACATATCCCCTCTCTCTTGAGCCTCCCTCCCATCCCCAATCCCACTCCTCTGGATCATCACAGAGGACCGGCCTGGGCTCCCTGTGTTACATAGCAGTCTCCATTAGCTCAGTTTTACACATGGCAATGTATGTATGTCCGTGCTACTCTCTTGATTCATCTCACCCTCTCCTTTCCCCATTGTGTCCACAAGACCAACCTCTACATCTGTACATTTATTTAAAATAATGAATTTAAAAATATTCATTCAGTACTTCAAATATAGATGTGTGTCACTTCTTGGAAGTCTTTTGTATCTTTTTCTTTTACAATAAGAGGACGAATGACAGTAGTAGGAAGTGTGAGTTAGGCATTTGGTGTACAGTAATGAAACACATAATAAAACAAATGGTTTCGATGCTGTTCTCTCGAAACATCCCACCCTCGCCTTCTCCCACAGAGTCCAAAATTCTGTTCTGTATATCTGTGTCTCTTTTTCTGTTTTGCATATCTAGGGTGAAACAGATCACCAGCCCAGGCTGGATGCATGAGACAAGTGCTCGGGCCTGATGCACTGGGAAGGCCCAGAGGAATCGGGTGGAGAGGGAGATGGGAGGGGGGATTGGGATGGGGAATACATGTAAATCCATTGCTGATTCATGTCAATGTATGACAAAACCCACTGCAATATTGTAAAGTAATTAGCCTCCAACTAATAAAAATAAATGAAAAAAAAAAAAAACAAAAAACAAACGGTTTGTCATTTCACAAAATAATCTCAGAATCTGGGTACTTTATTTTTTACTAAAATTTGTCAATGTGATCTCCATAGCTTAATTTTCGGTGACTTTGGCAAGGATAATATAGTTCATACTTCATCAACTGATGACGAAAGCCCCTCTCTTCAGATGATGTAAAAAATATTCTCTGGCATTTGTAGTGAACATAGTGAAAGTGAAAGTCACTCAGTTGTGTCTGACTCTTTGCAACCCCATGGACTATGCAGTTCATGGAATTTTCCAGGCCAGAATACTAGAGTGTGTAGCTTTCCCTTCTTCAGGAGATCTTCCCAACCCAGTGATTGAATCCAAGTCTCCAACATTGCAGGTGGATTCTTTACCAGCTGAGCCACAAGTGGTGCCCAAGAATACTGGAGTGGGTAGCCAATCCCTTCTCCAGTGGATCTTCCCAACCTAAGAATTGAATCGAGGTCTCCTCCATTGCAGACAGACTCTTTACCAGCTGAGCCACAAGGAAAGCCCAAGCAAACAATTTGCTTCTACACTCTAGAGAATGATATGGCATGCTCTTTAAGAAATTAAGCTTTCATTTTATATAGGAGTATTACAGGATGGATTTTGCTTCAGTATTCATATTCTTAAAAGTAAGAATGTATCCTTATAATCAGATGTGTCTTTGTAATTGGAGGCCTATTGAAGTACACTACTCAGACTCCTAGAACTTAACCCCAACAACACTAGGTAAGGGGATAATGCCTTCCATTTGTACAGTGCTGTGGAATACACATGGGTCCTTTTACATGTATAACTTTATGTTTAGGACTGAACTAAGTTTAGGAGAAAGAGCTCTTCTTACACCTATTTGAGAAGTTATTAAACATGCCCCATGGGGCACTGTGACTACTAAAACCCATGGCTGGAGAGGTTTATGTACTAAAAATATGGCACTTTCGTGAGATTACAGAAGAGCCTAAAGTGTTAGATGTGTCTCTGCAGTCAATCACCTTGATGACTGAGGTCATTTCCCACATGCTTGGAAATTTTCTAGAATATCAACTTAATTCTGCTGGACACCAATTAATGGAGAGTTATTTCTTAATCCATGTCCTAGCATGGAGATATTTCCATATCCTTTGACTATACCTGTAGCTCATATTGACTTGTTTTAGTTGCAAGTCTCCCTTATGCTAAAACACTTGATTTATCTGGAGTGTAAAAACAAAACAAATGAGAAGAATTTTTAAAAGAAACATATGCAAACATTCTCAGCTGCTTCTCAGTCATTGGAAATAATATTAAAATAATGGTGAAATATCTTCACCCATCAGATTCAGAAAATAAAAATCTGATGTCATCAGTTTTGGAAAAGAAGTGAAGAAATGGGCACCTTCATCTATGCTTTGCAGGAGTGTAGAGAGTACAACTCTATAGAGCAGTTGTCAGTATCTAGGAAAGATGAACAAGTGTATACATTGTATGCCACAACATTCCATACTAGACACACTTATTCATGAGAACACTTAGATTTAGATGTTTATTGAAGTGTTGTTTGTAGTGGTAAAACCGTTGAAACAGTGTTTATGTTTACATTGCATAGTCTCATTTGATGGCATGTTTCTTGGTTAAAGGAAATAGCTGTACATAAAAACATTTGAGAGATCCAAAAGCATGGGTGACTGAAAAAGGAGATTTAGAATGTTATATATGATATTACTTATATAAATTTAAAGAATATGTATGCTCTATATAAATATGCACACCTATGTACATGTATTCATGTACATACATATATGTCTATATGCATGCACAATATATGTAGGTACAGATATATATATATTCTAGGCATTGTGTATCTGTTTTCAGGGAAGAAAGGCATGGAAAGAAGCAAAACCACTAGCCCTGCCACCAGTATCTCGTTGCATCTTATTGGCCACAAGCAAGTCACATGGCCACCACTAGTTAGGAAAAAAACCTGGAAAATCAACTATTCTCAAGTGGATTGTTGTCATTGGCTGGGACTAGTCATGATTCATTCATATTGCAAACAAAATGAGCATTCTGAAGGCACAAAAAGAAGATTTAAGTAGCCAATGTCATGTGGTATGTGGCAGTTAGAAAAACACAATCTTGAATACACTTGTATTTTTTCAGTGTTTAGTGATGAGAATACCCCTTGAGTGCCCTCCAGATTTCAAGCTCTTTTTTTAGAGAGCCTATATTCAATGTTTTTCCCATGTCCCCAGGGCATTCAGTGATGAAAATTTGCAGAGCACTGAAAAAATACTTGTTGATTAAATAACCCTGAGAAGATACTCAAAATTTTGCAAATGAGAAATTCAACTTAATATTTGATAAAAATGTTTTTGGATCACAATTGTCACATTAAAAAAACTTCATTGAATTCATTTATGTAGTATATTATTTATGCTAAAATTTTAAAAATACCATGTACCATTTTTTGCATAACTGCTTGAGATAAAAACATTGACCCATGATAAAATTACAGCTTATTAATGTCCATTTATCACAGTTGAATTTATATATATATAAAGGTAAGGACACAGGGATAATTCCCATCAATTCTTAAATTAGGAATTGTTTTATAATTTGAGACATCTTGAAGACCTAGATAGACTGTTTCCTTTGAAATTTAACAGAGACTTCGTATATTATGGCTTTCCCTTGGATTCCATTTGGATTTGTTTTCAGGAAGTTATTGGGGAGTGAACTGAGGGCAAATTCCAGGAGCAAGGGAAGGAAGGAGGATATGGCAGAGCAAGGTGTTCAGACCCCATGCATGGCGAAGGAGCGTCACCTTGGGCAAGTGTTTCCTGAGGAGGGAATCAACTGAGACCTGTCAGCAACTGATATTTCTAAAAACTCAGTCCTAAAGAGAATGTGGACAGAGCACCTCAACAATTTCTGTACATGTGCTTTCACTGACCCTTAGTATTAAATTCCCAACACAAACAGCAGATGAATACTGAAACTGTTTCTCTAATTTTTAACTCTTTTGACACAAAGCAAGTCAGTGCTTAGCATTCATCCAAGCTTGACTGGAGCAAGATTATGTTATTCCCAATTTAGGGATTATAGGCACAAAATTTGTAAATTACAGTGATATTACTTATTTCACACTTATCTATTAACTGAAATGTCCCTATCAATTAGGTAATGTGAATGCATGCATGCGTGCTAAGTCGCTTCAGCCAGGTCTGACTCTTTGTGACCGCATGGACTGTAGCCCACCAGGCTCCTCTGTTCTTGGGATTCTCCAGGAAAGAATACTGGAGTGGGTTGCCGTGCCATCCTCCAGGGGATCTTCCCAACCCAGGGACTGAACCCATGTCTCCTGCAGCTCTTGCATTGCAGGCAAATTCTTTACCACTGAGCCACTGGGCAAGCACATTAATTAAGAGAGTAAATTTACTCAAGTCAGAAAAATTAAACCACAGTGACACATAGCTATATATCACTAGCAAACTTGTAAAATAAATAATGACAACTCTGAGCCTTGTGAAAGTTATGTTAGCCTTCTGTGTAGAGTCCGGAAGACCATCCCCAGATTCATTGATTTCCTGGGAAGTATCAGAGGGTTGAACCAGTAGACAAATCACAGTTAAAGTTTATTAGAGCAAAAGGATACAAAGCCAAGTCATTAAAGGGGAGAAATGCATGGGGAAGCCCACTGGAAATCATACTCAGGTTTCCGTGAATTCTCTCCCATCAGAGTAAACAAGAGGTACTTAATTCCTCCAGCATCAGATTGTGACAACATATGTAAAGTGTTGACAACCGAAAAAGCATCAGAGATTTAGTGTTCAAGGTTTGTTGTTTCCTTTTGTTTTCTTTTTAACATTTCCCTTTGACATTTTACTCATTAGGTTTTCTTCCTCTTTTTTTTTAAATTAGACTTTTTGTTTTGAGCAGTTTTAAGCTCACAGCAAAACTGAGGGACAGGTGAAGAGGTTTCACATGCCCCTTGCTTCCCCCTGCACGCACATGTGTGGGCAGACGTGCTGAGTGTCTGAATCTTTGTGACCCAATGGGCTGTAGCCCTCCAGGCTCCACTGTCCATGGGGTTTCCTAGACAAAAATACTGGAGTGGGTTGCCATTTCCTCCTCCAGCATAGCTTCTCAACCGAGGGATTGAACTAGCATCGCTTATGTCTTCTGCATTGGTTGTTGGGTTCTTTACCACTAGTATCACCACACAGACATAGATTCTATCAATATCAAAATCCACCTCAAGAGTGGTACATTTCATACAATTGATAAATTTACATTGACACATTGTAATGTCCCTAAGTCCCTAGTTTATGTTATAGTTCACTCTTGGTGCTGTACATTCTCTGGGTTTGGAGGAATGTATAATGACGTGGGGGGCTTCCCTGGTGTCTCAGATAGTAAAGTATCCACCTGCAATGCAGGAGACCTGGGTTCGATCCCCGGGTTGGGAAGATCCCCTGGAGAAGGAAATGGCAACCCACTCCAGTATTCTGGCCTGGAGAATCTCATGAGCCTGGAGGGCTACAGTGCATGGGATTGCAAAGAGTCAGACATGACTGAACAGTTAACACACATAAACATCATGACATATGTCCATCATTATGGCATCATACAGATCATTTTCACTGCCCTGAATATCCACTGTGCTTCACCTCTTTATTCCTCTCCATAATCCAGCCCCTGATAATCAGAGTTTTCATTGTCTCCATTGTTTTGCTTTTCCCAGAATTTGTGCTGTTGGAGTTATACAATATATAACCTTTTAAGATTGGCTTCTTTCAGTTAATAATATGCACTTAAATTTTTTCCTTGTGTTTTCATGGCTTCATACCTTATTTCCTTTTAGGGTTGAATAATATTCCATTTTCTTAATACAGGGCTTCCCAGGTAACTCTAGTGGTAAAGAATCCACCTGCCAATGCAGGAGACAAAAGAGACAAGGGTTCATTCCATGAGTTGGGAAGATCCCTTGGAGTAGGAAATGGCAGCCCACTCCAGGATTCTTGCCTTGAGAATCCCATGGACAGAGGAACATGGCAGGCTATACTCCCTAGGATTGCAAAGAGTTGGATACCATAGTTTTTTCTTTCTTTTTTTTTTTTTAATAAATCTTGGTTACTTCTGAGTTTTGGCACCTATGAAGAAAGCTGCTATAATTTCCCTGTGCAAGTTTCATGTGGACATAATTTTCTATTCATTTGAGTAAATGTCAAGGAGCAGGATCACTGGATTATGTCATAAGAAACTGCCAAATTGTCCTCCAAACTTTGCATACTGTAATCTTGCAATAATTACACAATAGACCCAGAAGTTTTTAGTTGATTCTTTCAGATTTTATATGTAGGAAATCATATCATCTATGATCAAAGGCAACTTTCTTTCTTTCCAGTCTTCTTTACGACTCCCTCCTGCCCTCCCCCCCAGCCCCCCGCCACTGCTTTTCTTGTATTACTGGACTATCTGGAACTTCCAGTACGATGTTGAAAAGTAGTGATGAGAAGCGAACATCCTTGCCTTTCACCTTAGCTCAGAGAGAAAGCTTTTAGTAATAGTTTCTCACTGTTAAGTACAATGTGATCTGCAAGTTTTTAGTAGATGCTTTTTACCAAGGTTAAGGTATTTCCCTCTGTTTTCTAGTTTACTGAAAGTTTTCATCATGAATGAATGTTGAATTTTACCACTGCTTTTTCTGCATCTATTGATATAGTCATGTGCTTTTTCCTTTTTTTGCCTGTTGATGTGATCAGTTCACTTCAGTTCAGTCACTCAATCATGTGCGACTCTTTGCGACCCCATGCACGCCAGGCCTCCTTGTCCATCACCAGTTCCCGGAGTTTACTCAAACTCATGTCCATTGAGTTGGTGATGCCATCCAATCATCTCATCCTCTGTCGTCCCTTTCTCCTCCCACCTTCAATCTTTCCCAGCATCAGGTCTTTTCAAATGAGTCAGTTCTTTACGTCAGGTGGCCAAAGTATTGGAGTTTCAGCATCAGTCCTTCCAATGAACATTCAGGACTGATTTCCTTTAGGATGGACTGGTTGGATTTCCTTGCTTTCCAAAGGACTCTCAAGAGTCTTCTCCAACACCACGGTTCAAAAGCATCAATTCTTTGGAAAAACCATAGCTTTGACTATATGGTCCTTTATTGGCAAAGTAATGTCTCTGCTTTTTAATATGCTGTCTAGGTTGGTTATAACTTTTCTTCCAAGGAACAAGCGTCTTTTAATTTCATGGCTGCAGTCACCATCTGCAGTGATTTTGAAGCCCCCCAAAATTTGATATGATAGATTACAATAATTGATTTTTAATACTGAACTAACCCTGCACAGATGGGGGGGGCACCTCACTTGGTTGTTATGTATAACTCTTTCTATACATTGTTGGATTTGATTATGCTAATATTGTATTGTGGATTTATATATCTGTGTTCATGAGAGACATTGATTCGAAGTGTTCATATGATATCTTTGTCCGATTTTGGTATTACAATAATGTTGGTCACATAAAAAGGGTTAAGAAGTATATCATCTGCTTCTATCTTCTGAAGTAGATTGTAAATAATTGGTATAATGTCTTCCTTCAGTGTTTGGTAGAATTCATTAGTGAACCCATCTAGGGCTGGTGTTTTCTGTTTTGGAAGGTTATTGATTATTTTCTATTTCTTTAATAAGTATTGGTTTATTCAGATTACCTATTTATTCTTCTGTGAGTTTTAGCATATTGTGTTTTTTTTTTAATAAATTGGTTCACTTCATCTGCATCATCAAATTTGTGGGCATAGAATTGTTCATACTACTCTTTTATTATCCTTGTAATATCCATGAATCTTCTGTAGTGGTGTTCCCTTTTTTCTGTTGTTAATAATTTGTGTCCTCTACTTTTTATCAGTCTGGCTAGAAGTTTGTCAATTATATTGATCCTTTCGAAGATCCAGCTTTTATTTTTGTTTACTTTCTCTGTTGGTTTCTTGTTTTCCACTTGATTGATCTGTGCTGTAATTATTATCTATTTTATTCTGCTTACTTTAGACTTATTTGTCCTTCTTTTACAGTTTCCTAAGGTTAGACTTAGGTTACTGATTTTAGATATTTCTTTTTTAACATATATTATATTCAATACTATACATTTTCCTCTAAGCATTGCCTTTGCTGCAACTTTGGTATGTTCCTATTTCATTTCTTTCAAAATAATGCTTAAATTCTCTTCATATTTCCTTTTAGCCCATGTGCTATTTAGAAACATGTTTAATATCTAAGAGTGTGGAAATTTTCAGTTATCTTTTTATTCCTGATTTCTAGTGTAATACCATTGTTATCCAAAAGCAAACATTGTATAATTTCTATTCTTTCAAATTTGTTAAAGTGTGTTTTTCAACTAGAATGTGGTATGTTTTGGTGGATGTTCCATGTAAGCTTGAAGAAGATGTGTGTTCTGCTGTGGTTAAATATGTCTGTATAGTCACTTATATCCAATTGATTGTTTAACTGTCTTTACTGATATTTCTGCCCACTGGATCTGTCCATTTCTCATAGAGTGGTATTGAAGAAGTTTCCAACTATGATAGTGAATCATCTGTTTCTCTTTGCATCTGTTACTTTTGCTTCACATAGTTTGACACTCTTGTTCGGTGCACATACCTTAAAGATTTTTGTTTTTCTGGAGAATTAACCTCTAATGATTATGTAGTGCAATTTATTCCTGGTAACTTTCCTTACTTTGAAATATTCTGTTTGAAATTGATGTAGATATTGCTGCTTTCTTTTGATTAGTATTAGCATGGAATATTTTTCTCCACCCACCTATTTTTAATCTTTATATGTCTTTATAGGTATTCAGTTCAGTTCAGTTGCTCAGTCATGTCCAACTCTTTGTGAACCCATGGAGACTGCAGCCCACCAGGCCTCCCTGTCCATCACCAACTCCTGTAGTTTGCTCAAAGTCATGTCTGTTGAGTCCGTAATGCCATCCAACCATCTCATCCTCTGTTATCCCCTTCTCCTCCTGCCTTCAGTCTTTCCCAGCATCAGGGGCTTTTCAAATGAGTCAATTCTTCACATCAGGTGACCAAAGTATTGGAGTTTCAGCTTCAGCATCAGTCCTTCCAATGAATATTCAGGACTGATCTCCTTTAGGATAAACTGGTTGGATCTCCTTCAGTCCAAGGGACTCTCAAGAGTCTTCTCCAACACCACAGTTCAAAAGCATCAGTTCTTTGGCACTCAGGTTTCTTTATAGTCCAGCTCTCACATCCATACATGACTACTGGAAAGACCATAGCTTTGACTAAATGGACCTTTGTTGGCAAAGTAATGTCTCTGCTTTTTAATATGATGTCTGGGTTGGTCATAACTTTTCTTCCAAGGAACAAGCGTCTTTTAATTTCGTTGCTGCAGTTACCATCTGCAGTGATTTTGGAGCCCCCCAAAATAAAGTCTGTCACTATTTCCACTGTTTCCGCATCTATTGTCAAAAAAACCTGAACAAACTTTTTAGCCAACTCAATTCATAGACAAACATATAGCTAGGTCTTGTTTTTTTTTTTTTACTAATTCTGATAGTTTCTGCCTTTTAATTGGTGCATTTTGATCATTGATGTTCAAAGTGATTACTAATACAGGTGGCTTAATATGTACCATTTTGGTTATTGTTTCTATCTGTTTCACTTATTGTTTATTTTTATTTTTGTCTTTCACTCTTCTTCTGCCTGTGTCCTTGGGGTGGGGGGGGGTCATTTACTTTTATTAGTTGGAGGCTAGTTACTTTACAGTGTCCTAGGTTTTTATTGAGTCCATTCACATAGACACCTTCTGCCTAGCAGGTACCAAAATTCTAAACTCAAGAAAAAGAAAAAAAAGATATTCAGCACAAATTGTTTTCTTTGTACAAAGAGTTTAGACACAATAAACCATGTTTATCATTTAAAAAATGACAGGAACTCTTCCAAAATCCAAGTTCACAGATGCCAGCTAAGGTTCATATTTACAAGCCTGTCTTTGTAAAGATAGCAGCCAGGCATGCTATGTTACTCTTTCCTGTATACCTCTAATGCTTTATTATCATGCAGTCATTTTACTATAGAGCTATGGTGGGAGAGAGGCTGATTCCTACTTTTAGCCATCCTCTAAAATATGTAAGACATTTACATTATTCAGCACAGGATCTGATTAACGTTGTCACTTTTATTATACCAAGTGAGAAGCCACAAAGGAAGGATTTCCTGAAAATTATAGAAAGTTTAACCTTCTGCTCTTCTCCTTCTTGTGGATGAGAAGAGTAAAGGTTAGAGAAGGAAAATCACTAAAATTCAGACAAATGATCAGTGGGGGAAATGAGCTGTGAGAAGAGAATCACTGTGTGTGGGTTAAAAGCAGATGAGGGAGATAGTCTGAGGACATTTAGCCTGCGTAGGCCTCCATTACTTCATCTGTGAAATGGATTTACAAACATATAGCTAGGTCTTGTTTTTTTTATTAATGTGTTTAAACAATCGCTGGAACAAAGTGTTTGTAAAATAAAAAAAGATATAAAATAACTGAAGTCTTGTCTTTAAAACAGGAGGGCAAAATATGGCCTAGTTCATACTCTAGTCTAGACTATAACATTGATGCTAAGTCTAGTAATTTAGGAAATATGGAAAATAATTTGTGTAACCAAATTTCTATTAAGATTTCATTTGTTTCCCTATTGTCTTTTTCTCCCACAAACACTCAAAGCTTTTAAAAAGAATGGTCAGATTTACCCTGGACTTTTTCATTCAAATATACAGCTTCTCCAGAAACTCATGTTTTTTTTTTTTTTTTTTTGTAGTAAACTGGCAAATGCATTATACAACTCCTTCGGCCTCTAGCTCACCCATCATTTTCAATGAAGTTTTAAATATCCAAGACACAAGAAATGATATACTTAATGAAATCAAGTGTATTTCAATCCTTATACTTGCTGTTTCATGTTACTTTGTGGCATTTATGTAGTTTCTCTATTTCACTAAAAGTAATTCTAATGTCATTACCTGCTACTTAAATTGCTGCAGTTTTGCTGTCAAATATTTTCAGACTTAAACTTTTTTCAGAACTGCTTTCACAGTCCAGTCCTTCAGCTGTAACCTAACAAAATGCTCACGGAGAACCTGGGTGCTTCTCGTGGCACTTTCTTCTCTTTATCTCTAATAATTTTCAAATAACAATACTTTCTGTTTCTTTTTATCACCATTGTCAGAATAGAAAACTGTAGCAGAGACACTCAAAGGGAACCCTCAATTCATAAATGTGTAACCCCTTTTAGAGTGGGTGGAACTCGTGTGTGCTTCTGGCAACAGGATGTGGCAGAGAAAGGGAGATGTCCCTCCTTTTGTTGTTAGCTTATGTGGGGAAGATGCAGGGATTTTGCAGACATTATGAAAATTCCCTAATCTGTTAATTTAGGGTTAAGAGATTATATTGAGTGGGCTTGACCTAATATGATAAGGTTTTGGAAAATAATCTCCTGTTGAGGAAGCAAGCAGCCATGTGTTTTTCAGCTGAAGGAACCATGTGAGTTTAGGGAAAGACCATCAGATTCCAATGAGACCTCAGGCTTAGCTGGCACTTTGATTATAGCCATGTGACATATAGTCAGATCTATGATTTTTCCAGTATTCATGTACGGATGTGAGAGTTGGACCATAAAGAAGGCTGAGCAACAAAGAATTGATGCTTTTGAGTTGTGATACTGGGGAAAACTCTTGAGAGTCTCTTGGACTACAAGGAGATCACACCAGTCAATCCTAAAGGAAATCAAGCCTGAATATTCATTGGAAAGACTGATGCTGAAGCTGAAGCTCTAATACTAGAGCTGACTCATTGCAAAAGACCCTGGTGCTGGGAAAGATTGAGGGTAGGAGGAGAAAGGGATGACAGGGGATGAGATAATTGGATGGCACCCCTGACTCAATGGACATGCGTTTGATCAAACTCCAGGAGATAGTAAAGGACAGGGAAGCCTGGCGTGCTGCAGTCCACGAGGTCACCAATAGTCGGACACAACTGCGTGACGGAACAATAGTAACAAAGTGACGTTGTGAGTAAAGGACCTGGGGAAGGCAACCTTGGACTGCTGACTCATGGAAACTGTGAGATAATAACTGTGAGATTGAACAAGAGTAAAACTTAAAAGATATTTAGAATGTCAAACAATTACAATCTAAGTTCTTACTTGGATCCTCATTTCAGTTAACAAACAAACTGTTAAATATTTAAAATGGCTCTTGTCCTCAGGGTTGGGAGCTGTGGTTTTAATGCCCACCAAAGAGGTTAGTCATAGGCTTTGTGAACCAGGGAGGTGGAGCTGGACTTCCTGCAGTCAGGAGCCACCAAAAATCTGCTGGTCTGTGAATTTAAGACAGGAAATGCCTCTACAAACTTGGGAAATGGTAAGGAAGCTGGCTAATTTGGGGAGCAGGGTGGGGATGTGTTTCAAATTCAGTGGATTCAAAATACTCTGAAATATTTATCAGAAATATTTAGGTTTAATTTTAAGCTGCTAAGCATATAGTAATTTGTTACATAGCAATTGAAAATTAATAAAAATAACTACAATGAAACCTATTAATTTTTGAGAAGTATCTTGGGTAGGCTTCAAACCTCACCAAAATTAGACTAGCCTGTAATAACAAAAAGATCCAAGCATACACTGGTTCAACTATATGATGACGATTGAGTGTTGACCACATGATAGTCATAAGTAGTGCCGCAGCAACAGGAGGGCTTTGATCACAGTTACTCAGGACCCTGGAGGGCCAGGTCCGTCATCTCTGACCTCTAGCTTACTAGGTCTCCTTTGGAGCCCCTCCTCCAGTAGATAGGAAGGACAAAGCAGCAAATAGCCTGTGGAGCAGGTTTTATAGGACACGCTTCCCTTCTCTTCACATCCCATTGACCAGAACACAGTCATGTGCCTGGTGACACAAGAGGGGCAGAGGAATGTGATCTGCTGTGTGCTCAGGAATAGAGGGCTATGGATTTGAATAAATGACCAACTTTTAATACACTTGACAAGGTAATGATAGAAACTCCTGCAGACATAGGAGGAAATTTAGACTCCAAACATAGTAACTTAGCCAAGGCCAAATAAGTTAATGGGAGGGATAAAATTGATAACTACCTAGACTGACATGACTTAGCAGCAGCAGTAGCAGTATCTTTATAAATGATGCTTTATGTACTAGAACCCATGGCCTAAAATAAAATTATATCACAATTGCATTTTTACCATCTTTGTCTTCTCAAAGATGTTCCTTTCTATTCAGGAGATCAATGTGTATAACTCATGTGATGCTGTTATTCCTCTTCTTGTTTCCCCTTTCTTTCTCTCTTTTTAAAATGTATTTGTTTATTTTTAGCTGTGCCGGGTCTTTGTTGCTGTGCATGGCGCTTTCTCTAGTTGTGGCGAGAAGGGTCTGCTCTTGTTGCAGTGCATGGGCTTCTCATTGCACTGACTCCTCTTGTTGTAGAGCATGGCCTTTAGGCACCCAGGCTTCGGTAGTTGCAGTATGGGCTCAGTAGTTGTATGGGTCAACACAGGCTTAGTTGACCCAAGGCATGTGCAACCTTCCCAACCAAGGATTGAACCTGTGTCCTCTGCATTGATAGGCAGATTCTTAACCACAGGACCACCAGGGAAGTCCTGTTTTCTCTTTCTCTTTAATAAGGAAGCATAATATTTATATAGATAGGACCAATATGCTACTGTTACATAGTTTGTTACCGTTTTTGAAGAAGTTTTTGGATCCTTTTAAATAATTCATTAATTCACTCAGCCCATACTTTTGTTCAATAAAAGATACATTATTAAGGGCTGAGACACAAACATGTCTGATGTAATATCACACTTACCCTTAAGAAGATAACCCATGAGGAAGTCACCATTGTTTTGATTTTTCAGAAAATAGATCACCCATCCCCCATTTTTGTTAACTTGTAAAGTTAACCTGTCTTGTATGTAGCTGAACTGAGACTGGAACTCAAATCTCTTGACTTCCAATTTATTCTTTCCTAGAGACTAAGCCCAAGCCATGTTTTGTAAGAAGATGCACCATCTCTCAAATAGTACTTTATCCATTTTCAATTTGAACACAAATATATTTCAATGTGATAAACTCTAAGTATTAATTTGGTCTGTGTTAAAGAGAAAGCATCACTTTACAAATATCTCTTAACTGGTGACTTCCCTGATAGCTTAGATGGTAAATAATCTGCCTGCAATGCCGTAGAACTGGGTTTTATCCCTGGGTCAGGAAGATCTCCTTGAGAAGGGAATGGCAACCCACTCCAGTATTCTTGCCTGGAGAATTCCATAGAAAGAGGAACCTCACAGGCTACAGTCTATAGGGTTTCAAAGAGTCTGGCTGAGTGGCTAACACCTTATTTATTTATTTTCACAAACAGAAAGCATCACTTTATAGATATCTCTAACTAGTGTTGTTTATGAATATGTTTATGCTTCTACAGGGTGATATTATTTACAGAATTGTAAATTTACATTATATAATTACCATAATACAAAGTTTACAATGGTGCCTCAGTTGGTCAAGAATCCGCCTGCAGTGCAGGAGACCCAGGTTCAATCCCCGGGTGGGGAAGAGCCTGCGGAGAAGCAAATGGCAACCCACTTCAGTGTTCTTGCCTGGAAAAATCCCATGGGCAGAGGAGTCTGATGTGCTACAGTCCATGGGGTTGCAAATAGTCAGACATGATTTAGCAACTAAACCACAGCCATCACCACCAAAGTTTAAAATAAGGAGTTGACATTTTGTCTGATACCTAAATAGTTTACTTGTAAATTTTCCGTAAAGGAAATAAACAAGTCTGTAATTTGACATTTGCCATCTAAGGACCTTGGGAAATGAATGAAAAATTTCCAAATTTTAGCAGTCTTATATCTAAATTTGAACTAGTACTTTTCTGACAGCATTACTGGATGGTATCATTGAGGTGATCCTTGCTGGCAGCTTACACAAAGTTCAAATATTGCTTTCCAAAGTCCAAAGGTGGTAGTGCTGTAAGAAAGAAACACAACCTTGCTTCTGCCTCTTTGGAATTCTTGCAATTCAAATGAAAAACTCCCATGTTGCTAAATCATGCCTCAGTCTAAACAACTTAATTGATAGCAAATCACTTAAAAATTATTCAGAGAAAAGTGGCAGCAAAGAAAATGAAGGAATAAAAACTTACTAGTGGTTGGGAAATTAATAAAGTCATTTATTTTCCTTTTGTGGTTTTCTTGATTTGCAGCAAGTTTAAAAGGGTGGATCTGGAAAGAAAAATGCCAAAAAAGATGCCCATAGGAGTGGAAAAGGAGGATGTAGTTCTATTTGCATGTACTACATATATCCATTCATAGTATCTCATTGTGTGTTTATAGCCTATGAAGGATTCATGACAACCTAACACTAAAATGAATAGTTGAGAGAAAAAGACAGAGAAAGGCAATAGTGATACAATAGATTAATCCAAGAGAAATTTAGTGAAGAAGAGGAATATAGAAAATTTTATAACTAAAATTTGTAATGTAGGGAGAAAAAAAAAAAAGTCTGTATAACATCTTGTTTAGTAAGTTCTCAGAGAAATAAGTTGGTTTATCTTTAACAATTTGAGGAAAAATTCAAAACCCTCAGATTTTATTTTTCTATTGCTGCCCAAGCAAATGATCACAAATTCAGGGGCTGAAATTATATAGATTTATTATTAAAATACAGCATTTGAAGTCTTAAGTCTAACCTGGGTCTCACTGATTTAAATGTTGGCCAGGCTGCACTTCTTTCTGGAGGCTCTAGGGGAAGATGTGTATCCCGTGTTTTCCCATTTCTAGAGGCTGCTTTCATTCCTTAGCTCAGGGTCCCACTTCACCTTCTTCAAAGCCAAGAACTGCAAGTTAGGTTTTCTTTTTTCCCTTTTTCACACTGCATCTCTCTGATCCTCTATCTTCACATCTTTCTTTCTGATCGAAGCCACAATGGGTTCTCCACTTTTAAGTCTTTGTGTGATTAGATGAGGCCCACTTGGGTAATCTCTCCTTCTCAAGGTCAGTATCCTTAATCAAATCTGCAAAATCATTACCATGTTAGTTAACATATTCACAAGTCAGGGAATAAGGAGGTGGGAATTATTCTACTTACCACGGAAGTGTAGCTATGACCTTGCCATCATATCATTGAATGTAGATGATTGATAAACTGATAGAAAATAGATACATTTTTAGTCTTTTATGGAGAACCATAATCAATTGAAAGTGCCAAAAATCCATCAGGTATGTGATGCTGAAATAATTGTGAATTTTTAATATATTTACTAAACAAAAAGAACCATACAAAAGCACTTTTATTTTATGTATCAGTCATAATATTTTGTTACTTACAAATGTGGAAAATTTTTAAAAAAACAGAAGCTGTGAATATTTGTGAACTTGAAGAATAAAGTGTAGAAGTAAAATGTTTAGAACCAAGCTGACCTAGATTTAAAATATACGTACTTTCACTCATCATATAAATGCAATGAAAAACATAAGATGTAAAATGTAAGAAACTGGGAAGATATTGTACTTTAAAAAAGAATTTCTTATGTAGGAGCACTTGGCAGTTTAAAGTTTTCAACAAGATTATATGAAAGTTGATATCTAAGCACTTTTTGGGTAAAGTTCCCAGAAGCCTACATCAAGCAGTTCAAACTTTTCAAAGTGGAAAAATTAACGCATTGATGACGGAGATGATGAGATGTGGTTTGTTTTTTTGTTTTTTTGTTTTTTTTACAGAGGCTATCTAATATTTACTACTTATCCTGGGAATCTGGTTACCTGTAGCATTATAGTGAAATTGTGTAAGAATTCTGAGCTCTAATCCTTCTAATTTTCTCTTAATGCATTGCTATATTCAAATTTTTTAAATTTTATGGTACTTCTCAGATACATCTACTATTTTTTAGAAGTTTTGGATAAAGTTTTCAAAGTTCAGGAAAGCTAAGAGTTACCTGAAAGGAAAATCCTTTAATTGAGCAATGTCCACCTGGGTAAACAGATTTACTTATGTGGAACTTGCTCCAAGAATGAGCCACAAGAGAATGTTTTGTCAAGAAATGAGGCTTGCCTCTGATTTCAGATCAAGATTTGAGTTGAAACAGTTTGTGTTCACTTAATCTTGTTAAATGTAGCACAAAACACTAAGTGTATTAGAGCATGCATTTAAATGATAACAAACCCTGCTGTTAAAGCTAATAAGAAACAGTTCTTTTCTCATTGAGTTTCCACCTCCAAGCATTTCTTTAGATATCATCATTTACTATGAACTCTCATGGTTGAATACAATATACTTTTGAGATGCATATCTAAGCCTTTGTCTTTCCTTATTCCTAAGCAACTGTTTCCTTTTTTATTAAAGTGATAAATTTTGGTGACTGAACTCTACTTAAAACCTACTAGTGCAAAATACACCCATATTAAAACCTAGCTAGATAACAATGAAAAATAGTAACTGGATTTAGTAATGATAAATGATAGCAGGCATTCAAATATTGAGACTCACTTTTTCTGTTGAGGATTATTTTCAGCATTTAAACTGCTGCATATGAAGCTTTCTGCGCCTCAACTAAAAAAAAAAAACCTTAAAAGGTTTTGGTTCTGTGTCATACGCTTTATTGAACTGGGCTTGGTTTGGGGGGCTAGTGCATCAAGGAGGGTGGTCCCACTGAGGAATAGTAGAATTCTTAAATTCTTCATCTTTTTCCTCTAGGAGGGTTAGGTTCACTCTGCCTTAAGGAAGGGCAGTGAACTCTCAGGAACCCTTCCAGCCCCAAGCACCTGTGAAGTAAAAAAGAACTTATAAAAACTTTAGAACACTTCTTAAAATATATAGTTATAAAAGATAAAGAGTCCCTGAAGCATTTTCTGCACTGAAGAACCAATATTGTTTATTACCACTCTGTTAAATTTAACAAGAAAAATATCAGTTTAAACACTGAGAAGTTGGTTTCTAAACTCACATTACAACTAATGAAAATAGCGATATTCTTCCAAACATCAGTTAGATGTGTATCCAAGGCTTAAGAACTTGTTATAAAACCACCATCATTGATTCTTTTTCATGGCTAGTAAAGAGTAAAATTCCTTATGCCTGTCTTCTTAAATTTCATTCTAATTTATTTGATCAATAAAACTGATATGAACAGCCAACTTACTGCATCATTTTGGCTTCTTGCCTCTAATAATAATGAATGAAAATGAATGTGAGCTATATTTTATTGTACCTTGATCAGGCAGCTTTGACTTACCAACAGACATTCAGTAATCAAATCAAAGTAAGTCTCAAAAAGAGTCACAATTTGGGGAAAATGAGAGAAAGCGGCAGTGTGTTTACATAGAGCAATTATGACATGCTTAAATAGAAAATATTTGTTACAACCTAATCCTAAACTTTTTATTATTTATTAGAATATAGGCACTGAATAAATAATTTAGGCTAAGATCAACTATACCAGTTCCAGTTTTGTGGGTAAAAAAAGCAAATAAAACTTAAGAATAATAATAGCTAAGTTTCTTTCTTTTGGGCAGTATTTCATTTGCTTTATGTTTATTAACAAAGTTAGTTCTCAAGCTATCATATTATCTTCATTTTACTGATGTGGGAATAAGCTCCTAATGCTGAAATCATAATTGATCAAATTAAGCCTCAAATCCTTTCTGACACTTTAGAGCCCACACTGTCAACTTCCACATCAGATATCTTGTCAGTAATCACCTGTGCCTTTCCTGAGATTTCCCTTTAAAAGTATGTCCAGATTATAGAAATAATTAGTGGATTCCTAGGGAGAATACTTTTGTTTTTTACTTCATAATTTCATTGTTTTTCCTATTATGTTTCACTGCATCTAGATGTCCATTCTCTTCTGAGGGTGGGGAAAGGAGAAGGTCAATGAATTGATATTTTGATCATAATATGGCATCCTCATGATCTATCTTTGTGAAAGAACTATATGAGATGTACTGTGAGAGAAGCAATAATAAGAGTCATTGTGTTATAATGGGAGAGATAAGACTGTTACAAACAAAATATTGAATATTCAAATTCAACCTAGGAAATTGATGAGACCCAAATATATATTAGGCATATGTTAGAAATGAAAAGAGCCACCTTTCTGTCTTTACTGACCATGAAATAATTTATAAAATAAGTGATAGCCAATTTGGCCCTTAAAAATGTGTATAATTAGAGCTAGGAAGAAAAGACATTCCCATCAGCAGTTACTGTGCAAAAAGACTTGGGAAAGAACAAGTAACAAGTTTTAGTAAAAGCACCAAGGTAGGGGTAGAGAATAAGTAGAAAATAACTTTGAAATCAAGTTAAGTTGTATTCAGTCATGTCTAACTTTAGAGCTTAAGACAAGTTGTTTAGGCTTTATGAGATAAGCAGAAGGGTGCACTCCATTTTGAGTTAAGCAGTATCTGAGTGCCAGTGAAAAGATCAGCAGTGGCTAAATGAAATATCTCAAAGTTGGTTTGGAATGGGAATAGGAGGAGAATAGCTTTCTCTAATACAGAATTTCCCTAAAAGATAGAAATAGAAATATATTTAAAGAAACTGTAAGCACTCTGAAAGAGGGGCATTATAAATTTTGTGCATTTAAAACTGTGCATGGTTCATTGCATGCATGCTAAGTTGCTTCAGTCATGTCCGACTCTGTGACCCATGAACTGTAGCTTGCTGGGCTCCTCTATGCATGGGATTCTTCAGGCAAGAATACTGGAGTGGGTTGCCATTTCCTCCTCCAGGGGATCTCCCCGACCCAGGGATGGAACCTGAGTCTCTTATGTCTCCTTGTATCTCCTGCATTGACAGGCAGGTTCTTTACCACTGGTGCCAACTAGGAATAGTAGCCACTAATATACCCTGGTTAAATCAATAACTGAGAAGGTTAAGAGTTTCAAGCATTGGGCAAATAAATAGAGCAACAGAAAGGACATTCACCGTTTAGTAACTGAGAGGATCGACTCTATGATACAAGTAGAATAACAAATTGACTCAGCAGAATGTTCAGAAGAGGCAATGGAAAGAGAATGTATAAAGTGCCCAGTCCTACTGGATGCTTATCAAGCAGCATGTAAGAGAGTTCCTAACACTAAGCACTCAGTAAATACTGGGTAAATTAAGGAATGGAATGGATACTAGCCCCACAAACCAACAGTCACATTGTTAACTGTGGCGGAAGAGGATTAATATAGTTAAAGTGAAAGATTCAATTTATGTGGCAGAGGAGAGGAGACCATAGGCAGTGAGGGTGGTCAGGGGTCTATTGAGATCTCAGGAGAGCCATACAGGAATGACTGGGAGCGTAGGGCCCGTGGGATTTGACAACTAGTTGAAGGCAGAGATGACGGTATGGTTGAGATTCAGGTGGACAGTTCTGCTGCCATTAACTGAGTAAAGAAGAGTAGTCTGGGGAAGGTGTGAATTCTATTTTTATTTTATTTTTTGAATTCTATTTTTAATAGGCTAAGCTGAGGCTATCCTGGGACATCTACAGAGACATTACAGATAAGAAATGTAAGATTTGAATTCAGGAGTGATAATTTAGGGCACGTGATATACATTTGGTAGTCATTACTTCAAGGATTATATTTAAATCCATGCAAATAAGTGAGGTCATCCAGGAAGAATGATATAGAATGTAGACTTTGAGAGCTGAAAGACCAACTTTGAAACTTTAACATTTAAGGAGAAAAAAAGAGATGGAGAAAGAATGGCTAGAGAACCATGCTCCTGTGTTTTAAAAACAAAAAACAGAAAACTCAAGCACTGCCAGAGAGAAATGATGTAGCATCATTTTTCCAAGTGCATTGTTTCATTTAGTGTTCAAAAGAACTTTGAATTATTATTATCTGAGTTTATTATCTGAGGTTGATAAAAGAAAGAGTTGGAATTAAAATCTTGTCTCCTGTGACTCTAGACTCCAAATTCTTGAAGGAATATGATTCTAAAGCTGAACAAAATGGAGACTGAGCAAAGATATTTGGTTTTATCCATCATGGTATCCCTGGTACCTTTTGAGAAAACAGGTTCTGTAAAGAAGTGGAAGATGGAGCTGCCATGCAAAATGTAAGAATCATGCAAGGTGGGAAAGCAGAGACAATTGTTAATGCTAACACACATGCAACTCTTACAGGCTTAAAAGACATTTCTAATTACCTAAAAATAGAAAGTAGAGGGAGGAATGTGCTACCAATCTTAAGAGAAAAATGATAGACTTCAATATTTGAAGTACTTTAGCTATTTATGAATTTCATAAACCTTCATTTTTGAATATATTACAGCAAGAGGGAAGAATTCATCAGATTTTAAAAGAACTTGTCTTTAAAAAAGAATAAAAATAGATTTGTACTTATCACTAAGCTCTTGGACTCATTTCAATCAGATATATAAAAAGAAACCAAGGTAAAATGATTTTTGCTCAGACTGGTTTATATACCCCTACATGAATTAATTATAATTTTTAAACACAATTGGACTTTTAACATTCATGTGCATGTTGCAGATCTTTAGATTATGAAAAGGAACAGTTCCTTGGGTGGTCTTATTTACGGCAAACTTGCAGTGAATTTACATCACAGTTCAATCACCCAAACTGAAGAGCAGTTATGTTTTCATTGTCAGGGTTCATAACCTGTGGAATATGGATAGACTTCTGCTGGGCCCTGGGATTCGAAATTAGACAAAATGTTGAATGCGTGTACAGGGGAAAGTTCCATGACTTTCATCAGGATCTCTCACTGCCCATCAATTTCCTTGCTGAGATGAGCATTATCTGCAGTGACAAGCTGGCTTTCAAAAGTAGTAATTTTTAGGGCATCTTTGACTTGGTAAAAATGACCTTGTCACACAGCTGTGGCTTAAATGTCAAAAATTTATTTTCACTCCCCACAGCACACTTTTGTTCCAAAATTTCTTTATTTATTTGTATAATCAAAGCAGTCATACAATTCTGATAGAAGATTTGAGGTCTACTTTGATTTGGCAACTTGTGAGGAAGAGAAAAACTGGCTTTGAAATCACAAGGGTTTTATTTGGAGAGCAGGTGAAAAAATGATTTTTCCCTATGTAATAGGCAAAAGGGACCTTCTAACCTTGGAATCTGACTGCTTAAAAAATATTTCATATATTAGAAATAGCAATTTCTAGGTTCAGATAAGCCTTTATAAGTTTTCATGAATTGTTAATTTAAAAACATAGGAATATAAGAAATATATAACCAATCAAAATATATAACCCATGGCTCTGAATTGCAGGGGTCTCATCAGATACAATCATATTAAACTGAACAGCCACTGAGATATTTCCAGATCGGGTGAAAACCCTGAAGGGGACCAGTCTAATTAGTCATTCATTGTGACTCCAATGAATTGACTATTAATGCATTTTGTCATGATGTTTATGATTAGCTATCTTTTTTACAAAAATGCAAAATTAGTAAACTTATGTAAAAGAGAAATTATAGTCTACCATATCATAATATTTTATGCACTGATACTGCTGCATATATATATATATATATATATATATATATATATATATATATACAATATATATACACACACACACATAGAAATACATATTTACCTATAATTCATTAGAAATTAAACTCAATAAATTTTTGTTTCTATTTCTGAGTATGAATCCCTACTTCATCTAAATAAGTAAAACGTTATATTCTTCAAACTAACCAGATATCCTTAAATTGTTTTTTGCTACAGAATAGGCAATCCCTAAATTTCAGTACTATTAATTCAAAAATATCACCTGTCACATTTCACTTTCACATACTGATCTTTGCATTTTTGCATCTCTAGAACTTGTGAATAGGAACTCACAGTAGTGGCAGGAGTGGAGTGGTGGAAAATATTTCTATCTAGTTTTACTCATTTGTTTTTAAGACTAAAGTTGAGCAGCCTCTAGTTACAGTGTGATTAGGGGAAAAAAACAAAGACTAAAATTGGAGACCTGTATTTGTCTCATTTATGGTGTGTACTAGCTTTAAGACTTCTGACATTTCATTCATTATTTTTGTGCTGTGTTTCCTCATTTTTCAAATGTCGATAATAATACCTATTTTACTTCCCATGCTGAATTGCAGGAATATTAAAGGTCATTAGATGAAAATGGTGTGTAACCTCCCCCTGCAAAAAAACAAAAACAAAAACAAAAAAAGAATACATGAACATCCCAGGTGTGTGTTTGTAACCATTTTTGCAAAAACAGTTTTTAAAACTATTTTACTTTTTCTCATTTGCCTTCTCATTTCTCCTCTCTCATTTTCCTGTCGTTGCACACACTGTCACAGTTTTGGTGATAATCTCCAGTGTATTTTTTTTTTAAGTTCTTAATTCTTTCTCAGTATTTGTTAGCATGAAAATAATATAGTTTATTCATAAGTGGAAGAATAGCATGGATGCCTTATTCCTGCCAACGAAGTCAATGGAAAATAGGATTATTAATTTATAGAGGTGTAGATGGGTAAACAAATCATTATAGGTTTTCCATAAGTACATCTTGACCCCGGCAAATGAAGTAAGAGGAGAAGAAGCAACAAGAGCTGCCAGAGATGAATGGATGCCAGCAGATAAAGGCCTTTGTGGTTATGGAAATACACAAATGCAATACTAGTATTTTTTTAATACAATTAAAGGCTTTAGCAATATCTATCAATTCATGAAAATTTATCAAGAAAACAGTGCTCAGTTCTATCTTCTTTTTAGAAGCATGGATTATCCATGCTGTTTTTAGACTTTCATGCTTTCTTAGGTCAAACAATGCTATTGTTTAATTTTTAGTGTTCTTAAAGAATTATAGTCAAGTTGCACTTTTACATAGTACTATATTTCTACATGGAGGGATTTCTCTAAGGGAAGGCTGTTAGTACAAGGAGTGCAGGCCTGGATTTTAGATTAGGTTTCACCATTGTATGTTTCTTCTTCTTCTTGAAGTCTCTCAGTCGTGTCCGACACTTTGCGACCCTGTGGACTGTAGCCTACCAGGTTCCTCCGTCCATGGGATTCTCCAGGCAAGAATACCGGAGTAGGTTGCCATTTCCTTCTCCAGGGGATCTTCCTGACCCAGGGATTGAACCCGGGTCTCCCGCATTGCAGGCAGATGCTTTAACCTCTGAGCCACTGGGGAGTATGTTTAGTATGTTTTACCTATCTTAGGTATAACTGTGAAATTGTGTTGTCCAAGAGGCAATATAGTTGTTAAGAGATGGACTCTAGAACAAGATCCTCTGTTTTAAATCCTAATTCTAATCTAAGTAAAATGGGGATTAAAAAAATACATTATTAGCCTGATGAGGCTCAAATAAACTCATAAATATAACAGAATCATGTGTTATATTTATGTGGTTACTACTACATGTGGCTGCTGCAAATGGTCAAATATGAACTGTGATTATTGTTTTAATTCACAAGTGGCAGAATTTTAGTACTATTTCAACTACTTAGGCCAGCAGTTTACCTTTATGCACATCTTGTATTGGTAGTCCTGTCTATTTTTGATGCTGAGGTTTGATTAACTGCATATAACTTAAGAGCTGTACAATTATTGATGAGAGATGATATTAACATAAGTGGTGACTGTCTACTGCCAGTTCCATGAAGGCCATATAAATATTTCGTAGAGTGTGTGTGTTCCAATGTGGTGCAGGCTCCCTGAGATTGATATCTAATTTTAGGCCAGTTTCTCTTTAGCAAAGATTTCGTAGTCCTTTAGGACAAAATAAAAATATTATGGATGCATTTCTAAGAAACAATTTAGTAAAACATTTGGTTTTCTTGATTCTCAGTTGTCAGGCTGTTTTGTGAATAAAAAACACAAATCACAGTGTTTGAGTTCAGCATGTGTTGGACGTTATTAAGTATTTCTCTTTGGCTTCCTGCCTTTACCATATGGTAATGTGACTAATGAAAAAAAATGTAGCCTGGATATCTACTTTTCATCATTTGTTTTATTATAGAGTGGAAAAATTAAATTAGATGTTTGATATATATATGCATATATTCAACGGAGAGTGTTCCAATAGCAAAACTGAAGCTTAAGTTTTCTTAGCAAACTTGATCTGTGTTGAAAAATACCAAAGAAAATAAAAAATAGTGAAGAGTTTTCCAGACTCAATTCCAACATGTGTACTTGGAGACTTCCCCAAACCAGCAAGCAATTCTCAGGGGCAATTCACTTTGGGAAACAAGGTGTCCAAGAAGTCAACTCAGTTTGACTCTATCTACTCAGAGATAGGGGCCTTCCCTGGAGGAGGAAATGGTAACCCACTCCAGTATTCTTGTGCCTGGCAAATCCCATGGACAGAGGAGCCTGCAGGGCTATAGTCCATGGGGTTTCAAAGAGTCAGACACGACTGAGCAACTGAACATGAGCCCTCAGGGGTAGAGTCAGATTTCACAAGGAAAATGTTCAGTCCCACAGGACCACCCTCCACTTCAGTCACAGTTGCAAGGCCAGTTTGTCATATGTGCCTGTGATGGACCAGCTGTGAACTGGAGGTCCCAAGAATCCCCATTTAGGATGCCAATCACAAACCCACGTTATTCCCCAGGGCTCTGACTGACTGCCCATGAATTGAGGTTCCCATGACCCCTACCTTGAGTTTGACTAATTTGCTAGAATGGCTCACAGAACTCAGGAAAACCTAAGTTTACTCTCTGGATTACCTATTTATTAAAAAAAAGGGATATGGGAGAAGATGAACCAATAGCCAAATGAGGAGATAAATAGGGTAAAGTTCTGAATAAAAGAACTCTGTCCTCATGAAGTAGGCGCCCCAGCACTGTGGTACTTGGAAGCATTCTGGTTCTCCAACATGGATGCTCTCCAGGGGGAAGGGGGAGAAAAATGTTGCCCTTGGGGTTTTTATGCAATCTTTATTACATATCATGATTGACTAAATCCTTGACCAAAGGTGGTTAATTCAATCTCCAGCCTTGTTCTCTCAAACTGGAAATCAGAGGGTGGGACTGAATGAATGTTCCAACCTTGTAATCACAGGGTTGGGTCTCCTGGCATACAGTCTCTACTCTTGTGTGGGGGACCTAAAAGTTATCTTCCCTGAAACATTTTCAGAAAATTGTAGAATAGCCACTTAATAGAGTCTGTCACAGGGCTGACTCCCCAAGTCTTTGTCAAGTTTTCAGAGAATGGGATGATGGCATACTGGCTACTTAACTTTTCCTGTTAGATTAAATATCATTTTTTTTTTCCTGAAAATTTATTTAATAGTTTTTTAGGTTGGAGACGAGGAAGAGAATTGTTAACCAAATTTTCAGAAATGGAGACCTGATTGAAATTGGAAGGTGCTTATTTAGGGTTTGTTAGAAATACAGCTCATGAGACAGATTTAAGAAGCACTTGAACTGTGTTCAGCATGGCTACAATGGAAGAGTCATTATAAGGGCAAACATTATTTTGCTTTTACATATAAAAAAATGAAAGATTATGTGACTTTTTTTTATTTTTTACTGGAGTATAATAGCTTTACAATGTTGCATTAGTTTCTGCTTTACAGTGGAGTGAATCAGCCATATGTACACATATACCGCCTCCCTCTTTGACTCCCTTCTACCCCACCTCTCCGTCTCACCCCTCTAGGTCATCATTGAGCACAGAGATGAGCTCCCTCTGTATACAGCAGCTTCCCACTAGCTGTCTATTTTACAAGTGGTAGTGTATATGTGTCAGACCTAATCTCCCAATTTGTCCCACCCTTCCCATCCCTTGCTGTGTCCACAAACCCAGTCCAAATCTCTATTCCTGCCCTGGAAATAGGTCCACCTGTATCATTTTTCTAGATTCCACATATATACATTATTTATCAAGAACGATAATTAATGCCAGCAAAAAGTATGGATAATTGTTATATAAGACTGTTTGGGATCCCAAATGGTTGCCTAGATACAAGGAGAGACCTTAGGGCCATAAGGTTGCAAATGGCAAGTGTTATTCGGAATACAGCTAGTGGTGTTCTTGGATCTGGTAGAGTTCAAAGCAAGTTCAGGTTCTTAGGGGCATTTTAGAGATATGTCTAACACCAGATCCTCAGTGCCAGCCCAGCCCCACTTTTGTAAGACTGAATTGGGATTGATTACCGCGTTATGTTTCAGTTTGTCATCAGAATCAAAGGTCTAATTATGGATACGTCTAAATTTATAATATTGTAATTACTCAATAAAACCAAGGCCACTGCCTTCAGAATGTCCAGAGTGGAGTTACACAGGGAAGGCCATGACATGGGTGAATCTTCCTTCCAGTCTTCCTTCCCTCTCCACTCTCCCTCCAGCTTCATTCTACTGTGGGTCCCTAAACTTGTGTGATCAGCAAGCTGTTGTATAGTTTCAATTAGGATATGGATGCTGGCTTGAACTCTTGGCACCAGAGTTAATCATGCAACCTGCCTAATTGGAAGCTGTTGACCTCTCCTTCTTACCCCAGGGCTGGATATATAGCACAGGTGTCTTCATGGGGATGCCGTCACTCAAGATTTCCACTGGAAAAATTATTTGAACTAATTGAAACTTTAATTCCATTGTTCCCACAGTTTTGGCTCTCTACTCATCAGCTTTAACTTGGACTTATGCCATGGACAGTTCAGATTCCATACTTCCTTTAATTAGTCCCTTACAGTTACTCCCCTGATTGCTCAAATGGTAAAAAAAATAAGCCTGCAATGCAGGAGACCTGTGTTTGGTCCCTAGGTTATGAAGATCCCCTGGAGAAGGGAATGGCTACCCACTCCAGTATTCTTGCCTGGAGAATTCCACGGACAGAGTTGCCTGGCAAGCTACCATCCATGGGTTGCAAAGAATCAGACACAACTGAGCAACTGTCATTAACCTAACCTAACAATTACTCCCCACTTCCTTGCCTCATTTCCTCCATCTCACTTGCTATCAAAACTTCAACCCTGGACCCACCTAAACTGTTACTTTTTTCATAAGTGTATCCTAACAGTAAAATATTTCTTTAAACCATTACTCAATAAGACTGCTTTTACTTTAAATCCTTAATCACAGACCTCAAATATTATATTACGTTTCTTTTGCAGGCTCACTTTTTCCCACTCCAGGGTAACTATTTCATATCTTTTCTTTCCTCAGACAATGCTTCTTGGAAATCAGAGTCTGTAATCAGCAAAATTCCTTATATTGCCACTATTTTTTCAAGGTTCTCTTACTTCCTGTTCTAGACAAATCCTTTTTCCCTCTGTAGTTCTTTAATCTAGAGATTATCTCTGCTACTTCTAGTAACTCTGACCTCTTTCATAGAGTTCATCTGATTAGACCAGTCCTACTTACTGTCTTTGGATTACTAGACAGTCTTTGGATTGTCTTAAAGTAAATTTGTTAGACTTAACTACATCCACAAAAATCCTTTTACTTCTTCCTAGCAGGGTAACCTAATAGGAGTGATATCCCATCATATTCATAACCCTCACTCCCTTTCAAGAGGATGGGATTACACTGTGTTCTTGTGTGTATGTGTGTGTGTTGAAGGTAATGATGTGGGCAGGGGTGGTTAAGTGGGAAACTTTGTCTGTCCTTGTCACAGACACCCAATGGCCAAGACAAAGATTAAAAAACTTGAATTTAAATGAAGTAATAGAGGGACTTCCCTGGTGGTCCAGTGGCTAAGACTCTGTACTCCCCATGCAGAGGGCCCTGTTCAATATCTTGTCTGGGAACTAGATCATGCATTCCACAACTGAGGATCCCACATACTGCAACAAAGATCAAAGATCCTGCATGCTGCAACTAACACCTGGTAAAATAAATATATAAATATTAAAGAAAATTAAAAGAGGCTCTTTATAACTAAATAGTCTCTTAATGAAAGTGAAAGAGGAGAGTGAAAAAGTTGGCTTAAAATTCAACATTCAGAAAACTAAGGTCATGGAATCAAGTCCCATCACTTCATGGCAAATAGGTAGGGAAAAAATGGAAACAGTGAGAGACTTTATTTTGGGGGCTCCAAAATCATTGCAGATGGTGATTGCAGCCATGAAATTAAAAGATGCTTGATCCTTGGGAAAAAAGCTATGACCAACCAAGACAGCATATTAAAAAGCAGAGACATTACTTTGCCAACAAAGGTCTGTCTAGTCAAGACTATGGTTTTTCCAGTAGTCATGTATGGGTATGAAAGTTGGACTATAAACAAAGCTGAGTGCTGAAGAAGTGATCCTTTTGAACTGTGGTGTTGGAGAAGACTCTTCAGAGTCCCTTGGACTGCAAGGAGATCCAACCAGTCCATCCTAAAGAAAATCAGTCCTGAATATACATTGGAAGGACTGATGCTGAGGCTGAAACTCAAATACTTTGGCCACCTGATGTGAAGAACCGACTCATTTGAAAAGACCCTGATGCTGGGAAAGATTGGAGGCAGTAGAAGAAGGGAATGACAGAGGATGAGACGGTTGGATGGCTTTACCCACTCTATGGACATGAGTTTGAGTAAGCTCCAGGAGTTGGTGATGGACAGGGAAGCATGGCGTGCTACAGTCCATGGGTTTGCAAAGAATTGGACATGACTGAGCAACTGAACTGAACTGAAAAAAATTAAAAGTAATAGAGTTAACTGAAATGAGGTGAGTGTGGTATGCATTATGAATTTGTAATGCATACTTAAAATTTAAAGACACAGGATAGACAGAGAAATCATACTATAAAAATGAGTGAATATAATGAACATGTTCAATTTTTATTAATTTTACTAAATAATGGGTATGAGTTTATACCTATGTATAGTTTATTTCTTATATCTTTGACTTTAGAAAGCATAAATTTGTCCTTTTGTAGGTCCATGTAACTAGAGAAGATGGTTTCAGAGATGACTGTTTGATAACTCTTTACTTGTCAAGCGTTCAACACCCCCTCAAATCTATTCACATTTCATAATCTAGCCTACCATTTCACTGAGAAGATAGAAGTAATTTATAGAAAATGTACTCCCTTCCCACCCAACCCCCTGCAAAACAAACAAGCCATAGCTACCTGCCTTTCTATACCTTCCTACCTGATTTTGTTTCTTCTGAAGGTGTTTTCCCTGTGTCTGTACTCTGACTCACGTCCTGTCATCCAGTGGAAGACTTCCACCCCTTTAGTTACCTCCAATCTCTCCCAAATCATCCCTTTGCCTTGTGTGTGGGGAAGGTTTCTTAGCATGC
Source organism: Odocoileus virginianus (assembly GCF_023699985.2). Lineage (NCBI taxonomy): Eukaryota > Metazoa > Chordata > Mammalia > Artiodactyla > Cervidae > Odocoileus > Odocoileus virginianus. The sequence goes on along the minus strand of NC_069698.1, from coordinate 30,750,084 downwards.
CAGCATGGTGTAATGTCTCCCTACATAAACAAGCAAACAAAACAGACTGTGTTTGTCTAGTCCTCTGCTCCTTTTTATAGCAAAATTTCCCAAGAGAATGCAAACTATTCTCTTGTTCAATTTGCCAGTCTCAGTCCTTAGCCTAGCCTGTCAAACTTTCATTTCCCCACACACCCCGGGGGGCAGTAGTGATAAAGAATCCATCTGTCAATTCAGGAGACATAAGAGACACAGGTTTGATCCCTGGGTTGGGAAGATCCCCTGGAGGAGGGCATGGTAAGCTACTCCAGTATTCTTGCCTGGAGAATCCCATGAAGAGAGGAGCCTGGTGGGCTACAGTGTACAGGGTTTCTAAGAGTTGAACACAACTGAAGTGACTCAGTATGCAGGCAATTCTAAAACCTCTCTCTTCACCTCTAGGCGCCTCCATCATGCCACATCCCAGTGTCTTATTATCAGCCTTATTTTATCTGAACACACTACCTTATTTTAACAAAGGAGAGAAGAATTGATTCCTCCCTTCTAAGAAATAAATCTTTTGCTTGGATGTCTTGACACTTAATTGTCTCATTTCCTCCTATTTTTATGGCTTTTCCACTCTCCTTTCCTAGAACTTCTACTTTTTTTCTGGTTGTTTAAAGTTGTAATCCTCTAGGATTCAGCGCTTGGCTTTCTTCTCATATCTCTATACTCACTCTCAATGATCTCATTCAGTCACCTACTTTTATATTGTGTGTACCATTTATATGCTAATAACATCCATATTTATCTTTCAGCCCTGAGCTCCAGTTTTAACACATCCGAAACAGAATCCTTGATTCTCTGCCCCCTTAAATCTCTTTAAGTGGTATCAACATTCACTCAATTTCTTGTGATAAAAGCCTTGATTCTTTTCTTTTTTCTTCTTCTGCCATATGTTCAGTGTAATAAGAGTCTGACCACTCTCCTTTAAATTGTAACCTGGATATTCCACTCTCTTAAATTATAACCTGGGTCTGATAAAGAGTTTCAAACTTCACAAACTCATTCTTAGTCTAAATCCCCATACTCTTTCTCCAAAGGCATGCCCTAGCTCGGCTGCTCAGTTATGTCCGGCTCTTTGTGACCTCATGGACAACAGTCCACCAGTCTCCTCTGTCCATGGGAATTCCCATGCAAGAATACTAGAGTGAGTTGCCATTTCCTTCTCCAGGGGAATCTTCTCGAACCCTCCTCTCCTGTGTCTCCTGCATCGTGTGTGCTAAGTCACTTCAGTCGTGTCTGACTCTTTGCCACCCCATGGACAGTAGCTCGCCAGGCTCCTCTATCCATGGGGATTCTCCAGGCAAGAATACTGGAGTGGATTGCCATGCCTGCATTGGCAGGCAGATTCTTTACCCCTAAGCCACCCAACAAAGCTCTTCTCCTAAGGAATGATGCTTTAAAAATGTAAATCAGAGCATTATCACCCCTGCCTAAACCACAAACAGAAACTTCAGAGCAGCCTGGCAGAATCAGGCTTCTGACCGCCTCAGTGGCTTTAGCTCTTCTCTCTCTCCTCCTTCCTCACTTTGATCGTGGACGTACACAACCCATTCCCACATCCAGGGCCTTTGCACTTGCAAAGTGTATCTCAATCCAAAATACACATTCTTTTGGACACCACATGGCTAATTCATACTTTCCTTTCCTCAAGTATCTGCTCAAACATCTCCTCTTCAGGGAAAACATTCCCAGCCAGATGTGAAAATACCACATTCCCCTTTTATCAATTTTGACTTTTTTTTTCTCCATGGCATGTTTTCACTACTTGCAAACTTATTATGTATTAATCAGTTTACTTGTTTGTGATGTGTCTTCAGAATTAGAAAAGTCGATGAGGGGGTCTTGCTCTCACTGAGTCTCCATATCTTAGTAAACTGCCTGCCTTGTGGTAACCAGTAACTCTTTGTTGAATGAATGAATAATGGGATTTAGCACAGTATAGAATAGGAAACTTCTGTGAATTAAAAATCATACACTTTTACTCTTAAAAATTCAAGGCCATGTTCCTCTAATGTTCCTGACCTCACCATATTGCTGGGTCTCACCACTCCTTTCCTGTATCTTTCCTCTTCTCTATTTTTCTTCCCCTCTTTCCTCTAGGCAATAGATAAAAATTTCAAAATACCTGTATCCTTATTAGGAAATCACTTACCACAGCAGACTAGTTACTAAATCCTTTGCTTATAGAACTAAAACACTTCATTAAGAAATCCTTATAAACAAGTCTTCCGTCCCTAGCAGGGATTATCCTGGTTGTTTTTGGTGATCATGTAGAAATATTTCTTTTTCTCCTCTCTCTATTGTCTTTCCTTTTCACTTTAAATGGGAGAGCACCACAACAGAGGCTGGCAGCTCAGTGAGGCTCCAGAGCCACGAGGGCATGCTACTTCCCAAGGCAGCCTATTCCAATTTCCAATGACTCTAACTTTAAAAATGCTCTTTTTATATGATGAGCTAATATTTGCCTGGCTGTAACTTTGATCCATTGGTCCTATTTCTGCTGGTGAGGTCTCCTAAGCATAACTATTTCCTGAGCAGAAATAGAACAGCTGCTTAACACCTCCCATATGCTATTGCTTTATATAGTTGGAAATTGTAAATCCCCCAGCCTCCAGCACCTCCACCATATACTTTGTCAGCCTTCTGTTCTCTGTTGTAAATAAATTCCGCTCTGTAGCCTTTCCTCAAATGACCCATTTACCAAATACTTCATTACTTCTGACTTCCCTAGTGGTTCAGACAGGAAAGCATCTGTCTACAATGCGGGAGACCCAGGTTCAATCCCTGGGTCAGCAAGATCTGGAGAAGGAAATGGCAACCCGCTCCAGTACTCTGGCCTGGAAAATCCCATGGAAGGAGAAGCCTGGTAGGCTACATTCCATGGGGTTGCAAAGAGTCAGATGTGACTGAGCAACTTCACTTTCACTTTCTTTCTTTCTGAACTCGAGAGAGGGCCAAAACCTTTTCTGGGCAATTCAGTCACTTCTGGGCTTTTTTAATACTTGGCAGCAAGTATGGTATAAGTAAGTCGATTGGGAATTTCAATTTTAGCAGCTTAGCTATTTAATTGAAGTTTATTTAAAGTAGCACAAGTGTATTGATTTATTCAATAAACATTATCAGGTGTCTCATTAGATGTAAGGCACTATACCAGGACTAAAATAAGCCTAAGGCATCGGCACTGGTCTTGAAAAGTTTTCAAGGTTTTCAAAGCACAGTTCATGCAGTTGTTAAATATCCTTATGGGCTTTAAAATACCACTTAGGTTCTTTGGTACACTATGCTCTTGTGAAAGGATGCGTGAGGATTTAGTAACATCCTCAGCACACCTCCAGGGTTATGGTGTCCCAGGGCTGAACTGAAGGGGACTAAGCCACTAGGCCATTTCCCTGGTGATGGGTCCTGCATTTTGACTCCCTCTGGGTAAATGGTAGCTACATTCATTTCATTAAGTTATGGGTTATAAGTTAATTTAGGGGGAATATGCTATTACAGATTTGGATGAGTTCCATTAAACTCCATTAAAACTTTGACTGTAGGATGCATTAATAAAGCTTCAAAGTCAGTCAATCAAAAGATTGATGGAGTGTATAGAATAGACTGTAAAATGGAATATTTGATATGAACTATTAAATCTTTCAGAGGAATTCTTTGGAGGTTTGGTGAATACACATTAGTTAATTCTTTTTCAATCTTAGATAGGAATTTGGAGGTTGTCTTTCTAATGTATGTATCTGTGTTAATGCTTATGAATGGGAACAGTGTAAGATATTTAATTAGGGTTCTCTGTGATTTTATTGTGATGAATTAGTTTATCAGTTCAAGTTTCCAGTGAATTCTTAAAACACTGCCTAAAAATTTTAAATGAAGGTTTCTAAAGATCTTTGAAATTCTTAAATATCTATAAAATTTCAGGAAGGGTACTCCTCTCTTTTGTCCTGGGAAGTTGCTAGATGCTTCCAATCATATTGGATTTACTCAGAAAAAAAAAAAAAAAAAGGTGAATATTGCTTTTTATTATGCCCATTTTTGATTTGAGAAAGCTGAGACTCACAAATGCATGCCAATCACCACTATAATTGTGCAAAACTAGTATTTACATTTAGATCTTCCTTATTCTAAATCCCAGAAATAAAACAACTGCTAATAACTTAATATGCCAGGCTGTCTGTTGGGTGGTAGTGATTATAGTATAATATTCCAACATCAGTTATTAGAATGTGTTGTTAGTTAACTATGAGTAAGTAATATGAATAATGAACGAATAACTCTCTTGTGCATTTTAGTCTGACAAAAATCCAATTAAAGACTGACTAGTACACATAAGGGTAGTAAATTCTATTATTATATTCTTCATAGGGCTCACAATATTCAAGGAGAAATATTTTACTTCCAATACAAGGAGATAAAACCATATCCCAGAGATGTTAAATAATTTGCCTACAGTTACACAGTTGGAAAAATGCAGAGTTGAAATTCAAAAACATGTCTGCCTGCTTCTGTAAGCTTGCTCTCTTTATGCCAGAAGAAATGACTTATGTTTGGTTTCAATTTCATCTGAAATCAAGTGAATGGCCAGCCAAAAATTAATTAGGATTGATAAAAACGTAGGCGAAATACCCTAAAGCAAAACTTCCCTAGGGATTTCATCTTAAAATACAAACTGTACATATTAAACTGCTGTCTTTGTTTTAGTTGGAATGAGTGATGCTAGGTGCTGCAAATGACAAACCTCTGAAAATCTCTATGACTTAGCACAAAATGGGTTTATTTTTCCCTCATTGTGGGTCAGGTCTTTCCTCTCCAGACAGGCTTACTTTCCATCTTTCAGGTGTCATTTGGAACCCAAACTTCCAGAGTCCCAAAAAAAGGGATCGATGAGTTTGGGATTCATATAAGATGACTTCAAGTACCAGGCCTAGAAATGGTTTACATTGCTTAATGCCAAGGACCTAATCAAAGTGTGGCAATGCAGTTGCAGAGGAAACTGGTATCTGTATAGGAGCCTATGGACACATGGATAATACTTTGATTCTGTGCTTTGCTTTGACAAAAATCTATTTAAAGATACCTTCTTGGCATCCATACTCATTCCTGGATGATCTGGACCCATAGCTGAGTCATTGTAATGCAAGCAAAACTGAGTGGTAGAACATAATAGGTAGGAAGGGATTGCCCTGGTAATCAGAAAACAAAACAAAACAAGAACATATGCTGATATTGGGTATAGGTCGAAAGGAGAAAATATGGAGGAGAAAAAAAAAAGGTCTTAAGAAGAAAGCTGGAGATACAAAAACTGGTATTTCCAAATGAGAGCACTGTTTTTGTGACTTGCCCAAAAGCAGGAGCAACTTCCCAGAGAAAGAACTTGAGATAAATTTGGTTTGCCTTCTCTTTCACTATTTAGAGTCTTTATCTTTGGAGAAAGCTAAAATAAATTAAAGGTGTATTCTTTGAAATCATCGGGTTAAAACTAATATATTTCTGCCATGTAGGCACTTGTGGAATGAGTCAGTCAAAATTGAAGTGATTTTTAGGATGATTGCAGTACTTTGAAGATTGGATAGAAAAGTTCAAAGAGCACAATAGCTGTAACTAATATAATACTGAAAGGATTTCAAATTGATATAAAGATGGATAAAATAAACAGAGGTTTAAGAAAAGATTCTCATTGCCCATGACAAGACAGCTGTTTAGAAAGTATTTGGCCAGCTAAGCCATTTCCAGATTGGATTATTATTAAAAGAGTAGTGGAGGAGTGGAGATTGAGTGTATTTGATTTAATTTTTAAGGGTGCGTTTTCCATGCTTTCTGCTGTATATAAAACAGAATCAGCCTGTTAGTAGGTCACCAAGGATAAGTAAGTGAATTATGCCACTGTATTGCAACTAGTTTTGAAACATTCTGAAAACATTATGACATTTAACCACCTTTTCTCTCCTATTTTAAAACAAACAAGCATTGATTTTTTTCTAGGCAGATAAAATATGTGTTTTATGGGTATGACACAAGCATATTGATTTTCAGCAACTGTTTCAGCAGCTGTTGACTTTTGGTTGATTTTATGCAATATATTTTCTGGACAAATACATGTTATAGTTATTTAAGTATCATGATTGGTAGCTTGAATAAAGTCATGCCTGATTGAGAACACAGGAAAAAAAATGAATGATTGAAAAATGTCATATTTAAAGATATCTGAAAAAAGTGATAAATAAAGGAGATTTATCTGTAATTTTGATATGAACTGTGCCATTAACCAAATGGTACTTGAGAAGTGCCTCTTTATTTTAAAAAATCACAAATAATACATTAAAAAATACATTAAAAAGAAATGTCAAAATTTGAATTTCATTTTTGCAAGCTTCAGTGAATTAGCAGATAGGTTCAATGACTGATGACTTTTAACATTACAAAAGGATAGACAACTAGACATTATGTGCTTACAAATGACAAAACATACTGTTATAGCCACACTTTCCAGGAAACAAACTCACTCAGAAGGACAATACAGATAGTGGAGTGCAGTTTATTACACCGGTGGCTCAAGGCAGAGTCTCCTCTTAGCCAAGGACCCCCGATCAGCATTTGTGAAAATCTTTTATACCCCATGTGTACATGTCCAAACCCACCACCCCAATTCCCTTGAGACTTACATAAACAAAGCTAGGGTAAATACAACTACAATAACCCCATCATTCACGTGTTATGTGTTCAAACAGTCAATAATCAATAAGCCTGCAGTTACATTCCAAACAGTTAATAATCAATAAGCTTGTGGTCACGTTCCAACCAGTTAATAATTGATAAGCCTGTGATTAAATCCTGATAGATACGGAAAATGTTTATGACCTGTCCGGAGACAGGCGTGATTAGGGTATGTTTCCTCTTAGGCAATGAGTAACCTGGATGTGATCTTCAAGATTCCCCTGTCCGGAGGGGGTCTTATCCTTCCATTGTTGTTCCCACAGGCACTAAGCAGAGAGTTCAGAGTCCACTGGAGAGGCAGCCAAGCATGATCAGCACAGATAGGCCTGAGATGGAGTCCTGGCCCTAGGAATTCCTTCTTCAGTACCACAACTTGTGGTTTCACAAAAGAGATAGAATCTGAGTCTGATCTGGCTTCCAGCCTGCAAGGTATACAGAGAACAGAGGAACATATGGAATTGTACCATCAGGCTGCAATTATTAGAACCCAGACTATGGAAAACACCACTGGGAAAGGAGAAAAGTGGAGAAACTATCCATCAAAAAAGACTTAGGGCTTCCCCGGTGGCTCAGATGCTAAAGAATCTGCCTGCAATGCAGGAGACCTGGGTTTGACCCCTGGGTTGGGAAGGGTTAATCCCTAGAGAAGGAAATGGCAACCTACTCCAGTATTCTTGCCTGGAGAATCCCAAGGACAGAGCAGCCTGGAGGGCTATAGCCCTTGGGGTCGCAAAAGAGTCAGATAGGACTGAGCGACTAACACATACAAAAAAGAGTTAAAGACAATAAACTTTAAAAATGGGTAAAATTAAACTGTAATGTTTATGGAAGTACATTTATCTGATAAAAATCTATTTGAAGTCTTAAAGTGGCTGCTCTTGGAGGGACAGAAGGTCTGTGGTATTAAAACAGCTTCTAGGATGAGTAGCCTAAGTCTTATCTTAAAGTGAGCTGTTGTTACAGTTTTGTATGTATTTAAATTGTTAAGCCAAACATGTCTTTTTGTGTGGTTTACTTTATCTGTTTTACAGTGGAAAAAATTTAAAACATTTAAAAAATAATCAATGTAAGGAAATTCTGAAATTCCATGAAATATTAAAGATGCATATGAATAGATATAACTGGTCTTTGAATTTATTGCAAAGAAATTCTAATTGTAAAAGGACTTGATGTGCTTTCTTAACTACTTTCACTCGAGCATATTTTTCTTTCCAACTTTTTCCATCAAAGACACTTTTGGTACATGTTTTTTTTTTTTTTTCTTTTCCAGAAGAAATATTGATTTAACTGGGAGGCTGAATGATACCATTTTGCTTCTCCCAACCTCTTTCTTCTCCAAGGTTCTAAATTTCAGATCTTATCTTTTTTACTTTATTTTTTTGTCTGCCTTACCATTTTCCCCTTGTAGTAGAAATGTCCTTTATGATTATTGTTTCTGAATCAGAACATCATAAGTGTTGTCTTAAATATTATAGAATGAGATGAGTTTTTTAGAGAGTACACATGTTTTCATAAGAGATCCATACCTTGAAAATAAGAGGAAGTAAGAAAGCAAGAAGATTGTTCTGTGATGTTTATAAAGTGACGGAAAAAAGCATTTCAAAGGTTATTTATCTAGGCCACATAGTAAAGTCATTTTATAAAACTACAAAAGTAGCCATGTAGAAGCAAAACTGAACAAAAACGTGTATTTGTAGATATGTTATAGACTCCTCATAATACAGGCTCATTTTAAGTTGGACTCCAGAATGGGAATTTGTAAGTGTAAATCAGATAACTAAGGTATGCGAGAATGATTTGAAACCCCATCTGTGCAAATAAAAGGTGAGGGAGTGAATGAGGCAGATGTACTGTCAGTGCAAAGTCTACTACAGGTCAGGCCTTGGGCTCAGTAATAACCATAAAGAGGCAATGCTCCATAACTATAGAATTAATGATTTTTTTTAAACAGCTATAATCACAGTCTGCCTGCCTGTGTGTGTATATGCTTAAAAAAAAAAATCCTTATCTTGTTTATGAACGGGGAAAATTGTTATCCTTGAAGCCCAAGAAACTGCCAATTTTCTTGGCTCAGGTGTCCAACTCCCCACACTCTATCAAGTTTCTTTCTTATCAGTATATCAATAAGGTCTTATATGCCCTCTACCTTTTAAACTAAAATTTGGTAATAACACTTTGTTGATTTATATCAACCTTCTAGCTTTTAAATTCAAACTTTTCTTCTGAGGCAATAATCTATTTTGCCTACGGAGGACGTTTCTAGGGCACCCAGTAGATTTGTAGGTCAGTTTAGCCAGGACACGGTCAGACTAAATAGAATATTGTGTGCCAAGTTAGTTAATGAAAGTATTTATTATAGTACAGTAACCCCTAATGTGTGTGATCTGTAGCTCCATAATCAGGAATTGATTGCAATTCTATTTTCAAGTGAAATGCACTCTGTACTAATTATAAAGACATGCATAGTTCTGGAAAATCTGTAGAATCTGTACCTAATGTGATGGAATGTATTTAGGAATCAATTAAGCATATGTCCCCGCTCCAACCTCATTTTTGCAGCTTCCTTTTGAGGAAACAAGGCAATTGCATTTTAGGAGCCCACCATGTTATCAAAAAAGCAGTGACACAGGTGCATCCTAACTTTTGAATCTTTTTTGTTTGCAGTATTGACTATGATCTTTTGGTGAAGAAAACCTTGTTAGTATTCCCATAGGTTTAGCTACTGCTTATAAGTTGTAGATTCTCCAAGAAGAAAGGAAACTTACTGTCTCCTGGGATGTTTGTATCTTCTCTCCTTCCAGAACCGGAGACATGGCTGAACCTCAGTCTACCACATCGGGCACCAAATTCATTCTCTTTTTCCGAATTTGGAACCACCTTTAATTTTTATTTTGTGTGTATCTGTAATCTCTCAGAGAAACTCCCAGCCAGAACATGTTAATTGTCTCATGGGAATCACAGTTAACAGGTTAGAAATCTGCTTTGAATTTTGTCTATTGTTAGGCAACACTCTCAGTCTAAGATCATGATGGAATCTTTTTGGATCACCTAAACTGGGAAACTGGAAGTCGCCTATTTCACCTCCCTGTCCCCAAAGATTTCTATCAAACCTGTTTCCCCAAATTGTTCCATTCTGCCTCCTTAACTTTCTCTCTTTCCTCCCTCTCTGTTTTGTCTTCAGCCATGCGCTCATTAGTTCTAAGGATACTTTAACTAATCTCTCTGATATTTGGCTTGTTTTCTTCCCATTCAATCTCTAGACCAACAGACTCCAAAACGAAGCAAAGAATATTTCAAAAGACCTAAACCTATATGTTTATGGATACAATACCTAAAAATGTCAAAAAGTCATATTGTTGCACTTGTAGTTTCTTTGAAACTCTGTGATAATTGATCACATACACTGCACAAGTATTGACAATTCCTTTTCTAAACATACTAAAAATGAATGGAAAGGCATACAAGTGAAGTGGGGGTTTTGTTAGCAAATGAGTAATGGAAACATTTATATCTTTGCTAACTTAAAACATGTGGCCCAGCATTCTCACTCTTTCTCAATGGAACTTGGCACTTCGGTGAGAAATACTTGGAAGTACCCTTGTTTGGAGATTCTAGGATTTTTTTTCTGAAAAGGCTAATTTCCTGAGTTAAGATAGCATGGAACATTCTATTATATAGTTAGGTTATAAAGTCAGAATACTTATTGTATTTTGCATAAAATAAATTCTACATTGTTTTATGTGTAACATTCTGTATCCTAATTCTTAGGTATTATAGCAGTTTGAGAAGAGCTAAATTAAAAGAAGGAAGAAAAAGAATTATATGTGAAAAAGGCTTGCAGGCGTTTAAACCATTACTCCTTAAAGAAAACTATCATATTTCCAGGGGTGACTGTAAGATATGTAATGAATTTTAAAGTGTTCTTTCTTGCATTCATGGTTAATTCCATTTTATGAAACCATTTACAACTAGTTATCTTAATAAAAGCTACAGGTTTAGATTTTGATTAGTCAAAGGTAATGGAAACATTGCAACCTGATTGAGATTAAGTTGGGACTCCACCCTTTCTATAGATTTAAATATTCGTGTTCCCCCAGATACATTTCTTGAATCCTAATCCTTATGTGATGGTATTGGAGACCTGGGTTCAGTCCCTGGGTTGGGAAGATTCCCTGGAGGAGGGCATGGCAACCCACTCCAGTGTTCTTGCCTGGAGAATCCCCATGAACAAAGGAACCTGGAGGGCTACAGTCCATGGGGTCGCAAAGAGTCAGACAGTACTGAGCAACTAAGCACTCAATCCCAGTGAGATGGTTTGAAGTTGGGAGTTTTGGAGGTAATTGAATTTGGATGAGAAGCTGGAGGCAGAGCCCCCTGTGATGGGGCTGCAGATGTTATAAGGGGACATAGGTTATAGAGCTCTCACCCTTCAATGTGAGCACACAGTGTGCAGACTGCTATTCATGAACCAGGAAAAGCACCTTCATCATACACCAAGTCTGCCAACACCTTGATCTTAGCGTCCTCAGAATGAAGAACTATGAGGAATAAAAGTGATTTGTTTAAGCCACCTAGTCTACAATATTTTTGTCTTAGCTTAAACTCAGACAGCTATATTTCAATGGGAGATATACAGAATCACTGCAAATTCTTGTATCCAGCCCACAAAGTACATACTGGATAGATAGAATCAATTCTCTTGCTAATACAAAGGATATCATCATTACAGATATTCCTTATCTAAAATCCATGATAATATTGCATTTATTTGCTTATTAGATTTTTACCCTAAACCTGAACAAAATGGAGGCTGTGAGAAAACAAAAATTAAAGTTCTACATTTTAAAGCAATTTTTTGAACTGTTACTTGAAGCATTCTTTAGCTTACAAAATTAAGAGTCTGATTAATGTAGATGCAGTGATCACAGTCTAATCCTACAGAAAACTTCATGCCCAAACTAGATTTAATGAATGCAAGATTTCCTCAATATTAGTTTCACAGCAGAAGGACACATTGCTTTCATGCCAAGAAGAAAATCACAATGGTATCTATCAAATAAATTATTGAACAATATTACTTTGTTCACCAAACTATGATGCATGAAATACTAATATGTGATAAAAGAGTATAGGATAGAAACTAATTTATTAATAATTTTGATGCAAATGTTTAGGTATTTATTAATACCTATGTTAAGTGAGATTGTTAATAGCATAACAAGATTTTGTGCAAAATATTAATATACAAGAGACATGTAATGTAATATGGAGAATATGGAATCTTGTGTGTTAATAAATTGAAATCATAAGGAAATGAGTTATGAGATTTGAATGGATATTGTAATATTATTAAACCAAACAGTATAAGACAATATTAAAAAAACTTAGAGGCCTGCATCAGACATTGGGACAATGTGGGGAGAAGGTTTCATAAAAAAGTGGAGGTTACCAAGGTGAAGCCATAATTATCTACAAAACCTGGTTGGGGTTTGCCATTGTCTTACATAAATACTTAAATTTCACTGTGACATTTTTCTGCAGAGATTCTGACATGTTAAATATATTTTTTCCATATAATTTGAAGCTGTCAGGATACCTTATAGCTAATACCACATAGTATTTAATGAGCTATGTGAATTTAGAAGACACTAAAGTTTCTATTTCTTCTAAATAACAGAAGTTTCACAGATGTTGTATCTTTTCATAAAGCACAATCAGATTTTTTAGGGTGGTTTAAGTTGTTTTTCTCTTGTTGAAGGTGAAAGAGGAGATTGAAAAAACTGGCTAAAAACTCAGCATTCAAAAAACAGATCATGGCATTCAGCCCCATCACTTCATGGCAAATAGATGCAGAAACAATGGAAACAATGAAGGGCTTTATTTTCTTGGGCTCCAAAATCACTGCAGATGATGACTGCAGCCATGACACTAAAAGACACTTGTTTGCTCCTTGGAATAAAGGCTATGACAAACCTAGACAGCGTATTAAAAAGCAGAGACATTACTTTGCTGACAAACGTCCATATATAGTCAAAGCTATGGTTTTTCCAGTAGTCACATGTGGATGTGAGAGTTAGATCATAAAGAAAGCTGAGCACCGAAGAATTGATGCTTTTGAACATTAGACAAGACTCTTGAGAGTCCCTTGAAGTGCAAGATCAAACCGTTCAATCCTAAAGAAAATCGACCCTGAATATTCATTGGAAGGACTGATGCTGAGGCTGAAACTCCAATACTTTGGCCACCTGATACGAAGAATTGACTCATTGGAAAAGACTCCGATGCTGGGAAAGATTGAAGGCAGGAGGAGAAGGGGACAACAGAGGATGAGGTGGCTGGATGGCACCACTGACTCAATGGACATGAGTTTGGGTAAACTCTGGGAGTTGGTGATGGACAGGGAGGCCTGGCGTGCTGCAGTCCATGGGGTTGCAAAGAGTCGGACATGACTGAGCAGCTGAACAACAACAAAAGTTATTTTTCATTCTTTACCGAGACCACTGAATATTTTTTAAAAATATAGTGATTTTGATAACAGAAAATGGTGAAAAAATCAAATAATAAATGCATTGAATACATTAAAGTTTATAATCAAGTCTGATCTCTTAGGGGTTAAAAAAAGGCAATTTTTAGAAAATGTTCTTGTTTATTCTCAAGTTATTTTTGTGTCTTAGGGTATGCTTTTATTTTCTATTGTATCTGTTGTTTAATATTTGTGTATAAATATATGAAAAACTCTAAGGTACAATATTATCCAGTACAAAGTGTAACAGATTGATAGCATATTTGAATGTTAGCTAAAATGTTATGTATTTCAACTTAATATTTGGGTTAATAATATTACAGCATCACAAGTTTCCAAACCAGTGAGTAACATGAAGGAACTCTGAGTATAGAAGCATTATGAGATCCTGTGAGTAAGGGTTAATGGAGGAAGAGGACACACTTCTGCTTCCTCCCTGAGATAGTGTTTTTCTTCTTATTTTTCTTTTCTCAGAGAACTCCTATTTTATAAACATTTCCTGACGTCCTCTCCAAGTATATTACTGTATTTTCCTCTTTTATTCAAACTGAAGCTCACATGATGTTCTCCTGTGCTTTTATGATATCTTTGCTTCTTACTTTGTTGTAGAATTTATTAATATCACATTTCACTGAGTTTTTTTTTTTACTTGCCTTTATCTCCCCAATTTGACTACACAATGATCAAAGCATGATTCTCATGCATATCTCTCAGCATTTGTCACAATTCTTGATATTTCATGTGCATTTGAGCATATTAAAGAGTGACATCTGTAGTTTCATTTATGTCTCCATTTGAATTTTTTATTAAAATATATGTGATTGTAAGGGCCTCCCTAGTGGCTTAGTCGGTTAAGAATCTGCTGGCAATGCAGGAGACATGGGTTCGATCCCTGGGTTGTGGAGGTCCCCTGGAGAAGGAAATGGTAACCCAGCCCAGTATTCTTGCCAGGAGAATTCCATGGATAGAGGAGCCTGGTAGGCTACGGGCATGTGTGTATGGGTTCACAAGTCAGACATAGCTTAGCGACTAACCCAGCACCACTGTGTGATTATAATATATATTTTGATATGTGTGTTATACAATAGACATAATATTATCTAAAATTTTTAATTTAAAAAGCCTGTTATATAGGCTTGAGTTCTTACTACCCTGTGCTACTACTGAAAAAAGTCAAGTTTGAACCAATTTGGATAGAATTGTGTGGGAATATTTAAGTGGAACTACTTCTTTCCCTGATAGCTTAAACTTTCAGTAAATATTTATTATCCTCATGCTATGTGCTAGACGTGTGAGTATGAAATGAGTTAAGGAAGTATACTTTTGACCTAGCACAGAAATAAAAATCAAGGATGAAACATCTTTGATTTGAGCAAGTTACTTTGTTGTATTTTATTGCTTTTCTTCATTATCGAAAACTTAGAAAGTATGTAAATCACTTAAATTCTTATATATCACATAAAATATAGCATTTCACATTTTGAATATTCATTCCCAATGTTTAATATATGTCAAATAAAAAATTGGGACCACAGCATTTATGTACTTTTGTATATTGTTAGTTTTCTTACCGAGCATCTCTATTATTCGTGTTATTATATTGACTTCAAAATTTTTCTGATAGCTATCTCTTTTACCTCTCTTTCAGTGTACAAATTATTTTGAGTTTTTCATTTGATTGTTGTTATTTAGTCACTAAGTCATATGACTTTTGTGACCCCATGGCCTGTGACCTGCCAGGCTCCTCTGTCTATTAGATTTCCCAGGCAAGAATACTGGAGCGGGTTACCATTACCCTCTCCAGGGGATTTCTCTCATCCAGGGATCAGACATGTGTCTCCTGCATTGGCAGGGAGATTCTTTACTGCCGAGCCAACAGGAACACCCTCCAGCGGGCTTTCATTTGATAGTATTATAGAAAACACACTTGCCTACAGCACTTGACCACATTCATGCTTTCTCCAGGTTGGATTACTTGATGACAAATTTGTGTCTAATGACTCTGGCATAAGTACACCAACCCATCAAAGTTGCAGAACTCTATTAAATAGTTTTGAGATCTTTTCTTCATAGATGATTTGACTAGTTTAAGATAATGATAATAATTTTATCATGTGTCCTATTAAATTTTATATCTCATTACTTTGCTGGAAATTCTAATGTTTTAATTATTGAAGAAATAGTGGGATTTCTTATCTTTTTCCTCCAGAGTTCAATGGTGAGTCCTCTAGTTTTACCCATGAACATAATGTTGTATATTGGTTCAAGAGAATTGTATTTAGCATGTTAGGGAATTTGGGCTTACTTTTGTGATAGAGATTTTCTAATACTGAAAATCACTGAATTGTTACTATAAACCTATCTAATAAGGATGAAAGATTATTATAATGTGGCACTAAAATTAATTCCGTAGTATTTTTTAGAACTTCAGATAGATATTCATATGTAGAATTGATCTATATTATATATTTATACATGTACCCATGTATATATATTTGTTTGGCTTTAGTGTCACTTCTATGTTTTTAATATGACATATTATGTATTTTTCAAAGTGTCCCTAGACATGGGATAGAGATTATCCCACTACAGTTTGAAAGGCCAACTTCTAAAATCTTAAGCTTCAATACATCCATTTTAAACTACTATTTTGAGTCTATTCAATCTTCTCCTTTGCTTATTCCCAGACCAGTTGTTTCATTAACATAAGATTTTCTGGTTCCTTGAATCAACTATTGTCTTCTAATTTAATAGTCATTTTTGTATTTTCTTTTCCATCTCTAAACAGCTATTTACCTCACCCTCTGAACTAATCCAGATTTAGCTAATATTCAGCAAACTAATTCCAAAATTCAGCGGTTGAAAAAAAATTATAGCTTTCTTCAGGGAATTCCTAGTCAAACTTCGGATGAATCATCAAGGCTACCTGAAAACAAAAATTGAATAACTCGGCATAATACATAGAAGAACACATAGTGTATCGACTTGAGCAGGGCATGGAATATTGATTCTTATTTACTCTGTTCACCTGCCCATGAAAAAATACTTGCCCAGAGAATGTTGATTGATTGAATGAATGAACATATTTCCTCAGTTCCTACTGCTTCAGCTGCTTTCCCTCCATGGCATTTTTCTGCAATTCACCATTTTTATTCTTAAATTGACCTGCCCTATACCCTGATTGGGCTTCCCTGGTGGCTCAAAGGGTAAATAATCTGCCTGCGATGCAGGAGACCCAGGTTCAATCCCTGGGTTAATTCTCCCATCTCAATGGTTATTATGCTCCCTTCACACATTATGCTTGAGGATTGTTGAATTGAATGCAGTTCTCTGAATCCACCCTACTCACTCGCAACTCTTGCTTGAGTTGTTTGTTCTGCTTGGAATAACCTGAGTGCCATGTTTTGTGATTTAGCTCCCCTTCCTCCTCCAAATGTGGCTTAAGAACTGGCCATTATGTGACGTCTTTTCTGATCACGTCTCTCTGTGTTAAATCCTTCTTTGATGTTTTTCCATTATGTAATGTGCATCCTTCCACTGTAGCATTTATATGACTATATCATCTACCAAGGCTTCCCTGATGGCACAGATGGTAAAGAATCTGTCTGTGATGCAGCAGACCTGGATTTGACCCCTGGGTTGGGAAGATCCCCTGGAGAAGGGAGTAGCAACCCATTCCAGTTTTCTTGCTTGGA
This sequence comes from Odocoileus virginianus, assembly GCF_023699985.2. Classification (NCBI taxonomy): domain Eukaryota; kingdom Metazoa; phylum Chordata; class Mammalia; order Artiodactyla; family Cervidae; genus Odocoileus; species Odocoileus virginianus. The sequence continues at coordinate 30,733,134 of NC_069698.1, read as the reverse complement.
GAATAGCATAGATAGACGAGCCTGGTGGGCTACAGTCCATGGTGGGGTCACAAAGAGTCAGACAGGACTGAGTGACTAACACAACACACATCACGCATATCACACATGCCTGCTGATATCTCTGCTTCTTCCTCTAGTTTGTGAGTACCTCAAAGATAGAAAATATGTTTAGGTTCCAATCTCTGGGTCCCCAGAATCTCACATGATGTATGTCATACTTATTATTAGTGTCAGTGGGGATATGGATTATAAATCGCACCTATTCATCTTTCTCTTCATATTTTATTTGAAAATTGAAACAAATTATTGCTTAATAGCTACAGATTTGTATTCTAAAGTAGTTGTCCCCAACATTTTAGGCATCAGGGACCAGTTTCATGGAAGACAATTTTTTCATGGACCAGGGTAGGGGGAATGATTTCAGAATAATTCAAGTGCGTTGCATTTATCATGCACTTTATTTCTAATCTAATGCCATCCTGATCTGACAGCAGGTACCAGTTCACAGCCCAGAGGTTGGGGACCCTTGTTCTTAAGGAAACAAGGGCTCCAAATTATGTTGATAAGTACAGCTTGAGACTTCCCTGGTGGCTCAGATGGTAAAGCATCTGCCTACATATGGGAGACATGGGTTCAATCCCTGGGTCAGAAAGATCTCCTGGAGAAGGAAATGGCAACCCACTCCAGTACTCTTGCCTGGAAAATCCCATGGACGGAGGAACCTGGTAGGCTACAGCCCATGGGGTCTCAAAGAGCCGGACACGACTGAGCAACTTCACTTTCACTTTCATAACTTGTGAGGGCTTTAACTATACCTTTTTTTTTTTCCTCTTTATGTAGCATCACTGCTATCTGCACCAGTGTTAAGCAGGGTATTGCTGGTGGGTTGAGAGTCAGTCAAAAAGAAAAAGAAAGATAGTGCTAAGTCTTGTCCAACTCTTGTGACACTATGGACTGTAGGCTGCCAGGCTCCTCTGTCCATGGGATTTTCCAGGCAAGAATACTGGAGTGGGTTACCATTTCCTTCTCCAGGGGATCTTCCTGACCCAGGAAATGAACCCAGGTATCCAGCATTGCTGGAAGATTCTTTACCAACTGAGCTATGCAAGGAAGACCAGAGAGTCAGTTAACAGGCGCCAAATCTAGTGGAGAAGCACTGTTGTGTAAATAGACTCTGCTGGTTCACTGTCAACAGTTTCAGGCAAAGTAGATGAGCCAGTCAGTCTTGTACTAACTCATGTTCTTTTCTGTTTCTTTTGTCTTCTTTTTTCTATATAACCAAGCTACTCATTAACTGCTGAAAAGAAAGGAACCTAAAGAGAAAAAGGCAAGTTACAGCATAGTTAGGGTCACTATCTCTGAATGAAAAGTCATTCATTCTGAAAAGCTTTTAGTTTGGCATCTCAATGCCAAACTCACAAATGAGTGTATCTGAGTATTCTGCCCATAGTTTCTTATTTTTTAAAAAAAAGAATAGATAATCTCTTCCATCTTCTATTTTGAAACTAAAATTTAACATTCTTATAAGAGACAGTATCCTTGAAATAATTTTTTTTTTAATATCCTGTGTTTTGGTTAGTTTATTTTCCTTCTCTCTGATCCATTTTTTGATGACAATGCTAGACTCCTTCTTTGGCACTTATTCTGTTTTACTGATCTTTACTTGTGTCATATTATCAGTGTCAATTCTCAGGTGGTAGTATTTTCTCTTTGCAATCTATGTTATGGGAAATGGTGTTTCTGGTTACAACTTACTTTATTACACTTAGGTTTCATCTTTCCTCACTTCATAAATTCAGAGATTCTCATGAAATGGATCTACTTTATCTGTAGTACCTTTGAAGATTAAATAGAGAAAATAAATACTCTTCAAACTTACCATGTACATCTTAACTAAAAGTGTAGACCACCATAAGAATTATTATTAAACTGTCATCATGTTGCATTTTAATATTTTACAAATAGAATTAGGAATAAAATATATCTGCATTGTAGCATAAAAACTGGGGAATCCTTTGGTGGTCAGAAGACTAATACTCTGTTGTAATGGATAAACTGTGACTATTGATTGTCTATTTTCTCTGCACAGGACCTGGCTAAGCGTTGAGGGAAATGAATACATATTAATATCTTTGTTCTCTCGTTTATATAGTAGATTATTTATTTTCATCGATTTACTGAGATTTTTAAAAATGACAGTATAATTCTTTTAAAGCAGTGATTCTTTGTAGTACCATCTGAAATTATGATGCATATGTCAACTCTTTAAAATCGTAAAACTTCTTGGGAAGATAGCATGTTATCTACTATACTATGTATGCTGCTAGAGGAAATTTATAAAAACAAAAATTTTATTTTTACGAGGGATCGCAGAAACCATCATCTTCTAGATTCTGTTATCCTTCTCTTTCATCTTCTTTCCCCACTTTCTAGATGAGAAAACTGGGGCTGATGGAGGGTAAACAGGCCATCTAGGATGAGTTATTTGGGCATTCATTCACACAGGTTTCTCAAGTCTATTCACGTACCCTTTCAAATACCACCTAAGAAAATTTGACAGATTCATCTCCAGCCCCACCAACAGCAATAACAGAGGCATTCATCTCATCTGTAACAATTAACATTTTCTGAATAACAATGATATGCAGGTACCCAACATGGGGCTTTAATCAACAGAAAGAACTTCTATACAGGAATTGCTCTATAAGAATCTATCGTCATAAGAATTGTCTTAATTTCTTGCCTAGAGAAAAGCCCTCCTACTTCATTAGAAGAAAGTAAACTGTCTTTCCAAAGAATGAAAACGTCTTACCCAGGTATAGTTGAATATGTATCGGCCACTTGTTCTGACCTTATGGCACTCCAGGGGGTCATAATCACTGTGAATAAATAATAATTTATCAATGTAGCATAAGTTTGCCTAACTAAAACTAATAACATCTAATGGCTTTCTGTCCTTTCACAAGATTAAATATTCTCATTGTTGTTGAGTTGTTTTATGTTTGATTCTCTATCACATATCCATTTTATTTAGTTCCTTTTAAGATAAATTGTTATTTATTATGGAAATGCAAAATCTATGTCCTTGGTATATTCACATTTATGCATGTGATAGAATGGTAGGCTCTAGCAAAACTGAAACTTGCATTATTATTTATTTTTTAATTGTCTATTAAAATCCATTTGCTATATATTCCATTCTGCTAATAGTAGTCTTATGTAAGACTACTATTAATAGTAATTAACACTATTACTATTAATTTAAATAGTTGAATTAGATATAAAATTAACCTACAGTGATGTATATCTAGCTAAAAAATTAAGGACACTTGTAATATCAAATGCAATCTTCTCTCTGAGAGCTCAGAACATAGTTTGTATTGTTGACAAGACCCTACATTACAGTTCTAGAAGTTTTCTCAAAAGCGACTAAAACTAGTCAATAGTATTACCAGTCCTTGGTGTCTCAGTGGTAAGGAATCCACTTGCAGTGCAGGAGATGTGGGTTCGATCCCTGGGCTGGAAAGATCCTCTGGAGAAGGAAAGGGCAACCCACTCCAGTATCCTCACCTGCGAAATCCCATGTACAGTAGAGCCCGACAAGCTGCAGTCCATGGGGTCACAAAGAGTCAGACGCAGCTTAGCAATAAAAACAAGCAACCAGTTTTGTGTACAAACCAACACAGGTTCCAAAGTCACCCCCAAAGCTGGGCTTGGGCAGCACAGAGCCAAGGAAGCATAGCAAAGGCTTCAAGAAGAGAAGGAGTATATAAAACTCTATCTAAGCTCTCAAGTCATCTCCTGAGAGGCTCATGTGATGGATGAGCAGACACAAACATCATAGGAAGAGCTTTGAAGACTAAACTAGCATTTAAGTCATTTTCTGTTGAAAGCAAAACAACCTTCCATGCTAGACCTAACCAGGTGATTGCCTGCTAAAGGAATAAACAAAGAAATAGAAAATCACCATTCTCCATGTAAATTTAACAGAACTCAAAGCCTCATAATATAGTTGAAGTATCCACAGTACAATCCAAAATTACTAATAACCAGAAAAACAATCAATTCTGAAGAGAAAAGACAGTAAACAAATCCCATCCTCAGCTGACCCAAAAGTTGGAAATAATAGACAATGACTTTAAAACAGTCACTGTAACCATGATTCACGAGGCACAAGTGACCACCCTTGAAGCAACTGAAAAATTGAAATTCTCAGCCGAGAGATAAAAGTTACTTTTCAAAATGGAAATTTTGGTACCGAAAAATATAGTTGCTAAGATTTTAAAAATTTACCAGGTGGTTTCATGAGCAAAATGGAGTTTAGAAAGGGAAAGGTCAGTGAATCTTGCAAATATAAATCAAAAGGAAGCTCAAGCAAAGGCAGGTTAGCTGGACCTCAGTTAAATAAATCATACGGTGCCTAATATTAATGCATGCTGCCTCTGAACCAAACGTATAGACTCATCAAAGAAAATAGGACCACACTGTGTAATGGTAAGGAAACTTACAGTAGAATATATCAGCATTTCACTTCAAGCATAAGTCACTTTGAGATTGTGTAAAAGGACAAAATCCTTTGAGTCTAAGTTTCTTCATCTTCCCTTCACAAATTGTTGTGAGGATTAAATAGAATAATATATAGAAAAGCATGAAATTTGGTGCATTGTATGTAACATGAATAAAATAAAAGCTAATTATCCTTTCAGTGTTTCATCATGCACTGTATTTTGAAATATTTATAGTTCTAGTCTCAAGCTTGATTGAGATAATTAGCATACAGAAGAGAACTTATTATACATTTTCTCTAAAAATTATTTGACCATGCATTATTTTTTTTCTAATGAAACAAATAGGAACATATAGAGATCACACCTTGAGAAAAATGATTGAAAGATTTTCTACACTATGTGTCTGTATTAAGGCTAGCAAAAGTTTGTATTTCCACACTCTCAGATCCCTGGGATTGCTCTTACCTGGTTTGATCCTAGAATTTTGGTTTTTTCAGTTCAGTTCAGTTGTTCAGTCTTGTCTGACTCTTTGCGACCCCATGGACTGCAAAACGCCAGACTTCCCTGTCCCTCACCAGCTCCCACAGCTTGCTCAGATTCACGTCCATTGAGTCGGTGATGCCATCAAACCATCTCATCCTGTCTCGTCCCCTTCTCTTTCTGCCTTCAATCTTTCCATGCACCTGGGTCTTTTCCAATGAGTCAGTTCTTCACACCAGGTGGCCAAAGGATTGGAGTTTCAGCTTCAGCAGCAGTCCTTCCAATGAGTATTCAGGACTGATCTACTTTCGGATTGATTGGTTGGATCTCCTTACTGTCCAAGGGACTCTCAAGACTCTTCTCCAATACCACAATTCAAAAGCATCAGTTCTTTGGTGCTCGACTTTCTTTATGGTCCAAATTTCACAGCAATACGTGGCTACTGAAAAAAACCATAGCTTTGATGAGATGGACTTTTGTCAGAGGTTGATGTATCCCTGCTTTTTAATATGCTGTCTAGATTGGTCATAGCTTTCCTTCCAAGGAGCAAGCATCTTTTGATTTCATGGCTGCAGTCACCATCTGCAGTGATTTTGGAGCCCAAGAAAATAAAGTCTGTCACTGTTTCCACTGTTTCCCCATCTATTTGCCATGAAGTGATGGGACCAGATGCCATGATCTTAGTTTTTTGAATGTTGAGTTTTAAGCCAGTTTTTTTCACTCTTCTCTTTCACTTTCATCTTACCCCTTACATTCAATAAAATGAAAATAAACTTTGTGTGAAATAAGCCTGCATTTATTTGAAAACTCTTACCTTAGGCATTTTTATTACCCTAAACCTAATATATGCCTTCATAACTGAGTCATCTTAGAATTAGGGCCAAGAAAACAGGTTTATCCTCAAGAGTTAGTATGCTTCCTAACATGGAAAATTCTCTTATCCATTTATTTTTCCTTTATACCTCTGTAGTAAAAACTCAGAGATAGTGCATATGCTCAAACGTAGAAATTGTGCTCACCAAGAATTAATGTTTATTTCTTCTTTGTGTGTAGTTCTTAGTACCTGCCTTTGAATTGCATTGATTTTCTTGTAACCTGTCAAGATGTTACATGACGGTATGATCACTCACCCAGAGCCAGACATCCTGGAATGTGAAGTCAAGTGGATCTTAGAAAAGCATCACTATGAATAAAGCTAGTGGATGTGATGGAATTATAGTTGAGATATTTCAAATCCTGGAGGATGATGCTGTGAAAGTGCTGCTCTCAATATGCCAGCAAATTTGGAAAACTCAGCAGTAGCCACAGGACTGGAAAAGGTCAGTTTTCATTCCAATCCCAAGGAAAGGCATTACCAAAGAATGTTCAAACTACTGCACAATTGCGCTCATCTCACATACTAGTAAAGTAATGCTCAAAATTCTCCAAGCCAAGCTTCAGCAATACATGAACCATGAAATTCCAGATGTTCAAGCTGGTTTTAGAAAAGGCAGAGGAACTGGAAATCAAATTGCCAACATCTGCTGGATCATCAAAAAAGCAAGAGAATTCCAGAAAAACATCTACATCTACTTTATTGACTTCTGAAAACTTTGACTGTGTGGATCACAATAAACTGTGGAAACTTCAAACAGAGATGGGAATACCAGACCACCTGACCTGCCTCCTGAAAAACCTGTATGCAGGTCAGGAAGCAACAGTTAGAACTGAACATGGAACAGCAGACTGGTTCCAAATAGGAAAAGGAGTACGTCAAGTGTTTATATTGTCACCCTGCTTATTTACCTTATATGCAGAGTATATCATGAGAAATGCTGGGCTGGATGAAGCACAAGCTGGAATCAAGATTGCTGGGAAAAATATCAGTAACCTCATATATGCAGATGACACCACCCTTATGGCAGAAAGTTAAGAGGAACTAAAAAGCCTCTTGATGAAAGTGAAAGAAGAGAATGGAAAAGTTGGCTTAAAGCTCAACATTCAGAAAACTTAAGATCTGCTCCCATCACTTCATGGGAAGTAGATGGGGAAACAGTGAAAACAATGGCAGACTTTATTTCTTCGAGCTCCAAAATCACTGAAGTTGGTGATTTCAGCCATGAAATTAAAAGACGCTTACTCCTTGGAAGGAAAATTATGACCAACCTAGATAGCATATTAAAAAGCAGAGACATTACTTTGCCAACAAAGTCTAGTCAAGGCTATGGTTTTTCCAGTGGTCATCTGTGGATGTGAGAGTTGGACTGTGAAGAAAGCTGAGCACTGAAGAATTGATGCTTTTGAACTGTGGTGTTGAACTCTTGAGAGTCCTTTGGACTGCAAGGAGATCCAACCAGTCCATCCTAAAGATCAGTCCTGGGTGTTCATTGGAAGGACTGATGCTGAAGCTGAAACTCCAATACTTTGACCACCTCATGCGAAGAGTTGACTCATCGGAAAAGACCCTGATGCTGGGAGGGATTGGGGGCAGGAGGAGAAGGGGACGACAGAGGATGAGATGGCTGGATGGCATCACCAACTCGTGAGTTTGGGTAGACTCTGGGAGTTGGTGATGGACAGGGAGGCCTGGCGTGCTGCGATTCATGGGGTCGCAAAGAGTCAGACATGACTGAGCAATTGAACTGAACTTAACCTGTCAAAAATGCTTTCTGGAAGTATACAAACCTTGGGTCCTGTGTGACATCTGTTGCTTCTCCAAAATGATTTTTGTGTTATATATTCTTTTATATTCCCTCTTCATCTCTAGAATATTCCCTGATTGATAAATTGGAAGCCAACAGCACAGTTTCATTTTTCTCCCCTCCATGTAAGTCCCATCTTTGCCATCATGTCCACACCTCCCCAACCCATGTATCTAATAGGGAAATGATGGTGAGATGGTTCATATCTGAATAGATAGGGTATAAAACCTCTGGATATGGGACAGTTCACTTTTACTACATGGTTTTGCTACAGTAAACATTTTCAAATGGCCACATGTTCCAGGGACTCAGCCAGATGCAATGATACAAGGGTAAATAAGACTATCTTATTGCCTGCAAGTTGCTCATATAATAGTTTCTGGATAGAGACTAAAATTATAACAGCTTATGGTAAAACTTTATCATGCCCACACTAGAGTGAGGCATGAGGTACTAGTGCACAGAATCATACATTTTTATATTGGTTTAAAACTTTGAATGAGAAGATGTGAAGAATGAAGTCTCCCAGGTGTGTCTGACTCTGCGACCCGGTGGACTGTAGACTGCCAGGCTTCTCCATCTATTGGGATTCATTGGATTCTCCAGGCAAGAATACTGGAGTGGGTTGCCATTTCCTTCTCCAGGGGATTTTCCTGACCCAGGGACTGAACCCTGGTCTCCCACATTACAGGTAGACTCCTTAACCTCCGAGGCACCAGGGAAGTACCCTTGAATGAGAGATATTGAGATATATGAAAAGGATCAGAAGAACTTTCCTTGAGATATAAAAAATGGATCCACTGGGAATAAGATTTTAGATTTCTTAGAACTCTATATCATTTGGGAGACAAAAACACTTGTCTTTGGTATTTCTGCTCTTAATATGTGTAGTTGTATATATGTGTATATGTAAAATACACACATATTTTAACCTAATTGCTTGTTCCCAAATTGGAATACATATCTTTCAATAATATTCAAAATTTAGTAAAAATGAAACTCACTGTTGTTACTCTTAATTTTTATAACCATGCAATAACATGTTTATATTATTCCCATTTTATAAAAGAGCAATCAAGGGTAGAAAAGTTAAATGCCTTGTGCAAAATTATACAGCTATGAAGGGTAAACTTGAACCCAGCTCCTTTGATTTGAAAAACTGTATTTTCAATGCTCTCTATTACTGCCTTTGCATCATTTTAGCTTTTGCCATAGTTTCCAAATCTTTTTAGAGTAAAAAAAGTAGCACAAGCAATTGTAGCTACAAATTTCTGTATTATTCCACATCCCAGCATTTACCCAGATGCAAGGTGAGTGAGGCAAATGGATTTTGGGACATCTCTTTGAGGAATAGAGTCCTGCTTTTCCACGCCTCACCCCTATCCTGCAGACAAAATAATAAAGAGCTCACTCTTAAAAAAAAAAAAAAATCTGTATTATTCCTAGTGAGTATTCTAGTTTTCTCACTGGTCACTGCCTTTTATGCCCAGCTATCGTTCTCAAATGCTTTACATAATTGACAAAAAAAAAAAAAAAAAGTGGTCTTTTATTACAAAATGGGTACTTTATTCCTCTGGAAGGAGACAGTGAGAAGTATGTTAAATTAGGCAGGATAAACACTCATATTTGACTGTGTAGTTTACTTATATGGAGAAAAAGAGCAGATAAAAGCTACATTTTTGGTACTAAATAACCTGTCTTTTTAGGAATCATTGGACTTATTCTATCTCTTCAAATTTAAACACACTTGGAAGAATTCAGTCCCAATTAAATGAAAGACGACTGCTGAAGTAGTGCAGTGAGAAGTGTTGATGTGTTTGGGCTAAATAGCTGTCGATGACATTTTGTGAATATCTTGTTTATGAATATGTTGATTAGAAAATACAAGGCTTGATCACCCCGCTGGGTCATCTGGTGAGGCGGTAGAGTAATTTACTTAGAGTTTCTTCTTAATGTTCCTTGCTATTTTTATTTTGGGCTTATCACCTTTTTCTCCTAGCAGACTAAGGAGATGTTCCGTTCTACATGCTAGTCATAAACCTCCTCCCCCTCAACCTCCAAAGTCAGCCGATTTCTTTTATACCTTTCCTGCCAGCTGTAAGAAGGAGACAGACAAGATGAAGCCTTTCTCCTGTCAGACACTGACAGAGCAGAGAAATATAGACAGATGGATAACAGATAGTTGGGTTCTAAGTACCCTACAATTTATTGAGGCAAAAAGAGGAGAGTTGACTGGCAAATTACCTACACTGTTCACAAACCAGCAGGCAGCCCTGTTTGCCAGCTATCCAAATTGTTTCTGGGTAATTTGGCACATTTCTACTTTGTTGTGCTATATCTAAAGGTATGACTTTGAGTTTTGAAAACCCCCTGTTGTGAAAGATCTGCCCTACAACAAGCAATGTTTGCAATGTGGTATTATGAAAATACACACACTTTTGTTTGATCATCACCAAAACAAGATTTAAGGTATGATCTTTTAAAGTAGTAAAAGGACGAAATCACTTATCTTGTTTATAGAGATACTATTTATAGAACTTTCCTTTTCCTTTTGAACCCCCCCCCCCCCGCTTCTACAGCATTCACCAATGGAATGCTGAAATTTGAATTTAATGATGATCTTGATGGATTTCAAATGTGGAAGTTACTTTTCAAATCCATATTCTTTTTTTTTACCCTGCAGCAGACTTGAATGAAAATCACACATAACATAGACTAGTGCATTACATGTCTAGTCTCACATCATTTCTCTGTGATGTCTCACAGAAAGAGTTTCACAAGATACTTTAGGAAAGAAAGGAGACTGTGGTGAGGAAATCTGGAGTCAAAATTAGTACGGAAAAACAATGTTAAGCAGGTAGTTATACTATAGGATTTTGTAGAGTCTGTTACATATTGCATTGCTGTTGCTTTGTTGCTAAGTCATGTCCTTATTAAAAAACAGAGATATCACTTTGCCAACAAAGGTCCATATAGTCAAAGCTATGGTTTCTCCAGTAGGCATGTGTGGATATGAGAACTGAACCATCAAGAAGACTGAGTGCCCAAGAATTGATGCCTTTGAACTGTGGTGCTGGAAAAGACTCTTGAGAGTCTCTTGAACTGCAAGGAAATCAAACCAGTGAATCCTAAAGGAAATCAACCCTGAATATTCACCGGGAGTCTGTTACTGAAACTGAATCTTCAATACATTGGCCATCAGATGCGAAAAGCCAACTTATTTGACAAGACCCTGATGCTGGGAAAGATTGAAGGCAAAAGGAGAAGGGCGCCATCAGAGGATGAGATAGTTAGATAGTATCACCGACTCAATGGTCATACATTGGAGCAAATGCTGGGAGACTGTGAAAGACAGGGGAGCCTGGAGTATTGCAGTCCATGGGGGCACTAAGAGTCAGACATCACTTAGCGGCTGAACAACAAATTATATATTATTGTTTATCATGAAGGGGAAGTGGTAAATCACTTTTCTCAGGACACTACTCATTTTATCACATGCTGTGATCATTGGAATACTCTTTGTTAAGGTTTTTGCTTTACTTTTTCTTTTTTATTGGCTGTAGTATATGTAGGATCTTAGTTCCCTGATCAAAGATGGAAACTGTGACCCCTGCAGTGGAAGCACAGAGTCTGAACCATTGGATGCCATGGAAGTCCCATGGAATGCTCTTTGAAATAAGTACCATAGAAACTAATGTGGCTCAGTCGCCTTAGCAATTTTGTCATATTTTTCCCCAAAAGGGACAGTTGTCTTCCAGAGCTTTTGTGTTTACATTGAAAATATCACTCAAGGGATATTTTAAATTGGAAATATTAATTGTTACCATTATTTGCACGATAGATATTTGAAACCAAATGCTTCTTAAAACAATTTAGAACAGCTCACTCAGAATTAATAAGACATAGTTTTGATATCCTACTAGATATCAAGTGGTATAATGAGCAGTAGCTATGGGCTTCCCCCGTGGCTCAGCAGTAAAGAATCCATCTGGAATGCAGGAGATGTGGAGGAGATGTGGGTTCAGTCCCTGCATCGGGAAGATCCTCTGGAGAAGGAAATGGCAACCCACTCCAGTATTCTTGCCTGGAAAATTCCACGGGCAGAGGAGTCTGGTGGGCTACAGTCTACGATGTCACAAAGAGTCAGACTCAACTGAGCATACACATACAGGAATGCAACACTAAACAGCATCGAAGTGGTCATCAGCTTCATGGAGTCTTCAGTTTAGTCAATAGTTTATCACATTACCTGCTGACCTCCAAAGCATTACAGTGTAAAGTGCCTCAAACTGAAATCATCATCTTTCCCAACCCCTACGGCATACCCACTCCTTCCTATCTGTTCTGTATTTTAATAAATGGCATCATCATCTATTGAGCTACTGTAGTCAGAAATCACCTTGACTTTCCATCCTCCTCACCTCCCACTGTCAGTCAATCATTAAGTCTCATTAACTCTAACTCCTAAGTATCTTTCAATTTCTGATCTGTCCTTCAATCATCGCTGCTTCCATACTAGTACATCTTTATCCTCTCTTTGGAACACTTCTGTAATCTGTTGCCTTGCCCCCTCCCCCTCCTTCCCATTGGGCTTCTAATTCTAATCATGGTTATATTCTGGTAGTGTGTGTGTGTGTGTGTGTGTGTGCGCGCATGCACGCACACACACACACTTGCACCTGCATGTGCATGCATGCATGTGGGAGACCACAGAAAATATGTAGTTATTCTGATTTTCAGTTAAAATGTCAGTTTCTCAAAGATGTAATACCTACACTTCACATTGACTTGGTTATTTTTATATCATACTCATGTGTTACTTCAAATGTATTTTTTTGGTAACATGATTATACTTATCGTAAGTTGTTAAGTACAAGTCTGTCAGTTATAAACACATTGAGGACAGGGGCCAGGTCCATCTTTGTCCACAACATGAGACCTGTACCTGACTTAGCTAGAGATGTATAGAAGTATCTGCATGTTATTTATTTATTCCACGGCATTGCTTTTGTTGCTTCTGCAGGGTAGAATGTCTATATCACTCTTTTCTATATGTACTTCCACCCCCAAATTATTCATTCTTCAAAATTCAGATCAAGTGCACTTCCTGAGTGAATTATCCCATTATTGCCAGTGCCCCTAAGAATTAACCACCCCACAGAATACTTTTCCCTCTCTTTAGCATCCGTAATAATATCTATCTGCCTCCAACACACACACTCACTTACACATACATAATAGTATCTACTTTAAAGTAATTCCTTGCAGAGTACCTTGTGTAAAAGGATCTTTCAATAAGAACTTGAACCAAAATCAGTTTTGCTGACTCTGACTTTGTCCTGTTATGCAGAAAGATCTTTCTTTGTGCTCCGGTCACACATATCCTACTGCCTAATTTGATGTCACCAAACAAAGAACCTAACAGTTAAAATATCCAAGGACATTCTTTATTCACCCCAAACCTGTGCCTCCTGAATCCTTTCCCTCTAATCAAATGGTACCACCACCCACTTTCTCAGGTAGAGACTTTGACTGCAACTTTGGACCCTCATTTTCTCTCACTGCCCCTCCTCCTCCTATCAAATCTAAAAGCAGATGCTGTTAGTCTTCTCTCCAATCGTAGAATTTCAGATTTTCTCTGCATCAAGTTCAGCTATTTTATTTAGGCCACCATCATGTCTTTCCTGCTTCTGCACAACAGTTTCCTAAATGGTCATCCTGAGTTTGCTTTCACTCTTCACCAATCCCCTCCCTGAATAGAGGAAATAAAATATTTTTAAAATATAAATGAGATCACACAACTCAACTGCTGCAAAACTTTCAGTGGTTTTCTGTATCACAGAGCAGAAAAATGTCTTAGTACAAGACCCTGCATTCTATGATATGTCATAGCATGTGAACCACTTCTTGAGCCACCCCCACCATCCTATCCATCTACCTCACTTCATTTCCCTCAGCTCCTGGCAGAGGTTGACCTTTTCCTGTCGTTGCTCCTGACACTCCTGCCTGAAATGCACCTTCTCTACCTTCCACATGACGAGCAACCTGACTTACTTTAGGGCTCTACTGAAATGTCAGCTTTCCTGAATTGCTCTGGCAGTGCTACCTGAAATAACCTACCTTGTTCTTTTTAATATCTAATATTTGATTTCCCTTATAGCCATTATTACAGTTTGTAATCTTTTTTTCCTTTACAACTTCTTTGTTTGTGGCTTGGATTTACTCATGAAATGTCAGATTCCTGGGTGCAGGGGTGTGCGTGTGTTTAATCGCTTCAGTTGTGTTCAACTCTGTGCGACCCCATGGACTGTAACCCTCCAGGCTTCTCTGTTCATGGGGTTCTCCAGGCAAGAATACTGGAGTGGGTTGCCATGCCTTCCTTCAGGAGATCTTCCAGACCCAGGGATCCAACCCTGGATCTCTTAGTCTCCTGTGTTGGCAGGTACCTTCTTTATCACAGGTGCCACCGGACTATTATTTCTATAGTACATATATGAGGATTTTATGCTGAATAAATTAAGACATTTGAAATAACTAGGATATCATATACAACACAAGTAAAAAGAATATTAATAAAAAGATAAACCTGGCTGTGAATACTGGTTTAGGAGCTTAATAACCATGTGGTCTGTTCAAATCATGTAAACATATGGAGCTATATGAGTAGTTTTCTTTCCTGTAGAACCAACATGTAACTTTTTTCTTGTGACTTTTGAGATAATATATATGAAGTATATATAAAAAAGTTTTCTATGCCTGCATCAGGAGTTAAATATGGACAACAGTTTATTTAGTTTTCAGTAGTAAATAAGTAGTTGTAGTAATGTATGTGTGTGCCCAGTCACTCAATCATGTCTGACACGTTGTGACCCCATGGACTGTAGCCTGCCAGGCTCCTCTGTCCATGGGCTTTCCCAGAGAGAAATACTGGAGTGGGTTGCCCTTTCCTTCTCCAGGGGATCTTCCTGACCCAGGGACCAAACCAACATCTCCTTCATTGGCAGGTCTTTACTGCTGAGCCACCTGGGAAACCTTGCAGGAATAGCAATACTATGTATATAGATATTATCTTACAATAAGAAATATGAATATTAAGCCAACAAGGCTACAAAAATGAAGAAAAAGAATTATAGGCTCTGTTTGTAGAAAGAAAATACATTTCAGATTTTTTTAATCTTAGATTATTTTTTAAAATCTTGCTTTAGATTATAATTGTATAATTATATGCCTCAGTTCAGTTGTTCAGTCATGTCCGACTCTTTGCGACCCCACGGACTGCATGCAGCACACCACACCTCCCTGTTCATCACCAACTCCCGGAGCTTGCTCAAACTCATGTCCATCCAGTCAATCCAACTGGACTTATGTCCATCCAACAATCTCAACCTCTGTTGTCCCCTTCTATTCCCACCTTCAATCTTTCCCATCATCAGGGTCTTTTTCAATGAGTCAGTTCTTCACATCAGGTGGCCAAAATATTGGAGTTTCAGCTTCAGCATCAATCCTTCCAATGAATATTCAGGACTGATCTCCTTTAGGATGGACTGGTTGGATCTTCTTGCTGTCCAAGGGACTCTCAAGAGTCTCTCCAACACCACAGTTCAAAAGCACCAATTCTTCAGCACTCAGCTTTCTTTATAGTCCAACTCTCACATCCATACATGACTACTGGAAAAACCAAAGCTTTAACTAGATGGACCTTTGTTGGCAAAGTAATGTCTCTGCTTTTTAATATGCTATCTAGGTTGGTCATAACTTTACTTCCAAGGAGCAAGCATCTTAATTTCAAGGCTGCAGTCACCATCTGCTGTAATATGGGGGCCCAAAAGAATGGGGTCTCTCACTGTTTCCATTGTATCCCCATTTATTTGTCATGAAGTGATGGGACCAGATGCCATGATCTTAGTTTTCTGAATGTTGAACTTTAAGCAAACTTCTTCCCTCTCCTCTTTCACTTTCATCAAGAGGCTCTTTGGTTCTTCTTCACTTTCTGCCATGAGGGTGGTGTCATCTGCATATCTGAGGTTATTGATATTTCTCCCAGCAATCTTGATTCCAGCTTTTGCTTCATCCAGCCTGGTATTTCTCATGATGTACTCTGCATATAAGTTAAATAAGCAGGGTGACAATATACAGCCTTGACGTACTCCTTTTCCTATTTGGAACCAGTCTGTTGTTCCATGTCCAGTTCCAACTGTTCCTTCTTGACCTGCATACAGATTTCTCAGGAGGCAAGTCAGGTGGCCTGGTATTCCCATCTCTTGAAGAATTTTCCAAAATTTATTGTGATCCACACAGTCAAAGGCTTTGGCGTAGTCAATAAAGCAGAAGTAGATGTTTTTCTGGAACTCTCTTGCTTTTTCGATGATCCAATGGATGTTGGCAATTCAATCTCTGGTATTTGATATTTACTTTTAAGAATAATGAAAAGAAAGAGAGTTCAGATACATTGACTCAGTCGATTCGCCACAATTTCTAATAAAAGGACTTCTCTTATGATGGGAAATTAGGGAGATCCAGTGGCTCAGCAGTAAAGAAACTACCTGCCAATGAAGGAGATGCAAGTTTGATCCCTGGGTCAAGTAGGTCCCCTGGAGAAGGGAATGGCAGCCTGCTCCAGTATTCCTGCCTGGATAATCCCATGGATAGAGGCACCTGGAAGGCTACAGTCTATGTGGTAATAAAGAGTTTGACCGGAGTCATTAGAGCATGCATACACATGATGGGAGATTTGAGCTCTATAACTCTCTACCAATTTCCAGTTGTTTAAAATGAACCCCAGGCATCTCTGAAATATGGTAGTTAGTAAGCATTTCTGAATATGTGTACCATAGTCTGTGTTAGTTACCTTTGGGATATTTTTCGTGCTTCCAGTAAAATATTTTTACTACTTTTCTTTCAAATAATCACTTCAGTCCCATTGCATCTATTTAGAAAATGTTGAAAACTTTCGTTGTCTCTTTCCTAGTCATTCCCTCATCTCTAGCTAGCTTTTAACCTCCATGCCATTTTGACATGGAGATTAAAAATTTCCTGCACCAATCATAAGATATGTGACCTTTTATGTCCAAAAAGAAAAGGATATAGAAAAAGATGATATCATCTGTGGGGAGAGTCGGTTCAACTCCAGAAAATATCTCTGTGTGCCTCATTTTTATTATGTAGCTTTGTTCCCAGACCATTTTTCCCCTGCGTATTTATGTCACGAAGATATTTGATTCAGTTTCATGTATTTGTATGTCTCTTTCATTTCTAACAGGAAACATTAATAAGAAGGAAAGATTAGGAGTGAGATTTTGAGTTTGGTATATGAGAACTAGGACATGTATGGCATGCTTAGTTTGAAATGAAGAAGGTCAGGTGCATTAGATGGCTAGATAATTGAGTGATAGCAGCCTAAACCCTGAATTAATATATCTTCAAGGGAAAAAAGAGCAATAGCATTTTCTGTAGCCTCTCTGCAGCAGCTCATAGCCAGTTGATATTGACCTTTACTGGTCAGTTTGCATGTTGCAATTATTTGTTTATGTAGCCAATTACAAATCTGTCGCTTACGCTTTGCAATAACTTTTCTGAATGCATATGAACTTTAATGCATGATCCAGAAACTTGAAACATGTTTTTCTCCATATTTCTTTTTCAAATAGCAGAAGACAGCTATTGGCTTCATTCAGTGATTATGTTCAACTGCAGTTTTCTGGATCTGGCGTGTGATAGGCAAAAACAGCATGAAAAAAGGCTCTATTCAGGATTAGGTTTTGTTATCCTATTTGGTGATTAAAACTTCTAGGCCCCTGCAAAAATATTGATTAACCCCAGTGTCCTTCCAGTAAGCCTTCTAAATGCCCTGCAAGCTGACAGTTCCATATGGACTATGCTGCGCTCTGTAAGACTTCTCACATGTCAGCACTGTTATCATTCTGTGACCAACCCATGCCGTGTGAATGACTATAGTGTACCTAAAGTGAGGGACCATAAGTTAGAGATTTAAAGTTAGTATTCTTGCTTGGATTGCCTACAATTCTTTTTGGAAATAAGGCACATATCCCAAAATTAGTTCAGTTTTTTTTTTTTTTCCCAGCTTTTTATTTTATGTTGGAGTATATTTGGTTAACAATATTGTATTAATTTCAGGTGTACAACAAACTGATTCAGTTACATATACCTGTGTCTGTTCTATTTTAAATTCTTTTCCCAATTAGGTTGTTATATAATATTGAACAGAGTTACTGGTGCTATACAGTAAGTTCTTGTTGGTTATACATTTTAAATATGGCCATTAGGGAGTTTGGAATTGACTTAATTTCAGTTTTTTAGTGGTTTAAACAAAATGTGGTTTTACATTTTCAATTACCATATAAGATTGGAGCCACTTATTATTTTCGGAAATATTTTTTACCTGTTCCTGGTTGAGTGTTTCTGTATAAGAGCTTACTTGGATACTCTGTGTTTAAACATAGGAGTCAATAAAATAAAATAAAAATAATAATTTTTATTATCTAATAATCTGGGTCAGAAATTTGGGTGGAACTCATTTCAGTGAGTTTTCTGTCCCAAATGATGTCAATGGCTTTGTTTGTTGATATCCAGCTGACAAATGTACTGTTCGAGGGAATCTAAGAGGTGTCCTTTTATACACAAAGTGTTTTTGCAATGATACCTGAAGCCTGAACTCAGCAAGTCCTATCCATCAGAAAGTCCATAAGTGGTATCTTCAGGGTGGCACACTCAGGCTTCCTATATGGTAGCTCAGAGATTCTCCAGTGTGGAAAGAGGTGCAGCAGAAGTTGAAGGCATCTCATAACTTAGCCTTGAAATCCTAAAATATCACTTTTGGTCTGTTCTATTGGTCAAGCAAATCACCAAGGCCAATCTAAATTTAGGAAAGAAGAACTGGACTCCAGCTCTCAGTTAGGGAGAAATGGCAAAGAACTTGTGATTATCCTTAATGTCTCACATTGCCTTATTTTGTTTCGGTCATGATATATGTTGGGTGAGTTCCACCATGTAGTTGTGCGTGCATGCTCCATTGTTTCTGACTCTTCGTGACCCCAAGGACTGTAGCCTGTCAGGCTTCTCTATCTCTAGAATTTTCAGGCAAGATTACTGGAGTGGGTTGCCGTTTACTCCTCCAGGGGATCTTCCCACCTCAGGGATCAAACCCATGTCTCCTGTGTCTCCTGCATTGGTAGGTGGATTCTTTACCATTGAACCACTTGGGAAGTTTCTACCATAGTGTAGAACAATTAAGGTGGCAGGATAGTAACACTGGGTCAACTAAAAATTGACCTTCAATATCATTTCTCCTTCATTCATTCATTTATTAATTCATTCAACAAACAATTGACACTTCATCACATGCAGGCATTGTCCCAGGTGATGAGGAAATGAAGCTGAATCTCTCATTAAATTCTATCAAGGGGATGTAAAAAAATTTACAGATACACTCTACTGCAGATAATCATTGGCTGATTTATGCAGTCAATATTTACATCAGCCCAATAAAGTGGATGTTTATAAGTCATGCTTAGAAGTCAAATCAGAAAAATGAAGTTCATAGAAAAAATCTTACTGAAGTTCACACAGCTTGTAATTTAAAAAGTCAGGTATATTATGATGGAGATCAATCAATTTGATTTTAGTAGCAAATAGATTATTTCCTTTTTATTACAAAATTACATTATTTCTGGAATAATTTAGAAAACACAGTAAATCAGAAAATGGTATGAAAAGTCATGGATCTGTATTTCTACTGCTTAGATATGTTCAGTGTTATTACTTGAGTATATGCCTGTTTCTGTTCACCATTGTTATGAAACTATCCCCCAAACTTTGTGGCTTAAAATAACAACCATTTATTTGGCTCACTATTGTGTGGGTTGTTAATTTAAGCTGAGCTCCGCTGAGCTCTCCCTCCTGCTCTAGGTTGGTTTTACAAGCTTCTGTGTCCAGCTGTGAGTTAGCTGGCTAACTTTGCTTCTGGGTATTGGCTGGCTGATGGCTGGGAAGCCACAGGTCACTCACACATGGCCTCTCCTATGACAGCAGGTTAGCCTGAGCTGGTTAAAATGCCAATCACACGATTCAAAAAGAGGGGACAGAGGTGTGAGATGCCTCTTGAGGCTAGGACTGGCATATTAAAACAAAGTGAGTTACAAGACCAGCCCTGGTTAAAGGGAGGGGACATTAACTCCAACTCTTGACATGAAGAGATGTGAAGTTGTATTTCAAAGGGCATGGGCTCAGAAAAGGGTAAAGAATTGCAGCCACTTTTTTTTTTTTTTTTCAATTAAACTGGAACAACTCTTCCATGTTTCTACCCACCATGCAGGCCTTTTTAAGTAAACAGAAATATGAACATAAAGACACCAAAATTTTATATGTGCTCAGACCCTCACTTGTGTCTAACTCTTTGCAACCCCATGGACTGTAGTCCACCAGGCTTCTCTGTCCATGGAATTCTCCAGGAAAGAATACTGGAGTGGTTTGCCATGCCCTCCTCCAGGAGATCTTCCCAACCCAGGAATCTAACCACTGTCTGTCTATTTCTCCTGCATCAGTAGGCAGATTCTTTACTACTAGTGCCATTTGGGAAGAATAGTTATTAATGCCCTGCCCTTTGCTCACTCAGTCATATCCAGCTCTTTTGTGACCCCATGATCTCTAGCCTGCCAGGCTCCTCTGTACATGGAATTTCCCAGGCAGGAATACTGAAGCGCATTGCCATTTCCTTCTCCATGAAAATACCCTAGGTGCCCCCAAAGGCCACTTCTCCAATTGTGTTTTAAACATGCTACCCCAGATTACAACAAGGCATGAGAGACAGAAGTCAAAGGGTGTCTCCCTAGCTCTGAGGTGAAGTGGAAGTCACCCAGTCATGTCCAACTCTTTGTGACCCTATTGACTATAGCCCACCATGCTCCTCTGTCCAGGCAAGAATACTGGAGTAGGTTGTCATTTCCTTCTCCAGGAAATCTTCCTGACCTACGGATCAAACTTAGGTCTCCTGCATTGCAGGCAGCCTTTTTACTGTCTGAGCCATCATGGCATATGGAGCTCTAAGGTACCTAGCTCTATATTACAGATATACTCTCAGCAATGGCTTGGGTTAAAACCTAGTGCTACTATGCTTGTGTCTGACAATAATCTGGGGGCAAACTGGTTTTCTAAAGGGTTTCTGTAGACTGCTCCTGCTGTCTACAATAAATATTTCCATCCCTCTTGTGAAGCTGAATGCCACAGAATTGATGCTTTTTAACTGAGGTGTTGGAGGAGACTCTAGAGTCCCTTGGACTGCAAGGAGATCCAACCAGTCTATCCTAAAGCAAATCAGTCCTGAATATTCATTGGAAGGACTGATGCTGAAGCTGAACCACCAATCCTTTGGCCACCTGATGTGAAGAACTGACTCATTGGAAAAGACCCTGATGCTGGGAAAGATTGAAGGCGGGAGAAGAAGGGGATGACAGAGGTGAGATGGTTGGATGGCATCACTGACTCAGTGGACATGAGTTTGAGTAAACTCTGGGAGTTGGTGATGGACGGGGAGGTCTGGCGTGCTGCAGTCCCTGGGGTCTCAAAGAGTTGGACACGACTGAGCAACTGAACTGAACTTGCTTTCTACATGACTGCTTCTTATTTTTCTTTGTAATTGCCATATCCTTAGTGACTCAGTTATGAGTTTAATCCCCAGAAATTTATGTTAAAATCCTAACTTTTGTTACCATAAGTGTGACCTCACTTGGAAATAGATTTTTTTACAGTTGTACTCAACTTAAAATGAGATCTTTAGAGTGGGCCTTAGTTCAACAGCATTGATGGCTTTATAAGAAGGGGAAATTTAGACACAAAGACCAACATGCACAGAGGAAGGATGGAGAGAATGTAGGGATAGACGGGAGAAGATAATGGAGTATTACAGTGGAGCAATGCATCTGCAAGTCAAAAATTCCAAGAATTGACAGGAAGCACAAGAGGCTAAAAGAGGCAAGATAAAATTCTTCTGTACATCCTTCAGAGTGAACCTGGCCCTGCCAACATACTGATTTCAGACTTCTAGCCCCTAGAGCTGTGAGAGAATACACTTTGATTAAGTCACTGGGTCTATGACACTGTGGTACATCAGCTCTAGGAAACCGATCCAGGGCCTCAAATCTTCATGCTTACTAACCATCTTTCACTTTGCATTATCTTTTATTGAGTATTTTTTCCTTCAAGCCCTTATTACATGAGAAGTCTTCACATGCGTGTGTCTAATTTTGTGTTTGCCATTTCTTTTTTCTGTAGTCAAGGCCTGTGTCTTCCATATTCACTTGTATAGCCCCAGCTTTCTGCCTGATATATGAGCAGCAGTCAATGCATTATTTGCTGCAAACATAAATGAAGATATAGGGCTGGGGAAGTCAAGAAAACAATGCCTCCAAGTGGAGAATCAGGATGAAGAATGTCAAATGCTGACATGGAATCAGAGGCAAAAGAGGCCATTGGATTTTGTGATCTTGTGGAAGCAGTTGGTAACCTTTGAGCAGTTTCAGGAAAGTGGGTGTGGCAGAAGCCATAATATACCCAAGTAAACACTGAGGTGACAATGAAGAATCACAGGACGCAGGTGTAGAGTGCCCTTTCGAGAAAGCTGGCAGTGAGAAAAGGAAAGTAACAGAGCAGAGCCTTACATTTGGATCTTTATCTAAATAAAATGGCAAGAGAATGTTCAAATATGAAAGGAGGCTAGTAGTTTATTAAGAATAGTAGGAACTTCTCGGAGTTTGAGATTTGAGGAGAAAATATTAAGTGGAAGGAAAGAAGGGGCTGTTATGAAGCAACAACTTTTTTTTTTCATTTATTTTTATTAGTTGGAGGCTAATTACTTTACATTATTGTAGTGGTTTTTGCCATACATCGACATGAATCAGCCGTGAATCTACATGTGTTCCCCATCCCGATCCCCCCTCCTGCCTCCCTCCCCAAATATGGTAACAATAACCCTATATGCAAAACAGAAGCAAGGTCTTAAAACATGTAGGAGAGATCAAAATCAATAATAAACAGTAGATGGCTTTGCCACATCTCTTACTCAGGAATGAGAATAAATCAAGATAATGATGAAAACAGAGTGCCATACAGTATCATACTGAGTGGTTTGCATTTTGTTTTGGTGCTTGCTTTTGGAGCAAATTTTATCTCCTTTACTTGATTATAAACATTTTCAGATACAGACTTTCCTCTATACATACAAATCAGTGTAAAGAGGATATTTTAAGTGATATACTCTTATAATAAGTCATATGTAGTTTATATTTCCTAGGAAGACTTTTGTTCTCACGTTTATGCTCAGCTTTAAACCTGTTAGATATTTCATTCCTGGAGAGGGATGGAAGAGTTATTTTCACTAAGTTAGTTTTATTAACAGACCTCCTATTGATTGAGTGCCTATTTATGCCAGTCCTGGTCCTAAGCTTTTTAAATCATTTGTCCCTGGAAATAACACAAATTGATATCGTTTGTATTTTTATAGAGATGGTGAAATTGAGGTTTAGAGAGATTACTTGTCTAAAATCCACAGGAAGAGGCAGTAGAATTTACAAGGGCCTCTCTGCAGAGCTTCAAGCCTTAACCTCTGCGTTATTGCAAAAGTAATTACACAAAACAGTTGCCCTAAAGGTAATTCTAGCTGTTTGTTAAGGTGTATTTCTCAAGTTTAATTATCTCTTAAAAATACTGTTTACTCTAAGAGCAGTAATAATAAGTCATGTTTCTACTGACTTTCAAACAAGTTGATAATTTTCTTTGGGGTTTGTTCCACACTTTCCTATCTGTACTCCTGACAATTCCCTATTTCATTAACATTTTAAAAATAAGGAACCTAAAATTTTACATAAATAAAATGATTAACAAAAGATAGTCTAAGCAATAAAATCTCCAATTTCCTTGTCTCTGGTATCTCTTCCAAAGAAACACTTGGCAATAGTGAATCTCTTTTAAAATAAATATTGATGCGTCCATTTGAAAACTAATAAAACCTAATGCCTTCCTCAGTTGGTGGCAATAAAAATGAAGTGTGCATTGTTCAAGGTGGCCTTAATAGCTGACAGTGAGACTGAGTCAGATTTTATAAGCATTTTGAATTCTATTACTCAGCAATTATTGTTAGCGTGGGCATTGGTATGTGCAATTATCTAATGTTTAAATTATCTAAATCAATATGTAGGTAGTAAAAGCTTAGACTTATAACTTTAAAATGATACACGTGAACTCATTTGACACAATGTTAATGTGTCTGTCCTATTTAGCCTATATTTATACCTTGTAAACCAGGTTAATTTAAAAGTTTAAGGTACAGGCTGCCATAACATTATAAACTGAATGTTACCATTATAAGGAAAATAAGTAATGTTGTAGACAAGCAAATGCGCTTGCTTTCCACTGCTGTCCCTAACATTGTTTTTCCTTCATAAATTGCAAGTCTTCAAACAATTGCAGAGAGAAACTCTGTTTGCTCAGTCACTAGATATTTAATTTGGCTTCCCAGGTGGCACAGTGGTTAAGAATTCTGCCAAGGTAGGAGACACAGGGTCTATCTCTGGGTCAGGAATATTCCCTGGAATAGGAACTGGCAATCCACTCCAGTATTGCCTGGAGAATTCCATGGACAGAGGAGCCTGGCAGGCTGCAGTCCATAGGGTTGCAAAGAGTCAGATGGGGCTGGGCATGAGCATAAGATAGTCAATTCACTGATTCTTTTCACATATTCCAAATTTGATCACTTTTTAATTCTTATACTTTTCTGTAGGCATACAAAGATTTTTGCATACTTCATGTAAAACGTTCCATATTCTGCTTTTAAGAAATATTTTTTTGCATGGGTTTACAGTAGCACATTGAGGTCAGTTAACATTGGGATTACATTTGTATCAAAGAAGCGACAGCTAAGATTCGATTTAGCAACTGTTAAGTGGTACTAGTGAGCAGGTTTTGAACTTAGGCCGAGAAGGATCTGTAAGTGCAACTGTGAATTTTATCACATACAATGAAGTAAAATGATTTGGGTAATGAAGAAACAGCCCTAGGTTTAAATGTTTATACACTGAAATCTTAATATGCATTCAGTACTAAAAAGGTCATTTCTGCATCACCTCATATTGTCCATATGTGAAACTCGCTTTGTGATCACCAGGAGTTCCAGGTTTATTCACACTGACAACTGACCTGCAGAGGGTAAATAGCTCTGCAAAGCATGTCTGGATTGAGAAGGACATTGAGAGGTTATCTTCCGTGTCTCTCTGCTTCCAGCAAGGCCACACTTAAATCATCGCAATAACATGGACATCCTTTTATTAAAGCTTTTCAGCAAGAATATTTCTTAGCTCTCCTTATTTAACCATGTAATATTTAACAACTCTCATCATCATCTTTCATTTTAATATATTCCTCCACTCTCCTTGGTTCAATTTTGTATTAAAAAATCCATTTCCTAATTTTTCTTTCTACAGGAGAATATATCTATTATCTACATGTGATTTTTTTCCCCCTCTTACATCTTTCAACAGGATCAGGAGCCAGCTGAAATTAGAATTTAATTCTGCTTTCTTTAAACATTTTCTGAACCAAGCATTCCTTTTGTTCCAATTATTTCTTTCTGTAATGTTTCTCACACCCTTCTAGATGTTCAGAAAAGCTTTTATACCTGTGCAATCTTTTTCTTAATTTTGTTTCTAATGAACTTGCATGTGTGGACATGACTCCACCTTTTCCTTTTCTTTTCTTTTTTGGTCTTGCCACTCAGCTTATGGGATGTCAGTTCCCCATGGGATTGAACCCATGATCCTGCAGTGGAAGCATGGGGTCTTAATGGCTGGATGGCCAGGGAATTTCCATTCCACCTTTTTCATGTCAGTATCTTAATTTCTTTCCTGTCTTTGCCTGCCCACTAAACACATGGAGCAAAACTCCAACTCTGAACTTGTCCGTGTTCAACTGCTTCAGATCTAATACTGGACTGTTGATTGAGCTCTGTAAAAACTCTTGGTTTCCGACAGCATGATGACCCTCAATATTGCTTAGAAATTCTGTCCTTTCCCTAGTTCATTCTCTCCTGTTTTCTAAGGTAACTATTTCAAACCTTCTCGACTCTTTAAAAATCACCTTTGCTAGGACCACTCTCCTTGCTATGCGTGAGTGACCTTGGCTTCTACTTCACAGAGGGAATAAAATCCTCACAAATCCTTTGAACTTGCTGTATCCCTCCTCCACAACACTCTCCCCACTCCACACACACATAAATGCTTTTCCCCCCCTCTTGTTAGCTGTTCTTGTCTAAGGCTGGTTACTGCACATCTGCATCTCATTGCTTCCCACAAGATAAATTTTCTCTTAATTGTGTTTCTTCAATCTGTTTGGTGCCATCCTGTCACTATTTAATCATGTTCAAGTTTTTCCATTTAATCAAAAGAACAATAATAAATCTCTTCAACCCATCTCCAGATCTACCTCCTTCCCTTTGCTTCACTTGAAAGTGAAAGAAAAGTGAAGTCGCTCAGTCGTGTCTGACTCTGCAACCCCATGTACTGTAACTTACCATGCTCCTCCGTTCATGGGATTTTCCAGGCAAGAATACTGGAGTGGGTTGCCATTTCCTTCTCCAGGAGGTCTTCCCGACCCAGGGATTGAACCCAGGTCTCCCACATTGTAGGCAGGCGCTTTACCATATGATGGTCTAGTATTTATAAGAGTTGCTTACACTTGCTGTCTGTTTTTCTCATCTGTCATTCATCAGCCAGCTTGTATTGCCTGTCTTCATATCTGGTTGAACCACTTTCTCACACATCACTAATAATTTGCTTGTGTGAAAATACAATGAATATGTTCATTTGATGTTTTATTTGACTTCTCAAAACATTTCACAATGTGGACAATTCTTAAGTTGAAACACCCTCATTCATCAGCTTCTTAAGCACCACCTACCTCTGATTTTTTGGTTACTGAACTGAAACCTTCCTTGAATTTTCTTTCTTAACGCACCAGTTAAATGTTGATGTCTGTAAGAATTCTACATATGTTTACACAGGATTGTTCTCACCTATTCTTATGGCTGTAATGAATGACTTTATAATTTCTATTCACTTTCAGATATATTTCTGCTCTTTCAGTGCACATATTCAGCTTGCAATTTAATCTATTTACTTGACTGTTCTTCAGATAGTGGTTCAGTGTCTGAGCTGGTCATTTACTAGCAAGTAATTTTCTTCCTTATCATTCCCAAAATGAGTGTGCTACCAATTTCCAATCATAAACATTTATGGCATAAATTCCTCAATCACCAAATCCTACTGTTTTAATGTCCTCAGCATTTACCTTATTCTAGGCCACAATTATTTCTTGCTTAGATGATGGTGGATTCATTAATTCTTCCCATTGATTCTCTAGGTTGCAAGAAGTTTTTTGTTTTTTTTTTCCCCTGATCTGATCATTTGCGTCTAATTCTTTGCTGTTGTTGTTGTTCAATTTCTAAGTCATGTCTGACTCTCTGCAATGCCATGGATAGGCTTCTCTGTCCTTCACCATCTCCCAGAGATTGCTCAAACTCATGTCCATAGAGTCAGTGAGGCATCTAACCATCTCATCGTCTGTCACTCCCTTCTCCTCATACCCTCAAACTTTTCCAGCATCAGGGTCTTTTCGAATGACTTGT
Source organism: Odocoileus virginianus (assembly GCF_023699985.2). Classification (NCBI taxonomy): domain Eukaryota; kingdom Metazoa; phylum Chordata; class Mammalia; order Artiodactyla; family Cervidae; genus Odocoileus; species Odocoileus virginianus. The sequence continues at coordinate 30,705,778 of NC_069698.1, read as the reverse complement.
CTCTTCGCATCAGTTGGCCAAAGTACTGGAGCTTCAACTTCAGCATCAATAATGCAGCACATTACCTAAGGTATTGATTGCTTTATTTTGATTCATAGAGTTTCATATAGAAAACTTAAACATATATGTGCTCAGTGACAGTGCAGATATAATAAAACATTTAAGTGATTTATACTCTAATATTAAATGTGTGTAGGAGTGCTGATATATACATATACTTAGAATCAGAAAAATTTTGAAACAGATTTTGCTGTGACTTTCTCAAGAATAATATTTATTTATCATGATAGCTGAAATAAAAGGACTAGTTTACCCAAATTTGAGTTCAATCTACTATTGGTGTGTTTTTGTTACTGAAGCAGGCCCCATGTTTAAAATTCCAAGTATTATATAGGTAACTTATTTTAATTCCATGGAAGAAGAGTAATTGAATTAGTCTAAAAGAGTTATGCCAAAGAATGTTCAAACTACCACACAACTGCACTCATCTCACAGGCTAGCAAAGTAATGCTCAAATTTCTCCAAGCCAGGCTTCAACAGTACATGAACTGTAAACTTCCAGATGTTCAAGCTGGATTTTGAAAAGGCAGATGAACCAGAGATCAATTTGCCAACATCCATTGGATCATTGAAAAAGCAGTAGAGTTCAGAAAAACATCTACTTCTGCTTGATTGACTATGCCAAAGCCTTTGACTGTATGGATCACAACAAACTGGAAAATTCTTAAAGAGACGGGAATACCAGACCACCTGACCTGCCTCTTGAGAAATCTGTATGCAGGTCAAGAAGCAACAGTTGGAACTGGACATGGAACGACAGACTGGTTGCAAGTAGGGAAAGGAGTACGTCAAGGCTGTATATGGTCACCCTGCTTATTTAACTATATGCAGAGTACATCATGAGAAATGCTGGGCTCAATGAAGCACAAGCTGAAATCAAGATTTTTGGGAGACATATCAATAACCTCAGGTACATAGATGATACCACCCTTATGGCAGCAAGTGAAGAACTAAAGAGGCTCTTGATGAAAGTGAAAGAGGAGAGTGAAAAAGTTTGCTTAAAACTCAACATTCAGAAAACTAAGATCATGGCATCTGCTCCCATCACTTCATGGCAAATACATGGGGAAATAATGGAAACGGTGAGAGACTTTATTATTTTGGGGCTCCAAAATCACGGCAGTTGGTGCCTGCAGTCATGAAATTAAAAGACGCTTGCTCCTTGCAAGAAAAGCTATAACCAACCTAGACAGCATATTAAAAAGCAGAGACATTACTTTGCCAACAAAAGTCTGTCTTGTCAAAGCTATGGTTTTTCCAGTAGTCATGTATGGATGTGAGAGTTGGACTATAAAGAAAGCTGAGTGCCAAAGAATTGATGCTTTTTAACTGTGGTGTTGGAGAAGACTCTTGAGGGTCCCTTGGACAGCAAGGAGATCCAACCAGTCCATCCTAAAGGAAGTCAGTCCTGACTATTCATCGGAAGGACTAATGCTGAAACTCCACTACTTTGGCTACCTGATGCGAAGAACGGACTCCTTAGAGAAGATTGAAGATGCTGGGAAAGATTGAAGGCAGGAGGAGACAGGAATGACAGAGGATGTGATGGTTGGGTTGCATCACCAACTGGGTGGGAATGAGTTTGAGTAAGCTCCAAGGTGTTGGTGATGGCCAGGGAGGCCTGGCGTGCTGCAGTCCATGGGGTTGCAAAGAGTTGGACATGACTGAGTGACAGAACTGAACTGATGAGCTTTTAGGGAGTGCCACTCCCACCCCTGGCATATTTGACTTTTATGCCATCATCAAGGCAGGCTTTGATACTCTGGCCTTCTAGTGGGGACCTGGAGCTGCCAGGGCTCTCCTGAGGATGTTTCACCTTGCTGCTACTCTGGGTGATCTTATTTTCATCCCTCATGGGTATTTATAGCCAAAAAACTAAAAAGTTTCAAATAGGAGAAATACTTAATGCTGATGAAAACTACAATATCATGATAATGCTGACTGATGATAAGATTGTCTATAATTGAATGTTTTGTATTTACCAGGCACTAGGCTAAGAATTTCACATATTGACCTTTATGTCAATATGAGAATAGGTATTATTATAATCCCTGACATATTATTAGCTATGTTATAGATGAGTGTTCTCTGGGGTAAAGTGTGTGTCTTTATATATATATATATATATATATATACATAAACTAATACATATAGGTACATAGAACTGTATGAAGCATATATCTATAATACCCAAAATTGCCACAGAACATTTTTATTTGGGCTACTTTTAGTTATCAATTTTTCAGTGTGAACTGGGTATCCAAATCTCAAAGGGCTAGTCTAAGAAATGAAAAATGAGACAGCACACTCCAAATAATAATTTTCTCCTAAAATTCATGTTTCTACTGTGAGATTTCTCAAAGGTAAACTATAATTCATTTAATATCTTATTCCTGTCTTTCTGCATGAAAAATGGCAAATGCTGTAAGGAAAAACTGACAAAATTCAAGCAGGTTTTGAAAACTAAAGATAATCCAATTATATATTAGACATGGAGGCCATTGCCATTTATCCTTGTCATCCTTATTTTCTAAGGGTCATGCAACCAGAAACCACCATTCTGAATAAAATGATATATGATATTAATAGCCAATTGGAGGAAACAATTTACTTCACTATAAATACTAACTAGATATTAAGTAAACAAATAATCTATTGTGACATAAAATGGTCTCCATGGTATTAATCTAATTTAGTGTGGATAAGTGATGGCTTGCAGCTCAATGATGCCAGTACTTTAAACATGTCTTGGATGTCTCTGGTGCAAATTGAAATGTGACCTCAGCCAGTTGTTAAGTTGTTAGCTATGCTGACATTCCCAGCTGAGTGACAACATATCCTTCATCTTTCCAGGAGTAAAGATCCACTGACCTAATTAATCTCTTTGTAGATTTAGATCTAGAAATGGATATATTTTAGGTATAAAATAAAACTGTTATTACTGTTAGTATTCTGAGTTTTTCTAAGCAATGAGGTTATATTTTTCCATTTAATGCTCACAACATGTGTGCAAGTTGTGGTTATCTCTGTCTCACAGATGAGAAAATGGAGAGTCCATGAAGTTAACTAAATTCACCCAGGACATACAGCTCGTGACTGGCAGATACAGAATTTTCCTCTGTGCAACTCACTTCCAAGCAATTTTAAAGCAAGGATGTTTTGAAATCTGCTTGTTGCTCATATATGAATAATTGGTATGTTAGTTACCTTTGCAGGGGCAGGTTAAAAAAAGTCTTAAGTATTTAGCAAGATAATGCAATTATGTTGATTTTACATCGGTTGGACATTGTAGTTTTGCTATGTCCCACTCTTTACGCTTTTAAGTTCTGACAATTTCAACCAACTCTTTTTTTTCTTTTTAAGTTGCAGGATAATTGCTTTAGTGTTGTGTTAGTTTCTGCTGTACCACAAAGTGAACCGGCTGTATGTATACATACAGCCCTCCCTCTTAGACCTCGCTCTCAAATGCTCCCTATTTCCCACACCTCTAGGTCACCCAGAGCACCCAGCTCAGCTCACTGTGCTATATAGCAGCTTCCCACTAGCTATTTGTTTTACACATGGTAGGGTATATATGTCCATCCTTCAGTTCAGTTCAGTTCAGTTCAGTCGCTCAGTCGTGTCCAACTCTTCGCGACCCCATGAACCGCAGCACGCCAGGCCTCCCTGTCCATCACCAACTCCCGGAATTCACCCAAACTCATGTCCATTGAGTCAGTGATGCCATCCAACCATCTCATCCTCTGTTTAATCCCACCCTCCCTGCCCCCTTCCACATCCACACATCCATTCCCTGTGTCTATATCTCTATTCCCGCACCAGAACTAGGCCTCCATTCCTGAATCGCATTCTGCTCTGTATGACTCAATGCTTTTATATACACTATTCCCTCTGCTTTGAAGGCCCTCCCCCTACCCCCTGTCACCTAGTATTTACATCCATACATCCGACTATCTAATAAACCCCTGTTCCCCCTTCACACCTGTGTCAGTTTCCTGTTGGTACCATGGCAGCTTAAACAGCAGAAGGCCACCGTTGTTGACTCTGAAGTTAGAAGCAGGGGGCCCAAAGCCAAGGAACGCAGTTGCCTCTAGAAACTGGGAAATGCCCTTGGTTTATATAAGCAGCAAAAATACTGAGACAAGATCTTGGGACCATGAGAAATTAAATTCAACCATCCATCTCAGTGAGCTTCCAATGAAACATCATTTGTTAACAGCTTGATCTTAGCCCTTTGAGACCTTCAGAAGATTTCTGACCTACAGAACTGCGACATAATAATCATGTATTTTTGAGTTTATGGTTATACCGTTTATTATAATTTTGTAAGACACTGAATGTAAAAATGAGCAACAGCCAGATCACATATAAAAATATAGAGCCGACCTTCAACCTCTGTAGCAACCAGTCCAGGAGGTGAAACCACCACCTGTGTAACAATGGACCCCGAAGCATCAGGACTTGACCAGCCAGCTTCACTATTTGCACCATTTTTTAACTTAAGCTAGAGAAAGCTAAATATGCTTTCCATATTTGGTTTCTATAACCAAACATATAGAATACCTTCATTCTAATTAGCCTTCTTCCAGTTTCCCCATGATAGCAGCCTGCAATCAAGGTACTCTTTAAGCTTTCTCTCTCTCTCTCCTTTCTAAGCTGTAAGCTTCTATAAAATTGTTCCTCGAATTGGTTCTGTGGATACCAAAATCCAGAAATGCCCATTTCTCTTATATAGAATTGTGTAACTGTCTCCATATAACCTATTTGTTAATCACATATACTTTAAATCATCTCTAGATTACTTATAATACCTAATACAATGTAAATGCTATGTAAATCATTGCCTGTGTGAAGCAAATTCAAGCTTTGCTTTTGGGGAACTTTCTGGATTTTTTTTTTCCCCAAATACTTTTTACTTGAGGTTGATTGAATCTGCAGACGCAGAACCCACCAGTTTAGTTCAGTTGCTCAGTCATGTCTGATCCTTTGTGACCTCATGGACTGCGGCACGCCAGGCTTCCCTGTCCATCACCAACTCCCAGAGCTTGCTCAAACTCATGTCCATCTAGTTGGTGATACCATACAACCATCTCATCCTCTGTCATCCCCTTTCCCTCCTGCCTTCAATCTTTCCCAGCATCAGGGTTTTTTCCAGTAAGTCACATCAGGGGTTCACATCAGTTCTTCACATCAGGTGGCCAAAGTATTGGAGTTTCAGCTTTAGCATCAGTCCTTCCAATGAATGTTCAGGACTGATATCCTTTAGGATGGACTGGTAGGATCTCTTTGCAGTCCAAGGGACTCTCAAGAGTCTTCTCCAATACCACAGTTCAAAAGCATCAATTCTTCTGCCCTCAGTCTCTTTATAGTCCAACTCTCACATCCATACTTGAATACTGGAAAAACCATAGCTTTGACTAGATGGACCTTTATTGGCAGAACCCATAGGTGTGGAGTAAGAGTCAGTTCTACTAAGAGTCAGTTTATGGTCCTAGTAAGAGTCATTTCCACCCCCTTGTGCTCAGTGGCATCTGACTCTTTTGTGAAGTCAAGGGCTGTAACCTACCAGGTTTCTGTCTCCATGGGATTTCCCAGGCAAGAATACTGGATCGGGTTGCCATTTCCTTCTCCAGGGCATCTTCCCAACCCAGGGATCGAACCCAGGTCTCTTGCATTGTAGACTGATTCTTTACCAACTGAGCCACCAGGGATGCCTTGTAAATACAATGCAAATGGAGATGTACGGAAAGAATAACATGGAAACTTACGTTACCATATGTGAAATAGATAGCCAAGGGGAATTTGCTATATGATTCAGGAAACTCAGACAGGGGCTCTGTATCAATCTAGAGGGGTGGGATGGGGCGGGAGATGGGTAGGAGGTCCAAAAGGTGTATATGTATACCTATGCCTGGAGAATCCCAGGGATGGCGGAGCCTGGTGGGCTGCCGTCTATGGGGTTACATAGAGTTGGACACGACTGAAGTGAGTTAGCAGCAGCAGCAGCAGTAGCATCGCTGATTGATGTTGAGGTTTGACAGAAAACAACAAAATTCTGTAAAGCAATTACACTTCAGTAAAAAGATAAATAATACAGTGCAAGTGTTATGTAAATTGTGGCCAGGGTGAAGCAAATTCAAGTTTTGCTTTTGGGGAACTTTCTAGAAGTTTTTTCCTCCCCCAGTGCTTTCATTTGGAGGTTGCTTGAGTCTGCAGATGTGGAACCCACAGGTATGGAGAGCCAACTACACTCACTTGCATGCCTTCAGGTTTTTGCCGAACAAAAGTGATGGAGGCTGACTCTATCACATAGCAAGCTCTTCATATAAAGCCTTTGCTAGTTTTCATGTGTATGGTTTTCTTTTATTTCTGCATCGTTCATGGGAGCAATAGAAGATTGATACATCCGGTATGGGGCCAATTTGGACCACCTCAATGGCTGGCCAGGGTAGGGTCTGTGAGCCAAAGCCACAGCGGACTGCAGAGAGGTGCCCCACTGAGCATTTTTAGTGTAGACTGCCCCCCTTGGAAGCAAAGTAAGGGGCCGATTTCAACAGTGATAGTGTGGGCTGCAGAAGGCACCACATTACCAAAGTGAGTTCACGCTTGGCTTCCCTCTTCATACTGTGAATTGGTTATGACTGGGACTACTTAGCTCCTATGAAATGTGGACAGCTTGGGGCCAGCCCCATGAGATAGATAGTAGACTTCTTATGAAACTAGCATGTGGGTTCTCGAGTCATTAATTGGAAAAATAAAAGAGATTTATTGATGTTTGTTGCTCAGGTTTGTGGAGCATGAAATCATGGCTACCTTTCATTTCCACTTTGAGCACTCTGTATGCTTTGAATTATTTATATTGAGCAGGCATTACTTTTATGATCAGAAAAAGAAAACAACACAAAGACATGCTAATTTTGCAAAGCAAAGGAAAACAAAACCAAACCCTGAGGTCTATGTATTTTTTTTTTTCTTTTCTGAATTAGCCTTCATGAAACAGGCATCTTCTCAATTATTTGTGAATATGAAAAGGACTAGTTCCTGAATATCCATACAATCTGCTGTGAATTTGCTCCCAACTTCCATTTTTTCTACTTAATTTTATGCAAGTGGATTGTAACCAACTTTAATTTCTTATTTAAAACATTGCCATTTCCAGTCTCAAAGGTATCTTTTCATTACCCTCAGGACTGTCATATGCTGAACCACATTTCATTATATCTTAATTATTGTGCTCCTTCATTGAGAGAGATTCACCTAAATGTGGAGTTTTAGAAATCATTAAGAAATACTTTCTATCTAAACTATCCCTGTACAAAAACAAAGTATGTTACTAATGGGCCATTGTTCTTGAACTGTGTCCCTATGGCCATTGCAAACAATTACCAGCAAAATGGCACGATGTTAATTCAAAGGTTGCAGTTACCCTCTTCAGAGCTGAGGTTACAGCTCTTTCCCATCTGTTAATTTCATATTATTAGAATTTAGATTTCTTGAGGAAACAGATGGCTATAAACTTTAACAGGTGTTTATAGTGTACTGCCTTAACTTGAAATGCTGAACAGGTACAGCTTGAAGTTTGCTGGGCTGCACAGGGAATTAATACTTTAAATGATGTGTGGGCAGAGAATTAATTTGTTTTGAACTACCTGAAGAAAATTCAATATACTGTACACAGTGGTTCATGCTTACTTGACATGGTGAAATACAATGAGAAATGTCAAAAAAAATTAAAGAAACCTTGAACTTTATTCTTCAAACCAGCCCGCTACCTTTCCTTCTAATAAAATACCAAACAAGAAGATGATGCCAGGTACTGCAGTGGATGAAAGCGGAACAAATAGGGAAGCATTCATGCATCAGTGACTGCTTCAGTAGATATGTGCGTAGCACAGCTTATCTCTGCTCCCTTGAAATAAAAATAAAATGCAAATCAGCATTCCTATTCTGTACATCTTCACAAATATTTTATACATACATAATGTTGTGCTTGCTTGACAGTGTTCCATCTTCCGTGAATGGAGGACTGTCTGTTGTTCTGTAAATTCACACAATGGCAATAAAGAGAAAAAGAAGGGAGAACAATATAATGCCTAGACTAGTATGTGTTTTCTGCAGAAATATAAATTCTTTATATAAGCAAGGACTATAACTTTGCACATATATAAAATTAATATAAAACTCTGAGCCATGATTATGATATGAATTTACTCAATCAACTCTTTAATAATACTTTTTACCTAAACCATACATTTTCCCAGAGTTGCCTAGTCTTGTCATCACTACAAAAAGGTTTCAGACATTGACTGGTCAGCACTGTAGGTAGGACTTTACTTCACTATTTTGTTCCTAGCAGGTAGAACATTTCCAGACACATGCAATTGTTAAATAATTTTTGTGGAATTTATTAAACGTGTCATAGATATAAAGGGTCTACAGAAAACCAAATGCTTGTATTTTATAACTGGTGGTAAAACTGCAGAATAATTACTGAGACAGTTATACAACCAAAAGTCCTTTTCAGGCGGTGAGGATGAAAAGGGCACTGCTGATTTCTGCAGAATTACTGCTGCACAAGTATGCTCAAGAAAAGAAATAATGTGTCGGTAGTGATGGTGGAATAAACCAGCAGTGAAATTTACGGACAGGACAGTGCATTGCTATTGCTCTGCTTGTTCTGGAATCCATCGATATCCTGGGTTAGTTATTCTGAAATCTACCAGATGACCTGTTGGTCTGCTTTCTCTGATCTTCCTTGGATTCTCTGTACTGTCAAACTGACACTTTCAGCTCTCTTAAGTTGTTGAAAAACTTTGGTAGCCATGCATGGTTCAGCAGTACACATTGGATCATGTCATTTCATCCTAAAATATAATTTGACTCTAGAATGGCCCTTAGTAATGACAAATCCTGACTCAAATGTGTGCCCTTTAAGAATGAAGGTCGGTAAAGAAAAATAATTTAAATGATTGTCTAAGAGAATTCTCCTAGATATCTTCCATCTATCCTTCCCGATCCACTCTACTTTTTCTAAATTACTTTGTACTCTGGGAGGTTGACTGAATCTGACTGTATTCATGGGAATCCTTTTGAATACCACCAAAATGTCAGAAAGAGAAATGAAAGAGAAGCCAGGGTTCTTCCCTGTTCCCTGGCTGGGAGGTTGTCTTAGGCTGATGTTTTTCCTCCATTAAAGATTATAGATCCTGGTTCTTGTAATTTGATCCCTCTTTTTGCCTCTTTAGTCCTAAATAAAGTTAAGTGCTCTGCCATAGTGAACTGTTCTTTATAGTTTTTCTGTACAACAGCCTGCACTTTTGTAAATAGTGTCTTTACTAAATCCTCTTCAATTTACCCAGTTTAAGTATATACAACCTATTTTCTGCCTGAACCCTGATTGATAGTCTTTAAGTGATAACTAAAACATTTGAAAGTATTCAGAATTTTAAATTGCACCCATTTGTTACTTTAAGCTTCTTAAGTGATAGGAGATTGGAAGCAAGTGGGTAACAAATTCCTCTTACCCGCCTTATTTTTTTCTTTTCAGTGGAGAAATCCCCTTTACTTACAACTATTTTAAAGTTAAGTAACTACTTAGAATTGAGGAGAAAATAATAAAGCTGTTCTTTTGAAGAATGGAAGCTGTCAAGGCTTTATTACCGAGAGGAAGCACCGAAAGTAATCAAGGCTCTTTTGCAAAATGCGATGTGTACCTTGCTGTCAAACTCCATTAACTTACAGGTTTGAATTATAGTTCTATTTCACAAAATAGTATGATGGAATCAGACATAATATTAGAAGCTGAGAGTTCTGTTTAAAATTGCCTTTTCTTTGTTCTGGGGAGAAATAGAACATTCTGAAATATCTCCTTGTAATCAACTGTTAATAGCTAATTCAGTGGCCAGGTGCATTGAATTCTGCTCTTCTCAGAATAGAACACCTTGATATTCCAGAGGGAAAGTGTTTGCTGTCCTATTTGTGTGGAAGTGAGCTACAAGATGAACTTCCTGTGAACCAACTGGTAAAGTGTTTTCTTTATGTGTCCCATAAATTGACTATATTTGTCCTGTATTGGTTACCTATCACAATCCAGGTTCATTCCACACATATCCAATTAGGTGCCACAGCATCACATGTGGAAAAAAAAGCATGGAACAAAAGACTGAAAGATATTGTCTAAAACTGTGTGTATTATTATGAGTTTGTTTTCTTGAAGGGTTTTTGCAAAAGACAGAGATAGACATTCTATAGATCAGTTTAGTTAAGTACTTATTGGGTCAGTTAGCCAATTGTAAAAACTGTGAAAGGATATTTAAAATCTTTATTTGGAAATCTTGTTGATGTGAAATCGCTATTAGATTTAGATGGCTTTGATAAAAGCTTGGACAATTAGTATAATCAGTTATCCCCAAAAAAGCCCTCTCTCTCCTAACCTCCTCACCCATCCTGAGATGGGGATGATCCTAGTCTTCCTTTCCTAAGACTGTTGTTGTTGTTTAGTTCATTTGTATCTGACTCTTGTGCAATCCTATAGACTTGCAGTCCACCAGGTTCCTCTGTCCATGGGATTTTCCAGGCAAGAATACTGGGGCGGGTTGCCATTTCCTTCCCCAGGGGATCTTCCCAACCCCAGGAATCAAACCCACATCTCTCCTATCTCCTGCATTGGCAGACAGGTTGTTTACCACAGAGACACCAGGGAAGCCTACCTAGGACTATGCTGAGAATTGAGATTGAGTCTTTTTTTCTTTTTAATATTTTTGGGGGTTAGAGTATAATTGCTTTATACTTGTTTCTGCTGGACAATGAAGTGAATTGGTTATATGTATACTTAGAGGCCGTCACTGTTACTATCTGCTCCTATATTCAACAGAAGTGCTGTTGCTTGCTCTTTCAAGTAGAAGTGGATTTAGTAAGAAAGAATGAGGCCAGGATGGAGGTGCAGAAAGGCTGCTATGAGACCTTTCAAGAAGGGAAAGTTTAGGTGCTCAAGTAGCATAGCCCAGGGGCACCTCCTGGGTCAAGACTCATTCACACTATTGCACCTGAGAGGCAGAGGTGAGGAAGAACCACTCCATGCCCATGTCAGTTACAGCTCATCTGTAGGGAAGCGATTTAGCGTTGCTTAGATTCTGTGTGTTTCCCTTTCTGGCTTCTTCCTACATCATAATTTCATCAGCAAAAGTGCAGTTGAACTAACACAAGCTCTCCCCAGGTTCAGGTATCCCCTCTCCCCTCCTGGCCCCTTTGCACCTGGAGTATCACCCCATCCCTGAAAACTTGGTGATTCCCTGGCCACAGCTCTGAGGATACTGCCTTCACTAAGTTCTCCTGAAGTCCCTCCATGTGACAATGTCCCCTGTTGTCTGACTGCTCACTGACTGCAAAGGGGAGCATTGTAGGATCAGGCACCGGGAACAAACCAGTATTGACGCTAACAGCCATGGCTATGAGTAAACCTGCACTGTTCAACTCTTAGTTCATCTGCTCTTCCTGGTGCTCCTTGCACCAAGGCAAGATCTGAAAGCAGGGATGTCAAAATTAAAGAAAGGTGTAGCTCGTCTCCATGTCTTCTTGGGGCCCAGTTATTGATCTATCTTCACAGAGTCTACCACCTCCCATAGCCTCCTGAAGTACAGAAGCCTTTTCACAGGGCTACACAGGAGCAGTTTTCTTTGGCTAAATCACTGCTTTAAATGATTGTATAATAACTGTCCTCATTTACTATCTAGTTTCTGAATAATTTAATAACTTAGCATTTGTCTATTTTTAAATTTAATTAATACCCATTCCTGCTTTTTTCGGTGTCTGCCATTTCTTGTCGCATTATATGGCTGATTTGAAGATTTCCATCTCTAATTAATGTATTAATTATCACAAGCTGTTTCTCACATTTGAATATGCAGAACTAAAAAGTCAGGAAGTTCTTTCATGATGCACTCTGGACTCCAAGAGGCATGCAGTCAGTTCCTTGTGTGTCAGAGGGTTTAAGCCTTTTCTTCTTTTGCTATTTGAGCAAGTGTATGAGTTGGGTTTCGGCTCTTTCCTGCCCAGGCATTCACTGCCTGTTTCATTCTTGGTAGATATGCTTGATCTCGCTGAACCTTCCTTTTCTCATTTAGAAAAGGGTGACTCTATATATCCCCACAGGATGTTAGAATAGCATGTAGTAACGTGTGTGTAAAGCACCTCTATTTATGGCTCTACAGACTAAGCATATGATTAATGTTAGTCAACCCTGTTAAACATCAATATTAATTTGTAAAGTCAGTGTAGATTCACAGCCTCAGAGCAATAGAAACCCAACATCTATGAAAAGAAAAACACTGTACATTTCTTTTTTGCATTTCCTGAGAGCTTTCTTTAATGCAAATTCTGGATATAACAACAGGAGCTATTAATATGCAAGATAACTTGTCCTAATAATTCCTTTAATAATTAACTTTAGCTCACAAACTCTGCCAGATGCAGAGTTTGCACAGAAAATGAACAGTAAATTAGACAAGGCTTTAAGCCATTTTTATTTTAGGTGAGGAACATTATAGTTATATAAGAGGATAAGTAGCTAATATAAAGTCAAGAAAGAAAATATTTTATCTCCTAGTATTGTTAGAATTATACACATATATACATACATAAAATATATAACTTTATATAACATACATAGCAAAATATGTTTATAATTTTAAGTGCTATTGTGCAGATTTGGTTTTTTCTTATTGTTAAATACTAATTATTTACAAATTCTTAACAGTTTAACACTGTCTTAAAAAAAGCATGTATTCATAACATGACCTAGTTGACCTTGAAAATACAAGAGATAGTAGGTATAGATAGCTCAAGAACTTATGTCAATTTTAGTATTTTCTCTGTTGTGATTTGTTGCTTTATTTAATTTGTTGTATTAAAAGTATTAAGTATCCAAAAATAAGAAAAAAGCTTCCATTAATATATTTAAAGTTGAATGTCATTTAAAAATGTTATTCCTTTTTATTTAGGTAACAAATATTTTTGAATATAGTATATGTGATAAATGTGTGAAATACCTGGAAAACAGGAATAGATTAGATGAAGATTCTTCCCTCAAGTAGCTGGTGTCTAAAGTGGTGAATTAGGCAATACATAAAAGGATTAAGTGTGGGTTTGTGCTATCGTAGAATTGTCTGCAGGCAGTTGTGGATTGCCAAGGAGGAAGGGATGATGTTTTTGTGTTTAACAGGTTAGGTTTTATTAAGAAGATGATTCTAGAGTCAGGTTTTAAAAATGAATTAAGTTCTCTGGTGATTATGATTAGAATAAAATTCATGGAGAAATTCACCCCTTGTAAAAGAAATTACCAATAATTTGCTTTGTGTAGGTTTTGGAGCACATCGTCTATTAGACATATAGTCACTAAATATTTTTCCAAATAAATTTTTGTACTTGAATAACTTATCATTTTAAACTTCTCAAAAATATTCTAAATTCCCTTACATGTCCCCAGTGAGCAGTATCAATGTTAGGTACTTGGTAGAGAGTAATTTCCTAACTTTTGGCTCTTGTTCTCTAAACGCATATTTTGTTGTAAAATATAAGTTTTTTGTTAGAACATTTTTTAATACTCTCAGGAAAAATTGATAAATATTTGAAAATGAACATGGAAAAATAATACACAAGTGAATGCCTGTGTACTATTCCAGAATATCAACACTCATTGTCTTTGAACTATTTCAGTTTTAAATTGTTCAATAACAATGCAGATGACCTTGTCCATAGCCACACAAATGGAGGGTAGTTGATGTCCCCGAACTGGAAAAATCAATTTCTTAAGTATTTGTAAATTTATTTTGCTCTGCTGAAGGACCTAAATATAAATGATACTTTGAAAGCTTCCATGAGTCAGTGGTAACACCTTAGTGAGCCTTTCATTAATGAATGAGTTAAAAAAATCTTTGACCTATTCATTTTTTACTTGTATGAGAATTTTTATTTTAACAGTTCTTGAAAACATCTTTTGACAGCACTTTTATTTGTAGTGACATGTTCTTGAGCAGTCATAGGGACCATCAGGATATACCTAGTGCAAATATCAAACACCTTCTCTATCGTGGTATGGGATAGTTGAGGAAGAAAATACATTAATATTTTCATATATAATATATAAAACTTATACATATGTGTGTTATATGTGTACATATACATATTCTGTATACATACACACACACATATATCAGTATCATATTGGTATTTACAAAATATGAAGAGTCCCTGAGGAAGAAGAATCAAGGATACATCAAAAAAGGATGAACTGTGCTTTTATATGAAGAGGGTTCAGATCAAGTAACATTTTAAGCATAGGACATTATTCTTGCACAAAATATAATAAATACAGAAGTATTAAAAGGCATAGCATGCCTGTGAATTAGTTCATAGCAGCTGTGGATTAAACTGCAAGTGGACATGAGGGAAAAAAGCAGAAAAGTATTTAGTAACGATCCTGGAAAAAGTAGCCTAATGATAGATTGTGAAGATTGTTGTACTGGGGAATTTAGAATTTATCCAATAGCAAAATAGAGCCATCCATGAGGTGACATGTTTCAGTCTGATTTTTTAAAATTAATCCAGCAAAGAATGGATTAGATAATTCAATACTGTGGTCAAAAAGAGACCTTAGGGGCTAGAGCATTGCTGGTTGAGTTGATTGAACACTATTTGGTCTAGACAAGCTCTAGGAGATGGTGAAGGACAGGGAAGCCTGGCATGCTGCAGTCCAAGGGGTTGCAAAGAGTCAGACATGAATGAATGATTCAACAGCAATAGTACTGGGGATAAATCATAGAGTCATAGCATGGATCATTAAAATGAAAAATATGGATATTTTCACATCAGAGCAATGATAAACAAAAAACTTTACCTTTTACTTTATGTAGACTTTGGACATGATAATTACCACCAAATCAAAGTCAGTAAGATTGGCCTACGATGTATTAATATCTGATGAATATATAATACTGTATTATTTTGTGTTCATATTTATGTTTCCAAGATAAGCAATTTTAAAAAAAAATCATGTATATGAAATAAATTTCAAAATAACAAAGCATCACATATTTCTAGAAATCTTACACTTTGCCCTTTTCTAACTGAATTGAGTTGTTAAGCTGTCAATGTCTAATGTACTCATGAAGAAAAGCTCAAAAATTAATGAAGGCTCTAGTCATTCAACAAAACAGTTATTATGCACACACAGTATTTTAAAATGATTGAGTCATAGCCGATATTTTTGTCTGCTAGGCACAAATTATTTTCAAAAAGTTTTAAGGCATCTTGGCTTAAAAAACCTAAAAATAGGTTACATTGTGCCTTTGATTACTAAGTGTAAGAAAATTAGGGACTCAAATCAATACCAAACTTATTTTTAGCCTGATTAAGAGCATCCTTTTGTGTGCTATATTTAAACCCAGTTAATAAATATAAATACTGTTCTGACTGAAAATTCTTACCTAGGTTTCACTATCTACTTTCTTCATTTCAGAAAAAGAAGGACAAATTAAAAAACTGCTCTATTTTCAGTAGGCAGCATGATTAATATCATAATTAATTGTTTATAAGGTGCTTAATTATGATATGACTTTTTAAACTTATTCTTAAAAAAATAATAAACTTATTCTTTTCCTCCTGGGATTCAGTGTTCTATTTATTTATTTATGGTTTGTTGTTCGGTTGCTAATTCATGTCCAACTTTTTGTGACTCCACACACTTTAGCATGCCAGGCACCTCTGTCCTCCACTATCTCCCAGAGTTTGCTCAAATTCATGTCCCTTGAGTTGGTGATGCCATCTAACCATCTCATCCTTTATCATCCTCTTTTCCTCCTGCCCTCAATCTTTCCCATCATCAGGTCTTTTCCAAAGAGTTGGCTCTTCACATCAGGTGGACAAAGTATTGGAGCTTCAGCTTCAGCATGATTCCTTCCAATAAATAACTTGGGGTTGATTTCCTTTATGACTGACTGATGTGAGATACATTTTTACAGTTATTATACCTAATTTTGTGTGTAATTCTAAGTTTTATTATACTTTTGTTTGCACTTTTATATTTTTACCCAACACCTTTAGTTAGTATTCTTGGCACTTGAATGAGTAAATTAACTCAGAGAGGTTAAAGTATTTTAACCAACAAGTGAAAGTGAAAGTCACTCAGTCGTGTCCGACACTCTGTGACCCCATGGGCTACACAGTCCATGGAATTCTCCAGGCCAGAATGCTGGTGTGCCTTTCCCTTCTCCAGGGGATCTTCCCAACCCAGGGATCGAACCCAGGTCTCCTGCACTGCAGGCAGATTCTTTACCAACGGGGAAGCAAAGGAGAAAAAGAAAAAAAAAAAAGTATTCTGATGTCAACTTTAGTGCATTTCTTAATTCTCCAAAGTTATTTGCTTAGTAACTACATCCATACTCCTGTCAAACTCCATCACTCCTCTGGGACCCCACCAAGTTTTAGCCTTCTCTAGGGTGCCTCATGAGCCATAATTACCTCTTCAATTTATTTCCTTCTATAAAAGGGTCATTCCTTTGCCAAAGATGACATGAGTTCACAATCACTGACTTAGAAGATTTTAGTTCAGTTCAGTTCAGTTTCTCAGTCATGTCCGACTCTGCGAATCCATGGACTGCAGCACACCAGGCTTCCATGTCCATCACCAACTCCCAGAGCTTACTCAAACTTATGTCTGTTGAATCAGTGATGCCATCCAACTATCTCATCCTCTGTTGTCCCCTTCTCCTGCCTTCAATCTTTCCCAGCATCAGAGTCTTTTCCAGTGAGTCAGCTCTTTGCATCAGGTGGCCAAAGTATTGGAGTTTCAGCTTCAGCATCAGTCCTTCCAGTGAACACCCAGGACTGATCTCCTTTAGGATGGACTGGTTGGATCTCCTTGCCATCCAAGGGACTCTCAAGAGTCTTTTCTAACACCACAGTTCAAAAGCATCAATTCTTTTGCACTCAGCTTTCTTTATAGTCCAACTCTCACATCCATACATAACCACTGGAAAAACCATAGCTTTGACTAGATGGACTTTTGTTGGCAAAGTAATGTCTCTGCTTTTTAATATGCTGTCTAGGTTGTTCATAGCTTTTCTTGCAAGGAGCAAGCATCTTTTAATTTCATGGCTGCAGTCACCATTTCCAGTGATTTTGGAGCCCAATAAAACAAAATCTGTCACTGTTTCCATTATTTCCTCATGTATTTGCCATGAAGTGATGGGGCCAGATGCCATGATCTTAGTTTTCTGAATGTTGAGGTTTAAGCCAACTTTTTCACTCTCCTCTTTCACTTTCATCAAGAGGCTCTTTAGTTCTTCTCTGTCTGCCGTTAGGGTGGTATCATCTGCATATCTGAGGTTATTGATATTTCTTCCGGTAATCTTGATTTCAGTATGTGCTTTATCCAACCTGGCATTTTGCATAATGTAGTCTGCATATAAGTTAAATAAGCAGGGTGACGATATACAGCCTTGACGTACCCCTTTCCTGATCTGGAACCAGTATGTTGGTCCAAATTTAAAAGATTTCACTCATAACTAAACACATACATGTAAATAGTTAACCATCCCTTTAGCCTTTAAAGGGCATTTGACTCGATTTCCCCAGTGGCTCACATGGTAAAGAATGCACCTGCAATGCAGGAGAACAGGTTGCGATCCCTGGGTCAGGAAAGATCCCGGTGGAGAAGGAAATGGCTACCCACCTCAGTATCCTTGCCTGGAGAATTCCACAGACAGAGGAGCATGGTGGGCTTATATAGCCCATGGGGTCACAAAGAGTTGGATATGACTGAGTGACTAACATTTTCACCAACTGTAAATAAAAATCTTGTTCAGCTAAAGAAAACATAAAAATACGCTTAGAAGATGTAGATACTAGATGATAGTATTTGATAACAAAAAGGAAGCTTTTAAGGATTTGATCTACTATTTTAGGATTAAAATGATAACTTTTAGTGATCATAAATAGGAAGCAGTCACATCAAAATTAAAAATAATTTGATGAACAATTCTAATAAGTTAAACCATGAGACCTCCATCCCATTACATGCTCAGTTGTTCAGTCGTGTCCGACTCTTCGCAGCCCTGTGGACTGTAGCCTGCCAGGGTTCTCTGTCCATGGAATTCTCCAGACAAGAATAGTGGAGTGGGTTGCCATTTCCTTCTCCAGGGGATCTTCCTGACACAGGAATCAAGCCCACATCTCCTGCTTTGGCAAGTGGATTCTTTACTGCTGAGCCACATGGGAAGCCCCTCCACCACATTACAATAGGACAAAAACCAGTCACAACATGCACACTGATTCACAACTCAGTAGAAGGTGATCCAATGAATTTGTGGTCATTTCTAAGATACCATAAGAGAAATGTGGATGAAATGGTTAGAATGTCATTGAATATGGAGTCCAGAGTTTACTTAAGAGAGACCTTGTGTTGGCCATGGTATCCTTAAAATAAACCTAAGGTAAACTGAGAGTAAGAGAAGAGAGGGGAAAAAAAAAAAAAAAAAAGGAAGAACTGGTCTAATATAATTTGAACTGAATTTTTAATGAAGTAAGGTTAAGATAATTAGAAAGAAGAGTTTGGAAAGATAGTTTTAAAATATAATAACTATTTAAACAATATTATACTATGCTTTAGTATTTGTTTCAAATCTTATGTCATTGAAAGAAAACTGAAAATAATTCAACCGAAAAATTAGATGAAAATAATTTTCCAGAAGATACTGCATTCTATAGTCTGAGGAAAGTTGTAAGTTTGGATTCACCTTCATATGCTATAATTAAATAAAGCACTAAAACACTTTCATAATTTAGAAAATAACGATTTGCTTGTATTTTTCCCTTATCACAGTGCTGAGCAAACATGTGGAAAAGCAATGGTCATAAAAGTAGAAATCCTGCCTTTGGGATGTAAACTCACAACTTTCCTACGGCTAAATTGTCTTCATCTTCAAATACTGAAGCTTGCTCATCCAGCACATTCCTGTTCTTATCTCATTGGCTCAGCTACCAACCCCCTTCCTAATTCTAATCACACTCCTCAATCATCAGTACACATATTTCAATCATTCTGGCAATTTTACTGATTTGGCTTAATCACTAGACTGATAATTAATGCAGTCTTATTTCCCTCTTCCCTGACCAGGAATGTCAAAATATTAACATCTGGCAATATTTTTTAGAGTCAATATTACACTTAATCTTAAAAAGATTAAAAGTCTATTACAAGAATAGCCTCTATTCTGTTTTGTAAATAATCTCGTTTCCATCTAGCAGAAAGCAACCATCCTTCACAATACATCCATTTGTATAGCTACGATAAGTGTTTTTCCAAAATTGTTTTGAATGATTAATGAGAAATTGAGTGTCATTTATTCATTCAACAAATACTCATTAAAGATCCCTAATACAAATAGGCATGACTGGGCATTCCACAAAGACCATAAATTGTTAAATTTAAGTCAAATTTTCAATTACCTCTAAAAGTTTTAATATATTTCAAAGCAAAAGTAAAAATAATATGTTCTATTGCAAAAAAAAAAAAAACTATTAACTTTTTCTCTTAAAAGACAATACTTTCTTGGCAAAGTGAATTAAGTGATTTTTCTTTCCTGCTCTTTTTTTAAAAACAATTTTTAGAGGAGTTTTATGGTTATAGCGCGGTTAAGAGGCATGTATATAGATTTCCTGTATAACCCCTGCCCACATACATACATAGCCTCCTCTATTATCACCATCAAAGTGCTACATGTTTTACAACTGATGGACCTACATCAATACATTATAATCCCCCCAAAACCAGTACAGCTAACATAAGATCCTGCAGTCCTACTCCTAAGTTTATATATAAGGAAAGCATAATTCAAAAAGATATGTGCACCCCAATGTTTGTAGCAGCACTATTTACAATAATCAAGACATGGAAGCAAACTAAGATAGATAAATGGATAAAGATGTGGGGTGTTATATATATATACACACACACACACACACACACACACACACACACAGTGGAATATTACTCAACCATAAAAAAGAATATAAGAATGTCATTTGCAACAACAAGGATAGACCTAGAGATTTTCAGACTAAGTGAAGTAAGTGAGAGAAAGACAAATATATATCATAGATATTGTTTATATGTGGAATCTATTAAAAGAATACAAATTAATTTATTTTCAAAATAAATAAATTCACAGACATGGAAAACAAGCTTAGGGTCACCAGACGGGGAGGGGAGGGATAAATTAAGAGTTCGGGATTAACAGATTAATGTATACATACTACTGTATATAAAATAGGCAATCAAAAAGAACCTACTATATAGTACAGGGCTGGAGAAGGAAATAGCAACCCACTCCAGTATTCTTGCCTGGAGAATCCCAAGGACAGAGGAGCCTGGCAGGTCGTGGTCCGTAGGGTCACAGAGGGTTGGACACAACTGAAGCGACTCAGCACACATATAGTATAGGGAACTATACAATAATGGAAGAGTATGTAAAGAAGGAATATATATCAATATACTGTATTAAAAAATTTTTTTAAATATAAAAATGAAAAACCCGGAGTTCATAGTTTACATAAGAATTCACTGTCGGCATTGCCCATTCTGTGGGTTTAGACAAATGTATACTGACATATGTCCAGCATTATGGCATCATGTAGAATATTTTCACTGCCCCTCCAAATCCTTTGCCCTACCGATTTATCCCCCTTTCTCTGCTCACTGTTATCTCTTATCTGAATTTAGACTTATGTTTGAAATAGAGTGTCAGAACACAGTTTTAAAAAATCTTCTAAATTCAAATACCAAAAACTACACATATGCAGAATACTTAAATTCTAAGACTCTTTTCAAATTTCGAAATTCTATGTTTATGGCAAATATGGGTCAAGTACAAGTTAGACATTTCTTCTGAACCTTGAAAATATGCTTAGAATTGCTTAAATGTAGAATTGAAGTGTATTTGTTCAAGAAAACCAGTTTGAATTTTTATTCAAAAGAGAATTTTAAATGTAACCCCCTAAAATAAATAGCTCAAGCATGAAAGTTTTTAAAGCAAATTCATCAAACTCAAGGTTTCTGAACAATAAAATAAACTAATACTAAAATTCAGTGAAGGCAATCAAAATATTAATTATTTCTCTTTATAAAATGGATGTGAAATCTTTCTAGTATCAGATGCGGCAAATAATTATCATTAATATTAAGCATACATTTGAAATTATTTAGGGATGATGAAAATTTTTTTGCATGTAATATATTAGTTTTAAACAAATAATGGAATAATTTTAGCACTATGTAAGTTTTTGGGTCCCGCAGTGTGTGGGTGGGTCCCACAGTGTGTATATGTGTGTGTGTGTGTGTGTGTGTGTATTGAACTGTGAGTTGCTGTGGGCCCTGTATCTCAAGGGTGGTAGTGAAGGAATGGGGGTTTTGAGATAGTAATTGTCATGCATTTCTAAATGACTCATCTGAAAATTCAGTGAGGAAAGCTAAATGTTTTCTAAGATATACTACAATTGTAACAATCCTTTGTAAAGTTTGGGCCAGCTTTTAAAAAATCAACGCCCATATGTCTCCTTTCTCTCAGATCAGTTTATTTTCTGATCCAGCTTCACCCTAGACAGAGCAGAGGAGGTGCCTTTGTGGGTGTGTGTGCGCGCTCAGTTGTGTCCGACTCTTTGCGACCCCATGGACTGTAGCCCGCCAGGCCCCTCTGTCCATGGCATTCTCCAGGCACGAATACTGGAGTGGGTTGCCATGCCCTCCTCCAGGGGATCTTCCCAACCCAGGGATGGATTACTTTTGATTTTTCTGTCTTCTTGTGCCTCCTTTGCTCTTATTTTTATTCAGTCATTTGCTCCTCTCTCGGGTGAACAAACCACTTGCCCTAGGTCTTGATAATTTTGAAAAGCAATCTGAGCTTAAAAATCAATTTAATGACATGTTTCTATAGCATTAAGGTCCTTTGCTTGTCTGCATTTGGCAAAGTTAAATGAGAAGATGATCTGTTACAACACCTATAAAAATAAATGTGCTCACAGGAGGGTAAGCCTGTGAAAGTCCAGAAGGCTTTACGATCCATCTCAAGTCTGAACATCTCAGCATCTTGTCCCAACTCCACTGTCCTGAGAGACTCAGGAGAACTGGGCATCCATACTCACCAGCATTGCTATTTTCTTCTCAATTGGGTGTTCAGTAATTTAGTTCACTACTTCACTAGAATGAATCTGGAATGATTTAGAGACTTGATTTCATAAAATATGATAATCCATTCCTCTTCCTGGAAGTAGTCAGGTGAATGTGAAGGAAATCAGAGACGGCTGCAGAATTCTAAGGCCTGGAAGCTACCAGCACTCCAGCCTGTCTTTGTGTCTGTTTCTCTTGTTGTGGTGCCATTAACATGAAGAATCCTGACTATGAGAGTGCAGGTGCTTAATCGTTATTGTTGTTCAGTCGTTAAGTTGTGTCCAACTCTTTGAGACCCCATGGCCCGTAGCACACCAGGCTTCCCTGTCCTTCACTGTCTCCTAGATCTTGCTCAAACTCATGTCTATTGAGTCAGAGATCCCATCCAACCATTTCGTCCTCTGTCGTCCCCTTCTCCTCCTGTCCTCAATCTTTCCCAGCATCAGGGTCTTTTCCAGTGAGTCAGCTCTTTGCATCAGATGGACAAAGTATTGGAGCTTCAGCTCCCGCATCAATCCTTCCAGTGAATATTCAGGGTTGTTTTCCTTTAGGATTGACTAGTTTGATCTCTTTGCTGTCCAAGGGACACTCAGGAGTCTTCTTCAGGACCACAGTTCAAATGCATAAATTCATATTACTTTAAAAAAATTATGACCCATGTTTTCTAAGAAAATGAAATTGTCTGTCATTTTTAAAAAAGGTATCTGCTTCATTTTGATTATAATTTTGGTTTGTACATTCTGTGCATCTCAAGCAAATCTCACAGTACTAATAAGACACTCTAAGGATAGATTTTTTTTCTTATATAAAGATTGAAATTGACCTTATTTTTAATAATATTATTCATGATCTTTCAGTTTTTAAAAATGAAATTTTTCTTGTGTAGTTGTGGAAATAAGATTATTATTTTCAAGAACTGAACAGACCTAGTCCAAGGATAAAAGGAATCTCTCCTACTTTACTACCACATAAATGTGTGATATGCAGCATCAGCTCTATTTCAGAGCTTGTTCCACTTTAGAATCTCAGGCCCCACCCCAGACCTTCACTTTAACACATCCCCAGGTGATTCTCCTGCACATGAATATTTGAGAAGCATTGCTCTAACTGTTCTTTTGAATACACACATAATGACTTGTTTGATGCCAGGCTTTTATTTTCACCTCCAAACCCCAGCCTAGATGGATTTTAGATTTTGTTTAAAGATATGATCTATCCTTTTGTTAATATGCTTTATATACTCCATACAAAAAAGTGGGAATATTTTGCTTCTAAAAAATACTTTGTATTTCTTTAAAGTATTGACTAAGAATGTTGCATAAGGTCAGGTCTATTTATGTAGCAAAATTGCCATGGTAAATAGGACCTATGATTGAGCTTAAATTTTCAAATATATCCAAATTTTGGGGGAAAAGTGCATGTAGAGAAAATGTGAAATACAGATTATTATTTTGTGAATAATATTATTAGTCTATCAAAGAATTCCTGATAATATTTCCTGTTTCATTTATAAAGATTCAATTTATATACAGATGCTGAAGCACAAATAAGGCAGCAAATTGGTTATGTCAGCATCAATTTTTTAGGGGTTATGACACCAAGAATGGTTCCATAAATAGATTATCCAGGGATAGTGCTGTGTCTTCCTCCAGGGTCAGCCTGAAGCTGGAGGCATTTCTATGCATAGATCATTAAATCCTAGGCACCTTTATCTTAGTTTTTCTTAAAAAGATTTATAATAATTTGGAAATAGTACATTACATATATTTCCATGGGAAGAAAATCCATAATGTTTGTGGAAAATTATAAATTAAATACATTTAAGGGACTATTTTGTATTCCTGAAAGATTGGATGTTTACTCTTATATGCCTGTATTGGGGTTACAAACCAGAATTTTATGTGTTTTGCAATTTTGCAAAATATTTTCAAATTGTAATTTGCAAATTTTGCCAATATTGCAATTTTTCAAATACTTAAAATATATTTTAAGTATATTATTTCAGTATCTTAGAAAAATAAAGACTCCAGTCTAAATCAATTTACTATTATGAAACCTTGAGAACTTCCAGATTTTAATGCTGACTTAAATAACTCACAATATCCATAAATGAATAAATGAATGTTGAACTTATTTTTTAAAAATTAGAAAATATCTGACTATTTTAAAATATTATAAATCTTTTTTATTCAAACTAAAATTACTAAATGTTTCAGTTGACTTTGCATAAATATATAATTTCAAATGCAAATCATGATAAAAAGTAACACTATATTATTCTTTTGTGGGTTATAAATATCAAGATTTAATTCATTTTCTTCCATTTAATCAGTTACTCTCAATATGATTCAAATGAAAGGATTATATAAATGGTTTATATATATATATATCATAAAATCAGAATTTTAAATATGATTATTAATAAAAATCATGTAGGCGAAAATGAAATACAGGTGCAAATGCTATCTGTTTTAAAGCCATTCATTTTCTCTACATTCATATTAGGATTAGCAGTTATTTTTTGTTTTGATTTTATCCTAACTTTACCTTATGAAAGAAGTAGGAGGTATTATAAGTTTCTAGAAGGTTTTTATTTCTGAAATTATACTTAAAGAGGAACAACAACTAGAAATATACATCAAAGGTATTCCTATGGTAACTTTAGGTTACAAACATTAATGTAACTGATTGAAAAGAGGAGGGAATATGCCAACAGCACTGGTAGCTCCATGTGCTGAGGTATAAACAAGCCCATTTCTGTGACAGCATGTCAGGAGGCTCCAGCCTTAAGTGACCTCATGGCTGGATGGCAGGTGGGCAAGGAGACCTCATGAGATGCTGCCCAACAACCACCACACCTTTCTCTACCAGAAGATTGGATCTTTTCCTATAAAGCAAAGAGTGATGTTTTCAGGTGTCAGCTCTTCCAACTTCCCACTCTTCTGCCAATTTCCAGTTTATCTTGGTATCCACACAATCTTGCATCTTCCCCTCCAATCACTAAAAATGAGGCCCTTCTTCCTAATGGAGTCCAGGACAACTGGTGTCTCCATGCATTATCCTCTACTCTCAAAGACTTCCTGTAACTACTCATTGCCCTTTATTTTTCATTCTAAAAATATTTTTCCTTGACACGGCACCCCCTTCTAAAGTCCCTACAGTGAAGGTCTACTTGAGTTCATGAAGACCAAAAGGGAGCCATTAATAGTCAAATGAATGAAAATTTGCTTGTCTCACTAGCGCTCCCTGTTTTGTTTCATACATGCTAACCAGTATCATCTTCTACGCGCTTTGGACCGTTTACATCTCTCTGTCCCATTTCTCCTCCTCTGTGATGCTCTGTGTAACTGTGAATGTTTTTTTCCATGACCCACTTCCTCTCACTCATTTTATACTTCTTCTTTACGGTCTCACCATTTTCTGTGTTATTAATTATTGCATTCAGAAGGAATTAACACTGTGGATAACCTAATTTCAGATCTTTAGCTTCCAGAACTCAGAGTCAGTAGATATCTGCTGCTTGAGGTTACCCAGTTGGTGATTTTTGTTGTTTTTATTGTGATGACCCTATAACACACCCTCCCCCCTCTATTGAGAATTTAGGTAACAATATGACATGGTCTTGTCAGCAACACACATAAAGGCCATTTATAATCATGTCTCATTTAGCCTTTGCTTTCCTTGATTACCTCCATTTTTCTTCTCCTTTATATACTATAATACAATCCTGTGACTCTTTTATTGTGCCCCTTTGCCTTCTTGCCCTTCTGTGGTTTGGCAAACACTGTTCACTTTGTCTGAAATGCCCACTACCCCTTGCTTGAAAGGTAAACAGCATTTTGTTCTACAAAAGCCAGTTCAGATTTCATTTCTTTTTGATGACTTCCTTGACCCCGTTTTTGCAATTGTCATCCATCTATAACTTTGTTTTCTCTCTCCTGCTTGTGACCCTTATGAGATTGGAGTTTGGGAAGGTGTTTATCTCTACATCCTTCACTTCTAACTCGGTGACAGGCCTAGAGCAGTTAGTGACTTTATTTCTCAATTTAATCCAGTGCACATTCGGGTACTTACAGGTTCAAGCAACCTGATTTCAGGTCTAAGAAACAAGGATGAAGAAATCTTCTGTATGAGGGGCTTCACATTTAATAATAGGTTAAAGCTTATTATAAAGTATAAACAAGTATGTAATATCGTATTTGGTATTTAAGCAGTGGCAAGTAGTATGGCAGATTAAATTAAGACCAGTATGCCCTTTATGAACAATTCTGAAATGTATTGGCTCAATAAAAGTACTTGGCAATTTTAATTTGTTGTTAGCTATTCTCTGTGCAAGATTTAAAGAAAAATAATTGTGAGTCTTCATTAATAAAATAGCTGTATAGATTTAAGCTCTAACTTGTTCAAAGTGGACTGCTAACATCATAAATATTTTATTCAACATCAATCCTCGTGATGAAAGCATCAGTCAATCAGGTTGTGGTCTGAGCTTCAGCATGGAGTAATCAGCCAAGTACACCATTTTCAGAAGCATTACTAAGAAAAACAGAGCTTTACAAAGTTTTAACTTTTTTTCAATTTTTAAGGAAGAAAAATTCTCAAGAATTTTGTAATATTTATTAGCATTTCAGGCATCCTCAGTATACTTGGCTCCTGAAGACTAGTAGACTTGAGAGTAAGAGATTCAGAAGACCACAACTAAGAATATTTTGGGTACATCTTAGCCTATTCCAGATTCTAGAAATTTAATTTCCTGGAGGCAAGCTCAATGCAGATAACCAGTTTGATCCTCTCTGCAACAGTACCAATATATTTGGACTTGATGTTTATATGAATAAGACATTTGTTTGAAATTTTTAACCTGAACAGGGGGATGTATTTAGTTAAATACAATTATTTCAGTGAGGGTGAACTTGATGCAAAATTGCAAACAGCGCATAGTTTACAAATAAACACTATGGTCACATATCAGAAACAATTGTATCTGAATCGTTGCTTATTCAACAGTCACATACAGATCACTTAAATAGTAACTTCAGTTTAATTGTGAATGCTGTTAACAATATATCAAGGCTGTTTAATGCTTCTTACATATTTCATGATCCTAGACTTCCACTAGGCTTCTCCAGTACTGCCTGTCAATCCCACTACTTTCATCTTGTGAGTTCTCTTTTACAGTTCTTCTGTAACTCTTTCAAACTTTTCACTCCCTCCCCAGGGCCCCCAGTATATAGCCTAGCCTTTTATTTCCAGAGAAAATAAACGGCGCTTTGTTCAGGTACCATCTACCAAATTGGCTAAACCACTTGTGTCTCTACAATTGATCTCTAATTGATCCTACTCACTATCTTTCTAAAGGAGTAACTGTCCTTTACCCTTTCCAAGTGAAACTAAAAGCATTAGTCACTCAGTCATGTTCTTCTCTGTGACTCGATGGACTGTAGCCCATCAGACTTCTCTGTCCATAGATTCTCCAGGCAAGAATACTGTAGTGGGGTACCATTCCCTTCTCCAGGAGATCTTCCCGACCCAGGGATCAAACCCAGTCTCCTGCCTTGCAGGCAGATTCTTTACCAGCTGAGCCACCAGGGAAGCCCCTACCCTTTCCAAGCCTTCTTCAAAATCTTGCGCCATAGACTGCTAATCTCTCTCCAGTGAATTTAATTTGCACCATTGAATCCACTCATTCATTCTTTTATTATTTCATACATTCATTCAGAATTTATTTCTGGGTATTATTTTAATTGCAGACATACAGAAGAGGGACAGCTGCCCTCAGGGAGCTCACAACCCAGTGGGGACCCACTGGGATAGAATATTCACTGGATTCTTCCCATCAGGCTGTACATATGCTTTATTCTCTCCTATTTAAGAATAAAATAACCCACACATCAATTCTACATCATCTTTATGGTGTCTTATCTGTCTTCTCCAATCCAAAGATAATCTTTTACTGAGTTGTTAAATTCATGCAGTTCATTCTCATTCCCCCACTGTGTAATGTTTAATTTTATGTGTCAAACTGACTGAGCTAAGGGATGCTCAGATGGTTGGTAAACCATTATTCATGGATATGCCTGTGAAAGTGTTTCTGTCAATGATTTATATTTGAATCTATAGACTGAGTAAAGAAAATCACCTTCACCAGTGTAGGTGGGCATCATCTACTCTGTTGAAACCTTGAATAGACAAAAAAGGCTGAGGAAGGGTTAATTTGCTCTCCTTGAGCTTGCAATTTACCTTTACTTGCTGCTGAACAGTGATGTTCCTCATTCTTGGGCCTTCAAACTCAGATGAGGTTTTATACCTTTGGCTCCCCTTGGTTCTCAGGCATTTAGGTTCAGACTGGAACTGCACCAGTGGTTTTCTTGAGCCTCTAGCTTACAGACAACAGATCATGGGACTTCTCAGCTTGCATGAGACAATCCCTTATAAATCTCTCTCTCTCTCCATATATATATATATATATATATATATATATTTGCATTTATGTATATATACATATGTTTATATTCTTTTGTTTCTCCAGATAACTCTATTATACCCAGTTATTCTTCAACTTATTTCAACCCAATTTTTATCACATTACACAGTATTTAGATTGGAACAAAATAGTTTCTGCTTTGTAAACATACATTTTTTTTCAACAATAACAACAGAAAGTTTCTCTGGCCCTTTTGCTTAGGGTCTTTCATACCTTACCAATCTCTTCTTACCAGTTCTTTGGTATTCCTAATTGTTTGATCTTGCTTTACCTCTTAAGTTGCATTTTCTCTGTGTATTTACTTACACCAGTGACCTAAATCCATACCTTAAATTGCTGATACCCAAGCCTTTTCTATTATATCCAATCCTATAGGTCAAATTAAATACCTGATGCCTATAACTTGGGTGGCATACAAATACCTCAAACTTACTCATTCAGTATTCAGTGCATCATCTTTCCCATCCACCTTTGTTATTTCAGGAGTCTTCTTATTTAGCTATAACTATCACCTCAATCCATCTATTTTCTAGTCCAGAAATCCAAGAGTCACTTTAAAAATACCTCTCATACTTACTTTCTACATAAAATCAGATATACCTAATCATGTCCTTATCTTCACTTTTTATATTGCACCAATTGTGCAAGCCACCATTATAATGCCAAGGGATTAAAGGATATTAAATGTTCTCCCTGTATGCGTGTTTGACTTTCTTCATTTAGTTCTCCACAGGGAATATGCCAGACTGATAAGTCGAATGAAAATATCTGATCGTATTATGCTCATAGTCAGTACTCTTTGGAAGCTTCCCATTGCTTGCATTATCTTGACTGTATTTACTCAGCCTCAGGTCTCTCCATGTGTCTGTCTCCTTCGCTGTGTACCAGCTACGTTGGTCCTTCCCCCATCCGTGACTGTGCTCACTGTGAAATTTTTTTTGTCCATCTTCTCACTATTTATTTATAAAACTGCTCTCACTTTTAGTTCTAAGCTTTAGTCTTCGGTTGACACTATTTTTGCATGCCACTACCTACAGGCATTTGTCTATCTTCACCTTCTAAATTAGGGTAAGCCATCCTTCAAGCTCTCAAACCACGTGTCTTCATACCACAGGTTGCATTTGCAATTGTTTAACTACAAATATAAGTTGCATTTTTAAATTTATCTTTTACAATATAAATTCTGAAAAAAACAAATATTCTATCATTTTATTATGAATACATGTGTCCATCATAGGATTATATGAAATGCTTGGTACATGATAGGTGCTCAAAATAAATTTATATTGACTAAGCAGAAATTAAAATGATGTTATTTGAAAAATATGTACTACAAACTTTATGATAAAAGCTGAACTGTTCCTAATGCTAGAGGAATATATAATCTTCTGAAAATTCCTCACTGAATTGTGATAGGTAGAAAGTAATATTTTTAATATTAAAATGACTTAAGCATTCTAAAGACAGTTTTCTATTCCCTAGTATCAGATTCATTGACTCAATGATTATTTATTAACAGAATAACTAAGATAAATTAATGAAATCACTTTACATGTAAAATAATTTTAGATATAAAAATGTTCTAGTAATGTTCTATTTTATCATATTTTTCATCATCATGAACAATAGGAGGTAGCAACTTTCAGGTATTACTCATTGAGTCTATGTTATTAATTGTTTTAATTCCTATGTAAATAAGTCAGCATATTGGAATATTTTGAATCTTCAGTAGCAGCAACCTTTGAACTCAACTACTATTATGGATTTTATGTTTTTCAATTGTATTTTAAAAAATATTTATTGCTGCTTTAATAACTGGAATTGCATCTGGAGGTCTACAATTGTGAAGCAGTCATTTCCAAGGGTATTTCAGCAGCCCCTTAATTCAGAATCTGTTGTCTCAGGGGTCAAAGTTCCTATAATCCTTGCAAGGTAGAAAGTAGGGTTAATAAGACAGTGTGGGCTATCTGTCTGTCCTCTCTTTTCATCAGGAAGGCTCTATTTCTCAGAAAGCCTTATTGTATTTTCCCTTATCATTGAGATACCTTGTTCACACTGGCAAAATCTACCTGCAAGAAGCCGAGCAACTGGAACAGAATCTAAGGCTTTTACAGTCTCTCTATAGCAGGAAACATAAAGGAGAATGGACTGGGAAATACTATTAAGGGGCATCCACAATTAGTCTTCCTATAGGAAACATATATATGTTCAAAATTTCAAAATATAAACATCTGACTACAAATTATATAAAGTACCCATATTCTCACAACCCAGAGATAAACATTAGAAATTAATACATAGGTGCTTTGATGATGCTTTCTCTTATCTAGGTGTATTATATAGATGACTGTCATATTAGTGATTTATTTTATAGGCCACATATTATTCAATTTTACGGATACACAACCCCTTTAACTCTTAACTAACTTATTACTCTATATGTTGCTGTTGTTATGCTTGCTTATTCAATTCTATATTTTCTTTACTAGTTTTACCAGGAATCTATACATAACAGGAGTATTGATTTAAAAGGATGTGTGCTTTTATAACAGGCTTCTTCAGTGGCTCAGCGGTAAAGAGTCCACCTACAATGCAGGAAATTCAGGAAATGCAGGATCAATTCCTGGGTTGGGAAGATTCCCCTGAAAGAGAAAAAGCAACTCACTCCAGTATTCTTGCCTGAACAATCCCATGGACAGAGTAGCCTGGCAGGCTACGGTCCATGAGGTCACAAAAGAATCAGACATGACTGAGTGGCTAGACACACGAGCACACACGTAATATTATAGCTGAGCATTCCATAATACCTTATACAGATATGTGTATTCATTACATTAAATATATATCTAAATATTACTCTGAAATGACTGTTGAACGGTGTATTCAAGCTAAGTGTTTTTCGTTTTGTTTTGTTGCTAATATTCTGTCACCATGGATCTAGAGAATAGGGCTTGTCACTGTCTAGAGGATTGAAAAGTAGGATCATCTATCTATGGAGAATTATTCTTAGGCCTGGAAACCTACTAGAATTTGCCCTGTTGAATTTTAAACTTGCTTAGGGTAAATGACCTATTTTTTTTCCTTCCATTATTCTTTTCTGGAATTGTAATGTCTAACCAATTCATGTTTCTCAATTGTAATTTAGAAGTCAATAATTTCTGCCAGGCCTCCTCTGTGGTGTTGCTTTGATCCCTGGGTCGGGAAAATCCCCTGGAGAAGGAAATGTAAGCCACTCCATTATTCTCACCTGGTTAATCGCTTGGACAGAGGGACTTGGCAGGCTACAGTCCACAGAGTCACACTTGTCAGATATGACTGAGGTGACTTAGCATGCAACTGCTTTCCAATTTCGCAGATCCACAAAGGGACAGGACATTTTTTTCTATGTTGGATCATATCCAGAGCCTCACACATACCTGACTCAGGTGATTTAGATTAGAGTTTGGGCCTAGAGTTGATGCTGGAATGGGTTAAAACTTTTGGAGATGTCAGGATGTCATGAAACCATTTTGCAGGTGGGCAGGGCTTCACTTTTGAGGTGCAAAGAATGGGTGGGCAGATTCATGTCCCCAAAAGTAATGATGGATCCTAACTCCCAATATCTGTGAATTGGAAATGAATCATTGTTGATATAATCAAGTTTAAAAGAGATCATACAGGATTAGCAGGATGGGCCCTAATCCAGTGATCTGTGTCTTTACAAGAGAAAGCGAAGGCGAGGCACGTAGGGCTGATACTCAAGATTGCCAGTGACCACCAGAAGCTAGAAAAGGCATAGGAACATTCTTCCCTAGGGCTTTCAGCAGGTCCGTGGTCCTGTCAACACCCAGATTTCAGGTTCCAGCCTCTACAACTCTGAGAGTATAAAATTCTGTTGTTGTAATCCACCCAATTTGTGGTAATTTGTTACGGCAGCCTTAGGAAACTAACAGATTTTTGTAGTCCATTCAAAGTTAGTATTGAACAAACTATTTTT
Source organism: Odocoileus virginianus (assembly GCF_023699985.2). NCBI lineage: Eukaryota > Metazoa > Chordata > Mammalia > Artiodactyla > Cervidae > Odocoileus > Odocoileus virginianus. The sequence continues at coordinate 30,673,039 of NC_069698.1, read as the reverse complement.
GTTTTAATTATAAAAAAGTCAACTGAAAGAGACATATGAAAATTTAAAACAACCCTCAGGATATCTTTCTAAATTTGGAGCATTTGAACTTGGAACTTTTTCTGTGTTTATAACTTGTCACATGTGTTTAGAGAGAAAATTCAAAAAATTAACATTGCCTTTCTTAACATCAAATCATGTATGAGCTATTTCATAGAATTCATTAGTATAGCTATTGGTGTTTGTATTTTTAGGGCTATTAACTGAATTGGAGGTATTAAAAAGAATGGTGTGGTGAAATGTTGGAACCACATTTGGAGGGACAAGATCTGCATTAACTGAATAGCCAGTAAAAGTTTTTCATGGGCTTGACACAGAGGATTTAAAAAGTAGAAGATGAAAGGGGAGAATAAAGACATCAGTGAAGGGACCATATTTTAGTTATAAGATGAATGGGTTGTACATTTCATACTATGTCAGTGAACATTAAGGAAATGAACCTAGTACAGTTAATTATCTGCCCTATTTGATTAATGTTAATCACCAATTCAAATAATTCAGATTCTCAATTAATGTTTTTCTAGCTAATTGGGATTCACTAATAATTAAGAATGGAACTAGAGGATTTATTTAATTTTATTTCTTTGCTCATATTTTATCTTTTCCTCTAGGTATATGTTTATTTATTTATACTTTATATGGATAAAATGTTTCAAGGTGTAAAAAACTGAAAACATGCACTGTGATAATTAATCCTATATACTCTTCTACATTTGAAAATATCTGCTTTGATGGTATATATAATTATGTCAAATTTTGTTCTTATCTTGAATTTTCTCATATAGTCTCACCTTCTTCTATAAATAGGTACATCTAACTTGCAAAGTGAAATACATTTTGTGAGTCTGTTTCTACATGCTGCTATATATAAAGATCATATGTTAGCAAGGTAGATGATACTTCAAAGAACAGAATCTTGGAGGTTCTTGCAAGTGATTGGTGAATTTGAATAGTGAATTTCAGTACTTTCCTATTCTACCCTAAGTATAATCATCGCCTCCTTTGGAAGGAGAGCTGTTTCCTCTGCCGGTGCTGTGCTGCGAGCTGTGCTCAGCTGTGTCCAGTTTTTTGTAACCCATGGACTGTAGCCCACCAGTCTTCCCTGTTCATGGAATTTCCCTCTGCCTACTCCTCTGCCAATTGCTACAGCACTGGGCCAAATACTACTTCCCTGACCACTAGATCACTGGTTCTCAACACAGGATGCAGAGGAGAATCAGTTGGAGAGCTTTGGCAAAATAGGAATGTCATTGTGCAAGTAATCTGTTAGCAATTCTTCTGTTTCTTAATAACCTCTGAAAATCTTGCAAATGACAACACTAAGTACAGATTTTATGTTTTGACTATTGGTTTAGAAGAGAGAACCATATTTCCTTCTTAAAACTGTTAAAAATTAGAGGTTAAATTTTTTTTGAAGGAGAAAGATGCAAGATTAAAACTTCTCTGACTTATACATGGTACTAACATTGACTAGATAAGTCCATAAGAAATAGAAAATGACTAGATAACGTAAGCTTTGATAGAGAAAATATACCCGTATTGTACATGTTTTTCCTCTATATACATCATTTTATGAAAGTTAAATTACCAAAGTCTAATTTCTTAGTTGTCACATACATTTGTTAATAGAATAGCACTTCAGTCATTTGAAATTGAACATGCTATTGTTCTTCTAAGGTTTATATAATTAATAATTAGAAAGCAGTAACATTTACAGCATTTTAAATCTTTAAATAGATGAATGATAATGAAATTTAATTAATCACTTTAATTAAAGGAGCCATTAATTGTGATTCTTTGAAGCAAATGAATTAAACCTCCTACACATAAATAAGATAAATCTAAAATATCCATAAATTTTTATTTTAAATTTATTTTGATACTGAACTTGTTAAAGCATCTATGTTACCTAGAGTTCACTGGAACCTATCAATGAGCTCAGCTCTTGTTGCCACCTGTTTTATTTTTTCTCCTTCACATGTTTTATCTGAACATCACATTTAAAACCACCCAGTAGAAATTGAATTTCTACAAAGCAAATCCGAAGCAAGGTATATCACAGCATCTCTCCCATTGAAGATACATGTGTTGTTAATTTTTAAAATATCACATTTTCCTGATGCCTCAAGAACTCCTAAAACAGACTGTGAGTGGCTCACCCAGGTGACCAGGGCACCAGTGTGATGAGGTTGGTCCCTGCCACAAGTGCCCTTCAAGGCTTCCCTTGATGGTGACCTAGTGACAAGCAAATGCACTGGTGACATCCCACTAAACCTTTGCTTGTGTGCCCCACCCAACACCCCCTCAGACCAGCTCCTGCCAAAATATAAAAAGACATTTGCTCACTACCGCTCAGGCCCTTCCAGTGCCACACTTGCTTGGCTGACTCAGTGCTTTGGTGTGACCTCCAAAAGACCCCTTCTATAGCAACCATGCTTCCCTCTTCTAGGACCTATAATATAATAAAGTTCTTTCACTTTCAAACACCTGTCTGTGGTGTTACGTTTGGCACAAGATTGATCATCAAAACCTTCATTTTTAAATAATATAATGGTTCCTCATAACACAGTATATGTAAACAACTTGATGTAAATCTTGGATAAACTGAACACTTCACATGGCGTATAGGAAGATCTGCTTCATTGACTATGCTAAAGCCTTTGACTGCGGGGGGCACAATAAGCTGTAGAAAATTCTTAAAGAGATGGGAATACCAGACTACCTTACCTGCCTCTTTAGAAACCTGTATGCTGATCAAGGAGCAGCAGTTAGAACCAGACATGGAATAACAGACTGGTTCAAAATCAGGAAAGGATTATGCCAAGGCTGTATATCGTCACCCTGCCTATTTAACTTATGTGCAGAGTACATCATGAGAAATACTGGGCTGGATGAAGCACAAGCTGGAATCAAGATTGCTAGAAAAACTGTCAATAACCTCAGATATGCAGATGACACCACCCTAGTGGCCAAAAGTGAAGAGAAACTAAAGAGCCTTCTTGATGAAGGTGAAATAGGAGAGTGAAAAAACTGGCTTAAAACTCAACATTCAAAAAACTAAGATCATGGCATCCAGTCCCATCCTTTCATGGCAAATAGATGGGGAACATATGGAAACAGTGACAGACTATTTTCCTGGCTCCAAAATCACTGTGGATAGTGAATGGAGCCATAAAATTAAGACTCTTGCTCCTTGGAAGAAAAGTTATGACCAATCTAGACAGCATATTAAAAAGCAGAGACAACTTTGCTGACAAAGGTCCATAGAGTCAAAGCTATGGTTTTTCCAGTAGTCATATATGGATGTGAGAATTTGACCATATTGACGTCTCTTTGCTGATAGACAAAGAATTGATGCTTTTGAACTGTGATGCTGGAAAAGAGCCTTGAGAGTCCATTGGACAACAAGGAGATCAAACCAGTCAATCCTAAAGGAAATAAACCCTGAATATTCACTGGAAGGACTGATGCTGAAGCTGGAGCTCCATTACTTTGGCTACCTGATGGGAAGAGCTGACTCTAAAAAAGACCCTGATTCTGGGAAAAATTGAGGGCAGGAAGAGAAGGGGACAACAGGGCATGATTTGGTTGGATGATATCATCCATTCAGTGGATATGAATTTGAGCAAACTCCAGAAGAGAGTTAAGGACAGGGAAGCATGGTGTGCTGCAGTCCATTGGGTCACAAAGAGTTGGACACAACTGAGCAACTGAACAACAACATAGAAAGATAAGGACTTCCCAGGTGGTGCTGGCAGTAAAGAACCTGCCTGCCAGTGCAGGAGATATAAGAGATGCAGATTCGATTGCTGAGTCAGGAAGATCCCCTGGAGGAGGTAGTGGCATCCTACTCCAGTATAATTGCCTGGAGAATCCCATGGACATAGGATCCTGGTGGGCTACAATACATAGGATTGCAAAAAGATGGCCACAACTGAAGTGACTTAGTACACATGCATAGGAAGATAAACATCATATCTTTTGCTTCCTTACCATTACATAGAGACCACTAAATTCTAGGAATGACTTAATCATCTCAAATGCATTGATCAATTATTTATAATAAATGCCCAGTAAATGAATAAATGGGATAGTCAATAAAAATAAATAACTATTGAGCATCTTTTTCAGGTCAGCATGATTTTAGGAGGATACAGGGATAAATGAAAGAGATAAGACTACCGATGAATGAGTAAGCCTATACCACCCAAATATAGAATGAAACAGGCACAGTAAAAAGGACAGTGTGGCGGGAGGATATGAATGTGAAATAAAGTGATTATATTATAGGGGTAAGCTTGGCCAAAATTCATGTATTTCCAACACAGTGCTTGGGATGGTTTACAGATATTCTTAGACAGTGATTTCCTCCCAAATGTTGGGATTGAGATGAAATTAACTACATACCTTGTAGGCATCCTGTTAGCCTTGTGTGACCTTTGGGAACCTGAACCAGCTGGAGACTTGGAGTCCAGTTTCCTTTGATCTCAAGGAACCCTATTATTTTTCCTAGGATGCAACACAGATATTACCATTCTCTGTGTGTAGTGTGATAACAAGATCTTAGAAGTACCAAGTAAATCCTTTTTGACCATCTTAAGGAGTTTGGATATCATTCTCACTGAAGTGTAAAGCCACATAAATGCTGCAAGCAATGGAATAAAATAATCCTGATTTATGTTTTCGAAAGATCTGACTTTCTGCTTTTTGAAAGGAGACTGGGGAAAAGTAAAAGCATGAACAACAATAAAATTGAAGCAGGGAGACTAGTTAGGACCCTTTCAGAGTAATCTATTCCAGGATCTCTAGAAGAATGTCGCCCAAAGACCAGTAGTTTCAGCATCACCTGTGAACTGGTGAGAAATATAAAAATCCAGCCCAGTCTCCTCCCCCAGACTTCCATTAATCTTAGGTGTCACAAAACCTCCAGGTGACTGTGAAGTGAAGTGGAGTCGCTCAGTCATGTCCAACTCTTTGCGACCTCATGGACTGTAGCCTACCAGGCTCTTCCGTCCATGGGATTTTCCAGGCAAGAATACTGGACTGTGATGCTCACTAAATTTTGAAAGCCATTGCTTTAATCTACAAATGACAGCCTGAGTGAAATGGTAGCTATAGATAAGGAGAAAATTGAGTAGAGTTGGTGGGGTATTTTGAAATGAGGCCAACATTTAATATAGCAGTATCAAAATGCTTACCATAACAATGTTCTAATTCCAAAAGATACTAAGTAATTTTCTTTAACAGAAAAAATAAAGTGATCTGGCATCACTTAATATATTGTGTTGGCCAAAAAGTTTATTTGGGTTTTTCTGTAAGATGGTATGGAAAAACCCAAATGAATTTTTAGGCCAACTCAACACATGTATATATGCATATATTGTATATAATGTACATAAATATTTGCGCATGTATTTATATATATGTGTATATACATATTATATAACTATATAATGTATACTCATACATGTGTACACACATACACACTTTATTTTAAAAGTCATCTTGATTGATATATGAGTATAGGCCTAAATCAAGATATTCTTTGGAAAGAATTACTATATTAGTTTGAGATGGATAGATCTAATATAGAATTACTACTTTGTGTTGAGACCATATCAAAATTCTCTTGACATGGTTGTATTGCAATCCTTGATAGTACATAATCTGTGGTTTCATTTGACTACTTAATGGGAGCATGCTAACCAATTAAAGGGAACTTCTAGGGAGGAGCTATGATCTCTATCTGATCAAAAATGCAAATTAAATTATTTAATTTTCATAGCAAAACTTGAGCTTTGACACTTAACTGCAGCCTCTTATTAACAAATGGTTTATGTAAAGTGTATGTATATAGTGATCTTGGCCTCAAATAAGGAGCTACCTGTTTCTTATGAAAAGTGACATAGTGAGAGCTATGGACAGGGCTTTGAAGGAAATCTGGACTGAATAACCTGAAGGAAGTCAAGGCTCACAGTGAGAAGGGCAGTCGTAGAGAAGGGAGGGTTACTTAGGGTCATAGTGCAGTCAGGCAGAGCACACAGTCCATTCTAGATGAACCACTGTGCTTTTATAAGGGAGTGATAAGGACAAGATTGAACTGTTAGTCTGGAACTGTAGTTTCAAAGGGACTGCTAGGTTAACATGTTCTGGGAAGCCTTTGAAATGGTTTTATTGAGGATTTTCATGATGAAATATTGTATTGAGTACATCCTTTGATATTGATATTTAAGACTGAAATAGAGAAAAGACTGGAGTGTTGGAGACATCTAGAATAATCCAGGTATGCTATGATTTCGATGAAAGGAGAAAAGAGGATAGATACCAGTTGGTTGCAATTGAGTAGAAAGAACATTGAATTCGGAAAGAACTCTGAGGACAGAGGAGATACCTTGCTGTTTCTTTATATACTTCACCTAAATCAGCTTTACTTACATAGGAAGTATTAATAACAAGTCAACAAGTAGAATTTCAACTCTAGAGTTATCCAAAATTACTATGAACATAAGTATTAGTGTTTTTTTTTTAATTGTATTTTATCACTTTTTATTTTTTGTAAAATTTTCTCATCTCAATCATATAGTGAGAGGTTGGTTTCTGTTGTGATTTGGGGCTTTTGTTTTACACTCTCACTGATAGAGTCTACAAAACTTTAAATGTACTTAAAAGTCCATCCTAAAGGAAATCAGTCCTGAATATTCGTTGGAAGGACTGATGCTGAAGCTGAAACTCCAATACTTTGGCCACCTGATGCGAAGAACTGACTCATTTGAAAAGACCCTGATGCTGGGAAAGATTGAAGGCAGGAGGAGAAGGAAAGGATGAGGTGGTTGGATGGCATCACCGACTCAATGGACATGAGTTTGTGTAAACTCGGGGAGTTGGTGATGGACTGGCATGCTGCACTCAGAAATGACTGAGCGACTGAACTGAACTGAACTGAAAAAGCAAAGTTATTTCCTTTGTATGAGATAAGCAAAGCTATTTTAATATGTAAGCAATTCTCTTTTTTAATAAAAACTTAGCCCTTACAAAGACAGTAGACTTGGGAAGGTATTTCCACAGAAGAACAAAATCTCTGCTCATTCAAGCAAGGTTGGTTAATGGGATTTTTAAAGAAAGAAATCTACCAATAGCACCTAGTTTACATTTCGTTTATGGCATTCTTTCAGTACTGAGATTCCCTAGGATGATGGTATTTTCTATTTCCTACTCACAAGTATATCCTATTTTTTTCTGAAATTTACTTTCTTATCCATACACATATGCACACACACATACATACACACATAACATAGACTTCTCAGTGTGTTAAAGACATTGAATAAATAAAAAGATAAAAAGGAAAAGCAAATAAACAAGGGAAGACTAAGAATTGTGCAAACTAAAGATGGCATCAAGGTCATTAATGAACACATTCACATTCATTGCAAAAAATACTTACTGAGCAGTTACTATGTGTTAGGCACTGCTCTAGTGCTAAAGATACAACAGAGAACAGAACTAAAACCATGCCCTCGGAGAGCTCATATATTTATATACTAGATGTTTTATAAGATAAGCTTCAGTGGATCAAACTCTTGACTTGGAGAATTTTGTTTTGCTTTAAGTTCATGCTCATTTACATTATAATGTGAATACCGTAGCCTGTTTAACACCTTAGCCTTCAAATCCAGGGAGAAGATGAAAGATATGTTTTTGCACACAACATTCAACTGTATTCCTGAAACAAATGGTGTGTGATAAAAAAGCTCATTTGCAGATTGTTGCTAATTGTGTCTCTTACATATATTTTGTTTTGTGCAGTGTGAATGAGAGTGGTTAAAAAATAATTATATACGTTTCAAAGAGGTAAAAAAATACTGCCTGGGTGCTATAAAATGTAATGGCCTTTTCTTTTATAATGTTTTATCATTGGCTCCAGTGAATTAGGGCCACTTTCATGGCAGTGTTGTGAATAATTAAACCTTCACATGTGAAGCAAAGTGGGAAGAGATTAGAATCTTATTTAAAGGACAAATAAAAATATTTTAGCAACGAAAGTGCTGATTACCACTCTGAAATACTATCATAGTAGTCACCAAAATATTCTTTTTTTTTTTCCCCCTAAATGGCTCTGGAATGTTTGGGACATTATTTTTTTCTCTTTTTTTTATGTGATTAGAAAATGATCTTGGTTAATACATTTCCTTATTGCCAAAAGTAGCTATCATTTTATAAAGTTACTTTCCAAAACAGCTCTTCAATAGTCATGTTTCAACCAGTTGCTTATGGGTATTATGGCCTACATGTTTGTGTTCCTCAAAGTGGACATGTTGACACCCTAACCCCTAATAAGATGGTATTAAGATGTGGGATTAGTGGGAGGTAGTTATGCCATGAAGGTGGAGCTCCTGTGATGGCATTAGTGTCTTCGTAAGAGGAAGAAAGCTAGCTCCCATTCTGCCATGTGATGATACAAGAAGATGATGACCGTTTACAAAGCAGGAAGGGGACCTTCATCAACTACTCGACCGTGATTTGACCTGACATGATCTTAGATTTCCCAGTCTCCAGAACTGTGAAAATTTCTTTTGTTTGACAGCAGCCTGAATGAAAGCCTTGTTCAGGTCCTATGTGTTGGCTACTAAAACCTCACAACTGCCCTCTTAAGACACTTGCCCGTGGCCGAAGGAGAGCCCACGTGCCACAGTGGAAACCTCACAGCTCTCCCTCAGCCCCTGGAGGGGAGCGGCCTCACCCACACTCTGCCTCCTTACCTCCATGTGGGATTCATTCCATTTAGGAGCTAGAACTTCCTTGTGAAATCAGGCAGGAGCTAATCTCCAGTCAAATTTAGCTTCTGTTTCTCATTTCTGTCTCTCCTATGTCCTTCTTGTCCCTTCTCCTGAGAGTATCCCCACAAATAAATTGCTGAAACAAGAATTTCTCTCTCTCTTTTAACATTTATTTATTTGGCTGCATTGGGCCTTAGTTGTGTTGTGTGGGATCTTTCATTGCGGTGCACAGACTCTAGTTACATCATATCCTTTGTCCTTTGCGTGCATGCTCAGTCGTTCCAACTCTTTGAGTCCTCACAGACTATCATCCACCAGGCCCCTCTGTCCATAGGATTTTCTAGGCAAGAATACTGGGGTGGGTTTCCATTTTCTCTGCCAGAGGATCGTCTCCACCCAGGGATTGAACCTGCGCCTCTTGTGTCTCCTGCATTGAGCAGGCAGATTCTTGACCAACTGTGCTACCTGGGAAGCAGTTTCTCCGAGGCGTGTGGGAGGATCTTAGTCCCCAAACCATGAGTCTAACCCACATTCCCTGCACTGCAACCTGGGTTCTTAACCACTGGACCACCAGGGAAGTTTCTGGAACAAGAATTCCTATCTCAGATTCTGCTCCTGTGAAACCCAACCCAAGATACCCTATGTTTACACAGGGAATTAAGTTGGTACATGAAAAGATTCCACTGCTTCTAGGCCTTTCCTGGCTTTTAAGTCTGCAAACACAGCTGATTTCTAAAACATCTCACAAGCAAAGGACAGTTGTTGGGGGCTCCTCATTCCCTTAATTTCCAATTTCCTCCCGAGTCACTTGCTTAACCTCTTCACTTGTACCTCTGGGGTCACACTATGAAACTGACTTCCACATCCTCTTGGCCCCTGTTGCCCCTCACATTTTCCTCTTGGTGTATTGATCACAGCTTTCGGCTTCTTCAGCAAAGCCAGGAATTGTGCTCACAGGTGCCTATTGCAGATGCCCCCTGCCCTATAGCCTTGCCTCGGCTCTCCAGGGGAGTGTGGGGTAGAGAAGGAGGGACCTGAGGTCAGGGGGTGTTTTGTTGTGCTCTGGTAAAGTGCAAGGAAATAGAAATCAAGGGAACGGATCCTTCATGATCAGTTCATGGAGAAGTTACAAAATAATGCAATTAACCTACAGAGAAAACACAGGGAATCAGCCTGGGAATCAGCCAGGATAGCTCTGAGCATTTGTCAGGAAGACCCCCACTCTTGGATCAATCAGCCAAGGGTTGGATTGAGGAAGATAAAAACTACAGAAGCTCCGGAGACATAGAAAGTCATGGAGAGTCATCAGTGGAAGGCTGCACTTGTAGGCAGGATGCTTTGTGGATGAGAAAACCAGTGTTCACTATTTCACCTGTTGTTTACCTCCTTACAGCCAAATTATCGAGATTGTATCTCCCCTTTTTTTGATTACTTGGGGGAACTTTATTTAGAGAACAAAGATAATAGTATTATCTTTTCCTGTTTAGTAGATAAAAAGCTCTCAGAACTAGTAACTGATTAAAATGAAATGGACCACTATTTTGTGTGCCTACCCATATAGTAAAGATATTGTGCATTAGCAAGTTAGATAAGATACAATTTTTTTTTTTTTTTTAACTTAGGAGGAAGGAGTCCTCAGGGAAGGGTTTGGGTAAGAAATCTGATTCTACTATCAGATTATAGTAATAACAGTAAATAGTAGCTAATTATTATGTATTTACTCTGTCAGGCACTCTTTTAGATATTGTACATATTATATCTTACTGAATTCATAAAACAAACCTGTGAAACAAGTGTTATTAGTTTTTCTGATTTACTTAGAAACAAGACAACTGAAACACAGAGAGATTAAGTTGACACAACTAGAAAGAGATGAAAACAGGAATAGAACTTGAGAGATTGCTCGGAAGATGTAGCAAAGGCTAGCTAGCTGTCTTGAGCATCACTTTTTCTTTTCTCTCTCGGGGAAGGGATAATTTAGTTGAAGCTCAGAGTGATCGTATTACTTGGATCTGGTGCTCAGAGTTGCTGTGTGCGGCTTCTGAGTCTGTGATGAAAGGGAAGGAGAATTCCCACCCACTCCCCATCGCCTAGAATATGGATAGAATCATTGTGCTGAAATACTTGTTTGGGACCAAAAGCTAGAAACCATGTATGAGGACAACAGAGGAAATAAATAAAAGAAACCCAATTTCCTGAAAATTGTGGGTCTTTATTACTAGCCTGGACTCTCCAGACTTTTAGATGAAACACACACACACACACACACACACACACACAAAATGTCTGTTTTGTTTGAGCCACAGTTTTGAAGGACTCTTGTTTAAGCAGTCTAGCTTATATAGTAATTAATTCAGAGAAGCAGCATAATATATTCAAGGAAGCATCAGGAAACCAGAAAGCTGGGATATTGTGCTAACTCTAAAAGTTTGATTGTGTACAAATTATGGAATTAGGGGTAAAATGAATGAGTTAGAATAGATATAACAGAAAGTCCCTTCTCTTGGCAAAATGCTATAAAAATAACTTTAGAAGATGAATAGAAAATATTCAGACAATATCACTTAATTAGTTTGAAAAACTTTAATGGATTATATTAATATGACTTCTATATCTAGATAAGTATGAGACTAATATCATCTTTTGAAAATTGCTCAAGCAAAGTTGGTTCTGTTATTACAAAATCAATTTGTGAATGGTTTCAAATTTCTTTATATAATCACCAATGAAATTAAACATACTATGTAAATATTGCCACTCACATGATAAAACATCTTCTTTTGAAAAGCTTTTAATTTAAAACTTGCTCTTGTAAAACCTGAAAAACAATTCATCACTAGGTTATTTTTAATCTGTATCTATCATATCTATTGCACATATTCTAAAACTTACATAATATTTTCTATACTGAAAAAATCAACATAGATAATTTTTCAAAATGTTGTTTGAGAAAACCCACCAAAATGTAAACCTTGAGAGGTCAGGGTCCAATACCTGTTTCAGTCACTTTTGTGCCCTAGCAGCCTGGAATATTGTAGAAATCCCTCATGTGTTTGTTGAGTGAATGGATGAATGAATTTAACTATCGTACTGTGACATGTTTAATCTCAACTATTGATGAAACCTACCCACAGTAAAAGTTTCTTGGGAAAATGATCCTAAAATATAGTATTCATCTTGCTTAAAAAGCATTTCCCTTTGGTCATATAATAATTAATTTAAAATTATTTGGGTCTTTTTTACATTTTATGTCTATTTCTTATAATTACCAAGCTATAATCGTAATATTCCATTCTCATCTTCTTGCATCATTTCGGATTGAAAATTTTTCTCTCTCCTGAAAAGGCTCAGAAGTTCATGCTGAGTCCTTCATCTGCCTAATATATTGAATTTTCTAAATTGTTCTCTTCTCTTTAGTTATCCCTTCGAGTAAGATGTCCAACTGCTTACTTTCTTTTGCTAAATGATGCTTGCTCCCAGCAACGTTAATGTGGCTTAACTGCCACATTCTGTTACTTTTAGAAATAAAATCTTTTAGGAGTGAATGCATCCACGTGACTCTGTCTTCATGACCACTGTTCCAATCAAAGCCACCATGCTTTCTTCCCAGGACAATTACAGTCTCTTAATTGATAGTCTCACAGATAAGTCATACTTCAAGAGTCTGATACTACTGTTGGCTCATTTCCGTTCTATCAGTAAACGTTCCCTCTTTATAAAAGAAGTGGAGAATTGAGATAGTTTCAAGAGATCTTAATACCCATATTAAGCAAAGAAGAGAACTTAATCTTATGAAAGGTACATGTAAATGCTTTTTATTTTTATGTTTGTTGTATATTGCATAGTTATATAGCAATAACATGAAAAGACCAGTTGAAAAAAATAAAAATAAATAAGTATGTGGTACATGTGTTTTATCAGTGGAAAGCTTTTTTCCAAACCAGAAAAATAAATTTTTAAATCTTCAGGAAATTCTGAAGTTGACTCCTATTTCCTGCATATGAACTCACAAGAGTAACTCTTTCAACAGCTGTGAAGCAGTAAATGAAATATTGACTGAGTTACTTGTCATTTAATTTGCAATGATTTCAGTGCTTTTCAAGTGCTAGGCAAGGCACAGGGTATAATTCAATTGCAACCTTTCTTGTAATTTGAAAACACAAGACAAGTTACAATTTAACTGGACCACAGAATGGTTAATGCAGGTTTTGAAAACTAATTAGTAAATAAATATCATGGCATGGATAACTAGTTACTCAGTAGTTTTCTTCCTTACCAGTTTTTTCCTGCATCTAAGTTAAAATTCAGTATTAAATGTTTCCTGCCTTTGTCTGTTGCTTCATTTGCTATTATTTTCTCCCAATCTGAGGGCTGTCTTTTCACATTGCTTCTAGTTTCCTTTGTTGTGCAAAAGCTTGTAAGTTTCATTAGGTCCCATTTGTTTATTTTTGCTTTTATTTCTAAAATTCTGGGATATGGGTCATAGAGGATCCTGCTGTGATTTATGTCGGAGAGTGTTTTGCCTATGTTCTCCTCTAGGAGTTTTATAGTTTCTGGTCTTACATTTAGATCTTTAATCCATTTTGAGTTTATTTTTGTGTACGGTGTTAAATCAAAACCACAATGAGGTACCATTATACGCCAGTCAGGATAGCTGCTATCCAAAAGTCTACAAGCAATAAATGCTGGAGAAGGTGTGGAGAAAAGGGAACCCTCTTACACTGTTGGTGGGAATGCAAATTAGTACAGCCACTATGGAAAACAGTGTGGAGATTTCTTAAAAAACTGGAAATAGAACTGCCATATGGCCCAGCAATCCCACTTCTGGGCATACACACCAAGGAAACCAGATCTGAAAGAGACATGTGCACCCCAATGTTCATCGCAGCACTGTTTATAATAGCCAGGACATGGAAGCAACCCAGATGCCCATCAGCAGACGAATGGATGAGGAAGCTGTGGTACATATACACCATGGAATATTACTCAGCCATTAAAAAGAATTCATTTGAATCAGTTCTAATGAGATGGATGAAACTGGAGCCCATTATACAGAGCAAAGTAAGCCAGAAAGATAAAGACCATTACAGTATACTAACACATATATATGGAATTTAGAAAGATGGTAACGAGAACCCTATATGCAAAACAGAAAAAGAGACTCAGATGTATAAAACAGACTTGTGGACTCTGGGAGAAGGCGAGGGTGGGATGTTTCAAGAGAACAGCATTGAAACATGTATATTATCTAGGGTGAAACAGATCACCAGTGCAGGTTGGGTACATGAGACAAGTACTCGGGCCTGGTGCACTGGGAAGACCCAGAGGGATCGAGTGGAGAGGGAGGTGGGAGGGGGGACCCGGATGGGGAATACATGTAAATCCTTGGCTAATTCATTTCAATGTATGACAAAAACTACTGCAATGATGTAAAGTAATTAGCCTCCAACTAATAAAAATAAATGGAAAAAAAATGTTTTCTGCATGTTTATTCCATTTTGATTTATAGTTCTTGCATGGACATGTAGTTTTTAATGAATTTGTTCACTTCACCACTAAAAAGTTATGTTTAGGAAGTAGTTTGCCTTAATATTCCCTGGAAGACTTGATAAATTCTAGTTCTATTCCCTGCTGTGCACATTATTTTCCACCTAATTAAGAAAAGTTTATTTTAAGGAAAAAAATTGGGGTATGCTAAACTCTAGACTAGAGTTATCTACTTCCCTAATCAATCTTAATTAGCTGCTGTGTAGAAATTCTGATGGCTCCTATATTAACTCTATTTCTTTTTGCAGAGCTGAACTGTATAACCTTTTTTAGAGTTGAACAGATTTTCAGCAGCCAAATTTTTAATTTTGTTTTACTGAAATTTGAACATCTCCTATTAGGAATACGGTATGAGTTGAATGGCCCTGGAAATTCTTATATTCCATCTTATATGTAAATCACCAAACTTGGAACAGAGCTTTGCTGCTCAAGTGCTGCCTGGAGCACAGTCAAAGGAAAGTGATTTTACGTTATCAGAGAGAGGCTATCAGGTGCACCAAATTCCAATTTCTGATACATTATCATGTCAGTTATTTGCTATATGTATAATTTATATATTTCTGCATATTGCTATGCATCCATCTACTTAGTGGCTCATCATAACCACCTAGAACCATCCTTTCCCTTTCCTCTTTTTTAGGTGTATATCTGTTTAACTGCCACATTCTGTTACTTTTAGCAATAAAAGCTTTTGGGAGTGAATGCATCCACATGACTGTCTTCATGACCACTGTTCCAATCAAAGCCACCATGCTTTCTTCCCAGGACAATTACAATCTCTTAATTAACCTCCCCACATTCATTCTCCATCCAATAAATAGACTTTGTTACTGAAAACATAAATTAAATCATGATAACCTCTTTTTAAATATCATCAAAAATTTAACATTCTAAATGAATAAAATCCAGATTTCCTACTATTCAAGTCCATCTCCCACAACTGTGCAACTATCCTATTCATGTTCTATGCTTAGATACATCACTTTGATTCCTTAAGTAAAACGAAGTGTTTCTGTTGTTGTTGTTTTCAAATCTCAGGACTTCCAGTCAGGCTGATTCATTGGCTCTAATGTTCTTTCCTCCAGTCTTGATATGCCTGACTGTCACTCAATCTTCAAATCTTAATTTAAATTTTATTTCCTTAGAGATTCTCCCCAGGGCCCCACAGTCTAACAGGCTCTTCCAGTCATTCTGTTTCCTATTTTGTTTAACTATACTTAAGCTCTGTTAACCTTCCCCAAATAATACCTTTTTATTAAAATTAAGTTAAATATATTAGAGCTTACTGCTCTTAGAGAGAACATGATCATGGTAGAATTCTTGCAGTGCCTCAGAAGTAGGGAGTCAAAGTTGTTATTTACATAGTTTGTGGCTCTTGACTTAAGTGGCTTAAGATGAGTTTTTCAAGAGACACAATCGACTCAACATGGAAGGAGGTTTATGACCTAACAGTACATGTAATATTGCTGGGGAAAGCAAAGGTTTTGAATAGAGAAAATTTTAATAGTTAAATTGTTTGTGATAACATAACTTGTTTACTCAGGTGAGCAGAATGCTAACATTGATAAATGAATCTGCAGGATTTGCCTGAAGCAAAGAATTAAGTTATTCATTATTTTACAGTCTTACTTTTTCCCTAGCAAAAATTTCCTGGTACAAGCAAGAAAATCATGTTGACACAGGTGGTTTCAATTATTAGTGCTACCTACCACATCATGTTTAATGAAGGTAGTCACAGTTTTTCTACAGGGAAATACTACTATACTACAAAAAAAATTATTTTGCTATATCTTCTGCAAGAGAGATGAAAAGGGGAAAAAAGCAGTCCTAAAATATATTTGACTAAGAGGAAAGATGAATGAGAAAGAGAGAATATTTGATAAAACAGGCTTTCTAATGTTAGGCCACTAGTTCTCAACAGATGGTTTGAAGAATATTGATTCTAAGGAAGCTTCAGGATTTTATGTTAAATTCCATCTTCAAATACATTGGAAAACAATGAGTTAATTAATGTTAGACAGGAGCTCCCTTCTCTGCAAGGCATCTCAGAGCCTTTAGTATATTAAGGTACTTCTGAGTTTCCAATAGTGGTGTGACACAAAGAAAATTTGTCATGTGTACATTGGGGAGGATGCCCGGAGACCAGTGAATAGTGGAGTTCACTTAAAGAAATACTGTTATACACTAACAAAATTATATGATACTAAGAATTTATATAGTTACACTTGTTTTTTACCTTCAAAGTCATGTGTGAATTAAAAAAATTGTGACTAGATGTTTGAAATTGCACATCAGGAAGTAAGTAGTATTTTATAAAGATTACTTGATGAATTTGGGGGAACAAATAGAATACCTAGTGGTGAATAGTCTTCACATTTTGTATCATTATTGTGTGCTGAAATTAAATTTGTATAAACTTGATTCTTTTTCATTGTGGAGCTAAAAGCATATTATGATTTAAATTTTAAAATATATCATATTTTGAGAGACTTTTCAGGAGTAAACAACTAGTGTTGCCTATAGAAGAATTTGAGTTTGGCATATTTACATAACACTCACCATGGAACCCATCTGACATGTTCTAACTCTGCTTTTTCTGAGGAATCTAGTCTTAGGCAAATAGCACCTCTCTCCTTTAGATAATTTATGAATGAAGTGAATGACATAAAGGTTGTTCTGAGAATAAAACAAAGTGACAAATCTGGTAAAGCCCTGGAACAATAATTTGCTAGTTCTCAGTACTAAGTTAATGCTAACTATTGTTACTAAAAGCATACAAAGGGTTTTCAAAAGCTTACTTTTTAACTTCTCACCATTTTCTCCAATGAATTTTGATAATATTTTCATTATTTAATCATATACATGGGTCAAAGCCTAGTATTTCAAAACACCATAACCTATGTTACTTTCAAACCTGGACTCAAGAGGGTAAAAAACAAACCTAAATTTTTATACCAGTAATTTACCTGGATTATCAGAGCTTTTAAAATTCAATAAACCATAAATGTAGTTGGATACTTATCTTTTTATCCAATTGCAGCTTCAGCCTTACAACATTTTCTTTCCTGAATGATTGTAACTGAACACAATATGATGACTGAAGAAAAGAACTCTTATCAGTGGCATCCGTTCTACTCCCACAGCATTTTGATTAAGTTGCTGGTGTCTAAACATTATCTATAATTGTATTCTTGTAACTGAAGATAGATGACCAAATTTGTCATCAGGCCACAAGAGTTATTAACTCATGGTGTGCTCATAATTTCCAAAGTGACATTAAAAAAGAAATCTACCTCCTGATAGTTAAGGGAGGGAGTGAAGAAGACATAAAATGGAAGAGGCAGGTGCCAGGCAAGAGAGGAGGTAGTTTCCTTTGCCAGGGAACAGCTGTAGATCTAGGCAAGAAGGGGGTAAAAAAGCACATTCATGTCCTGGATGAAATTAGTATAAATCTACAGCTATACCCAGATGGTGTGATTTCACAACTTTCATTTTATAACACTTGGTTTTGTGGTAAAATGGTCAATTTCTCTACTGGATCATACTTGTAAATTCTCTAACAAAGTGTCACATTTTTCATGTAAATACTTCCAAAGCAAAACTTATTTTTAGCATCAACGATAAGAAAGAAGTCATGAGCATCCTCTTTTGGAGTCACTTATGTAACTGTTTTCTGTAAGAACTTCAAAAGAAGAAGAAATTCAAAGAAACAGTCAAAGAAACAGTCAAAAGTGTGGATAAGGAACATTCAGTTAACATGACTAAATTATTTTGAAGCTAGAATAAAATCTTCAGTGGATGCTTTAAAAACCTGACTTGAGTTCAAAATATGATGCTTTAAATGCATCAAAGGACTGCTGGTTGCAGTTCTTCATTCATCAAGCAGACATTTATTGGAAGTTATCTTAATGGCAGAGGCCATTATAGACTCTAGTGAAATGGTAGTGAACCTCATGAAAATTATGTTTTGTATGGGAGACAGAAAAAGAATAATTTAAAACAATGGCAAGGTATTGATAATGAGAAGCAATTATGGAGATTGAAAGAGCCTGAGGACTGGACTTCTGGTGCTTCTATATAAGGTAATGAAATGTCACCAAATTGAGTGGATACTTGAAGTAAGCAAATGAGTTAATCATAGGCTGTGTTTCAATAGGAAACTGAATCATTGGAAATAGACATGTTAAATTGAGAAAACTTGTTTCCATCACTTTTCATAGAGTAAATAGGCATGGTACCAGGCATACTGGAATTAGGCAGACTGGCTTTGACTAATCCTAAACCTAACTCTGGAATAAAAGATGGGTTCATGGTAGCTGATGAAAGAAGGGTGAATGAATCAAGGGAGATAATCACCACTGTCCCATTAAATGATGGGAGTGGCTTTAGTAGGCTGTCAATATGCATATTTCATTAATCAATAATTTTGTATCATTAATAAGTGTGTTAGTTGTATCAGTTAGTGTTCTCCAGAGAAATAAAACCAGTAGAAGAAATCAATATGTCTATATCAATAGCTATCTCTACATCTAGTGAAAGGAAAGACTTATTTTAAGGAAATCACTCATAGGATTAAGAGGACTGACAAGTTGATACCTATAGGGTGGCCTTGAAAGCTGGCAACTCGAGAAGAAGTTGATGTATTCTTGATGTATAATTCCTTCTTCTGTATGAAATCTGTTCTTAAGGTTTTCAAATGATTGAGACTCATCCACATTATGGAGGGCAATTTGCTTTGCTTAAAGGCAACTGATTATAAATGTTAACCACATCTACAAAATACACTTAATAGAAACACTTAAATCAATGTTTTGTTAAGTGCTTGAGTACGATAGCCTAACCAAGTTAACATGTAAGAGAAATCACAGTACTTTAAAGAGATCAGAGTCTTAGCCATGGGAAGATGTTTTAATTAGAAGTTCTAAGCACATAATGTGGCTAAACCCAATTTAATGAATAGTATCTAGGCTCAAATCATGAACTCCTTATTGCCAAATTCAGACTGAAGTTAAAGCAAGTGGAGAAAACCACTAGATCATTCAGGTATGACCTAAATCTAATCCCTTATGACTATACAGTGGAAATGAGAAATAGATTTAAGGGACTAGCTCTGATAGACAGAGGGCCTGATGAACTATGGACGGAGGTTTGTGACATTGTACAGGAGACAGGAATCAAGATTCACCATCCCCAAGAAAAAGAAATGCAAAAATGTAAAATGGCTGTCTAAGGAAGCCTTACAAATAGCTGTGAAAAGAAGGGAAGCAAAAAGCAAAGGAGAAAAGGAAAGATATACCCATTTGAATGCAGAGTTCCAAAGAATAGCAAGGAGAGATAAAAAAGGCTTCCCCAGCGATCAATGCCAGGAAATAGAGGAAAACAATAGAATGGGAAAGACTAGTGATCTCTTCAAGAAAATTAGAGATACCAAGGGAACATTTCATGCAAAGATGGGTTCAATAAAGGAAGAAATGGTAGGGATCTAACAGAAGCAGATGATATTAAGAAGAGATGGCAAGAATACACAGAACTATACAAAAAAGATCTTCACGACCCAGATGATCACGATGGTATGATCACTCACCTATACAGACATCCTGGAATGTAAAGTCAAGTGGGCCTTAGGAAGCATCTCTACGAACAAAGCTAGTGGAGGTGATGGAATTCCAGCTGAGCTATTTCAAATCCTGAAAGATGATGCTGTGAAAGTGCTGCACTCAATATGCCAGCAAATTTGGAAAACTCAGCAGTGGCCACAGGACTGGAAAAGGTCAGTTTTCATTCCAATCCCAAAGAAAGGCAATGAGAAAGAATGCTCAAACTACCACACAATTGCACTCATCTCACACGCTAGTAAAATGATGATTAAAATTCTCCAAGCCAGGCTTCAGCAATACATGAACTGTGAAATTCCAGATGTTCAAGCTGGTTTTAGAAAAGGCAGAGGAACCAGAAACCAAATACCAACATCCACTGGATAATGGAAAAAGCAAGAGAGTTCCAGAACAACATCTATTTCTGCTTTATTGACTATCCTGAAAACTTTGACTGTGTGGATCACAATCAACTGTGGAAAATTCAGACAGAGATAGGAATACCAGACCACCTGACCTGCCTCCTGAAAAACCTATATGCACGTCAGGAAGCAACAGTTAGAACTGGACATGGAACAACAGACTGGTTCCAAATAGGAAATGGAGTACATCAAGTCTGTATACTGTCACCCTGCTTGTTTAACTTATATGCAGAGTACATCATGAGAAACGCTGGGCTGGAAGAAGTACAAGGTGGAATCAAGATTGCCAGGAAAAATATCAATAACCTCAGATATGCAGATGAGACCACCTTTATGGCAGAAAATGAGGAAGAACTTAAGAGCCTCTTGATGAAAGTGAAAGAGGAGAGTGAAAAAGTTTGCTTAAAGCTCAACATTCAGAAAACTAAGATCATGGCATCTGCCCCCGTCACTTCATGGCAAATAGATGGGGAGACAGTGGAAACAGTGGCTGACTTTATTTTTCTGGGCTCCAAAATCACTGCAGATGGTGATTGCCGCCATGAAATTAAAAGACACTTACTTCTTGGAAGGAAAGTTATGACCAATCTAGACAGCATATTAAAAAGCAGAGACATTACTTTGTCAACAAAGGTCCATCTAGTAAAGGCTATGGTTTTTCCAGTGGTCATGTATGGATGTGAGAGTTGGACTATAAAGAAAGCTGAGCATCAAAGAATTGATGCTTTTGAACTGTGGTGTTGGAGAAGACTCTTGAGAGTGCCTTGGACTGCAAGGAGATCCAACCAGTCCATCCTAAGGAGATCAGTCCTGACTGTTCATTGGAAGGACTGATGTTGAGGCTGAAACTCATCTGCAATACTCAATACTTTGGCCACCTGATGCGAAGAGCTGACTCATTTGAAAAACCTCTGATTCTGGGAAATATTGAGGGCTGGAGGAGAAGGGGACGACAGAGGATCTGATGTTTGGATGGCATCACCGACTCAATGGACATGGGTTTGAGTGAACTCCGGGAGTTGGTGATGGACAGGGAGGCCTGGTGTGCTGCAGTTCATGGGGTCGCAAAGAGACACAACTGAGCAACTGAACTGAACTGTTCTAGGGTAGATAGATAAAAACTAGTTACTGTACCTTATAGCCACTAAGAATCATGATGCTATCATATGAGAGGAGAGAGAGAAGATTCTGACAAGACTTTCTTTCCCTTGTTACAGAAATAGTTAAGTGCTGGCAGATATGAGCATCAATATTGTATGGTATCTATTTTGTTTTACATATGGAAAAATGAAGGTGAGGTTCCTTATCCATTCTAGTAATTCAGTAATCTCTCTCAGTATAAAGTGCCACGAAATTCACTCTGGGTAGAAAATAGTTTGGACACATGTTTATTAAGTTACATACTTCACTCTCAGGATTACACTTATCTTGAGGGGAGAGAAAAGGAGAGGGGTCAACACATATCTAGAAACCATGAGACAAATGATCAACAGCAAAGCTGCATACTCTCAAAAGTAATGTGATATGCTTTGAGTGTCAATATATAAACCATTAATATTGATCTATTAGGGCTTCCCTGATAGCTCAGTTGGTAGAGAATCCTCCTGCAATGGAGGAGACCCCGGTTCAACTCCTGGGTCGGGAAGATCCACTGGAGAAGGCATAGGCTACCCACTCCAGTATTCTTGGGCTTCCCTTGTGGCTCAGCTGGTAAAGAATATGCCTGCCATGCAGGAGACCTGGGTCAATCCCTGGGTTGGGAAGATCCCCTGGAGAAAGGAGAGGCTACCCACTCCAGTATTCTGGCCTGGAGAATTCCATGGACTGTATAGTCCATGGGATTGCAGAGTCAGACACAACTGAGTGATCTATAGCTCTCTGTAAAAGAAATTGATAATTATAACAGTATTTTCAAAAAGTTCATCTTTAGTAGTCATAATTTTACTTTCTCAGATCCATCTCTGATTTTAGTTCACTTACCAGGCAGTGGCTAGGGTGATATGAATCTGGAAAGTGAAAGCTGATAAGTCATTTGCTTTAATATTTCTAAATGTAAAAATAAAGTAGGCATACAGTTTACATTAATTTCTTATTATTAATTTTATTAATTATTATTGATGAAATTATTAATTTCATAGTCAAGTGACTATGGGAGCCACCAAATCCATAGATAAGAGTCTTAATTTTCACTGGATAATATATTGAGAATGCAGGCAGCAAAATAATTTGATTTTCCTTCCTAAGACTGATTACCTATGCCAGTAAGTTTTTGCTCACATTTTTAGTTAAGTAACGTGCAGAATTTTTCCAGTGTATAAATTTAGAGTAAGTCAGAGAACTAGGAAATCATCTTTCCTGATATTTGCCTAGAGGACTGACATAATCAGATTTGCAATTTATAACTGCATTGTAAATGACACATTGGAGGGATTGGAAGTTTAGAGTCAGAGATGTCTTCTAGGAAGCTATTTCAACCCAGGAGGTGAGAATTTGGAGAAGACCATATAAAAAAAGAAATCAAAAATTAAAAAAAGAAAGAACCATCAGGATACTTGCAATGATATAAATATTCAGCATCCTTACTGAGGTAGGAAATATTCAAACTCATGTGATAATATTGTGTAGACCTAAATACATGCACACACACACAGAACAAATAATACAGAGGAAACATAAATAAGATTTGTAGATTTTATCCAAGCAGATCAGTATCCTGGTTGTGTGTGTGTGCTCAATTGCTCAGTCTTGTCCAACTTTTTGAGATCCTATGACCTGTAGCCCTCCAGGCTCCTCTGTCCATGGGATTTTTCAGGTAAGACTACTGGAGTGAGTTGCCATTTCCTCCTCCAGGGGATCTTCCTGACTCAGGGATGGAATTTGCATCTCCAGTGTCTCCTGAATTGTAGGCGGATTCTATACCACTGGTGCCACCTGATACTATACTATCTTTGTGCAAATTGTTACACTGGGAGCCACTGGGTAAAGTGTTGTTACAACAGGGAGCAGCTAGGTAAATTCAAAATAGGGAGGTCTCTTTGATTACTTCTTACAACTGTCTGTGAACCTGCAATGATCTCAGTGAAGATTTCAATGAAAAGAACAGGCAGGACTTGGTAACTGATGAGCTGTAAGTACAGCAGAGATGAAAATGTTTAGGCTGACACATTGGACAAATGATGATGATGTCATTCATGGGATAAAAAGACGAGGAGAAGAAAGATTTGAGGATGTCGATGCCTGCCGAACTGTCTGTTGGGTACGTAAGTAATAAAAAGGCATAGAGCTAAAGGAAGACCCTTAACCTGGTGATATAGAGTTTAGAGACATCAGAAAGAGTAATGTTTGCAGATAAGAGAATGCTTAAGATTACCTGCTACTAGTAAGTCTAACATTTTAGGGTTCCAACCCTATCTGAGAAAGTTTGAAGGTATAGTGCATGAAAATTTAAAAGAGGGAATAGGTAAAACATTTCCTTAGTAGTCTCACTGAATCACCAATTAGTCCATAGTGAGATTATCTGTGACGGATGGTATTTGCTCTCTCATCACCCAAGTCCCTCTTAAGATGAGTTCCTTCCACAAAACGGAATTCCAAAATTCCAGGGACCAGGTTCCAAAGTTGAGGAGGGTGTCACAATTTAAGTTCAAACCATTGGTTGTGAATTTCTGAATTCTAAACATTTCACCACTGCCACTGTTTTGCAATATCAAAACAAAAAAAAAAATTGAAATTTTTAAAGACCCAAGATACATATGGGCTTGAAAATGTCATAGTGGGAAAAAGTTTATAGGTTTAAATTCAAGTACTCAATTTAAAAATGCAGAGAATGCAATTTAACACATTTTCTCTGATTAATCAGCTGTTTAAAGACCTCTGGGCTTCCCTGGTGGCTCAGATGGTAAAGAATCTGCCTGCAAAGCAAAAGACCCAGTTTTGATCCCTAGGTGGGGAAGATCCCCTGGAGAAGGGAATGGCAACCCACTCCAGTATTCTTGCCTGGAAAATTCCATGGACTGAGGAGCCTAGCAGCCTACAGTCTATGAAATGCAGAGTCAGACGCAATGGAGGGGCTAACTAAAGATATCTGCTGCATAGTAAGACCTCATGCAATTAAAAATAGCATCCTGGAATAATAGAATGAATCAGTCCCCCCGTGTTATTGACATTTAGGTTCAGATCAACAGCAAAAATTGAGTCAATACTAGATCTTATAAAACAAAGGCTTCTGGAGAGTGGGAGAGAAAAATGTGTTTAAAAGAGCTCTTTTCTTTTAAATGAATGCCTGTTACATTGGAGAACAGACTAAAATGTTTCCTCAAATCTTAACTCTTTGCATATTTTATTGACCCTCATGATATTTTTCTGGAAAAGAACATATTCTATATTTTTCTCATCATCTGTTGATCTGTTGGATGAGAGAAACAAACTTGTACCATTTCATTTTTATTCATCGTCACAACTTTAGCAAAAGTTGTCTCTTATTCTTTTTTTCTTAAGCTTCTTACTCAAATGAAAGACTTTTCTCCTTCAATGTAAATCTTCCTACTATTTCAAGTAAACATCTTTGTAAGATATTAGTATGATTTTGATTTGGATCCATTTTAATATTCTTTAAGCTGTATATTTGATATTTTATGTTAACATTAATGTTTGTTTTAGGTTCTTCTTTATTTTTCATCATCACTAATCCTCAAAAAGCAATAAATTTTTATCCAGTTTTATATTAAAATACAACTATTTTAAATGTTTCTGTTTTAAAAGCAAAGCAATCTTGCATTCTTATAAATTTTTTTTTATCAATTTCAGTGTGAAATTTACTCTACCAAAAATTGCTTAAGCTTTCAACTAATTTGCAATATGTTATACAAGTTGCCTTAATAAGGAAAATGTTTCATTAAAAGTTACAAATGTGAAATCTGGGATTTTTCTTGATGTTATTTGCAAAACATCCTTTTTTAATGGTTCTATTGTTATTGTGTGAATTTTGCTCTGATCATTGCCCATTGCTTTATCTCTTTTAAAAAATCATTTTCATATAGAACAGACTTGGGAGAAGGCGAGGGTGGGATGTTTCAAGAGAACAGCATTGAAACATGTATATTATCTAGGGTAAAACAGATCACCAGCCCAGGTTGGGTGCATGAGACAAGTGCTCGGGCCTGGTGCACTGGGAAGACCTAGAGGGATCGGGTGGAGAGGGAGGTGGGAGAGGGGACCGGGATGGGGAATACATGTAAATCCATGGCTAATTCATTTCAATGTATGACAAAAACTACTGTAATGATGTAAAGTAATTAGCCTCCAACTAATAAAAATAAATGGAAAAAAAAAAAAGAAAAATCATTTTCAGATATTTTTCCAAAATTTGTAGCCTACTCTATCTCTCCTATTTGACTGTGGTCTTACTCACCACAGATATTTCTCAAAATGCAATGGAATACATTACAGTCTCTATTTTTTTTTTTAATTTTCTAAACATCTCTTCTTAATCTGAATGACCTACTTTGATTTATTTCCCCATTACCCTTTACTACTAATACATTTCTGATTTTAATTGAATGTAAGGTATAATGCAGGCTTGGAATGTTAAGTGATGACTGTTTTCTTTATTTGGGTGTGGGGGTCATCACATTTTATCAACTTTTCTTCTTTCCTAATGATCAGCATCCAATTAAAGAAGCTGGAAGTATCTTTTCAGGCACATTTATCCATCTGTCAACCAAGATTGAATTTGTGAAAGGTGAATGGTTATTATTATTGTATTCTCAGGCACAGTTCCCTAATCTCATTGTCTTTGTTTTCTGAGAAGGTTGGTGTTTGGCTTTTTGAATTTTTTCTTTCTTTTATTTTTTTTTTTCAGGAAAAATATCAGAGTATCATAAAATCCAACTAAAATAACATGGGTCAGAAAAATATAATGAATGAATTCTAATCTCTACCTCTTCATCAGTATGATAGCCATTCATCACTTATTTAATTCTATGTGATTAGTTCCTTATGTATGAAATGTGAAGTTGATTCACTGCATGCTCTAGGGCAGACACAGTGATAAAGCAATGAAATGAGTACCAGTTCCGGCAAGCTCACAGATGCTTATGCGAGAATTTTTGTTTTATTTGAGAGGCAGTTCTGCACAGGGGTCTTGTGTTTCTGTAATACTTGTAAGCAGAGGATCTGATGTCTTTTCTTCTGGCCCGTGTTTCCCATAGAGTGAACAGTCTTGGAAATTAGCAGTGGTGTCTCCCTGCTAGACAGAAGGCAGTTTTATTTGCTCTTCAATATAATAAAGTGACTGTTTCTCTCTGAGACACATGTCGGGCAGATTTGCATTCAGCATCTTATAAAAGATTAGCAGACTTGTGCTTACCAAGGGAGAGAGGGATTGGAGAAGGCTGGATTGGGAGTTTGGGACCAGCAGATGCAAACTATTATACATAGAATGGCTAAACAGCAAGCTTCTATTGTGACGCACAGGGGATTATATTCAATATTCTATAATAAACCATAATGGAAAAGTTTTTTTTTTTTTTAATGTTGGAGCTTCCTAAGTTTGGGGGTCCTTGGCTGTGATGCAAACACACTATGTCCATAGAATCAACATGGGCCCACATCTCATTTCTAACCTCTTGGGATTTAGGAAACAAGGAGAACAAACCCACGTGAACGGGAAGCTCATGCTGTCTGCTAAACCATGAGTAGTAAAATCTTTTATTTCTGACCCAGGAGTCTTGTGTTTGCTGTCAGCATACATGCATCTATGTCACACTAACTTAACAGCTTACAAGTAGAGTAAAATCTAGACCTTCCACAGTTCTTGACACTCTGGTATAAAATGGTGGGCAACAGGAATCTTTAATGAAGTAAATAAATAATAAAACTATTCTATAACCCTAAAAATATTCAGAAGTAGAAAACATATTTGGCAGTTTTCTCTATATAGTCAAAAACATAGTTAGAATCACTCTGCAGAAAAGGATGGTGGTCCAGGTGAAGGCCAAGGATATGTACGTGTGAAAATGAAGGCTGGTGAATTAGCTGCACGTATCCTGGGGGAGGGGAGAATATATACAGTACATTTAATAAATCCAAAAAGTGAACATAAACTTCCAGTTTCAACAAATCATATAGCACTGATGCTATTGGGCATGAGAGATGGTGATCATGGAAGTAGAATAGAAAATAATAAAGAATGACATTCTGAAGAGAAAAGAGTCTCTACAGTGATTGTGAGATGAGAGAACCAAGATCTGCAGAAGTCAAATTGGAGAAAGACTAGGAAGAGGCATTTGCTTTGATTAATAGAAGAACATTGGAAATATTTCAAGGACAATTTCAGTTAAGAGGTGAGTGTAGAAGGCTGAATGGAAACGACTAAAGAATAAATGGTATACATTGATGCTTTCAAATTGTGATGCTAGACTCTAGACAGTCCCTTGTATAGCAAGAAGATCAAACCAGTCAATCCTAAAGGAAACCAACCCTGGATATTCATCAGAAGAACTGATGCTGGAGCTGAAGCTCCACTTTGGCCACCTGAAGTAAGTGAAGAGCTTACTCATTGAAAAAGACCCTGATGCTGGGAAAAATTGAAGGCAGGAGGAGAAGGGGCAACAGAGAATGAGATGGTTAGATGGCTAACAGGCTCAGTAGACATGTGTTTGAGCTAACTCCAGAAGATAGTGAAGGACAGGGAAGCCTGGTGTGCTGCAGTCCATGGGGTTGCAAAGAGTCAGGCAGGACTTAGCAACTGAACAGCAATTCTTTTGTTGATAGACATTTAGGTTCCTTCCATGTCCTGGCTATGTAGTACATATATACAACAAGATATTACTCAGCCATGAAAAGAAACAAATGTGAATCATTTGAGCTTATGTTAATTAACCTAGAGCCTGTTATACAGAGTGAAGCAAGTCATAAAGAGAAAAACAGATAACCTATAATGTTGCATGAATGTGGAATCTAGAAAAATGGTACAGATTAATCTATTTGTAAAGCAGAAATAGAGATGCAGATGTAGAGAACAAACATGGATCCCAAGGGGAGATGGGTGGTGGGATGAATTGGGAAATTGGGATTGAGATATATATATATATATATATGCCATTGATTGACTATGTGTAAGATAGATAGTTAATGAGAACCTACTATATAGCACAGGGAACTCTATTAAATGCTCTGTGGTAACCTAAATGGGAAGGAAATTGAAAAAGAAGGGATACATGTATAAGTACAGCTGATTCATTTTGTTGTATAGTAAAAGCTAACACAGCATTGTAAAGCAATTATACTCCATTAAAAATTAATAAAACAAAAATAAATTTATCTTATTAGCCAAAAAATTAAATAGTTTCAAAGAACATTTATTTTAAAAGATAAAATCATGCTTCATGCAAACATAAAGCAGACACATACAAAAGCTTTTATTTAATGTTGATGAAGGAGGCAGTAAGAAGACATCACTAATTCACAGAAGGCTTCAAAGGACCACTCAAGAATGCTGAAATGATTTACAAATATATGTAAAACTGGTGAATATTCACAGAGCAATAATCAACCATGTATCCACTAGGTAAAATTTGCATTTCTGCTAATATTCCATAACTTACAGTGGCAAAATGGTTCAAAAACATTGGAAGGCAGAGATAAACCTGAAAGATCGACTAGGAAGAACCTCTAGTGGGGGTTTTTAACATTTCATATTTTTTCACAATTATTCTTGTGATAGGATATAAGGAAATGCTGAAAGTGAAAACAGAAAGATGTAGGAAACTGAAACAAATTTTGCAATGCCTTATATTACAAAAGATACTGAAATGAGATTATGACAGGAACAACTAAATAATTCTATAATCTTGATATGTAATTCACTTTTCAATGTGAATTTCTTATCAACAATAAGAGCAGTTAGAATCCCAGCTGTTATGTTCAAATTTCTCTTTTAGCACAATGTTTTTTTTTTTTTTAACTTTGCAAATAAAAGCTTTCTATGAATTCTGGCATAGAACAGAGAACTCTTCTGTTTGAAATGATAGAAAGGACGCTAGAGTACCTTTCCTTGATCTTCTTCACCTGTAAAACCCTAAGATATTTTTCAGTAACTAATGTAAATTTCTTATACAATTTTAAGGGAGGTGCAAGTTTCTATTCTTTATCAGATCATACCCTATATGGCTTTTCCTAAACTGTACATGCTTATATAGTTTGCATTGA
The DNA here is from genome assembly GCF_023699985.2 of Odocoileus virginianus. NCBI lineage: Eukaryota > Metazoa > Chordata > Mammalia > Artiodactyla > Cervidae > Odocoileus > Odocoileus virginianus. The sequence goes on along the minus strand of NC_069698.1, from coordinate 30,643,450 downwards.
AATTTGGAATTTGGATTTATTGTATTGTTATATTATTCTGTTGTTTAACCTGCCTCATGATCATATGCAACAAGTTAATTTTAATATAAAAAAGGATTAAATTTAATTTAAAATTTAGTCATACCTAGTGAAAATTAAAGTAGAAAAATATTTTAACATGAAAAAATATAAAATTAAAGTGAGCTTAGAAGTATTTTTATTGCTATGATTGTTATTATATTAAATAGATTCTTATCTCATAGTAGAAAAAAGTAGTATGTATATATATTTTTTCTATTGGCTATATATATTAGAATATATTTTTCATGTATGATTGGACTGATATATTCTATTGAACAATTCTGTCTCTGTTATACTGTTCAACTTATATTTTATAGATGTAGTAGGTAGTGGTTGAGAAAGGCCACTGTATAATTGATACGGGAGAAGGTATGACAAAATTTTATAGAAAAGGTAGCTTTTTTTGGGATCCATTTTAACTACTGTTATTGAAGGAAATGTATAACGTGGCCCTTTGAAATCTAATTTTAGAAATTATTTTTTCATTCAGCTGGCTTTTTATGCAGCATAAGCCTGTTGTCACATTTAAAAACCTGTCATGTGGGCTCAAGATCTTGTTTTTAATCATGAGACCTGTGACAAAAGGGATCACTTTGAGTCTACTACTCCTTGACACATTTTATTAGGTCTTATAGTACAGTGAACTGAACTACTACATTTAAGAATTAAGATCCAAACACTTAATATATATTAAATGTTAAGATTTAGTTTTTATGAAAGAATATGAACATTTGGTGACTTGAATAAAATTTAACTAGCTTTCCTTTTCTTCTCCCCCCTTTAATTAATTGTATTAGTGACTTATTCTGAGATAATGCCAAAATGTTGATGGCATATGAAAACTTTTTTTTTTAATTTCAGTGAACTTTCTATCTTTTTTTAAAGAACAAACTTCTTGTTTTTCTGGACAAGCAAAATAGCAAAGGGCATAGAATGGAAAAGGTTGTTTTTGCTGACTTTGACACAGCTGAGTGGTTTTCATAGGAGAACACTGAGTTTTTATTTTTGTGACTGCCCCGTTTCTTTCTATTGTATAACCTTTTCCTGTCTTGTTTATATACCCAGGGTTACCTCTAAGGCTGGTTAGTAGCCTTTCTAATTTTCTCCCACATGTGACATTTTGGAAACTTCATGGCAGACAAAGGGTAAAAAAAATCACTTATGGTCTTCAAGAAGATCATGCTCCTAAACCAAGTTTTGCAAACTCAAAAATCCCTAGAAATCAGAAATGTAATAGCAATGTATGAAGAAGATGAACTTTGAGAAACATAGGTGTGATTAACATACACCAAGCTGAATATTCATGCCTACAACCTGATGAGTCTGGAACTAAGTCTACATCTATGAAGCCATCACCTCAGTCTATTCTGTAAGCGTGTCCATTATCTCCAAAAGTTCCTTTCTGCCCTCTTTATTTATTAATAAGAATATTTATGATCGATCCTCTTAGTAAATGTTAAGTACACACTTCAGTACCATTAACTGTAGGCTCTATAAGTGGTTACAAAAAGGAAAAAAAGGAACAAGGGGGAGAAACCAGGGCTTTGGACAAGTTGGGGAGCATTTATACTTGGGAGAACATAGCTACTGCCTGCTCCCAGGAAGTTGCTGCCAGATCTTCTGAAAATTTAAAGAGTTGGAAATTCAAACTTTTATGCAAAATCTCTTGGCTGTTAAGTGTTGGCAACTTAATCAGAGTTAACATCAACAGCAGTCACATTTCACAAGCTAAATCTCTGCAGGCCAAATTCAACAAGGACTAAAACCCAAGAAACTTTCTGAGTAGTATATTTCGGCTATCCACGCAGCTCCCAGCCCTCTTTGAGCTCTGATCTCTTTGTGACGACAGAACTGCAAGAGTAAACTTCCTTCTTCCCTAAAAAAAACTTTGTTCACATTGCTGCAAAAATCTTTAACAAATACTGTTCAATCACAGCATGATATTTCTTAAGCAACAGTAGTCACTGATTGCTGTTGAGGAGGGTTACCAGAAATGGCTCAGATGGTAAAAAATCTGCCTGCAATGCGGGAGGCCTGGGCTTGATCCCTGGGTTAGGAAAATCCCTGGAGAAGGGAACAAGTACCCACTCCCGTATTCTTGCCTGGAGAATTCAGTGGACAGAGGAGCCTGGCAGGCTACAGTCCATGGGATTGCAAAGAGCTGGATATGACTGAGCAACTTTCACATTCACCAGATTAGAATTCCAAAGATTTAGGTTTCATGAAATTGAGAAATGAGAAATTTCATTTAAGTTTTGCCTTATATGCTTGTTGTGATGATGAAATGTGATAATATATTATAAAGTACTTTGTAGATTAGAAAGAACAGATATATCAGCTACCACCAGAATTCCAAGTTAGTATTACGTAATGATAGCTTTTAAAACTTACGTGTTATCTCTTCACTTGTTTTTTTCCTGCTGGTCTCTATTCCTCCTATAACACAATATAAATTTTTCTGGCTTTTTATCAGTGTACCTTGGCCCATGATTCTAGTTCTGACTTAATAGTATTGCAGTGGCTCTTCCTTTTCATGAGAACTCTGATCTCTAGGTTAAAAATCTAGAATGCTGACCACATTTGTTCCTACCTTACTTGTCCTACAAAATGATTCTTTAGTGTTTTCTCTGTATAATTTTCTTTCCATGAAAGTTCCTTCCATAAGACTGTTTTCTCTAGGGAAGCAGATACCATCTTAGAGTGAAATACTAGGCAAGTATTTGGCTCAGTGGAAACGAATCCACCATGCAGGAGATGTGGCAGGAGCTTCTGGTTTGATCCCTGGATCAGTAAGATCCCCTGGAGGAGAAAATAGTAACCCATTCCAGTATTCTTGCCTGGGAAATCCCATGAACAGAGGAGCTTGGTGGTCTCCAGTCCATGGGGTTGTAAAAGATTTGAACACAACTTAGTAACCAAACAACAATGAATTCTATAAAGGAAATAAATTATTTGCAAAAATGCTGTATTTTCTAGCAAGCAGTTATGAACTTATATCTGGATGCTCTTGCTGCTGTCACATAGCTCCTTTTCTCACTCAAGTTGAGGTCTTAAGACAAGGAAGTTCTCAGGCATTTTGTCTACTTTGGGGCCTTTGCTTGAACCGTACCCTTCAATTGATCCTCATCACCAACATTCTATCAGTGAAAAAGATGTTCTCTTTCAGGATCTAGTAGAAAACACATCATCTTCATTTAAATTTTCTCAGTTTTCCCAATTGATCTACTTCATATCTATTAACCCTTAAATATCAACTTGTGATAAAATATTTATTTCTGTTTCACTAGATTATTTGAAACATAATAATCCTCATAATACACCTCTTATTCTTGACTCTACTTAAGTTATTCAAAGGCCTGGGACATTTATTTTAATGAATATAATAATAACAACAGTCACTATTTATTGCTTACTTTTCATATTTTGAGCTCCTGCCAAGTGTTTTACATTTGTGTGTGGGTGTACTCAGTTGTGGCTGACTCTTGATGACACAACAGACTGTAACACACCAGGCTCCTCTGTCCATGAGATTTTCCAGGCAAGAATTCTGCCGTGGGTCGCCTTGCCTTCTCTGGGCAAGTTGGGATCTTCCCAACTCAGGGATCAAACCCGTGTCTCTTGCATCTCCTGCATTGACGGACGGATTCTTTACCACTCTACCACCTGATTATATATTTACTATCTCATTTAAGCTTCACAAAAGTCCTGTGAGGTAAATAGTATTGAGTCCCTTTGTACAGGAGAGAGAGTGGAGACACTGTTCTCTCATCTTCCCAGCAAAGAAAAATCGGAGCTAGAATTTGAACCAGACAATCCAGGATGAAGTTGTTCAGTTGCTCAGTCATGTCCAACTCTCTGCGACCCCATGGACTGCAGCACACCAGGCTTCCCTGTCCATCACCAACTCCTGGAGTTTGCTCAAACCCATGTCCTTTGAGTCAGTGGTGCCATCCAACCATCTCAAAGTTCTCTGTGCATAAAAGTATTCAGCACATTTTTAATGGAACCAGTGGGTCAATTTGCTTTTCAGATTCTTTAACTCATGGGATTCTCTGTTTCATCACTGATAAGAAACAGCAACAAAAATTTTGGAAAGGGTATACCAGTTTGTGAAATGATCAAAACTAAAGGTAAATATGCTCTTCCAAAGGGAACTCTTCAATTTTAATTTTTTCAATAAGAAAACCATATATGAGATAATAGGAATATGATGGTTTTCAAAGTAAGATGTTTTCTTTTTAGACAAAATGCAAAGTTGTTTTATTTTTTCCAAATGTTTGTCAAATTAAGGTCAATTAACCAAATAATATCCTCTGCCTGTTTTTGTAAATAGAGTTTTCTTGTAACACAGCCATGCCCAGTCATTTCCCTATTGTTGATAATTGCTCTCATATTTCAGTGGCAGTGTTGAGTAGCTACCTTGTAATGAAAGATTTTCTTCCCCTGTTCTAAATAAAAGACATTTTAAAACTTGCATGTCTTCTCTCTTTGACACAGAATTACACTTGGAAGAAATGCACACATCTAAATGGTTCTTAAATTCTACACTCAAGATTATATCTGCATCTTCAGGGGGCATACAAAATAACACCGGGAATCCTCATGAACATTCTGAAGATTACCTACCAAAAAGAAGTGAATGACTCACCCAAGCTTACTATAATAGCTTGAGCTCAGGCAACTCTATTATACCATTGTTCTACCTACACTGAACAATGTATAACTGCTGCCATCCATGCTTCCCTTAAGTTTGTCTGAAATTCAAGGAATAGCTGATTAAAAATTGTATATGATTATATTTACAAGAAACTATAAAATCTCCATGCATTAAATTACATTGTCTTCCCTTAAATTCCTCAAGTAATGACTTTTAATCATTAGGAAATAGCTGTACATTCCACTAGTTATTTAAAATCTTCACGTTCCTCTGATACTTAAATTGAAATATTTTTAGTTGTTTCCAAAAATGGAACATATGAAATGAATGTCATTTTCTCTTTAAGCATATTCTTTGTGTTGATGTTTAACCATATTGACTGTATTTCAGATAATGTAGAAAGGATTCCTGTTGTTAATTCATTGCACAAAATCTCTTTGAGTGATGTTTCCATTGTCACAGCATCCTATACATTTCACAATACAGTTCTTAGAATGCTCTATTAGTCAGACTATCTCTTTGACCATATATTCAAATGAACTGTAGAGGTTATTAACTTGCCCTTGGCAAATAGATTTATTTTTCTAAGACAAATGCTTTTATAAATTCAGTGTGTGACAGTTTTATTACAAATTGTAAATAGAATGCCCTGCCAGATTTTTATGACAGCCATTGCTAACTCATTTGGGCCTTATTACATTTCAAGCTTTCATGTTTGTGTGTGGTTTTTTTTTTTTTTTTTTTTTTTTTTTTGATCACTAGCAAGACTATATTGAGATGTTGAGATATTGCAAGTTTTTTACATTTTAGTATTGGATTTATATAGTTGGCCCTTTCAATAGTAGCCTAGTTTAGGGAGTTTGTATCTATCAAACATTAAATTTAATACTTATATTTGCAATAGTCTTTCTCCCATTTCTATTCTAATATGTTTGATGTTTCTTTACAAATACGGAAGTGTAGCAAGTGATAAAATTACAAATTTATCAATAGCTATTTTGAATTTCATTAGACTCATATTTTTGTTTGCTTATGTAATGTAAATATGGTATTACTGTATAATGCTGAAATATTTTAATGATTTTAGTATTCAAACATATACTTAAGGTTAAAAATGAAAAGATACATTAAGAATGGTCACTCTATACCCTTTAAGAGTAATGGCTTCCTAGCTGACCTTTGGCAAGTCACTACACCTTTTTGTCTGTCAAATCTACACCGTCATATCTAAATTCATGACCTGTAATCCAGTAAGGGCCTAACACATGCTACAGGTCACCATTAAGAAAATGCTATAAGTCACTTGATGCAATTGTTTTTCATTAACGAACTGCTTTGTCAGCTCTGGCTATCATCACAAAACACAATAGACTGTGTGGTTTACATAGCAGAAATGTATTTCCTCACAGTGCTGGAGGTTGGAAGTCCAAACTCAAGATACTACCAGGGTTGGTTTCTAATGCAACCTTCTCTCTTGACTTTTAGATAGTTAGCCTCTCTTGGGGTCCTTGAATGACCTTTCCTCTGTGCATGGGCATCCCTGGTATCTCTTTTTCCTATCAGTTGTGTTGGATGAGGACCCTACCCTATGGCCTCATTTTGCCTTAATTACATCCTTAAAGGCCTTATCTCAAATACAGTTATGTTGGGGGGTAGGGCTTTCACATATGAATTTGGGAGCACACAATTCACTTTATAACATGCAATAATATTACTTACTATAATCAGTCAGTTATCTGTTGGCAGGAATTCAAATTGGAGACTTGTTTCAATATTACTTGCTTTGCAAAAACATTGAAATAACTGTTTCCCCATTTTCAAAATGAAGCTTTATACCATTGACCTCTCACTTCTTAAAACTCTCTGTGCCTTGGCTTTTGAGAGATTTGCTTTGATACAAGTATATGTAAATCAAGTTTCCCAATAGACTGTGAGCTTTTGGATAGTCATGGTTTATCCATCTTTTGTATCACTAATACATAGTACATTTTCAAACTCACATATACACTCAATACATTATGGCTCGATGAAAATATGAATCTAAGTAAATCAATAAATACACTGATGAATCCATAAATGTGAGAAGCACACCTATGTTTCATATGACCTCAAAAACCAATGTTTGCAATTTTCCTACTTTTTTGGAAAGGCTGGTGTTTTCAACTTTTCATGCAGTAGTCAGATCAATTTTGTCTTTGGTATATTTATTTATTTACCTGATATATTTAGTTTCTTTTGTATATTTCACACTTCCCCTGTATATTTCACACTTCCCCTGTATTCAAAATATCAAAACCAATGCTTACATGTAAGTTCTTTCCATATTACACAATTGACACAGAATATTAACCTAACTGTGATTGTTTGAATTGGAGTTTCTAGAGAAAGGGATTGATCTTCTGTTCTCTGTTCACACAGAGATTAAAAGGAAAGAAATCAGAGTATGAGTGAAGTTAGACGATTAAGGATAATAATAAGGAGGTTGCAAGAAATTCTTTGTACTACAAGTGGGAAAGGCTACTATTGGATTTTATAAAATCCCTTTCCTTAGATGTGGTTAAAAAATGGAATTGACTGTCAAATTTCTGAAAGAGTTTAAGAATAGTGCTTATTGAAGTCAGGATATGTCCTGGGTGATTTCTCAAAGGTCATTTCCACTTCACTTGTATAAACATTGAAGTAGAGGTTCAAGGGAACCTCAGTGGCACATAAGTGCTTCGCCTCTCCTGGCTGCTGAAGGGAAGATATAAGACAAACCATCCCTTTAAACACATATTTCTCCTCTGTCTAGAACTGTGGTTCTCATCTCTTTCATTTTTTGTATAACCAAGGATATAATAGACACTGCTCAGAAGCATGACACATTTCCATAGATAACCCCAGTTTATGTGCTGCAGCAAATATAAATTCAGTCCCTCAGATTTGTATAACCTTGTCGCTCAGGTGGTAAAGAATCTGCCTGCAATGTGATCCCTGGGTTGGGAAGATCCCCTGGAGAAAGGAAAGGCTACTCACTCCAGTCTCCTGGCCTGGAGAATCCCGTGGACTATACAGTCCATGGTGTCGCAAAGAGTCAGACAGGACTGAGTGACTTTCACTTTCACGACACCCTAGCTGAGAGAACATGAGCTCACAATGGTCTGGCATGTAAAATAGGTGGTGTAATGAGAAAGGTTCAGTTTTTCTCCTTCTGTTTCTTCCCTGTGAGTCTCTTTTGTTACTCAACACAGAACACTTCCCCTCTGGTCACCCAATGTGTGGAGGTTTTCTTCACACCAAGCAATTTCTGCAATGCCGCTGGGCTTCCCACTGTTTAATTCAATTTTGACACTGTCTACAGGGAGATAGCATCAGATTCCACAGGTTAAGGGCTTAGTCTCATCAGACTGATTGACCCTCACCTCAGACACCAGTCTCAAACCCAGATTGTCTCCTGGTCTTCTGACCACCAGCTATAGATAGTAGATTCCAAAAACGCAGTCCTTGACCCCTCGTTCAATTGTATATGACTCACTGTAACCCCATGGACAGTAGGCTCCTTTGTCCAGGGATTCTCTAGGCAAGAATACTGGAGTGAGTAGCCATTCTCCTCTGCAAGGGATCTTCCCAACCCAGGGATCGAACCTACGTCTCCTGCAGCTCCTGCATTGCTGGCAGATTCTTTACTGTCTGAACCATCAGGGAAGTCCTGGTGCAGTCCTTGGGTTTGATTAATTTGCTAGAGTAACTCATAGAACTCAGGGAAATATTTACTTTCACTTGTCAGTTTCTTATAAGAGAATATGATAGATATAGATGAACGCATAGATGAAAGATATGCATAGGGTAAGGGCAAGATATTCGGAAGAGGTGGAAGATCTCATGCCCTCTTCAGACATGCCACTCTTCCTAGCATCTCCACATGTTCGCCAACCCAGAAGCTCTTGGAACCCTGTGTTTTGGGGATTTTTACAGAGGCTTCTTCAGGATGGTGCGGTTGACCATTATCTCTATTCTCAGCCCTTCTCTCCTCTCAAGAGAGTAGGGAGTAGGATGAAAAATTCCCAACTTCTAATCATGGCTTGGCCTTTATAGTGACTGGCCTCATCTAAGAGCTCTCCGTGAGCCTACTCAGAGTTGCCTCGTGAGAACAAAAGACACTCCTATCACCAAATAAACTAGGGGCATCTTCTATTCTAATAAAAAGGCCAAATATTATAACAGAAGATGCCCCCAGTGCTCTTATTACTTTGGAAATTACAAAGATTTCAGGAGACCTGTGCCAGGAACTGGGGACGATACCAATGTCTATTTTCCATCGTCTTATAGGTGACATCAAACTGTGAGTGTGCTCATTCTCCTAAATGATGACTCCTTTCTCCCCCTCCTGCACTTTACTTTTAAGACTTTCTACTCATTGTTCTGCACACAGCTTAGATTTATGTTTTGTTAAGCATTTCACTTGAGAACCTTTAATACTGCCTGATCCATAATGATTGGTGAATAAGTGAGTAAACTGAATCATGAAAATTATGCTAGGAAATTTCCTTGTGGTCCAGTGGTTGGGACTTCTCAATTTCACTGCTGAGGGCCTTGGTTGGATCCTTGATCAGGGAATTAGGATCCCACAGGTCTGGCAGTGCATGGCCAGAAAAATTAAAAATAAGTAAATAATGCTAGATATATCTTTTTAAAAGATGGAAGAAAAGAAAGAAGAAAGAAAGCGAAGGAAGAAGTAAGAAAATAGCAGATGCGGAAGAGTTAAAAGAATTTTAAACCTAGAGTACAGGTCTATATATGCCACTTGAAAGCTTTGAGACCTTAGGCAGTCAATTTTCTTTGTAGATGGGAGCCTCAGTTTCATAAACAGTAAAATAGAGATAAGAGCAGCTCCTCTGCCTGCTTACAAGACTTTTTATCATGCTGAATGGATGTACTTTGAATTTCTTGGTAGATTTTAGCCATGTAAAATGTTAGGAATATTTTCTTCATGATTAGTGCCTTGAATAGTCACTGCTCCTGGTAGGTGGCTCATCAGATTGATTAAAACAAACTTACTTATCTTTATATTAATATGAAAATTAATCATTTGAGTACAAAAAAAAAGGCAAAAACTAAGCAAAATAAAGTCAAATAGGACAAGAAGTACTTTTTGAATTGTGTTTGTCTTTGACTTGGAGAGTTGTTTCTCAAAGGAGTAACTGTTTAACTTACCATGTGTCTAATTTTTAACCATTGTTCCTTGCTGAATGCTGTGTCTCCACATTGCACTGAGGACATGTGTACAAGAAGAATGAAAAAGAATTAAGAGACAGTCAGTACCAGGGAAAGCGGGGATCTAGCCTCCACTACAGATTGCCTATGTTTGATGCCAAAGCAGCTAGTAGGTTTAAGTGAATAAATAGCATCTGTCACTATAGAACTCTTACAACCTAGTCATTGAAACCAATAAATAAATGGATTTGTATTGCCTCATATGGGCAGAACCTCCTGTCCAATTCCCTTTTGCTAATCTGTACAGTAAGGCTATGGACGCATGCATATATGCATTTGTTAAAGATGCCAACTCGATAGCACATGGACAGCACATTTATCCCCCTCCCTGGGTTCTCTGACTTTCTTTGCCAACTCTCTTTCTCTCTGTGTCTTTCACATGCACGTAGCCTTTATCCCATTGAGATGAATGACTCAATCTTTGCACTTAATGATAAAATCAGACTCAATAAATATTGGCTCTTAAAATATTTCTGAAGTGACTAACTTGCTTGTCTCAAGAGAGACAGCTTTATGTACAAAACCTATCTGGCTTATTCTTTTTTTAAATCTGCCATTCCAGTTGTCTGTTTTTCTGATATGTGTCACTTAAAATGAGCATATGCTTCATCTATATTCCTGATAATTGTGTTGAGTTTTTTAAAAGTCTATGCATGCTCTATAAATATAAAATTTCCAACATAAACACATGAGAGCATGATATTTACTACAATGCCTGAGGAGGCACTTGATTCTCAAGGGCAGGAATTTTAAGTGAAATGTTTTGTGTCCTGATATTCAGGTAAACTAGCACTTGTCAAACACTATGACCCCTGGCTGATCTCTTTGTGTTTTTATGTTTCAATAGGACCATATTTTTACCTCATCTCATTAGTCCATGTAATACAGCTTAGGAAAAAAGAATTAAAATTATGGACCATTGTATATATACAATGGTCCATTATATATATATTTTTTTAAAATAAATATATATATATATATTTGTTGTACACCAGAAACTAAAACAGCATTGTAAATAAACTATACTTCATCCCAAAAAAAATCCAAAATTAGGGACCACCAGAGGTTGTTAAAAACAAGTTATTACCTATCAAATTACCAATAACATTTTTCACAGAACTAGAACAAAAACTTTCACAATTCATAGGGAAACACAAAAAGACCCTGAATAGCCTAAGCAATCTTGAGAAAGTGAATGAAGCTGGAGGAATCAACCTTCCTGACTTTGACTATACTACAAAGCTGGCGTCATCAAGACAGTATAGTAGTGGCACGAAAAGAGAAATACAGACCAATGGAACAAGATAGAAAGCCCAGAGATAAACCCACACCCTTACGAGCACCTCATCTTTGACAAAGGAGGGAAGAACATACGATGGAGCAAAGATAGTCTCTTCAATAAGTGTGGCTGGGAAAACTGAAGAGCTACATTCTTCCCTCGTAGCTCGGTTGGTAAAGAACCCACCTGCAATGCAGGAGACCCTGGTTTGATTCCTGGGTCGGGAAGATCCCCTGGAGAAGGGATAGGCTGCCCACTCCAGTGTTCTTGCCTTCCCTTGTGGCTCAGCTGGTAAAGAATCCGCCTGCATTGTGGGAGTCCTGGGTTTGATCCCTGGGTTGGGAAGATCCCCTGGAGAAGGGAAAGGTTACCCACTCCAGTATTCTGACCTGAGAATTCCATGGACTGTATAGTCCATGGGCTCGCAAAGAGTCGGACATGACTGAGTGACTTTCACTTTTCACTGGTCACATGTAAAAGAATGAAATTGAACACTTCTTAACACCATACCCAAATTTAAACTCAAAACACCTAAATGTAAGACCAAAAACTATAAAACTCTTAGAGGAAAACATAGGTAGAGTACTCTATGACATGAATTACAGCAAGATCCTCTCTGACCCAATTCCTAGAGTAAAGGAAATGAAAACAAAAATAAACAAGTGGGACCTAATTAAGCTTAAAAGCTTTTGCACAGCAAAGAAAACTATCAACAAGGTGAAAAAACAACCCTCAGAATGAGAGAAAACAATAGCAAATGAAACATCTGACAAAGAATTAATTTCCAAAATATATAAGCAGCTCATGCAGCCCAATATCAGAAAAACAAACAACCCAATCAAAAAGTGGGCAGAAAATATAAACAGACATTTCTCCTAAGAAGACATAGAAGTGGTTAATAAACACATGAAAAGATGTTCAACATCACTCTTTATTAGAGAAATGCAAAGCAAAACTAAAATGAGATATCACCTCACACCAGTCAGAATGGCCATCATCAAAAAGTCTACAAACAATAAATGCTGGAGAGTATGTGGAGAAAAGATTTGCACTATTGATGGGAATGTAAATTGATACAGCCACTGTGGAGGACAGCATTGAGATTCCATAAGAAAACTAGGAATGAAACTACCATATGATCCAGCAGTCCCACTCCTGGGCATATAACTTGAGAAAAACATAAATGAAAAAGACACATGTACCCCAAAGTTCATTGCAGCACTATTTACAATAGCTAGGACATGGAAGCAATCTAGATGTCCATTTGACATTTGAGTCAGTTCTAATGTGGTAGATGAACCTAGGGCCTATTAAACATAGCGAAGTAAGTCAAAGAGAAAAACAAATAACATATTAATGCAAATGCATGGAATCTAGAAAGATGGTACTGCTGAACTTATATTGCAGGGCAGTGGAAGAGACGCAGGCATAGAGAAGAGACTTGTGGATGTGGAGGCCGGGGAGGAGAGGATGGGGCAAATGGAGAGAGTAGAATGAAGACATATACAACCATATGTGAAATAGACAGCCAGTGGGAATTCGCTGTATGATGCAGGGAGTTCATACTTGTGCTGTGACAACCCAGAGTGGTGGGATGGGGTGTGAGCTGGGAGGAAGGTTCAAGAGTGAGGGGACATATGTATGCCTGTGGCTGATTCATATTGATATATGGCAGAGACCAACACAATATTGTAAAGCAATTATCCTTCAGTTACAAACAAATTTTAAAAAACAAGTAATTAAATTTTTTTTCTAATTTGAAACTCACTTAAAAAAAAGCATTTATTTTGGATAAGCATTTATTTTTTTGCTAAATCAGAGCATCCCCTTACAGGGGGACTCACTCAACAAAGTTCTGATATGGCAGTAAGGAAGCAACAGTGGAAGACATCATTTATTGAGGTTACTGTGTAGAATAAAGAAGATAATGACTCTCAGGAGTAGGTGATTGATTTTATTTATATTTTTAGCAATAAAATGCATCCCCCTCCTTGGATTTTCACTTAGTAACAAAAATAAAAGAGTTTTCAAAAGTAGATCTGAAATTAAGGGACACATTTCCTTATACTTTTAAAGTAGAAACTTTTTGAATGTGTGACTGTATGTTATAGATTTGTCTATAAATTATTTTAGTATATGATTTGCTGTGAAATAGAGGTTATTTCTCCATCTTTCCTAGAACAGGCACCCTAAGTTTAAAGGAATTTGTCAATATTACTGATATAATCAGAGAAGTAATATTCTGCCAAGTTAGTTTGCATGCATTCAGTAAATATTATACATGAAGACCTATGACTTAGGGATGTACAATATCATTCTAATATATACAGTTCTTTATATATATGTGTGTGTGTGTGTGTGATATGGGCAGTTATTTAATAAACCTACCTTAGCTCATTGCATTTTAGTTGGAATTAATAATTTCACAGGAAACACAATAATGACAAGTACTAGTTGAGAGTTATCATGGGAAGTACTGTACTTATATTAGTATGAGGTGAGTTCAAATAATGCCACCATTTCACATGTGAGTAATCTGAGATTTAGCAAACCCATAGATACAATTCAAGTAAGTGATAGAGTGAGAATTCAAGGCAGATTGGTCTCAATTCAGAAATGGTACTCTTAACCACTGACTCATTATTATGTGATATATTATCCAGAAAAATATAGAAACACATTTATAATCCTGAATCTATGTCTACTTCATCATCATTGATTGCTTCTTGTCATTCTTTTACATTCACCAAAAAAATAATCAGAATGTCAAATTATTTAAATACTATGTTTTCCCCCCAACACACCACTTCATTGACGCTAAATCCAGGTTTTTTAAATCTACGTACAATACCAGAAACATTATTTGACAGATAAAGGGTTCAGTCACCAAGTTATGTGGCACCATGATAATGTTTACTTGAATTTAAAGCACAGAACCAAAAATAATTTCATTTGAGTTTGTTTGGTAATATGACTGCTTAAGAAATCTAAATACAATTAATTTAGTTAGTGTTAAAACCCGCAAATTTTAAAAGGGAGAGCAAGTAGAAAGTCTTAAAACAAAATTTTGTGTATTTGATAACAAATATTTTCCAAACATACTTCTCAAAAGGAAATGTTGGCTTACCATGTTCTGCTATTCTGAATCACATAAAATTATAAAATACATTTCTAAGAAGATTCAAGATGTCATGGAAGGAAAGGTGTAGACTTCCTGATTAGAACATCGTGGACTTAAATCTCACCCTTCATCACCCTCCACTGGCCCCTCACCAGTTTTTTAAGCAGGAATAAATTTCTTTAAGGGCTGAGGACCCTTACCTGCCCCCTTGAAAGGCTGATATGAGGATCACATGAAATAACAGTGAGTGGAAATATTGGCAAGATGCCCAGTCCAGAGCAGGCATTCAGCAGTGGCTAGTTTCTCTCACTCTGCTGTCTGTGACCAAATAGAAGTCGAGCATTCTTAGGTCACAGACTGCAGATATGTCACATAGACACCTTTCAAAGGAAATGATAAAATTTTAAAAGGCAATAGTTACCTACCAGTTCCTAAAAATCAAATAGTACACATCTCAGTCTCTGCTATGTAACTGTGACTTTCTCAAGGTCATTTTCTGTAACTAACACTTCTAATCAACAAAATGAAAAATAAATGGAAAAAACCTTGCCAGTTTTAAAATTCTATGATCGTAATACCTCCCTGTTTGAAAAACACAGGTAGAAATGTTACCTATTCAATCAGATATTAGCTCATATTAAAGCACATAAAACTGAATGTTAATTATATCCTGTTCTTTAAAGACCTGTTTCTTGGGCATTCTGCAGGAGACAAATCAGAATAATGGGGTTTAGCATTTTAAATACACAATTCATTTGGCACATCCCCAAATCAGAAATGTTTTTTTTACACAATAAAGCCCCCTGTTAATGACTTCCAGTGGTTTAGGTTATCCTGAATTAACCATTCACAAAGAGTTTAAAAAGCCGTGTGCTTTTAAAATGTAAAAACAAACAAGAAAGAACTTGGGAGGGTTTTTAATTGTTTTTTAATGGAGCCTCTCATTTTAATTAAAAATCAAACATATCTAATTTAAGTACATGAAGGGATGCTGATATCAGATAATTAACATATAAGTAGATCTTGCTGGTAAGTTAAATATGCAAGTCTTTATTTCAAAAGAAAAAGAACTCTTAAACACCCAGTAGGCAAGGTATTTCTGAAGTGTTTGAACCATTTTAAGTTTATTAAACTTTTTTAGTTACTGATAGTTTAGGTGAGATAGAAATATTCTCAACAAGTTAAGATACATTTACCTGAAATTCAATATTGCTAGCTATAGTGCAGAAATTACCCTTTTATCCAAAGATACAGTGTCAGTACAGTAAATATTAGCCAAAATGGCTACTTAAATTTATTTATTTATTTATTTATTTTTTCCATTTATTTTTATTAGTTGGAGGCTAATTACTTTACATCATTACAGTAGTTTTTGTCATACATTGAAATGAATTAGCCATGTATTTACATGTAAATGAATTAAACTGAGAATTTCACCTGTCATGCTAACTGTATTTCATATGCTCAAAGAGCCCCATAGAGTTTGTAACTATTCTATTGAAGAGCAAATATATAAACCATTTCCATCCATGCAGAATGTTCTATCTAATCATGATAGTCTAGGGTTGTTCTTTTCTTTTGCATAAACTCTAATATGACAACATATTCTAATGTTTGTATAGTGGAATTATAATTTTAATACTTTCTAAAATCTTCTATTGATCAATTTTTCATACAATTTTGATTAGCTAATTCATTACATTTAAAGACAAGAGTTTGATGACAGAAGTCGGTCTAGTCAAAGCTATGGTTTTTCCAGTAGTCGTGTATGGATGTGAGAGTTGACCATAAAGAAGGCTGAGTGCTGAAGAACTGATGCTTTCAAACCATGGTTCTGGACAAGGCTTTTGAGAGTCCCTTGGACAGCAAGGAAATGAAATCAGTCAATCTTAAAGAAAATCAGCCCTGAGTATTCATTGGAAGGGCTGATGCTGGAGAACCAATCAATGGAAAAAACCTTGATGCTGGGAAAGATTGAAGGCAGGGGGAGAAAGGGACAACAAGGAATGAGATGGTTGGATGGCATCACTGACTGAATGGACATGAGTTTCAGTAAACTCCAGGAGGTAGTGAAGGATTGGAAAGCCTGGCGTCCTGCAGTCCATGGGATCACAGAGAGTTAGATATGACTTAGCAACAGAACAAAAGCAACAGAAGACAACATGGAGTTGAGTAAGCAAAGTGCTTAAATCAAGGAAAACCTATTGAGAAGGTTTTAAATATTTCCATTTTTAGATCTCCTTGACAGTAGAATGCCTTACCTAATATTGAATGACAGGACCTCTGTCATAATAGGGTAAGGATGGTCTTGTTTCTAGAGTCTGTATGTGGTTTATACCAGTGCTGTTCTATAGAAATATAACATGAGCCAGGGATGCAAGCCACACATTTCATTTAAAATTTTTAAGTAGTTGTTTTCAAGGAAGCAGTAAGAATAGGCAAAATTAATTTTAATAATACATTTTACTTAATCTAAAACCAAACAGATCATTTTGAGATGTGTTTTATATAACATTATTAATGTGATATTTTATCTTTATCATACTAAATCTTCAAATTAGGGTGTGTATTTTATACTTAAGTGCATGTTGGACCACTTGCATTTTAAGGGCTCAGTAGACACATGGTTCATGGCTGCAGTGTAAGACAACACAGATATATATGGTCACTCCCACAGACATTCATTTGCCACTTACTCAATATTTATTGAGCACATGCTCAATGCTGCGTATTGCACTAGGTGATAAGTGTGTAGCGGTGATGACATTGCATATACTCTTTGGAAACTTCCAGTCTGATGGGAGATATCACAAAACAAATAGAAAAATTCAGTGTTGTATTTTTGACTATTGGCTGAAATACTTCTACATCAAAAATCCCATTCAAGGTCCTAAGCAAGTAGAGAAGAGCAAAACATGAGCAAAAAGTAATTTAGAGTGTCACTGATGACTTCCAAAGGAAAATCTAATTTAATACTGTAATAATGTATATAAATTGACCAGCAAATACAAGTGAGGACACAAGAATGAGACAGTGAAGTATTCTCAGAGGGAAAGTCACACGGAAAGGATGTTTGTATGAAGGTGTATGTGTGTGCATGTGTGGTAACAGTAAGAGAAAGTAGAGAGTAAGGGATGGAGGAGGAATTTCAAGGAGGTTTGGAGGTGGCCCTGTGTGCATGGTAAAACCTGATCCAAGGGAAGCAAGATAACTTATACACTTAGTGAAATTGCTGTCTATTATGCTTAAATTAATATCTAACTGTATCTTGATAGGTAAGAAGTGGAAATGAAGGGCCAATAGTATGAAAGGGAACAAAAAAGGAGTAGACAAAACCACTGTAAATAGAAGAAATATTGGAGGAATACAAAGTCCTCAAGTAACTGCCCTTGGATTCTGCTACCAAAAGCCAATATACATTCATCAGTAATAATATCACTGAAACTTAGCTATGCAGCATTATTTAGAAGAGCTAAGATATGTAAGCAACTAGTGTCCATCAATATATAAATGGATAAAGAGGATGTGGTGTGTATATATGTGTATAATTCTGTGTGTGTGTGTAAGTCACTTAGTTGTGTATGATTCTTTGTGACCCCTCCTCCCCCCATGGACTGTAGGCTGCCAGGCTCCTCAGGCGATGGAATTGTCCAGGTGAGAATACTGGAGTGGGTTGCCCTTCCCTTCTCCAGGGGATCTTCCCTACAAAGGAATCAAACCCATGTCTCCCGCATTGCAGGCAGATTCTTTGCTGTTTGAGCCACCGTGGGAACACAGACTTAAAAAATGAAATGTCCAATCAGCATGCAGAACATCTGAAAGTAATAAGATATATCTCAACTCTATTTGAATTAAAATAAAGTTAGCAATGTTATTGCTATATATAGTGATGTTCCTTACCCTGGATACAAATAACCTTCAGTCAAATCATGAAATGCCTGAGGTGAAGGACTTTGATTTTTGTAAGATGGTTTTTTATTGTCACATTAAGCCAACTAATGGCTAAATAAGTAAAAGTTTACATGGGATGAATATTTTGCATCTCTGACCCCCATCAATAAGTAAATAAATAATAATTCCAAGTCATTTTATAGTTTCAGATTTAAAGTTACAGTTTCTTTTAACTGGAAAGTCATTGGATCCCAGTGTTACCTCTCAGTAGCCTAGATTTGTGCAGTCTTTGTTTGATACCATACAGAAAGTACTAGATCAAAGCATAGCTCATCTTAATCATCATTAAGAGATAAAAGGTAAAATGCAATATTGTCATGCTCTCCATCTAATTAATGATAAAGTCAAACCATTATGGTTTAATAAAATATGCCACAGAGCAAGAATAATTGCATGAAGAAAGTAGAAATTGAAATCAAATAGAATTGAGGCTCAAAAATGAGGAAAAGCATTGTGATTGACTTGAGATGTATTAAAAGATCAAATTCAAAAAGTTCTTCATTTACAATAAGGAATACATTCTAGTAGTTCAGTCACAGCACTCGTAACCTTATAGACACCTTGATTAATTACATTTTTGCATTCTAATAAGCTGAAATGGAGCTTCCCTTGTGTCTCAGACAGTGAAGATCCACCTGCAATGCAGGAGACCTGAGCTCAGTCTCTGGATTGGGAAGATCCCTTGGAGAAGGGAATGACAACTCACTCCAGTATTCTCATCTGGAGAATTGGATAGACAGAGGGCCTTGTGTGCTATAGGCCATGGCATCACAGAGTCGGACATGACTAGGTGACTAACACTATCACCTTTTTTCCAACTGGAAAACCACAGGTATATTTCTGTATAACTTACTGTGTTGGGTGTTGTTCTTAGTAGCAATTATACCTGTACAAATTATTTTTCCTGAAACATAATTTTCATAAATTTCCCCCCAAATAAATATTTTCCATTACTCTTAGATACTGCTAAGTTTCATCTCATCTTGTCAAGTCAGTTGACAAGAGGAAAGATTTCAAGAAGCCCATAAAAATAACAGAACAGTGGGAGAAAAATATAAGTTTGTCCTAGCATTTATTTTAAAAGGTTTCCCCCAAAGTAAAAGTTAGAAGGCATCTGGAACTTGTCATTTTGTGATGATGGATCTGAACAAGGAGACTCATGTACGTGTCAGAAACAGAAATAGTTCTGTGTTCATGATCTGGCTGTCATCAGATATTTTAGGAGAAGAAATGGGGAGAGGTATGAGCTTTGAGGATTAGGAGGGAAATCCACCAATATATTTTGGAGAGAATGTGAATGCCACTAATCCTCCTTTTATAGGTTTACTGATTGAACTGCTATCTTATAACGTCTTTCTCACTCTATAAGCTACTATCGTATTGTCTTAGGAGAAAAAAGTGATCCTACTGAGTATTGGTAGACTATGGGATTGCTGAAAATGAGATGAAAAAAAATTCACTCTTTTTCCAATAATTTGTTTAAATATTAGCAATTTTATTGCAGCTAATACATATAGTAAAGTCTAAATATATTGTGTGTATGTATATGTGTATATATATGTATATGTATGTATGTGTATACATAAATGTGATATGGATATATGTGCATATAATGCATATATCTGTGGGGGGTGTGTGTGTGTGTGTGTGTGTATAGCATAACCATTTCAAGCTTACTTTATTTTGAAAAATTTCATTTAAGTCACTAGTTCTTTAGATTGGCTTTGGAGAAAAGACACTTGAGAGTTGCTTGGACTGCAAGGAGATCTAACCAGTTCATCCTAAAGGAAATCAGTCCTGACTATTGGAAGGACTATCAGTCCATCATTGGAAGGACTGATGCTGAAGCTGAAACTCCAATACTTTGGCCACCTGATGCAAAGAATCAACTCATGGGAAAAGACCCTGATGCTGGGAAAGATTGAAGGCAGGAGGAGATGGAGATGACAGAGGATGAGATGGTTGGATGGCATCAGTGACTCGGACACGAGTTTGAGTCATCTCTGGGAGTTGGTGATGGACAGGGAAGCCTGGTGTGCTGCAGTCCATGAGGGTGCAGAGTCGGACACAACTGAGGGACACAACTGAGTGACTGAACTGAACTTGGGAAGAGGGAAAATGAAAGTGAAATTTGCTCAGTCGTGTCTGACTCTTTGCAGCCCGATGGAATAGTCCATGGAATTCTCCAAGCCAGAATATAAGAGTGGGTAGCCATTCTCTTCTCCAGGGAATCTTCCCAACCCTGGAATTGAACCTAGGTCTACCGCATTGCAGGTGGATTCTTTAACCGGCTGAGAAGCCCAAGAATACCGCAGTGTGTAGCCTATTCCTTCTCCAGCAGATCTTCCCAACCCAGGAATCAAACAGGGGTCTCCTGCGTTGCAGGTGGGACTTTGGTAAAGTCCTCAAAATTAGTTCAGCTTATATAGCTCGGTTACTTTAATACATTTTTTATATTCGTCTCCTCATTACTATAAACTTTTCTGGTATATATATATATATTATGCCAGAGCTCAATAGGCTTATATCACTTTCCAACACTCTGTTATCAGATACTCTTCAGGCTCTAATTTCTTGGATCATGTTCTGAAAATATTGCTCCAAATGCTTCTATGTACCAAGATTCTCTCCTCAGACTTTTATATGAAAATAGTTCTCTAGTTTGTCTCTGGCAATTGACTTCTGACCACTATGACAAGTGAAAAGTGGAAGGTATATTTTGAACAAATTGGTTATCATGTCCCAGAAATGATCTTATATAAGTGCCTTATATATTAACAGTTGAAGAACAAAACATTTATTCTTCAGCTTCCTAGAACATAGTATGTTTGATATTTCCATTCATGTGAGCAGGAGGGTATTCTGTCTATAATAAGTAAATAGGGCATTCTACAAATGAAAACACAACAGAATTTAAGGGCCTAGAATTTAATGAAGAATTATATAATGCTTTAATAAGTCAATGTTGTCCTTGAAGTGTCTGTGGTTTCTGTGTTGTACTCAGTAAACTAATGCTTAGTCATGGCAAAAGTATTCTTTCACTTGAACAGGAATATAAAATCTGTTTAAGAAATGACAACAAAGTTTCATAAATTTGGCATGCTAATCTCTCTCAGCCCTACTACAATGTGCCTCCTTTCTTCTAATCACTCTTTCAGGATTTATTTTAGCAATACAATGATTATTGCTAGCCTGACCACTGTCCCGTCCCTACTCTGAAATCTTGACGTGTCCCTCTCTGCTGTTGCTTTAAGTGTCTCATCTAATCCTGGGATTTACAATAATATCTCAGTTGTTGGTTCACAACTTTACTGTCCTGGCTTTCAAGATCTTACATGTTCTATCACCCCTGCTCTTGGGGCATGTAAAAGCTCCTTTCCTGGGATGCAATAGAGTATTACAAAGTGAGTATGTTACTGAAAAGCATTCTGCATTTCCTGTTGAAGGTAGTGATGTTGCTACTTGTACCTATCCAGGCAGTCATGAGGGCTTCCCCGGGTGGCTCAGTGGTAGAGAGTCTGTCTGCAGTGCAGGAGATGGAGGAGACCTAGATGCGATCCCTGACTTGGGAAGATCCTCTGGAGGAGGGCAGGGCAACCCACTCGAGTATTCTTGCCTGGAGATTCTCATGGACAGAGGAGCCTGATGGGCTACAGACCATGGGGTCACAAAGAGTTGGGCATGACTGAGCATGCATGCAGGCAGTCATGAAGTTTCTCATTCATAATAATGTGAAGTGTCTTCCTGCCATAGACTGAATTTTATCACCTCTGAATTTGTATGTTGAAACCCTACACTCCATTTTGACTGTATCTAGAGATACCATCTTTAGGAGGTAATGTGGTAAGGTGATAGCATGTGGCTATAATCCAAAAGGACTGTAGACATGTAAGACTAGGAAGAAATCACTCTCTTCACCATGTGAAGACTTGGAGAGGCAGTAAGGCAGCCATCTGCGAGGCAGGAAGACGACTCTCACCAGACACTGCATCAGGCAGTATCTTGATCTTGGATTTCCAACTTCCAGAACTGAGAGAAATACATTTCTGTGGTTTAAGTCTCCCAGTTTGTGGCATTTTATTATGGCAGCTGGAGCTGACTACTACACTTCCTTTTCCAAGTCTTCTTTCAGACTCATCTCTCCCAAATGGTATGTTTTAAGTGATCATTCTACTTTCAGAAACAGTTTTATTTCTCAAAGATCTTTACAACTTTCACCTAAAACAGTAGGCACTTGTGTTTACTTTAAGTTCTTCCCCAAACTGTTTCTCTTTCCTTTGGCATTTGGTTCAAAATCCTATCAAGTTGGTGCATAAACAGATGCCATTTTTCTCGATCAATCTAGCAAAAGATTCTTTAATGACACATTGCAACACATTCCTGGGTATACAGGGGATTTTTGTACATTCTATGTGTATAAATTTATACCAGACCAGCCTTTCTGGAGAAGGAAATGGCAACCCACTCCAGTATTCTCACCTGGAGAATCCCATGGACAAAGGAGCCTGGTAGGCTACAGTCCATGGGGTCGCAAAGAATCGGACATGACTGAATGACTAACACACACACACACGGCCTTTCTGGAGAGGGTTGACAGTGTTCACCTTTAGCAAAATAGCCCCTACGTCAATGATGCCAAGAAGATTTTCTAGGCAAGAAAGTTTGTCATGCCAAAAATAATAAGTCAAGCAGCAAATCCATCCATTAAGAAAAGTCAATGAAGCTGTGGTGATCTGTATGTTGAAATACTATGAAACCACTAGGAGAATATTTGCAAAAGATTTTTAATGATCTGGGGAGTTCCTGATAATACAATGAACTGGGCAATCTCCGGGAGATAGTGTAGGACAGGGAAGCCCGTCGCGCTGCAGTCCATGGGGTCGCAAATTGTCAGACGTGACTTTGCAACTGAACAACAATGACAACAATCAAACATGCATGCAGGCTAGGACTCCATAGTTATAATTCTACAAACTGTAGGGTACGTGTGTTTGTATTTATAGGTAAACCTAAGAAAATTTAACGATGATTTTTCGTCTTGAAGCTTTTATCTCTTTTCCAGCCAAATGAAAAAAAGATGCATTTTAGTTATGGTGTTAAAACTATCAGTAGTATGTTTGAAAAATGCTGATAGGACAGACATGGTGAACAGACTTGTGGCTGCCGAGGAGGAGAAAGGGTAGGGGAGAGAAGGACTGAGTTTGGGATTAGCAGATGCAATCTATTATATACAGAAAGAATAAGCAACACGGCCCTACTGTATAGCACAGGGAACTGTATTCAGCATTCTGTGACAATCCGTAATGGAAAGAATATGGAAAAAGAATATGTGCGCTGTGCTTAGTCGCTCAGTCGTGTCCGCCTATTGCGACCCCGTGGACTCTTGCCTGCCAGGCTCCTCCGTCCATGGGGATTCTCCAGGCAAGAATACTGGAGTGGGGTTGTCATTCCCACCTCCAGGGGATCTTCCCAACCCAGGGATCGAGCCCGGGTCTCCACGTTGCAGACAGATTCTTTACTCTCTGTGCCGCCAGGGAAATCTGAGAAAGAGTATATTCATGTATAAATCAATCACTTAGCTGTACTGCAGAAATGAATGCAACATTGTAAATCAGCTATACTTCAATAAAAATAATATATATATATTTAAATTAAATTTAATATAAATAAATTTATAAATATAAATTTAATATAGACAAACTAAATATATTTAAATTAATTTAAATATATAAATTAAATATATAAAAAATTAAATGTATATATAGAGGCAGGAGATTTCACAATACTTAATACACTGCCAGATATAATTGCCTACTTCTGCAGTCTGAGTAATCTACTTACTATGCCAAAATTTTTTCTAAATTCTAACATCCTGTGTCTCTTTGCTTACATTGTGTCTCTTTGCTTGGAAATGATACATTTCCTTATATTAATAGACTTTATTTCTCCCATTATCCGAATTGCAGGCACAAGGAATAGTCTCTGCAAAAATTTTCTGATCTGAAAAAGTATGCTTCTCTTTCTGATACATTTTAGAGAACCACTTTATTTTAGTACCAAACATTGTTCACATACAATAAGGAGGGTATGAAAAGATCATTCCTACTGTGTATGAGATTGTGAGTACAAAGAAGTGTTTCTTAGGCTGATCTAAAAATTCAAAGATTATGTATTCTCTGGTCTGTGCCCCTCTGGCGTTCACCTAATGCCAAAATCCTAGAGGGCACTCAATAACTATTTAATTAATGGGACTGTTGGGAAGCTTTTCAAGAACAGCCTTCAAAGTTACATTATGTAGTGGACATTCATGGAAAAGGCCTTGATATCTTCAATCCTCATTTTTGTTGCATTGGACGGCATTGAATTTACAGTAAGAGGAGTGTTATGAATTCTGAATAAGTGCTTCAAAAGTAATTTTGTCATATTGATTAGAGACTATTTGTCTACACAGAAACAACAATTGCATGTCCAGCCATTGTTTAATTGTGATTTTATTCCCAAGAGTACTGTCAACCTGTTCTGTATTTTATAATATGTAATAATATTTTTAAAATGTAATAATATGGTCCTGCATTTTGAATCCTTAGAAAATATTTGTGTCATTTACAGTATGAGTCTTGAAGATATAAATGAAGAATACATTTTGCATTGTTAGACTGTTCTCAATTTTTTAAAGTGGCCCGGTCGAGTTGGCTGATTCACTTAAGAATTATAGCAAATTGTCAAAATTCTCCAGGAAGTTAATTAAGGGACCATTGATTGGGACTTGCTACCAGACCTTTTAAGAATTATCCCAGGAAACAATTATTTGTCCTTAATGATTTTAAATGGGTAACTTAATTCCTAAACTCTAATTTATTGGAAATATATTTTTTAAAACTTCTTGGTTTCAACTAATAAAAATAAATGGAAAAAAAATATAAATAAAAATTAAAAAAAAAAAAAAACTTCTTGGTTTCTCTAGTTTTCTCTTAGGCTCTGGCACATTTTGATGCCCCAACCTCAATAAAAACTAATCAGCTTTTCTAAATAAGTTCAGCCCTAAAACATATGTTTTTACTCATAATATATGGATCTTCACTCATCTAGCAGCAGAAAATAGCTACACTTGAAATGCTTTCAAGAGTACATTTCTGAATTTATTGTCACCCAAATCCCCGTTTAAAATTTAATAGGCAGAAGCAACATTTATGACAGAGTTCCTGAAGGATATGAAGTTCACCTATTCCTCAAGAAATGCTAAAATGCAGAATGCTAAAATGTACTCTTGGTCTCTATATCACTATAAAGTTTCTACAATGTCATGGTCCCAGTTTATGGTATTTTTTAAATTAAAAAAATAAAATCCCTATGAAACTTGATTGTATTTGATTTAAAGATGTTTAGGTTTCTTTTTTTCCCCCCTTTTATTACATGCAATCAGGAGTATGAAAATCTTACAAAGAAGTACCTTTCTTAGGATTAATTCTGAGCAATCACTCAGATTTTATTCTATAAAAGCTGAATTTCATAATGACCATTTCCCACTTTTTACACTGACTCTTAGCATAAAACCAAAATGATTTAGCTATTTTGATTGTATAAATTTCATCTCAGATTAAATTTTATATCCTTGTTCTTGCTTTCCCTTTACTGTATATTTTCCCCATTATTTTATACATTTATAGGTATTTTAGTTATGCTATTAAGATACTTTTCAAACATGTTTAGAAAAAGATAGTGTTTAAATATAGAAAAGATTTTTTCCCCCCCAAATTTTTTTTTACCTTGACAGTAAAACTAATCCTGAATACTATTTCTGGAGTGAAAGATTCTTTTCTGCTGAGAAGTTTGCCTCTTTCACCTTTAATTCTCCTGATGAGATTCTGTTCTTTCCTGGATGTTTATGTTATTCCTGATAATTCTTTGAGAGTACAGAGCATTCTGGGGAACACTGGATATTTACTGCCGTAAAGAGTTCTGAGATAATCATCTTAGCCTGCTAAAGGCATCTCCCATTGTTTTTTTTTCCCCCAATGTATATTTGATAGGTGGAATCCATTCATTTTATGAAGTAACTGAGAGGATTATCCATCCATTTTCCACCTTTTTGTGTCATTGGCACACAGTTTCTCTCCTTGTGAAATAGCACACTGGTCTGATTTTAAATGATTTTTTAAAATTTATTTATTTTTCTTATTTTGATAAAAACAGTCCCACAGCATTTATTGTCATCTGGTAATAACATAAGGGTGAGCAGAACAATATGAATACAAATTTTAGAACTACATATCTAACAAAAAACACCTAAAAAATGCAACGGTATTGCCAATTTCTCACTTCATCTATCACTTCTAGTTGGAGACACTTTGGAGCAGAGTAATGTTATCTCCTTTTAGCATGATCCGACCCAGTTGTTTTCTTGACTTTGTTTTAGAATGAATCTCTTCTGCATCATCTAATACGAGGTTCATATACTCATCAAAACCAATGATACAGCCTTCTATCCACATATTCACTTGCTCATAAAGCCACACCTGAAACTGCGATCTATTTTGCAAGCATCTGAAGATGAGATTGATGGGCTGCACCATCACCTTCTGCACCTTCTGGCCCTGGCCCCGGTATGCCATGCTGGACACTCACAAGCACCACACTACTCCACACTCTCTCTCAGAAAGCAACTTCCAGAACAACCGATTTTAAATGATTTTTTAACTGTTCTCTCAAAAATATATTTTGCTCATCAGATCCTGTGGGTAAAAAGCAATCCTGGAAACTCTTGACCATTTTGTATTTAGACTCAGCATTTAATTTTGTTCAAAGGAGTCTAACCTTTTTCTTCACTTAATTCTTCATCTGATTCCAACTCATCATGCACATTGCATCTCACCTGCATTCTAACTGGCATATTTTCTCACCTGCCACAGTTATGTCACTGGGAGAAACCTGAAAATTTTTTTTTTTTAATTTTGAAGGGGACTTAAATGCTTTCTAGCTACATTAAACCACAATCTAATCTCACTGTTGAAACAGATCCTTTTGTTTTTCAGTTGCTCCTTTCAACGACTTTTAGCAAATCATTTTTGTCCTACAAGCCTATCCATTCTATCATGATTTCTGCACAATTATGTTGGAGAAATAATATTTGAGTCCAGAGGCAAGTCTGGAAAATAACATCCAAGCTTAATAAGAGATCAATTCCTATGGAACAAGGAGAATTTTGCTTGTTCAGAACAAATATTTTGTTGCTGTTATATCGTTCTAGTAAATTCAATTGAAAAATCCAAGCAGTCCTTCACTGGATAAGTGCTATCCACATATAATATATTATATATATATATATATATATATATATACATATAATATATATAGTATATTAATATATATTTATATGTATATTCTAGTTTATATATAAAAATGATTTTATTTTTAAACACCTAATTATAAGTAACTCAAGAACATTAACTCAATTACAATGGGGGTTCTCTGGTATCAGATTAAATCAAGAGTAGTGACAATTTTTTATTTTTATGTATCCCTCAGAGGAAGAAAACATTGTGACTTTTTATTGCCAATAGAACAGGAACTAGAGATAAAGTCCAAAATTTGAAAATTTAATTTATTTTATTGCTATAAATATTTAGAATTTAACATATAAACATTTAAATGTTGTTATAAACATTTAAACAATATTTTTATTTAAAAACCCCAGGAACTTGAAGGAAATAAAACTTCTGAAAAACACGCCATTTTCACTCTAAATCAAAGATCACATCCCTTTATGTCAACCTAATTTTAAAAGCAAGGGCGTGGACTTACTGTATAGCACAGGGAACTCTGCTCAATGTTAAGTAGAGTCTGAATGGAGGGGAGATTGGGGGAGAATGGATACATGTGTGGGGCTTCCCTGGTGACTCAGAAGTAAAGAATCCCCTGCAAAGTGGGAAACACAGGAGACACCAGTTCAGTCCCTGGGTGGGGAAGATCCACTGGAGGTGGGCATGGTAACCCACTCCAGTACTCTTGCCTGGAGAATCCCATGGAGAAGTCTGGCGGGCTGTGGTCCATAGGCTGATAGAGAGTCAGACACAACTGAAGCGACTTAGCATGGACACATGGATACATGTGTATGTATGGCTGAGTCCCTTCTCTATTCACCTGAAACTGTCACAACATAGCTAATCAGCTGTATTCCAATACAAATAAAAGTTTAAAAAAAAAAATAAAAGGCATGGAAATAAGAGATTGCTTTTTGCCAATAGAGATACTAATTTTCATGTTGTAAAACAAAGTTAAAGTTAGAATATAAACTTATATACTCTTATAATTTAGTCTCTAATCAAACACTGAACTTAACCTTTCTCCCCAATTTTCTTTTTTCATTTGCATATCTTAGCAAAATCACCTGTTTTTTTATTCTCTCCCTCATTAAGCCCCATCTCTGTCACATTATCCATATACTTGTATCAGTTCAGTTCAGTTGCTCAGACATCTGACTCAGATCCGACTCTTTGTGACCCCATGGACTGCAGCATGCCAGGCCTCCCTGTCCATCACCAACTCCTGGAGTCTACCCAAACCCATGTCCATTGAGTCGGTGATGCCATCCAACCATCTCATCCTCTGTCGTCCCCTTCTCCTCCTGCCCTCAATCTTTCCCAGCATCAGGGTCTTTTCCAATGAGTCAGCTCCTCGCATCAGGTGGTCAAAGTATTGGAATTTCAGCCTCAACATCAGTCCTTGCAATGAACACCCAGGACTGATCTCCTTTAGGATGGACTGGTTGGATCTCCTTGCAGTCAAAGGGACTCTCAAGAGTCTTCCCCAACATCATAGTTCAAAAGCATCAATTCTTCAGCACTCAGCCTTCTTTAGAGTCCAACTCTCACATCCATATATGACCACTGGAAAAACCATAGCCTTGACTAGATGGACCTTTGTTGGCTGCTCTTTAACATGCTGTCTAGTTTGGTCATAACTTTCCTTCCAAGGAGTAAGCATCTTTTAATTTCATGGCTGCAATCACCATCTGCAGTGATTTTGGAGCCCAGAAAAATAAAGTCAGCCACTGTTTCCAGTGTTTCCCCATCTATTTGCCATGAAGTGATGGGACCAGATGCCATGATCTTAGTTTTCTGAATGTTGAGCTTTAAGTCAACTTTTTCACTCTCCTCTTTCACTTTCATCAAGAGTCTCTTTAATTGTTCTTCACTTTTTGCCATAAGGGTGGTGTTATCTGCATATCCGAGGTTATTGATATTTCTCCCAGCAATCTTGATTCCAGCTTGTGCTTCATCCAGCCCAGTGTTTCTCATGATATACTCTGCATATAAGTTAAATAAGCAGGGTGACCATATACAGCCCCTTGACATACTCCTTTTCCTATTTGGAACCAGTCGTTGTTCCATGTCCAGTTCTAACTGTTGCTTCCTGACCTGCATACAGGTTTCTCAAGAGGCAGGTCAGGTATGGGTCTAGTATGCCCATCTCTTTCAGATTTTCCAGAGTCTATTGTGACCCACACAGTCAAAGGCTTTGGCATACATTTTACCAAAGAAGTTATATTTATTGAAATGGATTTTTTCCTGGCAGACACAAGATGTAGGCAGCTCTGTAGACAAAACAGCCTCATCTAAGTATAAGAAACACAAAATGTCATGGTGTGCTCAGTGAATTGTGAAAATTTAGGTAGAGGACTTGTGCATAACTCTTCATGGGGTTTGGCTGGGTGGTATGATAACAAACTTGGCAAGGGGATGCTTTTTATATCAATTCTGTAGAAGACAAAAATACCAAAGACTTGTAATCAATGGAGAAAAATTTAGCAACATGAATTTGGTGACATTGTGGGTGATGATCAAAAGTGGATGAGGCTGAATAGAGGGTGAAAGGCTGTTAGGAAAATATTGCCAAGACTATGAGAAAGAATTTGAGATCTGAGAGAGCACTGGGAATTATAGCAAGTGAATGGTTGAGAGAAGTGATTAGAATGAGGACTGTAGATGTCTTTATTATTTCCTTATGGAAGGTGATGAAGAAATACAATGGAGGGATAAATTCCAGGTTTCTAGCTTATGTGAATGGGAGTTCTAATATTTTAAGATGGCGACTTCAGTTGAATACCTTGTCCCTCACTAACATTTGTTCCTTTCTCTGCTGTAAATTTGCATCCTTGACCTGTTGATTCACTTGTGACCATGTGACCTCCTTTCAGAGTGCCATGTTTCTCTGCAATGAGAAAGCTTTGAGAGCAGGCACTTGATTCACAATATCTTATTTTCCTTTTGCTCTGAGGCTGGAAATATTCCAAATGGACATTACTCAATTCACCTAGACCCCACAGCAAGAGCACATGCCACAAAGCCCTCACTGGTTTAAAATTAGCACCTTCCTTTAAGTCACTGAGCTAACAGGATCATTTGTTACTATGCCATAACCTAATCTATCCTGACTGAAATAGAGGAATATAGATAGCATTAAAAAGGAAGCTTCAGAGAGAAGATGATTAATTCAGTTTTGGACAGGTTAAGACTGAATCTTAATAAATGTAAAGGAGACCTTTATATTTATTGCACTAGAGAACTCTCAATACCTATTTCCATTTCACTATTTTCTCTATTAATTGATTTTTTTTTTTTTTTTTTTGGTTGTTTACTTGTTGAAAGGTGGTATTGCATAGTGGTTAAAAGTGTACTCTCTGAAACCATACTTCCTGATTTTGACTCCCTTGTCTTTTATCTCAACATTTTCAGGTTTCAGTTTCCTCACCTGTAAAATAAGGATGATAAAACAATGTACCTCATAAGGTTTCTGTGAGAATTAAATAATGTAAAATGTTTAGCTGAGCTTAGAAGAGTCTCTGGCTCATAGTAAGTGTTGTGTAATGTTGTCATTACTATTTTTGTACTCATAATTTGGTCCTTTCAGAAAGCAGCTGGAAAATGAAGATAGGTAGGTATACATATAAGATCCACTAAAGCTGTTAAAAAAAACAATAAAGAAAAAGATTTCTAGTATTATCTCTTGAGGAAAATTGCTCTATTGAAAATTTTTATCTCTTTCTTACTTTAAAGTGAACTTCGTATGAAAAAATATTTCTTAAAATTTGATTTGTCAATCCTAGTAGTGCACATACCTAGTCTTTATGAGATGTAGAAGAATTATTTCATGACTACCAATTCTTTGAAAATAAATTTTGATCCAAGAAATATAAAAATACTAAATGACCAACTGAGATAAGGAAGAACCTATTGGTCTAGCATTCCCTGGAAAAAATACTGAATATTTCTCTACGTTACTGTTTGATTTCTTTTTTCTACTGGTGGGCCCAGTATTTTAAATTTATGGCCTTTCCCACTGGGTGCTTACATCTTTCTGCCATGCTGTATGTCCCTGGGAAGCCCAGTGGTCTGTTCTTGAGCAAGTTATTAAAGTCAGCTCTGCTAAGTTTGAAACTTCCTCTGCAACTTTCCACTGCAGAAAGAGCACACACACTCTAGACTTGAGATCTCCTACTTCCATCAGCAAAGTCCTGCTTTTATATATATATGTATATATACACACATATATATATTCTACATGTTATGGAGTATTGTTGTTCAGTTGCTAAGTTGTGTCTGATTCTGCAACCCCATGGACTGCAGCATGACAGGCTTCCCTGTCCTTCACCACCTCCTGGAGTTTGCTCACACTCATGTCCATTGAGTCAGTGATGCCATCCAAGCATCTCATCCTCTGTCATCCCCTTCTCCTCCTGCCTTCAATGTTTCCCAACATCAGGGTATTTTCCAATGAGTCGACTCTTGACATGAGGTAGCCAGAGTATTGGAGCTTCAGCTTCAGCATCAGTCCTTCCAGTGAATATTCAGGACTGATTTCCCTTTGTATTGACTGGTTTGATTTCCTTGTTGTCCAGTAGAGTGATAGAGCATTGTTGTTAAGAGGACCAGAATCATATTGGCTGGAGTCAAATTCCACCCCACTGTTAATTAGCTAGGTGAACTGAATTTTTGCATGTATAAAATGGTTTAGTTTTTTAGACTATGGGTAGTAAATGAGTTAATATATAAAAAGACATTAGAATAGTCTCTGCCACAACCAAAGTACTCAAAAGTTAGCTGTTGCTAATTGAAAAGGGTTCTTCTGCTTATAATAATAATAACTTATTAAAAAGTTTCTAAATCACAGGAGATAAGTTTTTCTCTACATTTCTCTGCTGTCCTTTCTCATAATCCAAATTTAGAACTACCAGAAAACATTACATGCATACTTTTTAATTGGTCTGCTCTAAAAATAAAGTCCAGTGCAATATATTAGTTAAAATAATCAGGAAGCCAACAGGCTAGTGATGGTGACTTGAGTAGGCAGGTAATGTTGTCAGCATCACACAAACCTGCTCGGGAAGGAATCACTGCCTCCAACACTACCTGAATACTGCTGTCAACCATCAGGAAAAGACCTAGATTTCCTTATGCCGCACTATTAGAGAAACAGTTCAATTAAGTGTTTATTAGCAGTATATCATAGAGGAAGAGTCTGTCAAGCATGATTAAAAGCAAATATTTAACCAGTGAGGAAGGGATAACTAGGGAATTTGAGATCTATATGTGTACACTACTATATTTTTATTTATTTATTTATTTTGACTTTGTTGGTCCTCCACTGCTGTGTGTGGTCTTTCTCTCGTTGTGACAAGCAGGGGCCGCTCTCCAGTTGTGCTGCCCAGGCTTCTCATTGAGGTGGCTTCTCTTGTTGCAAAACAGAGGTTTCTGCAATACAGGTGCAATAGTGTGGTGTGCAGACTGAGTTGCCCAGCAGCCTGTGGGATCTTCCCAGACCAGGGATCAAACCCATATCCACACATTGTTATATTTAAAATGGATAACCAAAAAAGGCCAGGGAACTCTGCTCAATGTTATGTGGCAGCCTGGATGGGAGAGGAGATTGAGGGATAATGGACACATATATGTATGGATGAGTCACTCTGCTGTGCACCTGAAGCAATACCATAGCACTGTTAATTGGCTATGTTATTATTGTTGTTCAGTCACCCAGTCATGTCTGACTCTTTGCAACCCAATGGACTGCAGCATGGCAGGCCTCTCTGTCCTTCACCATCTCCCAGACTTTGCCCAAGTTCATGCCCATTGCATCAGTGATGCCATCCAACCGTCTCATCCTCTAATGCCCACTTCTCCTTCTGCCCTCAATCTTTCCCAGCATCAGGGACCTTTCTAATGAGTTGGCTGTTCACATCAGAAAACCAAAATGCTGGAGCTTAGCTTCAGCATCAGTCCTTCCAATGAATATTCAGGGTTGATTTCCCTTAAGATTGACTGATTTGATCTTTTTGCTGATAAGCGACTCTCAGGAGTCTTTGCCAGCCTCACAGTTTGAAGGCATCAATTCTTCAGCACTCTGCCTTCTTTATGGTCCAGCTCTAACAGCTATACATGACTCCTGGGAAGACCATAACCTCGATATATGATCATTTTTTGGCAGAGTAATGTCTCTACTTTTCAACACACTGTCTAGTTTTGTCCTAGCTTTCCTGCCAAAGAGCAATCATCTGATTTCATGGCAGCAGTCACTATCCGCAGTGATTTTAGAGCCCAAGAAGAGGTAGTCTGTCACAACTTCCTCCTTTCCCCCTTCTATTTGCCATGAAATAATGGGGCTGGATACCATGATCTTAGTTTTACTAATGTTTAGTTTTAAGCCGGCTCTTTCACTCTTTTCCTCCACCCTCATCCAGAGGCTCTGTAGTCCCCCTTAGCTTTCTACCATTAGAGTGGTATCATCCATATATCTGAGGTTGTTGATGTTTCTCCCTTCTGTCGGGATTTCAATTTGTAACTTACCCAGCCCAACAATCTCATGATGTGCTCAGCATGTTGGTTAAACAAACAGGGTGACAACAGACAGCCCTGTCGTACTCCTTCCTTAATCTTGAACCAATCAGTTGTTCCATACAGGGTTCTAACTGCTACATCTTGAACTGCATACAGGTTTCTCAGGAGACAGGAAAGACATTGTGGGTTGTGGTATTCCCATATCTTTAAGAGATTTCCACAGTTTGGTATGATCCACACAGTCAGAGGCTTTAGCGTATTGATGAAACAAAGGTCGATGTTTTTCTGGAATTCTCTTGCTTCCTCTATGAGCCAGTGAATGTTTGCAGTTTGACCTCTGGTTCCTCTGCCTTTTCTAAGCCCAGGTTGGATATCTGGAAGTTCTTGGTTCACATAATGCTGAAGCCTAGCATGCAAAATTTTAAACACATAGGAGATGAGTGCAATTGTCTGATGGTTAAAATATTCTTTAGTACTATCTTTCTTGGTGATTGGGAGGAGGATTGACCTTGTTCAGTCCTGTGGCCACTGCTGGGTCTTCCAGGTTTAGTGACATGCCACACCTTGATGGCATCATCCTTTAACGTTTGGAATAATTATCCTGGAATTCCATTGCATCCGCTAGCTTTATTAACAACAGTGCTTCCTAAGGTTCACTCGACTTTACACTCCACAATATCTGACCTTGGGTGACTGACCACACCACTGTAATAATCAGGTTCATTAAGATCTTTTTTGTACAGTCATCCCATGTATATTGGCTATACTTCTACATAAAATACAAAGTTAAAAACGAAAAGACATGTTTAAAGCTGCAACACTCACCCTTAAAGAATGGAGTTTCTTTCGTCCACCTGTTCTCTCAGTTTCTACTGGACTTTGAGAAGGGCCTGTAAGGGTCATCAGTGACTGAGGACAAAGTGGCCAAGTATGCCTTATCCAAGTGAATGACCTGGGTTTCAAGTTTAAATGAAGGTACAAAGAATGACAAACTCATCACACATTCTGAATAAGAAAGGAAAAGACCTTCTTGCAGCTTGGAGAAATTTTACTGAAAAACAGACAATAATTTTTAATGATTTTTAAGTATAATAGTTCATAGGATTCCTTCAATTTCTCTATTTTTTTCCAATATCAAAGCAAGCTTAACATCATGGTTTTATTTCAATTTACATTGTTGTAGAGCTCTGATTAACCTACCTTATTACCTATAACTATGGTAAATAGCAGCACTATTTAATGATTTTCAGAAGATGAGGTTTCTGAATGTCATATGCCAGAAAGTGCTCATTTTTTTTTTTTTCCAGACTATATTTGTCTTCGGTTTGTTATGACACTAAATTTTTCAAAGTCACCTTTAGTTTACCAAAAAAAAAAAAAAAATTTTTAAATGAAGAAAAAAGTCTCCTTAGGCGTTACACTTCTCTCATCAGAGAAAAGGAAACTGTACAAGGGTATTAAACTGCAGGCAATCAGGAACAGCAATAACACACAAACTAGAATCCGCTGAGACCCAAAAGGTCTCAGGAGTGAAGCTGGCTTCCTGGCGGCTAGCATGTGTTCTTATGAGAATTAGAAAGAGTGTCCTTCAAAAGGGCAAAATAAATGTTCAGAAAAATCAAACATTTTCATCAAGGAACTAAATCTAATCCCTCAAATGAGAGAGCTGCACAGGCGGGGAGGACCTCCCTTGCAAGGCAGAAATGACACTAGAGGCCAGAGGGGCCAGACTGAAGCAGAAACTCCGCAGGCCCATCTGCTGGGAGGTGAGTCAGAAAAGATGTTCCATGCGAGCGGGAATAGAGGCAACCATTCCAGTTGGTACACGAGAATGGTGTTCTGAATCCAAAAAGATGAGAAGGAGAAAAAAAGCACGTTAAAATCAGACAGAGAAGAGGAGAACAGGGCAGCTGCTCTGATGGATCCTGACTGATTGACCAAACGGCCCTTCCCAGACAGGCTCGGCTTTCCTGAGCTGTAGGGATGTGACAGTTTGCCGGGTGACCCTCTGAAAGGGCCAAGATCCCAAGAAATATCTCTATAGCTTCAGGATCACCTTTTAAAACTTTGGTAGGGTTAGAAGTTCCTTGGATTTGCAAGGTCAAGGACACATGACTTTTCTCTGCACTCCTATTTTTTCTTTTGAGTTCCTATTCTTTCTGGGCTTCCCGGGTGTCGGTGGTCAAGAATCCACCTGCAATGCAGGAGATGTAAGAAACGCATATTTGATCGCTGAGTCAGGCAGATTCCCCTGGAGGAGGGCATGGCAATCCACTCCAGTATTCTGGCCAGGAAAATCCCACAGACAGAGGAGTGTGGAGGTCTATGGTCCATGGGGTTGCAAAGACTCAGACGTGACTGGAACGATTGAGCACATTCTTTCTATTACTCGCAGTTTTCCTTTTAACATGATGTGGCATTTGTTCTATATATTCGACTCAGAGAGTTTAGAAGAAAGGAAAATCTCAGTCATTTAAAACCAAAGTTTATTTCTTGCTTATGGTGCATGCATAAGAGTTTAGCAGAGGGGATGCATATAGTTCTACTTCATTAATCACTCAGAAATCCATTATGGCGAATGCTCCATCATCCTGGAGCTATACTTTGTAAA
Source organism: Odocoileus virginianus (assembly GCF_023699985.2). Lineage (NCBI taxonomy): Eukaryota > Metazoa > Chordata > Mammalia > Artiodactyla > Cervidae > Odocoileus > Odocoileus virginianus. The sequence goes on along the minus strand of NC_069698.1, from coordinate 30,606,685 downwards.
GCACTGGTCCTCACTTTCCCCTGTGGCAAAAGAAAAGTGGAGAAACCCACATATGCCTTTCCTCAGTCCAGAATTTATACACATCACTTCAGTGCATGTTGCATAGAGCTCCATTCAACATCCAAAGGCCTAAAAAATGTAGGGAACAAGTGAAATATTTGGTGAACATAACTATCTCTGCTTCATGGGGAGGACTAAGTGTTGCTGGGAAGAGGCTATAAGCAAGTTATATGTGATGTGGTGCATCTGTTTGATGCAGTAGCTTAAAGAACACCATCACTAGGTTGATGGTTTTCCTCACTATGGTGGTGTTGGTTTAGTCACTCAGTCATGTCTGACTCTTGTGATCCCATGGACTATAGCCCACCAGGCTCCTCTGTTCATGGGGTTTCCTAGGCAAGGTTACTAGAGTTGGTTGCCATCTCCTTTTCCAGGGGATCTTTTGACCTGGGGATCGAACCCAGGTCACTGTAAATGGCCCCAATTAGTAATCATCCAGACATTAGCCAGATGTCACTTCCCATGTAGATCATTTCCTCTGGTGCCTGCTTTGTGGTTTTTGTATTGATATTTTGCTTTTGCACACTAGAGTTGGTGATTCCATGCCTGCTCTGACTCTGACACATGAAGTTGTGTGCCATGATATTGCACAGCAGGTGAAGAGATAGCATCTGTTTTTTCCCCAAAAGTAGCATATTGTGACAGGTGGAATATTTGTCTGGAAAATGTACATAGATTTGGAATTACTTTTCTTGGATTTTTACCTGGCTACTAGCCTTGCAGGTAATAATGAATGGTCAGATGGATCTGGGCAAAAGTATTTGCACTCTGATTATGAATTTGGTTCTTCAAAGTGAAGAATAACACAAAGGTGAAAATGTATCTTTATGAAAAGTGGATTTTGCATGAGTGTTGATGCCTCTAAGACCTTTTATTTATAGGCAGGCCACATTTCCCAAACTTTTCTCTTGCTGAAAATCAGAGGTGAGATTCAGGAGGCCATTAATCCAGATAGGACCTTCTTACTCAGCTCATGGGGAGAAGGTCTGTGAATAAGGTCAAGTTTAAGTCACTAGCTCAGGTAAAGAGGCACTGAGGAAATATTCTTGGAACAGCCAGTAGGATCTCAAAACACGAATTTATGAACTTTGACTCATGCACTCCACCAGTAATATGACTGAGACAAAATAACATTCTTAATTTAAACTGCTTATTGAAACAGTTATCTCAAACCATAGAGTAATTTTCCTGTGGTAGTGGGGACTGGGAGGGTAATCATATGTTCTGATAGCCATCAAAACCAGGTTCATGAAGAGTCTCCTAAAAGGGATATGGATTTGGAGGCAAAGCTTGTCGCAGTTGCTGTGCAGTCCCTGCCCTCAGGAAGTTCTTATTTCTCTGAAGCCGATATGTAAACATGGAAGTACGATATGTGTGTATGTTCAGTTGCTTGCCATATGTTATTGAAAGTATTATAGTATATGTGCATCCTTGATTCCCACAGGTGAAAAGCCTCCACTACATAGTGAAGTTGTAGGAAAACTGGGGGGTGAGAGGATGGTCATTCCAGGTCTTGAGTGAATCCCAGGAATGGGCCACCAAGTGAGGGTCCTTGGCTTCTGGCAGGAAAGAATTCAAGAGTGAGACATAAAGAGTGAAAGCAAGTTAGGAAAGATACACGCTCCACAGAGTGTGGGTCCCATCAGAGGCTAGTGTGGCCCTTGGCTGTGGAGGGACTTAGTTTTTAAGGGCTGGATCATTTCATAGGCTAACGAATGGGAGGAATATTCTTGGAAAAGGAGTGGGATTTCCATGAATTGGGGCACTGTTGACTTTTATGGTCAGTTTCAGAATTGTCATGGAACCCGTGGATGTGTCATTTATCATTCTAGGCTGGAGGTCTATTGGCAGTCAAATCTTCCGCCATCTTGGACCTAGTTGGTCTGAACAATTTATGGCGTACCCTGTTCTTAGTGGTGGTGCCATTCTTCTAATGGTTGTGCCCTGCCTCCTTCTGGTTTCAGAATTATAAGAGAATCTTCTTTATGACTGACCCTTTAAGGACTCATTGATGAAGTTATGGTGTATACCATTCTCCCGAATTCTGTGTGTGTGTGTGTGTGTGTGTGTGTGTGAGAGAGAGAGAGAGAGAGGGAGAGAGAGAGAGAGATGTTTGCCTTCAATAATCTGTGGGAAAAGGAAAAGTACAGTATAAAAGCTCTTATGTAGAAGACATTAAATGTTGAAATGCTGTATTTGCATCTGAATTTGCTGCTTAGGGTGCCCTTAATTGCTGATGTGACTTTGCCTAAATTGTCTAACCTTCCTGAGCCTGAGTCTATTACCTCATTTAAAAATGAAGAAGGAAGTGTTGGGTTTCTACAATAACCACACTTCTTTAGCTTTAAAATGAGTGATTTTCAAAACAAGATCAAGGTAAGGAATGCTAGTATAAGACTGGACTCTGTAGGTCTTTCAAAGAATAACTTGTCCTTATTGACTGACCATGAACCTAGCTCCATGCATCAACTCCCAACTAAACAGTCACACAGCCACGCATAAAGTTTATTCCCTTCTGCTGTAGGCTGAAATATGTTCCCCCAAAGATATTTACCTAAAATCCCTGGGGGGGAAAAAAGTGAAGTGAAAGTGATAGTTGCTCAATTGTGTTCAACTCTTTGCAACCCAGTGGGCTGTTACATAGCCCATTAGGCTCCTCTGTCCATGGGATTTCCCAGGAAAGAATACTGGATTGAGTAACCATTCCCTTCTCCAAGGGATCTTCCCCATCCAGTGATTGTACCCATGTCACCTGCATTGCAGGCAGATTCTTTACTATCTGAACCGCCAGGGAAGCCTAAAACTCATCAATGATACCTTGTCTTGACAAATGTAATAAAATTAAAGATCTGGAGCTGAGATCAACATGGGTGTTCTGGGTTGGCCCTGAATTCAATGACAAGAGATTGTGTTCTTGTGAGACCCACACTGAGGAGAACAGAACACCAGGGACAAAATAATGTGGTGATGAAGGCATAGATTGGGGAGTTTTGGCCATAAACCAAGGAAGCCTAGAAATGTGGATGGCCACCAGAAGCTGAAAAAGGCAAGGGAGGACTTCTCCCTACAGCCGTGAGAGGGAGGATGGTCCTGCCCTGGCAACTAGATTTTAAACTTCTGGTCTCTGGAACTGCGAGAGAATAAGTTCCTATTGTTAAGTTACTGCATTTGTGGCATTAATAATTTGGCATTATCGACTCAACGGACATGAGTTTGAGCAAACTTCAAGAGATAGTGAAGGACCGGGAAGCCTGGCACATTGCAGACCATGGGGTCACAAAGAGTGGGACATGGCATAATGATTGAACAACAACAACAACAAATTGTTACAGCAGCCATGGCAAACTAATGCAAGATTTCTATATCTCTTTGTTCAATTAATTCCTGCCACCATTAATACAAATTTCAATTCTCCATACCCTCAGAGGAACTATTTCAGTAGCACCTTTTTTAAATATTGTGTTTTTTCTCACCTCCTCCATTTAAGATCAATCTCACCTTCCCCTTTCTCCAATGACATTTTATTTATGTTTGTTAAAATACTTATACTATTCCACTGTCTATCTTTCTATCCTGCCTCAGTACCCTACCTGAGTATTGGCATAGAGTCAGCATTGTATAAATATTTCCTGTTCACTATGGGACTGTGACTCATTAATGCTGGATTAGGGCCATGCTTCAAGGAATTATATACAGTGCCAGCACCCAACGTCCTGAATATTTGGCTGCTATCTTGGAAGTCACATTATGTATTCAGTGTCTTAAAAAATAGGTGATTGGATGACTTGGTGGAATACAGGTTGTGAGAAAAGAGGGAAGATTTAAAAACTAACTTTAGATACTATAGTTACACTCAGTTCAGTTCATTTCAGTCGCTCAGTCATGTCCGATTCTTTGTGACCCCATGAATTGCAGCACACCAGGCCTCCCTGTCCATCACCAACTCCCAGAGTTTACTCAAACTCATGTCCATCGCATTGGGGATGCCATCCAGCCATCTCATCCTCTGTCGTCCCCTTCTCCTCCTGCCTCCAATCCCTCCCAGCATCAGGGTCTTTTCCAAGGAATCAACTCTTCGCATGAGGTAGCCAAAGTACTGGTGTTTCAGCTTCAGCATCAGTCCTTCAATGAACACCCAGGACTGATCTCCTTTAGGATGGACTGGTTGGATCTCCTTGCAGTCCAAGGGACTCTCAAGAGTCTTCTCCAACACCACAGTTCAAAAGCATCAATTTTTTGGCACTCAGCCTTCTTCACAGTCCAACTCTCACATCCATACATAACCACTGGAAAAACCATAGCCCTGATTAGACAGACTTTTGTTGGCAACGTAATGTCTCTGCTTTTTAATATGCTATCTAGGTTGGTCATAACTTTCCTTCCAAGGAGTAAGCGTCTTTTAATTTCATGGGTGCAGTCACCTTCTGCAGTGATTTTGGAGCCCCAAAAAATAAAGTCTGACACTGTTTCCACTGTTTCCCCATCTATTTGCCATGAAGTGATGGGACCAGATACCATGATCTTAGTTTTCTGAATGTTGAGCTTTAAGCCAACATTTCACTCTCCCCTTTCACTTTCATCAAGAGGCTCTTTAGTTCCTCTTAACTTTCTGCCACAAGGGTGGTGTCATCTGCATATCTGAGGTTATTGATATTTCTCCTGGTAATCTTGATTCCAGCTTGTGCTTCTTCCAGCCCAGTTTTTCTCATGATGTACTCTGTATATAAGTTAAATAAGCAGGGTGACAGTATACAGCCTTGACGTACTCCTTTTCCTATTTGGAACCAGTCTGTTGGTCCATATCCAGTTCTAACTGTTGCTTCCTGACCTGCATATAGGTTTCTCAAGAGGAAGGTCAGGTGGTCTGGTATGCCCATCTCTTTCAGAATTTTCCACAGTTTATTGTGATCCACACAGTCGAAGGCTTTGGCATAGTCAATAAAGCAGAAATAGATGTTTTTCTGGGACTCTCTTGCTTTTTCAATGATCCAGTGGATGTTGGCAATTTGATCTCTGGTTCCTCTGCCTTTTCTAAAACCAGCTTGAACGTCTGGAAGTTCATGGTTCAGGTAATGAAGCCTGGCTTGGAGAATTTTGAGCATTGCTTTACTAGCGTGTGAGATAAGTGCAATTGTGTGGTAGTTTGAGCACTCTTTGGGATTGCCTTTCTTTGGGATTGGAATGAAAACTGACCTTTTCCAGTCCTGTGGCCACTGCTGAGTTTTCCAAATTTGCTGGCATATTGAGAGCAGCACTTTCACAGTCTCATCTTTTAGGATTTGAAATAGCTCAACTGGAATTCCATCACCTCCACTAGCTTTGTTCATAGTGGTGCTTTCTAAGGCCCACTTGACTTCACATTCCAGGATGTCTGGCTCTAGGTGAGTGATCACACCTTCGTGATTATCTGGGTTATAAAAATCTTTTTTTTTTTTGTATAGAATATGTTTAGGGTAGTAAAAATAATCTGTATGATGATATAATGATGTGAGCATCACCATAGGTTTGTCCAAACTTTTAGAATGGATAGTACTGTTGCAGGAAAGGGGATCACTTCCAAGGCCCAAAACTGGGCTCTTGTCTAACACTCAGAAATGAATTGTCTGAAGAGACACATCTGCTGACAAAGCAAGAGATTTTATTGAGAAAAGGCACCCAGGTGGAGAGCAGTTGGATAAGGGAAGCCAGGAGAACAGTTCTGTCACATGGCTTGCAGTCTCGGGTTTTATGGTGCTGGGATTAGTTTCCGGTTGTCTTTAGCCAATCATTGTGACTCAGAGTCCTTCCTGGTGATGCACACCTTGTTCAGTCAAGATGGATGCCAGAGAGGATTCTGGGAGGTGGTCAGACATGTGGTGTCTCTTTTGACCTTTCCTGAACTCTTCCAGTTGGTGGAGGCTAATTAGTTCCTTGTTCCTTAGCAGGACCTCCTGTCGTAAAACAACTCATGCAAATGGTTACTATGGTGCCTGGCCAGGGTGGGCGGTTTCAGTCAGTGTGCTTCCCCTAACAACTGCCCCCCTGAGAGACTTCATACTCAAGATACTTCTTGGGAATTGGGGCTTCCCCTAACAGTACCAAGTACGTTGTCTAACTTACGGACTTTGTGATAATGATGTGCCCAGGAAGTCCATGGTTATAAGTGTTCCCCTCTGGTGGGTGATGTTGATAATGGGGTAGGCTAAGCATGTGTTTTGGAAGGAGGTGTGTTGGAAATATCTGTACCTTCCTCTCAATTAGACTGTGAACCTAAAACTGCATGAAAAAAAATTCTTAATAATATTAAAAAGTGGGTGGGGGAATGGTAAGCAGTTGTGAAACATGAAGGGATATTTCTTCTGGAGCAGAATTGGAGGCCCCAGAATAACAGGTTTATCTCCTTGAGCCCTTCAGTCAGTTCACACAGACAATTGTCTAACATACACTGTATGTGGGATGGTAAATGGGGTGGTCTTAGGTTCAAGAACCCAAATGTTTACATTTTCTAATAGTATGGCAAAAACACAGACAGCTCTCCATTTATTGATGAGGCAATTAAGGCTATAAACAGCTACATAATTTTTGAGAGCAAGTCATTGCCTCTCTGAAACTGGATTTCATCATCTTAATGTATCAACCTGGAGGGGCCGCCCACCCTGAATCCTCTTTTTAAAAATGCCCTCCATGATTGTGCCATACTCATAGTAGAACATTTCATCTCCCTGACAACCTCTATAAACCCAGAGAAAGACACTACTGGACCACCCAAATGTTAATTTTTATAATATGGAAATTCCTCATTGTATAATTACATCATAGCCGAGTTCCACATGCCTAGAACTATACCCATGTGTCAAGGTATGTCACTTACTGCATGCTTTTGCTTAAATCTCTTTAAAGTACTCTTTTTAAAATGATGCCTAATTATCTTTTTCCAGGGAAGGAAATGATGTTTATAACTTCAGCTCTAGGAAGTGTCCTTAGGAAAAAAAAGTTCAAAGTGATTTAGAAAGAAGAAAGCTTATTTCTTACCTCAAAAAAAAAAAAAGTCTCTCTTGAGAAAAACACTAAAAACTGTATTTAATTCCCAAAGGGGTCTTATGAGAAAAACAAGCAAATGAAGGAATGTGTTTAGAAGAGAAACTGTGTTTCAAGCTATTGCTCTAGTTCCTGTCTGAAAGCTATAACATATATATATATATATATAAAATCATATACATACATATATATACACAAATATATACATATAAATACACACATATATATAATATATACATATATATATAATTTTAAAAGGATAACAGCCATAAAAGAGGAGCATATACACATAAACAAGGGGCAGAGATAGTCACATAGATTTTCTGAATTTATTCCACGGAGCAGATATAGTTTAAGCTATACCTAAAGTACTGAGCCCAGGTGGAGGCCATCAGAGACCACAGTTAGTGTTCCCAGAAAAAAATCCTCCCTATTCCAGGCCTGAAACAAAGGAATAAAGTTCATGAGATACTACAGGATTCTCCACAATATGCCATCACGGTGGAACTAGAAGTGTGGGTCACTTCCTAAGTGAGTAGTCCTCAGTGCAAGACCTAGTCCAGGTGCTTTGCAGGGACACAAAGAGTTAGGTGGGATTGTGCAAGGGTGGAGCCGAAAGTAAAGGAGCAGAGTAACTGGGAAGGGAGAGAAGTCAGTGGAGATGAGAGTGAATTATGTAGTGTAAATTTGGTTCGGGGACAGACCCAGGAAACTTGAGGTTTCAGACTAAAGCTCTGGAGGTAGATGTGAGGTCTCTAAATTACATCTCTAGGAACCTTATTCTGAGTCTCATTCTGGAATCAGGATGAGGGACAGTATTTGAAAAATCCCCTAAAATAGAGGACATGGAATCAGATGGTATCATTTAGATGGATTCAGCCTCTTGGCAATCATTCAACAATTTGAAGTCAAAGAATACACAGGCTGGGAGAAACCTAATATTCTTAGAGTACATACTCCTGCCCCACACCTTTAATTTGTGATCTCTTTTAACTTCAAAACAGTCCCCTAGGATATATTTGTTATCTTGATTTTAAAAAATAAAGACTATTGGACACAGAATGATTAAAAAAAATTTTATTAGAGTCTCACTGCTAATGAGTAGTAGAGCCAAGAATGCATGTATTTTTCTATCACCAACATGCAAAATGGAGATGCAATATCAGAGTTTGTTATTTGTGGAAATTAGGTTTATGGCTAAATTAATGTGTTCAAGGCAACTCTAGCTTCACAACCATCATTCAGTGTCCCTTTGAACATGCCTTGTCAGAAGTGATCCAGAGCTTCAGATCTGTAAGTGGTGGTCTCCTTTCGTAGGTGTCCCAAAGTGCTTGCCTTTCATTCATTTGTTAACAAATACTTACTGAGCTTCTTTTGTAAGCTTAGTAAATATGCAAGTGCTTTAGACACATACATCAGTGAATAAAACTATTAATAACAAAAACGCCTGTTTTCAAGGAGTTTATATTCTATTTGGGAGTAAATGGGAAATAAATACAAAACACAGTAAAGAAGTAAAGTAAACAGCATGTTGAAAGTTAAGAAATGTTATAGGAAAATTTAAAAAAAATATGGAAGATCTAGAGTGCTAGGAGTGAGGATAGACATCATGCTTCTAGGGTAGTAGACATGCATGTAATTGAGAGGATGAATCTGAGCAAAGACCTGAAGCAAATGATGGATTTGATGAGCTGAAGTTGTAAATAAAAGAACCATTAGAACAAACATTCTAAAACAAACATGTTTTCTTCTATATGATTCTTTTACTTTTAAGGAGACCAGGAAAACTGGTGCAGGGTGAGTGAGAAGAATAGGAAAAGATGAAGTCAAACTGGATGGGTAAAGGACAGATCATGAAAAATGTTCCAGGTCATTGCCTGAGCTTTGGCTTTTACTCTAAGTTAAAGGGGTAGATGATGCAGAGAAAGATGTGATATGACTGAAGTTTTTTAAAGATTTAGTCTATCAGCTGTGTTGACAATATATGTAGGAAGAAGGTGGTCTAGGGTTGAGGTACAAAGACTTGTTATTTGGCTCTTGTAATGGAAGATGGAAGAAGTCAGTGGCTCAGATGAGACTGGAATAGTGGATATTCTAGATATTTTATAGATTAAATTATGGATATTTTATAGACATTGATTCAACAAATCTGAGATGGATTTCATAGAGAGGATTGAGTAGCCAATCTGATCACAGGACCACAGCCTTGTCTGACTCAATGAAACTAAGCCATGCCATGTGGGGCCACCCAAGATGGTCAGATCATGGCGGAGAGGTCTCACAGAATGTGGTCCACTGGAGAAGGGAATGGCAAACCACTTTAGTATTCTTGCCAAGAGAATCCCATGAACAGTTGAGAAGCAAAATGATAGGATACTGAAAGAGGAACTCCCCAGGTCAGTAGGTACCCAATATGCTACTGGAGATCAGTGGAGAATAACTACAGAAAGAATGAAGGGATGGAGCCAAAGCAAAAACAGTACCCAGTTGTGGATGTGACTGGTGACAGAAGCAAGGTCTGATGTTGTAAGAGCAATATTGCATAGGAACCTGGAATGTTAGGTCCATGAATCAAGGCAAATTGGAAGTGGTCAAACAGGAGATGGCAGGAGTGAATGTCGACATTCTAGGAATTAGTGAACTAAAATGGACTGGAATGGGTGAATTTAACTCAGATGACCATTATATCTACTACTGTGGGCAGGAATCCCTTAGAAGAAATGGAGTAGCCATCATAGTCAACAAAAGAGTCTGAAATGCAGTACTTGGATGCAATCTCAAAAATGACAGAACGATCTCTGTTCATTTCCAAGGCAAACCATTCAATATCATGGTAAACCAAGCCTATGCTCCAACCAGTAATGCTGAAGAAGCTGAAGTTGAACAGTTCTATGAAGACCTACAAGACCTTTTAGAACTAACACCCAAAAAAGATGTCCTTTTCATTATAGGGGACTGGAATGCAAAAGTAGGAAGTCAAGAAACACCTGGAGTAACAGGCAAAGTTGGCCTTGGAGTACAGAATGAAGCAGGGCAAAGGCTAATAGAGTTTTGCCAAGAGAACACACTGGTCATAGCAAACACCCTCTTCCAACAACACAAGAGAAGACTCTACACATGGACATCACCAGATGGTCAACACTGAAATCAGATTGATTATATTCTTTGCAGCCAAAGATGGAGAAGCTCTATACAGTTAGCAATAACAAGACTGGGAGCTGACTGTGGCTCAGATCATGAACTCCTTATTGCCAAATTCAGACTTAAACTGAAGAAAGTGGGGAAAACCTCTAGACCATTCAGATATGACCTAAATCAAATCCATTATGACTATACAGTGGAAGTGAGAAATAGATTTAAGGGACTAGATTTAATAGACAGAGTACCAGATAAACTATGGACAGAGGTTCATGACATTGTACAGGAGACAGGGATCAAGACCATCCCCAAGAAAAAGAAATGCAAAAACGCAAAATGGCTGCCTGAGGAGGCCTTACAAATAGCTGTGTAAAGAAGAAAAGCAAAGGAGAAAAGGAAAGATATTCCCATTTGATGCAGAGTTCCAAAGAATAGCCAGGAGAGATAAGAAAGCCTTCCTCAGCGATCAATGCAAAGAAATAGAGGAAAACAACAGAATGGGAAAGACTAGAGATTCTTCAAGAAAATTAGGGATACCAAGGGAACATTTCATGCAAAGATGGACACAATAAAGGACAGAAATGGTGTGGACCTAACAGAAGCAGAAGATAATCAGAAGAGGTGGCAAGAATACACAGAAGAACTGTACAAAAAAGATCTTCACGACCCAGATAATCACAATGGTGTGATCATTCACCTAAAGCCAGACATTCTGGAATGTGAAGTCAAGTGAGCCTTAGAAAGCATCACTATGAACAAAGTTGGTGGGTGTAATGGAATTCCAGTTGAGCTATTTCAAATCCTAAAAGATGAGGCTGTGAAAGTGCTGCACTCAATAGGCCAGCAAATAAGGAAAACTCAGCAGTGGCCACAGGACTAGAAAAGGTCAGTTTTCATTCCAGTTCCTAAGAAAGGCAATCCCAAAGAATGCTCAAACTACCGCACAATTGCACTCATCTCACACACTAGTAAAGTAATGCTCAAAATTCTCCAAGCCAGGCTTCAGCAATACGTGAATCAAGAACTTCAAGATGTTCAAGCTGGTTTTAGAAAAGGCAGAGAAACCAGAGATCAAATTGCCAATATCCGCTGGATCATCAAAAAAGCAAGAGAGTTCCAGAAAAACATCTATTTCTGCTTTATTGACTACGCCAAAGCCTTCGACTGTGTGGATCACAATAAATTGTGGAAAATTCTGAAAGAGATGGGCATACCAGACCACCTGACCTGCCTCTTGAGAAATCTGTATTCAGGTCAGGAAGCAACAGTTAGAACTGGACATAGACCAACAGACTGATTCCAAATAGGAAAAATAGTACGTCAAGGCTGTATATTGTCACCCTGCTTATTTGACGTAGGTGCAGAGTACATAATGAGAAACGCTGGGCTGGAAGAAATACAAGCTGGAATCAAGATTGCTGGGAGAAATATCAATAACCTCAGATATGCAGATGACACCACCCTTATGGCAGAAAGTTAAGAGTAACTAAAAAGCCTCTTGATGAAAGTGAAAGAGGAGAGTGAAAAAGTTGGCTTAAAGCTCAACATTCAGAAAACTAAGATCATGGTATCTGGTCCCATCACCTCATGGGAAATAGATGGGGGACAGTGGAAACAGTGTCAGACTTTATTTTTCTGGGCTCTAAAATCACTGTGGATGGTGACTGCAGCCATGAAATTAAAAGACACTTACTCCTTGGAAGGAAAGTTATGACCAACCTAGATAGCATATTAAAAAGCAGAGATATTACTTTGCCAACAGAGGCCCACCTGGTCAAGTATATGGTTTTTCCACTGGTCACATATGGATGTGAGAGTTGGACTGTGAAGAAAGCTGAGCACTGAAAAATTGATGCTTTTGAACTGTGGTGTTGGAGAAGACTCTTGAGAGTCCCTTGGACTGCAAGGAGATCAAACCAGTCCATCCTAAAGGAGATGAGTCCTGGGTGTTCATTGGAAGGGCTGATGCTGAAGCTGAAACTCCAATACTTTGGCCACCTCATGCAAAGAATTGACTCGTTGGAAAAGACCCTGATGCTGGGAGGGATTGGGGGCAGGAGGAGAAGGGGACGACAGAGGATGAGATGGCTGGGTGGCATCCCCGACTTGATGGGGATGAGTTTGAGTAAACTGGGAATTTGTGATGGACAGGGAGGCCTGGCATGCTGCGATTCATGGGGTCACAAAGAGTCGGACACAGTTGAGTGACTGAACTGAACTGAACTGAACTGAAGAGAGGATTTGAGAATAATATCAAATTTTCTTGCCTGAGCAGATATAACTATGAAGCTGCCATTAAATAAAAGGAAAAACCTACAGAAATGTGACTGAGAGGAAATACCAGGAGTTGTTTATTTAACAGGTTGAGTTTGAGATACTTATTAGATTTCTGTGTTACTTGTCTAAGGATGCATGAAAAATTACCACTATCTTAGCCTCTTAAAAAGGTACCCAATTATTAGCTCATATTTCTCTAGGTCAGAAGTCCAGATGGGTCCTTTGCTAAAGGTTTCACAATGCAAAAATCAAGATCTATACAAACTGGGCTCTTTGTTGATTATGGGAAATAATCCGTTTCTAGGTTAATTCAGGTTGTTATCAAAACTCAGTTCCTTGTGGTTGTAGAACTGAGGTGCCTATAGACTTGCTGGTTGTTATGGGAACAGTCACTCTCTAGTCATTGTTCCTGGTCCTTCCATCTTCATCATGGTAACGCTCCATCAGATTCTTCTCTTGACTCACATCTCTCTGACTTCAGCACCTGCATTCTTCTGTTGCCGGCTAGAGAAAGCTCTCTGCTTTTAAAGATCTACTATGATTTGTTTAGTTCCACTCATATAATTTTTCTTTTTGCAACATAAGAACATAATCAGAGAAGTAACATTGAAGTAGGAGAGAATGAAAAGGTGAAAGTCATGGGAATCATCCTGAAATTCTCACTACTATCATATCCTAGTGTAGAATGTTGAATAAGCAGTTAGATATATCAGCCTGGAGTTTGAGAACAAGGTATCAGAAAGACTTCTAAGTTGGTGTCTAAAGTTTTGATTTGTATCTTCCCTACATGCTCTTTAAGCAGTTTGGAGCCAGTCACCAAGTGACACTTAGCCAAGGACAAGAATGGAGCAATTGACACAAGGTCAGACATTCAATTTACCTAAAAATTACCTGAAAGAAACATTTCAGTGACTTATTTCATCAGGTGGAGCTGTTAAGAATGTCATGGTTGCAGGCATACAGACTTCACTGACTAGACTGGTTGCTATTATTTAGAAGAAATCTACTTCAACCTTGATGGGAGGCAGTAGCTCTTCCCTAAATTGTTCATTTGTTCAATACTAAATGGTCTGACTCTTCTCACCAACTTTAAAAAGGTCTATGCCAAAGAAAAATTATATTCCATATCTTTTATTCCAAGAAACTGGTATCAGATCTAGTGCTAAAATTCAGCACCTACAGGTGCAGAAGCCTGGCTGCTCAATGAGTGATATATTGAGCATGTCTTCTGGATGGAATAGTAAGTAGTTAGGAAGAAAGCACTTGGACTTATATCGCTCATCATCTGGTGAATTAATTAACCTGAGGCTTGACTAATGGCAAGCTATTTTACTGTTAAGGGTGATTAATTAACAAATTCTCCCACTTAGGAATTAAATGCTTATATATGCACATATGCATATATCTGTGTATTAATACATCAATGTGTGTACATACATCATATTATTAAGCATAATTATTTAAAATGTTATTTTCAAGTTGTTTTAAAATAGTTTAAATGATTTAAAGGGAAAGCAAAAAAAAAAAAAAGCCTCTTCCTGGAAATTTCAGAGGCTGATGAACAGTCCCCATGGTCATGTTAAATTGACATCCAACAGAATGGGAAATGGAGTCAGGTGATGGTTTTCTTGTCAAAATCATTAGGCTTAATGCTAGAGGACACAGGACAAATGAACTGTAAAAGTAATTGTGAGCCACATTTTTTGTCATATGACACAGTCTCCATCTAAGCAGAGGGAACTAGGTGGGTTGGGACTGAAAAGTGGAGCGTACTGTGAACTGCTGGCAGGCCATTTTTGCTATGTCTATTTCAACTTGAATTAGGGAGAAAGAAGAAATGAAGAATGCCTTGTGCTTTAGGATGAATATTGTTGAATCAGATGTTAAGATTGATTTAATAATAATATCAAGAAATCTAAAGGAAAGAGATTAATTTGATGATAATGAATCTGAAATTTGTCTCCATGAAAAGCAGATTATTTGGCTTGATGGTGATTGTGGGATGAGACTCGAGGGGCACAAGCAGCCCTTCCCTAATATTAAAAAAAATTCTTGATAAGAAAGAAAATACTTTTTTTCATTATGTTGAAGGGGAGTATTAGAATGAATGATTGGAAATTAAGAGTATCTAAAACATTCGAAATCAATTCAAGAATGGTCTTTCAAAATATATATACATATATATATATATATATATTTTTTTTTTACTTGAAGTATTTAAACAAAAACTAAGATACCGCTTGTGAAGATTGTTTTCACATAGACTTGATGTCTTTACATATGATATTTCAAACCTCTAAAGTAGTAAGAACCATTGGAAAATACCCTGATGCTGGGAAAGATTGAGGGCAAGAGGAGAATGAGGCAACAGGGATGAGATGATTGGATGATATCACTGAAGCAATGGACATGAATTTGATCAAACTCCAGCAAATGGTGAAGGACAGGAGAGCCTGTCCAGGTTGCAGTTCATAGGATTGCAAAGTGTCGGAATGACTTAGCAACTGAAAAACAATTCCAATGTACTTAAGGTTCATTGTGTTAGTACATAAAACTTACTTCTACATTTTTTTCTGAAGATCTATCATGTATTTATCATAATATCTCCTGCTAGAGGCTCATGTCAGAAAAAATAAACTTTTTTTCCCAAAAATTTATTCTCCGATTTTCTCAAAGGGATGGAACCCCAAATTTTAGTTGGTAACATTTTGCAGCTTCCTATATAGCTAGTTTAAACAAAAAATATGGCCAGTTCATGGTATGCTGAAGTGACATGTAGCGAGTTTCCTAAATCTTTGTCTGAGATAGTTGTTTCCACTTCTGTTTCTTTAACCCCTTTACCTAGTCCTCCTTCCTGCTGGCTTGATATCTACAGATGGAGAGAACTTATTGAATCTGGACTTTTTCTGAAAATGGAGATGATATCCCTGTTGCTGGTGGGTGTGTTAATTACCTTGCTCATGGTGAATATTTTACAATGTATACATGTGTAAAATCATCAAGTTAAAAATATACATTAGGCTCTCTGCTCCTGCCCATTCGACAGATAGCCGTAACTTTCGTGCTGTGCCGGCCACAACTCTGAGACAAGATGGTGAAGGTCGGAGTGAACGGATTCGGCCGCATCGGGCGCCTGGTCACCAGGGCTGCTTTTAATTCTGGCAAAGTGGACATCGTTGCCATCAATGACCCCTTCACTGACCTTCACTATATGGTCTACATGTTCCAGTATGATTCCACCCATGGCAAGTTCCACGGCACAGTCAAGGCGGAGAATGGGAAGCTCGTCATCCATGGAAATGCCACCACCATCTTCCAGGAGCAAGATCCCGCCAACATCAAGTGGGGTGATGCTGGTGCTGAGTACGTGGTGGACTCCACTGGGGTCTTCACTACCAAGGAGAAGGCTGGGGCTCACTTGAAGGGTGGCTCCAAGAGGGTCATCATCTCTGCACCTTCTGCCGATGCCCCCATGTTTGTGATGGGTGTGAACCACGAGAAATATAACAACACCATCAAGATTGTCAGCAATGCCTCCTGCACCACCAACTGCTTGGCCCCCCTGGCCAAGGTCATTCATGAACACTTCGGCATCGTGGAGGGACTCGTGACCACCGTCCACGTCATCACTGCCACCCAGAAGACTGTGGATGGCCCCTCCAGGAAACTGTGGTGTGATGGCCGAGGGACTGCCCAGAACATCATTCCTGCCTCTACTGGCGTTGCCAAGGCCATGGGCAAGGTCATCCCTGAGCTCAATAGGAAGCTCACTGGCATGGCCTTCTGCGTCCCCACCCCCAACGTGTCCCTCGTGGGTCTGACCTGCCGCCTGGAGAAACCTGCCAACTATGATGAGATCAAGAAGGTGGTCAAGCAGGCATCAGAGGGCCCTCTGAAGGGCATTCTAGGCTACACTGAGGACCAGGTTGTCTCCTGCGACTTCAACAGCGTCACTCACTCTTCTACCTTCGATGCTGGAGCTGGCATTGCCCTCAAAGACCACTTTGTCAAGATAATTTCCTGGTACGACAGTGAATTTGGCTACAGCAACAGGGTGATGGACCTCATGGTCCACACGGCCTCCAAGGAGTAAGGTCTCTGGACCCCCAGCCCCAGCAGGAGCACGAGAGGAAGAGAGAGTTCCTCAGCTGCTGGGGAGTCCTTGCCCCACCTCCATCCTCCACCACACTGAGAATCTCCCGACCTCCACAGTTTCCATCCCCAAGGCCCTGAGGAAGGGGAGGGGCTTAGGGAGCCCTGCCTTGGGTGTACCATCAATAAAAGTACCCTATACCCCCCCAAAAAATAAATAAAATAAAATAAAATACATTAAAAATATACAATTTTAGTTCTCAACTCTACTTCAATAAAGTTAGATAAAAAAGATACAAGGAGCCTGAATGTCTCAGAACTTTATTGAGCAAAACTCATTGCCTGTATTCAAACTTTTTCATGAGAGAAAAATAAGCTATCTTTTATACTACTAAACCTACAGTCAATCCTTCAGCAATTCTGAATTATTAATAAAAATTTATCATAGCAGGCAGAAAATATTATGAAAATATTCAATTTTATATTTTTTAATATTATTTTCAATTTGTTTAAAATGTATACTCTTTTTCAACTTGCAGATATGAAAGCTGCAGTTTATTATTATTATTATTTTTTTTTTTTTTTTCAAAAAAAGCAGTTAGTTGTATGACAGTTGTATTTAGCATCTTCAACATTCACAGTATAGACAAATATATTTGGCAGATCTACCAGATAACTAAAACTGAACCAATATTCAGTATTCCTGGGGACTCAAGAACCCCCTGGGGAGAGTCCAAGCAGATTCAACCATATATTTAATATATGAATACATACTCTACTGACATCCTCATGGGACTCTGCAACATTGTGATTTAGTGACTTTCTAGCTGTTCATCTCAAAAGACTATTTTGATTCTATATTTTTGATGGAAAGAATATCACAAGTTAGAGTAAATTTATTGTACAGATATTAAAGAGCAATAATGTTTCTTTTAAAAACATCCTGTTGATATCTCCTGTAGATATGAAATGTTTTATGTAATTGACGTAGCATTGCCAATAGACATGGCAACCTATCTAGCACTGTCCTTTAAATGAACTTTACATAAGCCCAAGGAAATACCTCAGATGAAGAAAAAGTATATTTTATAGGTTCAGGCATGTTTGACCAGATTCCAAGACTTATTCTTTAGAAAATCACCGAGATAATTCTCTAGGACCCATAGTCCACCTTCTTTACAGAGAAGTCTCTGATCATTTGCAATTTAGGTTAAATATGACTTAACATAGCCTGGAAATTAACTTTTCTCTAAACTCCCAAAACATACTAAATTTTATTCAAAACATTTAAAATTGACTCTAATATTCTTATATTAATATGTATAAAAACATAATGTTCTGGATAGCAAACACAGATAAGCTTTTTGTTTCAAGATAATTGTTGAACACTGGAGTAGCATATCAGAGACACATGGAGGAGATTTTTTTTTCAAAACACATGTGTCTGGCTTCCACACATAGCTTACTGAATCAAAACCAAAGCATTGTAGCCTAATAAACTCATTTGTTTCTCAAAAGAATGGAGCCTTCAAATTTTGGCTGGTCACATGTCTACCCAGAGTGAAAACCACTTTGCAGTATTGTTTATAGCTAGCTTTGGCTACATAATATCCCAGATGATTCATGGACCCACCAACACTTAGAATTGCTCTTCAGGGCTTCAAATTAGCCTAAATCTAAGTGCTAACTGAGATTCTCCCCTTTGGGACCCTGACAAGTCTTGGCACACACTCAACTACTGGGAGCTATTTAAAATGCAAAAATAGAATCCCTCTACGAAACAAGCTGTAGAACAAAATTTCAAGCTGCCTTTCTCAGTTGAAATTTTTAAAAGCATATTATGTAGTGAAACCTGAAATAAAGACATATAAGGCTCCACTTGAGTTTTTAAATGAAAGAGAATAAAAATGAAATGCAGTATTAGGAGTTCATTTGAAAGGTCAGCAAGCTCTGATCTCTTTACAGATTCAGTGCTACTTTGTCATTGTCTATAATTGCAAACTAATAGCATAACATATGCCTGAAGCCTGTGATCCTTGGGTACCACTCGGTTTTAAATCAGAGGGATTCAGAGATGTTCACTCTGCAGAAACTGCTGGCAGACAAAAAAGGAATGAATGAAGCTCTTTGGAAATACTTCTCAAGAACTGTGAAAACTTTTTTTTTTCTTTTAGTTATGTGCATATTTCACTTAACCAGAGTTGATTTTTCAACCATACCATAACTGTGGAACTTCCCAGGTGACTCAGTGGTAAAGAATCCACCTGCCAAGGAAGGAGATGCAGGAGACGTTGGTTTGATCCCTAGGTGGGGAAGATCCTTTGGGGTAGGAAATGGCAACCCTTTCCTGTATTCTTGCCTGGAAAATTCCATGGACAGAGGAGCCTGGCAGGCTATACAGTCCATGGGGTTGCAAAGAGTCGGACTCAACTGAGACACAGCACACACACACACCTTAACTGTAGATTTTGTATGTATGTATTGTAACTATTACATATGTAACTGAACCTGTTTGATCTTGGAAATAAGATTAATTATATGTCACAGTAATTTGTACAAAATTCAAAGGATGTTTCTATTATTTAGCCTGTGGAATAATTTGTGTTTCTAGTAAACTGAGATAGAAGGGGTATACCAAATACTTCATCATTTCTGTTTAAATAAAACGTAAGGACAAAGGATTAAAATGTGCTTTTAATACAGCTCTGATCCATCCAGATCTGTATTTTGGCTGTGTAGTCAAACTAGAATGCTGAAGAGTTAGAGAGTAATAATGAAGGAATTAATGACAACTCTTTACATATGTATATGTGTGTATGAATGTATTAATGAACTTATCTGTGGTCTTTCAAGAGTTATCAAGCTAATGCTATGGTTGATTTACAAGCCTCTTCTTGATTAAATCCCAGCTAAACTTTTCCAATGGCTTATTAATAGAGTATATAAAATACAGTGATGATAGTGCAACCTGTAGTTAGCCGAGAATAATCATTTTCAGGTTAATAAGAGGGAAAGTCATTGGAAAGCCAGAGAGCTAAGTTTGCTTTGGTGATTTTCTCTGATATTTTGAGAAATAGAATCAGAATTTTTACTGATATTCGCATGCGTCACAGGGTCCCTTTGAGCACTCCAGTGAAGTAAACCTACCAGTTCTTTGGCTTGATGTTAGGTGTTCAGGGAGATGATTGAATTATACCAAGAGAAGTGGGACGCTTTTTCGAAGCATACAAATATAAATAGGGCAGTTTACATTGGTGCTGTAAGAAAACACCTCGGTTAGAAGGGTCCTGTGGTTATCTTGTGAACTTCAGTCAATAAGAGTATTTGTTCTGTTATACTTAAAGAGAAGCGGCGGCTAGAAGAATTTTCATCTTGTGGTCCAACAAGCTGAGGATACCTCAGAAGTTCTCAGTTTTGGCACTATTGACATTTTGAGTCAGATCTCTTTGTTGCAGGGACTGTCTTCTGAATCATAGGGTAGGGGCAGCATCTTGCCCTCCAACCACCATATAAGATGTTAACAGCCTCTCACACACTCACTGTGAGAACCAAGATGTGTCTCCATACATTGCCTAATGTCCCCTGGGGAAAAGGTATAACTACCTTGCATTAAGAACCACCTAGTTATGTAATTACCAAACTCAAGAGAATTTTCAGGAATGCGACCTTCTTGGTCTTCAATAACTTCTCATGGAGTGAGCATAATTTGTGAGATTAAGAAAATATGTTGACACAAAGATCAACTAATTCTTTTGAAATGCTTCAGAACACTTTTTGGTTGTAAACTCAGCAGGAGAGGTTTATCTTGTCCATTGCAATCATTAGAAGCAAAACAGGACATCTGACATTACACCATTACATAGCATCAGAGATTAGTGAGATTATATTCTTGTTAAGAAAATAAGATGGTATTTATTGAGCATAAATATCAAGATCTTAGGGAATTTTGTTAAAATAGAATAAATACTTTTATTAGAATAAAAATGAATATAATTGCTAAGATACTTAAGTCTTGTTAACGCTATCAAAATTGGAGCAAATATTAGTAGGTCAGACAAGAATCTATTTTATAAAGACTTTTTATTCTTTTATAAAGAATCTATTTTTAAAGAAGAGAGTTCAGATACTGCAACAATGCTCTATTCCTCCTTGTATCTACTTAGCCCCCAATTTCTTAAGGATATAAGCATCTTGATTATAGAATCTTATTTACCCTTGTCTTCTTCATCTTAAAATACCTAGCATTTTGCCTGGCTCAAAATATTCGGTTATTAAATGTTTGTTGAATTAATGAATTATGATACTAAATCTTATAATTTATTTCAAATTAGTTTCTTCCTATTTATTCCCATGATTTTAGTTAAGCTTGCAACTATATCTTGCTTGCACTGATTTTTCTGCTTCCAATTTCACTTTCCACCATCCTTCTAACAGTTGTTTTTGTTTTGTTTTTAACTCATTTTGGATTATGTAATTGCCTTCATTTAAACTCACTATTGACTTCCTATCACCAAGAGAAAAGTCTAAGACCTTTGGTAATAAGCATATTTAAAAATTTCAATCTAGCCCCTTCCTACTATTGCTACCTCATCCCCTGCTACTTACCCATATGCTCAGATATCCCAGCCATTCTGTCTTCATGGCAATTCTTGGAAGGATTCAGGTTTTCTTGCATCTCTGTGACTATATTCATGCTATTCCCTCAGTATGGATTATCCTTTGCCTCTTGCCTGACTTGACCTAGTTCTAAAATATATGCTTAACCACTTGATTCTTAGGCAAAAACCCATCTTCTCTGCTTGGAACATCCTAGCCGAACCAAATCTTTCTTCCATCTTTCACTGCACTTTGTTTTAATACAGTAGCCCTCCCACTCCTTCTCTGTGGGTTTGCTTTCTGTGGTTCGAGTTACCTGTGGTCAGCAGTGGTCCAAAAATATTATATTAAAAATTCCAGAAATAAATAACTTAATGATTTTTAATTGCTAGAGACCACATTTACTTAACTTTCTATACTACATATTATTATAATCATTCCATTTTATTATTAGTTATTGCTGCTAATCTCTTACTATGCCTCATTTATAAATTAAACTTTATCACAAGCATGAATGTATAGGATATAGCATAGCATATATAGGGTATAGTACTATCCTTGCTTTCAAGCATCCACTGGAAGACTTGGAGCATATCCCACGTGAATAAGAGAAACTACTGTATTGACCACTTTTATAGAACTCTCTCTCTCTGCAGTCTTCCTGAAAATTTATTGTCACCTGCACTATGACATTTATAGCTTAAAGCTTAACATTCAGAAAAATAAGATCGTGGTATCTGGTCCCATCACTTCATGGCATATAGATGGGGAAACAGTGGAAACAGTGTCAGACTTTATTTTTGGGGGTTCCAAAATCACTGCAGATGGTGACTGCAGCCATGAAATTAAAAGATGCTTACTCCTTGGAAAGAAAGCTATAATCAACCTAGATAGCATATTAAAAAGCAGAGACATTACGTTGCCAACAAAGGTCCGTCTAGTCACGGCTATGGTTTTTCCAGTGGTCATGTATGGATGTGAGAGTTGGGCTGTGAAGACAGCTGAGCACCGAAGAATTGATGCTTTTGAACTGTGGTGTTGGAGAAGACTCTTGAGAGTCCCTTGGACTGCAAGGAGATCCAACCAGTCCATCCTAAAAGAAATCAGTCCTGGGTGTTCATTGGAAGGACTGATGCTGAAGCTGAAACTCCAATACTTTGGCCACCTCATGCAAAGAATTGACTCATTGGAAAAGACCCTGATGCTGGGAGAGATTGGGGGCAGGAGGAGAAGGGGACAACAGAGGATGAGATGGCTGGATGGCATCACCGACTCAATGGACATGGGTTTGAGTAAACTCCAGGAGTTGGTGGTGGACAGGGAGGCCTGGCATGCTGCGATTCATGGGGTCACAAAGAGTTGGACACGATTGAGCAACTGAACTAACTTTTGTAACTATCCATGAGTTCAGTCTTGCTGGGGTTTTCTCTTTCTTTGTATTTTCCTTAGATAATATACAAGTGGTGAGGAAGTATATTTTTATTGCTTTCCTCAGGGACCTTCTGTGGAACTCTTTCAGTCCTATACCTCTCTGAAGCTAACAACAATAGAAGCTTTAATGTCACAGATGTCATAAGAGTCCCTTCAGTTCTCTCGTTTCCCAGCCCCTCTTGCGTCCTATCTGGTTTCCCCAGACCCATGAACCAGACTCTGAAAAACAGAAGCAGAATGGTAAACTTGGAACGCCTGTGTGCCTAGTTATGTCCAACTCTTTGTGACCCCCTGGACTATCTCCTGCCAGGTTCCTCTGTCCATGGGATATTCCAGGCAAGACTGTTTGAGTGGGTCACCATTTCCTACCCCAGGGGCTTTCCCCAACCTAGGGATCAAACCCACATCTCCTGTGACTCCTGCATTGGAAGACAGATTCTTTACCGCTTGAGCCGTCTGAAGCCACACGATATTCAATTCTGGGTCTATCTTTTACTCATTATGTGATATTGAACAGATAATCATCTGCAGAGTATGAATAATGGGTTCATTTCACAAGGTTGTTGTGAAGATGAAATAACTAAGACATATAAAGCACATAATTAGTTCTTCACAGATAGAACCTGTGGCACATATTGAGTGGACCATCATTATTTGCTCTTCTTTTATATAAAGATGTAACTTCAGAGCCAGCCAGATCAGAAAGGTTAAGAGTTCAGAGAGTACAGTTTAGCAGAGAGAATAGCACAATGGTTTCCAAAGACTCAGAGCTGAGCTATTTGAGTTCAAACAGCCCTTTGACCTTGGATGAGTGACTTCATCTCTCTTAGCCTCAGTTTCTTTATGTACTAAGTGGAGATTATCATTCCTACTTTGTTGGGTTTTTGTAAGGATTAAATGAGTTAATTCATGTAGTTTTTGTAATAAGTTAGCTAATTTAGTATTTGTATTAAGACATTTTGACAGATGTATCTGTTTAGAAATTTCTCTCATGTGAACAGGCCCCTCCACTCAAAATTCTCTTTCTTCCTACTGCACCCTTATTAATTCTCTTTGGTATACCCATTCATTTGAAATTTCCTCTAATTCTTTATAGTGTCTAGAAAGTTTGAGTAGTATTTCACACATCAGTCAGATGAGCTTTACAGGTGAATGGCTTTCCTTCCATGAACAGTAGTGATTTGGTTCCTCCAACCCCAGTTTAATTTCTTCACCGGAGCTGGTGTTGTCACAGGGTCACCAAAAAGAAAGCAACTCTTGAAAAATCTAAAGTTGACATTGTCCTCGAGTCAACCCATTCAACTATATCACGTATGAAAAAAAGAATACTTTTCCTATTAACTTCACTCTTGTCAGACCTTTCTGAAATACTATGTATCTCTGCCAACATCCTTTCGTTGTGTCTAAACCCATGTCACATTTTCCTCTTTAACCTAAGGCCCAGGTTATTGAAAAATAAAGAACTTACTAATTATGAAAACTTACATTCTTTCTTTCAAGAGGAATAGAGCCAGTAAACAGTAAATAAGTTCATGTCTAGAATCTTCCTTAGAAAGTGGTGGTAGGGGAGTTGGCCCATTCATTTTACCACCTGTTTACATGCTTGTGAGAAAAGCGGAACAGGTTAAGAAAAGAATGACCGGTAAAGAAAAAAGAGCTTTCCAAATTAAATTTAAAGTTACCGCTTTAAAGTATACAGAGACACAAATTTTAAATTCACTATTTATAAAATAAGCATGATATGAACTTTTCTCACTTCCCTCAGGAGTTTTCAAATTAATTAAAAGTTGAATACAAATTGATTATCATTTTTAAACTAAGAATTAACCTGAGAGCTTTTTTTGTGTATCCCATACAATATCTTTGACAAATGCTGCTTCCTTTATATGAAAGCAAATTTCAATAACTGTATTTTCAAATTTAATATAACCAATCTTATCAAGATAAATTATTCTTCTAAAAGTACCTCTTCCAATAACATGATTTGAAAATGGCAATTTATTATCCAGTTTGAAAGTGATAACATAATAAAATTGGCAGTTATATCATTATATACCAATTGATTACTTTAAAGTACATAAATACATAATTCATGCATTGTGGCTCACTGATTAAAGGAATAAGTGACCAGACAGATAATACTAAGACAGATTTCAAATATTGGCCAGAATGTTTCGATCATGCTAATTCACTTCAGGCAGTACAGACCAAATTACTTTTATTTGATTTGCCTTCACCCACCTTCTCATCGCTGAGGGCATGGTCATGTGCTCAGATGCTAATTATAACCACACCTTGTGAGCAGTAATGTTTTCATAAATATATTACAGAAGACCAAGACACTTAGAGAGCTTTTCATATTTCCATGGTGATGTGCACAAACAAATAAAAAATAAATATGTTCCCCCGAAAGTGTGATTAGCACAGTACAGATCTCTGTTGCCATTTCCAAAAGTTTGCTTAGCAGCATTCATTGTGGGTTCACGCGGGTGACACAGAAATGCCCAAATAAACTGGCATGAATTGAGCAGAGAACTGAAACTATTGAGAACTTGCCCTGCCTGTTTTATTGTCAGGATAAAAATCCTACAGTGATTGATGCTCTTCCAATAAATATTTTAGACCTTTTTATGAATAATTAGTGCAGATGCGATCCCCGTTTAGTGTCAGGAGGTGAAGTGAAGGAAAAATTAAATGGATTTTAAGTTCAGCGTCTTTCCCTACAACGTCGCTCGAATCCTCCTCTATTATCCACACAATAGATTATCTACCCTCTGTGCATACTATATTTTGCTCAGCCCTTAATATTCTGAAGCGGGACTGAAGCAGTCGTTATCTGTGGCGGTTCCTGGGTGATTTTCAAGCCTAGCACTACCCACCCAAGTGCCAGTGACACGGGCTTTCACGGAAGCCTTATTACTCTTAAAAGCAATTTGGTTGGTTGCACGGCTATTAGGATCACACAGCAGCCTGAAAGCTGTCAGTACAACTGCTTCTCATCTTTTTCACACAATCCTGACATCTTCTCTCTTTTCTGCTGGACACAGACATCACTGTTTTTATCCTTTTCAATCAGGCTCACTCAGAACGCAGAGGAATATATTCCCACGGAAAGCGAAGTGGAGATCAGAAATTATTTTCTAGCTCCTGGGGCAGCAGCAGTGAGTGCTGACTGCGGGCTGAACGAGCCGGATCGTGAGAAATGTAGCTTTGGCTCAGGGCTACATCAGGGAGCTGCTACTTCAGCTGTTAGAAAGATGGCAAAACAACACCTACCTCGGGTTTTTCAATGATTAATGCGATTTTAATAACCGGGAGGGAAGAGGATGTGAGAAATTTTGTGACATTAACTTGTGGAAATGTTATCATCCGAGAAAGTGGGGAAGATTACTCGGCTTGAACTTCTCTTCATTTTGATGCTCTTTTTCTCTGGATCCACTCTGAGCAAGCTGACTCGGACCCCCTGGAAAGGAAAGCCTTGGAAAGGGGGTAAGTGATGAAAGTTTCGTGTTAAAGATCTAAATGGAGTTAGCGAGGCTAGTCAATGGGAACTTGAGGAGAGCTAAAGGTACAGGAACTGTTTCTGTTCGGAGTCGGATTTTTTATTTCCGGAAAGAGGATGTGTTTTATAGGTGGCTAGGAAGAAGAGTTTTTCTTTTTCTTTTTTTCCTCTGTTATTGTTATAAATATGTGTTGTGCAATTTTTGGCTTTGTGGGCTTGCAAAGCATGACGGAGATCATTTCCAGCAGGAAAGATATAGAGCCAAATGCATGTTGCCCTGGTGCAAGGCTATATGTGTTATCCTTAGGAAGCTGCATTATATTAGAAAAGAAACAGGTTCTGTGTTAGATCCCTGAATTGTTAGCAGATTTTGTGAGATGATCTGAGGGATGTTATGAAATACATTGCCACCAGGACTAATTTTCTGGCTGACTCCATCAGTGTTAATGTATTAATAAAGATAAATTGCATTAACTTTATTGAAAAAAATCAGCCGTATGAGAACAAGCCTTTCAATACTTTGGAGTGTTGTAATCCATTTTCTTCTGCTGTTGAAAAATCATTATGAGATGAGAGAGCATTTTTGAGACTTTGGAACTGCTTTTTTTGTTGCTGTTTGTTTCCCCATAAAGTTCTATTGATTCTGCTTTACCTGAATACCATTTGTTTATACTAAACACAGTGATCAGGGTACCTGTTCTGTGAATGCCCTAAGCCTGAATGATGCTGCAGAAATATCCCAGGAGAGATGTTCTGGACAGTCT
Source organism: Odocoileus virginianus (assembly GCF_023699985.2). Lineage (NCBI taxonomy): Eukaryota > Metazoa > Chordata > Mammalia > Artiodactyla > Cervidae > Odocoileus > Odocoileus virginianus. Next base: position 30,579,808 of record NC_069698.1, on the reverse strand, counting down.
GTGAATGTTGTTGGGGGGGTGGGGGGTGGGGTAAGGGGACAGAAATCTTGATGAGAGTTAGCCAAGGATTTTGTTTGGTGGGAGCTTCCTTTTCACCTGATATTTTTGTCTCAGTTCTAGAAAGGTTTTCTGGGTCTGCCCACTTTTGCTTGGCTGTCAACACTCCAATGTGAGGTTAAAGAGAAGCATGAACATTAACAAGAAGTTTTAATAATTGATCACAGCATCTCAGCAGGATTTTCTAAATACACGAGTCCCTCAGTTTGATCTTTCTGTTTCTCCTTTTGTTGCATTAAAAGTATTACAAATATTCTACCTACTATACCTTTGAAGGAAAAGTTCCAATGGGCACTTAGCTTCGATGGTTGGTGCAGCTGCAGCCCCAGGGAGAGGGAGCTGCAAGTTATCCTTTGGGGCTTGTAAATTATATCACCTCATTACTGTATGTCCTGATGTTATCAATGGATTTTTTTTTTTTTCTTGCAGACTGCAAGCTCTTATTTATGTTAGCCTGCATGGCAGCTTTTTGGTGGCTTGGGATCTAGAGATGTATGGTGTTATCAACTCTAGGTGATGTCAGGAGTGTTAACTTGTACTTCCTATATAAATTTTTCAAAGACAGTAGGCAGTTCTACCCTGTGAGAGTATCATTTCCTATGATAAACTTCAGCAATAGCCTTTGGAGGCTTAGCTACCCAGTGAGAAAGTTAGACAGCTGCAAGATTTTAGAAAAATTAACTTAGTCACAAAGGTTTATTTCAAAGTGCAAGCTTTCCTAGGCATTTATACATTGCACACAGCTTTAAGGCACTAGATTTCATTTGTAAATCAGGTCTAAAATATTTCATCTGAGAATATGACTACTCTTTCTAATATACTCTAGCTCAGCTAAAAATTTGTTAGCTCTGCTATACAGTGATGATATGACTCAGTCAAGTTCAGGAATAGACAATCATAGCCAACATATTTTTTATTGTTAAAAGAGTCTTGTATATTTTAGGAAGGTCAGGCAAGTTATTGGATAACTTTAAACGTGTAGACTGTTCTTTACTTTAAAATTACCTCCTTTTTTAGTGCCCTTTTTTGTCACTGTCTATGCGTTGCATAAATATTTTCCACAGAATCTGAGTTCCTATGAAGTAGCTTTACCTTGATATGCATATGTACATGTTGTAAATATGTATTTATTCATGAGCTTGGCTATTGATGGTTGTGTGGCTTCTAAAATTCTGTTACTTTTCTCTTGGCATATTATGCAACCTTTTAAAACATATTTTTACAACTTTTCAACATTACTTTCTTTTCCAGAAATAGGAGCATTTATTACTTTGTAAAATACCTACCAGAAGTATGTGTGTGAATTGGATGAGGTAGAAAGGGAGAATGAGGCTTCTTAAATTAAACACTACGGCCAGATGCAAAGAGGATCGAAGTTCAAAACAGAAAATTTTTAAGAAGTTTAGTTTACCTATAAAATTTGCTTTATATCAACACTGATTCAATCTTATCTGCTTTATAGAGCAATCTTTAAAATTGATATTCTTTTTCTAAAAATCCTAGGAGAAATAATAATAGGAAAACAAGTTTTTTTTTTTTTTCTAAAATTTTTTTTTTTTTTTTTTTACACTCACATTGCCTATGTGCATTTGTCTTAATCTGATTCAGCAGCTGTCAACCTCCATATGGCAACCTGCCCACACTGACAATTTCCAATTTGTTGTATTAACAGGGGCCACCATTCTGAGAGAAGGGGTTAGGGGGGCAGGACTGGGAAAGAGCATCATAGATCAGTGAATAGCTAGCCGTAATCTGTGGGGAGTGGAACAGACAGCGTGTGGCTTGGCAGCTCAAAATAGGTATCTGTAAGCTGACTTGTTAGAACGATTGGAAAAAAAAAAATGCTGATTATTGTTGGCTACCAAGGGATTTTTAAGCTCATCAATGAACATGAATCTCAAATATAGGTTAGTAGGCCAGCAAGTTTTCCCTCAGGTGCATGCTTTTCTATTTAATCACAATATATGAACTCCTCAAGGGAAAGTGGATGTCTCATATGATTAGTGCAGAGCATAGCATAAGTGATCATAAGTTTGCATTCATGATAAACTAACCAGAAATCCTAAATACACTGCTGGCATCATCCTCATAGGGTTAAAGGACCTAATTATTCTGCATTCAATTGCTTCCACCAGGAAGAAGGGCTAAAAGACTTAATCAGCTCCAGTCCAATGAACATAACTTTACAGTGAAGTTTACATTGCAGATGGTCAATATACGTAACATAAAGGAGACTTTAAATTGTATCATTTTTTTAAAAAATTTGCTATTGGTGATTCAAATTTAAGCAAAATTTTTATTTCTATAATTTCTATTGAAGGTGAAAATGGGATGTAAATATCTATAAATAGAAGGATAGACGTAAAAGTTGCAAATTGGGTGAAACTAGAACAATAGAGGATAGTCCAAACAAACCCCCTGGGCAGCAGAAACACTGGTAAATCAGCGCTGTCACCAATCAAGCTAAGGGGCGGGGCCACCCCCCATTGTGAAAGGGGCGGGGATCTACGCCCCTCCCCCCACGGTGCTTAATTCCAACCCAGCACTTTCACTTAACCTTGACTCCTTTGAATCTCCTGAAGAAGTCTGTTGAGTTCACTCAAGCATCTCAGTTATGATATGAGTTAAACCATGGCAACAGAGCATGAAGTTATCAAAACTTTTTGACAATTTAGAAGATTCTTTCACAGAACATTCATACTTCCTTTTATAAATTACAGCAGCCGGTTGTCCGTGTCTATTTTTGCTGAGCAAAGAAAACCTCTCTGGCAGTTATCCCCCCTCTCTCTGTGAAGGGTTAGAATGTTTTATGAGCATTCTATGCCATTATGTTATTTTACTTCATGGTGCATTGAAGCAATGATATTCAGAGGGTGCTAGATTGGATTGTATGTACATTTTTGCATGAAACAGTATATTTGCATGAAACAGTATAATTGACAATTATTTAGAGTTAGATTTTTTGTTTGTTTTTTTACCTTAAAACTTAAAATAATTTAACTATGTGCTGGTACCTGACACTTTTAAGCTTATTTTTATGATATTGTTTCTGAAGTTTTTCCTAGTTATATGAGCTAGTAAAAAATTTACTTTGTTTTAGTAAGTATCTCACACAATCCACTATTTTGCATTCCTTGTTATTGTATAAGAAGTAGATTTTCATGAATAAAACTGAAGACTGATGATTTGCTCTTTCTCAATTGCTAAAATAACTTAAGAATTCCTGGTTTGAAGAAATATAATTGGATAATTTTGCCTTTGATGTTTTTCCTGGAATGCCTCTTTACCTCTAGAGTAGCACCTGACCTCCAGCTCAAATACTCCTCAACCATGTGCTGAAAGTAATATTTAATATTTTGAATTTTAGGCCATTTTATTCAGATTAGACATCTGTCAGTTTTTATGGGTATACATGTCTTATATGGATATATATGTCTTATATGTTTGGCATTTGCCAAGTTATTTGAAGAGAAATTTTGTCTTTAACTCATTTTTATTAACAGGAAATCTTGCTCTTAGTAGAGGCTCAGTAAATATTACTTGATACATGAGCAAAGTATTTGAAAAATTAGGCTGGGAATAAGATATTCAATGACATTAGGTGTTAATTACACTTTTTTAAAAAACTTTTAATTGGTGCTATATCTTACCTTTCTAATGTTGGGGAATCATTTTTATCACTCTACATTTACTACATCATTTAAATTTCAATTTTAGTTGTAGAAAAATGTGAATGTATTTATAGTATTTTAAAACTTGGAAAATTCTGGCAGTCTCCTGTAGGAAGTAGTGCAGTAGGGAAAAAAAGAAAGCAACGTTGTTGTTCTAAAGTAATTTATAATGTGAGATAGTGAATCTGGAAACTGAGTAGTATGAATATTCATGCAAAATGTAGAGTGTTCTTTGTACTGTGTATAATAACTACTTCTGTTTTTCATTTGTTTAAATTATTTAATCTCCATCTGTATGCAATAAATAGATTTAATACCTTATCTTCCCTACAACTGAAGAGTAAATTCCAAAGCTAAGCCTGAAATGAGTGTGTTTTTCTACAATTTCAAAAAGATGAGAGTATTTTTTAGATACAGAAATCAAAGAGTATGCTTAACAACCATACTAAGATCTGTTGAAAAATTTGCTCATGTTCTCTAGTGCTATTTGAAAAACAGCATTTGAGAAAATCAGCAAAATGTATGTGAGAGTTTGATAAGAAAAACATAGTGCTTGAGCATAATAGACTTTTCTTGGTCTTAGAAATTTTGATCTGAGTATATTTTATCCACAGGCATATTGGTCTAACTTTTATTCTAATTCACTCTTTCACTTTTAACCTCAACATTTTATTTTATCTATCTATTATTAATGTAACATTTGTTGCTATGTGATTATGAAATTTCATGTAATATTTACTTAAAATGCATTTTATATTGGATGATAAATTGGGGGCTGGGGAAATTGGAAAGAGTTTGATGTGTTCTTTATATTAGAAAGTAGCTACAAAGAAGTGTATTTACATTTAACTTGCAAATAGAAAAACACGGTTTTACCAAAAATGGGGAAAACTGCCCAGGAAGCAGAGTGTTGATCCATTTTAAAGAATATAGTTTTGTGAGCTGAATGTCCTTTATAAAGTCAGAATATACTTGTAAAAGTGTAATCTGAAAATGTTAATATATAGTTCACACCACCCCCATCAGATATGAGTGTAAATCTCTAAGTGTGTATCTATGAGTTCCTACCTGTCTCCACTCCAGAGAGACGATTCATAAGCCAAATTGCACAAAGAAAATTTTGTTCAGGCACTTAAAAAAGAAATAAGTATTTCTGAAGAGGTTATTTAATTTTAAAAAGTGAGATACATTGACAGTAATGAAATACCTTTGATATATTAGTGGAGGGGTTCATGAATCCATTTTAAGGTTGTGTCAGCACTTCCATCATAAGCTACATTTTCAAAGGTTTTACAACTGAGCCATAAAATTTTTGCTTCAGGATGGATCATGGCTCACATTAGGCCTCCATCTGAGAGCAGTTTTGTCTTCTTAGTTTTCAAATTCAAACCTTCAACCTTCAAAGTTATGTGAGTATTTTTATTTAAATAAAGGAGAAAAGAAAGTGAAATGTAGTTATATCCACAGGCTTTGTTACTTGATAAAGAATTACAGTTTCAAAACAGAAATTCAGAAAGTGATGAGAGTTTACAATAAGGCCTGTTTGCTTAAGTCATTTAAAGATTGTGTGTGTGTGTGTGTGTGTGTGTGTGTGTGTGTGTCCACACGGGCATGCAAGAACAGTAGGGTAGGCTGCCATTTCCTACTGCAGGGGATCTTCCCAATCCAGAGACTGAACCCATGTCTCATGTATCTCCTGCAATGACCAGCAAATTCTTTACCATTGTCCCGCCTGGGAAGTCCCAATTAAAGATTATGTGACTCAAATAGTAGCCTTGATCGTTTGAGACTGGGAAATCTTTTGTGTGTTAAAGGTTTTAGTTTGATTAAGAAACCAAGGTCATCCAAACAAGAGATATTATTTCTGTAAAGGAAAGAAAACAAGCACATGACATCTAAAGTTCGTTGCATTTTCAGAGACCAGAGTTCTCAGCGGGGCCTGTGCCTCAGCTGGGTTCCCTGCTGGCTCAGTGGTCAAGAATCTGGCTGCCAATCAGGAGAGAGAGGTTCGATCATGGGTTGGGCAGATCCCTTGGAGGAAGAAATGGCAAGTAACTCCAGTATTCCCGCCTGGGAAATCCCATGGACAGAGGGGCCTGGTGGGCTTCAGCCCACAGGGGCGCAGACAGCTGCACACAGCTGAGTGACTAAGCAACCACATGGCCTCACTGAATATTGTCCTTTAGCCATTTAGCCACATTCATCCTTAGGAGAACTTAAGAAAAATGTAGTTAATGGAAAAGTCAAATCAAAGATCCAAAGTCCTGAACTAGTATCTTACAAAGGACAGACATTTTCACCACATAAAAGGGATTGCTATAGTCATTCCACATTGAGTTTTTGAAAGCTACTTATTAAATAGGCATTCAAAAATTGGTTTCTCCAAAGCACTAAAAAACTATATATACATACATACAAATTTCTATCCTCTAGGAGCTTGTATTTTATGATTTTTAAAGCTTTTTGGCTAAGTTGGAGGTGGGAGAAGCAATTTTCTTTCCCTTCAATTGGCATGTCTCTAAGTAAGGTAAGTGATTGTGATGTTAAAAACAAAACAGTGGAACTAAACTAAGGTTGGCCTTGGTGCTGTTGAGGGGTAGAGGGCTAGGGGTAGCAGGGAGTAAAATGACAAATATACAGATTATATTCTGAACTTATTTTCTTCTTGATATTATGGCAAAATCACATCAACTTCATTGAGCTCAGCTCCAACATTCAAACTGTTCTATAGATTACTTATTAACTTCTAGATGATTTGTACTATTTTTTAAATGTTCCTTTGCTCTGTCTTTTCTATTTATTTCCCCTCTTTTTAAAATGAGAGAGCAACTGGCTGTCTCAAAGTATTTTTAGCTACTGAATAGCTGAAACGACTCACCTTAAAATATAAATTTCAAATCATCAATTTGGGAACTTTGGTATGTAGAAAGGTATGATGATATGGTGGCTCAGATGACAAAGAATCTGCCTGCAGTGTGAGACCCAAGTTCAGTTCCTCAGTCAGGAAGATCTCCTGGAGAAGGAACTGGCAACTGACTCCAGTATTCCTGCCTAGAGAATTCCATGAACAGAGTAGCCTGGCAGGCTACAGTCCATGGGGTTGCAAAGAGTCACACATGACTAAGTGACTAGATGATACCTGAATGACATGGTGATATGGTCTTGGAAGCAGTCTATATTCTAGGATTAGAAGGCAAAAACAACTGGTCTTGAAAATAGGGGGAAAGTAGTTGTAAACACATTAGTTTTGAGGCAGAATGTGATTTACACTTAACAGATTCAGTTTGAAATCTAGTCTAATTTTTCTAAAAATCTATACATCAAATTTAGCCTTGCATATATGCTTCAGACTCCATTATGTAATGAAGTTTTGTGTTTTTATTTTTTGTAGAAATAGGTGGGATGTTATCCAGTAGTGTGCAGATATACATACCAACAAAACTGAATGCATTTATGAATAACATTTATTTGAATGACTACGTCTTGAATTCTGTATCTGTAAAAATGCCAAATGTATAAGCCTATATTCTCACATGAGAAAATTTTTGCCTGGTATTATTATTCAGGAAAATATAAAGATTAAATGAGTTAATTCAGTAATGCCAGTGTATAGCTCTTGACATGTTGCCAGGATGAATATAAAAATGCATTCCTTCTGTCAATTTATGAAGAGTTCACTACATAGACTATTAGGATAGACCCTACATATGCTTGGTAGAATCCCTTTCAGATCAATGTCAAAAGCTCTGTCATCAAAGAAGTAGTTATCAAGCTGGGCAAAATCCAAGATTCTGTTCTGGAGACAGGGGCACATCAGGCGTTCTCTAATGTAATAGTTGGCAGCTAATAAAGAATTTATTTTAGGGCAATCAGGAATGTAACTGAAGTGCCTTCTAGAATCCATAGGGGCCTGAGAATTGCCTCTGGCTACTTAGTACAGATTTTTATTTATCTAACAGAATGTCCCACTCCTGTTTAGGGACTGCATGGACCAGTGGAGAGAAACTTGCAGACATTTGGGGCTGAGGTTGTTGATGGCCAAGTGTGATGATTTAAATTTGATGTACTGTCAGATAAAGAGTTTTGCTAATTGTGCATTTCCATGCAAGGTCCCCAAAGATGTTATGTACATTCAAGGTAGATCAATGTGTACTGTACTATTAGTAAAATGTTTTTATGTCCATCTATATGCCTATACTGTGCTTATAAAGTGTAGCTGGAAACCTAAAATATATACATTCATTCATCAAACAAATGTTTATGAATGCCCTTGAGAGAAACATAATTTAAATGATCAGAGAAGATAGGCATAAAGAAACAGTTGGAAAAGCAACCAGCACAATAAATGAGCTGGAGATTATGTGTATGTAGCCTTTTAAGTCTTTGAATAAATAGATAAATATGAAAGGGAAAGATTTTTCAGATGATAATAGCCAGAATAATGAGATCAGGGAAATACAGAGCTATATATAGCTGAGCAGATTTTTTTAAATTTTATTTTCCTTTCTAAAAATGCATTCTCTATTTCTGTAACAAAATACTTGCGTCAACTCTATCCAAAAGATACTGTTACCCATATTTGTCACTGTTGTTATTCAGCCGCTAAGTCATGTCTGACTATTCCTGACCCCATGGACTACAGAATGCCAGGCTTCCCTGTCCTTCACAATCTCCCAGAGTTTGCACAGACTCATGTCCATTGAGTCAATGATGCCATCCAACCATCTCATCCTCTATCACTCCCTTCTCCTCCTGCTCTCAATCTTTCCCAGAATCAGGGTCTTTTCCAATAAGTCAACTCTTCTCATCAGGTGGCCAAAGTATTAGAGCTTCAGGTTCAGTCCTTCCAAGGAATATTCAGGGTTGATTTCCTTTAGCATTGACTGGTTTGATCCCCTTGTTGTCCAATGGGCTCTCAAGAGTCTTCTCCAGCACCATAATTTGAAAGCATCAGCTCTTCAGTGCCCATCCTTCTTTATGGTCCAATTCTCATGTCTGTACATAGCTACTTGGAAAAACCATAGTCTTGACTCTACATTTGACAGTAACAATTTGCCTAAGGTTATCAAATAGTATACTTTGTAGCCAGACCACTGACCCAGGCCAACAGTATGCTATCTTTGGGGAATATCAAGTAACCGATCTGATTCCAATGGGCAGCATGTTGAGAATTAATGGAAATAACAACAGAATCAGCTAAGTATAGCTTTGAGAGTTGGGCAGAGAGTGAACTAGAATTTATAGAGCTGGAAACAAGTGGCTGTAGCAGGTCTTGGTAGGATATGTCATGTGATACCTGCTGTATTTAGGGACCAAAACATGGTACAAATTACCTGAGTAATTTTGCAGGTACCCATTAGATTGTAGATCTCTAGAATTCCTGCCTCGTTATATTTGCAACATTTATGTTTTCACGGCTTAAAAACAAAAGCAGTGACACAAAACTGTGTGCTGGAATTAAAGTTTGAGTTGTGATTTGATTTCTTATTGTGAAGAGTTTAATAAAGAATAGTGTCACTGTTACTTAAAACTATTTATTTGCCATATATAATGTGTAGTGTGCAAAGCATCTTCTTGAGTGGTTTATTTGACAATGCAAAATACTTTGCAACAAAGCTGTTAAATGATTTTGTATTACTGTGATAATCAATTAGCTTGTGTATATAAAAATTAATGTATAAATGTATATGATTATGCTTTCTATGAAAGTGAAAAAGTTAGTTGTCCATTCATGTCTGGCTCTTTGCTATCCCATGGACTACAGCTCACCAGACTCCTATGTCCATCGAATTCTTCAGGGAAGAGCACTAGAGCAGTTGCTCTTTCCTTATCCAGGGGACCTTCCTGACCCAGGGATCGAACCCAGGTCTGCTGCATTGCAGGCAGATTCTTTACCATCTGAGCCACAAGGGTTCCGTACTCTGTACAGACAGCCCATATTTTATAAGTGCTGGATTAAACTCTGTGAGTGTAAGTTATGTGATTTTAATATTTTCAGCTATTTATCAGTTGTCATACATTTTTAAAGACATTTAAAAGGGATATAAACATGTCGTTTGAAGTCGCAATATGTGTTCTGAAGAGTTCTTAGTATCATAATTAAAGTATTGGATGATCTTTAAAATTTACTGTTGCAATTTTAAATGCCTTATGTGTATATAAAAGTAAGATTTTATTCATCTGTTTGAAGAATCTAGGCAGGTGGATGGGTATATGAATTAAGTAATTTGGAAGTGGTAGCCTATTTTTCCGAAGCAAAAATTTAACTTTTAATAATTAGGTTTAAAAACATATGATGAAATTACTAGAAGTTAGTTTTACTTGTGACTGTCATTCACTTTCAACTAGATTTAACTGGATTATTAAGAACTAAATCAATAGATGTACTATTAGAAAAGTACTAACAGAGAAGATGCATTTCTATACATCCTATTGTAGCTTAAATCCTTACAGTTTTGATTACAGTCATTTGGCTTCAATATCTTACAGATGCCTTTAAAGCTAATTAAAATAATGTTGTGGTATGGTAGTTCACACTTGCTAAATTTACTTGAGAGTGTCATCAAGGAATAACAAAGACATCAAATTCCTGTTTACATCTCCACCATTTATTAACTGTATACTCAAAGTAATCCTGTATATTCAGGATTACTGAATCCTGTAATCCTCGGTATTCTTGTCCACAGTCATACCCCCCTGAATGTGCCTGATCTCATCTGTAATGCTCAGCGTATTCACGAAGTTATTTTGTGTGGAATAAGTGAGTTAGTGTATGTTAAGTAACTAACAGTGGCTTTTCAATAAATATTTTCTTCAGAAAAAAATTCTTTGAAGAAATTACCAGCTGAGCCACATGGAAAACCCAAGAATAGTGGAGTGGGTAGCCTATCCCTTCTCCAGCAGGTCTTCCTGACCCAGGAATTGAACCAGGGTGTCCTGCATTGCAGTCAGATTCTTTATCAACTGAGCTATCAGAGAAGCCCTCAAAAAAAAATTTAAATACATTCAAACCTTTTGCATGTTATTATTAGTGTGCACACACACACTCAAGGTTAATTGCTAACATTTCCTGAGTACTTCTTGTATGCCAGCACTGTGTCAATGCTTGCCTCACATAATCTTATTTAAACTAATGTCTATGTATTGGGCCTTATTTTTTCTCTCACTTTACAACTCAAATAGCCAAATCTTTTTCCCCCACCCTTTATTTGGAGTCATCAATCTGTATTTTAGGCTCATTAAAGATGTACATTTTAAAAATTTTACCAAAGAAAATGCAATCACTATTCAGTAAACTAATACATCAAATACTAATGGCACATCTGATTTAAAATAAAGTGTGTCTGTGATTAAGAGGGCCCTTAGGAAATATTGGTAGTGTAGAAAAAGAACAAAAACAGCTACAATTTTTAGGAAATACAACAAGATGTGCTTAGGTGGCGAGAAGATTATCATTCCCATGTAGTATATATAAAATTGGAGTATTCACCAGGGCAAAATTGGAACTGAATGAGCCAGGTCCAAAACCAGATGGCAACAGAAAGTTTCAAGCTGTTCCATTTGGAGATTGATTTTTAGATTTCCACGTGGCACATTACAAGTTCAAATTAATTTTAAACTTTTAATTTTTCATATATATCTTCCTGACTCCTAGCACACACTTTTTTTGTCTGTCTTGTTGCCAGTGAATCTAAAATGAATACCAAACAGCTTTTCACTCTATATTAAATGCACAGAGAAGAGCTTTTAACTGTATGTGTTTTAAACTCCTCTCAATAAAAGTTTTAAGAGACAAGAAGCTTTTTCTACTTCAGGGTCACTATGAGTCTGAATAATACATAAACATGGAGAAATAGGGAAGTTCTACTGAGGATTACAGTGTAGTTTGAATAAAATTACCTGTCATTATCACAATTGATAAGTTTGGCACACGGGTAAACCTCATATCATTCTAGTCAGTGTCAACAAGATATGTTTTCCCTGCCCATCAGAACCCAATTTAAAGGAAGAAACTGCAAGAGAACACGTGGGTGCTTTTGGAAGTACTTTGAGGTGTCAAGACTAAAACACTAAGAAAAAGAACAAGTTAAGTTCTCTAGCCTCAAAAACCACAAATGATAAATAAATGCTACTGACACATGGGGCGTGATGCTCTTCTTGAACTGAAATTGTGTGCTCTTTCCCAGTCAGGACTTAGGTAATGGGGTCATTTATATGTACCTTAGATAATAAAATTCATTATTCAAAAAAAAAAAATGTGCAACTACTAAGGATGTTTTCTAAATGTCTCTGTAGATAGATATTTGGAAAGTTCATAGGTCAGAAGTCCCTATCTTTTAACCAATTAACAATTGCTTTAATTTTTGAATTGCCTAATACCATGTTTGTTATGTGATAAGTGAAAGTATGTAAAAGGGTGGCTCAGTATACAGAATGTTCCTGCAATGCAAGAGACATGGGTTCGACCCCTGGGTCGGGAAGATCCCTTGGAGAAGGAAATGGCAGCTCACTCCAGTATTCTTGCCTAGAGAATCCCAAGGACAGAGTCTGGCAGGGGCACAGTCCATGGGGTCACAAGAGTCCAACATGACTTAGCAACTGAAAACCAACAATCAAAGTAATTTACTTAGATTTTGTTAATTTAAAATTATACCTAAATATCCAGATGAAACTGGATGTTTTTTAAAAGTACATGAAAACAGGAGTTTTCCTTGATGGATAAAATAAAATTTGATTCCAAGTGAGACTCTTTTAATCCCCAAATGCTTCGCCCCCCGCCCCCGCCCCCATCTACGGGAGGAGGAAAAAAAATAAAACCTCACAAATGCAAATTTCCTGTTATCTGCTATGATCAAAGAATATGGTTTTCTGATAAATGAAGCTTTCATGTTAATAGAAATACAACAAACAGATCAGTCTTAATAGAAACACCCATGAAACAAGCTCAAGTACTCTTAAATGCAACACTGCATTTAATATTACACTGAAAACTCATATATTCTCATATTTCAAGGTAATACAGAGTGCCGAGGTTCATTATACTTGTCAACTATTATGATACTAAAGCAAAAAGAGAAAAATAACTAGTTTAAAGTTTACAGTTAGCATATTGTAGATTATAAAGAGTTTGTTGTTTTCTCGATGATGCATTTCTAGATATAGAAATAATTAAGTTAATAAAATCATGAATATGTTGAGAAGAAATTCTGATTATTCCATTCTTACCCAACATGTCCAGTTGTCTAAGTTAAAGATTAATTTAAAAATCTACCTTCTAAATGTTAGGGAATGTTGGGTATCAGGTTATGTTCATAAGTGGAGGTTAGTTATAGTTTGAATCACATACCTTTATGTGCCTTTTAGTCATTCTGCAGGTCAGAGTAGGTAATGTTAAATACGTTTCTTGTCTTCTTATCCAAGAATACCACTTGAGGTATGAAGATATTATTAATCAAGCTTTCCTATGAGTGAATATTAAAACATTTAGAAAGGAGTTGGGAAGGAAGAATAATTATTCCTTGACCAAAAAGGAATAGCATTAGCTTGACTAACTATAGTGACAAAAGCTGTGTGGATTTAAGTGAGAGTGAACAGAATTATTATTCAAGATACAATTATTCTGAGTCTGAGAGAACTGTAGAAAATATATCTAACTAGTTGAAAAATGAACCTAGTGTCTTTAAAGATAATTGCAAGAGTATTAGTTAACAAGAACAAAGCATGTTGAAAAAAAAACATGAAAAAATATTTCAGTACTGAATTTTTGGTGACACTGAGTGTTTTATCTGCATGTTCTGGAGAACCCTAATCTGACAAATAGGAGTTGTTTGGTGGTGATGGTTAAGTTGTGTCCAACTCTGCAAGCCCATGGACTGTAGCCCACCAGGCTCCTCTGTCCATGGGATTCTCCAGGCAAGGATACTGGAGTGGGTTGCCATGCCCTCCTCCAGAGGATCTTCCTGACCCAGGGATCAAACCCTTGTCTCATGTCTCCTGCACTGGCAGGCGGATTCTTTACCACTAGCACCAACTGGGAAGCCCACATAATACATATAGAGTTTAGAATATATGTATACAGAATTATTGTTTCCTTACATGTATAACTTTTTATCTTCTTTTCTTATACTATTATTCTGCTATAAATATCTTTGAGCATAGATCTAATCATTCCCTTGGCAGAGTTTCTAGAAGTAGGATTATCTCAAAAGTCACGATCATTTGAAGACTCTTGATTCGTAATGCCATTAAGCATTTCATAAAGGAGTATAAATTTACATGTTGACCCAAACTTAATTTGAATGGCTAATGGAATTCACTTTTAAAAGTATAAAATTATCATTTATTTTTAAAATTTGATATACAAGCATGGTATTCTGTTATTTTAATTTAAATTTATTTATTAGTAGGGCTTCCCTTGTGGCTCAGCTGGTGAAGAATCTGCCTGCAATGCGGGAGACCTGGGTTTAATCCCTGGGTTGGGAAGATCCCCTGGAGAAGGGAAATGCTACCCACTCCAGTATTCTGGCCTGGAGAATTCCATGGACTGTATAGGGGTTGCAATATACTTGAATTAGATACATATACACATATATTTATTAGTTATGCATAGCTTACATTTTATGAATTTCTTTCCAATTTACTATTTGAAGCATATATTTTAATCAATTTTCTTTTTAATTTAATTAAATGAAAAAACATGTTTTCAAATTTAATAATGATGTTCAGCAATGTCACAGTTCAAATACTGCAAGAAACAAAATTTCATCATTGAAAAATAATTCTTTGAATCTACATGCAATTATTAAATAACTAACCAACTCATGATTACAGCCCAACATGGTAATATCTAGCCACATAAATGCAAACATTTTGGATTAATTTTGAATGGCTTTTTAGCCACTCATATTTTTAATGACTTAAAATCATTTCATGTGAAAAATATCATAATTTAAGCAGGCAATGTGATGTGAATGTTAAGAAAATGTAGGTAAATCCATGCTTAGGTTATAGTTATATAATATGAAGATTTTAGGGAAGAAATATTCTGGATATTATGCTTTTTGAAACAGTGGCATAAAGAACACATAGACAATGGTGAGGGGCTTCCCAAGTGGCGCTAGTGATAAAGAACCTGCCTGCCAATGCAGGAGACATAAGAGACTCTGGTTCCATCCCTGGGTCGGGAACACACCCTGGAGGAGGGCACGACAACCCACTCCAGTATTTTTGCCTGCAGAATCCCATGGACAGAGGAACCTGGCAGGGTATACTCCACAGGGTTGCAAAGAGTCTGAAGCAACTTAGCATGCTTGCACACAGACAATGGTGAACTGGGTGTTGAGAACTTTAGAACACTTTTCTTATAATGAATACTAAAAACAAAAACAAAAAGCAACAGAGGCAGATTAGCCAGGAAAATGGAGAGCAGTGTAACTTTTTGCAGAGTCATGTGGAAAGATGGAAAAAGATGGCCTGATATTTCAAAGAAGAAGGAAAGAGTTGCCCTAGATGCTTAGAATAAACAAAGGAAAATAAAGCTTCGCTAAATTAATTGATGCCTTAAGAAAACTCTGATTTCAGAACGTTCAGATATCAATATGATGCCCTAATGACTATAGCTTTCTGAAAATCACATGCGTATCCTGAGAACATTGATATGTATTGTCTCTAGATGTTTGAGGGAATCATGCATGGCTTCCTGCTAAGAAAGATGACCTCTATGTTCCCATTCACCAGTCAGATTGTATGGTTATATAAAATGAAAACATAATCTTGTGCTGTTAAATCATTTCCATAAGTATTAATTGTAGTGATCAGAAAACTGATAACAATTGAGCATTATGTATTTTTTAAAATTCTCTTTTTGAAGAATCTTTTCTAAATTAGCATGTTAGTTTCCTAATATAAACTATTAATATGGCATTTTGTTTTTTTATCAGTTATGCCATTAATTGTCATGGGAGATCCCCAAACTCCTAAAGGATGGTGACAAGTCACAAGACTCTGAGACAAATGTCTATGCTGCCAGAAGATTGGTTTGCCAGAATTCAAGAGTCCCCTAGAATAGACAAGAAAACTCAGTGAGTCAGAGCAATCCAGTTAACAAATTGTACACTCACAGCATAGCGTGGTAAACAGCACGAGCGTGGGTGTGATAGCTTCATTTCTCCTGCCCTCAAATCCCACAGGATATCAAATACGACAGGGCCCGATGGGGCTATAGCAAAGGAACCCAGGACTAGAGCCTCAGCATCTTTTATAGAAAATGGAAAACACGCCATTTCCCGAGCCAGGGGAATCAGCAGTGGAAAAGCATTCTTCTTGGTCTTAGTTGCCTATATGACCTGCTGGAAGGACAGCTCCGAGTTAGTGGGGCAGCCTTGCTTTGTGATTTGGCACATTTAGCAGGAACTTGCAAGAAGTGGGCTTCATGGTAAATTTTTGTGTAAAAATTAATAGAAATTTTGAAAGCAATTTTCCTCAGGTTAAACACTTACTTCTAATTGGAGAGAAAAAAAAATCAACTCTAGATCCCTCTTTTCTGAATCCTCTGCAAAATCCTTTTGATTTACTTTCTCAGGAGGAGCAGTACATTTCCTTAAGACATGTTGTAACTCAGTCTTCCCTGTGACTACACTGGGATATTTTCAAAAGCCTAACTAGCAAGAGAATCTAGCTTTCAGACATCCAATTTATCATGCAAAATACACAGTATACCTCCAAGACATTTTCTGAATGCTAGAATGTGAAAATTCAATTCTTTCAAATAAATACTAGTGTCAGTTTCTTATATCTTTGTAGGTTTTTTAAAACCCATGTTTGAAAGATTATTCTAAAGCTATGAATCACATAAGAAATGGACATCAACTAAGAGGGGCCCTGTGGAGTGGAAACTAAATGAGCACCTTGTAGTCTATAGAAGAATGGACGAAAACAAAATTAAACAGAACTATGCATATTTGCAGGAGAAAGAGAAATAATCCCAATTAATTGCAGAGATAAACAAAGTTCATAACTAATTAATGCGACAGAAGAAATAAGTGATATTCTTTAATATCAGAAGACTAAGCTCGATTTTTTTTTTCTTGCAATAAGCATTTTTTTTTCCACCAAGAAGCATTTCCTGGTGGTATAATTATCATGCCTGTATGAGTATATGAGCATTCAACTATGCTATTTTTGTTTTTGCTCTTCTTGCAGTGTTACTTGGGAAGGTTTTAATACTTGGTTTTATAAGAAGAATATAAGTGGAAAGGACATTTTCGCTTCCATTGTGCTTGAGCAAAAAAAAAAATTATTTTTGTAAATAATATGGTAATCATGTTGAAATTAGTTTTTTGGAATTTCAGAATCTAAATATATTCTTCATCTTGCAAACTTGTCAAAAATAAAAGACTGTCATTAAGGTAATTTGTGTAAATAAACTAAGGTCTAAATTTCAATGGCCCATCCTTATAGAAATTCTATTTTGGTCAACTAGATCACATCAATTCATTTTGATATTACATATAAATGAAAATACCAAATGTCTTTAGCTTTGTCAGTGAAAAAGTAGTTTGGGCTTAACAAATGCTTCAGTGATGTCTATTTGGAAGCTTCATGACATATTAAAGCAGTTGATGAGGTACAATTTGTTGTGGGGTCACATCTGATTGATGGTTTACTATCTACCGCAGTCTCATCTCCTGTGATATTCCCATAATGAATGTTCATTGCTAGACAGTGTTAAATGTGCGCTATCTAAATCATTTGTTACTTACAACAAGTTTCAGTATATATGAATCAAATATTGTTTACAGTTGCCTTCAATAGGATTTATCATTTTGCACCTTTCTATCACTTTAAATGGAATAAAAAGATATAGGTTTTTGAATATTTTGAGCCCATGGGTGGTAATGTACCAAGAATTCAGTCATAAAGTAAATTTAAACAGGTTATCTTGAAGAATAAAAATAAAAGTAGTTTGGTAACTATTTTTTCTGTTTCTAAGCATAGGAGTTATTTATCTTATAGTATGTATTCTTGGGAAATTAAAATACAGGGCAATTTTAAAAGATTTATCATTTATGAAATACCATGTGAGGGAAATTGCTTCCAGCTTTTAGGAATAAGTTATTTTTTTATAGTAGCTACTCTACCAGCTTTTACTCAGAAACTTGTCTTTCAACCACAAGCTTCTATTTTGTGTATCTTACTTCCCTTCATTGATGTTAAGTCTAACCCTGATCCCATCTCATTTTCTTCTTTGAGGTCTTTCACCCCATTTGGCTCTGATTCTTTGCCACTTGGTTTTAACCCCATGATTGACATTCTCAGCCCACGATTAGTGTTTATTGGTATCCACACACCTCTGCATCAACCATTCCACATCAAGGTCCCTTCTTCAATCCCACATCCAGGGAAACACTAACATATATTTTTGTTCTATGCAAATAATACCTATGTTTAAATGAATAGGATATTTTCTGGCACTTATACATTTACCTAAAGCTAAGAACACTTTTGAGATTATTATAATCATGATAAAATTAAAAATCAGAAGCATAGATTTCACATTTTGATTCATTCATTTCTAATGTGAAAGGAAAAACTGGAAGTCATCTCTGTGTTTCATGCATGAAGAAATTTTGAGATGAATGACTTCTTTGTCCCTTGCCTGAGGTCGAATGATAAGGGACACATAGTTTCAGGCAGGTAAAGAGCCTGTGATAACACTGTTTAATATGGATTTGTTTTATATTTCCTACAAATTGTACACATAAAGGAAGGTGTTTTGTGGTCTGAAATTTAAGACCATTCATCATCTGTTCATTTATTCTGAACAAAACAGCATTTTAAAAAATCAGTATAAAAAAATCAGTATAAATTGTTCTAAAATTTTCATTTGATTAATAATATAAAACTTCGAGTGGGACATTATCAAAATTTTAAATGTGTTTTCGCTCATATTTTTATGACTGCTAAATCCTATATAATCACATTTCTGTTCAGCCTCCTGGCATTTATCTCTTGCTCAGAACTTAAGAAATATCTTTCTCATTGTTTCTTTTTATTTTTTTAATCACAGACAGTATGATCTTGATGTTTACTAATTTCTGAAACTGTTTCACATAAATTCAGTCTTTGAATGGAGATGGGGGAAAATCTCTACCTTCTAGCCAAGGAATATAATTTAGTACTTTCCACCTGTTTATGCCCCAAAGCATATAAATACATGTTTTTCCTTGAAAATTCACTTAATGCATTCCAGATGCTTTTCCTGTAATGAACATAGTCAAACTTTACACTGGATATCAAAATAAGTTATGCAACAGAAGAAAGTCCTGAGCAGAGTAAGAAATCTAGTGTTTTGTTGTCTTAGAGTGAATGGTTTTCCAGCTTCAGTGCATATTCATATCATTTGGAGGGCTTGGAAAGACGGACTGCTGGACCCCACCCCTACTTTCTGATTTAGTAGGTCTGGAGTGAGATCCGTGAGTTTCCTTTAATAACAAATTTGAACATGTTACTGATGCTATTGTTCTGGGGCCACATTTTTAAAAACCAGTAGTACATTGGAGGGGGCTCCCCTAGTGGTTCAGATGGTAAAGAATTTACACGGGCTTGATCCCTGAGTCAGGAAAATCCCCTGGAGAAGTGAATGGCTCACCAATCTAGTATTCCTGCTTGGAGAATTCCATGGACAGAGGAGTGTGGTGGGCTACAGTCCATGGGTTTGCAGAGTGGGACATGACTGAGTGACTGATGCACGCACAGTACACTGGAGTTGGTGTCTGAAGTCAACCTGGTTTAAAATCCTGATATCACCACGTAACAGCCTTGTGATCTTGGATAGCTCTTATAAATCTCTGCAACCAGTGTTTCAAAGTTTGTAGGCCGGGAGCCCTGGTGCTTGCCTGAGAACATGGTTTGATCTCTCTTGCTGCTGCTGCTAAGTCGCTTCAGTCGTGTCCTACTCCATGCAACCCCATAGACGGCAGCCCACCAGGCTCCTCTGTCCCTGGGATTCTCCAGGAAAAAGTCCTGGAGTGGGTTGCTATTTCCTTCTCCAATGCATGCATGCATGCTAAGTTGCTTCAGCCGTGTCCAACTCTGTGCATCCCCATGGACAGCAGCCCACCAGGCTCCTCTGTCCACAGAATTCTCCAGACAAGAATACTGGAGTGGGTTGCCATTTCCTTCTCCTGTGATAGTCTAGCTACTGTATATAAGATGCCAATAGTAGCACATATAAGCTAAGCATGATTTTTAACTCTCATTTCTGCAGATGTGTTTCTGTGTAAATAAATCATCATTCTTATGCTGAATATATGAGCAGAAAAAAATTCCTTGAGTTTTGATTGTCTAGCTTTCAGTAGAAGGAGAAAAAAACTATTTAGTCATGTATGATGTATTCAATAAACATCACTGATTATCTCATATACAGCAAATATTGCTCTAATTATTGTAATATAACAATGAAAAGACCTGGCTGCAGATCTTGAGCCTTTAAATTCAGTTCATTAGTTCCTATAATGAGTCATTTATAATAGAAATCATATAACCAGAATAACTTCTTTTATTATTTAGTATGCATATGTGCTCAATCACTTCAGTTGTGTCCAATTCTTTGTGACCCTATGGACTATAGCTCACCAGGTTTCTCTGTCCAGGCAAGAATACTGGCCTGGGTTGCCATGACCTCCTCCAGGGGAACTTCCCAACCCAGTCATGGAGCCCTGAGTCTCCTGCATTGCAGACAGACTGTTTACCACTAAACCACTACCAAAGTCCCTTATTATTTAGTTTTCAGTCCAGATCTTATCATCTCAAAGAGGAATCCCTCTCCAACAACCATTCAATCTAAATAAGCCTGTTTCCATCTCCCACACCCTTGTTTTTCTGGTCTAAATAAGCTATTGTATTCAGTCATTTGGATTATTTAAAATTGTATTTGTTTGCTCATTTGTATTTAACTGAGAAAGAAAGGGTCTGATCTCTTTTATTTATCATTGAATAGCAGTCCTCTGATATGTTTGAATGTAGAAGGTGGTCGATGTATATTATTGCACAAATGAATGTAAGAAAGTCTATTTAGAGAAATCTGGTTAGGTTTCATAGGACAGAAGCATTTGAACCAAGCACCCAAGTAGGAGAAAAGCAACTACAGTTGAAGAAAACACTAAGGCTTAGGACATTGATTGGAAAATGTAAAAGCCTGTATTAATGATCTATCAGCAGCCTGGTTCTTTGAGAAACACAAAGGGAAATGGGAGCAAGAGTTACCGCCACATTACAGGAAGGGTGTATCAGCCTCTAATCAGTGGAGGGAAATTGAAGAAAGAGGGGAAATGATCAATCGACATATTAGTAGCTTAGTGTAGCTATTAGTGTAGCTATTTCTAATTGACAATTGTGAAACTAAATTAAATGTCTGAATATAGGTGTAGAAGCTCTCTTCAGTAACACTAGAGAAGTAGACTTTAATTCCATTGCAATATTAGGAAACTTAATGACATAATAAAGATGAGAGATACCTGAGAGAAAAGGCAAAATGTAATTTTAAAAGGCTAATTTTTCTAATTATGAAAATAATTCCTGCTTATTTTTATTTGGATTTATTTGGAATATTTAATTTAAAACATTCACATGTAAAAACATAATCCATATTTTGGATACTTTACTTACATACAGTTTTCTGTGTGTTTTTACATCTGAGATGACGTTAGAAAATTAAATGCTGTGGTTTTGTTTAAATTATAACAGGGTATGCTTATTTTCAAAGATATAATTTGTAATGGCCGTATTCTTCATTTTGTGGGGACACGGTACTTAATAGGGCTTCTCTGGTGGCCCAGACAATAAAGAATGTGCCTCCAATGCAGGAGACTCAGATTTGATCCCTGGGTTTGGAAGATCCCCTGGAGAAGGGAATGGCAACCCAATCCAGTATTCTTGCCTGGAGAATCCCATGGACAGAGGAGCTTGGTGGATTACAGTCCATGGGGTCACAGAGAGTCGGACATAACTGAGCGACTAACACTATACTTAATATTTTCCCCTTGGATACTTAGATAGACTAGGATATACATATATTGTTAAGTTGGTAAGACATTCCTTGGTTGTGTGCAATATAGATACTGAAAACAATAGCTGAATTAGGATACACATTTACATGTCTTCCATTAGAAATTTGAAGGAATAGTTGATGGTATTCTGAAAGCCACCGCTGGTTCAAGTTCCTCTGTGTCCCTAATACCAGTGATCTGGAATTGGTCCAAAATGGGCCATGATAGTTCAAGATTACCATGGGTTTGAAGGACCTGGTTTCATGCAGAAATTTCTGTATACTTTCATTCATTTGTTGTAAGACATTCATATAACCATCCTACTAAGGGAGGTGGAGAAATGTAGTCTTCTTTTGGAGCTGGGAGTCAAGTGCTCAGATAAAATGCTGTCACAGGGCAATAACGACAGATTGGAGAGTGCTAGATAAATGGCAGTTTCTGCTCTGCATAGTCAAGTTTCTCATCCCCACAATGCTATTTGTCTCAAGAAGTTCTGTGGAAACCATTGTGTTTCAGGCATTTAAATGTGCTTTTGAAGAACACTGTAATGGTCCAATTCAGAACATATCTGCTATTTTGTTTCAATGATATATTTTATATTATTTAGCTAAATATTTAATTCTCGATTTGTGAAAAGTCCAAAGAGAGGCACGATATTTAAGAGAGAACTCTGGTCTATAGCATTGTTTAAATTATTTTAGTCCAGAATTTCTTTGAGTTTAGAGGCGAATTTATTTTTAAGTTAATAACAAAAATATGTTAATGTGGTTAAGTAGATTTTTTTGGCTCAGAACAATTAACATGAAATTAGGTATTTAACAGGATTTTTGTCCTGTCATCTACTAATTTAAGTATATATTTAATTCCCAACTAGTTAAAGTATAATTTAAAATATTAAAATTAATGTTATGGATCATAATTTATTAAATAGATTCTGAAAATAAATTAATGGATTATATTAAACAATAGTGAATGATAGATCTACTTTTATATCTCACAAATTAGATAAGGTCCCTACTAAAAGTGAAATATTTATTATTCAACTTTTAAGTAGTATAGCTACAAATTGGAGAAGGGAAGAGCAACTCACTCCAGTATTCTTGCCTGGAGAATTCCATGGACAGAGGAGCCTGGAGCGCTACAGTCCATGGGGTCGCAAAGAGTCAGACATCACTGAGCGACTTTCACTCACTCCCTCACTCACAGCTACAAATATGCGTCTCCTGCATTGCATGTAGGTTCTTTATCACCCAGCCACCTGGGAAGCCCAGTAACTAATAGTACACAGTCTCTGTTTTCTGGGCCTTGGTGGAGAAAAAAAAGATAAGGTTGTGTCTATCAAGCATATTTGTAGCTACACTATTTCAAAATTGAACAATGAATATTTTACTTCTTGTAGGACCTTGTCTAACCTTTGAGGTATAAAAGTGGATCTTTCTTTTTTTTTTTTTTAAGTGTTATTTATTTATTTATTTTGGCTCTGCCAGATCCTCTTTACTATGAAGGATTTTCTCTAGCTGTGGGAAATGGGGGCTACTCTTTTGTGGCAGCACAGACTTCTCTTTACAGTGGCTTCTCTTATTGCAGAGCATGGCTTCTAGAGCATATGGGCTTTAGTACTTGTGGCTCCAGGTCTCTAGAACACAGGTTCAATAGTTGTAGCGAAGGGGCTTAGTTGCTACACAGCAGTGTTATTTTTTCCAGACCAGGAATAGAACCTGTGTCTCCTGCATTGGCAAGCCAATTCTTCACCAGTGAGCCACCAGAGAAGCTCAGATATTTCATTTTATTAAGACCTTGTTTTTTTAAGAGCAATTTTAGCTTCATAGTCAAATTACAAATTAACTACAGAGATTTTTCGTAAATCCCCTGCCCCCCCACATGCATAGACTTCCCCATGATCAGTATCACCACCAAAATGGTACATTTGTTATAGTTGATGAACCTACATCGATTCGTCATAATCACCCAAAGTCCATAGTTTTCAATACAGTTCATTCTTGGTGCTATACATTCTATGAGTTAGACAGATGTATAATGACATGTATCCATAATACAGAATCATGGAGTATTTTCACCACTCTAAAAATCCCCTATGTTCCAGCTATCCATCCCTCTGTGACCCTCAACCCCTGTTAACCACTCAGCCCCTGGCAACCAGTGATCTGTTCATGGATTTAGTTTTGCCGTTTGTAGAAAGTCATTTGGTTGGGATCACACAGTTTGTAGCCTTTGGCTTCTTTCACGCAGTGGTACACATTTAAGGTCTCTCCATGTCTTTTTGAATCTTTCATTTTTAAAGCTGTTTTTCAGGATGCTAACCTCTGAAAGTATGGTCAATACCTGCCATTTTCCCTAATCAAACCTCTTTTGGCCCACCATTTATTCCCAGTAACAGGTAGCAGAATCTTGAGTGAAACAGAGTAAAAATTCCTCCATATACCAGGAAACATTTATGGGCTCTTCTTTGTTGTTACAGCATGTGAAGAGTTTTGGAATTATTTTGAACTCAATTTCTAGGTCCATAGAAGGTGTATAATAGATGGGCTGCTGCTGAAGATGAGGAAGTTTATTAGATAGGAAGAATTAATCTTTCTTTTGCTTAGAGGAAATAACAAAACAAAACAAATATTTTAGAGGATAACAAAACAAATATTTTCTTTTCTCTTACTTGGTTATGGATTCTTGGGCATCACACTATCTGTTTTGTGAAATTTCCTTTGCAATAGGAAAAAACTTGGGACCCACTGTATATATATTAAGTCATGACCATAATGGTTACTATGAAAGTGAAATCAAAAAAAGAGAAAAACTAAGTAAGAGAGCTAGTAATACAAAATGTGAAAGGTGGAGGTGATGAACAAAATCCATACCTTATTTCATAAAAAACAATGCTATTTCAGATAGTTTAAATTCAATTTTCAATTAGGTATAGAGAGAGAAATAATTCAGGATTTAGTTTGATAAATTCACCCAAATATTAGTCTGTTGTCATTATTTACAAAATATTGTTAAAACATACAAAGTTCAAAATAATTTAATAATAAGATTTGAGAGATAACTTAGCCACAGATTTATTTTTTGACTTATTTAAAATCTCAGTAGAACTAGAAGCAGTACTTTAGTATCAGCAAAAAATGAACATGCAGTTCTGTGACTATATGTTACCTGCATTTTCCTCCCCACACTATCATAACGGTTTCTGTTCATTCCATGTCAGTTCAGGAAGAAGATAAGGGAAGATGGAAGCTTAATACCTGTTTGTGGACATTTTGAGATCTTAAGCACATGTAAATGAGATCACTCCTCAGCCCTGTATTAAACTTCATCCCACCCAGTCAATGGAATAGAGTGTGAATTCATGTCTTTTCCCTTACTGACATATGACTATCCACTTAGCACACATCATCTGCACTGCTATCCATGCCTCTGCAACATAGAGTTTGGAGCTTCAACTTTATCTTCCAGTTCTTACCTTTAGTTTCTTGCTCGTGTAATGCCCACATTTGGGCTCCCAGGTGATGTGGCAGTAAAGAATCTGCCTGCCAAGGCAGGATATACAAGAGACGTCTGTTTGATCCCTGGGTAGGGAAGATTCCCTGGAGGAGGTAATGGCAACCCACTCTAGTGTTCTTGCCTGGGAAATCCCATGGATGAGGAGCCTAGCAGGTTACAGTCTATGGGATCTCAGAGAGTCAGACCAGACCTAGCAACTAAACAATAACAATAGCAATATTCTTTCAGCTCATTTAAATATAGCATTTCAATAGGGCTTTTTAGAATGTTTATAACATGAATACTTTATTTCCAAATAGCATATTTGTTAATAAAGTTGTGCATAATACAGGATGTCACAGATTGAAATTATTTTTGCAAACCAGCTACTTGGATGATAGATTAGATTTAAATGATATGTTTTAATGTTTGCTAAAAGTTTCCATTTTACCCACAAAATATGCTCTAATGAAATATTAGAAATAAAGTATGCTTAAGCCATATACTGTTCCCAGACCTGTCACCTTTTCTGAACAGATGAGATGGTATTATCAGTTTATTGATTATATGGGAGTTCATCCTTCTCTTCAGTGAACTCTGAACTTGAGAAGATACTTAACCTCTATGTGTTGATTTCTTCATTCTTTTAATATATGTATAAAGTTTACTTATAATTGGTTGTTTTTCTTGCGAATTGCAGTCTGTGTTACTGTTATTTTATCTAAAATTCCAATCCACTCCTAAACTCTAAAAGTATGTAAGACACACTATGTGTGATCCTACTTTTAACAGAAGCTTGATTTGGGCTCATATTATCTCCTTTTTTGAGTGTATATATTTGTTAACAATCCCAATGATGTTATTAATCATATTCATACCTCTAAGGTTGTTAATGCATGAAAATTAAAAATTTTAATGTTTATGTATGTTGTGCATATTTAATGTATGTTTGTGCAATTCTTCAAGAAATGTCATTCCTAGTATTCATGATCTAGAAAAAATTTGCCCAAATTTGACATATAGATATTATCCATCTTTATTATGTGTTAAGTCACTTCAGTCATGTCTGATTATTTGTGACCGCATGGACTGTAGCCCACCAGGCTCCTCTGTCCATGGGATTCTCTAGGCAAGAACACTGGAGCAGATGGCCATTTCCCTCTCCAATCTTTATTATAATCATTGATTATTTAATGGGGCCAAAGTTCTTCTTGAAACTATTGTATAAACAACTAGATGCAAATTCTAACAGAAGTCAACCAATTGCACAGAAAAAAGAAGAGAAAAACACTAAAGTTGTGTCTTGAAATGCAATTGTGTAGTTAAAAGCTAGGTAATTGCACAGTAATACTGACTGTTAATTTTGTCAGTTACAATATGGACATGATGAAAAATACAGAGCTGAATTCAAAACAATTGCACATCATTCTAATAAGAAGATCCATGCTAGCAAGCTGTCCTTTTGCTCTCTCTCAGCCTTCAGTCAAGATCATTTCATTTATCTTCCAAGTTACCATAACCTTGCAGGATAGAACAATACTCAAACATTTCACCTCCTTGACCACATTCAAGAAAGCTTGTTTGTCTTGGGCATAATATTTTATCCTATCTTCAGTGTCAGCCCATCACTCTAACTGATTTACTTCTAACCAGAATAATATGAGTATAAAAATATATGTAATGTGAAGTCTAAAGTATGAAGTGCTGAATGGATTTATACTGCTTTACAGTATATGTGATTTAGAGCTAATGGAGTATCTTGACATTTTATAAGCATTTAACTTTTAAAGAAATCACATCCTAGGTCACAAAGGATATTATGATTTTAAAATATTGTATAGCGTTCCACGTTTGGAAGGACATTGGTTTAATGGTTAGGAGAGCATAGTTAGTCATTCATTGAAAGTGATTCTTACCTTTAGCAGATGTCAACATTTCAAATAGAATGGGATTTTTTAAAAATTTCTAAAAAATGCAGTTTGTCTTCTAAATACTAAAGAAGCACACCAAAGCTAATATATCCTATCACATTTATTAAAATATGTTAGTAATTAGCTTAAAAACAGCTTAATAAAAAATACTTGAGGGCAAATCTACCATCTGAGAACTGTCAATAAAATAAAGGCAAAAAATCAATTTATCTGGGTTGTGTTGTGTTTTTTAGGGGCTTTCTGTCTTCCTAAAGTTCATTACCTATTCTTTGTCTGATATTGCTGTGTTTTCTAAAGGTCAGAATTAGTATAAATTTAATTTATGTTCCCCTTCAATTAAACAAATTATTCATGATCTGAGGAAATTTATCATCAGATTTAACTTGTCAGAAACATTGTCATAACAGTGTTAGGTAGACTATTACAAGAAAAAAAAAAGCAATAACTTCATAATCTCAAGGAATCACCAGCTCATGTCATATACTAAGACTCAAGGTCTCTGCTCCCTGCACTGATGTGGGTTCCTTTCCCCATGCCTCTCTTATCTACCTTGGGTCAAAACGATCCCACACTTTGTTTTTTGTTTGTTTGTTTTTTTTTTTTTTGGTACAGCACCAACACTAAGATTGTTCTTCACTTTTTTTAGAGGGTTGTGAAAAATAAAAAGAAATAATAAGTGTTAGAGGCCTTGTGTGTCTTGCAAAGCCTGTAATAATGACTACCTGTCTCTTTCTATAAAAAATGCACTGATCTAAAAAAATAGATCCCAGGTGCTTTGGATTATTTGCATCAGGCCAGCTGATCTGAGCAGAGAAAAGATGCCTTCAAAATTTGCCAGAAGTTTCCATGGGCTTGCAGATTTTATCTATCCTTTTCACTAGTATTCTATTGTTTAGAACTCAGTTCCTTGGTCAAACCCAATGCAACAAGGGAAACTGGTAGACACTAGAGACTAGCAGAAAGACTTATATAGAGAAAGTACAGAAGCAAAGAAAGGAAATTATTTAATTGGCTATAGTTTAAAGCCCAGTTGTCTGTTTGTAATTAGTAATCCTTTGTTGTTTTTTTTTGTTGTTTTCATTGATAAGTCATGTCCGACTCTTTCGTGACCCCATGGACTGTAGCCCACCTGACTCCTCTATCCATGGGATTTCCCAGGCAAGAATAGTGGAGTGAGTTGCCATTGGATTCTCCATGGGATCTTCCCAACCCAGGGTTGAACCCATGTCTCCTGTATTGGCAGGCGAGTTCTTTCCCACTGAGCCACCGGGGAAGCCTAAGTTGTTCTTAGTATTTTGATTATGTAAACTTGAGGCCTTCACAAGCCTTTGGTTTTGCTTTCTTAGATAGACCATCATGGCATTAGAACAATAATGGTCTAATGACCTTCTTGTTTAATTATCTCCACATTCAGTATTGATTCCCATAGGCTCCCCTCAAATCTTGTTATGCAGCCTATGAGGTTTTTTTTCAGGCCGTGTCCGTCAGCATCACAGTCCCATCCCCCAAAATATCATGAACTAAGAAGGTTCTTACATTCTTACTCATCTTGCAAGCTATCAAGTCAACCTGTTATATTTTAATGAATCCTGGCAAAAGTTATGTATGTGACTCTTAGATCAGAGACAAAGAACTGTGCTACTCAACAGCCCTGTAAATATCATGAAAATGTGTATGTATACATCAATTTCCCTTGAACCAAAGTCCTACTGGAGTGACATAGATGGGCCCAAATGAATGATTACATACACAGTGAGTGGCATTTTAGGAGAACTATGAACTTAGGGTAACTGAGTCTCATGCATGCATGCATATATATATATATATATATATATATATATATATATATATATATAAAAGCATGCCTGCTCTAGCTTTGGAAGGACACAGGAAGTAAGCAAACACTTCCTTTGCACTGAAGAGATATACTGTCTCCCTATTCTAAGGCTGTTTGGTCTATATATAGTTTTATAAATATAGTCTAGAATAAAGGGCAGTTGGCGCCACACTGGAAAGACAGGTAAAAGTACAAGAAACTCAGAAAGAATATTTTCTCCAATATTATTATCATTGGATTGTATATTTTCAGAATATGTCCAGCAATATACAAGTCTGTACTGGAAACACATTTAATAGAAGTTATGGATATATTAGCTAAAATCTATACTTGCTGTTTATGGGAGAAAACTGAAGTCATGATTTCTAGTATTGACATAGTTGTTTGCCAAGCCAACTTTTATGTCAGTACAGAATGATTAAATTTTATTAAAATTGATTTACATAGCTTTAACATGTAATTAGGTTTTTTGCCTTGTAAATAGCCATAGTTAAGACTCAACTTTTATTGAATGGTATCCAAATATCTCACAGATAAACATATATAAGTCTTTCTGAGTGAATATAACTTGCAATCAATTACTGGAAACTCTTCTCTAGTTCAGAATTCCAACTTGCAGATTTATTCAAGCTGGATTTCAGCTAAGGTTGCAAATCACTACTTGTGGTATGGTAGACTGATTCAATAAAACTCTCACATACCACATGATCTATATTGGCGCTCACTATGCTAGAAGAAACAAAATGAAAACAACATATATGATATGTTGCTAGCATAATTCTTCCATTTTTCTTAGCTTTAAGTGATAAAAATGCTGGATGCTTTCATCAGTAGCAGGATATTCCCTGCTGAGTACAAAGTGGAGTTCAATATTTGTCTGATAAATGAGTGACTGGCAGCACACAGGTGTTCACATGCACAAGTTGATTTGCATGCAGGATGGTTTTCCCCAGTGGCTCAGAGGTAAAGAATCCACTTGCCAATGCAGGAGACACAGGTTCGATCCCTGGGTCAGGAAGATCCCTTGGAAAAGGGAATGGCAAACCACTCCAGTATTCTTGCCTAGGAAATCTCATGGACAGAGGAGCCTGGTGGGCTCCAAGTCATGGGGTTGCAAAGAGTTGGACATGATTTAGCAACTAAACAATAACAATGGAAACCTTCTAGAATAAAGTTTTGCGTGTGAGAACTTGCAGATTGTACTGTAACCTGAATGTCAGAGGGAAAGAGAGATGCTTTGGAAAATAGGCATTGTGACCCCTGCTTAGTCTCTCTTTAAATTCACTGGAAAACATTGGCATGCTTTTTGTTGAAGAGCTATTTAAGTGGCAAAGCAAGACAGAGAGCAGATCATGGTATCATGTAATACTGGTATGGTGAGATCTCGGGGGCCTTTGGAAATGGAATGAACCCTTGAAACTGCTATGCTAACCATGGAAGTAGAGAATCTGTGGGAAGGGATTTTTGTGTTAAACACAAATGAGAAAGCCCTTGAGGCCTCTAGAGATATTTGAGAAAGGCTCAGGTTTGTATCATTCATTTTAGGAAGATGAGGATGAAAATCTTATTCATGACTTCAATTCAGATCTCATTGCATCCAAAGGCTGCTTAAACCTGAGAAAATTTGGGGTTTTACTCCTTAACATTTTGATGTACTTTAAATATGTTTTCAGAATTGAGTTTTTTTTTCCCCATCCTTTTCCAGCTCTTCTCTTTCTTTTGTATAAGAATGTGTCAGTGAATTCTATTAATTTTAGCTATATATGTGAGTACATTGTTAAGCTTTTTTTTTTTAAAGTAATTTCCTAGGTAAGCTTTTAAGATAATTATCTTGGAAGATAATTGATTTGTTTGACTTAAAACAATGGGCTATAAGAAAATAACCTTTTAAAAATTGATAGACTGATGTTCTAAATCACCTTTGCATCCAGTGTTCAGAATTCAGCTTTTTACAATAAAATTTGATTAAACAAATATTTGGAAATACAAATAAATCAGACAACAAATGGAGGTGTGATATAAATGTTTAAAAGTAAGAAAGTGATTCTGTCTGCTTAGAGTATCAAGTCTAAGGAAAGATTTTGTTAAGACCTTAAATATATAGATGAAATTCCACTCTTTTCAGAATAAGTAGATATTGTGGTCATGAAAACTTTTCAACCAAGGTAGTAATATTCTTTGAGCTGTACTTTTGAAGATTAAAAGTATTTCCCCAAATCTGAAGTTCAGGTAGGAGGCACTTTTTAGTAGACTCTGTGACATGTGGAGAACTGTTTCAGAAAATTCACTATGACTTGGTTACTGATTAAAAAGGAGGAATGAAGGATGAAAGAAAGGAAAAAGTGCTTTCAAGGGTTAGGCCTAAAAATGTGGAACTGAAGGTAATTCAAGAAATGATGCGTTCAGTCTGAGTTAAAGTGTCCATTGAACAGTTACAAATGGGATGAGAAAAATATTAGGTCAGTGAGTTGGAAGATATCTAGATATGTTAATAGCAGTGACTATTTTCAGTTGCTTATATTTTAGATTCTATGCAGGAAGTTTAATATATATTGCTATTTTTAATCATTAAATCCTAAGGTAGTAGGTATTTATACAAGTATATACTAATATATTCAGATTCATATTTACATACATATATATTTATATGAAATCAATAATTTGTGATGCTAGATAATTTAATGAGCTTGCCTGATGGCTCAGAGGTAAAGAATCTGCTTGCAATGCAGAAGATGTGGATTCGATCCTTGGGTCAAGAAGATCCCCTGAAGAAGAAAATGGCAATCCACTTCAGTATTCTTGCCTGGGAAATCCCGTAGACAGAGGAGCCTGGGGAGCTACAGTCCATGGAGTTGCAAAAAGAGTCAGATACAACGTAGTGAGTAAACAACAACAATAACAAATATATATGTATGTATGTATGTGTGTATATATATATACATATATATACACACATATATATATGCAAAATTGATCATATGTGAAGCTAAATAATTTAATAATCATGGGTCAGTTTTTTAGATTTGGATTTCAATCTATATGTGTATAACTGTGAAGCCTACATGTTCTTATACACAAGGGCTTCTATCTTTATGACAACAGTTTAAATTTTGAATGAAGCAGAGATCAGAGACAATGAGCCAGGGCTTGAAAAAAAAGAGAAAGGGATTTAAGATACTAGGATGTGTGTGGTGAGGAGATGCCCATGTGAATGAGGCCAAGACAGAAACTCAAGCAGGAATAAAGATGTCCTGTGAATCTCAGGAGATCCAAGCCTTCAGATATGAAGCCCAGAGAAGGCAGTTCTTTCTACTGCAAACCTTTTCTTCACTCTCTATAACCAGGCTCTCCAAAATGTGCAAGTACAAAGTGAGGTGCATGCATGTGTGTGTATCAAGAAGGGCAGAGAATCATTTTTTAGCACAGAAGAAATATTTCCAATGAAATTATCTGGTTGAATTACATCCAACTATTGTGGGCACTAAAGTTTGCATTGGGTTCCCTAGACTTGATCAGATGAAGTGTTTTCAAAATCTTTTGCTGTAAAAATATATCTGAAGACGAAAATAAACCTAAGCCTTCCTAGTTTTCATAAGAAAAAAAGAACTTTCAGAGACTGAAATCTTGCCCTCAGGTTAACACCAAAAATAATTCCTGGAACCTAAGAGAACATCACAGAGAATGAATGGTAGTAATAGTGCAAAAAAAGAAAAACGTTTTCAGTCCAGGTTTCCTTTTCCTACTTTAGTTTAAATCACTTAATTCCTGAAAGTTTTATTCATGAAATTCTTTCATACTTTTTTTTCTATAACTCTTTGTAATTCAATTTTATTTGCTTTAACATTTCTACTTCAAAGCATGGCTAACTCTAAGTTTGTATTGTCAGGTGTTTTATCATTTGAAATGTAAAAGTCCTCCTTTTAGACAGTCACTCTATTCCCAAGTGATCTCTGTTTGTCTTTAATCTGCTCTCTCTCCTCTAGAAGGCAGCTCTATGGGGTCCTAAAATGGATCAGATTTTGTCCTTAAAGGCCAATTAGCTCATGCTTTGATCACACAAAAGGAGAAACTAAACATCAGCCTTGTCCTTCTGGTAGCTACCCTCTTGGGACTTCTAAAAGAAGCTTTCTTTGGCTTCTTATTTTTCTTTAACAATTTAGCAGTCTCTAATAGAAAGAACGTTAGTTCTCCCAACTCACTAATACCAACAAACTTTTATAATCTACCACGAACATTTTTGCAAATATTAAAAAACAATTATTGTCAATAACCGACACATGGATGCATTGGAGATAAGTCTAAGGTGTTCCTTGTATTTACTTTTGGAAACTGAGGTCAAGATTTTTTTCAGGTTGGGAGTTGTTGACTTTTAAATCACTTTCTGATTTTTGGATCCATGAAATATTGCTCCTTTGGCCTTCAAAATCATATCTAATGACATGTCATCGGCAGTTGCATAATATAGTGGTTAGAAATGTGGGCAAAGACATTTTGTTCTCCAGGGCTGCCAGATAACTAGGAACCATTTCATATTTCACAGACAATCGTTTATCAGGTTTTCTCCATTGAGGTTTGCAGATAACTTTTCCAAGTCAATCGTATTATGAGAATTTACCTTACATTTTACATCTTCCTAAAGGACCAAAGAAATTTGAGCTTTTACCCATCTCTTCACCTATAAGAAAGACAAGAATTTGTCTGATACATTCACAGAGTGACAACATTAAAGCAAAAGAAATTACTCAGTAAACTCCCTGTGAGGCTTCCTGTTACAACAGGGCCACTTTGCATCAATTGGGAATAAAAGCATAATGATACACTCCCTAATGTGAGGCTGATGCAGCCTGATCCATGCAAGCACAGCTTGAAGAAGGCTATGGCAACATTGAAGCCAAAGGTTCATAGCTTTTTGTGGCTGAACACCTGCAGAGAAATACCATTTAAACAAAATAAAAGAAACGGATTATGTCTTTTTACGATTAGTAGTCCTTGCTGAGAATTAGATTTGTTTTCAGGAAAATAACTGGAAGACAGATTTTCCAAGTACCAATTCATATTCTGATATACCTTATTCATTGTGCTCACCTTCCTATCACCTTCCATATTTCTAAACTCTAAGGCATCGATTCTACTGTTTTGACCTCAAGATGTATTAGCCAATGCTTCCTTAGGTACTGAAGAACAAACAGACAATGAAATTGTGACAAGAACATTTTTACTTCATGGAAAAGGATTATTGATTCTATTTACATTTGCTAGAAAGTGTTTAGAAAATTTTTGTTGACATTTTATGTCATGTCATGTGTGTGTATATACAAGTGGTTGAGCATTCCCAGTTTTAATTATGAGGGACATATTTCTACACATTGAAAATTGTTTTGTAAATGTGATTCAATTATTCATAACAATAGAACTATGTTCTTGAAATTTGCCTGTTATGTTAAAATATGCTGTTCTTAACTGAAGTCCTCAGTGTGACACTGTTCTGCTTAATTTATTTTACTGAATATCATTTTATAGTTTTCATAGAGTTGTCAATTTAAAATAAAACAACAGCAAAATGGTATCTCTGTGAGGTGATGGATGTCAATTAACCATTTTATGATTATCATATATGATTTGATATATATACACATCAAATTATCATGCTATGCATTTTAATCTTAAACAGTGTTAAATGTCCGTTGTATGTTTAAAAAGCTGGAAATAATGAAAAAAGTAATGAAAAAATAATATCTAGGATTAGCATGAAAACTAAATGAGATATAGATTACAATATTTATCAGAGCTTTGGGGACATAGTAAATGCTTAATTCATGTGCCACTATTGCTATTAAACATAAAATAGCAACAATACAGAAGCAAATAAGATAAACAAAAGTGTTGGTCATGTCCTACCCCATCCTGGGCATATGGAATGGAACCAAGTAGAGAAATACCACACGAACATAGGTCATTGATTGTAGGAAAAGTCTAGGAAATCATTTATTAGGAAATCATTTTTGTAATAGAATACTTTTGGATCTATACTTTTCCAAAAGTAGGCCCCAAATTCTTACTGCTTATGAAATAATCTAATGCTTAAAATAATCTTTGTTATGTCTGCGATAAGGTACAATTATATGAGGATATTGTTAGACTATTTCAGCTCTTCAAGGATGGCACATGAAGAAAGGTAACACCGAAAAACAATAACTACCTATACGCTAACAGACTGCTGCCCTTGAGACTTCATATACTTGAAGAATCTGCCCAGCCATTCTTCACTCACAATGCTCTATACAGCCAATATCAGTCTATTTAAGACTGAGGAAAAAAGAAAATTGAGTGAACTTTGTCAAAGGACAGTAATTAGAAGAGTATCTTTCTTCCTGCCTAGAGATGCTCGGTCAGTTTGGGGAGGTGGCGTGCTGTCCCTGAAGAACTGTGCTTAGATTTTGCCTTCCACAGGGAACAATTGACGTCTGAATTAACATCTCAAGTACATAGGTAAAGATGCAGAATTTGGCAAGACCTCACCATCATACCCTCAGATATGCCGATGACACCACCCTTATGGCAGAAAGTGAAGAATTAAAGGGCCTCTTGATGAAAGTGAAAGAAGACAGTGAAAAAGTTGGCTTAAAACTCAGCATTCAGAAAGCTAAGAACATGGCATCTAGTCCCATCACTTCATGGCAAATAGATGGGGAAACACTGGAAACAGTGGCTGACTTTATTTTTCTGGGCTCCAAAATCACTGCAGATAGTGATTGCAGCCAGGAAATTAGAAGATGCTTACTCCTTGGAAGGAAAGTTATGACTAACCTAGATAGCATATTAAAAAGCAAAGACATTACTTTGTCAACAAAGGTCCATATAGTCAAGGCTATGGTTTTTCCAGTGGTCATGTACGAATGTGAGAGTTGGACTATAAAGAAAGCTGAGCAGCGAAGAATTGATGCTTTTGAACTGTGGTGTTGGAGAAGACTCTTGAGAGTCCCTTGGACTGCAAGGAGATCGAACCAGTCCTAAAAGAAATCAGTCCTCAATATTCACTGGAAGGACTGATGCTGAAGCTGAAACTCCAATACTTTGTCCACCTGATGCAAAGAGCTGACTCATTTGAAAAGACCCTGATGCTGGGAAAGATTGAGGGCAGGAGGAGAAGGGGACAACAGAGGATGAGATGGTGGGATGGCATCACCAATTCAATGGACATGGGTTTGGGTAGACTCCGGCAGTTGGTGATGGACAGTGAGGCCTGGCGTGCCGCGGTTCATGGGGTCACAGAGTCAGACATGACTGAGTGACTGAACTGAACTGAATACCATCATACAAAGAGGAGAATTGGAGGCCTTCTGTGAATGGAAAAAGAAAGAAAATTCATATACTTCTCTCTAAGTCAGTTCCTTCCATCAAGAAAAGAAAGAGGAATGCTTAAAATAACTCCCAAAACATCATGTCCACAATCTCTGGAGAGCCTATTAGTAACAGGGCATACTAGACTGAATTAGAGAAGAGGGTCATATCTGGCATCCACAGACAACCGGTTAGATACTATACCTGCCTCCTCATGTCTCTTCCCTGTTGTCACCCCTGGAGGAATTTGTCCACAAAGAAAGTATAACAAGTTCAACTGTTCCTCTCTTCATGCAGTTCCATCTAACTGCACATGTGAATTGCTATGAAGTATGGAGAGTGAAGACTTGAATCATCCATGTTATTGGGCAACATCATTTATTTAAAGTGTACAAAAGCAAAGCATATGGAATCTGGTGAAATGTCACTGAGAATGAAAAGGAGAATTTGTTACACCAAGATTAAAAGCAGTTTATGTCACAGTTTTGTGTTTATATTTCAAAAAGTTGAAATTCTCAATAAACCAAGTACTCGTGACCTCTTTCTCCAAATTTCTAGTTCCTCTGGGCTATTTTGATGCTCTTATTGTCCATGATTTTTGTTCCATTTAAAATGGCAGAGAGCCAAGACTTAAACTGTGTATATCTCTATTCTTTGCAACCAAAAGTACCTAAATTGAACTTATGTAATATATATTTAAAAGATTTTCTTCAAAGAGTCATTCTAGATATGCTAACAATTATGGAAGTAAATGTCAAAACAAAATCCCCCAAAATTTATCCAAATGATAACAACCTGTACAGTTGATGGTGAAATTATGGACTCATTTTTTTTTCATTTTCCTATCCCCACAAATTTTATGAAAATAGTAATAATCAGCATTAATTAAACATCTATCAAATGTGAGACACCATTCCAAGTACTTTACACATATTGATTCAACTCATCACAACAGTCCCGAGACAGGAAAAAAATCATTAACCCTTATTTTGCAGATGAAGCAGCTGAGTCCTGGACAGATTAGGTGACATTTTCAAAAAAACACTAACAGTTAACAAAGTTTGAATTTAAACTTAAGAAGCATTACTTCAGACATATGAGCTTCAGATTTATTTAAGTGTGCCTGAGGCATTCGGCTACATTTATCTGGAAAGTACGTCAAGAACTGAGACGGTTCTAAGATTTCATCCTACCTGGCTAACAAGTTCACCGTGCCACAATTTCATGGCAGAAGGCATGAGTCTCTTGGGTCAGAAAAACAGGACATTTTCTTACCCACAGCAACAGCATGAGGAAGGACATCACCATTTTTCTTGGGTCAGGTTTATTGAACCCCAATTTCCACAAGATAGTAGGAAGGGATTCAGGGGACATCTGCACATTTGCTGGATTGCTTTACAGAACAGAAATTTTGAGCTCACAATGGACAGTAAGTATGCCTTACTGCAAAGGGAGAGATGATCTCTAAGTTTAAAAGCTGTTTGAATAAATATGCCCTTTGCAGAGGGAGAGACTGTATTTCTTTCTTCCAAGGCTGTTCACTATACAAACATTCTGAAAAGTTATTCCGAGGCACCACCAGTGTCTGTCCTCAACGATGTGCACTTAAATGCCAAAACATGGAGGACTGTCTTCTAATAAAGTTTTGCATATTCCATGGCAATGAGAATATCATAAACATAATTACATTTTGGAGTGAATTTAAAATTTTCTTAGGATTTTTCTGGCTAGTAACACAAACAGTTGTTTAGCTTTGTATCATATTCATACTGGGTGTTTTATATCTGTTTTCCCCCATTGATATGTCACTTTTCATTTTCTTCAGCTTTTCAACACAAGAAGACTATCACATTCACCTTAATGGAGACTCAGACTTTGAATTTTGACATAAATCTCCAACCATAACTGACGTTTTCTTTGGTTGAGAAAGACTATATTTTTTCATTATAAACTATGTGATATTTTATAACAAGACTTACACAAGCATTGCTGACTAGTTTTATGAATTCAAACTGATTTTCTCTTGTTCAATAATGTTCAGTATAAATACTAATATTAAGATATGATATTCAGTGTAATCATTAATGATTTAAATTTGATACCATAGTGCCTTAGGGCTTTCCTGATGGCTGAAGCAGTAAAAAAAATGTACCTGCCATGCAGGAGAAATGGGACATGTGCGTTCAATCCCTGGTTTGGAAAGATTCTCCACTTCAGTATTCCTGCCTGGAAAATCCCATGGACAGAGGAGCCTGATGGGCTATAGTCCATGGGATCACAAGCTGTCAGACACGACTAAGCATTCACATATATATTGTAGATATGTGTCCATAATACATGCATTGATGCATTAATTATTTTTGTGGGGCATTACATTTTTTATACATTTTTATCAAGTATTTAAAATATGTTTAAATATAAAAAGTGTTGAAAATAATGACTTACTGTCCAAAGTCAAAGAGAAATCAGACAAGACTTAAGCGAAGCAAGTAAGAATGCTGGTGAGATAGCTTTCATATAAAGACTCTAGGAGGGGCACATGAGGCTATATCTTAGAACTATGAATGAAGTTGGTATATATTTTTAACTTCAGTATTCTATTATGAATCAGCAGTCATAACTGTTTATGATTACAAAGACCTTTCAAATTTATAGAGGATGTTACAAGAATTTTCCTTACTGATGTATGTGGTGTAAGCACTCGTCTATAGATAAATTGAAGCACAGAAGGTTTATATAATTCTGTCGGTATCACATGTGGCTGATAGCACCCATGAGATTCATCTCTCAAACATCTGAGAACAGGAGACTAATACGAAAAAGTTTATATATGCATATGTATAACAGAACCCCTGAGTTTTGGCTTTTAATGGTGTAGGTAAACCATGATTCAGTTCAGTTCAGTCGCTCAGTCGTGTCTGACTCTTTGCGACCTCATGAATCGAAGCACGCCAGGCCTCCCTGTCCATCACAGACTCCCAGAGTTCACCCAAACACATGTCCATCGAGTCGATGTTGCCATCAGCCATCTCATCCTCTGTCGTCCCCTTCTCCTCCTGCCCCCAATCCATGATTGCCTATGTTTAAAACCTTTGCACATGACCTTACCAAAAGATAGTTTGCAAATACAATTGCTTTCTTTTCCTAGTCCTAATTATACCAAAGTCTGGGGCTTAATAAAATAGTCTCACCGAACATAAAACTTTAGGGAAATACTAATAGACCTTTGAGACTTGGATCAAGGGGTTCCCCAACTTAATTGAACATCAGAATCTCCTGATGAACTCTAATGATTATTGCTCCCTGGATATTTTGATTCACTGTATTTGGAATGGGGTTATCAACTTTTTTTGTAAGTGGAGATGTTTACATATGTAGTGATTCTGATGATTAGAAAGCACCTCCCCAATATGGCATACGTTTAGGAGTTGTCTCCATTATCTAGCTCCGCAGTCTAATCCTTTGGTTAATTAGTGTGTAAATGGAGAAATCCGATATTTCAAAAGGCTCATGTTTCTATACTACATCTCTATTGTTTAATGTGTTCTTATATATATGTGTGTGTGTGTGTATACATATACATATCTATCAACCCATATACAAGCTTATAACTGTACATGTTATTATTTTTTTATTAGGAAGAGCTAACTCAGGTCAGCTACTATTAAATCTACTCTAGCTGTGTGATTTTGAGTAAATTTCTTAACCAATAAGGCTTTCAATTTTGTGAGTTTTAAAAAGAAGTTGCTATTAACAGTCCTACAAATTTGTTGTAAAATTTAGGTATGAAACTAACAGTCAAAAGTGCTTGAAGCATAGCTGATCTTCAAGAAAATGTGATGGTAATTTTATCATATCTATGCTTCATCAAAAATACCAAATTAATAATCAAACAAAAAGTGTTCAAATAATTACTTTTTAAAATTTATGGCATCTCATTTGTACTGAACTTTAACAGATATGATTATATTTGCCAAGGTAGTAAATGGAAGTATCTCAATACCTGCAGGCTAATTTTGCTCCTCAAGTTAAGGGGGAATAGTCTTACAAATATGTGCTTATCTCTTAGACTGTATTTATAGCCTGACCAGTCTCTGCAGATTTAGATACAGCTGAGCTTCCATCTTGAGCGAAAACGACCTCCGGCAGATTGAGAAAACGGCAGTTACTATCATTAGGCACATGTTTCCTTGTTTCTGCTGGTATTCCTGTTACTGTTTCCTCTCCTGGCTGGATCTCAGTCTGATGTGTTCTTCTGCTTTATTGAGGGATAGGATATTAGCTATAGATTTGATTAAGTTTTTGATAAAACAATTTGAAAAATTTTTTTTTTCTTATACTTGGGATAGTTATGTAGAGCTGCTCCTGAGATCTTCCAGTTTGAATAATATTGTATATCAACAATACTCCAATTATTTTTTTAAAGATCCTTCAGTTTAATAAATCCCCTATCCAAATGTGGATGAAAATGAGTTGGGCTTTTTTATTTTTTCAGTCTACTACTTTCGACTATTGCCTTCCTAAGTGAAAAATTTTGTTTTAAAAACTTAGATCTTTCTCTTGAGCTCATGAATGATTGATGAAGTGGCCTTTATGTACAATATACTGTAGATTGCAGAAACAGCAACTTTGATCCTTTATGAGACTGAATTTTACTACTGAGTTCCCCATAAATATCAAGTTATAAATAAACTGTGCTTCACAAGTGCTGCAACCCATTCCAGGCTGCTCTCTAATTGGCCTGCCACAGATGGCTATGACCAAATAACTAACAATTAGATTACTCCATTGTTACAAATTTACACTGAAAATAGCAAGGCACATGTGGCTTTTGACAAGAGGTTTCAGAAGCAAGGTGTAGAACAAATTGGTAAATATTAAACAATATTTTAATTCAAAAACAGGCTGTTTCCTCTCTTGAAATACATTTCGAACAGTCACTGTCAGCAATATGGTTATTTGTTAGACCCTGATGTTGCACGTGGATTTACATAAATGCACATAAATACAAGCAAGGTTGAAACGGAAAATGCATGGAAAGTGTATTATACACTGTTGCACTGGATCCCTGTTTCATGCAGATGTTATAGGCGAGCCTGTCCTGATATGATCTTTCTAAGTCATCTCAGTAACTAAATTCCCTAGAAGAGGATGAGAAGAATAATCCTAAATCACGTTCTATGCTTTGGTTTGATATTTTTTTTAATCACAAGAAAAGTATTATGGATGCTAGGCATGAGTTACTAAAGAAATGAGAAATTTGAAAGAATTAAATAAATAATGTTTACATATGTAGAACCCATTTCTTCAGTCTGGAGGATGGAGAATAGTTTTGGTAAACCTGTAGAAAATCTGCTTGTGTCTACATGAGTTTAATGAACTAAACTGCATACTCAGCCACATCTTCTCTGTTACCTATTGTTTCTCATACTTACTGGACCAGTGTTCTTCACCTACATAAACATTAAGGCAGATATCAGTGGGCATTTTCCCTTCCTTTTCATTTGGAAAATGTATTTATCAAACAGGGAAGTAAAGAGCAAAGAGAATAGTCTTGGAGTCAGCACTACCTCTTTAACCCTGTTCTACAAAAGCAGAGCATTGTATTCATTCAATGATTTTAGGAAGAGTCCTTCTAAGAAACTGCTTTTTTAAAAATTATTACTGTTAAAACTTAGAGAATTCTTTAAACACACTCCTAATTAACACCTAAATTCTTTCTTTTAGGCGAGACGGAGACTTTCCTTGCATAACAATGTCTGGAGCATTTGCAAATCTCAGCTTGCTTCACATTTTTTTGAGGTTGCAATTCCTGTGACCAGAAATGAATGTGAAAGCAAATTTATTACAGTCTGAGAGGAGGAACAGTTAAACTAAAAATGATCTCTGATTGAGAATAGCAACATTGGATGTCTGACATCTGTTTTCTTGGTTGTTTTAAAACTCAACAGAGACGAAGCATTTTAAATCATAATGAATAGCATACTCTCAATTCAAAGCATGTGATTATCAGAAATTCAGAAGTTTCTTTTTACAAGATAACTAATTTTTAAAATAGGCCACCATGAAAATGCTTGACAAAAAATGAGCAGTTCATATATGCTGAGATATGTCTTTAAATGTTTTGAATTCTAGCTGTTTTCTTTCTCTGTTCTTAGTGAGTAGACTGTGTCAAAACTCATTTGAGGAATGCTTGTATAGGATTTCCCTGGTGGCTCAGACGGTAAAGTGTCTGCCTACAATGTGGGAGACCTGGGTTCAATCCCTGGGTTGGGATGATCTCCTGGAGAAGGCAATGGCACCCCACTCCAGTATTCTTGTCTGGAAAATCCCATGGACGGAGAAGCCTGGTAGGCTCCAGTCCATGGGGTTGCAAAGAGTTGGACACAACTGAGCAACTTCACTTCCACTTTTTCTTCACTTTCTATAATTTGAAACTATAACTTCCACTTCTGTTAGAGTAAGTCCTTTACCAAAACAAATCTCGTTTGATATTGTACTTTTGATTAATTAGAACATCATTGTGTTTTTATAAATTATAATTGAAATGCTAATAGTGAAGTTAGTCATTACTATTTATGATTACTTAGAGCCCTCAGTTGCTTATTAGGCTGACACAATAATTTATTACTGCTTTGTTTGTGGGAAGTTATATATAAAATCAGCAATATATTAAATCCTAATTTCCAT
Organism: Odocoileus virginianus; assembly: GCF_023699985.2. Taxonomy (NCBI): domain Eukaryota; kingdom Metazoa; phylum Chordata; class Mammalia; order Artiodactyla; family Cervidae; genus Odocoileus; species Odocoileus virginianus. The sequence continues at coordinate 30,536,739 of NC_069698.1, read as the reverse complement.
TCTAATATCAAGTGAAAAAAAATCTGCTGAAGATGGATTTTTGGTGGCACCCATCACTGTCACACACTCTAGTAAAGTGATATTTTCAGAGAGCCTTTGAGAAATGGAATGAAAAATACAAAGGAAAATCATTTTTTTTCAGAGAAAAAACTTCTGGGTGTAATTAACAGGAAAAAGAGCCTTAGCCTAGATGTCTGATTACATGTCTGATATCTCCCATGAAGTTCTCATGGGATTTTTAGCAAATTAACAAACTATGATGTGCTTCCATTTATTCATTTTTTAAAGTGTTTTATAAATCTAACCTTCCTACTTTGCAGGGCTGTTAGGATCAAATGAAATATTTTGTTAGACATTTGAAAGTGTTGTAGTGATTTCTGGTGTGTGTGAGGATGTGTGTGTGTGTGTGTGTGTGTGCACATAAAGGAGTGTGTGTTTGCTGGTGTTGGTGGCTAAGAATGTAACATGGTTTCTAACTTACTTGAATAAACCATCCTACGTTGGAGTATTAAAATTATAACTGGTACAACTTCTTTGCTTTAAAAATGTGACAGACAATATGCTAGATGCATTCTATTCATTATCAATAGATAATAGTGAAGGCTCACTTAGTTAACACAAGTAAATTATATGGAAGTTTTAGTACCAGTAAGAGCTGAATGCTGTCCTACATTAGAGCACAGGGAACAGGGCTCAACATTACGTGGCAGGCTGGATGCGAGGGGAGTTCAGGTGAGAATGGATACCTCTACATGTATAGCTGAGTTCCTTTGCTGTCCACTTGAAACCAACACCACATTGTTGGTTAACTATACTCCAGTATAAAATATTTTTTTTAAAAAGCTGAGTTCAATAATGCTTGTTATTATATGGTTCAGTTATCAAGTTAATGCTGTGACATAGAGACTAAAATTACTCATTTTGGCTGGGGAAACTGGGGCAAGAAAATCTTAAGGGAGTTGTCTGAGGTCAAGTTGTATGTATCAGGATAAGAACTATCTAGAACATTAATGATTTTGTGTAAAAAAAAATCTTATTCAGAGTTTTGTCTGATTTGTAGTATTAATATTTGGTGGTAATTGGAAGCTAAAATTGCAATGAAGCACGGATGGATACAACTCTTAAGTCAGATCGATTTGCCTCTGACATTAGGAGCCTACTGACAGGAGAAGGATGTGTTCTTGCTTGGGATACAAAGTGCTGTGTGTTCTGTAGTATATGGAAAGTAAAATGTAAGATCTTAAAAAGACAAAGAGAGGAAACAGCATAAATGGAAGTGCCCTGTTGTTTATAATGTATTTTAATCATTTTAAAGGTGTATTTTGGTAAATTAAAGATATATTTTATGTTCTCTAAGACAGCACCTAAAAGATAACATAAGAGATGTAGATAAAATGCTAATAGAGGAGATAAAATATAAAACCACATGGTACTTAATTAATCCAAAAAGTAACAGGAAAGAGAAATAGAGAAGCAAAAAACATATGGAATAAATTCGAAAAATAAAGTGATAGACCTAAATATAATCATATAAATGATTATACTAAATGAAAATAGAATAAACACACCAATTGGTAGACAAATGCAGATTGGGTTAAAAAAAAAAAGCAAGACTCATCTGTATGCTATGTATAAGTAACAAAATTTAACTGTAAATATGTAAAGAGATTTAAAGGGAAAAAGTGAAAAAGCTATATCATGCAATACCTGAGTATAAGAAAACTCTTATAACTATATGAATTTCAAATAAGATATATTTCAAGCAGAGTATCTATTACTAGAGATGAGTACCTTTCATAATGGTAAAAGGACCAAATCAAATTCTAAGTGTAATTATGCCTGATAACAGAATTTTAAATACATTAAATAAAAGTTGATAGAAATAAGGAAGAAACAGACATATCCACAATCATAGTTGAGGAGTTTAATACATCTTTTCTAATAAATAAAACAGTAGGTCAAAAAAAAAAACTTGACTTTCTTGGCATTTGCTTAGCACCCCATTGTACAACTGCAGAGGGTACGTTTTTCTTTTTTGATCACAGGGAGATTTGCCAAGATCGACTATTCTTAGCCATGAAATGTGTCTCAATAAATTGCCACAAATTAAATTATATAGAATATGTCTAAACTTGATTATTATATTATAAACGATATGGCTTCATAGTCATATTCTATTTTTAATTTATAATAATATTGAAAATCTAAAATCCTTGAGAATGAATTTAGCAAAAATGGCAGAGAAAAATTGAGGAAATAAAGACTTATATGAGTGGTCATGGATAAGAAGAGTTAGTAGTGTTGAGTGTACTTTCTCCATAAATATATGTATAAATTCAACAGAACGTCAATCAAAATTCTGGTAAACGTTTTGAAATTAATAATCTATTCTAAAAGTTACATGAAAAACAATTTTGAAAAAAAGTAGCATTTGGAAGACTTACACTAACTGATTTCAAGATTGTAATAAAGCTACAGAAGTAAGAACAAGAAATAGATCAATGCAACAGATGGAGAGCTCAGAAATAGACCAATGCATATCTGGGTAATTAATTTTGACCAAGACACAACATCAATTCAGTGAGAGAAAGGAAAGTCTTTTTAACAAGTTGTGCTAGAGAAAGTAGGTATGCATATAGAGATGTGAACCTTGACCCTACCTCACCCTTTGCACAAAAATAACTTTCAATTACTCATGGATCTAAATTTAAAGGCTAACACCATAAAACTTCTAGGAAAAAAAAGTGAAAAGATGTAAATACTTAACCTTGAGATAGGCAAAGATTTCCTAGTAGAATTGAAAAATTTCTAATCATAAAACAAAAATATATTAAGAGTTTATAAAAAAGCTTTAATTTATGCTTATCCAGAAATATATAAGCCACATATTGAAGGGAAATATTACCAATATATCTATTTTTTTTTTAAAAGTACACTTATAAATCAATTTTTTTTTAATTAAAGAAAGATTGAATAGCCCAATTGAGGGGGATGGTTTGTGAGGGGGGCAATAGATAACTATGTGAAATAGGAATTTCACAAATAAAACACAAGAATGGACAAGAAACATATCAAAAAATGCTTAATCATCATGATTAAAGACAATGCAAGTTGTTCTTGCATGTTGCATGATTAAGGACAATGCAAGTTATAGCCACAATGACATATTTTTCATCCACTGATAACTAAATGTAGGTTTGGGTGTGGAGCAACTAGAATGCTCATAGATTCCTGATAGGAAATGAAAAATGATGCAACAACTTGGAGGACTCTTTGTAATATTTTATGAATCAAATATAGCATATGACTAAGTAAGTCTACTCCTAGATATTTATCAAGGTGAACTGAAAGTATATGTTCATAGAAAGATTTATGAACAATGGTTAAAATGACTTTAGTCATGATAGTTCTTAACTAGGAACAGTCCAAATAGCCATCAATAGGAGAATGAATGAACAAACTGTGATGTCTTCTTATAATAGAATACTCCTCAAGAATACAAAATACATTAAAACTCCAGGAGTGTGACAACAGGATAGATTAATTTCAAAAATATAATGTTACACAAAAACAGAATTAAAGAGAACATGCTATACTACTTCATTTATATGAATTTAAGAACAGGACAAAAAGTATGTGGTAATAGAAATCTGAACAATTAATGCCTCGAGGGAGATGGGGTTGGCAGGAAGGCTGTAAGATAGCATTCTCTAGAATGATTTTTTAACAGTTGTCTATCATTTCTTACTTGTTGGGTACATGTATATAGTTAGCAAAACTCATTGAACTTAACATTTAAGGCAGTCTTTATTCATGGGAACATAAATGTGTGTGTGCGTGCTCACCTAGTCATTTCCGACTCTTTGCAACCCCATAGACTGTAGTCTGCCAGGCTAATTCTATCCATGGAATTTTTCAGGCAAGCATACTGGAGTGGGATGCCGTTTCATACTCCAGGCGATCTTCCCCACCCAGGGATTGAACCCAGCTCTCCTACACTGCAATCAGATTCTTTACCTGTCTGAGCCATCAGACAGGCGAGAGTCTTTATTCATATGTGACACATTTGTGAATAAAGAAATCTCAGTGTGACCTACCAAAAAATCCAACTGAATTAGTAAGAGAATTTACTAAGGATTCAGGATATAAGATCATTAGACAAAAGCTTTCTTTCATATATTCTAGTAAGGTATAATTAGAAAATATGAACATTAAAGATACAGTTTGAATAGATTAAGAAACTAGATTAGATCAAATCATATACAAATTATATCTAATTTTTTAAAAAATGCACAAAAGTTTAAAATGTACTTATCTGTAAAAAAATAAAAATAAAATAAAATAAATAAAATGTACTTATCCACAAAGGAAACAATTGTGTCACCTGATACGAACAATTCTATCTTAGGGTGTTATTTTTTAAAATATTCTTTGTAGTTTATTTTTTCAACTGTCTAAACAAACAGTGTCATTTGTTTTTCTCGTCTGTAGCTATAAAATAACCTGAATCCTAGATCTATCTTTAGATCTAATCTTTACTATCCCATTTGAAGTACTCCAAATGGGATCATAAAGCCCCATCTCCCCTAGAAACATAACCACACCTTGCCCTTTACTCATAAATATCTACTATGTCTACCTAAGAGGTTCCTTCCTTGGGATTTTGCATGACTGTAACTCTAAGAATTTCCTTCCTTTTCCACCTATTCCAAAAAAAGGACAAACTATTCCCTACATTAATTTGTTTCTTACCTGATCTCCCATTCTTCCAGGTACTAAACTGTACAGTAACCTGAATTCTTCTTTCTATTTACCTTCTCATCCCATGATAGCTGGGAAATTTGTTCTGTCCTCCAGTCTAGTAGTGCCTGTTTTACTCTTTCATTATAATGTATTTATGCCAATATTAACTTATTTTTCAGACTCATTCACTTACTAGAGTGTATGCTTCTACATGACAAGGGCATGTTCTCATTTATCTTTGTGCATAAAATTCATAAGAGATATATATTTATATGCCTAATTATATTAGAAGTAGAACATATGAAAATCATCAATACCAACTTAAATAACATAGCTTTCCTTTAGATTCAAATTATTGTTATCTGGAAAGAGACAAAAGGGCAGTTGCAATGACTAATTCTTCAAAAACATGAAACTGTCCAGCTTCAGACAATAGACTTTAGTATTTACAGTTTATTTAAGATAAAAGTTGATACTGTTTAAATATTGAATGAGCCCTTTTAGCTAAAAAGGATGCTTTAAAATTGAAAGAGACTTTCATCTTGAGATGTTATAAGGAATGAGTTTCATTTGTGCCAACATGTTTCTTACTATGAATTACAGATACCTATTATGTTGTTTTGTATTGGGTATTTCTTATTTTTCTAGTCCTAAATTCTGAAAGCACATTATGGTTCTTTGGTTTATAGCATAAGATGAAACATAAAAACTCAAACGGTCTGGTGATGTATTTCACTGTTCATATGATCCTCTTCCTCTTAATTTGCAAATGGTAAGATGCTCCAAGCATGCTTTATACTTAGATTTCTCAGAAATGGATCCTTCTGTTCTAAGTAAGTTTCTACCATGAGAAAGATGTATGTTTCCTATTAGTTATTTACTAGTCTTCAGTGTTTATATATTTCCTTGGATAACTCTCTTTAGTAACTATCTTCATTTTTTATTTCCCAAGAATACTTTCAGTTTTAATTGTTTCCTTAAATATTTATAATTTTAAAGAAAATTTTAAAGAGATTACTTTTTTCTTTGGTGGAAGGATCTACTGCTCATACATACTTTTTGATTACTCACCTGACTCTATTCAGAATATTTTTTTAAACACAAAATTACTTTTTAAGAGAATGTTGTGTAAAATGGTATTTACTGTCTGTATGTATTACAGAAATGCATAAAGTATTTCCTAAACTTTGGTTTCTTCTAAATATAGATAAATCCTATAGACACAGGTATTTTTCATTTCCTTCTAGTTTAGTTATGTTAACTGTGGCAACCACTTACTGAACATGCAACTTATGCCAGCATTACTTCAAGAATTTGTGTTTATTATATTGCAGTGTCTAAAATGTTCATTCATAACATCTTATTAAAAACCTGAATGAACTTTTTGGTCATGCCAATATTATTCAAACTGCATAACAGTCACATGAGGCAAGTGTAACTGTGTCATCCAGAAATGGGAAACAGATGTCAAGATTTTGAACAGACGGAAGTGGCCAAATCTGAAATTGAACTCAATTTTGAAAGACTACAAAGACTACCATCAACCATCCTCCTTATATATTATATATGGGAGAATTTTCTATTAATTACAGGTTCCTTCTCTATAAAATTTTTTTAACATACCGATAAGGATAGGTTGGAATTTTAATGCTAATAAATCCTAATAATCTGTTCCTTTCACAGAGAAATTTATATAGAGAAGGATCTCTATCACACAGATTATATCATAGAGAGGAAGATTTCTATTTAAGTAATGAATTTATATTCAGCCTGAATGTGGCCTAGAAACATGTTCCATATTGTAAACTTAACTGCAGTTTCATGCCAGGGAAAATCATTAGGCTGTAGCTATCTGTTTGTTTAACTTATATACAGAGTACATCATGAGAAACGCTGGGCTGGGTGAACCACAAACTGGAATCAAGGTTGCCCGGAGAAATATCAATAACCTCAGATATACAGATGACACCACCCTTATTTTGGAAAGTGAAGAAGAATCAAAGAGCCTCTTGACAAAAGTGAAAGAGGAGAGTCAAAAAGTTGGCTTAAAGCTCAACATTCAGAAAACTAAGATCATGGCATCTGGTCCCATCAATTCATGGCAAATAAATGGGGAAACAGTGGAAACAGTGGCTGACTTTATTTTCCTGGGCTCCAAAATCACTGCAGATGATGATTGCAGCCATGAAATTAAAAGACGCTAACTATGACCAACCGAGACAGCATGTCTAAGAAGCAGAGACATTATTTTGTCAACAAAGGTCCATCTAGTCAAGTCTGTGGTTTTTCCAGTAGTCATGTTTGGATGTGAGAGTTGGACTATAAAGAAAGCTGAGCACTGAAGAATTGATGCTTTTGAACTGTGGTGCTGGAGAAGACTCTTGAGAGTCCCTTGGACTGCAAGGAGTTCCAATCAGTCCTTCCTAAAGGAGATCAGTCCTGGGTGTTCATTGGAAGGACTGATTTTAAAGCTGAAACTCCAATATTTTGGCCACCTCATGTGAAGAGCTGACTCATTGGAAAAGACCCTGATGCTGGGAAAGATTGAAGGCAGGAGGAGAAGGGGACAACAGAGGATGAGATGGTTGGATGGCATCACCAACTCAATGGACATGGGTTTGGGTGGACTCCAGCAGTTGGTGATGGACAGGGAGGCCTGGCGTGCTGCGATTCATGGGGTCGCAAAGAGTTGGACACGACTGAGCGACTGAACTGAACTGTAGCTATCTGGGTTTGACTGAATTGATTAAGAAGTTTGCTGTGGTTGACCCTCATCCATGACAACCATTGTTCTGTATGAGGTTGCGTGTATATAATTGGGATGGAGACTTATACATTCTGATACTGGTAGAGGAACTACTTTCCTTCCTGATGAGGAACAGATCAATAATATCTCTGAAGTTGACTCATTCATATGATTGGCCAGGGTTTGATTCTTCTCCCTTTCAGGCTTAATGCAGGAGTGAGTGCACTCTCTGTCGTAGCGAACTCTTTGCAACCCCAGGACTGTAGCCCACCAGGCTCCTCTGTCCATGGAATTTTCCAGGAAATACTGAAGTGGGTTGCTGTTTCCTACTCCAGGGGATCTTTCTGATCCTGGGGTCAAACTCATGTCTCTTGGGTCTTCTGAACTGGCAGGCAGATTTGTTACCATTAGCACACCTAGGAAGGCCTTCAGGCTTAACATATGGGCCCAAGTAGAGAAAACAACAGAACCGTTTCTTTACTCCACTTTTCAGAAAAGTAACCCAACTCCCCATCTTGAAATCAAGATTATTGTTGAGCAGTTTTATTTCAGGTATGGGGATGCCCTTGCCTGAAGAAAAAGAGAAAGGGAGGAAGTGATAGAGAATCCTGGAGAAGATATTTGACTTTGTATCTGAAAAACAAAGATCTGTGTGCTGTAAGTAAAGGAAATATAAAATTTTCTGTGACAAAGGGTAAGTTAGCTAATCTTAGACAACATAAACATTCCTTTAATAAGGAATGAGAGATTCTAGTTGTTTATCAATGTCATCTGTCCCTTTTTCTTTAAAGAAGGGATTTTTTTTCTATTTCCAGGTCAACACTGTACTCAGCTTAAGTAACCAGTTTCCTACATTTTTTGAAAGCACACATAGCCACATTATCCAGTTTTGGCCAACAAGATATAGGTAGATATATCATTGGTGAGTCTTCCTGCAAAGTTTTTGAAAGGGAAAAGAATTAACCTAAATATGCTTTCTGCCTGTTGCCTTTGACCTTTCCCCTTTCTCTTGTATGGATGTACTGCTAGGAGATAGAGCAACTGGCTTATGATCATGAAGATAAACGCCAAACTTTATGGAGAGTGAGGTTCAAAGTAAAAGGAAGACATTGTGAGGACATTGTGAAGCTCCTGTACAGATTTGCACTGCTTTCTCTAAGACTCTTTTTTGGGGGGAAAACAAAATTTGTTTAAGTCACTATTAGGCATTCCTCTGAGATATTTTGGGTTCAGTTCCAGACTACCATATTCAAGTGAATATCACAGTAAAGCAGATCACAAGACTTTTTGGTTTCCCAGTTTAGCTAGAAGTTATAGTTACTATATATTGTAATATGTTAAGTGCGCAACAGCCTATGTCTAAAAACTGCAATTAACAATTAACAATACTTAATTGCTAAAAAGGGCTAACCCTCCGCTGAGCCTCCAGTAAGTTGAAGTAGTAACATCAAAAAATCACTGACCACAGATTCCCATAACACATATAATAATAATAAAAAATTTTAAATATTGCAAGAATTACCAAAATGTGACACAGAGGCACAAAATGTGCAAATATGGCTGGAAAAAATGGCACAACTAGACTTCCTTGATGCAAGGATGTTCAAATCTTCAATTTATTTAAAAAAAAAAAAAGCAGCAGCAACAACATAGAATCTAAAAATAGCAATATAATGAAGCACATGTGTATAGAGCATAATCTCAACAGATAGAAATAAGTGGTAACATCTTTTTCATGTACTGTATTGATAAGTTGAAAATGCTGTATTGTTTTCATAAATACCATGACTAGAATTCCTCTTGACCAAGGACCCTCAGAGACTGCAAATAGAACAAGTTAAAGCGAGAACTGACAATGCATCTGAGTGTTTTACCACACCAGTGAGCAGATGCAGCCAGATCTAATTACTCAAGCCTGGTTCTTGAGTAAGACTTCTTATAGTTTTCTGAAGGCCCCATGGGTACCACGTGTGCTTTTCCAGTTTTAATGATTTTACAAATATTCAGCACAGTTTCAGTGGGACATTGATGAGAAAATAACAGAATCTTCTGCTGACCCCAATTTAGCTGTTTCTGTACCTAAGAGTTCTTTATTTGTGAAGGTTTAAACTGTTCTATAGGTGATGAAGGGTTTACCTGCTGATTCAGCAGTAAAGAATCCACCTGCCCAGCACAGGAGATGAGGTTCGATCAGGAAGATTCCCTGGAGAAGGAAATAGCAGTCCCACTCCAATATTCTTGCCTGGAAAATCCCATGGACAGAGGAAACTGGCGGGCTACTGTCCACAGGGTCACAAAGAGTCAGACATGACTTAGCCACTAAACAACAACAACAATAATAGGTAATGAAATTTTCATTGTATCTGTACCTCAAAGTTGGAAATAAAATGTGAATAAAACAAAGGAAGACAGAATATATTTTCCTTAGAAAGCAAAAAACTTTGAAAATTACCCATAACCACAATTTAGAGAAATCTATCAAATTTAATAATTACTCAACCACATAATTAATTAAACAATCTAGTTCAGTCTCTGATTTCATACCAGAAATATGGCAAAAAGCACATAATCTCTATGTACCTTAGCTAATAGAAGCCTGGATCCTAAACTAATATCTTTATAAGGAATGTATCATTCTATCTTGAAACAAAAAACACCTACCCAAAGAAGTATGTTTGCAAATAAGTGTAAAATCAAAATGTAAACTGTCTTCATATAAAAAACCTGCCTTTCATAATGATATTTAAGAAAGAGTAAAATTTGCAAATTGAAAGCCTACTACTTTAAAAAAACTTTAGTACTAGAATTTTTACTGTTTATCTGTAGACATTCTAATATATTTTAGATCACTCTTTTCTGCTTGCTAAAAATACTTATTCTCTTTTAAAGTACTGGAACATATTATTTTTGTATAAATGTATGAAATAAGTTTAATACAATAAGAAACACAGTATATATTAACTTAAGAAACTAGATATTAAAGACATCTTATTTTAATTATCATACTGATCATAATGTAATTGGTCATTAGAGGAGTGTAAACAGTATTTTATTAACCTGAAGTCCTGAGGCCCAGAAATCACTAATCAATTGTGTTATTGGTGAATACCTCTCAAGATTTCACTTTTTAAAGAGAAAAAGTTAAAGTACATTTGTCTCTACTAATTGAAGAATATGTGTTAAAATTATTGCCTTGAGAATATTCTAGATCTAAAATTTGACAGGTATTACCCAGAAATTACAGGTTGAAGAAATTGTGGGAAGAAATTGTGGATATCATTTTGGGGCTCTGGTCCATAGTCCTCAAAATAGCATAACCCAAGGATTACAATTTTCCTTTCTTTTAAGTTACTGCTATTGGAAAGATACAGTGTCCACCAAACTGGGGTAACTCCTTAACTATCCTGAACTTTCACATCTTTTTCCAGGGTGTTGCTTCTAGGTCTTCCAATAGATATTTATTGTGCCACTCATTATAATGTATGCTGATACTTTCATGTCCTACTTGAGGTTAAATTATAAGGCAGGACATCTTTGTTTTTTTTTTTTTTTTTAATTCTGACATGTCAATAGTAGTTACACTGAATAATATTGTTGACCAGGGGCTGGCAGATTGCTTCACTGATAGCTCAATTAGTATAGAATGTGCTTGCAATGCAGGAGACCTGGGTTCGATTCCTGGGTTGGGAAGATCCCCTGGAGAAGGCATAGACTACCCACTCCGGTATTCTTGGGCTTCCCTTGTGGTGGGTTCGATTCCTGGGTTGGGAAGATCCCCTGGAGAAGGCATAGACTACCCACTCCGGTATTCTTGGGCTTCCCTTGTGGCTCAGCTGATAAAAAATCTGCCTGCAATGCGGAAGAACTGGATTTGACCTCTGGGTTGGGAAGATCCACTGGAGAAGGAAAAGGTTACCCACTCCAATATTCTGGCCTGGAGAATTCCATGGACGATATAGTCCATGGGGTTGCAAAGAGTCAGAAATGACTAAGTGACTTTCACTTTCACTTTGGCAGATGTGTTTGAAATCTCTGTGAACTCTCTTGTTCTGATTACTGATAAATAGGTGAAGAAATAGTACAATGGATAGCACTCCATAAAATCTATAATAGCTTCTTCCCTTCTTTCTCGCCTGCAGCTCACACACACACACACACACACACACACACACACACACACAGAAGCAGTGTGAGGTCGCCATTAAATTTATAGTTTTACTCCATGGACTTATCTTGAACTACAATGACAATGGCTCTTTGCAATTCATCACACGAGAGACTATAAGAAAGTGATGGATGAGTTGGCCTAAATCTATCACTACTAGTAGAAAACAACTCAAAAATTAAGGTGCTTAACCCATTAAACCAGTACTTTCATTATCCTGTCTAAAGGATAACATAACAGCATCTTCATCATCAGTCATCATCATCATCATCATCATCTTGAGGTACTTAGGTATTATTGAAGATGAATTCAAGAATGGGTAGTTCTAATTTTGTATAATGCTGTGATATGTTCTTCTCCTAGTTGCCAGGGTTCTGATGATGCCTGGGTAACTGTGATAGATGGTGTTCTCCACCTGATCTTTCTCTTAAGTTTGGTGAATTCACTTGTAAAAACCACTAGCCTGTATGTCTTAACAGAAAATCAATTAGTCTCAATGATACAAATATTTGCTTAATAAGTCTCCTTAGGGAGCCAATATTAATCAAAGGCTCAGAATGATCTGTAATTAGCACATCAATTGTACATGTGTTAGTGGATGATTCTAAAGTGCTTAAGGATTCTTGAAATACTTTATTATAATTTAAAATCTTTCTCCTGGCACTTTATTTGAATTTCTTACCCCAAGATGTCATTGTCTTTCCTCTGGACAGTGTGCCCCTAGCCTTCTAACTTCCACTTCAACCTTGGTCATGTATAGCGCAGAGTAACTTTTTTACAATATAAATATAAATCAGGTCTCTCCTGCACAGAGGATCCTGGCAGGGTACAATACATGGTGTCGCAAGACTAAATCACCACCACTACCCCAGCATCTTTGCATCACACTAAAATAAAATTCTGGGTTTGATCCTTGCTTATGTTTTCTGAATCAATTCCTCCCACTGTCTCCCTAACATTCAGTGTTCCAGCCACAAATGCCTTCTTTATGCTTCAAGCTTTTTTCTGTTCATAGGGATCTGCATGTGCTATGTTCTCTGCCCATAATACTGCCTGACGATTCCTTGTCCTTTCAATTTAATCTAGTAACATTTCAGAAATCTCTCCTCTATTTCCTGAATCTAAAGTATTACCTACTTTAACCGTTGTCCCTCTTATTTTGCCCTATTTTTACTTCATTTGCAGTATTCATTGCTTTCTGAAATTTTCTTCATTGACTTATGTAATTATAACTGTAACCAAATTATAGTATAAAACCAATTTAATTATAAGCAGTAACCAAACTTAAGAGAAAGATAAGGTGGAGAACACTATCGCAGTTACATAGGCATCATCAGAACCCAGGAAACTAGGAGAACATAAGATAGCATGATGCGAAATTAGAACTACCCATCCTTGAATTCATCTTCAATAAAACTAAAGTACCGCAAGATGATGGTGATGAGGATTGACGATGAAGATGCTGTTATGCTATCCTCTAGACAGGATGTATAAATTCTCCATTGCCGTGGGTTCAGTTCAGTTCAGTTGCTCAGTCATGTCTGACTCTTTGCAACCCCATGAATCACAGCTCACCAGGCCTCCCTGTCCATCACCAACTCTCAGAGTTTACTCAAACTCATGTCCATCGAGTCGGTGATGCCATCCAGCCATTTCATCCTCTGTCGTCCCCTTTTCCTGCCTCTAACTCCTCCCAGCATCAGGGTCTTTTCCAATGAGTCAACTCTTCGCATGAGGTGGCCAAAGTATTGGAGTTTCAGCTTCAGCGTCAGTCCTTCCAATGAACACCCAGGACTGATCTCCTTTAGGATGGACTGGTTGGATCTCCTTGCAGTCCAAGGGACTCTCAAGAGTCTTCTCCAACACCACAGTTCAAAATCATCAACTCTTCAGCACTCAGCTTTCTTCACAGTCCAACTCTCACATCCATACATTGGAGTGGGTAGCTATTCCCTTCTCCTGGGGAAATTCCCCACCCAGGGATCAAACCTGTGTCTCCTGCATTGCAGGCAGATTCTTCACTATCTGAGCCACAAGAGAAGTACAGTTATGATCTATCTGCCCCCAGTAGTCATAAGCTTCATGAAAGCAAGTACTTCTGTTCAAAGCTATGTTCCTAAAGCCTGAAACAGTGACTGTCAAATAATAAGTATTATATATATAATATGTCATATATATGTAATATGTATTATATATACAATAATTATATATATATATATATATATATATATAATAGTGTACATAAAAGCTAAATTGAAAAGTAAATATTAGAATCCCTCTCTCATCTCACCTTTTCTGATTGACTTACAAGGCTATCGTTCATACGTTATTTTAAAATTTTACCTGGACTTTATTTGTTTTATTATTTTTGTTAAAGTGAGAAATTTTATTAATGGGGATATCTGTTTTTATATGAATAGAACTTTCCAGTCACTTCGCAAAACTCTGGGGGAAAGTGAGGAAATGATGATGAATATTTTGAAGCCTGCATAGCGCCTCTTTTCTCTGGGAATTTTTAAGCTTTTCTGGATTGCTGGCCTTAATGACACTTCACCTTTTTAGAGTGTCTTTTTAAAGAAGTCTATCATGTTTGCATTCTAATAGGGAGTACAACCTACCCTGTAGGCTGCAATTAGGGTGCATCTAATCTGATTCTAAATAATCTCACCTTTTTTATTAATAATGTAAATTTGCTTGGCTCTATTTTCACCCCCAAATTGTTTGCTGTTCCATTGTCGGCCTGAAAGCCTCACTTGTGATTTTCTTTGTGAACCAACTCAAGGAGAGATTAAAGAAGGCCAGCTGAGGGACTTTCCAATAAGAAACCACAATTCATACTAATAATTTTGGAACTGAAGCAAGTCACAGAATCACAGGTGAACAGAGGGAAAAACCTGTGGTTTGGCTTCTGGGGACAGTACTCCCACTTGTAGCTGTACTCAGAAGGAAACCTATCTTGGGCTCTGTGATGTTCTCTGACAGCTCATAAAAGAGGGCACCATATCCCTTTATTTATTTATAGACTTCTTTTATATTTTGACATGATGAAAACTGTGAGTCCTATGCAGGTAGTTGGATTTCTTTCCAGAGCAATGCAGGAAGAAAAATATTTGTCCTCCTTCCTCCGAACCTCTAATATGGGAACAATCATGTTTTGAAATTCTGTAAGAGATATGATGTAAGCTAATTGAGATTCAATTAGTACATCACATGCTTTTTGCTGTGCAGGAGCTAACTGGGGATCTGTCTATTAGAAATTACTCATAGCTGCATGAGAGCAAGATGAATAGTAATTTAGACCTTGAAAGACAAGCAAGACTATAAATGGAAGTAAAAGTGAAGCTAATGGAAGATCACCCAAGAACTTTTCAGAATTCCCTAATGAGAAACTCTAATTTTTATATTTGACATTAGGGCTTATGATAATAATGAGACCTCAAGATTTAAGTACAATTACATCCATAAAATGCATGGCAAATACCTTGAAAACTAGCTATTAAATTGAACCTTTGAGCTAGATTTGTCTCACTCTCTTATAATGGTTCATAACATGAGAAATGCTGAATTTACCTTTCTTTGTTATTAACAAGCAATATAATTCCATATTATATGTCTAATTATACATTACAGCCAAAGTGATCTTTTCAAAACCAAAGACAAAATGTCACTCCTCTGCTCAAAACACTGACATAGCTTCCCAGCTTCCTGAATATTAATTATAGAGACCTTACCATAGTCTTCACCACCTACCCCTACTCTCTGCCCTGGCCACATTTCAGTCCTTCTGTTTGTCTGGCAGCAGGCTCTACCTTTCTTTATCTTTCATAGCCATGCCATGTGGCCTCCCCAGTTACCAGACCCTTTAGAGTCTCTTTCCTTATCAGGAAATGTCTTTATTACTGATCCTTCTAGCTCATACCTCCATCTCACTTGCTCTGCTGGGGGCTTACCTGTTCTCTCAGGTAGTGAAGAATCTGCCTGCAAAGCAGGAGACCTGGGTTCCATCCCTGGGTTGGGGAAGATCCCCTGGAGGGGAAAATTGCAACCCACTCCAGTATTCTTGCCTGGAGAATCCCATGCCCAGAGGAGCCTGGTGGGCTACAGTCCATGGGGTCGCAAAGAGTCAGATATGACTGAATGACTGACACACCTCCCTGGTTAAACCTTCCCTGATTAAACTCCCTAACAAAAAGCACTCCACTTCCTCAGATTCAGACCCATCATTTCTGTATTTGTTCTGCTCTATTATACTTGGCACTTGAAATCTGTATTTTGTTTATTTTATTCTATATTTTTCCACTGAGGATGTAAGTTTCCTAAGGCCAAATACTTTGGAATTTTGTTCATGACTGTACCTCTGTTACGTATTGAAATTGTGAAAGTATTAGTCACTTAGCTCTGTCCAACTCTTTGTGACCCCATAGGGAGTAGCCCGCCAGCCTTCTCTGACCATGGAATTCTCCAGGCAAGAACACTGGAATAAGAAGCCATTCCCCTTGTCAGGGGATCTTCCCAATATATTAGGCACTCAATGAATACCTGTCCACTGAATGACAGATTTATGAGGCTTTACCTTTGTGATTTATTTAAATCAGTTAATTGTTCATTCAGTAATGAAAGAGAGTAACAATTTTTACATGAATTATTACAGATTAGTCTTCATCTTATAATAGTGCTATTATTAAAATTACCTGCATAATGTTATTTTGAAGAAACATCTAAATGTCATTTAACCCCTTGAAATTAATTTTTTACTTTATGAACAGCAAGCATTATGAAAAATTTTAAGTAATCATACACTAAAAATATTCTCTCTCTGATCTCTTACATAAAAATATATCTTCAAATAGCAATTAATATTAGTTACATTTTTTTAAAGGACTTCCCTGTAGCTTATATGGTAAAGAATCTGCCTGTAATGCAGGAGACCTGGGTTCAATCCTTGGGTCAGGAAGATCCCCTGGAGAAGGGAATGGCTACCCACTCTAGTATTCTTGCCTGGAGAATCCCATGCTCAGAGGAGCCTGGTGGGCTATAGTCGATGGGGTCACAAAGAGTCAGACAAGACTGAGCAATTACCAACACCACCATTAGTTTTACTAACCAGATAAGTGATTATTAATAAAAAGAACAATTTATTTCAAGGTTGCTTTATATAGCATTACTTTTTCAGTATTTTTGTTGCTGTCTACACAATGGAAATTACAATCAAAAGCATATTTCATTGTAAACTATAAAAAAATTAGAGAATAGGGTCACCCACACTAGTATTAGCCAAATTAATGTGCATCCAACATAGAATTTAAGCAAAGTAGATATTAATACCATAAGCAATTTTATATGTCTCTTTTCTTTAAAATTTTAGTTCCCTAAACTGGTTCCTTTTAATGTCAAAATAACTGCTGTTGATCTTTAGAAGATAGTTGAACAGATATTATTTGCTTTTCATTCATTATATCTCATATGAAATGATCAATTTACCTACCACCAGTTAAAATGCATGATTTCATAGTTCATTATAACGTTCTGAACAATTATGGACATGGATTATCTTATCTACCTATCTAGGTAATAATCATCTGTCTATGTAACTATTTATCTATCAATAAATATTTATAAAACTCTTATCTGCACTTAATATACCTAAATTTCCCTCATCAGTGGTGGTGGAAAATTGGGGAAAACTTGAGGGAAAAGAAATATTTTCTTACTGCTTTTCTCCAAGATATTTGCCAGCATTAGTGTATGAGTCCAAAACATTGCGGGATATTAGACATAAGACTAACTCAATGGGGAAAATTCCATTTACTGCATCACTGTTTCCTGTTGTTTGTGTCTGAATTTACCACAGTGAAAATCTTCACACTCAACATTATTTAAGTTGTAAAACAATTGGCTATTATAGTCTGCAGGAAACAGCACAAAATGAAAGAAAATAGATTGGCATGAAACTTTTATATAATTTATATTATTAAAGTGGCTCCAATTTCCCTGAGGAAAAAAGTACCTAAGTAACCTACCTTAAACATCAAGTCTCTTATCAGGAATTTTTTTTCCTCCAACATGAGTATTGTGTGAAAAATAAGCATCAGTTGGAAGCTGTAACCAAATTTCAGTAAATTTTGTGCAACATTAGATTATCAATCGTTAGCTATCAGTTTGCTTGGAATATGTATTTTGCACAAAGGATAATATTTACTAATCTGTAGTGATATATCAGAGAAGGCAATGGCAACCCACTCCAGTACTCTTGCCTGGAAAATCCCATGGACGGAGGAACCTGGTAGGCTGTAGTCCATGGGGTCATGAAGAGTCGGACATGACTGAGTGACTTCACTTTCACTTTTCACTTTCATGCATTGGAGAAGGAAATGGCAACCCACTCCAGTGTTTTTGCCTGGGGAATCCTGGGGACTGTGGAGCATGGTGGGCTGTCATCTATGGGGTCGCACAGAGTCGGACATGGCTGAAGCGACTAAGCAGCAGGAGCATAGTGATATGTATTCACTATTCTTTATTAAGGAATACTCCTTAAAACAGATAATGGGTTTTTCAAACAGTGTAAATGTTGTAATCATTGTTCTTTTTCTGTTGCTGTCACATCTAAATATAATAAAGGTTAGTTGGCTTAAAACTCAACATTCAAAAAACTAAGATCATGAAATGAAAAAAAGAAAATCTAAGATCATGGTATCACTTCATGGCAAATTGATGGGGAAATAATGGAAACAATGAGAGACTATTTTTGGGGGCTCCAAAATCACTGCAGATGGTGACTGCAGCCATGAAATTAAAAGACACTTGTTCCTTGGAAGAAAAGTTATGACCAACCTAGACAGCATATTAAAAGTCAGAGACGTAACTTTGCCAACAAAAGTCCATCCAGTCAAGGCTATGGTTTTTCCATTAATCATGTATGGATGTGAGGGTTGGACTATAAGGAAAGCTGAGCACCAAAGAATTGATGCTTTTGAGCTGTGGTGTTGGAGAAGACTCTTGAGAATCCCTTGGACTTCAAGGAGATCCAACCAGTCCATCCTAAAGGAGATCAGTCCTGGGTGTTCATTGGAAGGACTGATGCTAAAACTGTAACTCCAACACTTTGGCCACCTGATACAAAGAACTGACTCATTGGAAAAGACCCTGATGCTGGGAAAGATTGAAGGCAGGAGGAGAAGGGGACGACAGAGGATCAGATGGTTGGATGGCATCACCGACTTGGTGGACATGAGTTTGAGCAACCTCTGGGAGTTGGTGACGGATAGAAAAGCCTGGCATGCTGCAGTCCATAGGGTCTCAGAGAGTTAGACACGACTGAGTAACTGAACTGAACTTTAAAATATTATTATATATAGTTGTATTTTATTAGTGAATGAAACAAAATCAAACCTTACAAAATTCCACTGTTTTCTCCCTAGGTGGCATATAAAGGTGTTCAGATAAATAATTACCAAGAAAATAGTTGAGGGGTGTGTAGGATGTGCTTTTTGTAGTTGTTTACTTCTTCTTTATTGAATTTGATAATCCAAGTCATATGTGAATGTGTTAAATAGAGCAGTCTTTTTCAAAATACGTATTCTAGGTTCTTACTAGGTTCTTACTGCTATATAACACATTAACTGAAAATTTAACAGCTTAAAACAAAAACTTATTTAATGATTGTGGGTCAAGAGTAATCTGAATGATTCTACTCCACATGTCATTAACTAAGGTCAATAGTAGCAATTTGCAGCCTAGTGGGATGATGTCAAAGCTTGAAGCAATTTCATACATATGTCTGATGCCTTGGCTGATATGACGAGAAAGTGAAACTGAACTGAACTTGTTGTCCATATCTATATTTGACCACTCCAACATAATAATGTTAGAGTGCTTGGAATTCTCATATGGCGACAAAATGGTTCTAGATAGACTGAGTCAAGGAACAGGAAGTGGGAGTTTTCTGTTTCTTAAGGTCAGATTCATAAAAGAGCATAGATTCTTTTTTCCTATTTCTGTTCATTAAAAAAGTTCATTCAGATTCAAGGGAGAAGAATATAAGGTCTATTTCTTTCTTTTTTTAAGTTTTTTGGGATGTAGACCATTTTTAAAATCTTCATTGAATTTGTTACAATTTTGTTTCTGGTTTATGTTTTTGGTGGTTTGGCCATGAGGCATGTGGGATCTTAATTCCCTGACCGGGGAGTGAATCTGCACCCCCTGCATTGGAAGACAAAGGTTCAACCACTGGGCCACCAGCAAGGTCCCTAAGCCCTATTTTTGGATGGGAAAAATCCCATATCTCATTTTCAGTGTAATTTTTAATTTGTTGTAATTATAATGTTTATTTTCCTGCATCTTATGTGTCTGATTGTAAGTCAGAAATTCTAATTTATAATATCCTTTTGAAGGTATTCATGAGATGGAGAAAGGGTTTGTTATGTAAAAAAGTCATCTCTCAGCGACTCTAAGACCTTGCTTCATCATTCTTATTCCCTTTCCCAAAGACAGAGGATGAGATGGTTGGATGGCATCACCAACTCAATGGACATGAGTTTGGGTGGTCTCCGGGAATTGGTGATGGACAGGGGGGCCTGGCATGCTGCAGTTCATGGGGTCACAAAGAGTCGGACACAACTGAGAGACTGAACTGACTGAAAGTATTGTCAAAACTTTTATACTACCCTTGAGCAAAAATGAAAACAAACAGACCATAATAAAATGAAATAATCTCTCCTTGATTCCATATCAGTCAATTATTATGCCATTTATCTGTTTCCTTACTTACAGATCAGTCACAACCTTATCATGCACACAGTGTTTCCACACCCATTTCTCTACTCGCAGAAACTTGGCTTCTTTCTTATATGTTTTCCAGAAATGTTTCCCACTCTTTTCCATCAATGACTTTACAATCCAAGCACACTGAACTTTCATTATTTAGATCTTGATGAACATCTCTTTGCTTTGGACACTGTTGATCTCTCTTTATATTTGGAAATTATTCATTGACCTTCTGAGTTACCACAAACCCCTGGTTTTCTAAATTTCATGCTATTTTTTGAGACTCTTCTTGCTTTTTCTATACTGTAGTTGTTAGTTCTGTTGAGAACTTCACCACCATGTCTGCTATTTTAAATTCCTATACTCAGAACTGCCACATGACGCAGCAATCCCACTCCTGGGCATACACACCGAGGAAACCAGATCTGAAAGAGATACATGCACCCCAATGTTCATTGCAGCACTGTTTATAATAGCCAGGACATGGAAGCAACCTAGATGCCCATCAGCAGACGAATGGATGAGGAAGCTGTGGTACATATACACCATGGAATATTACTCAGCCATTAAAAAGAATGCATTTGAATCCTAATGAGATGGATGAAACTGGAGCCCATTAAACAGAGTAAAGTAAGCCAGAAAGACAAACGCAAGTACAGTATACTAAAGCATATATATGGAATTTAAAAAGATGGTAACAATAACCCTATATGCAAAACAGGAAAAGAGACACAGATATACAGAACAGATTTTTGGACTCTGTGGGAGAAGGCGAGGGGGGGATGTTCTGAGAGAATAGCATTGAAACAAGTATACTATCAAGGGTGAAACAGACCAGCAGCCCAGGTTGGATGCATGAGACAAGTGCTCGGGGCTGGTGCACTGGGAAGACCCAGAGGGATGGGATGGGGAGGGAGGTGGGAGGGGGGATCGGGATGGGGAAACATGTAACTCCATAGCTGATTCATGTCAATGTATGACAAAAACCACTACAATATTGTAAAGTAATTAGCCTCCAACTAATAAAAATAAATGAAAAAAATAAATTCTTACAGTCTCTCTCGGTGATTTCATCTTTGTTCACACTTGGAAATAGTCACTATGTATTGATGACTTATGTAGTCATATCTCTTTTCCAAACTTCTTGCCAGAACTTTAGCTCCAACATCCAAATACCAGTTAGGCATCTCTGAATTGATATCCTAGGGTGGCTTCAAATTCTACATGTCTAACCTTGATCATCTTCCAATATTTACATATGTTTTTGGCAACATCAGAATTCATAAGCTCAATCATGTTATAAAGCAAGATTTATCTCTGGCTGATCTCTCTTTGTATGCTTTCCGAACCTTCCAGCTACTTACAGCCCTTAAGTAATCAGTCCTTTTGATTCAACCTATTATTAATAAGTATTCCCTCTGTGTTAAAATTCTCCTTTCAATCCCTACCAACACTGAATAGGAATGATGCAGTTGCCTTCCCTTTGCTTCTTTATGAAGTCTTATGTCCACTCAAATTCTAGAATAAACCCTACAAACCTAACAATGATAATATGACTATATATTACAAAATATTACATATTACAAAAATTGTAATACAAAAGCAATTTGGATTCTGCATGCTAAGTCGCTTCAGTTGTGTCCAACTCTTTGTGACATTATGGACTGTAGCCCACCAGGCTCCTCTCTCCATGGGATTCTCCAGGCATGAATACTGGAGTGGGTTGCTATGCCCTCGCCCAGGGAATCTTCCCTACCCAGAGATTGAACCAGGGTCTCTTAAATCTCCTTCATTGGCACTAGTGCCGCCTGGGAAACCAGGATCACAAGAAATGTTTTTAATGAAATAGAGTATATTGGCCTGGCTGAAAAGTTCATTTGAGTGTTTCAAAAAACTCAAATGAACATTTTGGTCAACCCACTAGTATATAGAAAATCACAAAGAGCTTTGCATTTAGTAAGAATTTGTTTATCACTTGACTGCTTCACATGTGTATGTGTGCACACTGGTTGACAATAATATGGTCTTCTAACCCTAGAATTTATATTCCCAGTCCACAGGATAATATATTGAGGTGGAAAAACGTAGTCTGGGTGTTCTATTTATTTTGTCAAAAGCATAAGAAATAACTTGAACTTGTCTGTATTAAATATTCGGATGAGAACTGATGCCCCTCCCTTACTCAGTACATCAGGTAGCTGAATTTACATGACTACAAACTTCAAGGTGTTCAGAAGGAAGAATCAGTGAAGGGGCTGGAGATGATATCCTCACACTGTAAATACCTTTCAAGTTATGAGATTGCATCTGTACTTGGTTAAGTAAATCCATGAATTGTATTGCCAGAGTTTTAAATACATTAACCACTACAGTAGATCTGTGGGTTATAAATCAACTATACTCCAATAAAAATAAAAAAAAAATAGATCTGTGGCTTAAAAAATGGTTACAAACAAACCACAGAGTAGAGACATCTTTATGAAACAATAGAAAACATTGGAGCTATAATTTTTATTCCTGCCAGGAGCTTTTCATTGGTAACACTACAAAGTAAAGATTATTACAATACTAAAAAAAAAATTGCCCAGAATTATTGTGCCAAGGAAAACCTTTTCTAGGGCAGCAGCAAAATCTGAATTGTGCGTAAAGTTTCAAGAAGCCGCATCTATACCCCTTTAAGAATCATGTCAGTTGAAAAAAATTCTCTAGTATTTATTATAATCAAGTACCACACTGGTTGCTGACTCGTGTCACCTCCTTCCCAGTTCCTCTCTAATAGGTTGGGGATTTTTTTTTAAATAACTTTATAACCTCCCAGGATCCCCATGATAACCTTTGTGTGCTTTTCTTGTTACACTCACTTATAAGGAAGGAATCTGTCTTCCTCATGGATACCATGGTATTTAATTAGCTTTATTTCTCTGGCACAGATAGTTCCTGGCACAGAGCAGCCACACAGCAAATTTTGAATCCAAGCATATGAGTATGTGTTGCATGTGTGCATATGTATATAAATTCATAAACGTAGCCAAGTTAATGCTTTGGTTTACTATTTAATTTGAGCACAAGGAATAGACATGCAAGAACTTTGTTTCATTAAAATAAGGATGGTCTATTCCTATCCTTAACCTTCTTTGGGTATCATGTGTTTGTCCCAGGATATTCTGTGCACACAAAAATATGTAAAATTGAAAGGCTATTTACAATCTGTTATATACATAATTATATTGAGCCTTTGCACAGAGTGTATTGACTGCACATTTGCTGATGTGAGAAAAAGCAAAACAAGAAACCCAGAAATTAGCTGCCTATCAAATGTTTGCTTTAGTCTTTGCACATTGAATAAGATATATTTCAAGTTGATTTTTTTTTTTTTTTGCTGTGACTTCTGCAGGTTTATGTACAATATCAGCATCATCCAAAAACATAGGTTCATATCAATCTTCCTGTTTTCTGGGTGATTATTTGACCAAATTAACTTATATTTACCTTCAGAAACTAGAAGAGTTACTATCTGACTAAACTCATTCAAAAATGTGCATTACTTATGTCAAGACATTAGGATTTCCTCAGGGTTTCTGTGAGTAAATAATCTAGAAACTAAGGAATAATAATATTTTTATTATTATTCTATCTAATGGAAATTATTCTAATAATCTAATGGTTTATTCTATCTAATGGATTTATTATTATTCTATCTAATGGATTATTATTAATCTATCTAATGGAGTGTAGATTCTAAGAGATGCAAAATTATGGTTAAAATAGGGTCACTCTATTAGATTGAGAAAGGTCTTTAGATTATTACCTGATAACATGTAAAGTATACTGACATTAATTCTGCCTGTTACTGCTATTTTTCAAGTTTAATTATATCATTAAAAAGCACATGATACTTAGTCTTTTGCTGTGCAAATAATATAAAGTGATTTGTCCTTTGTTAACTTATATTTTAAAAAACAATGTTGTCACCTCCAAATAAGTGTATTTTCTACATGAGTTGAAGATTCTATATATGCAGAGTCCAGTAATATTAGTGTCTCATTTTACACACATTTTATGCAGATCTAAAAAGCTAAAAAGTGCCTGGGGTTATCACACTTACATCTTTCAATAGACATTGCTACCGGGATTGAATAATATGGACCTGGTAACCTGAGGCAGAGGTCAGTGTGAATTTCTACAAACTTCAACATAGTTGCGATAAATGGTGAGACTTACACTTTTGTTTGCAAATAGTTTCCATGTGGTAATATATTAAATAATATCAAATAACCAAACTATAGGCTAATCACTGGAATGAAACAGTTTCCTAAATTACATTGACATGTATGAAATATGGGGCTTCCCTGGTAGCTCAGATGGTAGAGAATTTACCTGAAATGTGAGAGAGACCATGGTTCAGTCCCTGGCTTGGGAAGATTCCCCTGGAGAAGGGAACGGAAGCCACTGCAATATTCTTGCCTGGAGAATTCCATGGACAGAGGAACCTGGCAGTAAGATTACCCAATAACAAGAAATTCAAATATTAGGCATAAAATTAAATTTTTGTATAATCAAGCAAACCGGAGCCCCATATTTGCAGACTGTTAATCACTAAGTTCATTATAACTAAAGGGTGTGCTGAGACCAATACTTGCACGTCTTGTCATCATGACCCAAAGCCAGAAGTGGCACGACAGTAATCCAGTGAGAAAGTGGTTGGAGGCAAACAAAGCTAACCCCATCCAAAATAACAATGCCTCTTCAAGCTTTCCCAGAATCACACCCAATACCAGATCATGAATCAGGAATACAGAGAAATGTTCTGAAGATCAGTGAAATCTCCTTAGACCTGGTTGATTTCCTGAGGGCACATGAACGGATGGAGGTACAACCCTTAGTTTCATGTAGAACATCAGTATGAATTCATTTTTTTCATCAGAGAAACTAAAAAGAAGACAGAAAGTTGCTTCATGTGTTCTTTCAAAGTCACTCTTAATGTAAAACCATATAACTAAGAGAAACAATTTTATTCCTTGAGGGTTGAAAGTGAACGTTACTCAGTCATGTCTGACTCTTTGTGACCCCTTGCACTATACAGTCCACAGAATTCTCCAGGCCAGAATACTGGAATAGGTAGCTGTTCCCTTCTCCAGGGGATCTTCCCAACCCAGGGGTTGAATCCAGGTCTCCCACATTGCAGGCAGATTCTTCACCTGCTGAGCCACCAAGGAAACCCAAGAATACTGGAGTGGGTAGCCTATCCCTTCTCCAGCGGCTCTTCCTGACCCTAGAATCGAACTTGGGTCTTCTGCATTGCAGAAGGATTCTTTACCAGCTGAGCTACCAAATAAGCAATTCCCCTGACATGGCTTTGATTCTACCTTTATTGTAATTCAAGATAGCTGCATTACTGTTTTGAGAAAGATTTGGCTCTCTCCTCCTGCAGTTTGAACATAAAGAGTTCCCTTTCTTTGCTACTCAAAAAGGATAGAACATGATCTGATTAAATTTCTTGTTATTCTAACCCATTCAGTAATTGGAAATCAGAGGGTACCAGTTCAGCATACTACTTTTAAACAGAATGCCAGTTTGGTTATTTTGAGTTTATGGAAGTACATAAATAAGAGGACATTCATATAAGTGCACAGTTGGTATAGATGACATTTCTAAACTTGAGCACTTAAATGGTCCCCTCTGTTTGTCCCTATTATAGGACTTACTCTATTACCATACTTGTTTATTTGAGTAAAAATCCCCCAAAGATGATGAACACTTTGAAGCCAGGGGCTATGACTTGTTCATTTTTGCATCTCCAGTTTATAAATCAATAACTGGCATGAAGCAGTGCTCAATAACTAAGTATTGAATATGAGATAAAAGTTGCATCAGCAAAATGTTGATGTTCAGTAACCCTGCCCCCCCCAAATGTAATGCATAAAATAGCAATTCTTAATCGTCATGAATCTGTGGATCATCTGAGCATTCTTATTTACCTGATCAGACTAGAATGATGTGGTCTGGGCTCACTCATGCTTCTGAGGTCAGTGATGACTTTACCCATGGGGTGTGATTTCTAAAATAGCTTTATTCTCATGTCCAGTCTCTTCCTTTCTAGTAACATGGCTAATGAGGGTGACTACACCACCATCTCTCTCACTATATCCCTCACCATCCAACATTCTAGTCAGAGGCTGTTCACACTGCAGTTGATGACAGGTATTCCAAAAATGTAATCAAAGTTGAAAATCCTTAATGCATGTATGTGGAATCTAGAAACATAGTACAGGTGGACCTAGTTCTAGAGAAGGAATAGAGAGGCAGACATAGAGACAGATATGTGGATGTAGGAGGCAGAAGGGGAAGGTGGGATGAATTGGGAAATTAGGTTTAACATAAATACACTATCATGCATAAAAGAGATAGCTAATGGGAACCTTCACAGGCAGCTCCTCTTGGTGCTCTGTAATGACCTGGAGGGTGAGATAGGGGTAGGGGGGGTAGTCTAAGAGGGAGGATATATATATATATATATATATATATACATGCACACACACACATAGCTGATTCATATTGCTGGTTCCGGCTTCCCTGGTGATGCAGATGGTAAAGAATCCACCTGCAAAATGCAGGAGACTCAGGTTTGATCCCTGGGCTGGGAATATCCTCTGGAGAAGTCATCGGCTACCCACTCTAGTATTCTTGCCTGGAGAATTCTATGGACAGTGGAGACTGGCAGGCCACAGTCCGTGTGTTCTCAAAGAGTTGGCCATGACTGAGGATTAAGATGCATAATCATAGCTGATTCAAATTATCATACAGCAGAAACTAACACAACAGTGTAAAGTAATTATACTGAAAAAAAAAATTCCTATCATCTCAAAAAAAAAAAAAAAATTGCAAGTGCTCCTAAGCCCAGGCTGGACGCTTTTCTGATTTGTTTATTTATCTGTTCAAAGTAAATCACATACACAGAAAGCAAACTTGTTTTCAATATGGGGGAAAGAGATTCCCACCCTTTCACATTTTGATGGGAGGAGCTTCAAGCTATTGTGATCACTTTTTAAATTTACTGCAAATCATAAAACATTCAGGATATCACAAGAGAGTAAGCTACTATGGAACCTGAAATCTCCTCCCTGTAAGGACAACAGAAACCTCAATAATATTTTCTTTCTTTCTGCCTGGGATCTGAGTTCCCTCCAAAACCCACTTCTATGCTAATTATTAGCTTAACTCCCTGTAAAATGCTTTAGTTTCTGTTATTGCTATTGTACAACCTCTTAGCCTCTATCTACCTGGAGAGGCTAGATAGAATTAAAAATATGAGCAAAAACATCTGTCCTGGTTATAGAAAGATGTGTTGAGAACAACTGGAAATTTCAGTTCCTGGTGCAAGCCTGAATTTATGACTTATTTTCGTTTTATTTTATGTCTTGATTCTGCTCAGCCTTAAGAAGGCTGTAGTTCAGATAATAATAGCTCATTTCTGAAGTGAGTTCAACAAAAGACAGCTTTGACCATTCTTTTAGCCCTCTTTTAATAGTGAGACTATCATAAGCTTTTTTTCTTCTTCTTTTTTTAAGCAGGTGGTCTGTAGCATCAAGTGATATAAGAACCCCTCAGGATTTCACCGGCTACATTGGGTAGAATCAGTGAATTAGATGATATCTCTAAAGAAATATTGGGAATGCCATTAAAATAAAAACTAAGCCCTATAAGTGAGAACAAGAAATTCTAGGCAAGGCAGTTTTCAGATCTTAGTAAAACTGTGGGATTAGTAAAAGATCCTTTTAGAAATGCCTGACTTGCCTATGATTTTGCATACGGCTTTGTTTCAGAAAGTTGTCTGTCTTCACTGATGATATTTGAGCAGTTTTTATAGAAAATATTCATAGATGAAAGTAGCCTCCAGATCAGGAAGAATGGATTTAAACAACGGCAAATGGATGAGTGTGACAACCTGCATGTCGCACTGAAGGTCACAAGCTGCCCTTAACTAATCTAGGGGACTTTCATGCATGCAGTCATATATTCATCTAATAAATGTTTATTGAGCACCTTTTATATATCAAGCACTGAGGTAGTTACAGAGAAGAATGAGGTACAACCTTATCCTCAAGAATTATGCTGCCTGGAAAAGAAAGCTTGCAAGAAAGTTGATGATAAGTTATGAAGTGGAGATAAATATAAAGTGCTCTAAGCACACAGGGAAAAATAACTAAATAATATTTGGAGAGCTGGAGGTGAGTTAACAGGGAAGATGACATAGAATATACATCAAAACTGATAACTATTCATTCACAAGAGAAGCAGGATCCAGGGAGTGTGAGTGATACACCCACAGCACAAAAGTGGAATGTGATTTTTGTCTTTTTGGGAAATTAAAAGACAAGTCAGCTCTCAAAAGCATATGTTGTATTGTACTAGGAAGGCAATAATATTTTGAGGTATAATGTTACTGAGTCAGAATTATTATTGTTGTTCAGTTGCCATGTCATGTCCAACTCTTTGCGACCCTGTGGACGGCAGCACACCAGGCTTCCCTGTCCATCATCCTCTTCCAGAGTTTGCCCAAGTTCATGCCCATAGCGTTGGTGATGCTATCAAACCATCTCATCCTCTGTCAGAATTACCAGTGTTCAAATTCTTGTACCATCATTGTTACCCAGTATATCACACACTCTGCTTCTCCTGAGTCATATTTGAATGACTCATCTCCTGTGTCCTTCAGATGCACCTCAATTTTAGTACTTTTCATATTGGATTGTATCTGTGATTATACTTGGTTTTAATCTTGAAAACAAGACTGTCTCTTCATATTTATATCTGTTTCACGTGGAGCAGTACAAAATATTTGTAATACTTGCCTAATGCTTTTTTCTTTATTTTCCTAAGTTACTTTAATTCTTTCCAATCTTTGTGTTAAACTACTTACCCACCCTTTTAGTAAGCCTATTTTATTTTCACAAACTCTTAATAACCTCCACTGATACTTTTCATTTTAACTGCAATATAGTTGTTTTACAATGTTGTGTTAGTCTCTGTTCTACTATCAATAATCCCAAATATTCTCTTAGGTCTAAATTGGTTTTTTTAACCCAAATGAATTCAACAAAAGCACTGAACCTCATGAATACACAGAAATGGCCAAGGATCCTAACAGAGTGTCATCTGTACCAGGGTTTGTCAAAATATAAAGTGCCACTTAGGTGAAAATATAATGAGTCTCACTCAAGTTATCTGTTTAAAGAAACATGTTTGTGTTCCACTGTTCTTTTTTTGTCTAAATGTATGTGCTTTCATTCAGCTAGGTGTAGAGTTTTATTTTGTCCCTTCTTCCAACTATCCAACTTTTAGAGTTATGAAAATCTACGAATCAGTGGCCTCTCAATATCTGGTAATGATGCATCAAATGTGCTATAGTGCACTGAACATTTAATCTAACAAAAATCTGTGTGCACAGTATTTGTGTCTAGATTCAAAAACAATATCTGTGGAACTGCATGAAAGCATTCGATGAAAGGAATGGTCTTAAAATAACTCATGAGAGGTCTTCCTCATATCTATTTTAATTTCAACAATGGAATCCACAATGTGGACATAGAACCAGGTTCTATGACTGCATTTCACTATTGATGGGATTGCTGCATGAGTGATTTAAGGCATATTTAAATGCCATGCTTTAGGCATTTTTGCCTTATATTGACAAAAGAGATTACAAGGTGGTTGTTCTTCAGAAGTTATTGCTTTCTGAGCAAGAGTGTTACATAGAGGAAAACAAATTATTGGGGTTCTGAAATGGTCAATTGCTATTCAGTATTACCCAAGGATAATTGATATGATCTGGAAGATTTGTTATATTGTAGGCATCCCCTCAGTCATTCTTTTTATCTTTGCTAATCTTCTGGCCTTCTTTCTTTCAGCTTTCTTTGAAGTTATTTTTATTTTCTCCTTTTTACACTCCAGTGGATGCTCTCTCAATGTGAGAAAAACCAAGGACCAAAGTTCATAGCTGTTTACTATTCTCTTGTCTAACACATGCATGACAGAGTGTTATACTAAAAATATCTAGCAAACTGCTGGCATTTTTTTCTTCTGTGAGAAGAAAGGGTCCTATTTGTATATGAATTTTTTTCTAATGGAAATATGCTACTATTATGACTCCAAGAATCACTGACAGTTCAACATGGTAGCACTTTTTCAGTTCATTATATTATTACCAGTATCAGTTTGCTAGGATTTAACTCAGTGGCATGCAATTTGGTTCCTGGACACTAATGCATTTCTAGGAGCACATCTGTGACTGAGTGGTTGACTTTAAATCACCCTCTGTCACTGCATTTTTGTCAGTGCCTCTTTATTGGAGATATACCTAGAGAAAAGTCACAGATTGTGGCAGCTTGTAGCATAATGTGAGATGCCTTCGAGGCATAAAATAAAAATATCAGAAACACGGTAAATTTTTTTTTTAAACTTCTATTCTGTGATTAGGTGAAAGGAATACTAGTCAGATAAACATTACAAATAATGAAAATTAAAATCCTTTACTCAGAACTTTTGTGTATGCTTCTAAATCTGTATTTCAAAGGAAATTATTAAATTAATCTCGACAATGGTAACAGATCAGGAAATAAATTAGTTGCTAGGGTGACAGTTATTTCAAATGCTGTTAAGACTTGTTGATGTACCAAGGTGTCGGAACAGTAAGATTTATTTTTTATTAAAAAAAAGATTTATTGACATGCAGTTTAATTTAAAATGTGTTAATTTTTTTTAAATGTGAAATGTCATCATTAAAACCTAACATCAAATATCTATCTATTCATCCATTCTTCTTATAAAATCATTCCAGGAGAGATGAGATATATTACCAGACTTTAAGGAGCTTGGACTTGGGTAAGATGCACAAGAATATAAATAATTACACTGCAGAATAATTTATGCAGTAAGACAGGTTAGTTGTACAAAATGTTTTACCATCACAAGAAATGAAGCCACCAATTCTGCCTATGTGTATCAAGGAAGTTTTGACAGATAAATTCAATCTTCTGCTGGGTTTCAAACAAAGAATATTATTTTACCAGACCAATAGTGATAGGAAGCATTTCAAGAAAATGGAAACAGAATGTGGAAATGCAGAATCATGAAACTGCTTTACCTGTTTAGCAAAATGCTACCAACTTGGTAATGCTGGAGCAAAGAAATATAAAGAAGTTTGCAGTAAATACTGTTAGAGGGAAGAAAAAAAATAGATTGTGATCTCTTTGTATGCAACAGTAAAACTCTCATTATATTCTCTTGGCAATGTTGAGAAGTAATTTTATGACTTTAACAAAACAATGAGAAAACCTAAATGAAAGCACTGAGCTTGTTGTTTAGCCACTAAGTCCTGTCCAACTCTTTTGCAACCCCGTGGACTGTAACTTACCAGGCTCCTCTGTCCACAGTATTTTCCAGGCAGGAATACTGGAGTGGTTGCCTTGTCCTTCTCCAATCTATGAGCAGACTGTGCTTTTGATGGAGGGTGAGAGAGGCATAGATATAAGAAACCAGGCTTGGGGCAGATATTGTTTTAATAGTAGGCAAAAGAGATGTGAATTGAAATAAAGATGGAATTTGGGATATAAGAAGCAAAGAAGTAATTAGGTATTATAGGTCACATGGCAAACATATGAGACAGATTTGAATTTGTAACAGGGAGATATTTCAGTAAAGGCTTGCTCAAAGCTTCCAAACTGAAAACAGTGTATTTAAATGAGAAGTTGATACTTATTTAAAATGTACATTTTTTTCTATAACCACATAGAAATGTATTTTAGAAAAAATGGCAAGAAGAAAGAGTTGTGTGGGTTTTTAATTTAAATGTCCTTAAGTCCATTCCTGTTTCTTTACTGGTGAGTTCCTGGGTTGTTCTCATTGCATTTTTAATATATTCAACAAAATGATGCCATGAAGTGTTAGTCAAATCAGCCACTCACAATAACATCTCACTAAAACAACAAGGGGCTTCCCTGGTGGCTCAGTGGTAAAGAATCCACCTGCAATGCAGGAGACCTGGGTTCAATCCCTGTGTCAGGAAGATCCCCTGGAGAAGGGAATGGCAACCCACTCCAGTATTCTTGCCTAGAGAATCCCATGGACAGAGGAGTCTGGTGAGCTACAGTCTACCAGATCTCAAAGAGTGAGACATGACTGAAGCGATTTAGCATGCACACAAAACAACATTTAAGAGAAAAATTGTAAGTCTGATAACTTGAAAATTCTATAATCTTATTTTAAAATAAAATTTGAAAAGCACATATAGCTATTTGAAAGTAATTTCTTTTAAACATGAACTTTATGACAATTTATTTTTAAAATACTTTGTTGTGGTTATTTTGTTATTATTTTCTATTACACATGAAAAAGCAGCAATATAAAGTAATGTTTCTAGTGATCCAGATGAATAGACTTTGGGAATATTAATAACACTTCAACTATGACTTGCACTAATACAAACTTTAAAGTTTGTGTCTGAGTCTGAGTGAAAGTCTCTCAGATGTATCCAACTCTTTGCAACCCCATGGACTAAACAGTCCATGGAATTCTCCAGGCCAGAAAACTGGAGTGGGTAGTCTTTCTCTTCTCCAGGGGATCTTCCCAACCCAGAGGTTGAACCCAGGTCTTCAGCATAGCAGGCATATTCTTTACCAACTGAGCTATGAGGGAAGCCCAAAGTTTGTGTAGATTAATATAGCTTCATGTAGTTTAAAAAATATGTTTCTGATGTGTATTCTTCAACTGACTTTTCATATTGAAGCTTCACTTTTTTTTTCTATGCATCACTTAATTGTTATTTCTTAAAATGAAATGCCTTCAGTCATCCTGATCAGGATTACTTCAAATATTTCTCTGTGTTGTAATTAATCTTGGCTTAAAGACAGTTATTGCTAATAACTTTTGTTTCATGTGTTCATTCTATTCTGTGGGTGACACTTTTGTTGTTCTTTTATGTGACATTCTTGATTCCTATTTCTCTTCTTTGAAGGTATATGTACCATCTTTATTATATTATTACTTCCACCAATGGAAAATAAAATAGTTGGAAGGTTTAATGCATACCCTGCACCTTGGTGGCCAATAAATTTTTGGTAGATTTTATTGAATGAAATAGTTTACTTTAAGTCTAGCAGCTGAGTGCTTTGAGGTCTAATTCCTAGAGGATATTTAACTGTAACTCCACAGTGCTAATGTCTTTTAATGTCAATTAGATATTCACTTGTCTACAGAGTGAGAGATTTGGCACAGATTCACTCATTCATCTACTCTACAAATATTTATTGATCACCTAACATGCAAAAAAGTATTTGCAAAGCACTAGCAAAGATGTATAGTGATGAATAACACTTGGTTCATGATTTCAAGGAGCTTAAGAGTCTAAGGAGGAGAGTAAGATACATTTACAAAGTACCTCAATAGAAAATGGAAAGTGACAAATACTCATGAAATGCACATACAGATGAAGTATCATGATTGTTTGGAATAAGGACAAATTGTTTCTAGAGATCTTGAAATAATTTATTTATACATCCCAGGCAATAGTTTTTATTTTTTTACTATATGTCAAGCAGTATTCTAAGCATGACAAACCACCATGATGAAAAAGTAAAGTCCTAGCTCTCAAAGAATTTATACTCTGTTTGGAAAGACTAAAAATAATTAAGAAAACAAATAGTATAATTTCAGAATGTTTCAAATTTTACAAAGAAAAGGAACATTGATAGATAGTGACTAGGTGTTGTAGAGGGCTGCTCTGATTTGGTTGGACAACATAGGCCTCTCAAATGAGGTGTGTTTGAGTTAAGAAGTAGAGGATAGAAAAGGGGCATCTACTTAGAGATTGGAGCCAAAAAATGTTCCCTACAGAGACCATCCAAAGAGAATGAACTCAGTCAGTTTCTTTGTTCAACAAATGCCGAGTAGATACAGATAATTGTCCACTAGAGATAAGTTACAAAGGAAATAGGAGTTAAAATTTTACATCAGGTTTAGGTTTTGGATTTTATTCTCACTGAAACAAGTACCCAATGAAAGTGCTCAAGCAAGAGATTAAATTAATGTTCATGAAAATGTCAACCACAGCCAGGAAAAGACAAACTAAATTAATGCACAGGCAATCAAGAGTTAAGGGAAAGGCCAACTTGAGAAAGAAGGGTAAATATAACAAGAATGCAGACTATTTATTGAATGGTTATGATGTCCATTCCTTTAGTACTATTCCAACCATTTTATCTGTACCTCTCATTCTTACAGCAGTATGGTAAGTGCTATTATTATTTTGTATTTGAAAATTAAGTCATAGATAAGTCATTTTGCCTTGTGCCTTACTTCTGGTAAGAGTTAAAGGTGAAATTTTAACCTAGTTAAAAATCAAACCAGAGACCCTACTGTCAAGCACAATGTTATGTTTCTAGTCCAGAAATATTTAGAACATATCGAGAACATATCTAGAGCTTTATCAACTTGATGATCTTCTGTGATTGTTGAACTCTTAAAGAAAGGTGGATGAAGAAAATACTAATGAATATAGAATACTATAACAATTTAAGAATCCTGATGGATGAAAATATTAATGAATAAAGTGTACTCTAATATAATGTCTATATTGGACAGAATAGGAGGGAAAGCCAGGGAAGATGAAGAGTGGTAGAAAGAGAGCAGATAGAGAAGGAGTTTTCTAGGCAGACAGTGCCATGAACAAAAGTGTACACGTGTGTTCTCAGTCGTGTCCAACTCTTTGTGACCACAGGGATTGTAGCCCACCAGGCCCCTCTGCCCATGTAACTTTCCAGGCAAGAACACTGGAGTGAGCTTCTATTTCTTCTTCCAGAGGATCTTCCTGCCACAGGCATCAAAGACACGATTTGTGTGTCTCCTGCACTGGCAGGCCGATTCTTTACCACTCTGCCACCTGAGATGCCCATGAGCAGGGGTTACATGAGTAGAAAGACAACAGATCGAATGTGTGTCTGCCTGTGGACTTCAAGAGTGCTTCTAGCTTGTCCTTGGGGTCTAGAGCATAGGGGAGGTGAGGAATTACTGATGATTCTTCCAATATAATTCAGACTGAAGGAAAGCACAGAGAAAGCATAGCCCCGTGAGAGAGTATAGAGAGCTTTGCTTTGAGACCAGGCAAACTTTAGCATCATTCTGAACTGCAGATCAAATAAAGGAGAAGAATTTGAGTTTACAAGAAACTGAAGAAAAATAATTTGGCAATATTCTGAAAAATGGGAGAAGTGATGGGACAAATTGAGCTAGGAAAAATTCAGTTTGGGGTAAAAAAAGAAAAAAAAAAAGAAATGTTTCTGTTCTGATAAGAGAGAGGGTTGGGGCGAGAGAGAGAAGCAGGGGGAATGTCCAGGTATTATAAAGCCTCAGCTAACATGTATTGTTCTTACTCTTCCTACGTATTAGTTTATCACAGAAGTGGGACACAAAGCTTTGCCTATTCGACTCTGTCCTCCTCTATACAATTGTGCATTGGATAAACAGATAATCTGTTCAGTAGTGACTGCTTAAGCAAACATGTCCAACCTCCAAATGGCTCACATAAATCAAAACAGGTTGATTTTCACTTTGATGAATATATTGCTACTTTTGATATTAGAAGCTTGAGTCTATCATCATGTTATTTTCAGTTTTAGCAATTCATTTTGGAACTGACAGATTTTTTATGTTTTCTTTAGTAAATGGAGCTTAAATTACTCATCAATATTCATTCAAAGAATGTACAAAAATTGATTTTTTTGCTTTTAATATGTGTTAAGAGACACATATTATCTGGCATATCTGGCTTGCAACGGCTGCCAACTGTCCACATGGCTTTATGGTGGTCATAGGTCATTCTTAAAAAAAAAAAATGTGCCCCAATTCTGTTAGAATAAACAGGGTAAATCTCTGACAGTATGCGGTAAATGAGAAAAAAAATGACCTGAAGAGCAGGCAACTTTATTTGGTGAACTCTATGTAAGGTTTCACTAGAGACTTTGAATTTTCTAAGTGTCAGAGAAATTTCTCTTCAGCATATTCCCAGAGGATGGAGCAGTTTAAACTTAGACTTCACAGCGGCAGTGTCTGCCACAGAACAGGCAGATGTCAGAGCACGTGATGAGACAGGTCAGGCAGCCTGCAGACGAGCATCCCTGATAAAGCTCGGGGAGAGAATAGATGATTTGTTTACAGTGGATAGATTATAAATACATCTGCCACGTTAATCAAGGGCACATAAATGCTTTCTCTGCCAACTGCATAGTCATTTCAATTGGGGTGAAAGAATTACACTGAAAAAATTTTTTTTCAAGTAGTTTTCCTGTCATGATTGCAAAAACTACCCTTGGGTCTACATCACATGTAGGGATATGTTCATATATTTCTGATTTGGCTTTGTAGCAGGTTGTTTATTTTCAAAAGATACTTTAGTCCAAGTTTTGTAGACAACATAATTGGCTCACAGGGTATATGTTCATATTCAGCCATCCCGAGCCTCTGAGCCAACACTTCAAGACTGTGCTGCTGTCATGAGAAGCTTTCATAGAAGAAAAATCATTGAAATAAACAAATTGAAACTGTAAGATTTTGTATATCAGAGCAGGGGCCTATTAAGCTTTAAAAATCACAATCCAAATTTTGCTATTTATATATGTACAGCACTTCTGGTCCCTTTATAGTCCAGGCTACAGGCCAGACTCCAGGTCTGTATTATTTTGTTTGCAAAGTCTCTTGCTCTTTATTTAAAAATTTAATCATTTTCAAAATGTATGGAAATAGAAGATTTCATATATAAAGGTTTCCCTAGTCTTTCAAAAAATCTGCATGCATGGCAAAGTGGGCCCATACTTGGATTGATGACATTTCACAGAAGCTGTCTAGCTTGACACAGTCAAACTGTGAATAGTTCCTGAATAGTAAATTACCTTACCTAGCTGACCCCTACAAGTGTTTGAGGTAGAGAGACCTGGCTCATCTTCTTGACATCTAAAAATTGTCTGACTGGTATGGAAAGCCCACTGGCAAGTGAAACATACAAAAATAGAATTTCCTTAAATGTGTAATTATTAACGTTAGGTACCCTTTTAAGGTTCCTGGTTGCTTTTTGAGTTCCTGATTCCCTTTTAAGGTTGCTCACAGTCCACTCAGTATAATATTCTATCTTTTCCACCCTCTCAAAATCTTGTTCTCATTCCCATTATTCTACCTTACAAAGATTTTGATCTAAATATTTGTGTCGTTTTCTCTGTGTAGAAAGAGTAACAAAGAAAGACTAATATAAGGGAAGAGCTTTAGTTTATTAACATATATTAATCACATATGACTTTTTCAATGTGACCGCTTATCCTTCTATCTGTAGGTTTATATCTATCCAACATAAAGTTAAACACGTATCAGTTAAATGTGTGAGAATTTGGAGACTGAACAATCTGATTCCCACTACTCTGATATTTTTCACCCTTGATTTTCAATCCAAAATGAGTCCATCTTTAAATTGAAGGTGAAATACTAATATAATTCAAAATAAAAGCCAAAACAAGTCATATGAAATACAATTTATATATGATATAGTTTATATATAATAAAATGCTTGCTATATTTTTAACATATGCATTTTATTTATCACTATATATTCATATATATTTCACTTCATTTCAGTTAAGTTGCTCAGTTGTGTCCGACTCTTTGTGACCCTAAGTATCGCAACACACCAGGCTGCCTGTCCATCACCAACTCCTGGAGTTTACTCAAACTCATGTCCACTGAGTCAGTGATGCCATCCAACCATCTCATCATCTGCTGTCCCCTTCTCCTCCTGCCTTCAATCTTTCCCAGCATCAGGGTCTTTTCCAATGGGTCAATTCTTCGCATCAGGTGGCCAAAGTATTGGAGGTTCATCTTCAGCATCAGTTCTTACAATGAATATTCAGGACAGATTTCCTTTAGGATGGATTGGTTGGATCTCCTTGCTGTCCAAGGGAGTCTTCTCCAATGCCACAGTTCAAAAGCATCAATTCTTTGGTGCTCAGCTTTCTTTCTTTTTTTTTTTTTAATTTTTTTTTTTAGTAAGACTATTTTATTTAAAAAATTTTCAAAATATAAAAATAATAAACATTATGGGTATTAACAAACAAAACAACATAATTCAACTATAAATAATAAAAAATGTTGACAACCCCATAGAAACACGTAATACTATAAACATTCTAGGCATACAAGAGTAGTTTTCTAGTTCAAGTTCAGCTTTCTTTGTAGTCCAACTCTCACATCCATACATGACTACTGGAAAAATCCTAGCTTTGACTAAATGGACCTTTATTGGCAAAGTAATGTCTCTGCTATAATATGTGGTCTAGGTTTGTCAAAGCTTTTCTTGCAAGGAGCAAGCATCTTTTAATCTCATGGCTGCAGTCACCATCTGCAGTGATTTTGGAACCCCCCAAAATAAAGTATCTCACTGTTTCCATTGTTTTCCCATCTATTTGCCACAAAGTGATGGGACCAGATGCCACGATCTTAGTTTCTGAATGTGGAGTTTTAAGCCAACGTTTTCACTCTCCTCTTTCACTCTCATCAAGAGGCTCTTTAATTCTTCTTCACTTTCTGCCAAAAGGGTGGTGACATCTGCATATCTGAGGTTATTGATATTTCTCCCAGCAATCTTGATTCCAGCTTGTGCTTCATGCATCCCAGCATTTCTCATGATGTACCTTTCATATAAGTTAAATAGGCAGGGTGACAATATTCAGTCTTGACATACTCCTTTTCCTATTTGGAACCAGTCTGTTGTTCCATGTCCAGTTCTAACTGTTGCTTCCTGACCTGCACATAGATTTCTCAGGAGGCAGGTCAGGTGGTCTGATATTCCCATCACTTGGAGAATTTTCCACAGTTTGTTGTAATCCACACAGTCAAAGGCTTTGGCATAGTCAATAAAGCAGAAGTAGATGTTTTTCTGGAACTCTCTTGGCTTTTTGATAATCCAACAAATGTTGGCAATTATATCTCTAGTTTCTATGCCTTCTCTAAATCCAGCTTGAACATCCAGAAGTTCACAGTTGACGTACTGTTGAAGTCTGGCTTGGAGAATTTTGAGCATTACTTTGCTAGTGTGTGAGATGAGTACAATTGTGCTGTAGTTTTAGCATTCTTTGGCGCTGCCTTTCTTTGGGATTGGAATGAAAGCTGACTTTTCTAGTCCTATGGCCATTGCTGAGTTTTCCAAATTTGCTGGCATATTGAGTGTGACACTTTCACAGCATCATCTTTTAGGATTTGAAATAGCTCAGCTGGAATTCCATCACCTCCTCCATCTTTGTTCATTGTGATGCTTTCCCTAAGGCTCACTTGACTTCACATTCCAGCATGCCTGGTTCTAAGTGAGTGATCACACCAAACTTATATGTATTTAGATTGTTTTTACCTGTACTCGGAAGAACACAGGTTATCTTAATAAAGCAAACCAGACATTCATATTGCTTCTCCTCTCCTCCCTTTTCTTCCAAACTGTCGATTTTATCATTAAGGCAGCGGGAAATCATATTAAAAATCACAAGCAGGGGATGAAATGTCTGTATCTTAAGCATAAAAAGATCGATCTCAAACGTTATCAATATTCCCTGGAGTGGCAGAAAATCAGGCATCAAGCCCAGTTAAGGGGGTCTCACAGTAAATATACTGAAGATCATGAGAACTGCTTTTTATTGCATGCTCCTCTTTTCTGTACTTTCTGGACTATCAATCCTTGACTTGTTCCATTGTCTCTTCATGCTCTTGCCTTGCATTTCTACCTTTTAGAAATGAACTGTTTGAAATGTGTAAAGGAAAATTCTTATTATAAAGGATTATTGTCATGTAAATTTGTATAAAATCAGTGACTATGCAAACTTTACCAAATCTTATTTGCCTCTTTTTGGCCCATTCTTCCAAACTTCTCTTGCTCCACTACAACCTATTTCCTAGGTAAATTGAACTACTTGTGATTTTTAGAATGTGCACTGTTGTGGTTTTTTTTTTTTTTTTTTCCTCCAGCTCCAGTTTTGTTTTTTTCTTTTGGGAAAGTTCATGTTCATTGGTAATTGTATTTTTTGACAGTTCTGCTCAGTATTTTTATGTATTTGCTATCCATCCATCCATTTCATAAAAGTTTTGTATGTTATGTCTGTGGTATAATAAGTAATAACTCATCATATAACATTTAAAATGTTTTCTTAAATGATGCCATTTGCCTTAATGAACATTTTAATATAAAGCTATAATTATTCTGGGGCTTATTTTAGCCTTTTAGATTTAAGAAAATAAACACAAACAAATTAACCTATGTAACAATATTTTCAAAACCTATGCATAAAACAGTTATTGGCCTGAAGTTAGAAAATGGAAGGATCTTTAGTTAAGTACTACACACATTTCCTTCAGAGTTTGTATCCTTTAAATTGATTTTGGGTGTACAGGTCAGTACATGATATGCATGGTAAGCTGGTATTAAAATATGAGCAATAAAAACTTACTGACTGTGGTATTAGCTGATATGTCAAGTCAAGACTCTCCATAAGTAATGACTTTGGAAGAAAGTTTTTAAAAAATGTAGAAGGGAAGTTATCTACTAGCATGCAATAACATACTTTACAGAAAAATTTCTTTATAACAGTAAAAATACAAAATATTCTAAGTCAATGGCTAAGCCCTAGGTTAGCATCAAGATGGGACTGTGAATTAGATTCACCACTGCAAATTTTAAATGGAAGTAATTCCTTGGCTGTGAACAGGATATTTAAAAACAATAGAAGATATAATCTTAGACTATGATTTCTTTTTGAGATTCATTTTTTCCAAATATGTTACTGCCTGCACACTGTTCAGGCTATCTGTTCTGCACTTACAAATATTATGTCCAGCGTTAGAGATAAAAAGGAATCCATAACATTCTTTGCCCTTAATAAAAGGCATATATTATCCCCATATAAGATAAGTCTTTTTTCAGGTTTGGTGGTTTGCATGACATACAAATTGAAGCAATGATACAACTTCTTATGAAGTAACTTGTTAATTCCTCTTTTCCATTTTTCTTTGTTATGTGCGTCTATTTTAAAACTAAGTTTCATCAATTGCATCTAGGTAGTGAGTTTTAATCTCTCAATTTATTTCACTTGAACATAAGATTCTAGAGTTAAGAAAATGATTTCTATGTTTCAGTTCGCAGCTACCTTGGGAAATGGTAGTTATGTTTATTTGTAGCTTATTGTTTTTGGTATTCTACTCTGAAAGCAAATTGCAGTCTTTCTTCACTCAGGCACCATCATTTTCTGCAGAGTTAGGAAAGTTCATCCATATTTCCATAGGATGGGACTTATAATAATTTTCTTGAAATAGCTATTTCATTTCAAATATGATGTTCATATATTTATTTAGGCTACTGTAATAACAACAATTGTAACTGTTCATTTATATTAAAAACATTCAAATGTTCCCTCCACAAAGAAAAAAAAAGGTTAATTTAGGAACATTTGATTCAAATTCAGATACTCTATCATCATAATAGCTCATATTATTTCATAATAATAAGGCTCTTTAATACTTCGACTATTCAAAAATACTGAGATTATAGTAAAATTTTAGTTAATATATAAGGTTTGTGTTGTGCTGTGTTTAATCACTCAGTCATATCTGACTCCTTGAGACTCCATGGTCTGTAGCCTGCCAGGCTCCTCTGTCCCTGGAATTCTCCAGGCAAGAATACTGGAGTGGGTTGCCATCCTCTTCCAGGGGATCTTCCTAACCCAGGTATTGAACCCAACTCTCCTGCATTGCAGGCAGATTCTTTACAGTCTGAGCCACCAGGAAAGCCCAAAATATAAGGTATTTCCATATATATATATTTATATGTTTATTTTGAAACTGATTTATTACAAATTTTGTATTTTA
This sequence comes from Odocoileus virginianus, assembly GCF_023699985.2. Lineage (NCBI taxonomy): Eukaryota > Metazoa > Chordata > Mammalia > Artiodactyla > Cervidae > Odocoileus > Odocoileus virginianus. The sequence continues at coordinate 30,494,383 of NC_069698.1, read as the reverse complement.
CGATTTACCTTAAGGGAAAACAAGATATATGTTAATTAACATATATATTAATATATGTTAACAAGATATATGTTAAGATATATGTAATTTCCATTTCTTAATGCAAGATAATTATAGCTGTAATTTTTACTGCTATGCTAGACAGTGCATCCAAGATGAAACATTAAAATTCCATTAATGGAATCTTGGCTATGTTAGCCCGTGTCAGTTAAGTAATTAAGCCTGTAAACTTAAAGTTATATGCCTCACCTACCTTGTTCCTTTTCCACTGTATTCCCTCTCATTGGCTTTCTACTCCTCCACTGAAGTAGGGACCCAGGTCTGTCTCACTTCCTCTCTAAATGATTACCATTTACTTTGACAAAATTCTTGTCTTGATCCTCCTTTTCATCCAACTTCTTCCGTGTGCTACTGCTGAATTAATGCATTAAAAAATCACATCTGAATTAAAATTTCTAAGGCCCGTATGTGTTCTGTATGATATTTAATACCTATACTCTAAAATCTGACAAAGAACACAGGCAGTGAGGTTTGTCTCTGAAATTAATTTTAGTTGTTATTTTGTTAACATGGACCACATAGAAAAAATAAGGATAATAAAAATTATCTAGATTCAACTAACTAGTCCATGCAAATTCTTTAGCATGCTACCAAATAAACAGCAAATAATTTATAATAGTTATAATGATATTATAAATATTAAATATTATTATCTTTTTGCATATTGATCCAGTTGTAGTTTCTCATTGTTAATGATGGACCAGATGTTTTCTAATGATTTAACAGGATGCATATATCTGCCTATTGATTTCAATTCACAACAGTTTCTAATCCCAGTTGATGACTAATGGCTGCCTCTTCTATTTTGTTGAAAATGATTTTGAGACTGAATCTGGATATGAGTGTATTATGAGTTTAGTAATGTCTATAATGCACTAATAATATGTATTCCACATATGTGATATACCTGTAGTAAATATATTTGTTTAAAATGGAAAAGAAAAACATAAACTTATATACCATTTCTCTGGTTTGAAACAATTTTTTAAATATCCATTCTTCTTCCAATTGAAAATTTCATAACATTTTTGCTTCATAGTTTGTTTGCTTTCTATCTAATAGAGCATTTTATTATAAGAATAATAATAATAGTGAAGAAACATTTTTTTTTGAAAATAAAAAATTATAGTGCTGCAACTCTATGGATCTCTTAGGAAGATAGTAGATTTCAAGTTTATTTAAGCACTGTAAGTAAATAAGCAATATATATATAATATATATATATATATATCTCTATCTCTGAGCACTTGTACTCAGGGCTAATTGTACTAGATGTTTTATTTACAATATTTAATTTTTTCATAGATGATAATGGACATGTTTAATAAGATTTTCCTTTTCTGTACATATGCTTAAGTATTAAGAATATCCTTGGCATTAATGATGTAAATTAGCAAGTTAGAAAATTGATTTATCTTTTTGGCTGCATTATTGCAGTTGCTTCAAAGAAAGTAGGATTATTTGGATGACAATCTACTGGGTATACTCAATTTTGCTTTAGCTGTTTTTAGTTTTTTCTACAGGTCTGTACTGTGGCATAGAAATTAGTTTTTGTTCATAAACAGTGAATAGTGAACTTTAAAAAGTCATTAATTATATACAGTATAGATACCTATATAAATTATTTTATTTTAAGGGAGATAGGATAGATATTAATAACTCAATTAAAATCCTATTAAATTGATATATGTATTATTTCCTTAAGTATTTTTTAAAAAACAGAAATCATGACTAAATATATATTGAACTGATTTCAAAACATCTGATAAAATATTAGCTCTCAAAAAAATATATTAGCTCTCTTTGTACATTTTATTACAGAAGGATTGTTTATGACTTCAAAGCTTGAGTAACTTCTAGAAAACTATAAATGAAGCAACAATTGTCAGTTTTTTCTTATCATGAAACAATAAAGAGCAATCCACTTTATGTTTTATAGAAGATAGGTAAACTCAAATTACTAGAACACTGGAGTAAAATGTATGATAACCAGGTACAAGTTAAATCTATGAAGTTCAGTTTTTTATGTCAGTTGAGATAAAAATCATCTCAAATAAACTAAATTTTGATGATCTTCACACAAAGTTGTCTTGCTTGAAGTAGCTTAGTGTAGACATTGAACTGCTACCCAAGTCTTGCTAAACTATTGGGAAGAATAATGTTTTAAGGCTGAATTCAGTTTAGTATAGAAACAAGGATCAGCTTAACTGTAATTTTTTAGGTACAAAATTTGGACATGAGGATGTAGGTGCTTTAGGAAGCTCCCCTGAGCTGACAACTTAAATGGGGCCTGTCAAGTGTCATACAGTTATTGTTCTACACTAACAGTAAAATGCCATGTTTCCTAGACCTCGAGTCTTACTGAGTATCAAAATCACCAGGGGAGCTTGTTAAAAATAAGATGTCCAGGCTCCATCCCAGACCTATTAAATAAGAATCTCTGGTAAAAAACCTAAGGACCTCTTATGGTTTAAGTAGACCTAGTGGTTTTGAAGTTGTATTAGAACTTCTTTAACTATAAGTTCCTCGTTGAAGTAAGGAAGTATCTCTATCTTAGAAATTGTCATAGTTAGGATGAATACGTTTATTTGAAAAATGTATTTTTATAAACAAAGTTACAGCATAAAAAATTTGAAAATTTCAGAGTATATGGTACCAAATAATAGAAGGACAGTTTACAGAGGGGAGGGGAGAGGGTTAAATAATCTTCGTGATAAAATTTATTAGATTTTTGAAATCTTTGTAGCACCTTTGTTATAATGAGTTTTGATCTATTCCTATTTGATATTTCATGTTTATTAGAGATAAAACTCTTTAAAGTAAAAGATATATGCCCTTGTCTTAAAACTATGGAAGATTGGAGAAGAAGGGATAATATGACTGGCTTAGTTAGAAAGTAACATGAGGGAGAAATGTCCCTGAAATCTCATGGCTTACAGAAGGAAATGGAGTGAAGCTGGGTGAGCCAGCTCTGGGTGGGGGAGCATATCTGAGTCTTTAAGGTTCGTGTCAGTTCTTCAGCATCAATCTTACTTTGTTATTTTGTTCACCTAGCAATATGGTGTCAGGTTTCACTTGTATTTTTATTATATAGCAGGCAGTTGTGAAATTTTGATGATATGTGTGAATTTCCTAACAGGGATACAAGTAGACAAGGGATATATAGGAGAAGAAAAGTGGAAAATTAAAGCTATTTAGTCTAGAAGATTGACCTAAATTAATAATCTGTTCAATTATTATATTATTGCATGCAAGAGAATTTCAAGATATGTCACTAACATCTGGAAGTATATAATTGAAAAGGTGAATTTATACACAAGACAATAATAAACTTTACCAAGCCATATTTAATTACATCATTATACTTGAAATGCAGATAAAAATGGAGAAATTCAAAGGTGAGATAAATCAATGAATGTTGGAGTAATTGGCAAGAGTCTCATTGTATTTAAATAAGTAAAATATGAATAGGCAGAAGTTTAAAGAGAGGTATTCAGATGAGAGGAACCATATGCACACGTGATGAAAATGAGACTAGTCCAGGAGTTACCTAGTCCAAGCTCATACTGCTCACTTCACAGTCAGTAACTTGAGAGATGAGTTGTTGGGGCAAGGAATAGTGACTTTATTGGGAAAGCCAGTAGACCAAGAAGATGGTGGACTGGTGTCCCCAAAACCCATCTTGCCAGTGTTTGCATGCCAGTTTATTTAATAGAACAAAGATGGGGAGGTGAAGAGGTAAAATAAAAAAGATGGTGAGTTGATACAAATATTTCCTAGTCCCTGCCAGACTCCTGAGAGGATGTGTTGATTTCTTCTTTCTTGCAGCCATTCACAGTTGGACTTAGTCGGGATGTTTCTTGTGAGCTAAAATAAAGGTATTTTTTAGCTTAAAGCTCAGGCGTGGGAGGTAGGATTCCTTCCCAGTGATGGGACATTATGTTTACTCTAAGCTATAGGAGATATCCATCTAGTGGAGAAGGAAATGGCAACCCACTCCAGTATTTTTGCCTGGAGAATCCCAGGGACAGAGGAGCCTGGTGGGCTGCCGTCTATGGGGTCGCACAGAGTCGGACACGACTGAAGCGACTTAGCAGCAGCAGTATCTAGTGCTTAACTTGTAGCAAAAGCAATAGAATACAAAGTTTAAAATAAAAGAAATAGATGCAATATGGAGTCAAATTTTTTCTTCCCTATTATACAGTATGTTGTGGCTGATAAAGGGTGAGATTGTGTGAGCAAATGTTAAGTTGTAATTTTTTAGATGGTAAAGTCAACTCACACAAATTGGGTACTAAAGTCAATATTATATAAGGCTAAAATCTCTTATCATCAAAATTGGCCTTAAAATCAGCTAAATGACACATAAAGAACACCTTATATTGTTTTTAACAGATAAATCTGTAAGAGTATTTTGATCATGTAAATACACAGTGTATACAGCAATACCCAGTCATGTTGGGGACATAGAAAAAATATAACATTTAAAGTATATCATAGAGAGATAGAAGGTAAATGGAAAAAAAATAGATGCAAATGTTCTTACAACTTATTTTCTATTTGTTAAAGATACAAAGATGCAAATTGTCTTGAGAAGAGAAAGAAAGGAAATTAACATATGCGTATATTATGTGCCTGATGCTTTGTTAGTTTCTCTGTAAGTGGATCATCTATTCTTCATAATAGTACCTTAGAAAGAACTCTTGGAGAGGGGGGAATCGTTATCATTATTTTATGCATAAGACTACATAACATTACAAAGATTAAGCGGTTCACCTAGTTGTTGAATATGGAACTGAATCTGAAACTAAGGTTTCTAGAATTTCAAAATCCTGCTAAGTTATGACACTACATTCCTTTTCTAGCACCAAGCAGAGCTTTCAACATATTATTAAATGAAAGACACCAGAGATTTCTGAACAATGTAATGACATAATGACAATGCCTTTTAAAATGAGATCAGTAAAATAGGTCAGAGTGGAAAAAAGAAATGCAAAATGCCATATATGAAGTGATAAAACCTTTTCTTGTGATAATAACAGTAAGTATTGGGAAGTATCTGGCTTTTCCAAGGAATACTGATGGACGGTCAAGTGAATCAGCTGATAACTTCTAACTCTGAATCTCTCTGTTACCTGGTTGGCTTGCACTGTGAGACCCAGACCAGCAATCTTGGTCCTTGAGATAGCAAGGAAAAATTTGCAAACTGTCACTTCAGGCCTAAATGCAAAGCAAAGTTTATTAAAGCATAGATAAGCTCTCAGAGGGAGAGTGAGTGGTTTCTGTGATGTGAAACCAGCCTCCCGTACAGGTTTAAGGGTGTTTCTAAGGAGTTGTTCTGTGAGGAGGCTGGTGTGATCATGGGTTAGTGATAGGTCATGGGTGAGTGGTAGGGGATTGCTATTTGATTGACTGTCCTGAGTTCTGTAACAGTTCATTGTTGCATAAGCCCCTACCCTTTGTTCATGAACAGAAAGCCGTAGTGGGAGGCCAAAACCACCTTGATGGAAAAAAATCCAGTTTTCTGATCTTATTTTATTTATCCACCAGCTTATTTATTTCAGTATTTTCATTTCTCTTGATTAATTAATAGTAGGAGAGACTCAAGTTGTCTAGTGACAATACAGTTTTAAATTATTGTGCAGTGATTTGTACACATAGCATAATCAGATCACAACCAGTGGTAACAAAATTTGAGCAAGAATGAATTCACTTGAAAATTAACTTCATTCCATAACCTCAAGGGTGTGAGAAATGGTCAAATGGATTTTAGGTCTAGTGTAGCACCATTTTTTATATAAAAGATCATTTACCTTTAAAATAAAAAGGCACATGACTTAGCCAGCAAAATCAAGCTTATTCAAGATTAACAGAGGAATTGCAATTTGGGATATGCAAACTATGGTGAACCATAAGCAAGTCTGGAGAACAAATGAGAGGGGTGTTCTTTTAGGAGGAAGTTGGGAGGAGCTGTTTTGAAAGAAGGTTCATGAGAGGAGAGTGAGGGTTCTGCGGCTGAGTTGCAGGGATTTCTCATTGGCTGTCTTGTTACTGAACAAAAAGAAAATTGTGCTTCCTGATGGAGTATGCAAAGTGAGCTGCTAAGAGTACTACATGCCTGAGAGTTCCCTTTTTTGAATTTTCTGACCCCATTTTGAACAAGGTTTTCCTTCATTCATTTTCAGAGGATATACTTAATTTTGGAAGTATCATACTAATTATAAAAGACTAAGAACTTGAAAACAGACTTTCATTATCATGCTGCGGCTTAGCTGGTACCCATGGTACCGTAAGAACTAACAAGAAATTTGTACTGGAAACACACACCAAAATACCTAAAATCAAATATAAAATTATATTGAATCACTATCCCCAGGATCTCTAGACACTTATTGAACTAGGAAAATCAGGCTAAGTTTCAATACCTGTTTTCATTTCTGCCACTGAGATAGTGAAATTAATATTTGTAGATTCTCTCCTTCCTCAATGGTGAAACATATGAAAGTGCCCAGCCACAAAAAAAGGAAAGCCATCTAGAATGCAAAAAAAAGATCTTTGGATGGAACAGAATATATAAGTTATAAGTACAGTGATATAAGTTATCACCTTAGCTAACTGCAGAGAATTAAAATGAGTTTGCCAAAAATTGTATAGTTAGCATGCAAGCTGAAATACAATTACTTCAAAGAAATCTACAGTATAGAGAAATTTCTTTAAAACAAGCTTTTTCTATTTGCTTAAAAAATCTGTAATTATTTTCAGAACAATGTCTGAGATAACAAGCTATTAAGTATTATGGTAAGATATTGAAATGATTCATCACAAATTTGATGCATCTTTTAAAAGACAATATCAATCTTAGTGTGAAGTAAAAAATATAACTTATTTAAAAACATATCTATTATATTTTGCTATTTGTGAAATCAAGTTTATTAGACTTATTTGTATTTACCATAATTGTAACTGAAAAGAAAAAGGAAAGGAAAATGAAGTCGCTCAGTTGTGTCTGATTCTTTGCGACCCCATGGACTGTAACTTACCAGGCTCCTCCATTCATGGGATTCTCCAGGCAAGAATACTGGAGTGGGTTGCCATTTCCTTCTCCAGGAGGTCTTCCCAACCCAGGGATTGAACCCAGGTCTCCTGTGTTGTAGGCAGACGCTCTACCATCTGAGCCACCAGGGAAGTCTTATTTGTATTTACCATAATTGTAACTGAAGTGCTATCAATTTCTAAATTAAATTTTAAAAAATAAGTGATTTATGATTCCCAGATATGAATCATACAAAAGAGGTCTACCAGAAGTTTCCAACCCTTGACTACCAGTTTTCTTCTCTGTTCAAGCATTTATTTATTATGAAGGTAGGCATACACAAGGGAGACATTAATTATATACACTAAGATCTCTGGTTCTTCTGTGGACACATGAGAGATTATGCTTGCTCACCTTCTTGAGTTTTGGTATCACCATGAGGTTTGCACTGATCAATAAAAGGTGAACAGAGATATTTTTATGCTGGTCTCTTCTCCTCCACTACTAAAGTGGTCCTGTGACATCTCTTCCTGTAAAGTGCAAAGCTGTTATCACCAACAATTTGTGTGGTCTCATGGGCCCATGGGCAGCTTTGCAGAAGCAAGAAATAAACCTTGATATTTTAAGTCTTTCAAGACACTGAGTGTGGGGAATGTTGGTTATTGCAGTTAGTTTGAATGATATACTATTCAATCTCTAGTGACTATTCTAATTGAAGATACTAGGCCTTGAGCCCATTGAAAGTGCGTAAAGTCTATTTTAAAATCATTTTCCCATCCTCAACACCTAGTATATACCTGCACTGTGGAAGGTTATTGGTGAGTGAAAAAAAAACTTAATCAGTGATCAGTTATAATACATGATATAGATTGACAGCCTCTTAAAAGAAGGCAATGAAAGTGATACAAAATTAAATAAAGATAAGCAATTAACAATAAGAGTTGAACTGTATGGCTGTCTTACAAGTATCAAGTGCTATTCTACATGCCTCTCATACATTTCTGTATTTAGTCCTCACATTACATTTATGATACAGATGTCAGCATTATCCATATTTGACATATGAAGAAATAAAATAAAAATTTTACCCAGGAACTATAAGAATAAAAATATCACAAAACCACTCAACATTATTATGAATCTAAATACAATGAAAAAATTTGCCAGATCCTAGTGTACTAGGGTAAGCTGGTAGAATCTTTTAAATGTCCTCCTTAATACAACTTAAATAATTAAAATAAGTGAAATAATTATGCCCTAAAATATAAGGGAAATTTTTAAGAAATATTTATATGAATTCCTTGAAGGCAGTACCACAATTTGATCACTATGTGTGTGTGTGGGGGGGTGGATTTCTGAGTTTTGAGATTAATGGTAAAAAGATACTCATGCTTGAGTAAAAAAATACTTTGTTTCCCTGAAAGGCAAAGAATACTGAGCTAAATGGACATAACCTCTCTCTTCAAATAACACTTATGTGCTCAGAACAATTTTTATTTCTTTTCACCTGTGATTTTTCTTATTTATCCATGCTTGCCTAGACTTGTCAAGTACATATTTATTTAAAACCTGACCTGGTCTTCGTTTTAATTACTTCTTCAGTTAAAGGTGTTGAATCACAATTATCCATCTCGTGTCCCCAGTGGTAAATGCTGGGCTTCCATATGTTGATCTGCGCACTTAACTAGGCAATTCAGTAGAAGCTGATGCTTGAAGCCATTTTTGTAATTGTGCATTCGGGCATGGCAACTGTTTTGCCTTCCTGTTAAAATCACATATTCTCTTTTACTTGCATCTTTTCAGGTCCTATCACTACTGTAACAAATCACCATACACTTGGAGGCTTATTCAACACAAATTTATTATATTACAATTCTGTAAATCACAAGTTTGGTGCAGGTCTCATCCAACCAAAATCTTGCTGTCAGCTAGTTGTGTTCCTTTTTGAAGGCTCTAGAAAAAAATCCATTTTCTGTTTATATGGATTTCTGGCACAATTCAATTCCTTAGGATTATAGGATCAAGGTCTCTTTAATAGTCATGGTTTTTCAGGTGAATAGAAACAATAGGAGATAGATAGATTAATTATTAGGGATTGGCTCCTGTGATCACAGAACTGAAAATATTAGCAAGCTGGAGGTCTGAGAAAGCTGATGGCGTAGTTACAGTCCAAACTCAAAGTCTTGAGAATCAGGGAAACCAATGGTATAAATCCTGGTTTGAATCAGAGTGCCTAAGTATCAGAAGTTCCAGTGTTTGATGGTTGATGTCAAGAGAGGATGGGTGTCCCAGCTCAAGAACAGAGAGCAGATCTGTCAGTCCTCTGCTGTTTTTGCTCTGTAATTCAGGCACCCAAGGAATTGGTGACCTACCTACATTGGTGAGCTCTATCTTCTTTACTCAGTCTGTGGATTCAGATTCTAATCTCTTCCAGAAAGTGTCACCCAGACATCCAGGAAGAAAGTTTTACCCAGGGTTTGAGCCTCCCTTAGTTCAGACATATTGACACATAAAGTTAAGCATCCCTGTGTGGAGTTTTGAGCCTACGATAAACTGCAAGCTATTAGCTGCTTTTAGAGGCCCCTACATTCCTGGTCTCTTCCCTACATCTTCAGATTCCAACATCAAGTCCTCTTCAATTTTTAATTCTCTGACACATGTTTCTTCCATCTTCTTCCACTTTAAAGTCAGGTGTGATTAGACTGAGCCCACCAAGAAAATCCATCTGTGATCACATCTATAAAGTCTCTCTTGCCATGTACAAGAATGCACTTATAGGTTGGGAGAATTTGTTGTGGATGTCTTTGGTAGGCCATAATTCAGCCTATGAGAGCTAATGAGAGTTTATTTCTTAGAAGTGTTTAGACTTGAGAGCTTACATCAGATTTAAGAGTATCTCAAGAGAAGATTATTCAGCAGTGTTTTCAGATAGTGCTTTTTTGTTATTTATTATGTTGCCAATGAAAAATTTCTTTCCATTCTTTTCTGTACAAGTGGAAATTAGATCATAGCAGGGTGTCTCTTTAATTTTTGATTCAACAAAATCAGTATATTATAGATATTTGCAGTAATTGAAATGGAAAAATCATTTTGATATTATTATCAAATTATCTATTTTAAAAATTGTTGACAAGGAGAAACACTCATCTTTCTTTCTTCCAGATTATAAATTAGAAACAGAATTCTTAGAGCAGTTGCTAATTTCAGTAGAATTTCAAAAAGCTATTCCAGAGTGAAATGCTCAGGAACCTCTCCATCTCCTGCAACTACAATCTTCACTCCATTGCATAGGGACTTTTTCAGGCTATTGCTTCAAGATGTGACTCAAAGACCATGATCATCAGAACCTCCTTCAGATTTGGTTAAATGATACACACCTTCCTGGACCAGAGTCTTTGTTGCACAGTTCTTGTATGAATCAGGAAGTATCAGATATCAGGTGATGGCAATGTATACTGATATTTGAGAGCTATGCCTTTCTCCTTTCATATATATACTTATTTTGAATATTAAATATTTCCATTATTTTTTTCTATGGAAATCTATATGTTATGTTATGTTATTAAGGTTTATTCTCAATAAATAATGTTACTCCAAATGAAAGATTTATTAGAAATGATTGAAATACATCAGAAAGTTTTAGGTGACAAGATCTCTGACTAGGAGGAGTTGAAAGATCTGGGTTTAAATCCTGACTCTACCACTCCCTAGATCTATCTATCTATCTCTCCATATATTTATAGATAGATAGATAGATAGATAGATAGATAGATAGATTTAACCTCTGTTGGCTTCAGGCAAGTAACTTTTAGAAATCATGGTCTACACCTCTTGTTTGTGAATCAATTTGTTGAAAGTTTTATCTGTGTTACACAAGAGGAAGAGAATGCAAGAAATTCCATAAAGACCATATCAACTGGTTGGGAAAATCACACTCATATAAAAAAACTTGGTTACATGAGAAATAACAACACGGGATCAATTTTGCATTTATCATATATAGTTTAAGTGTGATTGGAGGTTAAAGAAGGGAGAGATCATTGAGAATTTAATGAATTGTGTTAGATCCAGGGAAGTAAGCTTTGAGCTAAGTCTTGGAAGATGTGTAGAGATTGCATAGTTGAGAGGAAAGCAGTTAATATGGAAGGATTACATGAAGCATAAGAAAATCCCAAGAAAAATCATAGAAAGGAGAAAATATCTTCATGTGGTCTTACTATAGTAATATCTCTGACCTAAGCTGGAATGATTGGTAGTTAAGAAGTTTGAAAGCTTAGGGGAACCAAATACGACATAATCTTGCAAACTAAGATGGGTAGGTTGAATCAATTTTGTTAATACTAGAAAACTATTTTATTTATAGTTGCAGAAGCAACATAAAGCTATAGTGTTAGGCACCCATCTTTTTTAAGAGGAAATAAGGAGGGATAAATTAGGAGTTTGAGATTAACAGATACATACTACCACACTACTATATATAAAGTAGATAAACAGTAAGGACCCACTGTATAGAACAGGAAACCATATTCAGTATTTTATAATAACCTATAATGGAAAATAAAAATGAATACATTTGTATGAAAGTGAAAGTCACTCAGTCATGTCTGACTCTTTACAACCCTATAGATTATACAGTCCAAGGAATTCTCCAGGCCACAATACTGGAGTGGGTAGCATTTCCCTTCTCCAGGGGATCTTCCCAATGCAGGGATTGAACCCAGGTCTCCCACATTGCAGGTGAATTCTTTACCAGCTCAGCCACCAGAGAAGCCCAATAATACTGGAGTGGGTAGCCTTTCTCTTCTCCATTGGATCTTCCCAACCCAGGAATTGAACCAGGGTTTCCTGAATTGCAGGTGGATTCTTTACCAGCTGAGCTACTAGGGAAGCCCTACATATGTATGTATGTATATAAAACTGAATCACTTTACTGGACACCTAAAAGTAACACAATATTGTAAATCAACTCTATGTCAATGTGAAAAAAGGATTGTTATAGAAATGCATGCATAATGAGTCGAGAGAGAATGACTATCTCAGTACTTAATGGTAAAAGAAATTGAAGAAATTAGTTGAAGAATTAAAGATGGCTTTAAAACTCCTAACATAGAAAACTGAGAAAATTGGAAATATTAGAAGACAACACAGAATTTGAATGGTTTGATTTTGAACATGCTAAATGTAATATAGCCAAACCAATCAATCCTAAAGGAAATCAACACTGAATATTAATTGAAAGGACTGATGCTGATGTTGAAGTTCCAATACTCTGGCTACCTGATATGAAGAAACAACTCAATTGCAAAAGACCCTGATGCTGGGAAAGATTGAATGCAAGAGGAGAAGGAGGTGGTAGAGGAAGAGATGGTGAGATAATGTCACTGGACTCATTGGACATGAATTTGAGCAAACTCCAAGAGATAGTGAAGGACAGGGAAGCCTGGAATGCTGCAGGTCATGGGGTTGCAAAGAGTTGAACATGATTTAATGACTAAACAGCCACAACATATAAAATGATAGTGATATATGAAGCATATTCTGTCTTTATTGAAGAATAATGGAATACTCCCATATGTGATAAGCTACAATAGTCATTGGAGTAGAATTTAAAATGACTGCATTTGGCACCCTTCCTGGATCTTTCACTTTGGCAGGAATGAAGTAGGTAGTAATCAACTGCTGATAATGACAAATGTTAAAAGAAATCTAAGTGGTAAGATGAATGAAAGAGAAAATATACTTTAGGAAGAGCTAATGAGGAAGGCCTCTTTGAGGAGGTGATAGCTGTGTATAGATTTGAATAATGATGAGAAGTGAGCCTTGAAAACATTCCAGGCAGATGTTACTTAGCACTTAAAGGTTCTGATATGAGGACAAAGTTGCTTGTTCCAGGAAGAGCAAAGTCAATGTGGCTGAAGGGTAGAGAGTACGTGGTTCAAGATGAAGTCAGAGAAAGTCTGGGCTCAATAAATGTTTATTGTATTAGTACATGATTCATCTTAGATATATACAATTTTTGAATGTATAAAGAATTGGAATGTAGTTTAGTTAAATTCCTTTATTTGGCAAATGAAGATTCTGAAGTTCAGATATCTAAGAAATGCACACAAATTTACACTGAAGTGTTGACTAAATTTCAAAGTGCTAGTAATCAGTCCACTGTTCTGATATTTTACAATGTCTTCTAAACTATGTTCTTTGCTCAAAAGCAGCAGTTATTGCTTCATCTAGGTATCTGAAATGATCATTAGAATTGCAATTGTGAAGATTGGAAAACATGCTTTTCTTGGCTCTAATTCTTGTGTTCATCTTTTTCTATTTGCTTTTCTTCTTCCTACACTTCTTTTAATGGCAAAAGCAACCTTGAAAAGGAAAGAACTCACAAGGGTAGCCTATGGGAAAGGAGACTGGGGAGTTGGGGAGATCACTTTTCATTGCTTTGCCAGGTGGTGCATATGGGCAAATTATATCTGGAAATGGATCATGACTTTTGAAAATTATTTGCTGGTATATTTCTGTAACACATTAAAGGTTCTTGGCATTCTTTGTATAATTATTGCATCTTGTATTTTCCCCTTAGTTATTTGTGTTTCATCATATTGTAAGCCTTTAAAAATGGGTGTGATTAAATAGATCCCAGTATCTAGTAATAAATATTTCTGACACTGAGAAAATTACATAGGTTAGGAGTTATATTTATTATATATTTTCATAATTTTATTATGATTTTATTCATATACATCTATTTAAGATCAGAATGCTTATTCAGAAAATCTCCAGATCACAGCATTATTTTTTCTTTTTTTTCAATTAGTACAACATAAAAAAGTAAAGATTTGCTGAACTGATATAATCAATCATATCAATGAGCAAATAAGTTTTGTTGGACATTCTTAATGAAGTATGTTCTGAAAATTTTGATGTTACAAGAGCCCTCTCTTTGATGATAACTAGTTTTTGGATGAGATATTTTTTTCTAAATTCCGTCTGTACCAATAATTGAAAACAGAAGTGAGAATTGGAACTCTATGTTATCGGTAGTAACTAGTATGGATAGCCCTAATTCTCATGGCTTAATGTTTAATTTTTTCCTTAAGAAAATGGTTCACAAACAAGTGACTTGAAAAGGGGTAGGAGAAAAGAAAAATAAATTTTATAGAATTCTTAAAGTCTAGCCAATGTGACACCCACCTTTTTCAATTAGGGCGCTAATTAAGTCTTCTAGAAAAATGACTCATTCAAGGTTCCAAGAGTAAGTACAAAAATCCCACTATCCATGTTCTGATTCCTGGCTGAAGCAGCTTTTTTTAATACTACTAATACTAATAATTGTTTGCATAAATTCAATTATGTCCAAATGTGATTTTGTGAAAATATGGAAATTAAAGTATCTCTTTTTTTATAGGTCTCATTCAATTTTGACAGTTTTTGCCAAGATTCCATTCTGTAGTTCTGTTGTATGTCATTTTTCAATTGCTAAATTTTGTTCAACTCTTTGAGATCCCATGGATCGCAGCATGCCAGGCTCCTCTGTCCTTCACTAAACCCCAGTTTATTCAAATTCATGTCCATTGTGTCAGTGATGTCATCCCACCATCACATCCTCTGTCACCCACTTCTCCTTTTGCCATCAGTCTTTCCCAGCAAAAGGATCTTTTACAGTAAGTTGGCTCTTTGCATCATGTGGCCAAAGTATTGGTGCTTTAGCTTCAGCATCAGTTTTTCCAGTCAATATTCAGGGTTGATTTCCTTTAGTATTGACTGGGTTGGTCTCCTTGCAGTCCAAGGAACTTTTAAGAGTTTTTCTCCAGCACCACAATTCGAAAGCATCCGTTCTTCAGCTGGTTGTGTATTTATATCCGAAAATGATTTCCTTAAAGACCATTCACCATGTATCCAACCTCTTAAGATCTCCCCATGTCTTTTCATTGCACTTATAATAAATTCTGTGTTTGACCCTGGCCTACAGAACCCTGCATAACCTTGCCAGCCCACACTCAGTTTTTTCCATTGACTTTGACCCACTTTTCCTCTTGGATGTCATGTCCTAACTAGGTATATCCTGTTCCTCAGACACATCAATTGGGTTGTTTGCAGTAACGGTTTTACATAAGTTATTCCTTCCTCTTGGGTCATTTTTCCTCTGATCTTTATTAACATGTTCAACTCATTATTGATACTCAGGTCTTAGTTTAACTTCAGCTAGAGAGAACTTCCTTTATTTACTAAAGTAACCTTCTTGTCACTCTCTGGACAAAACTCTGTCTTACTTCCCTAAATAGCAATTGCTACAATCTAAACCTTTCCTGTTAATGTATATATCTTTAAGGTATTTCTTTCTTTTTAAAATATTTTGTTTTGTTCAGTGAGAATGGGAAAGGGGACTGTTCCTGTTAGATTTCTCATTGTTCATCCCCCAAAGCCCAGACAATTGTCCAACACATCGGTAGTGCCCAGTCTTTTTGGCATCAGGGCCTGGTTTTGTGGAAGACAATTTCCCCACAAACCAGGAGTGGGGGATGTTTTCAAGATGATTCAAGTGCATTACATTTATTGTGCGCTTTATTTCTCTTATTATTACATCAGCTCCACCTCAGATCATCAGGCATCAGATGCCAGAGGTTGGGGGCTCCTACAACAAATAAATAAATAAATGATAAGAAACAAGTCAATAGAGTGTGTTTAATCTAACTGAATAGTGGAAATGGCATAAATATAGAAGAAAATGCAATATAAATGTAACTAAGAGGCCCTTCTTACCACTATTATAAGACCTTTTAATAAGAGACAAGGAAAGCAATAGGAAAAGTATTAAGGTGTCAGAATGAGAAAAATCAGTGATTATGACCCCATTCAAAGAGTAGATGGGAAATTCATGTAAAATTCATGTACCAAATTTGAAAAAAGTTATATGTTTTGTCCTTAGGAAAAAATTATATATATATGTATATGTGTGTGTATGTATGTGTGTGTGTGTGTATGTATATACACAAATGTATGTGTTGCATTTTTTAGTGTTCTGAAATGGAACACGTGTTACGTTTTATAATCAACAGAGACTCTTAAAAAGGAAACCATGATGTAGAATGAATAAAATGAAAGGGCAAACATTTAGTCCTACAGTTAAAGATATAACAAAAGAATATAATAAGTATACCAGTGAAACTCTATCTTCGTCAGTGTTTAATAGAGAAAACCAGACTCAGTGGAATCAACATTTTACTTAATTCAAACCTTGATATCAGTCTCTCTTGATTAGTCTCCTACTGGTATTAGTTGGAAGGAATTGAGAAATGTGGACTCAGTTGGCAACACGGAGTTAGTTTTGTTTTTTTGCCATTAAATTCATGGACAGGATTCTATTTTATCTTTCCTCACCAGTTGCCTGTGTTTGCTCCAAATTCAGACAGCTTCCAAAAGAATCAACTTATTTCAAGCCTATGAAACATCCTGTGGTTTTTGTTCAAGGGTAGTGAATAGATTCTTAATCACTTTAATTTAGCTTAGCATTAACCTTACAAAAATATTTGCTTTAACAAATCTTCAAACAGAAGACATTTAATCAAATCTGTTTATTTCAGAAAGAGAAAACAAAATCAGAATGCAACAGGAAAGCATGTTTCTGGATGCATCAATATGCAAATATATTTGGCAAATATATTTCAGATAGAAGTTTATCATTATTAGTTGGAGGAGAGGCAATGATAAAACACATAAAACTAAAGGATAGTTAAGAAACTTAGGGAAAATAAGATCAAAGAGATAACTGGATATTAATAATACCTTCTCTCTTTCATCTTTATGTAAATTAGGTGGTTATATAATATTTTCCACCTTGTGTTTTAAAATGTACAAATATTTATTATTTTGGCAAAATTCTGCTAATTTGCTAAGATTTTTTCCTCTGAAATCACTAACTCTTCTTGCAATTTAGTAGTTTTAGATAACATTTGGGAGGTTGGAAGGATTCAACATGAATTCTAACATACTAGCCTGTAGGAAATTCTGATTTGAACACTAAGACACTCATATATGTTGAATGAGAAGAGAGTTCTGTAGTCAAATGAATTTAGGAAATTAAATTTGACCCATATAAAATTTTATATTTTATTGTAGACATTTTTGAAACTTGGCTATACATAAAAAAATAAGCATACACTGAAAAATATGAGTGTTTCTGAAGAATTATAAAACTTTATATCCACTTGAAGAATAAAAATATAGGTGTCAAAATGAATAATGAAAAGTTCCAACTGAAAGGTTATATCAAATGCTGGCAATGTGTCTTTACTGAAGCACATCATCCCTTTAGCTTTCATGTCTACTATCAGAAGAATGTCTTTAGGTTGGAAATGGCATCTTGCATGGCAACCCCATAGAGATAATGGTCTTCCTAAAAATTATTTTTTCTCATAACCAGCCTTTTATTTATGAGGTAACTTTTCATCATTGTATTTAATAGTAGTTTGAAGGGAGATTTATAAAACAATTTTCTACTCATCCATCAAAACAAAATCCTCCATATTGTAAGTTCTGACCTGATACAAGACTCACATAAGAGTGGTGTATTTTAATGAGGAGGAACAGCTACGGTAGTTTAGAGCCTGGTCTCTGGGACAGACGACCTTGAATTTCAAACCAGCTTCATTACTTGGTAAGCCATGATCCTGAACACATTACAAAACCCTTTGAACTTCAGTGTTTGTTATTAGTAAAGTGATAATAACAGGACTATTAAAAATAAGAATTAAAGCAACGACAAACTTAGTATGATGCTGGAATAAGAATATGCCTGAAATAAAGAAACAAACAGTTATTATTATTATTTTTTTTATTTCTTAGATTTCAGTGAGGACATTTGATAGACTACAGATCTATTTCTAGCAAAAGTGCTACTCCCCCAAACATGTGTTCATTGCAATCTAGTTTAAAAATCCTCATTGTATATTAATTTCTGAGAGAAATCTGTTGCTTTGTTTACCCAAAGTGAAAAAAGACTGGACAAAAGACAAAATTTGTGTTTTCACACACATGTTTTGTCACTATTTAGACAAAATCATTGTCTCAGTGTATTTTTTCTTGGGTTGCTCTCTTTCAACTAGAAATTTGGCAAAAACACAATGTTCCAGGAATTCTCTACTTTCTTCTTCCTTCTGAAAGTCAACAAAACCCTGATGGTTTATGCACACCATTGCTATTCTTTGTGATTAGGTGATTTATTTTGCTCTTCACTGGATCTTTACACTGATCTGTGCTGTATATGAGACACAACACAGAACAGAGTAGTATATATGGTGGATGTCTATTCTAAAGGATTAAAACTAAATGATAACTATATCCTTCTACTTTTCTGTCTATTCATTCTGTTAATTTTTGAGAGTTTAACGTTGAAACTCCAGCTAAGAATCTTAACGTATCGACTAAAAAATGTTCGTAATATATAACGGAACTGTATGTAACATTGTTCTGGATTTTCCAAGTCTTTTGTAAATGTGTGCTCATACTTTCATAAGTTAAAGAATAAAAAAAAAGAAGCAAACAAAAGCAAAAAGACTAAATGATGAAGGTCAAGACTATCAAATGATTAAGTCATGAAGATGGTGACTATGAAACTTTCACGACCTCATCAATGAAATGGACAAAACTTAAATATTTAGAATATTGAAGTGAATCTATTTCTCAGTGGCATAAAAATGTGTGTGTTTGTATTTATGTATAGAAGGCAGTTACACATAGCTCATCTGCTCTGTAAGGTTGGGTCCTAAATAGGAAGTAGTAACAGCATCGCACCTGCCCTCCTAAAGACCCAACTGCATAGACGGCTCCGTAACCTCCACCATAAATTATGCACACTTTTCCATTTTGGAAATAGTCATTTGACTTTCAAAGGATATTGTTATGAAAGCCTCAAAAAACAGTGTTTTGTCTTATTTATTAAAAAAAAAAAAGTTGAGGGGAAGGAAGGTAGTATTTCCAGTCATCATATTTCCTTTAAGTGATCTTGATCATCTGCAAAATCTGTTCATCAAATCTTAGGCCATGTCATGCAGACCTTTAGCAGAATTCCAACAATAGCTAGAGGCCACTGATACTACTTTATTACTTTTCAATTTTTCAGTTACTTTTCAATTTATTGTTTTTTATATGTCCATCCAAGTACTCCTAGTTCATTTCTAGCCTAATTTATTTATGTCCAATTATACAAAAAAAAAGTGGTTTCTAAAGAGAAGGTTTTTTTTTTTTCATTTATTTTTATTAGTTGGAGGCTAATTACTTTACAATATTGTAGTGGTTTTTGTCATACATTGACATGAATCAGCCATGGATTTACATGTATTCCCCATCCCAATCCCCCTTCCCACCTCCCTCTCCACCCGATCCCTCTGGGTCTTCCCAGTGCACCAGGCACGAGCACTTGTCTCATGCATCCAACCTGAGAAAGATTTATTATATCAAAGTTTATTTTAAGCCAACATAGAAGCTATAGCAAATATAGACTCTTTTATCTGCAGTCTTTTAAAAAGTGAGTTTTTAGTTTCCTACTAACAAGTTCAGTGGAGAATGAAAGAGTCAGGAATAAACTCTAATTATCCTAATTGTAGTGATTTTGCCAAGCATATACTTATTATATAATATTTGACTTAACCAATAATATGATTCTTAGACATGGTATTTTATTTTAACCATACATAATTTTAATTTTTTTTCCATTTGGTTTTATGGGGTTTGGGGGGAATATAATTGTGTTGAATGAAGTCAATTCATGGTTTAAGCTATTGATCTATGGAAATACTATACATAGTGAATGAAATGACTTGAGTTGACCCATATAGAGAAATCTATTTTTAAATGGAAATCAAGACAAATGATGAAAACCAAATGGAATACAATGCAGTTTACATGCTGGTCTCAATTAAAATCTATTAGTTATGCAAGGAAATCAACCCTAACTATTCTTTGGAAGGACTGATGCTGAAGCTGAAGCTCCAATATTTTGGCCACCTGAAGCAAAGAGCTGAGTCATTGAAAAAGACCCTGATGCTGGGAAAGATTGAAGGCAAAAGGAGAAGGGGGCAACAGAGGATGAGATGGTTAGATAGCATCACCAACTCAATAGACATGAATTTGAGCAAACTCTGGGATAGAGTGAAAGACATAGGAGCCTGGCGTGATGCAGTCCATGGGGTCAGAAAGAGTCAGATGCAGCTTAGTTACTGAACAACAACATATATTTTAAATTAAGCTAATATTTTTAATTGTAGGAATTCTAACATTTACTGCACTGACATGACTTGTCCAAACATGTCCATAGGCATCTTGGCAAGTGGCTCAAATATTTGGACATTTTCTTCTTCATGTCTTGATCTTCACTTATATCTTTTATAAACTTCCTTTATATTTAAAATAATTTTAATGTGGCAATTACTGAGACTTCCCTGGGTTAAATCATTCCTACACCCTCAAAACAAAAATTATACTTATCCAAGACAAAGCCAGGTCTCATGAAAAGATTTTCTTTTTACTTAAACAAATATAAGTATTGTAGCATGATGGTGTTATGTCTGTTTAAAGTGGATCTGAATTTATTTTCATGAATGAATTTGCAGATTCATTCTGTAAAAAAAAATGTTAACTCTGGGGTATATGAGAATATGCACGCATGCTAAATCACTTCAGTCATGTCTGACTCTTTGTGAACCTATGGACTGTATGCCATCAGGCTCCTCTGTCCGTGAGAGTCTCCAGGCAAGAATACTGGAGTGGGTTGCCATGCCCTCCTCCAGGAGATTCTCCCAACCCAGGGGTCGAACCCCTACTTCTTTGTCTCCTGCATTGGCAAACATGTTCTTCCGAGCACCACCTGGGAAGTCCATGAGAATACACATGTCTCTAATGACCCCAATATGTTATTGTCAGAAGTTTATAGCCACTTTTAGTCTAAAACTATTTGCAATTTTTGTTATTGGATGAAATGTGTGAAATGCGATATTTCAAAATAGAAAAAAAATTAATTTGCAAAAGGTACAGAATTTTAACCTTTTGGGGGGAAATTTATGCTCACAGTTCAGTACCTCAGAGTGAATATGGTATATCCTCTATTTAAAAGAAGACAAATTGCAAAATTATCCTTTCAGTGCAGGAAATTTGGTGTTTTAACAAATATAGTGATAAGATTATCATAAATGAACAGTACTTGGGTGCATGATATTTCTTGTTTTGAGTCATTCCAAAATTTGGCAGACTTTAAACCCAAGATCAGCCAAAATTAGAAATAACTAATATGCTGAATTACAGACATTCAAGTAACCATAAAGAACTTTGAAGTTCAGTTTAATTCAACAGACATATCAAGGTTTCTGTCATGTATCAAGATGGTTAAAATTTTATTCTTGATCTCTACAAGCAAGCAACCTAGCAATAGAGACATGTATGTAAGCAGGAAATAAATGTAATACGTGCAGTAATAGCATATAAAATAAATAGAAATAGCCTAAATAATAAAATTCTAGTAACAAAATATTTTTCCATTATATGGGTTACAGAAAAGAGTTCCCAGGTTTTCCTTTCCATATTATCCTTTTTTGAGTAAATGTTTAATCTTTTCTAAGTTTATCTCAATTACACCTTGTTGAAGCCAGCTCTTTTATTTTTCTGTTATTTACTTCAGACAAAATAACTTTAATAGGGAAGGCACATTTTTCCCACTGCAGTGGTTTACACATTTTAATCCTCCTCCCATACTTAAAAATCTCTTAAATAATCTCAATTATAAGGAGCATTTCTGATCTAACTTCAGGCAACATAAATGTCTTTGGGCAAGTGACTTATAGGAAAGAGGAGGACTGCATAAGTCAAAAGTGTTTTACTGTAGAATTATCCTGCAGCCACAATATTGGCAAATACTATTGTATAGAACGTGTATTTGTTCTGGGCAAGAGATGTGGATTTGTTATGGGTTCTCTTGGGAACACAACAGTTGTGTTCTTCAACTCCAATAATAAGGAATCATTCTCTATTCCCTTCCCCAAAGGTATATTTATCCCATAAGAATATGTGCCTGAAATCATCTATCTTGGTCTTTTTGTCTCTAAGCTAATAAATGAATATTTTGTTTCTATCATAAAAATTACTACAAAATCAGTACTCATGGTCCCCATTTTCAAGACTGTATATAGCAGACTTTTCTTTACCACTAAAGTTAAGATCATTGAAATATGCCCACTGGACTGAATCTTCTAGAAGTATTCAGACATAAAAATTTTAAGACTGTCATAGAAAAATTTAAAGGGTTAAGCCTAAAAGCTTGGCAAATTTCACTGTCTCACTGTGAGAGAATATGGTTGATATTGAGAAGAGAATCCTGCCTCTCACCTGGATATATTTCTGGGACATGACTTCATGGTATCATAGCTGTTATGGGGTGAGAGGATGCTGAAGGTGGACGAAGTGCTTCATAAAAGTAAGGCCTGAAATATATCTTTCTCTCTGCCCCTCCATCTCTCTCTCTGTCTCTCTCTCTCTGTGTCTTGCTCTTCTGTAAGTCTTTAGGGAAAAACCAAAACGAGATAGTATGCTTTGGTCTTAAGAAAAAAAGGAACCAGGCTCTCCCACCTTCCTCATTTGTGGAATGCATCATGGTTGCAAGAACACAGCAGGGCTCCAGGGTAATTTTGACACTTTAAATCTCCTCCTATTAGTAGTTCTTAGGCAGTGATTGGGATTTTTGAACAAAAGTGGCATTCAAAGTCTTGACGGTGAATGAAGGGTAAGAGATATGCAGGAGACTTGTACAACTCTCAGAAATCCCCAAAAGACTTTTAAAAAGACAAGAGATCACACTGACTTTAGATGTTTATGGTAATGGCACCCCACTTTAATCTCAGATGGATATTTCTTAGTGACATAGGAATTAGATTAGAAATCACTAGTCTTGTAACTTTATCTCAGAAGCATTGGATGTTTTTATTTTTTATTTTATTTTTTTTTAGTCTTTATAAGGTCTATCAAATTGGGGAGACAAAACTTGAGCCAAAATGTTCTACTGAGGAGAAAGGAAAGAATTGTACATAAGTGACTTTCAAGTTTTACATGTTCATATATGTGTGTACATCAGGGTAGAAATTTAAAATGGCAGCACAACATTGCTAACTGATGAGGAGTTGACTGTTTTAGATTTGTCTTTTACA
Source organism: Odocoileus virginianus (assembly GCF_023699985.2). Taxonomy (NCBI): domain Eukaryota; kingdom Metazoa; phylum Chordata; class Mammalia; order Artiodactyla; family Cervidae; genus Odocoileus; species Odocoileus virginianus. Next base: position 30,471,103 of record NC_069698.1, on the reverse strand, counting down.
TATATTTGAATTAATTTGTAGACTGAAATCATTAACCTATTATTTTTATGCCATTTTCATTAGAGTCTGACCCACTTTTGAAAAAAACACAAATCAGGCAATAAAGAGTTACAGAGTTTTAATAAGTACCAACCATGGTCTGAATTTATCTTCAAGCTTCACAACTGAAATTGGAACTTTCCAGATCACTTTAAATTAAATTGATTAATAATACATCATGTTAAAATGAATTTTTCATGGTTTGGGAGCTAATGTTCTCAATTATTTAGCAATGCAAAGTGTAGGCAACTCACACACAAACAGCATACAGGAGATGATCCGTGAACTTTCTCTTAAAACAAGATGATAAATGGCCTATTTTTCTATCATACTAAAGCAGTATGTTAATTTTTTCTACTCTGAAAACATTTGATCTCCAGGAAACCAAATCAGGACATGCACTGTGGTTACAAAATATAATACTAAACAACTTTTATAAAATTTAAAAAATTCTCAACCTGAATGTACATAACAGGAGAATGTATAATTTAATAAACATAATAGGTATATTACCTCATGCCTTTTGAATTACATTTCCACAATTATTTCAGTCTCATCTTTCACTTTAATGGAAGTTTAAGTTTTTAATTTTAAATATGTTTGAGATTACTAGGTGATTCTATGCTTTAAGATTGGTGTACATTACATGTGTTTTGTGGCATTAAAAAATAAACAGTATGTTATTTACATTTTGAGCATTATGTTCTTTGTAATTAACATTTACTTTAAAAAGTTTAAGTAGTTAAGATAACAAATTAGTAGATTCTTTCCGGGTGACAACTTTGCACTGCTCACTTTCACCACTGTTTCCAGAATCAAAGAAACACTAGACTATTGATCTCTCCTCTAGGCAAGCATTTAGACTTGGGTTTGATCCCTGGGTCAGGAATATCCCCTGGAGGAGGAAATGGCATCCCACTCCAGTATTCTTGCCTGGAAAATTCCATGGACAGAGGAGGCTGATGAGCTACATAATCCATGGGGTCACAAATAGCTGGACACAACCGAGTGACTCAGCATACATACACACTAGACTAAGGCATCTGAATATGCTGTTAATATCTCATTATAATCCACCTTATTGTCTATTCTGTCAGCCTTCTCTTTTGCCTCTCTTTAGTTTGCTTTCATGAGAGTCACTGTTTTGTGATAATGTGTTTGAATGATCAATTCCTACAAAACTTGTGAGCGATAATATAAACCTTGCATTATATAAAGCTTATATTTCCAGCTTTCTTACATAACTGACAGATAAAATTCATATATTTAAAGTGTACAACATGATTTCATTAATGTATGCATTGTAAAATGATTACTACAATCAATGTAATTAACACATTCATCAGCTCACATGGTTACCTTTTTCTCTCTCTCTCTCTGTTTGGTGAAAACACTCAATATCTCTACTCTCTTAACAAATTTCAAGTATACAATAGAGTATTATTTATGAGATCAATATGCTGTGATCTAATACATTACATTCTGAAAACATATTCATCTTATACCTGAACGTTTGTACCCTTTGATGAATATCTTCCCATTTCCCCCACCCCTCAGCCTCTGGCAACCACCTTCTATCCTCTGTTTCTACAAGTTCAACATTGTCTCTCTTTCCCTTTTTTGATTCCAAGTACAAGTGATGCCTTACAGTTTTTATCCTTCTCTCTTTTTCTTGTTTCACTTATAATGTCTTCTAGGTTCATTTATATAGTCACAATTGTCAGACTTCCTTTCTTTTTTAAGATGAATAATATTCCATTGTGTATATAAACTACATTTTTCTTTATCCATTTATCTGTGGACAAACAATAGGTTATTTCTATATCTTGGCTATTGTAAATAGTGTCTCAGTGAGCATGAGAATGAAGATATTTCTTTCAGATACTGATTTCAGATCCCTCATATGTATATATACATACTCAGATATAGGATTACTAAATATTATGGATAGTTTTTTGGTTTATTTTTTTGAGGAAATTCCATACTGTTTCCCATACTGGCTGCACTAATTTACATTCCCATCAACAACGTACAAGGAACACTTCTTCACAGCCTCACCAGTATTTCTTATCTCTTGTCATTTTGATAATGGCTATCTTAACATGTATGAAGTGATATATTATTGTAGTTTTGATTTATATTTCCCTGATGACTCCTGATATCAAGCACCTTTTCATGTACCTGTTAGTCATTTGTATATCTTCTTGGAAAAAAATGTTTATCAGATTCTTTGTCCATTATTAAGTAAGATCATTTCCTTTGTTATTGAGATTTATGAAGTCCTTGCATATTTCAGTAATTAACAGTACTTCAGATATACAGTGTACAAATATTTTTGCCCATTCTCTAGGTTGCCGTTATTTGATTATTTTCTTTGCTCTACAAGAGCTATAGTTCCACTTGTTTATTTTTGCTTTTGTTGTCTGAGCATTTTGAATCCTATTTCAAAAATCATTTCTATGACCTTGTCAAGGAGTATGTTCCTTACTTTTTCTTCTAGGAGTTTTATAATTTCAGGTATTAAATTCAAGTCACTAATCCATTTCCAGTTTATTTTTGTGAGTGGTGTGGCTTCCTTGGCAGCTCAAATGGTAAAGAATCCACCTGAAATGCAGGAGACCAGGGTTTGATCCCTGGGTTGGGAAGATCCCCGAAAAAGGGAATGGCTACCCACTCCAGAATTCTTGCCTGGAGAATTCCATGGACAGAGGAGCCTGGCAGGTCATAGTCCATGGGTCACAAAGAGTCAGACATGATTGAGCTAGTAAGCACAAACACATGTAATACAGCAATCCTGTTTCATTATTTTGTATATGGATATCCAGTTTTCCCCAAAATAAAGTCTGACACTGCTTCCCCATCTATTTCCCAAGAAGTGATGGGACCAGATGCCTTGATCTTAGTTTTCTGAATGTTGAGCTTTAAGCCAACATCTTCACTGTCCTCTTCACTTTCTGCCATAAGGGCGGTGTCATCTGCATATCTGAGGTTATTGATATGATTAAAAGACGCTTAATCCTTGGAAGGAAAGTTATGACCAACCTAGATAGCATATTAAAAAGCAGAGACATTACTTTGCCAACAAAGGTCTGTCTGGTCAAGGCTATGGTTTTTCCAGTGGTCATGTATGGATGTGAGAGTTGGACTGTGAAGAAAGCTGAATGCCGAAGAATTGATGCTTTTGAACTGTGGTGCTGGAGAAGACTCTTGAGAGTCTCTTGGACTGCAAGGAGATCCAACCAGTCCATCCTAAAGGAGATCAGTCCTGGTTGTTCATTGGAAGGACTGATGCTGAAGCTGAAACTATAATACTTTGGCCACCTCATGCAAAGATTTGACTCGTTGGAAAAGACCCTGATGCTGGGAGGGATTGGGGGCAGGAGGAGAAGGGGACGACAGAGGATGAGATGGCTGGATGGCATCACCAACTAGATGGACATGAGTTTGAGTAAACTCTGAGAGTTGGTGATGGATAGGGAGGCCTGGTGTACTGCAGTCCATGGGGTCGCAAAGAGTCGGACATATCTGAGCGACTGAACTGAACTGAACTGATCCAGTTTTCCCAACACTGTTTACTAAAGAGACTATCCATTCCCCATTGTGCATTCTTGGCACACTTGTCAAAGACTGTTTGATAATATGGGCAAAGTAGTTTATTATATATGCTAGGTTGATTTCTATGCTTCCTGTTCTGCTCCATTGGTTAAATGTGTTTGTTTTTTTCCCAGCACTATACTGTTTTGATTAGTGTAGCTTTGTAATTGTGTTTCAAATCTGAAGTGTCAGCATCCAGCCTTGTTCTTTCCAAGGTTACTTTGGCTATTTAGGATCTTTTGTGATTTCAATACAAATTTTGGGGCTTTTTTTCTGCTTCTGCGGTAAATTCCATTAGAATTTTATAAGGACTGCATTGAATTTGTAAATCACTTTAGATAGTGTGGACACTTTAGCAATACTAGTTATTCCAGTACAAGAACAGGTACTTTTCCATTTCTTGCATCTTCTGCAGTTTCCTTCATCAGTGTCCTGTTGTTTTCAACATATACTTCTTCTACCTCCTTTTTAAAATTTATTCCTAAATACTATATTTTCTTTGATGCTATTACAAATGGAATTGATTTCTTAATTTCTCTTTCAAATTGTTTATTGTTAATGTGTAGAGATATAATTCATAGAAGGCAATGGCACCCCACTCCAGTACTCTTGCCTGGGAAATCCCATGGACGGAGGAGCCTGGTGGGCTGCAGTCCATGGGGTCGCGAAGAGTCAGACATGACTGAGCGACTTCACTTTCACTTTTCACTTTTATGCATTGGAGAAGGAAATGGCAACCCACTCCAGTGTTCTTGCCTGGAGAATCCCAGGGATGGGGTCGCATAGAGTCGGACACAACTGAAGTGACTTAGCAGTAGCAGAGATATAATTAATTTTCATGTATTAATTCTGTATCCCACAACTTTAAAAATCAACTTATTAGGTCTAACAGTTTTTTGGGGGGAACCTTTAGAGTTTTCTTTATAACATCTATAATCAGAAACAATTTTATTCTTCCTTTCTGATTTGGAAGACTTTATTTCTTTTTCTTGCCTCGTTTATCTAGCTAGGACTTCCACTATTATGTTGAATGGAAGTAGTGACAGTGGTATCATTTTCTTTTACCTGATCTTACAAGAAAACCTTTTAGCTTTTCACCTTTGACTGTGATGTTAGTTGTGGGCTAGTTGTACATGGTCTTATTGTGTTAAGATACATTTGTTCTATACTTAATTGGTGAAAGTTATTATCATGAAGGAGAAGGCAACGGCACCCCAGTCCACTACTCTCACCTGGAAAATCCCATGGACGGAGGAGCCTGGTGGGCTGCAGTCCACGGGTTCTCAAAGAGTTGGACACGACTGAGTGACTTCACTTTCAGTTTCCACTTTCATGCATTGGAGAAGGAAATGGCAACCCACTCCAGTGTTCTTGCCTGGAGAATCCCAGGGACGGGGGAGCCTGGTGGGCTGCTGTTTATGGGGCTGCACAGAGTCAGACACGACTGAAGCGACTTAGCAGCAGCAGCAGCAGCATTATCATGAAAGAATGTTGAATTGTGTTAAATTCTTCCTGCACCTTTTGAGATGATCATATGATTTTTACACATCATTCTGTTAATATAGTATATCATACTTATTGATTTGCATATATTAAAAAATACTTTTAGCTCAGGGATAAATCCAGTTTGAGCATGGTGTGTGATCCTATTAACTATTGAATTTGGTTTGCTGTTATTTTGATGAAGAGATTTGCATTGATATTCATCAGGGATACTGGTCTGTGGTATGATTTACTTGTAGTGTTCTTGTCTGGCTTTAGTATGGGTAATTTTGGCCTCATAGAATGAGTTTTAAAGTATTCCCTCATCTTCAGTTTTTTGGAAGATTTTGAGAATTGGCATTAATTCTTTAAATATTCGATAGAATTTACTAGTGCAGCCACCGACCTGAACTTTTGTTGGAAAAGTTTTGATTACTGATCACTGTCCTTACTAGTTATAAACCTATTCAATTTTTTATTTCTTCATAATTAAGTTTTGATAAGTTATATGTTTCTTGGAGTTTATCTATGTTTTCCCAGGCGATCCAGCTTGTTGGTATATAATTGTTAGTAATAGACCCTTATGCTCCTTTGTATTTTGTATGGTATTACTTGTAATGTTTCTTCTTTCATTTTTGTTTTTATTTATACAGTACTATCTTGGCAATAGCGAGCATAATGAAACATGGTTCAGTTCAGTTCAGTCACTCAGTCGTGTCTGACTCTTTGTGACCCCATGAATCGCAGCACTCCAGGCCTCCCTGTCCATCACCAACTCCCAGAGTTTACTCAAACTCATGCCCATCGAGTTGGTGATGCCATCCAGCCATCTCATCCTCTGTTGTCCCCTTCTCCTCCTGCCCCCAATCCCTCCCAGCATCAGGGTCTTTTCCAGCGAGTCAAATCTTTGTATGAGGTGGCCATAGTATTGGAGTTTCAGCTTCAGCATCAGTCCTTCCAATGAACACCCAGGACTGATCTCCTTTAGGATGGACTGGTTGGATCTCCTTGCAGTCCAAGGGACTCTCAAGAGTCTTCTCCAGCACCACAGTTCAAAAGCATCAATTCTTCAGCATTCAGCTTTCTTCACAGTCCAACTCTGACATCCATACATGACCACTGGAAAAACCATAGCCTTGACTAGACAGACCTTGTTGGCAAAGTAATGTCTCTACTTTTTAATATGCTGTCTAGGTTGGAAACATGGTTAGATCATCACAAACCCTAAATACTATTTAGATATATGTGTTCTTTTTACATTATCATTATAGATGGCAGGTTCAAACATGACTAGTGGATAAAAGCCCTTTCTACTTAGAATGGATGTAGGATCACCACTAAATGTTATAAAATATCATCATTAGAAAAGTGCCTTAAAAGTCAACTAACTCAATCAACTCATTGAGCAAATAAGGCAACTCTTTCTTAAGAGTTTAGGTGCCCCGGGCCATACTGTTAGCTGAGAAGCAGGCAAAGAATAGACACTTGGTGACTCCTTTTGCCCAGTGTCTGAGAATGTTCAGAAAGATGGGGAATAAAAAAAGCAAACAAACAAAAGTAAAGTTTGACCAGGGTTTACTCTACTAGTTCTAGAGTTAAAAGTGAAACAAACATCTCTTGTTCCAATTTTTTTATTCACTCCTCTTCTAAAGGAATTTAACTAGCTAAGAAATTAAGTAAAAAATTTTGCCCAAGGGAGTTGATAATACAAAGAGGAATGTATTCAAATCACTGTGAAAAGGATAGTTGTTGTAGATGCAAGTCCGAAGTGATCAGAATGGACTTGTAAGTCATCACATTGAAAAGATGGGTCATAACAATAGAAGTTCCAAGTAGAAGAGAACATCAGCATACCATGGACTGTCTCTCTGTAAGCCCAAATTATGACGTTTGATTTTTAGATTTTATAGATTATTTTTGTCTGGAACATAAAGGTGGTATTTTCTTATAAGTCCCATTCAGTTCAGTTCAGTTCAGTTGCTCAGTCTTGTCGGACTCTGCAACCCCATGAACTGCACCAGGCCAGGCCTCCCTATCCATCATCACCAACTCCTGGAGTTTACCCAAACTCATGTCCATTGAGCCGGTGATGCCATCCAACCATCTCATCCTCTACCGTCCCCTTCTCCTCCTTCCCTCAATCTTTCCCAGCATCAGGGTCTTTTCAGAGGAGTCAGCTCTTTGCATGAGGTGGCCAAAGTATTGGAGTATCAGCTTCAACATCAGTCCTTCCAATGAACACCCAGGACTGATAGCCTTTAGGATGGACTGGTTGGATCTCCTTGCAGTCCAAGGGACTCTCAAGAGTCTTCTCCACAGCATCAGTTCTTCTGAGCTCAGCTTTCTTTATAGTCCAACTCTCACATCCATACATGACTACTGGAAAAACCATAGCTTTGACTATACTGATCTTTGCTGGCAACATAATGCCTCTACTTTTTAATATGCAATGTAGGTTGGTCATAACTTTCTTTCTAGGGAGTAAGCATTTTTTAATTTCGTGGCTGCAGTCACTATCTGCTGTGACTTTGGAGCCCAAAAAATAAAGTCAGCCACTGCTTCCACTGTTTCCCAATCTATTTGCCATGAAGCCATGGGACTGGATGCCATGATCTTAGTTTTCTGAATGTTGAGCTTTAAGCCAACTTTTTCACTGTCTTTTTCACTTTTATCAAGAGGCTCTTTAGTTCTTCACTTTCTGCCATCAGGGTGGTGTCATCTGCATATCTGAGGTTATTGATATTTCTCCCAGCAATCTTGATTCCAGCTTGTGCTTCATCCAGCCCAATGTTTCTCATGATGTACTCTGCATATAAGTTAAATAAGCAGGGTGGCAATATACAGCCTTGATATACTCCTTTTCCTATTTGGAACCAGTCTGTTGTTCCATGTCCAGTTCTAACTGTTGCTTCCTAACCTGCATACAGATAAATTACAAAAAAACCAAATTTCTTGCAAGAATGTTTTATAGCACGTACCATACCAAAATGATTCTCAAACCAAACCCAGATATGTAGAAATGATTTTTTAAAATGTTCAAATGAAAAATAATCAAATACCAATGAAATTGGGTTGTCAACAATTTTTTAAAAATTTAACTTGACCTGCAAAGAAAACAGGTGAAGGTGACTTGTGATTTGCTTTCTTACCTGAACTACTTTTCTATTCAGGGCAATCAAGATCTTCTAAATGAACTGTTCTGTGTATCACTACTTTGTGCCACAAAGGAGACTATAAAAGTAGATCACACTGTGTTATAATGATAAGGATTTATTTCTCTATTGAGGAAAAGTTGTACAATGTTATACTTTTTTTTCTCTGAAAGTAGAATACATGATGTTCTTAAGTCCAAATGCATTATGGCGAGTTAGCCTCATATTTTATTAATGGTAATGCAAATCATGTAACTAAATCCTGGCAAATTGTACTGAATAGCTACTCCCAATATTATATGATTATAGTTTATTTGATATTCAATGTAGACCAACTAATTCTAATGGGTTTTTGTTTAGTAATAGTCATATATCAGCAGGTAGATAGGCCTTTGCATTTGGAATCATGAAAAGATCATAACCAGTGGTTAAGTTAAGCATTCCTCTATAATCTTACCAGAAATTCTCTAGACCAAAAAATGTCCCTGTTTTAGTATACTATTAAAAACCAACTATTGACAAGTTAAGATAAATACTTAAAATACTGTCTCTCTGAAGACTTCATTATTTTGTGGAAAATTATCATAGATGACTATGTGATATCAGTCATTCATTACTTGGCCTTATTGAGAAATCTTTTAAATAGTACTATTCTTCTGTTACTAAGAATGCAATTTTTATCCATTGAATTTGAACTAGTTAGAAAAGGCCAACTACATATAGAAGTAAAATTCTAATTTTATGTGCTGGGAAAGATTGAGGGCAGGAGGAGAAGGGAATGACAGAGGATGAGATGGTTGGATGACATCCCCAATTCAATGGACATGGGTTTGGGTGGAGAGTTGTTGATGGACAGGGAGGCCTGGCGTGCTGCGGTTCATGGGGTCGCAAAGAGTCGGACACGACTGAGCGACTGAACAGAACTGAACTGAAATATGGTGTGTTTAAATAATGCCAAAATACATATACTTTGCATGTGATGTTAGCCTAAAATATTGAAAACAAAACCTACTTTTTGTTAAATAGACTGGTCTAACACATTCATGAAAGTAATTAGTGCTAAAGATGACTATATTTATTAACTGTTAAACATGGACATATGCATATATACATATAGAATAATTTTATGACATGTTATATACATATTACAATATTAATTTTAATATTTCCAATTAAATGATAATTATTAATTTGTTCTAAATAATACTTCTACCAATTGTATTTTTCTCTAATAAATTCCAATTTCTTTCCCATTTAATAATTTTTCTATAGTAGAATTTCACATTTTTCTCCAACAGAGCATTACTAATTCTAACTGATAGAAAATGTTTCATTTTTTTAAGGGATGACTCAGAATTATTTTTATCTCTATAGAAAGCTGTCATTCTACTCTATATGCTTAAATATATAAAAGCTATCACCAGTGAGTAAGAATGTTTCATATATATGTAGAATAAGGAACTGGCAAGAAATAGATTGTACTCAACCCCTGGAGCTGGTCAAGAAATCCATGCTGATATTTAATAGCTTTTATCAGCAGGAAAGCAATGAGATTATTTGGGCCATAGCTAGTTTCACCTCAAAACTGAGTGTAAAACATCTATTAAATTGTTGAATCTCTTCCAACTGAAGGGATAAATTTCAAATTAAAGAAAATATTGTAACCAACAGATTCAGCATTTATTTTCTTTAACCCTACCCATATCTGGGTATTTATTTATACCTTGATTTTAGAAATAGATGATAATTTCCTATTGGGTATCAAACAGCCAGCAATGTGTGGGTGGATAGCAGTCCCTATTCTGTGGTGAATTGTGTGGTCATATAATTGGAGTTGCTGAGGACCGTCAAAAAGAAGATTCAACATGTCCACTGAATAGGTAATTTTTTTTCTTTCTAGATTTCAAACAGACCATTTATTTCCAGTGATATCAGTCGGTCAGTTCAGTCGCTCATTCCTGTCCAACTCTTTGCAACCCCACGGACTGTAGCATGCCAGGCTTCCCTGTCCATCACCAACTCCCTGAGCTTGCTCAAACTGATTTCCATCAAGTCAGTGCTGCCATCCAACCATCTCATCCTCTGTGATATCAATTTTTTACTATTTTATTAAGTTTGTGTGTAAAGTGAAGCAGGAGGGTAGATATGGAGTAAAGGAACTGTTTAAATTGCTGATGAAGTAGTCTTGCACGTCATCATCAGATCTGGGACAAGATTATCATCTAAAATTTAATATTAATATGATCTGTATTTTTTTAAGTAGCAATGCTTTTCAATACTAGATACATCTTAGAATTACCTAGATAGCTGCTTTTTACAATTGGGATACCAGTGTTCCATCCTCAGTAGATTCAGATCTAAGTTGGTTGGAGTGTGGGTGATGTGAACATTTTTCTCACTTAAAAAAACTTCACCAGTAATTTTGATGCTCACCATGGAGAAGCCTGTAGTCAATACAATATTCCTGTTATTGAGCACGAGAGTTTGAGATGACATGGCCTGAGGGGGTTTAGGCTTTGCCAGTAATAGAAAGAGAGATGTTCTTCAGAACAGTCAAAATTTTAAGACTGATAATCTGTTTATGGGGCTTCTCTGGTGGCTCAGTGTTAAAGACTCCACCTGCCAATGCAGAAGACACAAGAGACATGGGTTCAATTCCTGGGTTGGTAAGAGTCACTGGAGTAGGAAATTGTAATTCACTCCAGTATTCTTGCCTGGAAAATTTCATGGACAGAAGAGCCTGGCAGGCTACAGTCCATTGGGTCACAAAAGAGTTGGACATGACTGAGCACATGAACACACACAAAGTCTGGCTATGGAGCATTATTCTCAAAAATTGATGAGGGATTGGAACAGATATTAACAGCCATGATATCAGTATGCGCGTGATTTTGCCTTGAGAATCCTATTTAGTCCTCAGTTTTTACATCATCTCTGTATATAATTACTGTGATCCTTCTGAAATTTCCTTTTGTCTTCCCTTTCCACCAGCTCTTCATCTTCCTATATCCTGTTCTTGCTTCTTGACATGTACCTATTTATACCTAAAAGTTCAAGATCATTTGTTTAATTACTTGTTGACATAATAGATTGATATATGTAACAATGGACTAGGATTGAAAGAAATATATATTGCAGAACAGAAGCTTTATAGACACTTACTCTTCCTTTTCTTCAAAGGTCCCTGCCTTTCCTAAATATTCAATTTTGTGGTAGCTTCCTGTCAAAGGGTTGACGCCTTGGCTTTAGCCCCTTGTTTAATAAAGTTTAGATCTAAATTTAGACTCAAATTTAGCTTGAGATCATGCCTGAAAGAAAATATGAATAAACTTAACTATTTCTATGTGAATAGGTAGACCCAGGTCTAATGCAGGTCACTAGAGTCCCATATTAGACAGTGAATCAACTTCTCAACAAAGATTAAAAACTACTTGCATGTTAGATCTGAATTAACCTTTCAGGTCACAGGGGCACCATTTAGTAAATTGCATTGTCTCTTTGTAAATGAGATCAGGCTATAAAAGAGTTGTTTCATCTAACTTAGGAAATGAAGTTGCTTACGTGCATTAGTCTAGGAATCAGAAACATGCTTAAAATCCTTAATAGCAAAGTGATGATGTAGTTGATATAGAACTGATGCTTTTTCAAATGCTTTGACACTGTGAAACTTTTTTAAAAAACAAAATAGGAGCAGAGGGAAGATGAAGAAGTAGAAAAGATAAATTTAGCTAACCCATTCATGACATCTGGTTTTGAAGGGGAGGATATGTGGATGGTCAAGATAAGAGGTCAAGGTTAGAAAAAGCTGTGGTTTCTTTGCAAACCAAAGACAATAAAATTATTATTATTTTTTTCTGAATAATCATGATAGAAAGCAGAGAAGCATAGTAGGATACCTGGGGGTGTGATAGGAGATAAAATTTCTCCCCTATGAGAAGAAATTAATCTTTATGCAGTGGTCCATGTCTCCTTTTATCACAGGAGGGAAAGTGAAACCAATAGTGATAAATGCAGGTAAGTTTGTAAGTTTGACCACAGAATGTGAGAGTTACCATCTAATTGCTTCTGTTCTTTGTTAAAAGTTCAGATGGTACTTTGCAAGTTGAAAGAAACAAGGGGAGGATGATAAAGGTCCCATAAGAGAGCAAAAGGGAGGGCAGATAAGAAAAACAGAACTGCCAAGAATCACATCAAGCCTAGCTTGGGTGAGAGACCCTTAAGTTGTAGATCCACTAGGACTCAGTTAGGTGTTTCCCTGGAGAACTCATTAGCTAGGATGGCATTTAGAAAAGGCAGGTAGCTGACTCTGCCTGATGAATGGGATAGACAGAAAACATGGGAAAAGAAAGTTGATGCTATTTGTGTGAGGGAGGCTGGATTTAAGATGAATAGAGAAGAAATAGACAAAAGTAGGCTAGTAGTGAAAACAGGAGTAAGTAGACGTAATGAATTTTAGAAGTAAAGGAAGGGAGAACCGAATGGGAAATTAAGGTTGATAAACCTGCTGATTAAATGGTTTTGTATTCAAAATTTTACAGAGAACTTCTTAGTGATGTTATAGTTTTAAGGTGGTGGGGGGAGGAGTAGGAGAGGACAGTGGAGTGTGTGGTAGTAAATATACTGGTTGTGATGTGAAGTTGTTGATAGAGTCGGGATCATGGTTGCCTGTGCATGGAGATTTTGGTCACTGTGAGCCAGATATTAAAGTGTCCAGTTGACAAGAGCTTGTGTCCAGGAGTTTAGTGGTTGACAATGAGCCAGGTCATAAAGATAGGTCAAGTATATGTCATTATCCTCAAAGGACCTGAGTTTTATTCAGTGATAGAAGTGCAGTGGTTTGTAAGCAACATTCTCAAATTAAGAGAGGGATCACCTAATTTTCTATTTTGAGTGCATAAAGTGACAAATATTATTTCAAAATAATACAAAAAATGAGTAAACAAAAACCTCTATCAAATGATCTTTAATGATTATTTTCAAGTGCATTGTGAATGGTAGGTAATTAAACAGTGATTTTTGCCAGATGAGGAAAAATGCAGCCTCATCTGACACTGTAGGATGATTAGAGGTTGATTAAAGACTAATCAATCCAGTTTGGCATGATGGAGACAACCAGAGCATGGGACCTTGACTATATCCACAGGTTTCTCGGGAGGCCATGAATAGAATTCATGTGATTGTGATCTTGGATGAAAAAATACTACTTTATTTTCATTATCCTAATACTTAGCATCATCTTCACTTATGAACATATGCAAAAAAATACAGTAGTTAGAAATATCTCTGTGTTTATCACTAATAGAAATCATGATACTTTATATTGTCTTAATGATATATACAAATATTTTAATACATATAATATGTAAAAGTCATATAATATGAACAATTTTCATTCATGTTCATCAATATTTTGAAATTGCAATGGTTATTATGCCTGCTAATAAGTCTCAATATTTAACATGTTATTAACAAAGAACATACATTATTACATTAATTTATAAATATGAATGTTGTATTTCAATAAAGTAAATATTCTTTGTGAAGTGATCCAAAAGTGTGCACAGTACAGGTAACTGCACTAGAGCTGGATAATCTCAACCTTCTAGCCACCCAGAATCCTTTCCAGAAATGTTCTGGTTTCCCATCACAATCAGGCGTATTACTGATTTGACTTTTTTATAGTTTTAAATCAATAACACAACCTAGATCATGCATAATCTTGGTCTCTCCTACCTCAACAAATTTATTCTCATCTTTCTTACACTCTATAAGTCAACAATCTGGGGGTCCTTTATAATATTTAATTGAGCCATTTTTTTTTATTCTGTCTTTGGATATTTCTGCTTGATGTTCAATTTACCTAAAATGGAACATAATCCTTTTATCTTGTCACCACCCTTTACCTAGTCAATGTGTATTTAGGTTTTGACTCTTTCAAACTGAGTTAGATGCCCCACTTACAAAATACATGACTACATGAGACATATGTATACTAAAAAGATTCTTGTTTACCTGCACTCAAAGTTAATTGGGACCCTTTGCATTTTCACTTGTTAAATCTGGCAACTTATTATGCCATTTTAAAACAATTTCTCACTTGAAATTATCTGTCTTCTTGCAAATATGAAGCTCCATGAGCCAGAGTACACGTCTAAGTGTGTGTGTGTGTGTGTGTGTGTGCGTGTGCACGCGTGCACATGTTGTTTACCATGGTATCCCCAATCCCTAGAATAAAGATGCTAAGCATGTAACACATAAATTTAGGATGAATGGATGAATGAGCTATAGTCTGTGTTTAAAATATCTGTTTATGGTTCTGACTTTTCTAGTTCCTCAAGGACAAAGACCTTCTTTGCAACCAAAATCAAAACCCAGTGTCTGTAGCAGAGAACATATTCAAAAATGCTGCATTGCTCTTCCCTCAAAAGCCATCAGTGTATGTGATGGTTTTTTTTTTTTTTTTTTGGAAGGGGTTAAACAAGCTGAGCGCTGAAAAATTGATGCTCTTGAACTGTGGTTTTGGAGAAGACTCTTGAGAGTCCCTTGGACTGCAAGGAGATCCAACCAGTCCATCCTAAAGGAGATCAGTCCTGGGTGTTCATTGGAAGGACTGACGCTGAAGCTGAAACTCCAAAACTTTGGCCACCTCATGCGAAGAGCTGACTCATTGGAAATGACCCTGATATTGGGAGGGATTGGGGGCAGGAGAAGAAGGGGACGACAGAGGATGAGATGGCTGGATGGCATCACCGACTTGATGGACATGAGTTTGAGTACACTGTGGGATTTGGTGATGAACAGGGAGGCCTGGGGGTTGCAAAGAGTTGGACACGGCTACGCGACTGAACTGAACTGAAACCTACCTTATTTGAGACTTAAAAGGTGGAAACAAGGGAGAGAGAAGTTAATCAAATACCCATTTTAGCCCAGTTTGCCTAGAAACATCAGTAATTTGGGTGAAATTAAAGCATTAGGTTAACCTTTCTTTAATTATTTTAGACAAAAAAGGATGAAGATGGAAAACAAAAATTTCCAGATGGTAGTATTTATGCATGCAAATGAAGGTTTACACTGTTGTCACAAAGGTGGGAAGGGTCTGAATGCTTGTGAATGAAAAGAAGTCAGGGAAAATCAGGCTTCTGAAAAAGTTTGAAAAGCGTCTTAAATGCAAGTTGGCAGAGTCTTGTAGTTCTTACAGATATTCGGTCAGTATTTGAATGGTACCACTTTGACAGCATCCATCCTAGAGTAGAAGAGATCAAAAGTGCCCTCTAGCTTTAAAATTGTATGTACCTTAGGTGCCAACAGTATCCAATGGGCAAAAGATTGTCTTTTCAACAAATAGTATTGGGAAAACTGGATGTGCACATACAAATGGATAAAATTGGATGCCTATCTCACACTATGCACTCAAAATGGATGAAATGTTTACAGGTAACACCTGAAGCTAAATCTCTTAGGATAAAACATAAGAAGAAAGCTTCATGACACTGATCATGACATCAGATCATTTATATGACACCCAGAGCACAGGCAACAAAAGCAAAAATAAACAAGTGGGATTATGATCAAACTAAAGAGCTTCTGCCCAACAAAAGAAAGAATCAACAGAGTGAAAAGGCAACCTACAGAATGGGAGAAAATGTTTGCAAATTATATATCTGAGAAGGGGTTAGACTCCAAAATATATAAGAAACTTCTACAACTTGGCAAAAAACAAATGACCTAATTGAAAAAAAGAAAAGGGGACAGAGGACCTGAATAAATATTTCTCCAAAGAAATGCAAATGGTCAATGGAGATTTGAAAAGATGCTCAGCATCATGATTCATCAGGGCAGTGAAAACCAAAATGACAATGACCTCATACCTACCAGGATAGTTATTATATTATCAAAAAGCACAGAAAAGTGTTTTTGAAGATGTGGAGAAATTAGAACCTTTGCACACTATTGGTAGGAAAGCAAATTGGTGCAGCCATAATGGAAAACCGTATAAGGGCTCCTACAATAATTTTTTTTAAAAAAAAGATTGCCATATGATCCAGAAGTCTTATGTCTGGGAATATATATCCAAAGAAACAGAATCATTATCTGTAACCCCATTGGAGCATTATTCACAAAAGCGAAGTTATGGAAACAACCTAAGTGTCTATCATGAAATGAATGTATAAAGAAAAAGTGATGCATATCACACAGATGTCTTATACACCAGCATAGTATTGATGGAGAAAATGTCTTAACTCTCAGGAGTCCACCAGATGTAGCAGAGTTTGTGTTGGACCTGAAAGGACCAGCAAACAGGGATGGAGCATGTCTTAGTATATACCGCCTGCACAAATGACCAGAAGGAAGTAATGGACACAGTAAATGCCACCAAGCTCCGCTGACACACAAGATCAGGTGATCTTTGTATGATGCTTAGATACTACACTGTGTGTGTGTTAGCTGCTTAGTCCTGTCTGACTCTTTGCAACCCCATGGACTGTAGCCCACCAGGCCCCACCATCCTTGGGATTCTCCAGGCAAGAACACTGGAGTGGGTTGCCAGTTCCTTCTCCAAAAGGAACTATAGAAAAAAAGAAAGTGAAGTCACTCAGTTGTGTCTGACTCTTTGTGACCCCATGGACTATAACCTACCAGGCTCCTCCATTCACAGAATTTTGCAGACAAGAGTACTGGAGTGAGTTGCCAGTTCCTTCTCCATAGACACTACAGAGCACAGAGCAAGTAACCACAAGATTTAGACACAACCTCAGGAAAAAGGGACAAGGGACCCCAAACTAACTGAGATTAAGAAAAAGGAAATACTATGTAGTTTCCTCAAAAAACTCGTATAGAACTTCTCTATGATTCAGCAGTCCCACTTTTGGGTACACATACAAAAGAACTGAAATCAAGTTCTCAAAGAGGTATTAGCATGCCCATGTAAATTACAATTCATAATAACCAAGTTGTGGCAAACAACCTAAGTGTCCATCAACAGATATATGGGTAAAGAAAATGTGCTATGTACACACAGTAGAATACTATTCAGACTTAGAAATTGTGCAGCATGCAACAACTTGGATGAACCTTGAGGACATTAGGTTAGGTGAAGTAAGCCAGTCACAGAAAGAAATCCTGCCTGTTTCCATTTATATGAGATATCAGTAGAGTCAAATTCATGGCATCAAAGAGTGGAATGGTGGTTGCCAGGGGCTAGGAGGAGAGGGAAATTATAGTTACTAATCAACAGGCATGAAGCTTCAGTTTAACAAGATAAGCAGGCTCTAGCTATTGGTAAAGTATGGTGCCTAATGTAAACAATAAAGTAGTATAAACTTAAAAAATTTTTTAAAGATAAATTTCAGGTTGTGTCCTGAAATGAGATTTTTAAAAATCAAATTGCCTCAGACATGAAGTATATGCACACTTAAGGAGTCTGAAGAGGAACCAGCAGAGGAAAAACCAGGGAATATTCAGAAACTTGGAAAAATTACTGGGGGATTGAAACCCTGTGGAAATATGGAAAGAACAGAGAAATCATCAACAGAGATTTTCCTGAAGAGTTCATAGATTATAAGGGAAAATGAGCACTGAAGATTAAAAAATAGGGGCAAATTTTATTTAATGGAAAGTTTCATTAGAGTTCAGTTCAGTTCAGTCGCTCAGTCATGTCCGACTCTTTGCAACCCCATGAACCGCAGCACGCCAGGCCTCCCTGTCCATCACTAACTCCCGGTGTCCACCCAAATCCATGTCCATTGAGTTGGTGATGCCAACCAACCATCTCATCCTCTGTCGTCCCCTTCTCCTCAATCTTTCCCAGCATCAGGGTCTTTTCAAATGAGTCAGCTCTTCGCATCAGGTGGCCAAAGCATTGGAGTGTCAGCTTCAACATCAGTCCTTCCAATGAACACCCAGGACTGATCTCCTTTAGGATGGACTGGCTGGGTCTCCTTGCAGCCCAAGGGACTCTCAAGAGTCTTCTCCAACACCATAGTTCAAAAGCATCAATTCTTCAGCACTCAGCTTTCGAGTACCTTGTTGTAAAAGTAGACAGTAATGAATTAAGGAAACCACCCAATGAAATCCAGAGAATTTGGAAATCTAAAAGATGAAAATATGAGAGAGTAGGAAGAAGATTAGATGACGAGCATGGTTACTATTATCTCTTTTGCTTTTCTTTTTAAAGATAAAATTGAATTTGTGGTTAGAGAAATAGGCTAGTAGATTTCAAGGTATGGGAAACTGAAAGTTGTAGGAACAGAAGGGATAAGTGTGAAATAAAACACCTGAGGAAATATGACAGAATGTTTGATGATGGATTACAGCATCTTGATTTTGTAAAAGTAAGAGAGAAATGTCTTTGAAATTTCACTGAATGATAAAAGAATTCCTACCCAGTGATGTATGCCTCACATTGATAGTGTTAATACCAAAAGCCGCAGCTAAGAAGATAGAAAGGGAGAACTAGAGCTCTATGGAGAAGACAGGCAAGATGTATTTAATTTCTCATTTGACAACACACATTCATACCCCCACATGCACACCAATATGTTGCAGTGCCTACCAATATGTATTTTCCTACTCCTTGACTGTTACTCTACACTCCCAGCCTATTCAAAATTGACCAGAAGCTTTAACACACCATAATGCAAATGGCCTTAGCTTGAGTGCTCTTCATGGCTACCCTCTGTTATATGTGCTTTTTTGCATCAAAGACCCTTTCCACCAGTAGATACTTACATTATGATATTTATTATTCACTCTGGTCAAAGATTTTTTTTACCTTTAATGCCTAAAAATTTGTGCAACTGACAGTGCTGGAAATCACAGGAGAGGGGGAAGGGAAATTATATTATACTACACATAAAAATGATACATCTAAGATGGGGTTCTCTCAATGGTAGAGTCAAGAAAAAAGATGGTGAGCAGACAATTGAGGGTTGGTGGGTGTATTTAAAATTATGACGCTTCCTTCAAATGTAAGGTCAGCAAAGCAGTTCAGTTCAGTTCAGTCGTTCAGTTGTGTCCAACTCTTTGTGACCCCATGAACCGCAGCACGTCAGGCCTCCCTGTCTATCCCCAACTCCCGGAGTCCACCCAAAACCATGTCCATTGAGTCAGTGATGCCATCCAACCACCTTATCCTATGTCATCCCCTTCTCCTCCTGCCCTCAATCTTTCCCAGCATCAGGGTCTTTTCAAATGAGTCAGCTCTTCGCATCAGGTGGCCAAAGTATTGGAGTGTCAGCTTCAGCATCAGTCCTTCCAATGAACACCCAGGACTGATCTAATTTAGGATGGACTGGTTGGATCTCCTTGCAGTCCAAGGGACTCTCAAGAGTCTTCTCCAACACCACAGTTCAAGAGCATCAATTCTTCAGTGCTCAGCTTTCTTTATAGTCCAACTTTCACATCCACACATGACTACTGGAAAAGCATAGCCTTGACTAGACGGATCTTTGTTGACAAAAAATGCCTCTGCTTTTCAATATGCTGTCTAGGTTGGTCATAACTTTCCTTCCAAGGAGTAAGCGTCTTTTAATTTCATGGCTGCAATCACCATCTAACCAGGAATAGACCTGTGGTTGCAATACACAGACCTACAGAGAGAGAGAGAGAAAGAGAGAGTGCATGCTTGAGTTAAGTCCTGAGAGGCTCGGAGAAAATGGAAGAGCAGTTCCCAATTATGATGTCAGGAGAGCATTCCTTTAGATTGCCAGTCCAATAAAAAGAGAAAATATGTTATCAAATGCCATCCACATAATTGATACTCAATGTTCCACAATACATTTTGCTGTTTTCCATCAAATAGGATCAGTTCTGTTGTGCCAGGGTTTGTGCTCCGTCCCTCAGTTGTATCTGCCTCTTTTGCAACCCCATGCATTGTAGCCTGCCAGCTTCCTCTGTCCCATGGGATACCCCAGGCAAGTATGGGAAAATGGGTTGCCATTTCTTGATCCATGGAGTCCTGTTGTAGTTGTTTAATTATTGCAATTATGTCATATTTTTTTGAAAAGTAATCTGACATAAAAGATAACTTTTAAAATAAGTAACGTTAAGAAAGCAATAAGCAGATTTCCTATTCAGACTGCTTCCAAGAATCTGGCTTTTAGGTGAATATCTTAGCATGCTAAGTTGCTTCAGCTGTGTTTGACATTTTGTGACCCTGAAAACTATATATCCTGCCAGATTTTTCTGTCCATGGGGTTCTCCAAACAAGAACACTGGGGTGGGTTGCCATTTCCTCCTCCAGGAGATCTTCCTGAACCAGGGATGGAACCCACGTCTCCTGCATTGCAGGCAGATTTTTTACTGCTGAGCCACTGGGGAAACCCAAATATCTTAGAATGAACATCGTAATCAGTCACATTGATTAGTATGCATCTCTTTCCCCTGTTTTAGACATTGCAAGTGTAAACTTGAATGTGAATATTCTACTTATGTGTTAGAATTTTCAGGTGTTAAACCTATGGATACTCTGCTATCGGGGAAATGAGTCTGTAGTATTTAGCTTAAATTTATAATTTATAATTATTTAAGAAGTTTTAACTAGTTGTGAAATGGGTGATTTTTTTTCTCAGTTTATGTTTATGGTATGGAATAGGGAACAAGGTGGTGTTTTTGCTTCAATATTCTGTGTCTATTCAGCAGAAAATATTAAAATATAGAAGACCTTATAAGTTTCATCTGCTCAAATACCTGGTCTCTCGCCTTCCCATAGGTTCCAGGCCTTCATCTTAAACAACTTTATAATGAGTCCATCACATAAAAAGTCATTAGAAAGCATGATTTTCAACCCTGTGGATTCCTCAATAAGTAAAAAAGGAACAGGAGATGGAATCATTCTATTGCATATTTTCATACTGTAGAAAAAATTGTTTGGGAAAATAATTTTAAAAGAATTTCTTAGGAACTCCAAAGGGGACTTTTGTATTAATCTCTGACTAATTTAAAAAGATCACCAACACTTATTCATCTGTTTAAGATGGTAGTGATAGTGTAGATTTTAATTGAGAAAAGGAGAGAAAACAAATGCTTTTTACATTTATCATATTGTGAAAATGTTTCAGTATTTAAGGCTTGGGTTTTGTCCATCAAACACTAATAGCCTGTCTTCTAACAGAGACACAAAAGAATAACAATACAATTTTTTTTTTCTGTAAGGGCAAAATACACTTTGGTTCCTAACAATAAATTAATTTCATAAAATTACCAATAAATTAAAAACATTTGACTACTATTTTTTAAAATTTTATTAAAGTATAGTTGATTTAAAATGTTGTGTTAATTTCTTCTGTATAGCAGTGACTCAGTATGCATATATATTCTTTTTCATATTCTTTTCCATTGTGATTTGTCACAGAATACTGGCTATAGCTCCCTGTGCTATACAATATAATTTGTTGTTTATCCATCCTATATATACTAGCTTGCCTCTGCTAACTCCAAACTCCCATTTCTTCCCTCTTGACTATTATTATTGGGCAAAAAAGATGTGGGTAGAACACTGAGGTTAATATTCTATTGAATTAAGCCAAATGATTGTGATAATGAGAGGACTGTCATTTACTGAAACTAGTTTACTGGCCTCACCCCTTCTGATGGTGATTCTGATGGTGGTATTGACCCTATGACACCAGCCACTCTAGCTCTCACTTGAGACCCCCAGGTGCCTTAAAATGATGTCTAAGATATATTTCTTCTCTGACTCCTTACCCAAAACCTCAAGACTGAAAGAGCCAATTTAAAATTCTGGTAGCCTATTGGATCAATGTAATCAATGAATTTTAAGTCACTTCTTTAACAAACCTTTGTCTATGTCCTCATATATGCCTGTGCGCAAAGTCACTTCGGGTGTGTCCGAATCCTTGTGACACTATGGACATAGCACAGCAAGCTCCTCTTCCATGGGGTTCTCCAGGCAAGAATACCTCAGTGGGTTGCCGTTTCCTTCTTCAGAGGATCTTTCCAACCCAGGGATTGAACCTGCATCTCTTTGGTCTCCTGCATTGGCAGGTGGGTTCTTTACCATTAGCGCCATATGCTGGGAAGCCCTAGCATATGTTAGTTCTCGTAGATTCAAAAATAAATAAGATGAAGATTTATCCTCCCAGAATTCACAGGTAAATGTATATGTATACATCTGGTCTTAACAACAATACAATGTGATATGTGCTACATCCAAACTACAGATCTAAGCTTATAGGGGTAGTTTATAGGAGTAGAGAAAACAGAGTGTCTGTCCTTGTCTGGTGGAGAGAAAAAGAGACAGCAGACTGACATTTATGGAAAACATTATCAGAGTTGATATAAGGATGGAAATTATAAATCACTTAGAACAATTCTTGATGCTATATAACAACCTTTTATGGCTTTCAGAATACTTTCTAAATTTCTTCTTCTTGATTTTCCAGTTTGGTATGATGAAAATAACCTGTAACAATTTTTCAGATTGTTACAGAAAGCCTTCCAGAAGAACAATTCGCTTTTCCACAAAAGCAGTAATATTACAATCAAATGAAGTAGAACCCATCACAAACTGTCTTGGTCCAATTTAAATTTAATGAACTCTTAGCTGAGCTAAATGTCTCATCTCCATAAACTCAGAGGCACAAGGTTTACAGAAACTGCAACTTCAACATTCTTGGACAATAAATATGACTATAAATCAAGGGGTACATTTATTTTCTTCCAGGGTCCTGGTTTTATGCCATCTGCTCCCGTGGCATCTTGCCCATTTGGAACAACATCAGATTGTGTAGGATAGAGGTGTTGCCTCTCTGTTCTGCTCCTGACTCAAGAATGAGGCTAGTACTTTGGGAGAGGGTTAATGTGAGGAGAAGCTTCCCAGGTGGTGCTAGTGGTAAAGAAACTGCCTGCCAACTCAGGAGACATAAGAGATGCAGGTTCTGCCCCTGGGTCAGGGAGATCTCCTGGAGGAAGACATGTCAATCCACTCCAGTATTCTTGCCTGGAGAACCCCATAGACAGAGGAGGCTGGTGGCCTACAGTACATGGGGCTACAAAGAGCAGAACACACAACTGAAGCGACTTAGCATGCAGCAGGTACCTAAGATAAGAGTGATCACAATGACAGCTTATACTGTTTCCTGGTTGATCAGATTCCTGGCTGATCTGCCCAAGGCACTGTGACAGTGAACCCTTCTTCAGGCACCAAAAGCATCTAATTAGTGACAAAAGTGAGGCAAAGTGAACGCTTAATTTTAGGAGACATACAAATGTTCCATTTGTCTCAAATACCCTCTGCATTCCTTTGTGAGGATCCACCCACATCCCCACCTTCTGACAGGTAGGTAATGCTACTTCCCCAAAGCCATAATGGGCTCTTACCTTAATTTGTTACTGTAGCACATCAATGTGAAACAAAGACTGGTCTTCTAGGCAACATACATTGTGAAAAACACAAGTCCTTGGCGTTCAAAACTATGTAAGAGCTGAATGCTCTTTTCAAGTATCTCACAGATTCCATCTGATTTTAAACTGATTTAACGCTTTCACCATATTTCTGTTTTTGATCAGAAACCTATTTTTCTTGTCCTCTATTTAGTTCAAACCCATGTTTAGATGTGTTGTAGCATTGTATTTTATTCCATATCAATATGTACTAATTCATTTAATTTCTAAGGACATTGTGAGGTGGGGGGAGTGTATATCCTTACAAGTCAAGTTTAAGGAAAACACATGACTAGCATACTTTGCTGACTTCCCCATATATAATTCATATATTTATTTTGCTGTTCTAAATACATTGTTTGGTCTCTTTTCAATATACTATCCACCCTCAACTAAATTAGCACTAGGAATTGCCACAAAAATTGTGTTTTAACAAAATACTATGATTTTACTCATTCTTTGGTAGTTTCAACCACATCATTGTGATTTTTAATTGTCCTTGGTTCTTTTTTATTTATAATTCTTTAAAATAAAAACTACATATTTAAGATGCACAGCATGATGTTTTAACATGCATATACATGGTGAAATAATTGGGGAACCAGTAGGACATTATGTTAAATGAAATAAGCCAGATACAGAAAGAAAAATGCTAAATTATCTCACTTATATGTGAAATCTAATAAAACAGAAAACAGCCAGTAGAACAGTGGTTACAAGAGTGAGGGAGGTGGGGGAAATGGGAGATGCTAGTCAAAGAATACATAGTTGCAGTTACAATGGATGAATAAGTTTTAGAGATCTAATGTACAACATGATGACTATAGTTATTAGTATTGTATTATATTCTGTGACAGCATAATTTTCTACTTAATCATCACCGTTCTTCCTTACATTTGGGTAGTTTAACTGATCAAAAAGACATTCACTTTCACACCTATGGGCTTCCCTCGTGGCTCAGATGATAAAGCCTCTGCCTGCAATGCGGGAGACCTGGGTTCGATCCCTGGGTCAGGAAGATCCCCTGGAGAAGGAAATGGCAACCCACTCCAGTACTCTTGCTTGGAAAATTCCATGGATGAAGGAGCCTGGTAAACTACAGTCCATGGGATCACAAAGAGTCAGACATTACTGAGCAACTTCACTGGTTCACTGGTTCACACCTACACAGCAAACTTTGTTCTTCTTACATCTCTGGGCCATGCTGAAGGCCTCCTGCAAGATGCAATATAATTGATCATTTTAGTGGGCAACAGAATTCTTATATTATCAGATTAAAATTTCTTTTAAGAACTGCATCTGGATATTCATTCTGTGTATTCTTTCATCTGTTGCAGACCTACTATAGGGTAGGCACCCTACACCTAGACAAGTAATGAGATGATTACTAGTGCATCACATTTGGGTTGGTTGGTTCTAACAGAATTATGTGAAAATGACTGATATTATAACTGATAACAATAACTGATATTGATTGAATATAAAGAAGAAGAGGCATGGCGTAGTTATTCAGGCAAGAATAAAAATCCATAGATACTAGAAACTTCTGACACTACTTGCTCAGTGAAACAGGTCCTCGATTTTCTTAGAATTCAGTAGCAATTGTCACTCACCTCTTTCTAGGCTTAACCGTGTGTCCTCAGCTTTTCACTTACATTACCTGATATACCTGAAAGTTCATAGCACTGGTACTTGAAGTTTCACAGATTTTATATTCTCAGATTCGTTTTATAGGAAAGTCCACTAGCCTGCTCATTGTTTTTCTAATATAAAATTGATAATGTCACTTTTAATTGGTCCATTTTATCCCTGTTAGAGCACATGTTCTTTTTTGACATTCCATATAAGTTCAATGATCAAAATCTGTCTAAAAATAGGGATTAGAGTTATTAGCCTTTTCAATTCTAGACACTTAGCACAGTTCCTAACACACAGAAAATAAGTGCTCAATGGTTGTTTGGCAAATAAGTAAATTGGCCCAGCTGGAATGTATATGTGTTTTGTTTAAAAAATAATGCTTAGGAAGCTTAAAAGCTTATATATGTGCATTTAAAATATTTTTGTTACAGAATTCTTTGGGTTATTTATTTATTTATTTTTTACTAACAGAATGATAAAACTCTTATCTGTGAGCTAATTTTCTCAAAATAATAGAACAATGGTCATCTAAGTTTCTTTAATAATACTCCTTAAAATTATTGTATCAAGTGTTTGTTTCTTGAGTAGCTAGAAGAAGCAAGTTGCCTTATTTCTGAGAAACTTAAAAATGTCAAAATCCTTTGAACATCACCAGCTGTGCAGAAAAAGTTGATGAAAAGATAAACCATTCTTTCAAGAAGTATATTGTTTACATATACCTGTTTCTTTATAAAAGCATAACAGAATGGCCTTCTATTTTTAAGCCAAACAGCAAAAACGTTCCAAAGGAATTTTAAAAAAGATACCCAAACCTTAGTAATGAGATACTTCTGCAATATTTTTTTAGAAATTAACATGTAAAGCAGGTTTAAAGTATTTTATAGTGAATAAAAGGTGGTCTTATAATATGAAGGAAGACTTTTATGTATTTAACACCAGATGAATCACAATTCAGTGAGGTTTTAAGCTTATAAGAAAAACATTACACCATGTAGTGTGGCTGTATAAAACATAGGTGAAATAGTAAATCTAAGCATCCCATATTTATGATGACACTTTGTAAGCATTAATGCCAGTGGATTAAGCTTAGTAGGGCAAAATAAAGTGATTAAGTATCCCCAAGATAGTCTGAAGTATAAACAAGGAGAATCATTAACCTGACAAAGAAATCTTTTGCAAGACAAAAATACCAGAAAATGGAAAAGAATGTTTTCATTGCCAAATAAGTCTTGTGTGATACCAAAGTGACACATCAGGAAGATGCACTAGCAAGGGTCCCCAAGCTCCAGGCTGCGGAGCAGTACCTCCTGTCAGATCAGTAGTCACATTAGATTAGAAATAAAGTGCACAATAAATGTAATATGCTTGAATCATCCTGAAACCATCCCCTACCCCTGGTCCTTGGAAAATTTGTCTTCCATGAAACGGGCCCTTGGTGCCAAAAAACATGGACCACTGCCCTGCTGTCAAGTAAAAGAAATTTTGATCTGTTAGTTGTTTTTGTTTTACATAGCAAAACCATGTGAATGTGCTCATAAATTAATTGGTATATTAAAGGAAGAAGACTATAAGTGCATTTTATCTTATATAAAGAAAAGTTAGGTTTTGATATTTTAGGACATTGAAATGTGAAGGAGCAGAAACCCATCAGTATAAGAAATATAGCAATGGGTTTCAACACAGATGTTAGAAGAAGTTGTTAGAATCACTAGAATTCCACTAACAAGCAAAGGGAATATGTTATGTGTCAAAATGGTAATCAGCAAAGTTGAGTGTGTTATTCATGCTATGTGAAATTTAGACGTCATGGTTGGATGTCAGCATGTATAGAGCTACAGGGCTTTTTGTTGAGACAAGACTAGAGGAATAACTTAGATTTTTAATAAGTAGTGCAAATCCAGCATGATATTCAAATAGGAATAAAAACATCAGGAAACTGATTAGAATAACAAGATTTAGATCTGTAGTATAATTACAATTTTTTAAAAGTAGATGGAGTTGTACTTAAGGATGTTCTCTTTGCTCTAGAGACTCATAGTCTCAAACACATTTAGATGAATTTAAGACATTAGTATGGACTATTCTGTTTTTTTTTTTTAAATCTATTTTCAAAGCAAATTTCCTGAACATATTAGTTATATTTTGCTGCATAGGAAATTACTCCAAAACTCTGTGGCTTGAAACAATAAATGTTTATTATCTCACACAATTTCTGAGAGTTAGTCACTTTAGAACCACTTACATGTGTGATCAAGTTCTCTTAAGAGGTTGCAGCCGTGCATAAGTGCAGTCATCAGAAGACTTGGCTAGGGCTGCACCATCTGTATCTAAGGTAACTCACATGGCTTTGGATAGGAGACTTCAGTTTCTAACTGGCTGTTGGAAGGAGACTTTAGTACTCTGCCATGTGATTCCTCTCTGTACAAGGCAGCTGGCTTCCCCCAGAACAGTAATCCAAGAGAATGAAGCAGAAGCCATAATATCTTATAAAACTACACCTCAGAAGCAACCTGTCACCACTGATGATGAGTCTACTGGTCAGATCAACTAACCTGAATATAAAATGTGGAAGAAGTAATTGCCCAAATTCTGGAGTGTCCTTTCCCTCCCTTTCTTTTTATTTCCCCCCCCTCCCTTTTCTTCTCCAACCTCAAAGATGGTCCCTATATCCATTGTCTGGTGCTTGTGCATTTGTATAGGTTCCACCCAAACTCCAGAAAACAGGACACTAGGTGCCACCTTGGAGGTCTGAGAAAAAAGGAAATAAATCAATAAATAAATTGGAAGGGAAGAAAGGAAATAAGGAAGAAAGGATGCTCCCAGATTTGGGCAATTACTTCTTCACATTTTAGAAACTAGCATTTAGAAACCATTGACATTATCTCAAAATAAAATTTCATTTCTTAAATTTTGCCAAGTGCGTTAGCAATGACTAAAATGGCTACAAACCTACTAGGGTTTTTATATTTAGAAAATGATCAATCAGAATGGTTTATTTTTAGTTGGACTTGTTGAAATATATTTCAAAAGGAATGTTAAATCACAAGGTATTTATATAATATTTATATATTTGAATTACCACTAAGTGACACTCTTTCATTTAGCAAATGAAAATGCAGGGTGTCCAGTTAAATATGCGTTTCATATAAATAGCACGTATTATTTAAGTACATTTGATATAATAAACAAATTTGTTTATCTGAAATTTCTATTTAACTGAATGTCCAGTGTTTTACCTGGCAATTCCTTACTATCTGAGCCACCGGGGAAACCCTTTACTTTGTAGTTCAGATCTGCTTAGTCACTCAGTCATGTGTGATTCTTTGTGACCCCATGGACTCCAGCACACCAGGCTTCTCTGTCCATCATCAACTCCTGGAGCTTGCTCAAACTCATATCCTTTGAATTGGTGATACCATCCAACCATATCATCCTCTGTCGTCCCCTTCTCCTCCTGCCTTCAATCTTTTCCAGCATCAGAGTCTTTTCCAGTGACTCAGTTCTTCGCATCAGGTGGCCAAAGGATAGGAGTGCCAACTTCTGCATCAGTTGTTCCAATGAATATTCAGTGTTGATTTCCTTTAGGATTGACTGGTTTGATCTCCTGCAGCCCAAGGGACTCTCAATAGTCTTTTCCAACACCACAGTTCAAAAGCATCAATTCTCCGGTGCTCAGTTTTCTTTTATAGTCCAACTCTCACATCCATAAATGACTACTGCAAAAATCATAGCTTTGACTAGACAGACCTTTGTTGGCAAAGTAATGTCTCTGCTTTTTAATATGCTGTCTAGGTTGGTCATAGCTTTTCCTCCAAGGAGCAAGCATCTTAATTTCATGGTTACAGTCACCATCTGCAGTCATTTTGGAGCCCAAAAATATAAAGTCTGTCACTGTTTCCATTGTTTCCCCATCTATTTGCCATGAAGTGGTGGGGCCGGATACCATGATCTTAGTTTTCTGAATGTTGAGTTTTAAACCAACTTTTTCACTCTCCTCTTTCACTTTCATCAAGAGGCTCTTTAGTTCTTCTTTGCTTTACCTTAAATCACTCTCAAGCTACCTTCTGTTCAAAAGTAGTGAAGTTTAGGTGACATAAAGTCTTCCGTTTCACATGTTATTTTTGCTATAGAAACTTACATTTAAAACAAAATTTTGATGCCACTCTATTTAAAGCAAAAAGAGTGCATTAAGGAACAAACATCACATTTATATTTGTTATCCATTAAGTGTGTATGTGTGTAGCCCCAAAACTTGAGCAGAAGATATCTTGACAATTGAACAAATATGTATATGTTGTTGTGTTTACTTGTAAGATTCTTGAGAATCCTGTCTAGGAAGGTACATGATAGCCAAGCTTCCAATTCTAATTCCAGCTTTAGAGTCAATTTTAGAGATTGTTTTGAACCAGTAATTTGACCACTTTAAAGGCTATGTGCATTGCTAAGTTGCTTCAGTCGTGTCCGACTCTGCAACCCTATGGAATGTTGCCCGCCAGTTTCCTCTGTCCATGGCAAGAATATTGCCTCTTTCCCAGGCAAGAATATTGGAGTGGGTTGCCATTTCCTCCTGCAGGGGATCTTCCCAACCCAGGGATCAAACCCACATCTCTTATATCTCCTGCACTGGCAAACAAGTTCTTTACCACTAGCACCACCTGGGAAGACTATTAAAGGATGTAGAATTCTCTAAACCTTGAAGACATTATGACTACTTTAGAATTCCTATGCCTCTATCTCCTTTCTTTAAGATTTATTGGCTGGTTTTTTCATGCTCTTTCCTGCCTCAAATTTGTACATCTTAGGATGAGAATTGTGATGCCACTTCAAAATGATTTAGAAAGAAATCATGAAAGACTGCAGGAACCTGAACTCAGGGAAATAATTATTCAGTATCATTCTTGAAAGTGCCCTGTCCATTGCCTTTGATGTAGTGGGCATTAAACTAATCCAGAAGGTACATTTGATTCAGCCATCCCTTTCCACTGAGATCACATGTGGGGTATGCTGTGAGCAAGATAGGCAAGATGTAGAATCACTGATTATAAGTTCCATGGCCAGTTTATTTTTCTTTGCACACTGATCTAGCAATATAGCCTTGAACCACAAATAGATATGTGAAATACCATCAGAGTTGGCATTTAAATTATCTACAGCTGGTTTCCTCACTGTGCAACTTAAAACTGAATTTATGTAAGATAATGATTCGGTCTTTGCACAAGACTGTATACATCACTGGGCTTTGGAGTTTGGATCTCAAAATTTATTTGTAAGAGATGATAATACGCTGAAGTTTTTGAAACTTCACTCAAGGCTTAATTTATTTATTTTTAATATATGATTTGACATAAGATCATGCAGAGAATGGAGTTGGATCTAGTGTCCCAAGGAAAAAAACATTTTACGTATCATATTAGGAGATGCGAGTTCAATCCTTGGGTTGGGAAAATCCCCTGGAGGAGGGCATGGCAACTCAGTCCAGTATTCTTGCCTGGAGAATCCCATGGACAGAGGAGCCTGGCGGGCTGTAGTCCATGGGGTCACAAAGAGTTGGACACTACCGAAGCAACTTAGCATGCACGCACACACATTATTGATGTTAAGGAAGACAAATGAAAACACATTCGTATACCTTTTTCTAGTGAGAGTTGATTACCACTGGCTGGGTTTTGAACAACTGGCAAAAAACAGTGTTAATCTTTCAAGTGGTATTAAGCAGGGTGATTGATGTTTAATGGGAAGGAAATCAATGGATGGCATGGAGGAAAGTTTTCTAAATAGTTTCAAACACTGTCCCCAGTCTTGTCAATGGTTTGGGAAATATTAATTTTAATTAAATTAATTCATTTAATTAAAATGTCACTTATGGATGTTAAAGCACACACACACACACAAATATTACTATTATTCTGAATTCTGAAGAAATAGACAACTGGTTGAATAAAATAAAAATAGGATGTTTTTTAATTATTATATGTATCAGTGCCTCAAAGTTTCAGGAATTTCATCCTTAATCAAAGATGAAGCTTCTGCAATGTGGTTCCACTTTTGTTCATGCTCTATATCCCATAACAGATACAAATGAATAGTGGAAAAAGAAAGCAAAGGCAAAAAGATGAAACTGCTTCTAAAATATTGACTGCTACTTCTGAGTACTTGTCCTTTTTTACATCATTATCAGTTATTTAATATTGCCATCAACATCCCCTCCTGCTGACTAGATAATGATGCAATCTAGCTCTTTCTGTGCCTTCAAACAAAGTGTCCGGGGAGGACACAGGATACTGCCACACTCTAAAATACAAGTGTCTCTCAGCTGAGCTGAGGTCTCTCAAGGATGTAAGAACCACTGCAAAAGGTTAAGTATATACAGTCCCAGGGTTGAAATGACAAATTTTATGTCTACTAAGAACCTGAAACTTTGTTGGATTTGCAAGATTTTGTGCAAGCCACAGCATTTATAAGACAGGCAATATTCTTTCTTGAGAAGGAATTTATATTCTCTGGCAAACACAGAACAAAGGTTTGTTAGGAGAGCCCATCCACTGAAAACTGTATAAATACTGGCTACTTACATTTCATTTGCAACATGCCTTCCTGAACTGGGATTATGGTAATGAAGTGCTGGAAGGGCATTCCTTATAGAGTTAATAAACTAACTTCTACCATAGTTAGAAAGTTATATGTGGAATATATTTATGATGTATATCAATTGATATGCAGCCTACTTTGGACCATCTAGAATTTTCAATTTTTAAATGTTATCAGTTGACATATATATATATATATATATATATATATGATTTATATATATCAAGATTTACCTATACCAACATACAGATTTATAAACCTGTGAAATTTCTGTCCATTTCTTTCAATGATATGACTAATTTTGCAGTCATAGGCTAGGCAAGTTAAACAAATCAAATCCGATTATAATCAGAGAACAACTTAGAAGTAGGAATTTGTTTGGAAAGTTTGAATGCCAAATTGAGTCATTTTATGGGATATAAGCACTAGGAATAATTAATGTTAAATCATTAACTTTCTAGTTTAAAACAGAAACATCATTAACCATTTCTATTGTAATTTTTAGTTAAATGATCAACTGTGACAGTTAAATGTATGCATTCAGGGATTCAACAATTTTTAGAGTCTATCTGAAAACATATGAGATATAGAGACAAATGACCTAAATCCTGAAATCAAGCCATTCGACTCACGGGGGAAAAAGACAAAAAGATATTCTCAGAGCCATTAAAAGTGGTGGCTTATATGAATTTCTTTAAAATTATGTTGACTCCTTCAAGATTTTGGTTGCTTCTAACATATCTTGACCATGGAACTATGGTTATATGTTGCTGCAAAAAATATATATATATTTATATATACATGTCAACAGAGAGTTTCTTTTTTAAGTTTTATTTCTAGAGAATAACCTTAAATAAATAGAGTGTGTAACTAGCAGGGCACACCATTAAAGTTAATTTATTCATTCATTCACTAATTGGTTCAGTTCCTATTTAGAGTGTTGACTATATCTCAGGTTCTATGATGACTCAAAAGAAACAAGGGTCCCTATTCCCATGGAATTTAAAACTAGTGGGGAGTAGGAAACAAATATAAAAAATAAATTTGATTCTGCCAACAATTACAGAGAAGACATACAAAGAGCTCTGAATCCCTAATGAAATGACACTGATATGGACTAGAAAGATAAATAGAAGGTTTAGAATAACAATGGATCAAAGAGCTAAGTGGTATCCAGGTAGGAAGAATGGCATGGAGAAATGCATCCTAGTCATAGGGATTTCATACCAAGTAGAAAAAAATGACCAAAATGATGGAATTGCTTGTGTTCATTGAGGACAAGTACACCTACAGTGTCTAGAAAAGTTTAGGGCACATATGAGGTGCTCCAAGTTTTCCTATAGAGTAAAGAAATCAAAGGAATTAGAAAGCTATAGGTAATTTACCCTTGGGTTATTTTTAACATCTGCCTGTCGTGAATGATGAAACAGTTAGTGAAATTATAGACTAAGTATTGGACTCTCTCCTACCCTTTGTTTTGAATGTTGTTGACTTCTGGAGGTGTGATCTCACACACCCATGGTGGCTAGTTCATTGCCCTGATGTCCCCAAAGAGCCTTGTCTTCTGGTTTCTATGTCTCTGTTGTTGTCCATTCTCCTTAAATTTTGGCAGCTTGCTTTAATTAATAGAATGTGACGAGTGACATTTTTTCTAGTTTCAGGCCTTAACCTTAACAAGTGGCAGTTTCTATATTTGCATTCTTAGAAGCCCTGAACTGTCATATAAGTTACCTGATTCTCCTGCTAGAGAGACCACATGGAGAGGGAAAGGATGGGAGATTCCGTGAAGGAGACAGAAATACAGCAAGAAATGAGACCCCAGATATATAATCTCCATCAAGTCGAAAACCAACATGTGAGTTTGGGTACGTCCTTTAGAAGGGGACCCCAGGATGCAGTTCAGGAAATGAAGAAGGAAAATGAGGAAGAGAAGAAAGTTAAGGCTACTTTATTGAGCAGAAAAACATTGAGGGCAACTGAGACACAATTGCTCTGCAGAGCCTGGGAGGTGGGGTCGAAAACATCTCAGAGTTACCAGCTCCAAGTGCAAAACTGGGTCATGTATCCACCAAATCCCCACCATCATTGGTGAAAGGCTGCTCCCAGAAGCTTTAACTCTGGCACTTCTGAGGGTCAAGTATGCTTCTGCATTCGAACAACATCTGCAGGCAGAGAGTCACAAGGGTTTAAAGTAAACAGCCTTTGAGATCTAGAGGTAAGCTCTGACAATATAGCAGAGCTCCAGGTAGTCAGCCTCTGCCACAGAATTTAAATCTCTCAGATATTTAGCAACATTGTCTTAGCCTGTTATTTCATCTCTAGCCTAACACCTAGCTCGTACAGCATAGTGTAAATATGGTTGTTACATTTTGAATCTGATACTTGTGAGAGGCTTTGTGTAGTAGTCAACGGATTCAGTGAATAGTGGGTAGTGAAACATGGTGTGATGGAAATAAACATGCTTATTCTATCCTAAGAATACCAGTCAGGATGCCCTGACAGAACTAACAATTATGCCATTCATCTTTGCAAAACCAGTGTGCTTGGATGTTTTATTCAACATCCAGCTATATTTTTGAATTGCTTGGGTGGAGAAAGGATAGAGGAGACTCTAAGAAATCTAGGGTATTGGGTGTTCTACTCCCTTAGTAGAAGTCCTCTGAGGAAGCCTCTATGAATGCTATATGTCAGTACCTGAGCAACTTAAATGGAAATGGCAGACATTCAAGAGAAAATGTTTCCTAGTCTCATTCAGAGCTTTTACAAAGGAACTGTTGCTCAAAAAAATCTTAAATATTTGAAAGAAGAAAAAAATCTCTTCATTCTTGAGAAGTTGTATATCAAAACCAGAGGGCAGAAATGTAGTTTTAAGAAGAAGCAGATTGACAGTCCAAGAATTAAACACCTGCCGAACAAGGCTCATTTCAGCAGACAGCTATTAAGATCCTTTGTCATTATATTTGGAGTGTCCATATTTATCTCATCAGATATTTAAGAGGAAAATAGTATGTGCACTCTGATTGAGAAATCAGTGGAGCCAGTTTGTACCTCTTGGAACTAGATGAAAAAACAAATGCTGCAAATTAAATATCAAGCTCATTTTCATGTTAATAATAAGAAAAGTGAAAGTGAAGTCACTTAGTCGTGTCTGACTCTTTGCGACCCCGTGGACTGTAGCCCACCAAGCTCCTCCATTCATGGAATTTTCTAGTCAAGAGTACTGAAGTGGGTTACCATTTCCTTCTCCAGGGGATCTTCCCGACCTGGGGATCAAACCCAGGTCTCCTGTGTTGCAGGCAGACACTTTACCATTTGAGCCGCCAGGGAATCCCTAATAACAAGAGGAATAGCTCAAAACTTCTGGCCCTAGGCTGGATTGCCTAATGTCTACTCACAGCTCCTAGGCTGTTTGGTCCCTACAGCCTGACTTTCACTTCTAAATGGAAAACTTGAATTGTGTCAGGATCTAAGTTCAATTTGGTAAATGTGGTATATTTAAGAGGATAGAGGAAGAGAGAAAAAAGAGAAAAAAAAGACATTAGGGGAAATGGATGTGCCTTGGCAGTGTCCACCGGTAAAGAATCTTCCTGCAATTCAAAAGACACAGGAGATAAAGGTTCGATCCCTGGGTTGGGAAGATTTCCTGGAGGAGGAAATGGCAACCCATCCAGTATCCTTGCCGGGAAACCCCATGGACAGAGGAGCCTGGCAGGCTACAGTCCATAGGGTCACAAAGAATGGGACACGACTGAGTGACTAAGACTTTCACTTTCACTCCCTATTTCAGGAGAAATGCAGTGAATGAAATGGCCAAAGACCTTGTCTCATAGGGCAGAAGAACAGCAGGGAAGGGGTCTGCATAATTCATAAACCGAGGAAATGAACCAGGCATATGTTTAGCAACAGAGTATACCTTAGAACTCAATTCACTTTTTATAGATGAGCTGTAAATTTTGAAGAATTATGTGGCAAAATGACCTAGGGATACATCGTCTTCATCTCTGTGTCAAAACTACCCCAGTAACTTATCCTTGCCTCTCATAATTTAGTCAGGATGCTCTCTTGGATGTATCCTATAAATCTCTCTGGAGGCCTCTTCAGCTTTTACTGGCTTTTCCTTTCTCTGCTGGAAAGAGAGCAGAGTTGAGAACGGTCCATCAGACATTGTTATTTTTCTGTTACTTTATTGGGTCGGCTCTTTATTTTGTGGCTTGGCAGTACCATTTACGGAATAAGTGCTATAGAAGTGTTACCTGCTGTCATTACTGCTGCCACTACTGCTTCTACTAGTGAAAGTCATTTGAGTGTGTTTTAGAGCTTCAGGTAAAAACTCCTTAGGTCAACATGCTTCCCCCCTATTAAAAATGTCCTTTTCTACAAACAGTGCTTGGTCTACCATGTAAAAGATAATCAGTTGAAAAAGGGAAAGCACATTTTAAAGGTCAGCTTCAATGCAGGTTTTCCTTCCTGGCAATCTGCATCAGAATCAAGTGAAGCATCCTTTAAAAAGGGGCTTCCGCAGTGGCTCAGTGATAAAGAACCCGCCTGCCAATACAGGAGAATAAGAGACTCAGATTCGGTCCCTGGGTGGAGAAGATCCCCTGGAGGAGGGCACGGCAACCCACTCCAGTATTCTTGCCTGGAGAATCTCATGGACAGAGGAGCTTGGTGGGCTACTGTCCATGGGATCGCAGAGTCAGACAGGGCTGCAGCGACTTAGCATGCACCTTTTAAAAATGCTGCTTACTAGGAGTGACCAATAATTTGGACTCACATAAGGATTTTTTTTAAATTTTTTAAAAAATTATTTATTTATTTATTTATTTATTTATTTATTTATTTATTTATTAGTTGGAGGCTAATTACTTCACAATATTGTAGTGGTTTTTGTCATACATTGACATGAATCAGCCATGGATATACATGTATTCCCCATCCCGATCCCCCCTCCCACCTCCCTCTCCACCTGATCCCTCTGGGTCTTCCCATTGCACCAGGCTTGAGCACTTGTCTCATGCATCCAACCTGGGCTGGTGATCTGTTTCACCCTAGATAATATACATGTTTCGATGCTGTTCTCTTGAAACATCCCACCCTCGCCTTCTCCCACAGAGTCCACAAGTCTGTTCTATACATCTGAGTCTCTTTTTCTGTTTTGCATATAGGGTTATTGTTACCATCTTTCTAAATTCTATATATATGTATTAGTATACTGTAATTGTCTTTATCTTTCTGGCTTACTTCACTCTGTATAATGGGCTCCAGTTTCATCCATCTCATTAGAACTGATTCAAATGTATTCTTTTTAATGGCTGAGTAATATTCCATGGTGTATATGTACCACAGCTTCCTCATCCATTCGTCTGCTGATGGGCATCTAGGTTGCTTCCATGTCCTGGCTATTATAAACAGTGCTGCGATGAACATTGGGGTGCACGTGTCTCTTTCAGATCTGGTTTCTTTGGTGTGTATGCCCAGCAGTGGGATTGCTGGGTCATATGGCAGTTCTATTTCCAGCTTTTTAAGAAATCTCCACACTGTTTTCCATAGTGGCTGTACTAATTTGCATTCCCACCAACAGTGTAAGAGGGTTCCCTTTTCTCCACACCCTCTCCAGCATTTATTGCTTGTAGACTTTTGGATAGCACCCATCCTGACTGGCGTGTAATGGTACCTCATTGTGGTTTTGATTTGCATTTCTCTGATAATGAGTGATGTTGAGCATCTTTTCATGTGGTTTTTAGCCATCTGTATGTCTTCCTTGGAGAAATGTCTGTTTAGTTCTTTGGCCCATTTTTTGATTGGGTCATTTATTTTTCTGGAGTTGAGCTGGAGGAGTTGCTTGTCTATTTTTGAGATTAATCCTTTGTCTGTTGCTTCGTTTGCTATTATTTTCTCCCAATCTGAGGGCTGTCTTTTCACCTTGCTATAGTTTCCTTTGTTGTTCAAAAGCTTTTAAGTTTCATTAGGTCCCATTTGTTTATTTTTGCTTTGTTTCTAATATTCTGGGATGTGGGTCATAGAGGATCCTGCTGTGGTTTATGTCGGAGAGTGTTTTGCCTATGTCCTCCTCTAGGAGTTTTGTAGTTTCTGGTCTTACATTTAGATCTTTAATCCATTTTGAGTTTATTTTTGTGTATGGTGTTAGAAAGTGTTCTAGTTTCATTCTTTTACAAGTGGTTGACCAGTTTTCCCAACACCACTTGTTGAAGAGGTTGTCTTTTTTCCATTGTATATCCTTGCCTCCTTTGTCAAAGATAAGGTGACCATAGTTTCGTGGACTTATCTCTGGGCTTTCTATTCTGTTCCATTGATCTATATTTCTGTCTTTGTGCCAGTACCATACTGTCTTGATGACTGTGGCTTTGTAGTATAGTCTGAAGTCAGGCAGGTTGATTCCTCCAGTTCCATTTTTCTTTCTCAAGGTTACTTTGGCTATTCGAGGTTTTTTGTACTTCCATACAAATTGTGAAATTATTTGTTCTAGTTCTGTGAAAAATACCGTTGATAGTTTGATAGGGATTGCATTGAATCTATAGATTGCTTTGGGTAGTATAGCCATTTTGACAATATTGATTCTTCCAATCCATGAAAACGGTATATTTCTCCATCTGTTTGTGTCCTTTGATTTCTTTCATCAGTGTTTTATAGTTTTCTATGTATAGGTCTTTTGTTTCTTTAGGTAGATATACTCCTAAGTATTTTATTCTTTTTGTTGCAATGGTGAATGGTATTGTTTCCTTAATTTCTCTTTCTGTTTTCTCATTGTTAGTGTATAGGAATGCAAGAGATTTCTGTGTGTTAATTTTATATCCTGCAAGTTTACTATATTCGTTGATTAGTCTAGTAATTTTCTGGTAGAGTCTTTAGGGTTTTCTATGTAGAGGATCATGTCATCTGCAAACAGCGAGAGTTTCACTTCTTCTTTTCCTATCTGAATTCCTTTTACTTCTTTTTCACGTAAGGATTTACATGGGCTTCCCTGATAGCTCAGTTGGTAAAGAATCCGATCCAGTGCAGGAGACCCCAGTTTGATTCCTGGGTCAGGAAGATCTGCTGGAGAAGGGATAGGCTACCCAGTCCAGTGTTGGACTCACATAAAGATTTACATAGACTTCCCTGGTGGCTCAGATGCTAAAGAATCTGCCTGCAATGCAGGAGACCCGGCTTAGATCCCTGGGTTGGGAAGATCCCCTGGAGAAGAGAATGACAATCCATTCCAGTTTTCTTGCCTGGAGAACCCCAAGGACTGAGGAGCCTGGCGGGCTACAGTCCACGGGGTCGCAAAGTATCAGACATGACTGAGCAACTAACACAAACACAGGAGCCATGCCAGATTCACCTTATGAGAATCTCTGTGGTGTGGGATTCAGAAATCTTCATTTTAGATAAAGTATCCAGGCATTTCCTACTCACTGGAGAAATTAAGGACTTCTGCTGGTCTTTTTATTAAGGGCCAGGCACATGACTTTGACCTTCCTTGATGAGACTTTTGGTGGAATATTCCTACACACTAGATATGGTTGTGTCTGACTCTTTGCAACCCCTTGGACTGTAGCCCATGACTGTAGCCCACCAGGCTCCTCTCTCCATGGAATTTTCCAAGAATACTGAAATGGGTTGCCATTTCCTTCTCCAGGGGATCTTCTTGACTCAGGGATAAACCTCGCATCTCTTGCATATTCTGCATTGGCAGGCAAGTTCTTTATCAGCTGAGCTACCAGGGAAGCCCTAGATATGGCCAAACATTTATCCAAAATACATTTTATTCTGTTTATTATTATTTTTATTAATCAGTTATTACATGTATATTTTAGTATTGATAAATAATTAGAAAAATCTAAATCACTAAAGTGAAGACATAAAGGTAATTTGACATTATAGTTTCCTAAAGATTTATCCACACTTTTTATGCAGACATGCAATCATAATTATCCTGTAAGTTTTTTAACCTCCCTTTTTATTTAAAATTAAATAGTGAATATTGTCAGTGTCATTAAAGATATTTCCAGAATTATGTCATTTCATCAAAATTATATGCAAGCATATAATTAAAATTTTAATTGATTAAACTCAATTATATTGTTGGAGATTTTAGCTATTTATAGATTCTTTAGAAGTATTAAAATCATGAATTAACACTCTGATCATATCCACTTACTTTGCTACTGTGAAAATATCATGATACAATCTTCATAATTCTGATGATATAGTCTTCACCGTTTGCAATTACTATAGCAGACTTTAGATTGCTATCAAAATAAGTTGAAAATTTTCTCTAAGTAGTTGATGACTATAATGAATGAATTTATTTCATAGTCCAAATACATTGCATATTATATTTTAAAATTAACTTCCTGAAAGTGTAATTGTTCATTGCAGTGAACATGAAAAATAAATAAAAGACTCCAGTTGTCAAAATTTAATGGAAAAAAAGTATTTTTCACTTCAGATTGTAGCCATTTGAAACTGAGAAGGAAAAAACAGCATAGAGAAACTTACTTTGAGTGAAAGTAGGAAAGGAAGATGAAGTACTTAGTAATACTCTGATAATGTATTTTTTATTTTGTTTGAAGTCAAAGCTATCTTCAAAACATTTCCCTCTATTTTGTAAAAATGATTTCCCAAGCTGAGAGGATTTTGAAAGGAACTTTCAAGGTGAAACATTTCCAGAAAATTCTCTCCTACATGAACAGTGTGCTAGCAAATTAAAGCTAACAAGAACGTTTGATGTGAATATGCTCACTGAGTTTGGGTTGAGAGAGCAGATCTCTGTTCTTCAAATGTGGAACCCTGAGATCTTGCAACTGACAGTAAGTTTGCATATAAGGAAATCACCAGAGCATCACCAGTGTGTTCTCAGTCTCTTGTCAAAAGACTGTACATCAAGGAAATGAGCAACAAGCAGGCCACCAAGGGCATGATTACTGCTCTAGCTAAGGTTTCAGGGTTTCCGCAACCCTCCAAGAAAAGAAATACCTAGTTTTCGCTTACCAAAATGTTACCAGTTGCTTTGTCTATCTATGACTTACATCACTTTTACAAAGTATGATTCATGGTTAATCCTTTCATAACCTTTATAAAATTCTAGTTTAAAGAATCCTTCCAAGTATTTTAAAGGCAAGATATTTAGAATTATTGGAACCAACCAAAACTTTCTTTCAGTCAAAGCTTATTCAACACTTACTCTGAGCTAGAGTTTATTTCATTTATGTATTCCTCAAAATAACCTAAAAAGGTAAACTCAATTATCTCATTTTGCAGATGAGAAATTCTTCTAACCATCATAATTAAAATACCCAAAATTTGCAAGTAGTAAGTGATTGGATCACAAATGAATTACACTATATTCCTATTCATTATTATCAACCTAGTTCCCAGAGAAACAGCAGCTTTGATAGAATAGATACCATAAAAGGGATCTATTCTTTAAAAAGCATTTTATAATTTGCAAAGAACAATGGAGATAAACATTTTCATTGAAGTACATCATTGAATGGTTTTTTTCATAAACAGGAGAATAATTTAACTTTTCCATTCATATAATAGAACAGTGATCTCAAAACTTACTGAATATGTTCCCTTATCAGTAAAAATACTTTGAACTTGCCAAATATATATTTAAAAATTTGTAAAAAAATTATATACATGCTATACTGAATTATGTTTTTATAAATTACATCTAAAAATTCAAAGTTAAAGGGATCAAAGTTATGAATCATTTTGAAGTGCTTATTTTCCTCTCTCCTAAAATCATTTTTCATGCTACACTTTGCAAACTTCTAGGATATATTCACAAAAACCCTTCCAAATGGAAAGACAGACTAATCGTGGGTAAATATAAAGAAACAGTTCACTCTTGAAATTTGCTACACTGTGTTTGTAAATCTAGACAGTAATCTCTGGGGAGGGTGGTGGTTATACATGTGTATATCTTATAATAAATCTCTTAATCAGACTTAATTAAACTGATTTGCTGTATTTCTAGAACTTCTGAATGTTATTGGCTAGTTGGAAACACTATATATACAATCTCTGCAGGTTGAATAGTATATATACCAAAAGTCAGTTCTGTTTTTTTCTCCCCAAAATAGAGTTTAACTGTTGTGCGTGACCATGTGATCTAATCCTCAGATTTTACCTCTGGATCAGCGAAACTAAAATAGAGAGCACCAGATATAGTACTTACTCATAATGAAGAGAGTCAGTGAATACCTGTTCAGCATCATTAGACTGTCCATAAGGGAGCCTAAACTAAACATTTTAGAAAGGTTGAGTTTATTGCATATGCTGGATATTCACAACACAGTAAATGTTCCACCTGCTCACACTTGCTGCAGGCATAGAGATGGGAAAATGTTTCTGATCCTGGAATAAAGAAGCTATAAACAGTTTTACACTGCATTAGGTCCCAAAGGGAAGTTAAAAGCCTGATACTTGGAAGAGCCATTTATTGAAATAATTCTTGATATCATGAACATTACTTCTATTGTAATGGCCAGATAACAAAGACAGCCAACGTAGCGGACTGTTTAGGAAAAGATAAGTCCCTTTTCACATACTCAGAATTCTGTGCTTTTGTTTTTCAATGCTGCTAGAGGTGAGAGACTGGATAACCAAGAGGAAGTAGGTTTTAGAATTAAAAGTTTGTCTCCATTTTGAATTAGATATTCAAACTGAAGTTCAAATGAATGATTCAAACACTGAAAAACTTCAGGAAACTGATGTTTCAAACAATTCACACTTTTAATATAGTTTTGTAACATATTTAAAGGTGGTATTTGAGTTTTAGGCCTTATAATTAACTTCTGATGATAAAATTAGCCTAGTCTTTTAACTGGAACTTTTTTATTCTTAATATCTTACCTAAATTTTTCAGTGAGTGATTTTAAATCTGAAAGAAAAAGATAATGAAAATTTGAGCAAATGGCTATATGATGACACAATTTAAGCTTCTAAAATTTGACTGTCATTCTTCATGCATTCTTTGTTGAGTTACACCATTAGTTAACGTGTATAACCAGCATTAAACACTGAAAAATTAAATCATTCAAAAATACTTGCATTTGAAATGTGTTTACTTTTCAGTGTTTGAAGAATAAAGACATTTCATAAAATATTACATATCACATCATTTTCATTAGAAATAATATTTTTATGAATTTTAAAAATATCTGTTATATCATAATGTGCCAGATCATTCTGTGTCATAGTTGTATGTACAATTTGAGTGGCTTAAAATTGCAAAGGATAATTCACCTGTTATGCAAGGTCTTCCCTGGCCCCAAAGATGCGTTGCCAGTGAGATCATTTCCCACATTGTCACTCAGGGCGCCAGGCTGCTCAGTGGGTCTTATAAACAGGGTGGAAGAGTGGGAGAATAAAGAAAAGCTTTTCTTTATTCTAAGTCTCTCTTTTCTTTATTCCAAGTCTCTCTTTTCTTTATTCTAAGTCTCTGCCTTAGCCAGAGACTATCACGTATCACCTTCTCATGCAACCCATTGGATCTGTCAAATGGACTAATCACACGGCCTCATAGAGTTGCAAACGGGATGAGAAATGAGGTCTTTCTTGGCCCGTAAGGAGAAGGAAACAATTTTGATGAATACTAGCAATGTCTATTCACATGCGCACAAACATGTTCTAACTTCTGGAATATACTACTTATTTTAATATAATATATAAAAAAAGAAATCTACATTGAGCATCTCTCCCACCAAATGCCACTCATCCAACAACTGGATAATGTATTTCACATAAATTATATCAACTTAGCAATATTTATGTATTAGAAAATCATGAAAAAAATACTATGACCTAAGGAAGATATCATGTGCCCCTTTCTTAGAAAAATCTTATATAGCTGTTCATTACTTTGCAAGAATATCCCGCACTTGCCATGTGTGAAATTTATAACGGCAGAAGATTTCATCAAACTGTGACCTAAGGTATTATCCTTAGAATATGAATTTGAAATTTTCTGGGCATAACCAGGAGCTATTTCTCTGCCAGCAGTGGCTCCAGGTAAATGGGGAATACTCGGGGCAATCTCTCACTCTGTAAAGAGTTTTCCAATTCTTTTAAGCACTTAGAGGCCAGGAAAAGACACTTTATAAATCAATAAGTTACTATAATGCCATAAGCCTTTGACCTGTCTGAATCATTAGACTCAATCTGCATTGCTTAAAAGTCAAAATAATAAGTGCAGAAAGGAAAAACCATTTATGACTCAGCAAATGCTTTCTTGTAGTCGATAAGGTGTGAGAGTGAGTAGAGAGAAGACCAGAGGATGGTGAACAAGGTAGAAAGAACTCTTTCAGCTGCAAGAAAAGCTTGTAATGTGATCAGTAAGAAAGAGGAGGTCTGTTTCAGTGTTTCCTTTGTGAACTCGTATCTTCAAACTATTCCACCTTCTTTCTCATAGATTAACTATAACGGTTGATACAGTTAATCTATACATGTTAAAGATCAAAGGTACTTAGAAAGAAGTTGTTGCTTTATATTTTGTGACTGAATTCTGATGCAACTGAGAATATAAATCAAAACTTCACAAAAATCGATCCAGCTAGACAGTTCCCTCAATTTCCCAGTCTCTGTAAGAAAAATATTTTTCTATTATACTATTAAATATAAGGAACCTTTATTTTTTTATTGTTTCACTCTTCCTGCTTCTTTTTAAATTATCATACATTAAATACATATTTTTAGTTGGTAAACCACCTGTCAGCAACTTGTAGGTATTCAATTAAGTACATTTTAATTCTGCAAAAAAGAAGTTCATATCATTGTCCCCTACAAAATAAACTTGTATTTTGTAACACATGCTTTAGTAGTCAGTATTCCCCAGTGGTGGTGGTAAAGAATCCACCTGCCAATGTAAGAGACGGGGAGACAGGGTTCGATCCCTGGATCAGGAGGATGCCCTGGAGGAGGAAAATGGCAACCCACCCCAGTTTTCTTGCCTAGAAAATCCCATGGACAGAGAAGCCTGGAGGGCTGCAGTCCCTGAGGTCAGAAAGAGTTGGGCACAACTGAGGGACTGAGCATGCATGCACACACATTCAGTACGGCAGCTAGTTGGCAATAGCTCATCC
Source organism: Odocoileus virginianus (assembly GCF_023699985.2). Taxonomy (NCBI): domain Eukaryota; kingdom Metazoa; phylum Chordata; class Mammalia; order Artiodactyla; family Cervidae; genus Odocoileus; species Odocoileus virginianus. The sequence continues at coordinate 30,426,114 of NC_069698.1, read as the reverse complement.
ATTGAAACTTGATGCCTGAACAGAATGAATATATTATGAATAAATTTCAATGTAGGAATTGATTCTATTAATTTTCAAATAAGGAAAGTGAGGTGCAAAGAAATAAAGACTTTCATGTGAAGTCTCAGAGCTCACTGACTACCTTTCTACCTATAAAATGCAGACCCATTTCTCTTCATTTTATATACAAGTGTGTTTCTACAGCTAAAACGTGATGCAGAAGAGAGGTCTTTCAGTAAACTTGGTTGTCATTTTCCAGTTATTAGTTTATTTTTTCATCTAACCATTCATTCAAGAAACATTTATGGGAGTATTTTTCAGGGAACAAATTCTGCGGATTCAGATGTTTTCGGTTCATTGTCTTTGCTTTTAAAAGCTCACATACTGACAGGAGGTGAAAACAGCAACACTTGTGTTGTGCTAATTGCAAAGTGGAAAATGATATGGATAACTTGTTAGCTTTGCAAAGTTATTTGGCCAAGACTTGCTTTAAGCAAAAAAAGAGTTTGTCAAATTGGAAAGAAGGGAAAGTTGTCTCTTGCCAGAAAAGTGTTATTAGGGCAGATGGAGGGTGTTGTGATCAGAACATGTGGGAGACTGAGGCATAAATAGGACCTGAACTGAATGTAAACTCTGGGACTTGGAAGGTGGTTAGAGCTTTTGGTTGAAATAATATTGGAATACTAGTTTCATCCTTTACTGACTGCTGAATTTGAGCAACTGTTTAACTTCTCTGATTTTCAATGTATTCCTTATAAAATGGGAGCATTCTTCCCTTCCCAAGAGATAACATTCATTGTTAATATTTAATTAAATAAAATATAAAGCATTTAGCACAGTGACACATAAAACATAAACATCTAATGTTTTTAGATTTCAAAAGTCTTTTAACCACTATGTTGATATGTTGAGATGATCACCAATTTATACAGAATATATAGATACCATGGCTATATGCTGTATGAATATAAATACATATGCCAATAGTACATATTTATTTGTTCAAATAATTTAACAGGGAAAAATCATTCAACATTCCATAAGCCATCTTAATATAGTCTTCCTTCCAAACACCAACTTGAAAAACAAATGGTCTGAGAATCTGTCTACCATATATCTTAGACAAAATATACCTAAAAGGATATATATATGCATATATATATATATATATATATATATAGTAGAATGTTAATAATTTACATAGGAAAAAAAGTTTATGGTCCAATTAATTTAAATTTACTTTACTCAGATTTTGACCTGAATAAGCTAAATTTAAAAGTTTTCTTGACTGAATGATTTATTATAGCCTTTAAGAAAGAGATAAAGTACATAATATATCACTAATTTATTTCACCATGGAATAGATTTATTATGGAATATCTCATGTCATTATTGTTTCTTAATATTTTGAAAAAATTTTGCTTCAGACATTTATTTCTATCCAGGCTTTTCACTTTCCAGATTTGGAGCTGGAATTTGCCTGCTTCTGAGCCAGGTACTTTACATATCTTATTTTATCCAAACACATATATAGATAGGCAGGGCAAAAATTCAACCATTCTAGGCCAGAGAAATATTTGGTTCTTATTCTTTTCATTTGTTTTTCATTTGTTGTCAGTTTTATTCATTCATTTTAATTTATAATCTTTATACTTTTTTATCTCAAATCTAAAATAAGCAGAAAAATGTGTATTTTTATTTAGTCCTCATTCGAATTCTTGGGACCTGACATATAGTTAGTAATTTAAGACATAATTGTCACTATATATTTGTCTATTGGTCGAATTAGACAAAGTTTGTTACCTTTCTCTTACAGTAATCCTGGTAAATATGCATTACTCTAATCCTAAAAGAGGTGACTTCCCTGGTGGCTCAGAGGTTAAAGCATCTGCCTACAATGTGGGAGACCCAGGTTCAATCCCTGTGTCGGGAAGATCTCCTGGAGAAGGAAATGGCAACCCACTCCAGGATTCTTGCCTGGAAAATCCCATGGATGGAGGAACCTGGCAGGCTATAGTCAGTCCGTGGGGTCGCAAAGAATCGGACACGACTGAGCGACTTCACGTTCATCAATCCTAAAAGAAGATTTTTAAATGCTTGTACTTTTATTGACTAGTTCTCCTTGTCATTCACGTTACTTTCAGAGGAAGGAAAAAAATCCAGAAACACACATATGGAAAACACATAGACAGGAGTGATCTGATTCTAATATGCTATTGTCCATGTCGACATACATTTATTAGAGAAATGAATATTGGTTTCTATTTGCCTGCATGTCGTGTCTGGCTGTGGTGTACATTATGCCAATGCTATTTTGGATTGATTGCTGACAGCAGCATTCATTATGCATGTGAAAAATGAAGTCCCAGAGAAATATTTTTTTTTTTTCAGTTTGACTCCATGAATATACAAAAAGGTTGGAATTTCTTTGTGGTGGTAATCAGACAATAAATGTCTCATTACCATGTTTAAACTACATACAAGTTATAAGCATTCAGTATACTTACTGATAGTTAGCAATGTCTTCTTTTGAGGTTTAGCGGTGAGAAAATGTATGATTTGAAAAATAGCCTAGTACCTAGGAATAGGCATTCCAACTTTGCCAATTGCAATGTTAAAATTATTTCACTATTAGTCTGGTGATGGAACAATGTTACATCTGCAAAGAAGAGAAAAAGATAAAAGAAACACTAGAGTTTTGTGGTTGTTCAGGTTACTTCTAGTAAACTAAGGTAGAAATTTATTAAGACTCCGTTGCTCAGTTCAAATTTCTTATTGTTCTAATTACACTAATCATTGCCTGTTCCAGTTGTATATAGTATTGAATTATAACCATGATTTAAAAATCAGATACTGCAAACTGACTGAAGCAGCTAAGCAACAAACGGAGAGAACAATGCATTAAAGATGAGATTTAAGTATCAGAAGATGCATGACTTCAGTGACTCAGTTCCATGGACCAGATGTCTTGAAGTATATTAGTCATTCAGTCATGTCCAACTCTTTGCAACGCCACTGACTGCAGTCTACTGGGCTCCTCTATCCATGTAATTCTTCAGGCAAGAATACTGGAGTGGGTTGCCATTTCCTTCTCCAGGGGATCTTCCTGATCCAGGGATCAAACCCGGGTCTCCTGCATTGCAGACAGATGCTTTACCCTCGAAGCCGCAAGGGAAGCCCCAGATGTCTTGAAAAGATGTCTTTAATGAAAATAGTCAGTTTTCAGTTACCAATTGTTCTATGAATCACAATATGAAGCCACATCAAATGTATTTCAAGTTGAGTGCATTTTTATATGGCTTTAAGGAAGGTTGTGATTTTGTTGAGTTTTGAACGAACTGAATAACCTTAAAATGAGGTTGGGGCTCTACCTCATTTTTGTGGAAAATAAATGAGTTTATCTTCTATTAGAGTTCAACATTTCTAAATATTTCTAAATTTCTATCTAACTTTGTTATTGTTATTCATGCATCAACAATTTCTCATGTTTCTTGTTCTAGTTTGTTTTCATTGTTGTTTGTTTGTGAGATCTGGGTCACTTTTTAGGTATATTTGGAGGAGGGGATGGCTATCCACTTCAGTATTCTTGCCTGGAGAATTCCATGGACAGAGGAGCCTGGTGGGCTACAGTCCATGTGGTTGCAAAGAGTTGGACACAACTGAGCAACTAACACTTCCACTTTTCAGATATATAAGCTTATGATGCAATATGAAGAAAAATGTTGAATATATATACCACCCAATATAGTGTAAACACAATTTTACCTAGTCAGTCTATCTCACCATTACCTATGATGTGTATATATTTTAAATTTCAACAGTGTAATCATTATCAGAAAGCAAAAAGATATAGGACAAAGAAAAATATTAAAGAACATCCTTCTATTTATGTGTCATCCAATTCATCCATCATTGTGTTGTTTAAAAGGAAACCAGATTTCTGAAAGAGACTGAAAGAGACACGTGCACCCCAATGTTCGTCGCAGCACTGTTTATAATAGCCAGGACACGTAAGCAACCTAGATGCCCATCAGCAGACAAATGGATAAGGAAGCTGTGGTACATATACACCATGGAATATTACTCAGCCATTAAAAAGAATCCATTTGAATCAGTTCTAATGAGATGGATGAAACTGGAGCCCATTATACAGAGTGAAGTAAGCCAGAAAGATAAAGACCAGTACAGTATACTAATGCATATATATGGAATTTAAAAAGATGGTAGCAATAACCCTATATGCAAAACAGAAAAAGAGACACAGATGTACAGAACAGACTTTTGGACTCTGTGGGAGAAGGCGAGGGGGGGCGTGTTCTAGGAGAACAGCATTGAAACAAGTATACTATCAAGGGTGAAACAGATCACCAGCCCAGGTTGGATGCATGAGACAAGTGCTCAGGGCTGGTGCACTGGGAAGACCTAGAGGGAGGGGATGGGGAGGGAGGCAGGAAGGGGGATCGGGATGGGGAACACATGTATATCCATGGCTGATTCATGTCAATGTATGGCAAAAACCACTACAATATTGTAAAGTAATTAGCCTCAAACTAATAAATGAAAAAAAAGTATCTAATTTATATGCAAGCCTTTTGAAGGCTGTGGTATAGTGACTTGCATCTTTTTTTCATATAAGTTATAGTAACTTATATAGATTTCATCAGTCCTAACAGTCACATTATATTGCACTGAATATAGTAGCAAATTAGTACTGCCTGCATTGGTATTAAATGTCATTTATACCAAAAAGCAAATTTGTACTAAATTTTATATAAAAGATCACTAAGGTAATAAGAATTTCATACACTCTGTTGATCAAATTTGGGAAGCTACAAACAGCCAACATAACTGGAATTCATCCTATGGTTAATAAATGAAGGATACTTTATAAAGCATAAGGAAAAACATCACCAAATGTCCACTTACTAGTTTTCTTATGAAAGCCTTTCAGCAAATCACTGAAAATCCTATCAAAGGATTACAAATTCAGTTTTCTTATCTATAACTTAGCATTAACAACTGCTTCAAATATATAATTTTGTTTAGCTAGTGACCAAACAAAAAACTAGAAGTTGCATCAAACTATTTTGTCACCTAGAAAGAGCTATGTAAAGGCAAGAATATTAAAAATATTAAAATATTACTTTTCATTAAAAAAGAGAAAGTTTAGGAAGGTTATGTGTTGGCCAATGTTCAAACTTATTTTTGGTGAGTGACAATACTTTGTAAGCACTAAAACATTTGCATTCATGAAAAATATTAAGACCTTTGTGCCAGTGATGTAGAGGGTCATTTTCCCTAAGATTTAACTTACCAAAACCTATTGGAAATAAAGGACACCCAAATAAATCTATAAATAATAAAACATCAGAAAAATCTATTAATTAGGTCAAGTATTTATATTGCCAAAAGAAAACTAAACATTATCATGTCAAAATATATACAAATCTATGAATTTGTAGTTAAGTTTTTCAGTAAAAATTCTTGTGAGTGTAGGCTGGACTTACCCATCTCTTCTGATGGATAGAATATGGAGAAGTGATGCTTTGTGACTCCCAATGGTAAGCTATTAAAAGGATAACTTCCTCCTGGTCCTCTTTCTCCATTGAATTGCTCATAGTAGAACAACTAAGCTGAGATGTTACATGAACATAACTTTGACGACAAAGATCTGTATAGTCAAAGCTATGATTTTTCTACTAGTCATGTATGCATGTGAGAGCTGGACCGTAAAGAAGGCTAAGCACTAAAGAACTGATGCTTTCAAGCTGTGGTGCTGGAGAATTCTCCTGAGAATCCATTGGACAGCAAGGAGATCCAACCAGTCCATCCTAAAGAAAATCAACTCTGAATATTCATTGGAAGGACTGATGCTGAAGCTGAACTTCAATACTTTGGCCCCTGATGCGAAGAACTGACTCATTGGAAATGACACTGATGATGGGGAAGATTGAGGGCGGGACGAGAAGGAGATGACAGAGGATGAGATGGTTGGGTGGCATCATTGACTCAGTGGACATGGGTTTGAGCAAATTCTGGGAGATGGTGAAGGACAGGGAAATCTGGAGCACTGCAGTTCATGGGGTTCAAAGAGTCAGACATGACTGAGCTACTGAACGAGAACAAGGATATTCAAGAATACATGAGGAGTGACCCATGAATAGAACTGAGCCCTTCCAGCAGAAATGAGTATCAACTTGTGAGCCATGTAAGTGAGCCCTCTTGGAAGCACATCCTGTAGTCTCTGGATGACTACAAGTTCAGCCAACCTCTTGACCTCAATGAGGACCAAAGCCAGAAACACACAACAAAATCACTCCTAAGGTCCTGATCTGCACAAAATATGAGGGATAATAAATGCTTATTGTTATTTTAAACCACTAAATTCTACAGTAATCTGTAATGCGACCATAGATAAATAAAAACAACAGAAAAATAAAAGCATACTAGGCTCTAGTGATTAACCTTTGACAGCTGAAGACTGATAAATAAAATGAACTATGAAATAAAATAGACAATCCAGAAACAAACTCACACATCAATATAAACTTGATATACGGCAGAATCATCACTACTGTAGAACAATAAGGAAAGAATTCAGAGAATCTGGTGGAAAAAACACAGGGTTTCTGCATTACATCATACATAAAAATATCTGGTGGCTTAAAGACTGAAAGGTCAAAAAGATGAAGCTTTAAAATTTTAGGAAAAAATAAGAAAATTCTTGCTGGGGATAAGGAAGAAATTCTTAGACAAGATGATATTTCTAAAAGTGTTGTTTATTTGAGCTTTAAAATTATCCAAAAATGTTTTAGAATAATTTATTTTTAAATTATGTAAAACAAAGTGAATAGAGTATTATAACCTGATAATGAAAATTTACCAGCTATTCTTTGAGAAAAAAGGTTTGCCTAGATAAAGTGGAATTTGTAAAGTGAATAAATGTATAATTTTTCTCCCATATCCCAAGTCTCTTTATTTTTTTGTGTGTAATGATTCTTTTTGTGCCCTATGGTGTATTTATGCCACTGCTAGTTGCTCAAGAGCCTTCTTGTTTAAAAATAACAAAGAGAATAAGAGCAAAAACTCTTAAGTAAGTGTTGAAAAGAGCCAGACTCAATCCCTTCAGATTTTTCACTTCTTTATCTAATCCTCTTCCACTTCTCCTGCCACCAGCAACTTCAATCAAATCTAGACTCCTAAGTACAGACATCTTATCTGTCCTTTTTTATTAGTCTAGATGTGACCTAAATAGTTCTCTCTTTGATTTCTTAGTTTAGCTGAAGCCACTTGGAATATCCTAAAGTGATTTATCAATATTTAATCAATATTAGGGGAAATCAAGACTAGATAAATAAGTATATTGCCAAAGCATAATAATAAATATTTGAAAAATATCTATTTTGCTTTCTAACATGATAAATATTAGGCTCCTGTGCAGTCCCAGCCTCAGACACTGACCTAGGTCCTTTCCTTTCAATTCATAATTTGATGTGAAACAGTGTAGAGCAGGGACACTCAATATATTTTCTGATATCTTTACCTTACATCAAAACTCAGTACACACACTTACACATAAAGATATGTATATATACACATAAATATACATGCATGTGTATGTATTACTAAAAAAAAAATTCCAAAATAATATTGGGCCATTATGAGTAACACATTTAGATTTTTTAATGCTTATCAAAATCTACTATATTTATTTCTCATGATCCAATTTTGGATCACAGAGATCAGCAATTTTATTTTAAATGAAATAGAATAAGATATAATACAAATGAAAGTACCACAGTGCATCATAGGTAATAAGAATAAATGTTGTTTGGGTTTTTTTAGCTGTATTTTCTATGTATGTATGAATATGTTCTATATTCATACTACTGTGATGTAAATTGTATTGACTACTGCCTGTTATAATCAGAAAAGTTTGAAAGCTACTAATAAAATTTCCCTCTGAAGAAATGTCTTCCCTTTTTTTTCTATAATGTTCATCTATAGTCCCATTCTTTGCCCCTCTTCCCTCTTTGGACAGCTGGCATTACTTAGCCCAAGAAAATAGACTAACTACCATATAGTCAAGTCTATGGTCTTCCCAGTAGTCATGTACAAATGTGAGAGCTGGGCAATAAAGAAGGCAGAGCACCAAAGAATTGATGCTTTTGAACTTTATGCTGGAGAAGACTCTTGAGAGTCCCTTGGACAGCAAGGAGATCCAACCAGTCCATCCTAGAGGAAATCAACCCTGAACATTCATTGGAAGGACTGATGCTGAAGCTGAAACTCTTAATACTTTGGACACCTGATGCAAAGAACTGACTCATTGAAAAAGACCCTGATTCTGGGAAAGATTGAAGGCAGAAGAAGAGGGCAACAGAGGATGAGATGGTTGGATGGCGCCACAGATTCAGTGTACACAAACTTGGGCAAACTCCAGGAAATAGTGAAGAACAGGGAAGCCTGGTGCACTGCAGTCCATGGGGTTGTGAAGAGTCAGACATCACTTGGCAACTGAACAACAACAACAGGTTTGTTATTCAGGCTCACCATCTGCATGTCAATGTCACCCATGCGTATGTACAATAACCTTCCAGTCAGAGCTACAAATGGGTCACCTCCATGTCTGATGGCAGGAAAGCTGAGGCAGTAGCCAGTGATTTACTACCATGGAAAGGCATGATCAAGCCTGCTCCAGCTGGGAAATCAATGAAAGCAAATGAGGCCCACGGGAATAGGTAGGGTTGAGTGGCAGGGTGTGATACATGATTTGGATAGAATACTGTTCACCACTGTCCACCCAGAACTACTTGCATCCTTTCACGATATTAGAAACTTTTTATGAGAGCAAGTTATCTTCACTTCTTCCCTGAAAGGAGAGGGCAGTGTCAGCTCCTAAAGGAAACGGTCATTTGTAATCTCTTAAAAAGACTTAAAGAGGGTTTGCAAGACAAGCTACTATTTTCATTCTGAAGCTAATCCTAGATTTGTAATTAACATTCATCATCTCTTACTTCCGTAGTCCATTCCAGATTCTCCAAATCTTTTGCTAGAAGTTCATGTGATCTGGGTCCCATGCTGGGGGAAGGAGGGATACCCGTGGTCTAGACGTTATTACTGTTACTGAGCAGTCTGAGCCCTTGGTCACCTTTTCTTGTGCTTCCATTTGCTCATGTGCAATGACCACTGGGCACAATATCACCAAGGTTTATACCACAGTGGTTGCCAGGGACACACTCCTTCATACCCACATTGTGAAACCACAACCAATGATCCTCATTCAAATAGCAACTCTTTTCTTTTTTTCTCTCAGTTATCTTTATAAATATTTAACATAAAACACCGTCATCATTATGACATGAGTGGGTTGCCATGCCATCCTCCAGAGCGTTCCAACCCAGGGATCAAGCTCATGTTTCTTTACATCTTCTTCATTGGCAGGCAGATTCTTTACCACTAGCACCACGTGGGAAGCCCCATATTTTGCAAAATGATTACCACAATAAGTGTAGCTAACATACATCATTTCATTTGTTAATTTTTTTCTTATGATGAGAACTTTAGAATCTACTCTCTTAGGAACTTTCAAAGAAAGTACTCTTTTCTTTCTCGGTGGATCTACTGACATGAGGGCCCAAAGTGCTAGGTCGTAGCTGCAATTTTTTCCTCAGTAGAATCCATACTGGGGCTTCCCAGGTGGTTTAGTGGGTACAGAATCTGCCTGCCAGTGCAGGAGATGTAAGAGATGCAGCTTCAGTCCCTGGGTCAGGAAGGTCCCCTGGAGGAGGGCACGGCAACAGACTCCAATATTCTTGCCTAGTGAATCCCATGGACGGGAGCCTGGCAGGCTACAGTCCATAGGGTTGCAAAGAGTCAGACACGACTGAGCAACTCACACACACACACACACACACACACACACACACACAGAACTTTACTATGACCTTTAGTGGAAGCAACCCTCCAGTGTCCGTCCAACTTACCTCTGTTGGTTAAGTCACCAAGAATCATAGCTGTTTTAAGTACTTTCACAGCGGTTAACTGGGGCAAAAGTGTTTGACTGGAGATGAAGGAGAGAGAAAGGAAGAGGAAGAAAGAAAAACAGGAGCTGGAAAGAGAAACAGGCATTGACAGAATAAGCACAAATGAGCCTTGTTCATATTTTAAATGCATTTCATAGTCTGGGGCTTATCACGCATCCCCATCTAATTCCAAGGTACAAATTCAGATTTGTGATTGTCCCAAGTTTTAACAGGAATTCTTCTAATAGGAACACTTCCTTAAAGGTAGGCTGAAATGTTTTGGCATTTGAAATTACTTTGGCATCTAGAGGTTATTGATGTCTTTCATATACGTATTAGATCAGTAACACATGAAGCCTGAGAAACATCAGAAAAGAATATGTCTACTCTCAAAGAAATGTGGCTGACCTGAAAACATTCCCCATCTTCCATCTTCAGCATTTCTAAGGAACAAAACAAAGCCACTCCAAAAACTAGGCCCACACTGCCAAATCTATAGATTTACCTTTTTGTGATCTTTTCTTATTCTTAATTCTACTCTCAAGGATCACAGCCACTCTAAGAACTGTCCCCAACACACCCTCCAAAATGCCGCCATTCAGCTTCTTCTCCACACCTCAGGAGAGGATCAGTGGCTAATTAGAATAAACTAAAAAAAAATTTGGACTTAAGAATCCTAAATAACAATAAAATGAACTCCTCTACCTTTCCCCTTTGGGCTTCCCTGGCGGCTCAGTGGTAAAGAATCCAGCTGCCAGTGCAGATGTGGATTTGATCCCTGGGTCTGGAAGATCCCCTGGAGAAGGAAATGGCAACCAACTCCAACATTCTTACCTGGGAAACACCATGGCTCCGGAGGAGCCTGGCAAGCTGTGGTCCATGTGGTTGCAAGGAGTCAGATATGATTTAGTGACTAAAGAACAGCAGTCGTTCCCCTGGTAGAAATGAATTAACCATTAAAAACACAATTGCCTGATATTATTTCCTGGAAATGAGAAAAACTTATTTTCCAAGAATAAATTAAATAGGTATCCTAGTATAAGCAGGGAAATTAGTACACAACCACAAATAGACACAAATGTATACAGTATATATTGCAAATTTTTTTTCCATAGTCAGCTTCAGAGCATTTGCACTTGCTATTTCTCTGTTTGGAATATTCTCAACAGGACATTTTCATGACTGTGTTCTTTAAATTCTTCAGATTTTTCCAAACATTGCTCTTCAGGATATTATTCTTTGACTACCCTAAATAAATCATGTCTTCCATCTATCTCTATACAATCTCAAGTAGTACCAACTTTATAATCCTTATGAGTATCTAACCCTTCATTTACTCATTTGTTTATACGTTTATGTGCTAAAAGTCACATCAGTCATGTTGACTTTTTATGACCCTATGGACTGTAGCCCTCCAGACTCCTCTATCCATGGGATTTCCCAGGTAACAATACTGCTGTGGGTTGCCATTTTCTCCTCCAGGAGATCTTCCCAACCCAGGGATCAAACCTGCATCTCTTATGTCTCCTGCATTGGCAGGCAGGCTCTTTGCCACTAACACCACCTGGGAAACTTCTTATATGTTTATAGTCTTCCTCAAAAAAATATAAACTCATCAGAGAAATGTGCTTTATTGGGTTGGTATGCAGTACATGAATCTCTAGTGCCTAGACTTGTTTTGGCATGCAGGAGAACTCAATAAATATTTAATACATGGAACATAATTTTTATAGTCTTTATTGAAACATGAGAACAAAAGATATTGAAAATATAGGGCATCTAAAATGGTTTGTACCTGGTTTTTTTTTTTTTTTTTTTTGGTACCTGTTTCTATCAGCTGCTAGCTAGATATCTTAAAATATATTCCTAATAGGAGAATTTGTTACTCAAGATACATGTCAATGCATATGTAAATATCAAGAGTTATATTAAAAAGTGCATTTCACATTTGATTAGTTGACCAATTATAAAAGAAATACTATGAATATTATCAAATATCCAGAAATAAAAATAGTTTACATTGGGATTTGAAGAGTTATATTAAAAAGTGCATTTCACATTTGATTAGTTGACCAATTATAGAAGAAATACTATGAATATTATCAAATATCCAGAACTAAAAATAGTTTACATTAGGATCTGGTGTGAGGTATTTATACCAACTTACCTCACACACCACTGTATTTTACTTTTTCAGGTTCTTAATTTATCACTGAGATATTGGATGATTATGTCATAAAAGTGCTAGGTGACAGGAAGAAATTATTTTAAATTGCAGCAGAAATTTTTAAATTGCAGCAAATCATTCATAAAGGGGATATTCTACATGTAGATAATTGAGAGTTGGCTGAAGATAAATGCTTCTAATTTTGAGGATGTCTTTGAGAAAGTAGCACTTATAATATTCATCAGGTTGAAGGACCTTAATTTTAATACAATTCCTGTATGCTATCATATTATTCCAATCCATTTCACAGGAAAAGTATCCATTGTTATAAAGATATATTGTTTGCATGGCTTGCTACATCACTGTCACACGATTAACCTTCAAGTATTATGAATACTGTTGCCAGACTAAGGGAGATTGAAATCAAAACATTTAATTATTTTTGTTATTTTTGGTGTATGAATTAGGGGAGGTGATTTTAGTTTGACAAGAAAAGAAAATAAAAAATCCACTTGCCTTTTTTTCTGAACACATTTTCTCCTTTTGCTGCTTAACTTTCTTCTCACCTCTATATTGTTAAAATACCTTAGATTTTTAAAATTATAGAAAATAGTCTCTAAAAAATTCTTGGAAAAAATTTATATGCACAATACTGATACTAAACCATTGAATATGAAACTGTATTACTACATAGGACATCTGACATCTTTATCATACTTAGACTGGTAACAAATTTTATTTCTACCTGGCATTTATAATATTAATTCACATTTGTTGTCAGGATGAAGTACTAATGCCTAGGATAGGGCATATCCATCACATCATTTTATACACTAAATTAATTATTAATTTAAGCCCTAACAATAGCTAAGGGCTTCCTTGGTGCCTCAGCAGTAAATAATCTGCCTGCCAATGCAGGAGACACAGGTTCAATCCCTGGGTTGGGAAGATCCCCTGGAGAAGGAAATTGCAACCCACTCCAGTATTCTTGCCGGAGAATTCCATGAACAGAGGAGCCTGGTGGGCTACAGTCCATGGGTCACAAAAGAATTAGACATGGCTGAGTGACTAAGCACTAACAACAACAAACAATATCTATATTAACTCTCTCACATGTGGTACATGTCACTTCCAGAATAAAATATCTTATCAATCAGAAAGTGCAAGCTTTTATGATGATCTGATACATTATTCATTGTTTCATTCAGTAGAAGAATTGTATGCCATGCTGAATTTTTTAGAGCTGCACAGGAATTGTTTTCAAAGAGGAACAATAATGTAAGTGAAAATATTGCACATGTCACTTATTGTTCTTAAATGTCTTCTTCTGATAGTATTTTTATTTATATCGCCTTATGGTGTTTTTCTCATATATGCTTCTACAGACTACTTTTTGATCTCCCACCATTTACTATTGGAAAATTCAGCTTGGCTTTCAACAAACACCATTTCTGGAATGTGTGTCTTAGATATGCAGGTCATTTACCAACAGTGAAATTTGTACACAGAGCTTTGGGGACCCTCTCTCATGACTGATCTTTAGATATATAAGGATCTCTTTCATTGCTCTATCAGTCATTTGGTTCAGAACACTGCACTCCTATCATCATTCACTATCATGAAATAAAGTTTGCTTTAATATTAGGCATTATATATGTGGAGATATGAATTTGTTTCTGTTAACAAAACAAATAACCACTATGCTGAGATGTTATGATAACATTTTAAATTTGCTCATTTATATGAGCAAATTTCAGGCTAGGAGAAAAATAATATAAAATCCTCTACAGCTATGTATAATAAAAAGAACCAAAATGGGGAAATATATTCTTTATTATCATCTTCAGTAATGTATAAAAATCAAGAGAGAACTTTATTAGGCATACAAAACCTACATAACCATTTGCTTAACTAGGCCATTGGGTGGTGGATAGAAATGAAGAGGCACTTGACTTATTTACTTTTTGAAAGTAACTTAATCATGCAGCCATTATTGATTGGTTTCCAATTATATTTGACAAGTATATGTGATTATGATTTAAGAAAAAATTACCTTATGCTGCTTATATAAAATGTGCTCTGCACAGTAAAGTTTTAAAAGTAAAATATACAAAGATTGAGAGATGGAATTCTCCAGGCCAGAATACTGGAGTGAGTAGCGTTTCCCTTCTCCAGGGGATCTTCCCAACCCAGGGATAGAACCCAGGTCTCCCACACTGTAGGCAGATTGTTTACCAGTGGAGCCACAAAAGAAGCCCAAGAATACTGGAGCAGGTAGCCTATCCTTTTTCCAGTGGATCTTCCCAACCCAGAAATTGAACCGGGATCTCCTGCATCACAGCTAGATTCTTTACCAACTGAACTAACAGGGAAGCCCTATCCAAAAATTAAATCAATATTTTCTCTGTTTCTTCTTAACCATTTATATATATGCCAAGCAATGAAATACACATTATTAAATGTGGCAGAGACAGTTGGTTCTCACCAATATTCTAGATGTCTCTTGATATTCCCAGTTCTCCCTTGTGGTGAGGGCTTTCCTCCACTGGTTCAGATGCTTAGTCATGTCCCACCCTTTCAACCCCATAGACGGCAGCATACCATGGGGTCTGCCCTTCACTTGAGGTGCAGGGTTTTCCTGTCCCTTACTCTATTTTGACCATATAGATTAAAGCTCTTCTATTTAGCCACTAAGTGCTGGATTTCCTTAAGACTCTCTCCTGGGACACTTTTTTTTCTCACTATACACTCTCTAGTTGAGCTATCTTACATTACCTACAGATTCAGTCACCACATAAAGCTTTCTGTCTTAGCCACATTTTCTTCTCTGTAATATTCAAATTCCTATTTAATATGTCCTCTTTCATTCTAAAGGAAATCTAGATGCATCTTGTTCCAAGAGAACTCATCATTATCAGTTTAATTCAGTTCAGTTGCTCAGTCATATCAGACTCTTTGGGACCCCATGAACTTTAGCACACCAGGCCTCCCTGTCCATCACCAACTCCCAGAGTTTACTCAAATTCATGTCCATTGAATTGGTGATGCCATCCAACCATCTCATCCTCTGTTGTCCCCTTCTCCTCTCACCTTCAATCTTGCCCAGCATCAGGGTCTTTTCAAATGAGTCAGCTGTTCTCATCAGGTGGCCAAAGTATTGGAGTCTCAGCTTCAGCATCAGTCCTTCCAATGAATATTCAGGATTGATTTCCTTTAGGATGGACTGGTTGGATCTCCTTGCAGTCCAAGGGACTCTCAAGAGTCTTCTTCAACACCACAGTTCAAAAGTGTCAGTTCTTCGGTGCTCAGCTTTCGTTATATTCCAACTCTCACATCCATACATGACTACTGGAAAAACCATAGCTTTAACTAGTTGGATCTTTGTTGGCAAAGTAATCTCTCTGCATTTTAATATGCTGTCTAGGTTGGTCATAACTCTTCTTCCAAGGAGTAAGGGTCTGTTAATTTCATGGCTGGAGTCATCATCTGCATTGATTTTGGAGCCTCAAAAAATAAAGTCAGAGACTGTTTCCCCATCTATTTCCCATGAAGTGATGGGACCAGATGCCATGATCTTAGTTTTCTGAATGTTGAGTTTTAAGCCAACTTTTTCATTCTCCTCTTTCACTTTCGTCAAGAGGCTCTTTAGTTCTTTCACTTTCTGCCATAAGGGTGGTGTCATCTGCATATCTGTGGTTATTGATATTTCTCCCAACCATCTTGATTCCAGCTTGTGCTTCATCCAGCCCAGAATTTCTTTGCATATAAGTTAAATAAGCAGGGTGACAATATACAGCCTTGATATACTCCTTTCCCAATTTGGAACCAGTCTGCTGTTCCATATCCAGTACTCACTGTTGCTTCTTGACCTGCATACAGATTTCTCAGAAGGCAGGTCAGGTGGTCTTGTATTCCCACCTCTTTAAGAATTTTCCAGTTTGTTGTGATCCACACAGTCAAAGACTTTGGCATAGTCAATAAAGCAGAAGTAGATGTTTTTCTGGAACTCTCTTGCCTTTTAGATGATCCAACGAATGTTGGCAATTGTATCTCTGGTTCCTCTGCCTTTTCTCTAACCAGCTTGAACATCTGGAATTTCATGGTTCATGCAAATTTGGAAAACTCAGCAGTGGCCACAAGACTGGAAAAGGTCAATTTTCATTCTAATCCCAAAGAAAGGCAATTGCAAAGAATGCTCAAACTATTGCACAGTTGCACTCATCACTATATTCGCCCACAAATGGCTTATCACCTTTTCTTCTGTTGTACATACTTGAAACCCAGGATTCATTTTATACTCACTTTTCACTTATCCCTATTTCCCACAAGCAAATCATCAATTTTTTTAAAAAAATATCACCTCAAAATGTATCGTAATATGTCTACTCTTAGTCTCCATCAACTTAGTTGAAGGTAACAGCAATGGCAAAGATGAAGCCAATAATGATAATAATGGCTGCTAACATTTATTGACTTATTGAGTGCTAAACATATATCAGGTATTTTGAGGTTGATCCTATGATAACCTACTACCAGGTATCCTCATGTGGTATATAGACAGTCTTCGGTTGACTCTCCACATTAGTGAAAGAATAACATTATTGAGAGAAAATATAGATATCATGCTGCTTTTCAGACCCACCTAATGAGTTCCTGATGCTATTTGAATAAATGCAAAGTCTATTATATGGCTGGCAAGGCTTATACCATCTCATGTTTACTTATTTTTCTTGAGCCTTGACTCATATGTCACCCCTTCTCACCCTTTCCATTAAGCTCCATCTCTTATTTTCTTTTAATTCCTTGAATGTGTAATTCATCCTTGAATTTATTGTTCATTTCATGAATATAGAATGGCTGTTCCCACTGACTCAATTAACTACTAATCATATTTGAGGTCTAATTAGTCCTCTGTCAGGTCCTACTGTTCGTGACTGGATCTGATCCCATATATACCTACTTGTTTCCTTTCTTCTATACTAGTTACCTTGGTGGTTAAGTGAAAATATGTGATTAATCTTCCCCCACTAGATTGTAAGATTCATGAGACCAGGAAATTTGACTTTTTCTGTTCACCTTTTTCACAGTTATCAAAATTCAGTGCACATCTGCTGGATGAATGAATAAAAAAGGAAGGAAGGAAAATGTACATTCTTGCAAGTAAAATTGGGCTCTTCACTTTTGCTTAACATTCTCTTTATACCCAAATCCAGTGAGATGTCATGGTGTAAAGTCCAGTCCAGTCCATTGTCTTAATTTCAAGCTTTCATCATATTCATCTGAATTTCTATGATAACTGGTATTATTGCTTCTCAAGTTTTCCTCTGTTTTACAGTTCTTATCATATTTGTGATTTTCCCAAAACCTGGTCCAAATTTAAAATCTTTAAGCGGATCCTATTTCAGTTATCCAATGCTATATAACAAACCTCCCTCAAACATAATAACTTAATGTTTATTATTATCTCTCATGAAAGTTCTTACTTGGGGTTCCTTACAGGATTGCATGTAGATCTTGGTAAGAATTAGTCATCTGAAGTCTCCACTGGGCTAAATAACCTAAGGTGCCTCACTCTATGATTTGCTTCTGTGACAGGAAGTTCAGCTTGGGCTTTTGAATGTTATACATTAAAACACACACACACACACAAACAATAAAAAAAGAAAGAGTCGCCACATCAGTTCATATTGAAGAGGAAGGCTGGTTAAGGAATATGAATACTGGGAGAGATGATTCTTTCGAGGACCAAGTTTGGAGACTGCTGCAATCTCCACAGCTTCACATAACAAGCATCAGTGGCACTTCATAATCTCTCAGCCCTGCCTACACCTCTAGTCTTAGCCTTATCCTTACTCCACTCCCACTTGCTCATACCTACTCTTCACAAACTGAATTTAGTTCCCTGAATACAGTAAATGTGAATTTTATGCCACCAAACCTTATATGCCCTTTTCCAAGGTGCTTTATGTTTGTTTTTTATTTGCTAGTTTTATCTAAGTTCTTCTATAGAATACAAATAAAGAAGTTCTTTCCCTTTATGAGAAGCCTCTCTAGCACTCCTCCAGATGTTTTATATTCCCATTGCAACTTGTGAGTTCTTGTACCTCAGATAATGTAATCAGTTAAAGTTACTTAAAGGCATCATTCACCTATTAGCCGATTTTATAGGAAGAGGTCATGTCAGGTAGTCGGGCAACCAATAAATTCTTGCAAAATTGATAAATCAAAGCATTTGTTTTGCTCCTAGGCTGTGCACATTTGTTAGGCTACTTATGGTCAATTTAATTTTCCGTCTTTCCCAGTATATGCATCACTTCACTATGTGAGAATATTTCTCTTTCAAGTGGCTCAATAATAGGCTTTGAATTGTACATAAAATGCAAAGGAGACCTTATAACTATCAGTAATATACTGCATTAGTTGCCTAACATAAAGATTATTCCATGTAATTCCAATAAACAGGCTCATAACTAAAAACTGGTTCTTCTCATGATTTTATGAATTTCATGCTTTTACATAAAAAATGGAAGTTTTGCATGATTTTAAAAATTCTTAAAGCAAATCTCTTTTTAAGTTACATATGACAGCTCTCATAAAATTATTAATATCAAGTGTCTGAAAATGTAATGCTTTTTGGTGATTTGATGCAGTGTTTGTATGTGTTTCTGGGTTTCCATGATTGTGTGTGTGTGTGCGTGTGTGTGTGTATTGCATCTTCCATAAACCTGCCACATTTCCCACCATCAATTAAGTTATGGGAATATATATATGTTTCAGTTATTCAGCAGAATTGGTAATGATTGCTTTCTATTTAATTTTTATTATAATAGGACAATTGGTAAAATATCCTCTATTTATAGAAATATTTTCATCAATTTATGTTTTTTCTAAACTCAATAGATTTTAAGTTTCTTGTATAATTTCACTTCCAGAATTAGATAGTGAATTTAAACATAATCATAATCTGAGAAACAGATGTCTATATTTTAAAAATAAATTTGTTGTAAGAAAGAATAATATATATCTCATCCTATTTGTATGTCATATTAATAAATAAAAATTGGACTTTGACATTTCTGCAGCCACTAGATTGATTTTAATAATAGCATGAGTCAATTGCTTTAATAACTGTATTATTAAAGTAATTTTTAAATAAAATTATTTTTTAATGTTTTACTCAGTTGAGAGAAAAATTAACTTTAAATGCTCAGATATGACTTTTTATCATATAATCTCTTCAAAATGCTGCAATTTAATTGATCTTATATGGAAAAACAAAAATCCTTGAAAGGCATCAAATTAAGGTCACAGGTCAGTGTTCAAGCAAAATAGAACTGGGCTACCAAATGATTTCCTGTTATTAAGCCGATAAATCAGAGCAATGTTGATAGATGTGAGCACTGGGACAGTATGTCAGTCTCGTGAAAAAAAATGCTGAACAGACACAGGTGATCAATGGTGTCAGAGTCTTGAAAATAAAAATTTCAAAAAGGTCAGGGAAAGCATTGCAAAGGCTATCAGTGGTGTTTACATATCTAAAAATGCAGTTTTCCTGTGATTAAATGTAAAAGAAGGCTTCCTATGGCTTCACAATGAGCACAGCTGAAGAACTTTCAAAATGAATGCATCTTGTTATAAAGGAGTGCACGTTGACACTCCACATGGACTGACTCCCACAGGCATCCAAAGTCAGTCCAGAACCCAAGTCTTTTTAAGTCGTCATTTTCTTCTCTGTGTAATGTAGTTTCTTGTCAGCTCCTCATATCCTGCTTCTGCCCACCCTCCAGGTCTTATTCAAGCTCTGCCTCTTCTGAGATGCTCCATTAGCGTTCTACTCAATAGGAATACCACTTTTTTTGACCTGATAAAATAATGCTTATTTAATGTGATCTAATTTACATTTCACTCTTAAATGTTCATCTAATTTTTTAGCTTTCAATAAATACTCTCTGAATGCCTACCTTTTAGACTCAGTAATAAACAAATACGATAGAATTCCTGCCTCCCAAAGATTTACATCTAGCAAGTGATTTAGAAGTTTTGGAGTCAGCATTCCCTTTGAGAGCATAACTGGAACAATTGCAACTTTCCCCAGAAAAATTTACTCCCATAAAATTTAGCACAGAAATTTGCAGGATGCAATCATTATGCTCATGAAAGGAGAGTCAAAGGATGCTCCCCAGGTAACATTTTTAATTCTGTTTTGTAAAAGTAATAAACTCTTTTCCAACTGAGGAAGTATTGAAGAGTTATCTAGGGGAATATAACAGAAAGCACAGGCAAAAGGAAGAAGTGAAAAGAAGAAGTTTAAAAAAGAATGAGACATCAAGGAAACATTAAGATTTTTCATTAGGCAAGAGGGTGGTGTGAACGTAGATTGCAGATACATGTTGGAACAAGACAGTCTATGCACTTGCTAATGTGTCAGGCCTGTTTGGGGAAACAGATAACTCATCTTCCTAGGAGAATTACCATTTTTCTATACCATAAGGAGTTTTAGCATGTTCTTCTTTCACATCTTTCACTAACTTTAAGCACCTTGTATGTAGTGCTTTGCAGATATTAAATATGAAATTGAGAGTTGATCAAGAAAGGCTAGGAGAGGAGAGAGGGAGAAGGTTATTGAGTTAGTTGATCTGCAGAGTTCTGGAAAGGATAAACAAAGAGATGATTGAATTATAAATAGTATTATACTAACCCCCTGATGATGGGAAGGATTGGGGGCAGGAGGAGAAGAGGATGGCAGAGGATGAGATGTAACCATCTCATCACCAACTCAATGCATGGGTTTGAATAAACTCTGGGAGTTGGTGACGGACAGGGAGGCCTGGCATGCTGTGATTCGTGGGGTCGCAAAGAGTTGGACAGGACTGAGTGACTAAACTGAACTAAACTGAAGGCCAATTATGTGTAAGTATAGGTTATTTTATGGGATTCCCTGGTGTCTCAGAGGGTAAAGCGTCTGCCCACAATGCGGGAGACCTAGGTTTGATCCCTGAGTTAGGAATATCCCATGGGAAAGGAAATGGCAACCCACTCCAGTACTCTTGCCTAGAAAATTCCATGAATGGAGGAGCCTGGTGGGCTATATAGTCCATGGGGTCACAGAGTTGGACATAACTGAGCGACTTCACTTTATTTTTTCATAGGTTATTTTAATAAGATGATGGAAATAAAGAGAATTAGTTTCATGTCATTTTATAAGAAATACTGTAAGTGAAAATATCTTTCTTGTAACAGCAGTTTAGTTTTGTTGGAAATAAAATTATCAAGTATTCCTGTATGGTCCTGAATTAATCCTGATTAAATGATGTAATATTTATACTAGTAAAACATAAAACATTTATGAAAATACTTGTAATTTCCACTATAACATAATTATGAGATAGGAAATATTTGTTTGGTCCAGTTATCTAAGTTCTTGCATATGTTAACTGTCACAGTAGTCTTTTATTTCACAAATATTTATTGAGAAAACTGAGATTCAAGCCCTGTTCTAGGTTGTTAGAGAATAACAATGACAAAGTCCCTCTTCTCAATGGAGCATATTAGAGAAGAGGAACATATTGGTAAGCAGGTAAATAAATAAATGTGTGTGATGATGAATGTACTATAAAAATCAGGCATTGTCACACACACAAAAATGGTGTGTGTCAATCACTAGAATCTCATCACTGCAGCCATAAGCATTTATTTGACCCAAAGGTCTGCAGTCAGCTGGACATCAGCTGAGGTTTGTTCTGAGTACTGCCAAGACTTCACTGGTCTCACTCATAGATCTCCTGGTTAGAGGCTGATCAACTGGTAGGGCTCAGCTAAGACAGTTGAGCTTGGATGCTTCTATCTGCATTCTCTTCCTCTCCTGTTAGGAACAAGAGACATGGTCATGTCAGACATATAAGAACTCAACCCAATCGTGCAAAGCATTGAAAGTTCTCCTTGAATCAGCCTAAATAAGTAAAAAGGCCAGCAGTGGAGAATTCAGCTTACCCATGAGGATGGGAAAATGAGTGAATATAATTGAAAAATAGCTAATCTACTGTATCTTGTAAGGAAAAAACAGCGAGTTATGAGGAATGTTAGTTCAATTAGGGTGGTCAGGACCATGTTCACTGGTAAGGCGACATGTGAGAGACTCGAGATGAGAAAGTAAGACACGGGAGGGTCTGAGGGGGGAAGATGTCAAGCTGAGAGAACAGTCACGGTAACATCTCTAAAGCAGGGTCCTGTGTGTCTCCTTCAGGTACAGCAAGAAAAATGTACGTCTAGATTTCAATGAGCGTGGAGTAGAGACAGGCAACAAGGCTTAGGAGAAATAGTAGCCAGCTCATGTGCAGTCACGTTGAGGACACTGGATTTTATTCTGAATGAGATGGGCCACCATAAGGCATTTGGGGGGGTGGGGGGGCGGGAAGACTGCCGTTATCTGGCTTACACTTAAAAAGGATCACTGTGGCAATGAGTTTTGAAATCTTTTACATGAAAAATATTCTGCTATTTTACTTGTTTATAAAAACCCAAGAAGTAAACATGTAGGGGGGATGGGAGGGCTGGAAAGGTGTGGTATGTGTATTTGGACCCTTACTAAATAATGCAAGGGTCCAGATGTCACCTTAAAATGTTTATTCATAGAGTTCCTCAAAATACATTTGTATGACTTTATTCTACAAACTTGTGAAGTAACCTAAAGAAGAAAATGATTCAAGAGAAGTTTCATTAAAATGTTAGAGAGGTTACATTCAACTAAGAGCACTAGAACAGAAGGAATCCTCTCCGAGGGGCAAGGAGAAAGCATTGCCACCTTATTCTGTAGTCATCTTTGCCTTATCTAAGGCTCTTCCTTCTTAAACTAATTCTTCACATCTTTCAAAACTATTTCTTGATTTTATTCTTATTCCTTTCCCCCCTAAATCTAGCCTAGAGGTTTGGGGGCTTCCATGGTGGCTCAGTGATAAAGAATCTGCCTGCCAGCGCAGGAGATGCAGTTTCCATCCCTGGGTTGGGAAGGTCCCCTGGGGAAGGAAATGGCAACTCACTCCAGTATTCTTGCCTGGAAAATTCCATGGATAGAGGAGCTTGGTGGGCTACAGTCTATGGATCACAAAAGACTCATACATGACTGAGCCATTAAACAAGAGAAGGCCTAGAGATTTTAGTATGGAAATAATTGCTTGAAGTGTTTCTTTCTTCCCTTGTATTTTGATAGTTTTGTTGCTGAAAGCTGAGGAATAAAACACTTGCCTAATAGAACCACCGACCTTCCCGTCTTGTACTGTCTGTTGAAATAGTTTTCTTTTTGTTAGGAGGATTATGGCATTCCTTCTTACTTGCTGGACAGATTATTGATTTGGGCTGTTGCTTAAAGAAATATCATAAAGTTTAGCCATTGCTCTGTTCCTTCACCACCTCACTATTTATTTATCCCAGGGTGTCTGGGAGATGCTGTGGCATTTTCTGTCACTATTGCTGTTAAGTTTGCAAGCACAAGCTTCAGAGACTACTTTCATTGGACAGAGGCTGACAGTGATGTTGAGTTACTTTAAAGTAATGCTTGGAAATGCGTTGGTATATCTAAGAGCTGGCTTCCTCATGGCATATTGCCAACGTACACTTTTTATTTTTTTGTAATTTCACTTTGTAATTTGAGTTCTATCAATCAGGATCCCCAAACACTCAAAGGCCTTCAATGGAGATGTTTCTTTTTTAAATTTATTTTAAATTTGGGAGATCTTTGGAAGATAATTGCTTTACAATGTTGCATTGGTTGCAACGTTGCATACAATAATGTGAATCAGCAATAAGTGTGCATATGTCCCCTACCTCTTGAACCTCCCTCCCACCTCCCACCTGAGCTCCCTGTGTTATTCAGCAATACTGCTAGGCACACACCCTGTGGAAACCATCATTGAAAAGACATGTGTACCCCAATGTTCATTGCAGCACTACTTACAATAGCTGGACATAGAATCAACCTAGATGTTCATAGACAGTTGAATGGATAAAAAATGGTGGTACATATGTACAAAGGATACTACTCAGCCGTTAAAAACCATTTGAATCAGTTGAACTAAAACCTAGAGCCTACTATACAGAGTGAAATAAATCAGAAAAATAAAACCAAATATCACATATTACTGCATATATATGTAATCTAGAAAAATGGTACTGATGAACCTATTTGCAGGGCAGGAATAAACAGGCAGACATAGAGAACAGACTTAGGGATGCAGTGGGGGAAGAAGAGGGAGGCAAGAATTGAAAGACATATAATTATTGGCCTACATTTTATCACACTTAATATAATGGATACTCTTGAAAAAAAATTTTTTTTTTTATCACATTTCAGGAGGTAGAAAATCCCAGAGGATATCCATCAAAGTTAATACAAAAGAATGATGTACACTGGCATTGGAAAATTGGGGAGCCCAAATGATGTCATTGATAGAACATGGATTCTGTGGTCCAGATGGTGGTGGGTTCAAATTTTGGCCTGACAACTTCCTAGTCATATGACCTATGTGAGTAATCATGTCTATTTCCCAGGGATGTCTTTGAAAGTAAAATAATGAATTGTGCACAGTAAATATCCTCTTATCTACTGTAACTAAGTTCTGAAAGAAAATAAATTCTTTTACTGATAATTCTGTTTTTCAAATATTATTGTCCAGTACCTCTGTTTTTTCTTTTAAATGATTAGTAACATTTAGAATTTTTGGTTTAGTTAAGCCACTAGTCAAAAAATTAAGAAAAGTACATTTTCTTATTAATTTCTTACTTTGTGGTGAAAATAAGCACCACTCATCCCAAATTATTAAATAGGAGATAGTTAATCTAAGTCTTCTTTGTGATTATAAACACCCTACTCTTTGTGTAGCTTATGAAGCATAAATCAGTATATTACAACAGATAGTTACAGTGCTGGAAAATAATAAACCTAAAGTTTTATAACAAAATATACACTGTTGTATATGAAATCAAATTCTGTAAGGAAAGATAAAATCATTATTTTATTGTAGAAAAAGAAAGTCTTCATATTCCTAGTCTCTCTGGTAGGTTATTTTAGAATCACCTTAACAACATGCCTATGTTTCCTTAAGTTTTGAAAAAGTGCCAACTGCTGTTAGTTTTTATTTTAAAATTGGTACCTTTCGCCACTCAAATTTGTGAACAGTCTTCAAAGCTCTAGGTTCCAATTCCCTTCCTTCCTGGTGACTGATTGCATTCAGTCTAATCAACTGTCCCTGTTGTTGTGATTACTTCTGTCTTACACCTGAAGAAATCCCCAAAGGTTTTTAAAAAAAATTTTCCTCCAAAGTCTTCTACCCCTTTTCACATTATTTGGCAGAAACCTGAAGAGAGACTTCATAAATATGTAATGTATCACCACCAGTCAGCAATTTTACAGTAAATATGATTTCTTCATTCAAAAGATTTGTCAACCCCTCCTTTAGTGTATTCCCCCAATCAGATAAATCGCTGCTTGTTGTAGCAATGTAGAGTGAATGATCCCTTAGAAATGATCATATAGGATTAGATATTAATTGTGCTAAATGTACATGAAAAAGTTATGTTCTCATATAAACTAAGGTTTGCCTAACTCCACACACTTTAGCTAGAAAGTTTCTTTAAAACAGAGATACACCAGCTTTAATATCATGGTGTCTTCACAGCAGGTGAATGGACTCGGCATATATCAGGACGACCTTGTTCTCACCTACCATTGGGTGTGTCAGGCAATCCTTTCACATCTTAAGGAATTATTTTTTTAGGTTCACAATACAACATTTCCTTTAAAAAATACCATGTGCAACAGCAGTATCATTTCTTTAATGGTATTCATGAAGCTAAAGTTTAGTAGATGCTGGGAATTCTGTAATGTTACAAAATGGTTCATAAAATATTGCCATCTGCTATACCGAGCAGCAGTTCATTTTTACTAGTTTTAAAATGGCTGTGCTTTTATGAGTTTGGATTTTTGCCTAAGCTTCAAGTTCCCTCTGAAAGCTACTTCTGACCTCTGCCTGAGGAAATGTGAAAATCTGCCTTTCCTATCTTGCTTTATAAGCATCAGTGAGAAAATGTAAATGAACTAAATACATTGTGAGATTTTTTACCAGAAAAATCTCACATACTGCCTGCATGGCTGGTTTTTCTTACAACATTTCCAGTTTATACTGGAGTAACCACTTGTAAAAAATTGCCCAAAGTGCTAGTGCTGAAAACAAACATTTATAGAGTACCGTGCTGTCAGCAGAAGACAAAGGCTTTTACTGCAACTCAAGAAAAAAATTTGCAAAACTTAGACATGGACATTCCACACAGAAAATGTGGTATGGAGTATAACCTTTGGAGCTACAAATTATCTAATCCAATTGTTTGCTGAAGGATGGAAGTGAGATGCAAAGGGCTGTTTAGAAACTTGTCCTTGGTCTTACTTTTAGGTACAGACAGTATCCAACTTCAGAAAAAATATATATTTTTTCTGTAAAAATCAAGTTTTAAAGGAGTTTGTCATAAAGCAAAATTGTGATTCTATGCGCACGTGCATGCATGCTAAGTCACTTTAGTCATGTGTGACTCTGTGCAACCTTGCGGACTGTAGGCTGCCATGGGATTCTTCAGGCAAGAATAGTGGAGTGGATTGCCGTGCCTTCCTCCAAGTGATCTTCCTGACCCAGGGATCAAACCTGTGTCTCTTACATCTCCTGCACTGGCAGGCAGGTTTTATTTACTGCTAGTGGTTACTTTCGGTTTTCAGGATGTTGGCTGAAACCATCAAATGAGTAAATAATCGGTGAATGTATAGATTTAATGGGGCAGAGTCAAAATAAAGAACATTAAGATAAAAAAGCAATTTAAACTAATGCACATATATGGAATCTAGAAAATGCTACTGATGAACTTATTTGCAGGGCAGAAGTGGAGACACATACAGAACGACTTTGTGGACTCAGTAGAGGAAGGAGACGGTGGGGCAAATTAGAGAGCAGCATTGACGTGTGTAAAATAGACGGCTAATGGGAAGCTGCTATATAACACAGGGGGCCGAGCCTGGGGCCCTGTGATGCCCTAGACGGGTAGGGTGATGAGGGGAAGGTTCAAAGTATACATGTACACTTAGGGTTTCCCAGGTGGCACTAGTGGTAAAGAGCCCACCTGCCAATGCAAGAGACATGGGTTCAATCCCTTGAAGTCAAGAAGATGCCCTGGAGAAAGGCATGGCAACCCGCTGCAGTATTCTTGCCTGGAGAATCCCACACACAGAGGAGCTTGGTGGGCTATGGTCCATAAGGCGTCAGACACAACTGAAGCAATCTAGCATCCAGGCATTGCTGAATCGCCTTGTTGTAAGGCAGGAACTAACACAGCATTGTGAAGTGATTAACATCCCATTAAGCATTTTTAAAAATGAAAAGGGAAAAAATGGCAGAAGAGATGAAAGAGAACAAAGAAAAGGGAAAGCAAAAAGAGAAGGAGGTGAAGGAGGCATAGGGCAGGAGACAACAGCAACAGCTCATAAGGTGAGACTCAAAATTATGAATTCTTGCAAATTGTGGCTCTCACATTCCATACAATTTTCAGCTTTTTCCTATTCTATCCCTGAGTATCTATTTAATTGCTTATGTGTTGATCTGCCTTTTCTCCCTTGCTCTCCTAGGCCTTCTCATATAAATTCTCAGAATATTTCCTTTAAGAAAATGGCTTTACACTGCAATATATTTTCAGGTTCAGCCTAGCTGACTGCCTCTGCATGCATGAGCTTTGGTTGCCCTCATTGCTTTTCTCTTTCTCAGCTTCCTTATATATGCCTCTGGTGGGAACACTATAATATAATTACCCTAAACGGGGGCTTCCCTTATCACATAGGGTATATGACTGTCACTTAATAAAAATATAAATATCCTATTGGAACATTTCCAATAAGAACAGATGTTCAGGCAGATTTATTGACTATCACAAGGGCCTTCTAACTTTAACATTTTGATTGATGGAATATGCAAACACATTATTTAAAATATAAATTTGATATCTTTTCTATAAAATTATTAAATCTCTCAAGTAGCCCCAAACTGATTTATTCTGGCCAGTTCTTTGTACCTGGATGAAGCATCTGCAGTGATGACTGAATCCAAAGATGGGGGGAGAAGGGAAGACACGCATCTCAACCACCCGACAGTTTTCACTTCATGCTGTCATTGTTTTTGAAATTGATGTTGACTCAGAGGTGTCTTTTTCTAAATGTGAACATTCAAACCAAGTCTTGAGCATTAGTGTGTATTAGTTTAAGTAGATTGCTTTCTTCATTCCACATAAGTGAGATCACCTGCATTGAGTAAATGGAAATTGTAATTGCAATTTCAATTACAATTGAAAGGAAAGCAATGAGGAACTGGGTGAAGGAACAATTTGGAAATTGAATTTCTTCCAGGGAGTAGAAGGTCTGGCTAGAGGCATCACTCCCTTGGAAGCTGAAAGCAGAAGAATCTATTGAGCAACTGAAACAGAAAGAGAAGACAGTAGCTCTGTCATCATTTAATGTACCTGACATTGTAATACCTGGTTACAGGCATGCATTGTACACACACCTATATCCTTCTAGAATTTAATGGATGCTATATGGATAAATCAATAAATAAGTGAAGACAATATGTACGAATCAAAGGAGATTTCAGTGTGGCTGTAGAAGAACAGTAGCTCTCAAAATTTCCAACAGCATCACCTGGGAGCTTGTTAGAAATGCAAATTTTGGACTCTACCCCCACCCCTGATGATGGGAAAGATTGAGGGCAGGGGGAGAAGGGGGCAACAGAGGATGTGATGGTTGGATGGCGTCACCAACTCAATGGACATGAATTTGAGCCAACTCCAGGAGATGGTGAAGGACAGGGAAGCCTGGCATGCTGCAGTCCATGGGGTTGCAAAGAGTCAGAAACTACTGAGCCACTGAACACCAACAACAATCCCAACTGTACTGAGACAGAAGCTCTGTGGGTGGAAGAGGCCCAGCAATGTGTTTCAACACGTCCCACAAGTGATTCTGACATGGGTTCAAGTTGGAGAACCACTGAGAAAGTGTATAAGTCGAGAGCATCACTACGGCAGGGGAATGACTGACTAGGAATATGGCAGTGGGTAGATGGAGGAGGTGGAGTTAGGATGGCCTCATTCAAACAGCATGAAGTTCTCCAAGAAAGTGAGTCCTCCTTTGTCCAGGCAGAGTACAGTTTCTGTTCTTATCAAATGTATCTTCAGTACCACCGTCTTGGGGACTCTTGAGATGTTCAGGCATAACAGCATCATTGATACTGCATATGAGGCTAACTCTGGTTGGGCATTTGACTCTCACTGAATTTTCCAAGGCCTTCATGAGCTGTGCCCCCTAAACATTTAAACATGTGCAACACAAAGGAAACCAGATGAGCACATGTCTAACATAACATGGGAGTTACCTAAAGTTAGATTGCTTTCATTAATCAGATTTATATTTAAAGCCTGCAGTCTTCAGCTAAATTTGGTGACCAAAGAAAGGAAGTCTTATTTATTTATACAATGGTACTTGTGTAAGAAGTACCAAATCTCAGAAACTGCCCAGGAAACCTCATGAAAGGCACCATTTACTGCTGGTGACCCTAATTAATAGCCAACATAGAATCACTCTTTACAGATATGCTTTCATTTCCTGTCATTTCTTCAAAGCAAAATAAATGTTTTGCCTCACAGAAAAATTAAATATTTCCATTTCATAAAAGCTGACAAAACTATGATTGATATCACCAATTATTAGGACATTAGAATGACCCTTGGAGGACTGTGTTTCCATGAATGTTAGAGTTTATCACAGCCATCCAGAACAGCCAGCATGATTTTGAGTTAGTTACATTATTTTATGCAAATAACCACTAGTGTTTTTCTAAGCTCTCACTTCTTTAACAAGGCAGAGTTTCAAATTACTATTAGGAAGAAAATTTGTCCCTTGCAATTATACTGTACATCATAATTGCCTGTTCTTAATGCAATTTTCCTTTACTGATCACAGCTGTAGATTTTTCAAAAGGTTAGGTAACTGACTAATTCATTGCCAAGTACCTTATCTCTAGAGACTTAGGTTAAGAAATGTCATTTTGATTGTCTCCATGGCAAGTCATGTCATATATGAACAACTTTATCTCACTGTCTAATTTGACCCAATTTTCCGTATTGCTTAATAAGCACATTACAGAGAATCACTGATCTATTATCCAAGGAATTATGAAGCTTATGGGTTATCTTCCATTGCACCTGCTTTAATCAGCGTATTGCCTTGGGTATTATGGTCACTTCATCCTTTAATAAAAGAATTGTTAATATCTTCATCTGCAATTTCTAGCCATTTGTAAAATTAGGTTAGCCGGATTTTATGTCAAATTTATCACAAACTCAGTTACTTAATGTGATGTTTTCAGGAACAATTCCAATGTTTCCAATATCCTCACATTAATATTTTCATTAAGCAAATGATCAGTATTCAAACTGGTAAATTTCACTTAAGGATGTAGACAGAAACATGTTCTTAAGTTGCTTTCATGCTATATATCTGGCTCTGTTTTATTGACTTTTATGTGTCAAAAATTATACATCTTTTTCTAAGATGCCTTTCAAAAGTAAGCATTGATTTCTGAACTGAAGTAAAACTGTTTAGAACTCGTTTCATAGAAAATTACACTTTTGTGGTGATTACTTTTGCTAGTTGCATAACCCCTCACCAGGCCAAAACATGGAAAAGTAGAAAGAATATCAGATATCACACATAAGATTTAGTTGGAGCTTCAGCTCTGTCCCTTTCCAGCTGTCTAATTGTGAGCAAGTCATTGTCTTACTCCATTTCCTATCTGTTCATTGTAAAATTGCAAAATAAGCCCTGTCTATGATTATCAGCACCTTTTCATACAGTTCATGGGGTTCTCATGGCAAGAATACTTGAGTGGCTTGCCATTCCCTCCTCCATTCAGTCTGATTCTGGAAAAGATTAAAGGCAAAAGGAGAAGAGGGGTGACAGAGGATGAGATAGTTAGGGAGCATCACTGACTCAATGGACATGAATCTGAATAAACTCTGGGAGAGAGTAAAGAAGAGGGGAGCCCTCTGTACTGCAGTTCATGGGGTCACAAAGAATTGGACATGACTCTGCAACTGAACAACAATGAATGTTATCTCCAGAGGTTGCAGGGAGAATCAGATGGCATATACATGTGAATCTGCTTTATGAACTCGAAGGTATTAAATAAATAGCTGTGGTTTTTTCCTAGGAAGGACTTTGCAACCATTGGGAGTTATCAAGTGAATCAGACGATGCTGGAATTGTCCTCTGAAGAAATAAATGTCCAAATTCTGGGTCTTGTACAGATGATTCTTGAAGTGATTCCATAAGATTAGTTAATTTGGGTTGATGATCTTCCTCTTTCTAGGCTAATGATTTGTGCTATGCAAAAGATTTTTATTGTTCATATAGAGAGCTGAGGGGCATTGAGTTATGGCAATTTTGAATTGCAGTGGTGACTTGGAACACATACCCTCTATGTAAGGGGAGTTAGGCCTCTGAGGTTTACTGCACAGATTTTCTAACAAATATTTTTTTAAAAAATGTTTACTCAGAAAATCTCTGGTTATGTTATAATGAAAACTCATATATCTTTGAAATGTCTTATGATGACATTTGGCAAGGATCAGTGAAAGTCTTCTCAAATATTAGAAAAATCAAAATAAATGTGTGAGGGCAAATTCTAAGGGATGCTTTATTTTCCTGTTTTAGCAGTTTTCTGAATCTCAAAGTAAAAATTGCTGTTTATTACTCTTAGAAAGGAAATGCATGATATAATAATTCATTATAATATCATGCTATTGTATTTCACTTTTGACAACAAGGCATTTATCTTGTGAACAGAAAATATGGAATCTATTTAGTATATAATCTGTGCCTCAAAATTTTTTATGATTAAATTATAATGGTTACATAATATTAATTAAGCTAACTTATTTCACTTGAAAATTAGCGGGAAACTTATGAAACATTGTCAAGTTTAATACATTAAGGTATCTCCAGATTTTAAAATCATTAATTCAAAGAAATAAGTAAAAGTAAGATTATTGGCAGATAATTGTACCACAATCCAAAGCCTTAGACACAAAGAATAACATGAACTATATCCCAAGAAATGTTGAAGAATTTCTAGCAAGAAATCAAAATGATGACAATGATAATTTCAAGAGACTATCATATACATACTGAAAACAACAAGAGTAGAGACTAGTAGCAGAAGGAAATTAGAAGATGGCAAGCAATACTTGGGGATAGAGAAGATAACAAATGAAAGACATTTTATAAGGTCATGTTCACAGAGTGATTGGATATGAAGACAAGGAGAGGGAGGAATCAGAAATGCTTTCAGTTTATTTTTGTGTATGGTGTTAAAGGTTGTTCTAATTTAATTTCTTTACATGTAGCTGTCCAGTTTTCCAGCACCATTTATTGAAGAGACAGTCTCTCCTCCATTGTACTGTATTACCTCCTTTGGAACGCTAGCGTTCCCAGAAAGTAATAATAACATACACAAGTCTGTGGCTTTCAAGAAAATATATGACCAGAGATTCAGATTTGTAAGGATTAAGTATATGTTGTTAGAAATGAGAACTTGGTACTGGATCAGCCTCAAAAATAAGAGTATAAGGGCTGAGAAGAGATAAGTATCAATGAGAAAAAAATCTAACCTCATAAAAGTTGAAGTCTTGGAAGATAGGATAAGAAAATGAGAGAGGAGGGTGTGCTTTGCTATTGGTCAAATGTTGCTATTGGGTAAAAATAAATAAATAAATAATGGTTGAGAAATTTCTGTTAAAAAAATTGGATAGATTTTTTTTGGTAGCCTTCACAAGGATTTATTCCTGGCCTGATGTGGGAACAGAAAAATGATGGATTGAGATGCGATTGAGAGATGTGAAAATAGAAAGAATAGAGAGTAGAACAGATCGGGGAGTGACAGAGGGAAGGGTTCGGAAGGAAATTTAAGGTTGGGAGAATTCAGGTTTGATTCATTCATGATATTTGAATTTGATATTTTTTTCTTTTTGAGAAAGGGTTAGGATTAGGGCTGAAGTGATTAATGGAAACAATTGCTAGGGAGGCAAAAAGAGATGAATTATAGGCACATACTTTAGTCTCAGGAGGGTAGATATCACTTCCATAAAAAAATAGGAAAGAAGAGAGGGAAAATGTAGGAATTAAAAAAGCAAGAAGATAGAGATGGAAGGAGAAAAAGAGGTGAGGGGTGCAGAGGGATTGGTTAGATAAGATACTACATTGGCTATAACATCTTGAGTGAGCATGCACATACACGCACATGTGTGTGTGTGTGTGAGAGAGAGAGAGACACCAAGATGAAAGTTCATTTTCTAAAAATGAAAACTGTAAAGAAAGCCTATGATTTTGTAATGTAGAAAGCAAACTGTAGGGACATTATTCCCAGGAAACACTCTGGAATGTAGACTTTACTATTGGATGAATGAAACAGAAGAAGGATGAGGAAGAGAAAAGGGGGATGCGAAAGAGAAGTGGGAGTGGACAATCAATATATTTTTCTACTTCATGATTCTGTAATTATTAATAGAATTTCAAACCTCTCTTCATACATTATATCAGATGCTCACTGAGTGCTGACTATATGCCAGGTATGTTTAAGGAGAGAAATATATACAGGGGAATATTACTCAGCCATCAAAAGAATGAAGTAGTGTAATTGCAGGAACACATATGGACCTAGTGATTGTCCTACTGAGTAAAATAAGTCAGACAGACAAAGAGAATATTATATGATATCCCTTATATGTGGAATCTAAACAGAAATGATACAGATGAGCTAAAACAACAGACTCACGGACTTAGAGAACAAATTTATGGTTACTGGGGGATGGGTGGGGGAGGGATAGTTAAAGACCTTGGGATTGATATGTACACAGTGCTATATTTAGAGCAGATAACCAGCAGGGATCTATTGTATAGCACAGAGAATTCTGCTCAATGTTATGTGGTAGTCTGGATGGGAGGAGAGTTTTCAGGGAGAATGAATATGCGCATATGTTTAGCTGAGTCATTATGTTGTGAACATATAATTATCACAGCATTGTCAGTAGGTTATACTCCAATATACAATTAAAAGTTAAAAAAATAAAGAGATTGCTGATATAGTGACACCGAGAAATCAGGAATAATATTTTGGTTTATGACTTGATAGTATAGTCATTTGCTGTGAAAGGAAATCCCAGCATAAGGAGAGATTCTCAAATTAAGTTTAAGTATGGTTGACATTCCAATAGTTTGAAATGTCTATTAGACACTCATGGGGACATATTAAGTGGGAAAGATAAGTTGTAATGATGAGTCTGAAATTTCTGGAAGAGTTAATCTTTGTAGCACTTACCACCATTTGATATATTCAGTTCAGTTCAGTGGCTCAGTCACGTCTGACTCTGCAAAACCAAGGACTGCAGCACGCCAGGCTTCCCTGTCCATCACCAACTCCCAGAGCTTGCTCAAACTCATGTCCGTCAGGTCAGTGATGCCATCCAACCATCTCATCCTCTATCATAATATTTGATATATTGTGTATTTACATTTCATTTATTTATTAGCCATTTTATACACATCCTGTATATAATAGGAGCTTAAAATTATATGGAATTATTTTTAACTGCTATGGTCTAAAAAACCAGTACAGTACCTGACATTGTGAAAGTGAAAGTCACTCAGTGGTATCTGACTCTTTGCGATTCCATGACTATACAGCCCATGGAATTCTCTAAGCCAGAATACTAGAGTGGGCAGCCTCTCCCTTCTTCAGGACATCTTCCCAACCCAGGGATTGAACCCAGGTCTCCCACATTACAGGCAAATTCTTTACCAGCTGAGCCACAAGGGAAGCCCATTAAGTGAAGTCGCTCAGTTATGTCTGACTCTTGCAACACCATGGACTGTAGCCTACGAGGTTCCTCCATCCATGGAATTTTCCAGGCAAGAGTACTGGGGTGGGTTGCCATTTTCTTTTCCAGGGGATCTTCCCAACCCAGGGATCAAACCTGGGTCTCCTGCATTGCAAACAGGTGCTTTTACCGTCTGAGCCGCCCATTAAATATTTACTGAAAAAAAAACTGAATTTCAGGTTTCATAACTTTCTTTTGGGTTGTAGAATCCACATTGAAGACATCCTGTCATTTCTTTACACTGATTCTTTCAGGAATAAAGCCCTTTGGGCTACCTCTATGAAATATATCAAGAGCCACATCAACTTTTATATCCTCTTAAAAGCATGCCAGGGCATGTAAATATCTTCAAAGTTGCCTAGGGATCATTAGTCAATACACATTATGCACCTGTTCAAATTCTAGTTTCCTTACTCTTGCCAGCAATATCCTAGGAAAGAGGACAAGGGACATTATCTCCCTTTCCTTCCATGCACTATCTTTGTCCTGCAGGTATTTTTTTCTAGTAATGAATGGGCCATGGACCAGGGTACAACTGAATTATATGCAATTCTCTTTCTCAAAAATTTCCCTGTGTTTGAACCCACTTACGCTATTGGTGGGAATGTAAATTTGTGCAGTGCAGCTCCTATGGGGGATAGTATGGAGGCTACCTAACAAACTAAAAATAGAATTATGATATGATTCAGCAATCTTACTCATGGGCATATATCCAGAGAAGATGAAAACTCTAATTCAAAAAGATACATGTATTCCAATGTTCATAGCAGCACTGTTTACAATAACCAAGTCATGGAAGCAGCCTAATGTCCATCAATAGAGGAAAGAATAAAGAAGACAGTACATATATACAATGGACTATTAGCCATAAAAAAGAATTAAATAAAAAAATAAAAATAAAAAGAATTAAATAATGCCATTTGAAGTAACATGGATGGACCTAGAGATTATCATACTAAGTGAAGTAAGTTATCAGGTCTGAACTACACAAATAATTTCCCTTTAATTACATCTCCAAAATCATTTTCATCAAGTACTGTAACATAAGTCTTAGGGTAATATCCCATTCTATCCACAGCTATCACCCCTGCAGACAAGAAAATTAAAGGCATGTACACTAGAGGGTAGATATCTTGAGGGCTACCTTATAATTCATTCTACCTCAGAGTCAATGAGAAATAGTGTTTTATTAGGATAGAGGATGAAAAACAAGCATGTCAGGAATTTTCTTTTAAAAATAATTTTAGATATTATTTTTTTGAAATATATTGCTTGTAAAGTTAGAAGATCAAGATCGCTAGTCAATTGTAGCCTCTGTTCTATAATACAATCTAGAAAGATTATTCTAACACGGGGATCAGGGCACAGTCCTCACTTTTCTTCCTTTATTGATGAATCTGACAGTTGGAGAACTAGTATTGACTTCATATAAGGTTTCCCTGGTGGCTCAGTTGGTAAAGAAGCCACCTGCAATTCAGGAGACATAGGTTCAGTCCTTGGGTTGGGAAGATCCCCTGAATAAGGGGATGGAAACCACTAAGTATTCTTGTCCGGAAAATGCCAAGGACAGAAGCCTATCAGCCTACAATCCATGGGGTTACAATGAGTCAGATATGACTGAGTGAATATGATATGATTTTATTGAAAAATACCACTTTTAAAGTTAGAAGATCAATGTCACTAAAGTCAGTTGTAGCCTTTGTTTTATTATCTCATCTAGAAAGATGATTTTGATTGTGGCAATCGTAGCACAGTCCTCACTTTTCTTCTTTTGTTGATGAGTCTGACAGTTGGAGCACTAGTACTGATTTCATATAATTTTTTCTAAAACAGGAACTTGTCTCCTTAAGGGTTAGTAGTACCAAAAAAGAAAGAATTGTAACTGGTGGGTTTTACAAGGGGAAAAGTGCCTAGACCCTGTTCATTACTAAAATGAAATATTATCTGCCCTTATCTTAAAATCAGTGAGGATAAATAGAAGCCAGAACAAGAGAAGGTACTGGATCAGAGGTAAGATTCTAGCGTTTTTATCCTCATGGTCTGAGTAAGGTGGACATTTTGGCAGAGTCTTAACCTCTCTGAGGTTGAATTTTTCTCATGTATAAAATTATAAGTTAAACCATATTGTTATGTATTATCATTAAGTTATAAAGCATTATGATTAACTAGATTTTCAAGGAAAAGTTTTTAGCAGACATTTTCATTACCCAAGACACAGCTCATGATGAATAAAGCAATTGTTTTATTTATAACTTTTAACATGGTCATTTGAGTTCAAATTTCTAAGATATTACTTTTAGCAGAAAGAATTTTGTATTAAATTTAATTTTCCATTTCTACACATGTAAATCCAGATGAGTTAAATTATAAAAACTGCCAAAACTTTATAAAGATATGTTTCTAAATATAAAAGTTAATCTCCTAAATATTCTTTAATTAACATCTTAATATCTTGGTGGTGCTTTAATTGCTAAGTCATGTCTGACTCTGCGACCCCATGGACTGTAGCCTGCCAGGCTCCTCTGTCCATGGGCTTCTCCAGGCAAGAATATTAGTGGAGAAGTTTGCCAGTTCCTTCTCCAGAAGATCTTCCCGACCCAGGAATTGAATCTGGCTCTCCTGCATTGCAGGCAGATTCTTTACCAACTGAGCTATGATGAAGTCCTCTTAATAGCATAATGAGATATTTTTGCACTATTCAATTATGATAAAATTATGCTTGAAGACAAAAGAAGCCAGTAACTCTAGAAACATTAATTTCAACAAACATGTTTTCTTAAAGGCTCTCAGAATGCACATTAGCACATGCCTCAAACTGAAATGAGTATTTCAGAAATAAAACAATCATATATTATTTGCCTTGCTCATCTGTGATTATCCCAGGCTCCTGATTAAATATTTTCCCCCTTTCCAAATACTCTCCTGATAGATTGAATACAAGCTTTTGCTTGAGTTAAACCTTCCATTTCTAGCATCAGAGATTTGTTTTCCTTAAAATGTTTCCTTCTTTTTTACCTTCCACTTCCTACTTTTTATGAAGAAAGAAATTATGTTTCTCTAATTTCTTAAGGCTGATGATGAGTCTCCATCACTAAGGTTAAAGAAAATCAAGGTTGATGCTCATTTTTGTGGTAACAACCTAAGCCATTTTTCAGTGGGATTTCATGACAATATTGAATGAATTGCAGTCAGACATTTTTGGCAAAGTTAGTTAGTCATAGCATTAATAGTCCTCTCTCTTTGGGCCAATAAGACCCCAATATTTTTTATTTTTATTTTTATCAATATATATTTGCTTTCCTGACCCTTAAAGGGTCCATTGTTATTAAGGTTTAAAAGCAAAAGCAATTGTCATTTACACAGATAAAACCGTTTACATTTTGCCAGAAGAAAGCACTAAATTGAGCCCAAGAGTTATTTTGGAGTGCTTAAATTTGTCAGGACTATAAGCAAAGATGAAAATACATTCCTCCCAGACTAATATATCCCTATGTGAAAGTTATTCATGAAGAAAAATACATATTTTAGATAATATTTTATTTTAAAAAATGCAACTCCAATTTGAGGGAGTTCCAGAATGAAGATCTCAGAATGGAACTGTTAGATTGACATGAAGAAAGAGTTGGATACAGTGGCATTTGTGTGTGTGTCCCTTGGGTATCATGTGGTTTATGTTCTGTAGACTGTTTGGCTTTAAAAATTTTGAAACTTCAAGAATCAGTAGGTTAAAAGCAACAGAAAAGTAAAAGAAGATTGACTAGAACAATTGCCCTAATTAAACTAGAAATATTGTAGAATTAATTCACTTGATCATTACTGAAATTTAATCAAAATCATTATATGCACCATCAATGAATATTAATGTATGGTATATATCAGTTGTATCAGCATGTGATCTCCCATATCCATGCCATTCTCTGCCTTCCCCTCATCTTTTAAGTCAGCACTTTACCCCCCACACACACCCACACATTCCACATACAAAGCCAAAATGCTTAAAAATTAATATTAAGTTGGATGAAAGAGATTGATTTACCTAAAGGACTTAGAAATTACTAGAAAACTAGTTAGCTGACTTGGGTTGGAAATATAAAATGAATTATTGAAAAGAAATTCAGAAATATTCTGCTTTGTATGGACTCATTTAAAGAACTCCTGGTATATGAACATTAATCAGAAAGATATTCTGTGTGTTTTTTTTAATCCTTGTTTAGGTGTTATGCCCATATTTATATTGAAAAATTATTCAAGAGAATGTATTTATTAAAGTCAACACTGCTTTCTTCTGAAATAAGAACCTTAACTTCCAGACAATGAAAATCTTATTTTCTTCCCTGTTTTCTCTCATCACTGTCAGATGTGGCACTGGAGACTATGAATAAAATCAAGTGAAAAAAGTCATCTAGTGTTGTGAGACATTATTAGTACTTTTAAAATGTGGGCTTAAGGATAAATGTGGTTTCAATTTTTGGCCATATTAGGCTTTTTAATCTGTGTACTTTATCAATTTGGTTCTCATATTAATTATTGTAAATAGATGAGAGTTAACCATACTAATCGACATAATAGGGTCTGGTATATTAAATATATTAGATATAAACTGTTTTATGTGTTCACTTCTTTAGACCATGCATGTTCTTTCATATGCTTGCATTTGGTCCATTGACTTCTTAGGGTAGCATTAAAAAAAATTATTTTTAAGGTCGTTTTTCACTTCAGGTCTCTAGGAAATTTACTGCACATGGTCTGTCTTAGATGGCAAGATTGTCACAGACAAGAACTCTTGACATTTAGTTTACAAAAGGGCACAGGGAAAGAAAGGACAGAAAAATAATCGTTCTGATCTTTTTTATGTTTCTAAGTTTTGCTGCCATACAGTCTTCATTCTTCCTGCATATTTATATCAATTTTCCTGTATAATTTAGTCAGAACATTGGCTGCTTTCTCCTTAGAGTAAATAGAAGATCTCCATTCAACCAACTTAAATTTTCTGGCCAATTGTCCAACGTTTACCATTAAAGTGAACAAACATATGAAATAGGAAATAACTGAATGACTTATTTATATATTATAGTTATACCCATTTTAATATGTTGATAGTGTTTATACATTTATAAGTACATAACCACATTTTTATAGTTCTATGCCTTTTAAAATATTTTAATAATTTAAATAACCCTTTGTAATTGTATATAATAATATTTTGTCATTAGAATTTTAAGTTTTTATACTTTTCTATAATTTAATTAATGCAAATAGTGAAATATGCTTTAGAGTAAGAGTGTTTGCATTCTTGGAAGGGATATCTACATTCAAAGTGGAAAATGGCAATAAAAGAGAATGGCATGTTTGAGGCATGTTTTTGCACATATGCATAGTATCATGACTGTCTCAATATTTACATGTGGGTAAAATCTATTTGACTGTTGCTGTCAACCATAGCACGTCCCTCTTCTCTCTTGTTTCTTTGGATATTTTCAAATTGTTAAGCTCACCGATCAACACAAGCATTCCTGACACTTGGCACTTGCTATTTTGTCACTGTCTCTCTGAAACAAACCTGTGATGTTAATATAGCCTAGCACCTAAATCCAAAACACAGAGACAAAATAAATTTAAGAAATGTATAATAAGAAAAATTCATCCAGTGACATCTTCTTGAAGCCAAGATATCAACAGCTTTAGATCATTGCTGTGGTTTTACTTCCCCATATCCTATTCTTTTAGGAGGTTCTATCCTTTTCTAATGAATATTAAATATATACTAAATACATTAGTGTTGTTTCATGTATGTTTCCTTGCTTTTTAAAATTCCACATTCTTTTTTAAAAATTTTTATTTATTTTATTTACTTTTGGCTTTGCCAGGTCTTCATTGCTGTGTGGGCTTTTCTCTACTTGCAGCGAGCAGGGGTTACTTTCCAGCTGTGGTGCGGGGCCTTCTCATTGTGGTGGCTTCTCTTGTGGAGCACAGGCTCTAGGATGCGCGGGCTTCAATATTTGCAGCACATAGCATCAGTAGTTGCGGCTCCTGGGGTCTAGAGAACAGGCTCTATAGTTGTGGCACTTAGGTTTAACTGCTCTGCAGAGTGTGGGATCTTCTAGGATCAGGGATTGTGTGGGATCTTCCCAGAACAGTGATCAAACCCATGTCTCCTGCATTGGCATGCAGATCCTTTACCAGTGAGCCACCAAGGAAGCCCTCATATTCTCTATATTTACATCTTACATCATATGGGTTCCTTCACGTTTTCTCTTTATGACACTCTCTTGCTGTATCTGCATCCATTTACTGACCCATATTCTTCTATAACCCAAAATAATGAAGTTGTTAAAGAGCACAAACTTCTGTCGCTGGACCTATCACTCCTTCCAAAGTAAGTTTTCTTCTCTAAGCTGTAAGATACTAAATGAATTTCTTCTTTCCTTTCAATTTGGAAGCTCTTGTGGAGAGTTAGAAACTATTTTTTAATTCTTCTCCTTTATATTTTACAAAAATGTTGATGTCTTGAGTTTGCTCCACAAATAAAATAATTTAAAATATTGAGATAGAGATACTAACACAAAATTTAAGGAAAATCACCTCTTCAACAGTACACCTATAAGACCATCAATTCCACTCCCCAAACAACTGAAAACAAGTGAAATACTTGTATATGAATTTTTTAGTAGCATGATTTGCAAATAGCAAAAAGCTGGAAACAATCCAAATGTGTATCAATGGATAAATGGACAAAATGTGGTATATACATGCAATAAAGTATTATCCAGACATAAAAAGGAATGAAGTACTAATACATGCTACAACATGGAAAAATTTCAAAAACATTATGCTTAGTGACATGCATGCTCAGTCATGTCCAATCTCTGTGACCCTATGGATTATAGCCCAACACCCAGGCCCTAGGCTCCTCTGTTCATGAGATTCTCCAGGCAAGAATATTGGAGTGGGTTGCCATGCCTTTCTCCAGGGAATCTTCCCCACCCAGGGATCATATCTGCTGCTTTTGCGTCTCCTGGATTGGTAGGCGGATTCTTTACCACTAGCGCCACCTGGGAAGCCTGCTTAGTGAGATGAAAAAGTAAAAGGTTGCTCAGTCGTGTCCAACTCTTTGTGGACACATGGACTGTAGCCTACCAGGCTCCTCCATCCATGGGATTTTCCAGGCAAGATTACTGGAGTGGGTTTCCATTTCCTTCTCCAGGGGATCTTTCCAACCCAGGGATTGAACCCAGGTCTCCCGCATTGCGGGCAGACGCTTTACCGTCTGAGCCGCCAGGGAAACCTGTTCTTAATAACATTCTGTTGCTGCTAAGTCGCTTCAGTCGTGTCCGACTCTGTGCGGCCCCATAGACGGCAGCCCACCAGGCTCCTCTGTCCCTGGGATTCTCCGGGCAAGAACAGTGGAGTGCATTGCCATTTCCTTCTCCTGCTTACTGACATAGCCAGGCCCAAAAGAACAGTTATTGTATGATTCTGTTTATATGAATTATCCATTATAGTTGGATCCATAGAGATGGGAAACTGATTGGTGTTTGCCAGAAGCTACAATAGCATCACCGACTCATTGGAAATGAATTTGAGCAAACTCATGGGAGATGGTGAAGGACAGGTAAGCCCAAAGCGCTGCAGTTGATGGGGTCACAAAGAGTTGAACACAACTTAGAGACTCAATAACAAGAACAGCAGAGGTTAGGAGTAAGAAATGAGTCAGAGCTTAATGGGTGCAGGATTTTCTTTTGAAATGAGAAAATATTGTAGAATTTGATGTAGATTTTGGCTTCTCGACATTGCAAATGTGCTAAATG
The DNA here is from genome assembly GCF_023699985.2 of Odocoileus virginianus. Lineage (NCBI taxonomy): Eukaryota > Metazoa > Chordata > Mammalia > Artiodactyla > Cervidae > Odocoileus > Odocoileus virginianus. The sequence goes on along the minus strand of NC_069698.1, from coordinate 30,383,104 downwards.
CCACTTTGTGCCCTAAATTATACACTTCAAATACATATTTAATTGTGTTCTATAAATTTTACCTCACTTTGTTTAAAAAGAGAAAAAAGTATTGTCACTTATGTGTTTGGGGGTCAACATTTGTAAATAAAAACGTAATAATAGCTTATGGAATCTTCTCTTTGGCAGCGCCCTGAATTTGTCTTTACTTGGTAGCTCTTTGTCTTCATTCTTTTCTTTTTCTACCTTATTCCAGAGTTTATGACACAGGGAGAATGCAATAGCCTTCGTTTGCTCTGGGTTATGTTTTATTGGTTAATTAATACCTGCTTTAAGTTGTTTAAGATATTTGAATGTGCCTGAGTAATGTATTAATGGAGTACTAAAACACGCCCTGTCATGCCTTAATGCTGCCAAACAGCCTCACATTCAATAAGTGAAAAGTGATTAAAACTTAAATGTCTTAGCAGTGAGGTACATACTAATTTAGATATGATTAAATGATTATTCATTTGCTCACTGACAATCATAAATCTGCATTCTTGTGTTAGATATTGTTTTATATAATATTAGACATCTTATTTAGGCTATAGACTATTTTCTACTTCCTTTATATTGCAAGTACTGTTTTTTTTTCCTTTTAAGCATCATCAAACATATGGAAGAAACATATGGTCAACCAGTTATGCTATAAAAGTCCTTGAATATTGGGCAAAAATGATCACATAATGGGTTTCAGAGAAGGTCTCTTAAATAGCCTGTAAAGGAGAACACTGAAGCTATCCAAATACAAAATTTGAAATCCATGTGTGAAATCCAGTCCCTGTCTGGGTTTTACTTTTATATCAAGAATCTAGAAAAACCATGGACATTTATAAATTATCCATGGTTTTATGTTTCTATGAAATTACAGTGTTTCATGAAGTATGTGCCTATTAATATTTCATAATGAGTTTGGTTAACAGCCATATTGTAAAGTCCAGGAAGTCAGCAAAGTAACATTTTATAATGGAAACACTTCCAAAACTGTCTTTGGAGTCTACGTTTATACTTCTGGTAAAATGATACATGATAGACAAACTATTTTACCTCATCAAACCCTCAGTTTTTTCTTATCTATAAAAAGGGGAAGATATGCAAATCCAAGATTGTTGTAACAGTTACATAAATTCATATATAAAGTCTACCATACTGCCCAATTCCATAACCACTTCTTGATCCTTACCTAAAAAATCCCACTCTTCTTTCTTTAAATTCAAATGTAAATATAATTGCATTTAGATTAAAAGTGAAAAGTTGAACTTAAAAAATACAGAATGATGTTAATTAATCTATAATACAGCATCAATGAAAAAGCCCACTAATTTTTTTTGAATCTTGATGACATCTGTATATTTTGTATAGAAAAATTAAATAATGTGTGAGTGTCTCAGATTCTGGCCTCAGACTGATAATCTTCTCAATTCAACTTGGGTTTCTAGATGATTTCTTCTTATAGTAAAGTCTTTAAATAGCTCTATATTTTAATGACTGCCAAATTTACCCCGGCTGTTCCTCAGACTCATATCCAGCTATATGTTTGATTTCTCACTGTGGATTTGTAATAGGCATCTCAATGTTAAAGTTAGTATCTTGACTCCCTAGATTCCATCCCAGTGGTCTCTCCTCTCAGTAAATGGCAATACCATTCATCCAGTTGCTAAGTCTCGAAACTTTGGAATCAATTTTTATTTCACTATTGCTTTTACAACCATTACCTGAAACACCAGGAAATCTTGTTGCCTACTTTCTAAATATGTCCCAAATCTGACTGCTGCTCACCAACTTCACTGTCACCATGGCATCCCAAACTACCACCACTGTTTTGTGAGAGACTCTGGGCTTGTCTTTGAGTTTCCACTCTTGTCTCTCTGTGGTCTATTCATCACATAATAGCCAGAACGAACATTTCAATAGTTACGTCAGGTCATACAAGTTATTGCTCAAAACTCTATATAGCTTGTCACTGCTCTTAAAGAAACAGAAAATATCCTTAAAAGGCCAAATAGCCCCTTGGTGCTTCTTGATCTTATCTTTTCTCTCCCTAATTCACTGTACTTCAACGATAGTGGACATCATATGGCTGTTCTTCAAACACCACATGATATTCTTGCCTCAGGACATTTGCCCATAGTCTTTCTTTTGCTTGGAAAGACTTTCCTCAATATATTCTCAAAGGTCGCTCCCTACTTCTTTCACACTTTTGTTTAAGTATCCCATCTTTTATACAGGGAATTCTGTGACTACCTTTCCTAAAATGATATTCCTTATCTCTCTTTTTGGTTAGTTTTGCATCAACTTGGCTAGCCTGTGATGCCCAGTTGCTTTGTCAAGTGATTCTAGATGGTGTTGTGAAAGTTATTTTGTAGCTGTTATTAGCATTTAAATAGTAGACTTTAAGTAAACCAGATTACCCTTCATAATATAGGTGGGCTTTATCTAATCAGTTGAAGACTTTAAGAGACAAGATTAAGGTCTCCCTAAAGTGAAATTAAGACTTCCCTGGTGACTGCCTGGTGATGGTAAAGTGTCTGCCTGCAATGCAGGAGACCCGGGTTTGATCCCTGGATTGGGAAGATCCCCTGGAGAAGGAAATGGCAACCCACTCCAGTACTCTTGCCTGGAAAATCCCATGGACAGAGGAGCCTGGTAGGCTGCAGTCCATGAGGTCACAAAGAGTTGGACACAACTGAGTGACTTCACTTTAAGCTGAAATTCTTCCTCAACTACCTTCGGACTTAAAACCCCAATATAAACTTTTGCCAGCACTTCCAGCCTGTTAATCCTCCTTGCAAATTTTCACTTGTCAGCACTCAGAATCAGATGAGCCATTTCCTTAAAATCCTTCTCTCAGAGTATCTATTTTGCTATCAGTGTCAATAAAGATATAGGTATGTCTTACTGTTTCTGTTCCTCTGAAGAACCCTTACTAACAGACTCTGTTCACTTATTGTCAGCCTCCTGAATTTGAAGATAAGCTCAAGAAGGAAGAAATATTCACTACCTTCACTGTTTTAACTCCAGTTCCTTAAAAGATCTTTGGCATATATATTGTTGTCAGTCTCTAAGTCATGTCCAGCTCTTTGCGACCTCATGGACTGCAGCACTCCAGAACCCTCTGTCCTCTGCTAGATCCTGGATTGTCTCAGCTTCACATCCATGGAGTCAGTGATGCTATCTAGCCATCTCATCCTCTGCTTCCCCCTTCTCCTTTTGCTTTCAGTCTTTCCCAGCACCAGGGTCCTGTGTATGTGTGTGTGTGATGGGGGGGGAGGGGGTATACACACACACACATATATACATGCATATGTGTCTGTTTATCACATTTTATTTATCCTACCATTTACAATCTAGACAAAACTGGAGGACATTATGCTAAGTGAGATAAGCCAGACAAAGAAAGACAAACACTGTGTGATCTCACATTGTGGAATGTAAAAATGTAACATTGAATTCATAGAAACAGAGAATAGAATGGTGGTTTCCAGGAGCTTGGAAGTGAGGGAAACAGTGAGATATTGGTCACATAGTACAAACTTTCAGTTATAAGATGAATAGCTCTGGGAAGCTAATGTACAGCATGTTGATTACAGTTAATAATAATACAGTATATATATATATATATATATATATGTCTCCCACATTGCAGGCAAACACTTTACCCTCTGAGCCACCAGGGAAGCCCTATCTATTCAAAGTCTTGACTAAAGGTTTACAAATTCAGGGTTTGGTCTTGTTTTGTTTTCATTTAATCCAGAAAAGGGAGTCAAACATCCATACCCTGGGGAAAAAAAGATTAAAACCAGAGAGTGAGAAAACAGTAAAATTTAGTTAACTTTGCCGGAAAATATGGAAAGCATTATATGGCTATTTAAGGACAGCTGTAAGGAGATTTCTGAAGTGTCTAATTACCCGGGAGCCACTTGGGGAGGCATCCTGTAAAACAAAGTCAGCACCAGGACCGCCGCTCTTCTGTAAAGCGTGAATTCCTCCGACAAGAGAGATGGGGCATATAAGAGTGTGTGGGGTACAGGGAGCCATGTTATGTTCTTCAGAAAGGCAGTCACATTCGTTTTGTGTGAAAGAATGACATCTCTGGCAAGCTTTGTACATGAATCAAAAATCTATGAGATAAAAGGTAATTTTTATTTTATTAAAGTCAGTTCTGGAAGATAAAGTTGGAGGTTGGATGTGTTCATATGGTGATTGCATGGTTCAAAATTGTCTGATTTATCTTTCTCCTTAATTCTGAACAAGGAAAGAATAAAAGCAGTATGATATTTTTAATTAAATGGTAGCCATCCAGGATAACTTTCCTTAAAAGAAATACTGTTTTTAAGAAGCTATGAATCATCCCTTGACTTGTGCTATAAACACCAGCTTCCAGTCTGTCTCAGAATTCTAGCAGGCCTGGCTGGACACCATAGGGAGAGATGGGAAGCATATTTGTTGTGAGACCCATCCATAACTTATCCTGCAAAATATCAGAAAGGCTGGAAGTGAGTATCAAAAAGCTACTATCACACCTATTTGTAAATTGTTCACTCTACTTCTGTGTATCAAAACTAGTTTTTTATTTTACACTAGATCTTATCAGTTGGAAAGGTGAGTTCATTTTGGAAAGATACATGTGAACTCTTTCTCTCAAAGTTCTCAAAGTTTTTTCAAAATTTGTGGAGGATCATTTATTTTTCTTACATCTTAGAAAAATATGGTCCCTACTCTTAGTCTTTTTTAAAAAGGAATAAAGGACTCTGCAACATATAATGATTGGACACAAGTGTTCAGTAAGAGCCTGTCTACCAATGCAGAAAACCTAAGAGATGTGAGTTCGATCCTTGGGTCGGGACTATCCCCTGGAGAAGGAAATGGCAACTCACTCCAGTATTCTTGCCTGGGAAATCCCATGGAGAGAAGAGCCTGGCATGCTACAGTCCACGGGGTCATACAGAGTTGGACATGACTGAAGCAACTTAGCCTGCGTGCATGCATTCCAACACCAATAAATTTCAGTAGATTATATTGTCCCAATCTACTGTTGTGGGAAGTGAAGGAGAGATGGAGTCAAAATCAGAAAGGATATATCTAGGTGGATACAAATACTGTGCTAAATGTCTTCCAAGAGCTTTCATTCATTCATTCTCCTATTCAACAAGTATTAAGTGTCCAGCATGCCAGGCACTGTTCTTAGCACATGGAACAGTAGCAGAAGAATAACCCCAAGGCTAACAGTGACAATCTTTTCGTTTTAGTTCAAGTCACTCACCTAATAAGTGGCAGAGCCAGAATTTGATCCCTGATCTGTCTAGAATTCAGGGTCTGTATGTTAATTCTTTTCTTTATCCCAAACAATATTCCTCTTAATGAACAGCATATGTTTAATTATAAATACTCAAATCTCTGAGTTAAATATAGGGCTATTTTTTTTTAACATCTTATGTTAACAAGTCTCCAAAGAGTACTGTAGAGATATATATTCTCAAGGGAGTGAAAGTGGTTTCTGTCTATTACATTTACCCCTAGATTTTTTACACTTTAATTTTCATGAAGATAGAAGTGTCTTCTGAACAGTGTACATTGTTTGACTTACTGAGGTTTTATCTTTTGCAACTCCAAGGGAGAAGCTATTATTTTTATAATTTCTGGAAGATATTAAAAAGAAACTTCAACTATTGTGGAATTAATTAGAAAGGTAGTTTTCACAATGACTCATTTGCCACTGAGAACACTTTTAAACTATACTGTCATGATCTTCAATATAATTCAAAATAAGTGTTGAAACATTTATAATAATAAATACAGTGTTTCTCAAAAGCATATATTCTACAGTGATCACTTTAAAATGTTCATGACATCAGTTATGTTTTGTCATGATGAAATATATATCAGGCTTCATTAGGACAAAGCAAAGAGATAGCCCTGAATCGTGAAAGTGAAGATGATTTTCTTCTGCCTTAATTGCTTTAATTGCAGGATACAATATGATACAGCTGCTCCTCTCTTCAAAGTTCCATTCCATTGTCTGTCTATAAGCTGTCACACCATGCCTGCTGCTTGACTGTTATGTCACTTGATCCTGTTCCACCTGAACAAATTTATGGCAATATGTGCTGAATATACCTTTTTTTGTACTAAAATATAAATTCCCTATGCACTACTGAATTAGGACTATTTTAAGCTTATTGATTTGAACTTATTTACTATGATACATGTAATAAATTCTCTACCTGTATAAATAAAATGAAACTAATGTCCAGAATTGACATTTTGCTTGGGAAAAACCTGGAGATATGCTTTTTATATTTGAAAAATAGAAATATTGTGATGACTTGAACAAGACAGCAGATTCTGTAAGCAGGTAACTACAAAGAAAAACAAAATCTCTATTTGAGTGGTACATGGGACTTCTAAATAATGACAACAAAATGAATCAAACCAACCACTGAAAAATGGCAAAACTTCACCAGTGAAATATAAATGATTGATTTCAATACCTTCTCTAACAGTCTCTTTAAAAATTCTAGCTTTTAAATAATTCACTCAACATGTTGAGTTTTTGTTACTTTCTTCTTTTATATTCAAAAACATCGTGAAAATCATTACTGTCTAGAACCAAAGTTAAGCTCAAATTGACTGTTTCCTGCAAAAGAAAATATGATTATGATTTATCATGATGCATAAAAAGAGCAGTTCTTTTTTCATATCATCCTCTCTATCTGCTAACTTGACAAATGACAATGATTTAAATTATCAATAGAAAGTAATGAAAGTGTGCATAGCATAAACATTTTGCTTTACACTGTTTTGCCATGGAAAACAACATTTGGCAGTTATTTATAGTGTTCACTATACAGTTGTGCATTTGTAGGATCGCACTATTCTGTGGCAGAAAAATAAACTATGACTTGATAAGAAACATAAATAAGAATTAATTTGGAATGCATCAGAGAGAGAGAGAGGCTATGAGGCAGAAAGCAGTGGCTAGCCCCTAATAATTCTGAAGAATTATGAGAGCCATCAGACCAATCCACTCTCATTTGAAAGTGACAGTCCTGGCAGATTGAAATTGGGTAGGCCTACTTTATCATCACCTCCGATTATCTCTTTCACTAAATGTTCATCAATAAGCTTAGAAAATACTATTTAAATTGTGGAGACAGTTTGGTTAGTGCAGGCCTAACTTCTAACATAGCTATTGATGATGACCTTTATTTTAGGCCAACAGGAGTTGTATTGCTTCACATTTCATCATTAACTCAGAAGACAGGAAACCACACACATTTTTTGTGTTTGCAATTGACACTGAGCTTTAGCTTTGTATGTGGTGAATGGACAGAAATGGAGAAATGAATAAGTGATGATTGAAGGTAGGGAAAGAGGAAATTGGAGACAAGAATCACTTGAAAAACAGTATGAGGAAAGAATCAAACGTGAGTTTTGATAATGATCCTTTCTTTGATTATAACTGCCATAAACAGGATGATATTTAAATAAACTAATAAGCAAAGCACTACTGGTAATGCGGTCTTTCGGCAAGGTATAACACATATGAGATAGATTTTCTGGAAGAATCAGACAACAAAAGTCATCTGCTCTTCCTTCACAGTCACACTGCCTACCAACCACTTCTCAGTAATATGTATTAATAGCTTATGTGTGTATGTGCGTGCTCCGTTGGGTCTGACACTTTGCGACCTTATGGACTGTAGCCCACCAGGCTTCTTGGCCATAGAATTTTCCAGGCAAGAATTCTGGAGTAGGTTGCCGTTGCCTACTCCAGGGGACCTTCCTGATCCAGGGATCGAACCCATGTGTCCTGCATTGGCAGGCGGATTCTTTACTACTGAGTCACCCTGATGTATCTTTAACAAGGCTCTTAGAGGTAGTTTAACATTTTTCACTACAGAAGTTCCTGAATATCATACTTTAAAATGTTTCTGGTATGTGGTATGCGTTGAATCGTGTCCCCCAAAGGATGTGCTCAAGTTCTAACCCTAATGCCTGTAAATGTGACTTTATTTAGAAATAAGGTCTTTGAGGATGTAATAATGTCAAGATGAGGTCATAATGGAGCAGGGTGGACCCTAAACCCAATAAAGCTGGTGTCCTTATAAAAAGAGGGCAGAGACAGAAAGGACCACACCATGTGATGATAGAGAGAGAGATTAAGAGTTGCAATCTATAAACCAAGGAATGCCAAAGATTTTCAGCAGTTGCTGTAAGCTAGAAAGAGGCAAGGAAGAATATCCTTCCCTAGAGCCTTCACAAAAAAGCACAGCTTGCTAACACCTTGACCTCATACTTCTAGCCTCCAGCAGTGTGAGAGGATAAATTCTGTTGTACTAACCCACTGTATTTGTGATAATGTGTCACAGCAACCTTAGGAATCCACTACAGTATATCATCAATAAAAGAAAGGTCAAAAAAAAGTTGTTTTCTGTCCAATGGATGTAAATGAATATTTACACTTTATATACTTATACATTTGTAGGTGACCTGTGGGGGCTGTCATAGTTAAGTCACAGAAACAGACTTTCTGTTCAAAAGAAAAGCACTGATAAAGAAATAGTCATGGGCTGGAGAGAGATACTGACTTCTGTGCATGTGAGCACATCCATTCTTAATGATCATGGCTGTCATCTTGCTAAAATTAATCTTCCAAGGGTCTCTGTATTGGATAAAATGCCTTTGCTGACTTTTTTTTGCTTACCAAAGGGTGACTCTCTATTCCTTAGCATGGCACACACGCGCTTTCCCAGTCTGACTTATTTCTAATATTCTAGTCTCATATCGGGTTGTGCTCAAGTGGCATCTATATTCCAGCTGCACTGCGTTACATCATTCTTCAATACATCTTGTACTTACTTGCCTTTGAATCTTAATTTGTGCTGTTTCTTCTGTTCTCTAGTAACTAAAACTCAATTCCAGTCATTCAAAGATAAGCTCAAATGTAACTTTTCTTCTTGAAGCCTCCCCCAGTCCTCTTCATTGTAATTTTTTCTATCACTATTCCCATCATACTTTGAAACTCCATTAGAGCACTTAATTCAATGCTCTTAATTTATAATTACATTATGCATATTCTTACCTTAAGTTTGTCAGATAAGATGGTGTTTATTGTTATTACTTTACAAACTCCTAAAAGTTAAATATACTGGCTATCTGAAAACTGGTAAACATGAAATATTTTTGTCCTACAAAAACCTGAAGAATTTGAAACACATATCACTGTTTGAGAAGGTTGGATCATGATTAATAAATGAGAGAGTGAATGAATGAAAGAATGAGAAATTGATATAAAAGTGAATGTGGTAGCAATTTACAATATGACCTAAAGAATTGGATATCTATTTTAATTTTTGGTAATATTAGTCAGAAACATTATAATAAAAGTAATAATATTAAGGTTTGAAAGCTTATTTTTAAATAAATATGAATTTCAATTAGAGTCTTTGATGTCAGGGAAATATTAATTTTCTAAAAAGAGTTTTACTTTGGACTAAATATGCTTATGTGACTCTTAGTACTTAATAAAAATTAGCAAATAATTACAAATCAACATAAGTAAAGAGCCTGATGCTGGGAAAGACAGAAGGCAGGAAGAGAAGGAGACAATAGTGGATGAGATAGGTGGATGGCATCAGCCACTCAATGGACATGAATTGGAGCAAACTTCGGGAGATGGTGAAGGACAGGGAAGCCTGGTTGCTGCAGTCCATGGGGTTGCAGAGAGTCGGAAGCAACTGAGCAACTGAACAACAGCAACAAGAACATAAGTAAAAATTGTATAAAGTGCATAAATTAAATAGACAAGTGTTTTCCATGAGAAGAAAGAACTGTTTTATGGAAACAGAATCCTTTTTTCAGTTCCATGAAGATAATACTTTTTTTAGATGTCTGGAAAATCTAAATACAAATAATGGAATCAATGTGTTTATTTATAAAATTGAATTAGATTTTGTAAGTTTAGAATATTACCCTAGCCATATAACTCTTGATGCTTACTAAATATGAGCTTCTATGAGTTCTTCATTGAAATTATTAATAAAATATATGGTATTTGATGATTTTCAAAGAAAAGTGTAATGTTTAGAGATAGAAAAGGTTTAATTTATGAAATTGCAATAATTACCCTGATTTTACTAACATAGTAAGTTAGTGGAAGATTTCTAATATTGGTTACCTTAGTCCTGTCTGGATTCTTCACCATGGAGACAAATGGCCCTTTTCTTAAAGGTTAGAGGTATATATGAACATGCTGTAATTTTTCTGTTAAGGCGCATATTGAAGTCATATAAAAAGTCTGTATGGTGAACTGAGTTTTTGTTTTGTTTTATTTCTGTCCCTAATGAGATTGGTATCAGAAAGTGACCTTTTTATTCTTAGAAGGAAAGTTGCCTTTGTAGATTAAGGGTAGGTTTTTTCAAAAAAACAGAAGGGTCGGGGAATGGGGGCAGAGGCGGGGAAGGTGGGCCAAAGTGCAAAGCGGTGTCCTCTTAGGGCTCCTTCTGTTGGAACACGTGACTTTCTATGGTGGAGAATTCTCCTCTCCGGGAAATGAGAGTCAATTGTACCCCTTCTGTTTTAAGGGTTTACAGAAAAATTGTACCCACCCCTGACAGCAAGAGAGAAAGAAAAAGACAGAGAAAGGCAGAGATTAAGTGGACTCCAGTCCTGGTTCTGGCCGCACTCCAAAATGGCAGCTTGACTTTGGATGATAACTGTCTATGGGTCCCAGATAAACAGCAATATGCAGTCTTGGCACTCCAAGCAATAGGGCACCTTTGGCCAAACGTTCACTGAGGAAAGGAGCTCATCCTTATTCAACACCAGATGGTAGCACGTCCATATAGCACCTAAAGGGAGAATTAAGAGCAAATGAGTGAAAAATAGAAGAAATATTTAGTCTAAACTAAGGCGCAACACTTTCCAGCAATGGCTGCTGTCTCGCAATGGAATGCGCACTTCATGAAGCTGTGAACTCCCTATCACAAAAGTAACTCCAGGAAAACCCAGGTAGCTATCTGTCACAAACACATGTTTGGATTTCAGAATCCATTTTCAGCAAGTATTTATTCAGTGCCTGATATGGGCTAATCCATGTCTTAAGTGCTAAACTCAAAGCCATCGACAAAGTGAAACACTGTCGTGAATATTATACTCTAGACAGAGAATAAGAAAACCAATGAACAGAAATACAGACATAATTTAGGAATAAGTGTTACAAGGGAAAATGAAGCATGATGAAGGAATTAGGAAGGACAATCTGGGAAGATCAATTTTTCTGACAACTTGTGCAGTAACTAGTGGTAGATCATAACTCCTTCTAAACTACGATAAGAAATATGAAACTTGTATTAATAGAAATTGAAAACACATGGTGGGAGGGAAGACGCCATGATTTTTAACTTCTCTTTGAACTCTGTTATCCAATTCTCCGGTTTTCAAACTTTGCCTCCTTAATGTGAAGAAACAAATGGTCAAGTTGTTTTGCGTAATTTAAAATGGGAAAACTATAAAAATTAAAAATGGATCAAATATTTTAGTATAATTTTATATGACATGGAATGAATTGCTCTGTTATTTAATTTCATCTTTATAGCTTCCACTGACTTTTTAATTTTTTAATTTGAAAAATATTTAAAAAAAAAGAGGGGTTATTGTAATAAATTCCATGTTCTCATCAGCCAGAATAAACCACAATCAAACTCTGCTAACCTTATTTCATCTGTAGCCCTTCCCACTTTAACGCCACCCCAGGTAACATTGAAACAATTACCAGACATCATATTATTCCATTCTTAAAAATTTCAGAATGTAAAAACTTTTGAAACATAGCATAATATCATTAATATTCCTAAAAATATTAACAACCATGTCTTAATCAAATGCTTAGTGTTCAAATTTCACAAAATGTCTCCTAAATGTTTTATTGGAATTGATTTGTTTGAATTAGTATCTTAATGGTTTTCTCACTGCATCATTTTGCTATGTTACAGTCTCTTTCAATTTGTTATTTTTTTTAAATTTCAATTTATTATTGACAACATTGTGTCCTTTGTCTTGTTACCCCCCACACTCTGGATTTTGACCTTTCTATGTTGATGGTTATCATCTATTTCTCTTTTTCCTGTATTTTCTGTAGACTGGAAGTTATGCCTAGGAGTTCGATCAGATTGAGTACAAATTTTAGGGGTACTCAGTCATAATTGAGACTCTCCCCTATGGACTTGGGCTCATCTGAACCTCTCCCCACCTCCTGAATCTTAACCTTTGCAAATGATGCAATCCCAGACTGAAAATGAACTGGGAAAATTCAGAGAGCAGCTGACAATTGCTCTTCACTCAGCTGGGTCTGCAAAAAGGCCCAGTAATTGTGCCTCATTAATGTCTTCATTATCACAACAAATATTCATTTGGAAAATGTTATCTGTATAATGGTCAAAATTAAACTGTTGAAGAAATGCTATCCTTGGCCTTTTAAACTCTGTTATTGAAAAATCATAGATGACTGTTGTTGATGCCTTTGGAGAGTCATGCTATTCTTTAATTATGATTTATTTCTTCTGTAACCCTTCATAAGCTTCTTCCGAGTGTCAATTTTCCTTAAAATTTCACCCCCAATTCAGTTTCTCCACCATCAGATTGATGTACAGACTATATTCTCCTTCATGAAGGGGATATTTTATCATTTTTTTCTTATTATTGAGAAAACACAGAGAATAAACAGATGAATATTGAAATGGCCTATTAACCTTCCTTTTTTCTCTTTTCCTCAGTGGTTTTCAATAGCAACAGCTGACTAATGACCCCATATATTAGTCCTCTGTTTTTAGACATGTACAAGTCAAGATAGTTTTATTATTTTGCATTTTTTTCCTAAGAAAGTGATAGGGATCAAAGCACCTAAATTTGCCATTTTATCTCTCTTCACTTGGTTGTTCATTTCTGTCTTATTTCAGAATTGCTCTTCTGTTGTGCTATTTCTCTCTCCTGACCTAGTGTTTTAAAATAATAGACACTTACTAATTGATCTGCATTCTATGACATCAACTATTTCTAATCTACGATGTTCAAATAAGTTTTCCTTAATTTGTGGATAATTATAGTCCTTCTTTTAACTCAATTTTCAATTTGATTTCTTCATACCTTCCCCTTCTGTGACTCTGTATCCCTCAGCAATCTTTACAATTCAACAAAATGTTCAGATGAAAGGGAAAAAATGCGGCTTAAGTTCACTTGTTTTGTTTCCATATTCTTGGGGCTATTTTGAATTAAAGAAGCCAGTGTGCTTATTATTTTCATTCCTAAATATATTTCCTTTGTTTCCAATCACCAAACAAACCAACAAAAAACCCTGAACTATTTCTCTTTTAAAAAGACAAAGCTATACACTGGGAGTTTGTAATGTATCCAACTAAATATGTATGCATTGTTTTTGCTCTCTACTGTATATATTTTCACTTAAAACCTAAACTTTTCTTTGCTCCTTTACTTAACAACCTCAAAAAAAAATTATTGCATACCTATTCTGTGTCAGACACTATATTATGTATTAGGAATGCAACGAGTAAGGAATAAGTTTTTCTTTTTTTATCTTTAAATATGGTTGAACTATACAAAGAGTTAACAAATGGACAGGCAACTACTTTCTGTCAAACATTCATTCCCATCTCTTTTGCAATGAACACAATTTGTCCCAACTCTCACTTGTAGAAAAACTAAAATGTCTTCAAAGGAACATGTGCAGTTTCTTGATTATTCATTTATGTCCGATTTGCTCTCAGATTCACTTACAGGTTTTAAATTGATCAGTGGTGTGTGGTACTGAGAACCACGAGGCACCGAAGAAAGTGAAAAGTCAGAAATACACAAAGCTGCTCCTGGAGTTTTCTCTGCAATGTGTTTGAAACTTCACAAGATGACATACCTAAGAATCAGAATTGTATTGCATGCAAATTAGAGAGAAGTGGTACTTTGCATTCTTGATGTGGGCTGATAAATGTGGACTTCATGGTGGGAACATACAACTGGGAGACTCTATCAGCAACAGAGCTGTGAAAAGAGTTCTCTTGCAACCCTACCAGCCGCCCCCAATCCCCTTTCCCCCTTTCCTACCTCCAAGCCCATTACCAGCCTTGCTCATACCAAGAATGAATCTACATGGGTGCAAGGAGTGAATATCTTCCTTTTTATGGCCTTCCCACAGTGTTCATAAATGTCCACAAAAATTGCATTAGTGAGTTTGAAGTTCAAAATGTGACCCAAAACACATTCTAATATTCAGTTGCAGATTTTCTTCCATTATTGGAGAGCCTGTAACAAAAAAAGCAATAGGATCTATTATAAGACTTTTCTCAGGGTGTCAGTGGACTGAGAACTTGGCTCTCATTCCCCTTTCAAATGTACCAGCATTCTCTTCCACACTGTTGTTTCTTCTTTCATCCTCTCTTCCCAACAATTCCTGGTGAATGAATCTCCAGTCTATCATAAAGTCACAGAAAATTACAAATAAAGACCTAAGAGATCACGTTTTCCATTCCCTTTATTTCAGAGATGGAACTGAGACTTGGTTTTCTGTCATTTAAAAGGTATTGTGACCTAAACGCAAGTGTTCATAAGAAATATGAATGTGATTAGGAGGCGAGCTTCCAGACAGAGTGATATTCTGGAATTCTCTGCAAATGCTTGCAGGTAATTAGGCAGCTGGCATATTGCTTAATCTCCAAGTCAAGTTTGGGTTTTTCTCTTCTTATTTTAAAAAGAAATATTCCTCTAAAGGGACCGTGGGTTTTTGACACAGTTAAAAGAAATAGAAATGAGAATAAAGGACTCCTTTTTAGTGAGATTATGTATTTAACTTTAAAAATCACTTATCTACACTACTCTCCAAAATAGATACCCTTTTCCCTTCACCATGGTCATGGTCATCCTTCTGTAAAAGACTTTGAAGCACAAAAGCATCAACAGTCACATATCTTGCGAAATACAGAATCAGGAATCGAACATACTTGTGCCTGAATTGTTTTATACAATCTGCATTCATGTTGCTCTCCTGCTGTGACGTACACCCTAAATGTTTGCCTGAAATAGGAAATAGTTTGAGAGAGATGAGAGAGGACTGTGTTCATATTTTACATCTCCTTAGATTAAAATTATCCTTAATATTATATTTTGTAAAAAGTTACTTTTGTCATTTTGGAAAGTCTTGGAGTTTATCTTCTTTATCATTTCAAGAAGAGTTGTCTATTTTAATTCTTTATTTTCTTTATCAGTCTTGAGTGAGAGAGGTCCTCTTTTGTTTTTATATTTGGCAAAGAGATATTGACATGAAATTTAGAATATGTTGAAATCACTGTTTAATGGAACATATAGCACTGCATAAGTTAGATATTATCAGACAGGCATCTGTAACAGACCAGAAATAACAGTGGTACATAGAAGAATTTTGGAGGAAGCAATCCGTAAGAGATACAGAAGTACCAGCATGTCACCTAGGTACTTTTGGTATGTCTGCTCCAAAATACCTACTTGGGACTCATGATCTCTATATTCCTAAAAGAAAGAAAGGTAGTAAAGATAGGGAATCAAGACAGGTGCTTCTGACAAGTAGTGTATGCATAAGTGCTAAGTCACTTCATTTGTGTCTGATTCTGTGCAGCCCCACGACTGCAGCCCACCAGGCTCCTCTGTCCATGGGATTCTCCAGGTGAGAATATGGGAGTGGGTTGCCATGCCCTTCTAGGGGATCTTCCCCATCCAGGGATCAAGCCTGCATCTCTTGTGTCTCCCACATCTTCAGGCAAGTTCTTTACCACTAGCGCCACCTGGGAAGCCCTGGCACAAGAAGAGCAGGCCTCTCTAAGAAGAAAAAAACAAAGGAAGTCTTCCCAGAAGTTCCACACATTTTTCACTCCTATATTATTGTTCAGAAAATTAGTCACATGGCAGCATGTGGCTGCAAGGCGAGTTGGGAACTGTGGTCTTTCATCTGTGATCATATGATGATTGATATAGTCAAATTTTTCTGTTGTTAATAAAAGGAAATATATTCTATGGCTGGGGTTTCAGTTCACATCTTGTCTAAACGTTGTTTTTAATATATAAGCAAATAATATTTGCCATTCTTTTTTCTTTGTATTAAAAAAGATGAAATTCTCTTATAAAGTAAAATAAATAAATAGACTTAAATTCCCTAATGTACACAATTTAACAAGTACTTACTGAACACTTAGTTACAATCTAAGTCAGTCCTTGGCCACAGGGATCAAAGATGAATTATTATCTTTCCGTCTCTCAAAAATCTATAGTTTGGTGAAGAAGAAAGATATATAATCTCATTATGTTAGACAATGTGGCTGTACAAAGAAGAAGGAAACGCCATGTAAATACAGAGTGGGCAGGGGAAGGTACTGGAAAAATTCCCCAGAGGCACTGAAATTTGATCTGGACTCAGGAGGTTGAGATTTAGGATTTCACTGTAAATCAAGAAGAGAACAAGATAGACAGAAGTAACAGATTTCCAGAACCTCTTTGCATATCTATTGATGTTCAAAATGTAACAACGGTTCAATACTTGAAAATATGATGTGAGTGGATGGCCAAAACTACAAGGATCTAGATCAGGGTCATTAAACATCAGCCCATTGCCAAATCTGACCTGTGGCCTGTTTTGGATAAATATAAAGTTATAACACAGCCACATGCATTGTTTACATATTGGCTGTGACTCCTTTCACTCTATAACAACTGGCTTAAGTGGTTGCTGCAGAGACAGTGTAGCCTACAAAGAGGAACTATTTCCTGTTTGGCCTTCTGTGGAAAGAGTTTGCTGACTTCTGACCTAGAGTAAAAACATTTGCACAGGTATAAAGAATGATCTGATTGTTTCAAGAATGAATCAAAATGTAGATACCAAACCATCCCAAATTCCCTGGATGTAGCTACAAAGCAAAGCAAGGTGGAAGGTTAAAGGTGGTAAATATACTACAGTCAGGAGAGTTTAATAAACTATCTTGGTATCTTAAAAGGAACAACTACATTTTACCCCATCTAAAAATGCTAAATGTCCTAGATTTTACCTTTCTCACTTTGATGTACCAAGGAATTTGCATATTATATTATTAAAAACTCAAAAATGACAATCATGGACTTTATACCCATAGTCATGTATGGATGTGAGAGTTGGACCATAAAGAATGCTGAGTGGCAAAAAATTGATGCTTTTAACTGTGGTGTTGGAGAGGACCTCTTGAGAGTGTTGGAGGCACTCTTGAGAGTGCCTAGGACTATGAGGAGATCAAACCAGTCAATCTGAAAGGAAATCAACCCTGAATATTCATTGGAAGGACTGATGCTGAAGCTGAAGCTCCAATACTTTGGCCATCTGATGTGAAGAGCTGACTCATTGGAAAATACCCTGATGCTTGGAAAGATTGAGGCAGGAGGAGAAGGGGATGACAGAGGATGAGATGGTTGGGTGGCATCACTGACTCAATGTTCGTGAGTTTGAGCAAGCTCAGGAAGATGGTGATTGACAGGGAGGCCTGGTGTGCTGCAGTCCATAGGGTCGCAAAGAGTCGGACACCACTGAGTGACTGAATAATAAAGTGCTATAAGAAAGAACTTAGGTGGTGGCTCAGAGGTAAAGAATCTGCCTGCCAGTGCAGGAGATTGGGGTTTGATCCCTGAGTAAAGAAGATCCCCTGGAGAAGGGAATGGATACCCACTCCAGTATTCTTACCTAGAAAATTCCATGGACAGAGGAGGAATCTGGCAGGTTCCATGGAGTCTATGGGATTGCAAAGAGTCGGACACAACTGAGCAACTTGCACTTCACATTGATAAAGACAATACTCAACACATAGTAACTGGAGAAATAGTAGCCTGATATGTGTATTTTCTTCTTTCTTTACCTTCTTTGCATTTCTCCTTTGAAACTGACTTTTAAAAAATCCCATTTTTCTATGTTTGCAGATTTTATAGGAAGCTGTTATAAATGTGGTAAAAACTCATTTTTTAAATTTTGTTTTTATAGCGTTAGAAAAAATGATCAATGTTTATAAGCCACTTGGCAATATAATTTGTTG
Organism: Odocoileus virginianus; assembly: GCF_023699985.2. Taxonomy (NCBI): domain Eukaryota; kingdom Metazoa; phylum Chordata; class Mammalia; order Artiodactyla; family Cervidae; genus Odocoileus; species Odocoileus virginianus. The sequence continues at coordinate 30,364,997 of NC_069698.1, read as the reverse complement.
TTACTTTGACTCTGTCTTCATCTGCTTGTGGCCTTGAAATTAGCTGTTTTGACTGGAGTGATCAATTTAGCATAAAAAAATTAGTCAACGTGATTTTCTTTTTCTTTTTTAAATTTCATTTAACTCCTTATCTAAACTGCAGAAATTAACCAGTCTTGTCATAATGCAGACACAGCTCTAAAAATGGCATTTTGCATTGTGGATTATATGTAAATAAGTTTTTTTTTCCCCTCTGTATCCAGTATGTTTCTAGGTCGCTTCTCACCTCCAGCAGTTGGTATGTGCCCAGGGTATGTAAAATCATTTCAATATTGGCCCAAGTACAACATAAAGCAATTATAGAAGTAAATCTATTCTTTCCAGCTCATTTTGTGTATTCAGAAGCCAAATGGAATTTTCCTTGAAATTATCCAATTTGGGACATTATTCGCACCATTGCTTATTTGCTAACACAGTTGTCCCATGTATGTCTATCTGTCCATCACTTTCTGTTTCTATCTTATGTAAGAAAATATATAGGACCAGAAAGGGGAATCAAGCCTATATTTGTAAAAATTAAATTAATTTTAAAAGTGAAATTTAAAGTTAAAAATCTAATAAGTTTTTTCTTGTTTATAAAGAGTTCTAAAATTATGGAGATTTTATGCAGCATTTTCTAAGAGTAACAAGCAAAAAAGTCACTGTAATACCAACGACCCAAAAGAAATTATATATTTAGACATGCATTCATGAAGTAATGAACTAGGATTCTACTGAATGTCCTAACTCCATTTAGCTAGGGTAATTCACCCACTTATATTACATTCACTGTACTACTTATTGGCAAAAGATGAACTAGTGAATTGTAAGAAGTGATTCTCAAGTGATGTATTTGTCCTGCTATGAACCTCTGTTTCCTATTTTTATCCTGATACAAACTAAACTGAATAATTTCTAAAAAAGACTAGAAGGCAGATGCCTATTGCTTTCCACTTTTAGAGAAAGAAATAAAGATAACTCTAAGTTGTGTCTGATTCTTGTGACCCCATGGACTGTAGCCTGCCAGGCTCCTCTGTCCATGGGATTCTCCAGGCAAGAATACTGGAGTGGGATGCCATTTCCTTCTCCAGGGGATCTTCCCAATCCAGGAATCGAACCCAGGTCTCCAGCATAGCAGGTAGATTCTTTACCAACTGAGCTATGCAGGAAGCCCACAAAAGTCTGTCTCAGCCAGGTTTTGAACCTGCGACCTTTCACATGTAAGGCAAACATGACAATCACTACACTATAGAAACAGGTCCATTCTGCTCTCAGAAGATAGAAGTAAATCTAAGGGGCAAATCCTAGATTATTTGGTTCTATCTTGCTTTCTTTCAGGCATCTACCATCTCCAGAGCCACATCTCAAGTTTCTGGGATCTAGCATATGGGATCAGCATAGTGACTTTCATGACTGTGGTTTTCCAGCCCTCCAGCACATGGTCCATTCCTGTGTGGCTTCCACGCTCTTGTCATCTCACCCTTCTTTCTATCCTTGATGCTTCACTAAGTTGTTTATTTTAAAGTCGATTTCTTTACTCATGAAGGGAATGCTCCTATAGAGTAATCATCTATTAGAGGGGTAAATAACCTTAGTGAGAAATACTGACAATACTAAATAGAAAATACTGTATTTATCAATAAAGAGGCTGAAAATGTAAGATAGATGATTATAATGATGATTTCTAGTATGGCGGAAAAAAAAGAGGCAAATAGCAAAAGAAATATAATCAGTAGCAGAATTGTCTTTCAGGATGGAACAATTTGAAAAGCACTGACTCCACACCTATGAGTGAAATGGAGAAAATTATAAGTGGATTTGCTGTGTGTGTGTGTGTGTGTGTGTGTGTCTATGTGTGTATCTTCAGATGGCAGAGAAAATTCCAAGAATTATCTGAAGAGAATGAAAAGTTATGTCCAAGTCTTAACTAATAGATTTTAATTTTGATAGAAATTTTAAAAATTAGAAACAAATTAGAAATTAGAAACAAAAAGAAGAAATTTCAGAAAATGATCATAAGAAATCACATGGATTTCTATATAAGTTCTTTGTGTTTAGCTTGACTGGGCTGCAGGAGAGAGTGAGGATCTACATATATTAGAAAAGCAGAGTATGCAAAGTATCCAGTATTTGTAAACATATACTTAGGAGTAGCCATACAATTATTTTTTCAAAGGAAACACAGATTAAATATCGAAGAAGCTATCCTAACTGTAAAAGTTGTGGGGCAGAAATGACAAATAAGCTTCCAAGACAGATATCTGACATATGACCTATGGGTCATTGAAAGTAGATATATGGACAAAGTAGCAAGTCTGTTATAGATAATGATTTGAGGTGAGGATGACAATTTATAAGTACCTAGATACCTGCCATAAGTATTTGGATTAACCTACAAATACCTATAATTTAAAGATTATGGGACACTTTCCCATGGAATTAAGTGATTTCAATAGGTTAGGACTGTTATCTACTTAAAATGAGTGAATTTTTCTTATCCTCCTGCTAGTTTATTTGGTTTATGATCCATTAAAATAATGTGTATATTGAAAATTATAGGCTGTCACCTGATTGTTTTCATTATTTATGAAATGTCACTTGCTTCAGTTTTAAAATTGTCACACTCTGAAATGAGCCAGGCTTTCCAGCAGAAAACCTATAAACTTATTTCTAACAAATTAGCAAATTCAGATGAATCAATAACTTGATTTCTACTACTCCAGTTGAATTCAGTTAGAGATCTATGTATTGATAAATCAATTTATATTGAGGGAAGCAAGAGAATTTGAGGAATAAACAAGGTTAGAAGACAAAGAGAGAAAAATATTTATTCGATAACAGATACCAAAGTGTAAACCTGAATTGTCTTATTTTTACAAATCTGTCTTTCTCTGTGAGACTATAAACCACTTAAGGGCAGTAAGATTATCTTACCCATTTTTATATGCCCACTACTTACACACAGAAGGCATTCAGTAAATGAGGAAAAGAAAAAGAGAGAATAGATAGATATTTGGGGTGCGGGGAGATAAAAATAGTTGAAATAGCCATTGTTAAAATTTTAAATTTTTTATTAGATGGTAAGGCAGAGAAGAGTCTTCATGGTTTCATTTTCAGATATATATCTTCTAAATAGTCCAGAAAATATATTTTTAAATTCCCGTAATATAAATTGGTGTCTGAAGTTTAATGAATGGACTCTTTAAAAGTGATTTACATTAGGCTTAAGCACAAGAAAGTTAAGCATTGTTTCAGGTAAAAACACATATTCTCTGTAAGTAATTCATCTCTTTTTCTTTTAAACTGAAAAAAAATTATTTCAGAATCCCATTTTTCTGACTTACTCCTATTGTTTCTCAACCCATGTGGGCAAATAATACTGTTATATTAGAAAGGCACTTTAAAAAAGGGGGTGCTTAATTTCTCTTATCTCTTTTAGACAGACTGTAATTAGAATTAGCTAGGGCTTTACTTAATTTTGCAGGAGTTCTTGTGTACAGCCTTCATATCCTTAGTATAATTAACATTGTATCACTCCCATTAGTGTTTTTAAGCACTTAGATTGTGCCATAATGGTCACAGCTAAAGTTGCTATTGCAGGACAATTGCTATTTATTATGCTCATAAAGTAGACACTTTACCACAGCAGCAGTGGTGGCGGTGGAGAGGTAGCGGGGGTGGAAAATATATATATATACACGCACAGTAGCATTCCACTTTCAAAGCAGGAATAGGCGGTAACATGAGTTACAGCACCTTTGGGCTGAAAGAGCTGTCTCAAACTGATCCCATTCTTATTCTATCCTGTAGGCTGTGTGTAAATCTAAAAATGGATGACAAGCCATTGTTTGTTTGTTTTTTTTAACCGAAGTTTTGATTAGCTGAGTTTCCTAGCAGACTTATACCATGTTGGTGTTAGGACAAACCTACAGGATGATCAAGTCCAGTCCTCTCGTTTTATACATTAGACAATGGAGATAGGAGTTTAGGTGTCAATCTCAAGGCTCCAGACGTCTTAGTGGACCTAGGGTTAGAAGTCAGATTGTAAGAATTGCAGTTCTCATGCCCATTTTGCCAGACATTACTGAATAATTTACCATTAGATTTCCATTTCTTTTGTTCCTAGCAAATGATTGACACCACTTTGATTAGGTTTAGTTTCATTGACTGGCAAGGTGTGCTGAGATACATTAGTTGATTTCAGAGTCAACCATGTTATGTAGCTTTTAAAGAGGGTTTATTTTTCTACATTTGCTGATTAGGCATGGTTTAGTTGTTGTTTAGTTTTATTGTGCTTTTCAAGATTTCTTTTACTGGAGGCCATAGAATTATCCCTGATGCCATTAGTATTTGTCATTAAAAAGAGATGAGGTCTATGAAATGTTAGTTTTTCTACTAATATTATATATTCAGTTTGTTTTTTCCTTGCCATAGGTTAATTTTCTCTCCTAGCCCAGGGTGAGTGGAGGATATATTTTATTCAGTTGAATTGTTGGAAATCAACACAAACCATTTAAAGGAGTAAACAATTATCACTGAAATGAGAACAATTTAGTGGTCTTGCATGATTAATGTCCTACATAAATTCTTTATGACATTGAATTGAAAGATGATGTTATGAATGTATAATAGGAAGTTAACAGAATGTGTCACCTTTTGATTAGTTTTTGAGAAGACAGGCTTTGCAATCAGTGATTTTGCAATGGTCAGAAGCCTACAAAACTAGCACATTTGTTGCTTGTAAATTAAAATTGAGAAGCCACAATGATATATGTCCTAAAACCAGCTGGAGGGAAAATGCCTGGAAGAGGAGATAGCTTTATATTTTCTTCTGATAAATTTCAGTTGTATGTGTGTGTAGAGTTGTATTTTTCTCTTTCCTGTCATCATCGGTTTGGAAAGATTAACAGAAAAAATTGTCATTTGGGGTAATTATTTCTATTTGGGGAAAAATCTTGAAAAAATGCTATATTGCATGTAATCCTGACAAAGGCCAGACTAATACAAATACATAGAGACTTAAATAATAAGTATGTATTCTGAAATTGGACAAAAATGGATTATACAGTCTATCATGAAAGCTAAAAAAAATCAGTGATGCAAAAGATCTTGTAAAATATCTTATTCAACTTTCATTTGTAGATGAGACATTCTCATGGAGAGGAGTACAAAGAGTATTTTAAGGTGATACAATCCGTTAAGAGCAACATTCAGAGAAATATCTGAATATTTTCATTTCTACCTTATTCTGCTGAGCTCCTAATTTATTATTTTCCATCTCCTGCTCCTTTGCAACCCAAACCATGCCTTCTTCATAATACTAATTGGGTCACTCAATAAATGAACACAGGATTTTTGAGTGCCTACTCTATGTCAGATACCAGTGTTCTAGACATTGGGAAAAAAGACACTAATAAATGGGATGAAAATACTCACAATTCTGACACATTCAGGAGGTGGGAGTAATTTATTAAAAAGTAAAATATTTAGCATATTAATAAAGATAAATATTTAGAAAATGAAGGAAAAAAGAGAAATGTATCTGTATTGTGGCTTTAAATGAGATGATTAGAGAAAGATTCACAAAACCTTTAACAAAGACAGTAAGGGGGTCACACAGTTAGCTTGTGGTGGAGCATTTCAGGCAGAAGGAATGGCCAGGCTTCCAGTCTCAAGGCAAGTGTGTCTACTAAGTGTGGGGGATACTCTGTCCAGTTAGAAGGAGGGGAAAAGAGAGGTCGCAGATGAAATTGGGGCATGGGGAACAGAACCTTAAAGCTTTGCAACCAATCAAAAAGACCTTACCATTTACTTCCAATGAGGTAGGAATTTATTTATTCATTTTAAACTCACCCAACAAACAATATTTAGTGACTTCCTACTAGGTTCTAGATATTGCTCAAGTCAGAGGAAATATGTTATAAATTCAAGACTTCAGCTTTTGTATTATATATATATATACAATGGAATATTACTCAGTTGTTAAAAAGAATAGAATGATGCCATTTCCAGCAACACAGATGGGCCTAGAGATTGTCATACTGAGTGACATAAGTCAGAGAAGGAAAACAATAACCTATGGCATGCATTGTATGTGGAACATAAGAAGAAATGATACAATGAACTTATTTACAAAACAGAAAAAAAACTCACAGACTTAGAGAACAAATTTATAGTTGCCAGTGTGGGGAAGGATCAGGGAAGGGATAGTTAGGGAATTTGGGATCTGCATGTACACACTGTTGTATTTAAAATGGGTAACTAACAAGGACCTACTGTATGGCACAAGGAACTCTGCTCAGAGTTATCTGGCAGCCTGGAGGGGAGGGGAGTTTCAGGAAAATAGGACACATAAGCATATGACTGAGTCCCCTTGCAGTCCACCTGAAACTATCACAGCATTGTTAACCTGCTACATTCCAATACGAAATATAAAGCTAAAACAAAAAGACTGCAGCTTTCACTCTGAGATAAATGGGATATCGTTACAGGCTTTTGAGCAGAGGTGTGACCTGATATGCTGCTGCTGCTGCTGCTAAGTCGCTTCAGTCGTGTCCGACTCTGTGCGACCCCACAGACGGCAGCCCACCAGGCTCCCCTGTTCCTGGGATTCTCCAGGCAAGAACACTGGAGTGGGTTGCCATTTCCTTCTCCAATGCATGAAAGTGAAAAGTGAACGTGAAGTCGCTCAGTCGTGTCCGACTCTTTGAGACCCCATGGACTACAGCCCACCAGGCTCCTCCGTCCATGGGATTTTCCAGGCAAGAGTACTGGAGTGGGGTGCCATTGCCTTCTCCAGACCTGATATGACTTAACCTTTAATGGAAGCCTTTAATGTTCTGCATGGGGTATGTATTAGAGGGATGAGAGTCAAACAGGAGGTCACAGTCAGGAAAAATTACAACAACACGTAGAGGTATGATAGTAGCTTAGACCAAGTAGGTAAAATGGAAGGTGGTAGAAAGGGTTAAATACTGAATATTTTGAATGTAGAGATAATAGATTCTTGTGATGATTACCTGGCAGATACTCTGTCATCTAGATTCTGCTCATGCCACATTTGGGCCACAGATAACTAGGAAAACCATCCCAGGACCCTCTTTCTACCTAAAGATGCTGCACTCATGTCTAACTCACATGATCATCATAGTCACTTCCCTGTGTCATGTCCTGACTTCTCACTTTCCCATCATAATTTGCTTTATAGTCAACCTCCATAGAGTTCAGAAATCTGAAAACCTCTTCTTCTCAAAAGGACGTGGTTCTTGCACATGAAAGCAATCCTTAGTTTGAGTCCATGCAAAACCCTGTTTATATAATTGGAGTTCATGTTCACTTTTTACTCAATCTCTATCCACTCTGCCTCCAGTGAAATAAATGTACAAGCTTCAAAAGATAGCACAAATACAATCACTCAGCCATGTCTGGCTTTTTGCGGCTCCATGGACTGTGGCCTGCCAGGCTCCTCTGTCCATAGAATTCTCCAGGCAAGCATCCTGGAGTGAGTTGCCATTTCCTACTCTAGGGGAACTTCCCGGCACAAGGATTGAACCCATGTCCCTGGCATCTTCTGCATTGGAAGGCAGATTTTTTTTTAACATTTGCACCATTAGGGCTTCCCTGATAGCTCAGTTGGTAAAGAATACACCTGCAATGCAGGAGACCCGGGTTCCATTCCTGGGTTGGGAAGAGGCCCTGGAGAAGGGAAAGGCTACCCACTCCAGTATTGTGTCCTGGAGAATTCCATGGACTATATAGTCCATGAGGTTGCAAAGAGTTGGACACAGCTGAGCAACTTTCACTTGCACTTGCCAGTGCCACCTGGAAAGCCCTTGGGAAAATGATAAATGTTAAGAAATAAAATATACATCAGATACTCTTCCAAAAAATGTTGTTCTTCTGCAAGAATGAAGAGAGTCATGGAGCTGGCTTGCAGAATTATTGTGAAGTACCTTCTGTCTTCCTTTTTACTTTTGTCTCCTTTTAGGGATACTGCCCTTTCCACCTGAAGAGACTCCATTTCCTTTGCTTGTGTTTCTCACATCTTTACTCTATACTTTCTTCATTAGAGAAGCTTATAAATTCATTTACAATAAGATAAAAACTAATTATTGAAGTAGGAAATTTTATTTCCCAATAGAATTTGGTTCTTTGTAGCAAATAAAGTAATGCAACTTAGAAATTCTAAAGAATACAAAATAGGTCATTTTTGTTTGCTGTTTGCTCTGCGTTGGGCAAAATGAATTAGATCTATATCAACAGGGTTCTTAAACTTGAGACATTATAAAAATGCTAAAATTCTATTGAGAATGAATGAAAATTTATTCTAAAATGAGAACTATATTACACTTTGAACCAAATGCATCTAGCATACCATGGATATTTTAAAAGGAATTCTGATAGTATCATTCTTCACTTCCTCTTACTATGGATAAGAGGCTTTGGTTTGAATTTCTCTTCTTTTAGACTCAATGAATACCTTTTGAGGTAATCTGCTATTTATAACCCTTTTGAAGTCAAAATCTTTAGAATATATATATAAATATTAAAAATATTATATTTCCCTGTATATTTGCCAATACATTAATTTATAATATGATTCTAAGATATTATATAACATTTACATCATGAAAAAGGTAAGACAACTGCTCTATTGCCTTTCTGATCTCCTTCTTTTGTTTTTTGTTTTTTTGTGTGTGTTGTTTCATTTCTTGTATTCTAAATATGTGCTCTTCTTGTCAACTGTATAATGCCACAATGATTCAATGAAGTTGGTACATATTGCTTCAGAGTTTTTAGTTCTATTTGTTGAAAAATAAATGACTATTTTCTTAGCTTTTTTATCTTCAAATACTTAAATTTTATTTTAATGATAAACATTAAAGTTACCATTCCCTGAAAGCATAATACACATTGGACTATAGATAACATTTTACCTGCATTATCATATTCAAGACAGGTTTATCATAATACCCATTTTACAGATGATCAAACTGGGGACCAAAGAATATAAGTACTTTGCCCAATATCCTTTGGCTAGTAAGGATCCAGGCAGTAGATAAACTTGTTTAGCTTGAACACTGAAACTCCAGTTCTTAGAATATAAAGAATACTATTTCCTTCTAACACACCACTTCCCCTGACCACGTGTAAACCAGGCATGGCTGTGTAAACATCTGCTGTCCTGTTAATTACCTTCTTTCTCTCCTTTGGGCCTTTTATTCTTCTCTCTTCTTTTCAGTTCATTGCTGAAATGCTGAATTCATAATCTTTGCCTCATCACTGAATGCTAAATTCATAATCGCTCCTTATGGCAAAAAATAAATAAATAAATCATTACCTGATTTCCAAATTAATTGAAAGCAAATGATTTCAAAGCACAGTCATTTGTGTCCCAGTTTAGTCATGATAGATCTCCCAAGCAGCCTTAAAAACATGGTCTTTAATTGTACAAGCTTGAGTTTGGAAGCTGCTGTCTTAATCAACTCAGGCTGCTGTTACAAAATACTATGCCCTGGGAGGCTTACCAGCCACAGAGGTTTGCTTGGCCTTAGTTCTGGAGTCTGGGAGTCTGAGCTCACGGTGCCAGCGTGGTGGGGTTCTGCTGAGAACCCTCGTCTGGGCTGCAGGAGGCTTACTTCTTCTGGTGTTTTCACATGATGACAAGTTCCTCTTCTCATAAGGGCCCTGATCTCATTCCTGAGGACTCCCCTCTCAGGAGTGAATGATCCCAAAGACCCTGCCTACAAATACTACCACATTGGTGATTAGATTTCAACATAGAATTTAAGGGGTGTGGCACAAACATTCAGTCCATAACAGTTGCTCAAACAAATTGACCTTCATCTTCTAAAAGTGGAAAACCAGCAATTTTTTTAAAAAATGTGGTACCTTAAATTGTACTTTGATCTGAAGAAAATAATAAGAATTTATCACTAAGTCTTCCTAGTAATTTGTTAATTTTCTGCCTCTGATAGACAATTTGTCTTCTAAGTAAAATGTGCCATCGTGACCTTAACACTTCATAGTCTCCGTCGGTGTGACAGGTGATTTTCTTCTCTCCAAATTAGGCAGTGATTCTGGGGACTCAAAGTAATTTTTGTGATGTGATTGATGTGTGAAAAAGTGACATATCCCTTTCACTAAAAAAGATGCATATTATGAGCAAAGAGGCCTCTGTGCTCTGATAAAATTAAAAGGAAAAAACTACTATGTTGATAATTCTGAGGAAGAAAGCCAATAAAAATCATTCCATCCCCATGAACTTCATTATAGACTTTGAGGTAGGGTCATTATTTATATTAGATTCTTAGAATAAAGATAGAGTTGAACTGATTTTTAAAATGCAACATATAGTTGAGAAGATAAGAAGCTATTGAACATTTGGATATGAGTTGAAAGAAAATAATCCATCCTATTCATCTGCAAGGTATCGAGTCGCTTTCAACTTGTTTTAGAATAGATAATGTTTTAAAGAAATATTCAAAAGCTACTAAAAGAGGATTTCACTAGAGGAAAGTATTAAATAATGAATTTCCATGCTTTTAAATTTATGCATGCCTTTAAATAAAATAATTTTTAAGACATAAATCTCTTTAGCCCTTGCAGATGCCACAAAATTTAGACATGGGTATAGAGAAATGCCAACTTGTTGGGATGAGAAGATTAGATACAATGCATGCCAGCAGAATAAATTCAAGAGGATGCTTTGCATTTCTCTCTTTTACTCCTTAGAAGAGAACTTCCCATCTCAAAATATGTGTGGTATTTAGAGTAAAATGAATTTTTTTAAAAATGGGCTAAAATGAATTATTCTTTGTTCTTATAAAGTATGTTTTATTGAGAATGTGAAACAGGTCTTTAAGTCCAGGAGTAAAATGTACCTACAGCTCTCCCAAGAGACATGCACATCTTGTGAAGAGTTTATTTCACACTTGGTAGATTAAAATCTACCAGCAGCTTGGTGCTGCTGCTAAGTCACTTCAGTCGTGTCTGACTCTGTGCGACCCCATAAACGGCAGCCCACCAGGCTCCCCCGTCCCTGGGATTCTCCAGGCAAGAACACTGGAGTGGGTTGCCATTTCCTTCTGCAATGCATGAAAGTGAAAGGTGAAAGTGAAGTCGCTCAGCCATCATGAGAAATGTCAGGCAGGCTGAATGAAGCACAAGCTGGAATCAAGATTGCTGGGAGAAATATCAATAACCTTATAATATGCAGATGACACCACCCTTATGGCAGAAAGTGAAGAGGGACTAAAGAGCCTCTTGATTAAGGTGAAAGGGGAGGGTGAAAAATTTGGCTTAAAACTCGACATTCAAAAAAATAAAATCAGTGGCATCTGGTCCCATCACTTCATGGCAAATAGATGGGGAAACAATGTAAAAAGTGACATACTATATTTTCTTGGGCTCCAAAATCACTGCAGATGGTGACAGCAGCCATGAAATTAAAAGACACTTGCTCCTTGGAAGAAAAGCTATGATAAACCCAGACAGAGAGCTAAAAAGCTGAGATGTCACTTTGCCAACAATGGTCTGTGTAGTCAAAGCTGTGGTTTTTTCAGTAGTCATGTAAGAATGTGAGAGTGGTACCATAAAGAAGGCTGGGTGGCAAGGGATTGATTCTTTCAAACTGTGGTGCTCAGGAAGACGCTTAAGAGTCCCTTGGACAGTGAGTTCAAACCAGCCAATCCTAAAGGAAATCAATCCTGAATATTCATTGGAAGGAATGATGCTGAAGCTCCAATGATGCAAAGAGTGAACTCATTGGAAAATACCCTGATGCTAGGAAAGACTGAAGGCAGGAGGAGAAGGGGATGACAGAGGATGAGATGGTTGGATGGCATCATTGACTCAACGGACATGAGTTACATTGTTTCCCCATCTATTTGCCATGAAGTGATGGGACCAGATGCCATTGATCTTATTTTTTTGAATGTCGAGTTTTAAGCCACCTTTTTCACCCTCCCCTTCATCAAGAGGCTATTTAGTTCCTCTTCACTTTCTGCCATAAGGGTGGTGTCATCTGCATATTATAAGGTTATTGATATTTCTCCCAGCAATCTTGATTCCAGCTTATGTTTCATCCAGCCTGCCTGACATTTCTCATGATGTTTTCTGCATTTAAGTTAAATTAGCAGAGTGGCAATATACAGCCTTGACCTATTCCTTTCCCAATTTTGAACCAGTGTATGTACATAGAAAAAGGAAAAGATTCTGGCTCACTTGTATACAAACTCACAGAAGAACAATTGCCTATACTTCGTTACCTTCATTACCCTCCCTTCTCTTTTACATAGCAGCAATTTCTCTAGTGTCCATTAAGATTACAATACACACAAAAGCTGTTTCTAAAATTTTGCTTCATACTTTTTAAAATTAAAAATATGAATCACCTGTACTACTCGTTGTGATTTTCGTTCAATATATCGTTAAAGCAGATACCTGTTATCATCACATACTATTCATAAATTATGATTAATTTGAGGCAGGACATGTGTAAAACAAGAGCCACCCATGGAACTATGATTCATATTGGTATGAAAACCAATCTTTCACCTTTTAATATCTACACTAGATCTAGTAGGTTGTCAGTGTGATATAATAAAAAGAAACTGCATTTTTTCATTCATAGATAGGAAGCCACAAAACTGACAACTAAATAAATCAAGTGGCATTTCCACAGAATTTTTTCCCTGACACAGAAATGTTTAATTTGTACACCTCTCATCCTATCCAAGTAGTAAGTATAGAAATGTAGACATCCAACCTTTTACAATAACCTAGAATTATCTGGTTCTGTTCCTTGTTCAAAGACTGTAAGGTAAAATAATTGAACTAGAAATAGTCTGTGAAAAAGTCTAAATATAAAGACAGACTAGTGGGTCAGACAGTAACTGGATTTACCTATCCTCATCCTTCTTTATTAAAGCTTTTCTACTTTCATATATCAGAAAGTTCACAGCATTAAAATTTAACCAACAGAAATTTCCTGACAGAGTTTCAGTTATCAGGCAAACGATCCAGAAGAGGATAAGAGAATTCTGTCTAGGTGAGAAAAGAGGAGCATTTGATATAAGGCATTCAAGCAAATGCCCAATTGTAATAAAAAGCATCATAAAAATTGAATATACCTGAGGAGGTCTGTACCCAGTTTTTGGACACTGCTGGGGAGCAGCTAACCTTGAATTTCAGCCAAGATTTTTTTTAATATAGATATTTCCCTTTTAAATGATGCTCTAAGAGTGCAGTCTAAGTTCTAATAGTACTTATTCACATAAAACAATAATCTGTAACAGAGTGAAGTAGACATAAATTCCCAAAAAAGTAAAGTGTTTTTCTTTTTTGGAAAGAGGGGGGACTCAAGTGGGAACTCTACGCCCTTAGAGGAGGGGAAGACTGTGAATCAGGGAAGACCAAGAGGAGTGACTTCTGATGTGACGACTGCAGGGGATGAAGAGAGTTCCATGTGGCGGCTGGAACAAAGTTGTGCCTTGTGAATTAGTAAAAATATGGTAGACAGTAAAGATGGAACTGAACTGAAGGAGGGCTGTTTGAACTTAATGCAGCAGGTTAAAGGGAGTCATTTTATTTTTTTGAATTCAGCAGTGGTATGGCACACAGGTAATCAGAATCTACTTACCTTATTTCAGCTCTTTTTGTTCATTTACAAATCTTAAACTATTTCTTACTATCAGACGACTTCCATTTCAGAAATACTGGGGTGCACAGGTAAGCAACGTGGGAAAATGAAAAACCTCATAAAATTATGACTCGGAAACTGAGCTAATTTTAATTTTTAAGATATATCCTTCATACACGAAATTTTCTTTCAAGAAAAGGTTAAACATTAAGCAGGGGGCTCAAAGTATGTCCAAGAAGTAGTCATTTTCCTTATTTTCTTTGAACATTGAAATACAAAGAAGGACCTTGCAATCTGCCACAATCAGTAGAAAAATAAGGAATTTTAATATTTTGTTCAGCTTTCCATTTAGCTTGATTTTAAAGTTATATAATAAATATCAATGCTATTCATGGAACTCGGGTTAATTAAATCTTGTTATTCATTCCTTCAATAAATAATTACTGAATAACTATTTATTATGTGTTGGCTAGATAAATATATAAGACATGCTCTCTTCAAGAGCTCAAAATATAATACTATTTAAATTAGTCTCCATTTAAGATCTTTCCCAGACATATGTGGGGATTTATGACACAGCTATGCTTTATCCTTCTCTGAATAAACTGATAAACATTTTTAAATATTTTAATTCCCTGGCAGATCTTATCCTCAGTATTAATGCTCCCACTTCTCCAAAACACATTAAATCCTTTAATTTGATGAAGAAATGAGTGTTTTATTTATTTATTCAGTTATTTCACCCATCCGTGTGATGTCCTGATCTGTGCCAGGGAGGAATTATGAAAGAGGTTAGCATTATAAAGACAAGGCAGGGGTCTGCCTTAGGAGAGTTCCAGCCTTCAGTAAACAAACAGGACGGAGTAAGTCCAGGGAACCCCAGGTACTGTTAGATCGCATCAGCACTGCGGAGAATGTAGGAGAGACATGGCTTCCCTAGTGGAGAGGATTTCAGACCTGGGTGTAAGTAGTTGGGAAGATGTTAAGAGATTGGCAGGGTTTCCCTGGTAGCTCAGCTGGTAAAGAATCCGAATCCGACTGCAATGCAAGAGACCCTAGTTTGATTCCTGGGTTGGGAAATCCACTGCAGAAGGGATAGGCTACCCACTCCAGTATTCGTGGGCTTCCCTTGTGGCTCAGCTGGTAAAGAATCCACCTGAAATGCGGGAGACCTGGGTTCGATCCCTGGGTTGGGAAGATCCCCTGGAGAAGGGAAAGGCTACCCACTCCAGTATTCTGGCCTGGAGAATTCCATGGACTGTACAGCCCATGGGGTCACAAAGAGTTGGACACTACTGAGTGACCTTCACTTTCATCTGAGTCACAGAGGGTAAATAATTCAATCTGCTATGCTTGTTTCCTCTTTAGCCACATTACAGAGCCAAGGCAGCCATTAGATTAGTGAAAAGATATTAAGCTCTTAGAAGAGTGGCTGGTACACAGTGAAAGCTCAGTTAACATTGGTTAGTCAATTAGTTTAAAAGCCTTTACTGCCACCCTTTAGTTGCCTCAAGCAATCTCTTCCATGCCTGGTTCAGACATTTGCACATCAGTTTGCTTCAGTTGCTCAGTCGTGTCTGACTCTTTGTGACCCCATGCACTGCAGCACGCCAGGCTTGACTGTCCATCACCAACTCCCAGACCTTACTCAGACTCATGTCCATTGAGTTGGTGATGCCATCCAACTATCTCATCCTTTGTCGTCCCTTTCTCCTCCTGTCTTCAATCTTTCCCAGCATCAGGGTCTTTTCAAATGAGTCAGTTCTTCACATCACGGGGTCAAAGTATTGGAGTTTCAGCTTCAGCATCAGTCCTTCCAATAGATATTCAGGACTGATTGCCTTTAGGATGGACTGGTTGGATCTCCTTGCAGTCCAAGGGACTCTCAGTAGTCTTCTCCAACACCAACTTTTGCATATACAACTGTACAAGTCCATTTGTCTGAAGTTCATTGACAAGTGATGCATCGCATTCATATCCCACGTATTGAGTGGATATTAGGATCCAGGCCTACACTTATATGGGAAATGTAATCAAACAAACTGGATTTTTCTTTCCCATACTATGTTGAATAATAATATTGATTGAACTTATCCATCTGTTATTTCTGTTCAATATTGCCATAACAGCAGTCTATGAAAAAAGACACATTTCAAGTGGATACTTTGGTCTCTTTCTGGACACTTGGCCTTGTAAGATGATTGAGCAGATATCTACATCCTGAAATGCACATGGTTCACTGAGAAGTAAAATAAAATTTAGGGTCTGTTTTTATTTATATAGAACAAATAAAGACCTGACTTGACTGTGATTGTAGAAAATCTTAATGCTGCATACATGTTGTCAGTTAAGTCATCTCCTAGAACTTTTAGACAAAAGAGATTTTCATGTTTCTGTCAAAGTGATATACATTTTCACTTGAAAATGTGAAAGTTTTCTTAAGATAAGACTTATAAGTAATTACTGGTGAAACTGAAATGATTCTCCTTTAACCTTAAGAATTATGTATGCTGTCTTCAATAGGCCTCCCATTAATGGTTCTAACATTGTTAATTTTTTATGTCCTAATAGTGTTCAGTTATAGCCTTAAATTCGACTCTAGTGAAATATATTCGTACAAAATATCTTTCTACTTTTGTAAATTAAAATTCACAGTAGAAAGTGATTTCATTTATGCAAGGTTATGCTGAGTTCTCTTCTTGAGTATGTTCTATATATTTTAATGACTCATTATACTTTTGAAAAAATATTTTATTATTAATTTTTAATTCCTTCAAATCAATCACCTAGTTTTACTTACTAATATATTAGGGATATATATACATATACTTAATTATTAGTCAACTAATATCCTTTGGATTAAGGCAAAATTCATTTTATTATAAAGTTTCTTTCAAAGTTCTGAAAGGGATTTAAAGTACATATAATAGAGGGAGTTATTTTTGTTGTTACTGTCGTTCCTGATCTTTCACAAAGTCAAGTAAGGGAGAATGGCTACTTTCTTATTTATAGTCTTGCAGTAATTGTAGTATAATATTCTAATTGGATGTATCTCCAGGTTTCATAGTAGAACAATTCTGAATTCCCAACTAAGCAGATTTTTCAAAAGTAGTCCATCTGCAAAGTTACATATAAAGAAAATAAGTTGAAAAAAACTTCTTTCTCCCACCAGAAATCTAGTCGTTGACATTAATGCCGTTCAGTTCAGTTCAGTCGCTCAGTCGTGTCCGACTCTTTGTGAGGCCTCACGGAATGCAGCATGCCAGGCCTCCCTGTCCATCATCAACTCCCGGAGTTTACTCAAACTCATTTCCATTGAGTTGGTGATGCCATCTAACCATCTCATCCTCTGTTGTCCCCTTCTTCTCCTTCCCTCAATCTTGCCCAGCATGAGTCTTTTCCAATGAGTCAGTTCTTTGCATCAGGTGGCCAAAGTATTGGAGTTTCAGCTTCAGCATCAGTCCTTCCAATGAACACCCAGGACCGATCTCTTTAGGATGGACTGGTTGGATCTCCTTGCTGTCCAAGGGACTCTCAAGAGTCTTCTCCAACACCACAGTCAAAAGCATCAATTCTTCAGCCCTCAGCTTTCTTTATAGTCCAACTCTCATATCCATACATGACCACTGGAAAAACCATAGCCTTGACTAGGTGGACCTTTGTTCACAAAGTAATCTCTGCTTTTTAATATGCTGTCTAGGTTGGTCATAACTTTCCTTCCAAGGAGTAAGTGTCTTTTAATTTCATGGTTACAATCACCATCTGCAGTGATTTTGGAGCCCAGAAAAATAAAGTCAGTCACTGTTTCTACTGTTTCTCCATCAATTTGCCATGAAGTGATGGGACCGGATGCCATGATCTTTGTTTCCTGAATGTTGAGTTTTAAGCCAATTTTTTCACTCTCCTCTTTCACTTTCATAAAGAAGCTGTTTAGTTCTTCTTTGCTTTCTACCGTAAAGGTGCTGTCATCTGCATATCTGAGGTTATTGATATTTCCCTGCAATCTTGATTCCAGTCCAGCATTTCTCATAATGTATTCTGCACATAAGTTAAATAAGCAGAGTTAAATATACAGCCTTGATGTACTCCATTCCCTATTTGGAACCAGTCTGCTCTCCATGTCCAGTTTTAACTGTTGCTTCTTGACCTGAATACAGATTTCTCAAGAGGCAGGTCAGGTGGTCTGGTATGCCCATCTCTTGAAGAATTTTCCACAGTTCGTTGTGATCCACACAGTCAAAAGCTTTGGCATAGTCATTAAAGCAGAAGTAGATGTTTTTCTGGAACTCTCTCACTTTTTTGATGATCCAGTGAATGTTGTCAGTTTGATTTCTGGTTCCTCAGCCTTTTCTAAATCCAGCTTGAACATCTGGAAGTTCACAGTTCATGTACTGTTGAAGCCTGGCATGGAGAATTTTTGACCATTACTTTGCTAGCATGTGAGATGATTCCAACTGTGTGGTAGTTTGAGCATTCTTTGGCATTGCCTTTCTTTGGAATTGGAATGAAAACTGACCTTTTCCAGTCCTGTGGCCACTGCTGAGTTTTCCAAATTTGTTGGTATATTGAGTGCAGCACTTTCACAGCATCATCTTTCAGGATTTGAAATCGTTTCAACTGTAATTCCATCACCTCCACTAGCTTTGTTCGTAGTGATGATTCCTAAGGCCCACTTGACTTTACAGTCCCGGATATCTGGCTCTAGGTGAGTGATTGTGGTTATCTGGGTCATTAAGATGTTTTTTGTATAGTTCTGCTGTGTATTCCTGCCACCTCTTCTTAATATCTTCTGCTTCTGTTAGGTCCATACTCTTTCTGTCCTTTATTGTGCCCATCTTTGCATGAAATGTTCTTTTGTTATCTCTAATATTCTTGAAGAGATCTCTAGTTATTTCCATTCTCTTGTTTTCTTCTATTTCTTTGCATTGATCACTGAGGAAGGCTTCTTATCTCTCCTTGCTATTCTTTGGAACTCTGCATCAAATGGGTATGTCTTTCCTTTTCTTCTTTGCCTTTCACTTCCCTTCTTTCACAGCTATTTGTAAGGCCTCCTCAGATAACCATTTTGCCTTTTTGCATTTTTTTTCTCTTGGGGATGGTCAACACCCCTGTTTTCTGTACCTTGTCAGGAACCTCCATCCATAGTTTTTCAGTCACTCTGCATATCGGATTTAATCCATTGAATCTATTTCTCACTTCCACTGTTTAACCATGAAGGATTTGATTTAGGTCATACTTGAATGGTCTAGGAAAGTTATGACCAAACTAGATAGCATATTAAAAGGCAGAGAAATTACTTTTCCAACAAAGGTCCATCTGGTCAAGGCTATGGTTTTTCCAGTGGTCATGTATGAATGTGAGAGTTGGACTGTGAAGAAAGCTGTGCGCCGAAAACTTGATGCTTTTGACCTATGGTGTTGGAGAAGACTCTTGAGAGTCCCTTGGACTGCAAGGAGATCCAACCAGTCCATCCTAAAGATCAGTCCTGGGTGTTCATTGGAAGGACTGATGCTGAAGCTGAAACTCCAGTACTTTGGCCACTTCGTGCGAAGAGTTGACTCGTTGGAAAAGACCCTGATGCTGGAAGGGACTGGGGGCGGGAAGAGAAGGGAATGACCGAGGATGAGATGGCTGGATGGCATCACCAACTCGATGGGCATGAGTTTGAGCAAACTTGGGAGTTTATGATGGACAGGGAGGCATGGCGTGCTGGGATTCATGGGGTCGCAATGAGACAGACACGACTGAGTGATTGACTGACTGAGTGGTCTAGTGGTTTTCCCTACTTTCTTCAATTTAAAGCTGAATTTGGCAATAAGGAGTTCATGATCTGAGCTACAGTCAGCTCCTTGTCTTTTTTTTTTCCTGACTGTATAGAACTTCTCCATCTTTGGCTGCAAAGAATATAATATATCTGATTTTGGTATTGACCATCTGGTGAGGTCCATGTTCTTTTGTATTACTGAGAGAGGGTTTTTGCTATGACCAGTGCATTCTCTTGGGAAAACTCAATTAGCCTTTGCCCTGCTTCATTTTGTACTCCAAGGCCAATTTTGCCTATCACTCCAGGTATTTCTTGACTTCCTACTTTTGTATTCCAGTCCCCTGTAATGAAAAGGACATCTTTTTTGGGTGTTAGTTCTAGAAGGTATTGTAGGTCTTCATAGAACAGTTCAACTTCAGCTTCTTCAGCATTACTGGTTAGGGCATAGACTTGGATTACTGTGATATTGAATGGTTTGCCTTGGAAACGAACAGATATCATTCTGTCGCTTTTGAGATTGCATCCAAGTACTGCATTTTGGATTCTTTTGGTGACTATGATGGCTATTCCATTTCTTCTAAGGGATTCTTGCCCACAGTAGTAGATGTAATTGTCTTCAGAGTTAAATTCACCAATTCCAGTCCATTTTTGTTCACTGATACCTCAAATGCCGATGTTCACTCTTTCCATCTCCTGTTTGACCACTTCCAATTTACCTTGATTCATGGACCTAACATTCCAGGTTTCTATTGCTCTTTATAGCATCGGACTTTACTTCCATCACCAGTCACATCCACAACTGAGTATTGTTTTTGCTTTGGGTCCATCCCTTCATTCTTTCTGGAGTTATTTCTCCACTGATCTCCAGTAGCATATTGGGCATCTACCGACCTAGGGAATTCATCTTTCAGTTTCCTATCTTTTTGCCATTTCATACTGTTCAAGGGGTTCTCAAGGCTATAACACTGAAGTGGTTTGCCATTGCCATTCCCTTCTCCAGTGAAGCATGTTTTGTCAGAACTCTCCACCATGATCTGTCTGTCTTTGATGGCCCTACTCATTATGCAAATTTAATTCAGTGTGATTGTACAAATGAAATGCATTTTGTCAAAATTCCAGAAATAGGCAACTAAGGCCACCAGATCAATAAATAATATATAGTAAGAGTTTGGACTTCTTTGATGGCTTGGTAGTAAAGAGTCTTCCTGCAATGCAGGAGACCCCAGTTCAGTCCCTGTGTTGGGAAGATCCCCTGGAGGAGGTTAGGGCAACTCACTCCGGTATTCTTGCCTGGAGAATTCCATGGAAGAGGAGACTGGTGGGCTGCAGTCCATTCGGTTGCACAGAGGCAAACACAACTGAGGAGATTAAGCAGGAGCTGTAGCATCAAGGTTTCAATGAAGATATAAAAACAGTTCACAGATTTCCAAATTCAAAGACAGTTTTAAGCTCAGGGACAGGAATCACAAGTAGGCTTCTAAAGTGAAAATGAGGAGTTGTTTACCTTTACAATGAATGATTGATTATTACAATGGGAATGTCCAGATGGCAGGTAATTGGTTAAAAGTGACTATCTCATTCTATTTTTAAGAAGATCAGTTAGGTTTCTTTTATGATTATTAGTGGCTATTGCCTAAGTTTCACTTACATTTATAAAATATGCTAGATTTAGTTTTGCCTACATGGTTTAAATGGCCTTGTCTACTTAGGATAACTGAAGTCCAGTCTCTATTTTTATTTAATTTCAAGAAGTTCAGTGGAAAATAATTGTATTGTTTCCCATCATTGAGCAAAGCTTATGACTTAATAAATTCTTCTCTACTCACCCCGTGATTTTTGACAATTTCACTTAGAGTAGGCAGTATTAATGGCTACCCAAAGATGTCTATGTCCTAATCCTCAGAACCTGAAAATTAATAAGGTTACAAGGCAAAGAGAATTAAGATTGTAGATAGAGTTAAGTTTGCTAATCAGCTGACTTTAAGATTAGCCTAGGTTAAACCAGGTCAAGCCAATATAATCAAAGGGGCCCCTAGTACCAGGAAAAGAGGCAGAAGAGAATTAGAAATATGGCAGCAAGGGCCACTGCTCCTAGCTCAGCTTCCAGGATGGAAGACTTGGGTCATGAGCCCGGGACAGTGGGTGGATGGCCTTTAGAATCTAGAAAAGACACATCGGATTCTTCTAGAGCTTCTGCCCACATCTTGTGACCCATTTGGACAGAACTGTAAAATAATATGTTTTTGTTTCCAGTTTCTAAGTTTTTGGTAATTTGTTACAGCAGCACCAAGAAATAAATATACTACAACCCTACATCACCACCATCTTAAGCATTTGACAGTAAATTAGTTTTATTTTTACCAAAGGAATTCTAACAATTTGGCTTTACTCTATACAAAATTTTACATTTGTGTCTTTTGCATACTGCTCTGGGCCAAATCCAAACCACCAAAAGGTGATATTTCTATCTCAAGGGCTGGTCCCTTGGGCCAAGCAGCACTCAATTCACAATTTTGAAAATTAGCTACCCCATATTTAAGTAATCCAGCTCAGAAGCAGAAACCTAATTACTTAATTACTCTAGGGAATCTTCAAAATTCAATGCACAGAAGCAGTTACATTTATTTTCAGAAAATACACTTCCTTCCTAATTTAGTTCCTACAGTTCAGCTACACATACTTTGATTTCTGATTTCATATTTTATTAAAATACACATAACATATATTTTAAAATAAAAATGATATTTAATAGGAAATTCCATAATTTACTTGCACTAAAATTAAATGGTCTTCCACTTTGGGATTTTGTGAAATCTAATAGCATATTTATTTCTCTCTTAGGTATAAATTTTCAAATAAGCTTTCAATTCTTACAAGTAAAGTGCTATCTTAATTCAATAGACCCATGATGGAAATATGTGGCTTTGCCCTAAAGCCTATGTATTTTTATTTGTACAACACTGCATGTTTTATAAAACAGGGCGCTTTTTTTTTGAAACATGGATTTATGTCTAGGTGGGTAAATTTTTTTTTCATGTTCTGCTGACTGTGGAAAATATTCCTAAAAAGAGAAAGAAAAAGCACTAAATTCATACCAAAATTTAAAGTTGTAAGTGTAAAATTATCATTATCTCATGTTTTTAAACTGCAAATTATCAGAACACATTCCACTACATGAACTATGCTGGGTTACAAAAGGGCAATGATCAATAAGGTAGCTCGTTATCTGTAATACTTCTAATTACCCCTATGCTAGCACCAACAGTATGGTTTAACCAACGCATATTAAGAAAATTTGCTAACAGGATCTTGTTATCCTAATTTTTGCTGTGAAGTTTTATTAGAAAATCATGTTACTCATCTGAACTGCCACAACAGCGGCAGCATCCCTAGGGTACTTTTTTTTTTTTTTCATGTCAAGGTTAATTTAAAGTGATTTGCATAAGTACTACAGATGTTGCTATGGGGATAAGAACGGCATATCTTCTGTGATGGACATCATATGATTGCTGTTACAGTCCTGGTGAGATTGGATTATTTGTTTTAATGTCATGCAAAACAAGTCACATGATAGAGATCAGTATCTTTTTAATAGCATTTCATATTCCTAAATCAATCACCTTTTCACTTCTTCAGAATACTGTGTATATAAAAATCACTACCTTATTATTGGCCTAAGTAAATTTATCATGTTGTGTTTAGCTGTTCAGAATATTTCTTTTAATTAGTATTGATTCTTCCATCTCCCAGGACAAGAGAAATAGTAGTTAAAGGATAGTGGTTATTCACATTCAATTCATTCAACAAACATTCATTGAGAGTTTACTGTGGGTCTGGCATTTTCTATATGCTGAAAACAAAATGAAATTTTGTAGTCAATATTTATTCTGTGTTTTTTTTTTTTTAATTTAATCTGGACACACATGGTGTTCACCCTTGTAAATGAAGTAAAATTTGATAGAGGCCTGAGAGGCAGAGTTTAGGAATTGAAACACAGAAGCAGACTTTACCATGCTCTTGAGGGTTGGTAGAAGAACACTGAAGAACAGAGAAAAGACAAATAAGGATCTCAGGTAGTGGTAGTGATCAGTGGTAGTGGTAAAGAGTGGGCATTTCTAAAAAAGAGATAGTAATATATATTGAAATATTGAGAAATAAATACAGAAAATAATATTCCATCATCTGTCATTTTTCTTTCTGGGAACTGGAGAGAAGTTTTTTGTTGTTTGTTTTTTAAGATTTTTTTGATGTGGATCATTTTTAAAGTCTTTATTGAGTTTTTTATGGTATTGCTTCCATTCTTTTATATAAATATATATATGGGTTTTATGGCCACGAGGCATGTGGAATCCACACCCTCTGCATTGGAAGGCAAAGTCTTAACCACTGGGTTGTCAGGGAAGTCCCTGGAGGGAGGTTTTTGTAAAGCTCAGTGCAAATCTCAAGGAGAAAGTAATACAGCTGAAGAGTAAAATGGAATAGGTTAACAGTTATTTCTCACCACAGCCAAATTTAGGCCTCTGTGTACCCTGAGAAATTGGAAATGGGGAAGTGGAGAGGATACCACCAATGACAAAGGAAAGATGAGGAAAGTGTTTAAATAAGGCCATTCAACTGCTATGAGATCTGACCATGGAAGAAGCAGTGCCCACTCAAATCCACTGTTTGTGTGATTCTTAATTTTCTAATGTGTAAAAAGACTATGATATAAGATATAAGATGGCATATAATTATCAAGGTAGCAATAGAGCCACTCAAGAGTGAATTTTTAAAATTTTTTAAAAAAGGTTTTACAGATGTCTATGACACTATTGGAGGAGGGCATGGCAACCCAGTCTGGTATTCTTACCTGGAGAATCCCCATTGACAGAGGAGCCTAGCAGGTTACAGTCCATGAGGTCACAGAGTCAGACATGACTGAGTGACTAAGCACCACACAGCACATAACACTATTAATCACTAAAATATCAAAATGTTTCCTAGAAATTTTTGTCATTTTCAAACTCAAGATTTTATTAAGGGTGGAGTTGTGAGATGAACGTTAAAAATTGGAGCTTGACCCTTAAAATTAGGATATTTAATTAAGCCAAAATGCTGTTTTCATGCCATTTTTACTGGAACTTTGAAAAAATTTTTCATGAAATACAAATGTGCTCCAACTCTTAAATTTCATGAGCAAATGTACCAAGTTCTTGAAACTTTTCTCCCAAAGTCTTTAATCAAGATGCCCATCTTCTCCCCTAGTCTTAGTCCTAAAGTGCAGATCACAGTAGCTATGGTATAAAATTTTACTGCCTCTAGACATAATTATTAGAAATGCATTTCAATCCCATAACCTCTATAGAGATTTTTTTTTTTTTCTGAAACCATGCCCAGTGTAATAGCAGGAAGGAAGCCTTCAGCTCATCTCTGAAAAGTCTCCATTTTTCCCTTGAATTTTAAAATTAAATTACTTAGTGATTGTAATCAGGTTGATCTTTCAATGTAACAAGTAGAGCAGGAAATATCCTTCTGCTTCAGACTATTCCATCGATACACACTTTATTCTAGCTTATCCTGTTTCCTTTGCATCATCCTTGATAAGTGGACATCAATGATGCACTGGAGCATCTTTAGTGATAGTGCATTCACTTCTTCCTGCAGCAGCCTGTGTTCATTTTCCAACACATTTATTTAATAGGAAACTCTTCCTTAGGTTTAATCCACATTTGCCCTTTTAAAACATTGCCCTGTTAGTCCTAGATATAGTCTCTCTGTCTACCTGGCAGTTATTGAATATTTGAAAACACCCACCAAGTCCTACCATCACTTCAAGCTCCCAATTGTACAAACAATTTCATTTTCTCTTACTCTCCAGATTGTTTCTCTCCTCCTTCTTTCTTTTTATAGTTTAAGAATGTTTCCTGCCATCAAGTAGCTGACAATCTAACAGGATTCTTTAGATGTTTAATATCAATAAGATAATAAATATATAATTATCTTTATAAAGTTCTTGATGTAGTCTGCCTCAATTGTTTTGTTCTTCTCATTGTATTTCAGTATTTTACTTTGTCAATTACAATATACATGTGTGCATGAAAAGTTGCTTCAGTAGTGTCTGACTCTTTGTGACCCCATGGACTATAGCCTTCCAGGCCCCTCTGTCCATGGGATTCTCCAGGCAAGAATACTGGAGTGGGTTTCCATTTCCTACTCCGAGGGATCTTCCTGACCCAGGGATCCAACCCACGTTTCCTATGTCTCCTGCACTGGAAGGCGGATTCTTTATCACTCTTGCTGCCTATAGTAATTGATAAAGGTTTATCATCTGTCCCCATTACAAAATGAACATTGTAATCTCTCTTCAAATGCTAGTTCCTTCTCATATGTGACATGTATAATGCATGCATTCCAGTGTGGATGTGAGAGTTGGACTATAAAGAAAGCTGAGCACCGAACTATTGAGGCTTTTGGCTGTAGTGTTGGAGCAGACTCCTGAAAGTCCCTTGTACTGCAAGATCAAATCATTCAATCCTAAAGGAAATCAGTCCTAAATATTCATTGGAAGGACTGGTGCTAAAGCTGAAGCTCTAATATTTTCGCCACCTGATGCAAAAAACTGACTCATTGGAAGAGACCCTGATGCTGGGAAAGATTGAAGGCAGCAGGAGAAGGGGACGACAGGATGAGATGGTTGGATGACATCACCAACTCGATGGACATGAGTTTGAGCAAACTCTGGGAGCTGGTGATGGACAGGGAAGCTTGGTGTGCTGTAGTCCATAGGGTCCTAAAGAGTTGGACATGACTGAGTGACTGAACTGAAGTGAACTGAGGTTGCCTACAGTCTTTCAAGAATTTATTCATTTCATACATAAGGAAAAACTTAAAAGTAATAACATATTTTCTAATAATATCTCCTAAACATTACATTCGATTATTTATTACAATGTAATAAATAATTGATAAATAATAATCCAGATTTGAAGCAGTATATTATCTAGAATTCAGGAGGTAACAATATTTATTCAGACACTTAAACTGATACTACTATGAACATAGAATGATTTGTATATGGGGTAATTAGCTTAAAATAAGTAGCCAAGGACTGTTGCGAGTGCCAAGTTTCAGCCTCAGCTTTCTATTTTTGGTATTTAATACACTACTAATTATTGAACGACTCATTTCTGGCTTCATGCTATGATAGAGAGTCAAAAAACAATAAACTTCTCACAGACTTAGCAGTCTACTGAGAGCTGAGAGGGGGGAGCCCAGTTAAGCAAGCAATTATAATACAGTATGGTAACTATCATATTAATAAGCTCTATTTTGAACCCATGTGGAATATATGACTCATATTTGAGTGGATCCCAGAGAACCTGATATCCCAATCTAACCTGAAGGATGAAACAGAGAAAGGATTTTCAAGGTGCTAAAAATAGTTCCATTGGGTTCTATCTGGTTAGCTCTATTAATAAGTCTTTGTAATGGAAAGATGAGAGATTAGTCTAGAAACAAATCATGTCAGGTCTTGTGAAATACATTAGAACTTTGGACTTTAAGAGCACTAGGAAATCATCAAAGGATGACTTGATTCTGGATGTCCTGAGTAGCAGGTGTGATGACTGGTCAGATAAGCAAATGGTAGAGTGGAGAACTGATGGGTTCAGTAGGAAAAAAAAAAATCCCCAGTAGGACCTATTGGGGATCCCAAATGGAAAAACCAAAATGCTAAGAGCAAACCCAGCGATATGGACTGGAAGATGGAATCCAAGGACAGGTGACTGTTGAGGAGACAGTAGCCCATACTGTCACATGTTACTTATCATAAGAGTATAAAAGAGACCAGTGAAGTTAATGATAAGATCATTGTGAGCCTGGAGTTTCATTAGAGTGTTGGGGTAGAAGCAAGATATCTCTGAATTTAAAAAAAGAAACCCAGAATTTTAAACTCTATTGATTAGCTATTTAACATTGGCCAGGGTTGGGAAAAACTTAAGTCTTACTACTCTTATGTGAAATAATGTTCAAATCATTAATCACTCATTTAAAATTATGAGACATTTAAAATTATCAGAATAAATCCAGGACCTTCAGCAAGTTAGTCTGTAGATTGCTTTAAGAACTTTCTGCCACAGTATACCTGTGAGGTTATTTATATTGTTTATCATGATAGATCCTGATGGAGGTGGTTATATTAAATCTTACTGAACCCTTATAATTTCTTAAAATTTGTTGTATATTTTTTTTTCCTTATTCATCTAAGCAGTGAAATTCTATATCAGACTGGCAGGTAGTGTTTGATAAACTCATTATCATCATGGCTGTGGGAAGCAGGCACCAGTGTACAGTGAAGCAGTTAGACTTTCTTAGTGCAAGAACTTGGCATGTTTAGTAAAGTCTGAATTATGCACATCAGGAGATCAGAAATTTTACTATAGGGAATTTATCTTATGGGAAAATGTGGACAAACATTATACTTTGGCATGATTTGTGATCACATACAAAAAAAAATGCTATTAGCCTAGATATCTATTCAGAGGGTTGAGTCAAACAATGAAATGTGTTATAACTTGTTTAAAAGAAAGACCAAAATCTGTAGACATAATATAGAGGAATGCTGAAGGCGATTGAAGTTAAAGAGCATGAGTAGCTTTTTTTCACTTAAAAAATATGTATATACACATATACCAGCAAGTGTCAGGGAGGAATTCCTTAACAATAGTTATTATATATATCCAGGAGTAGATATGAGTTACCACGAAAAGCCAAAGTGTTAGTTGCTCAACTGTGTCCGACTCTTTGTGACCCCATGGATTGCACCCTGCCAGGCTCCTTTGTCCATGGAATTTTCCAGGCAAGAATACTGGAGTGGGTTGCCATTACCTTCTCCAGGGGGACCTTCCCGATCCAGGGATTGAACCCAGGTCTCCTGCATTGCAGCCAGGTTCTTTACTGACTGAGCCACCAAAGGGACTCTGAGCCATGGAAAGAACTCTGAGTTACCATGGAAGGTTTTGATTTTCCTTGGGTGCTTTTTTATGCTTGTTTATAGTTTAAAAAAAATGAGGGTATATTATTTTTGCAATAATGAAAATAAAAATAAAAACTGAAGGTATATATCTGGCCACACATGCTTTTATTCAAACTCTGTAGTAATTTCTCACTGTTTCCTGATTCCTGTGTCCCACTTTGCTGCCCTATATTACAAGTGTGTGT
This sequence comes from Odocoileus virginianus, assembly GCF_023699985.2. Taxonomy (NCBI): domain Eukaryota; kingdom Metazoa; phylum Chordata; class Mammalia; order Artiodactyla; family Cervidae; genus Odocoileus; species Odocoileus virginianus. Next base: position 30,336,375 of record NC_069698.1, on the reverse strand, counting down.
CTAATGGCAAACATCACTGTGTAAACTGCTCACAGGCTGCCTGCTTATCTTCTCCTATGTTACAGTATACCCCATTTTCCTTAAGCCCCATCATCCATCATTCACCTGAAATAAGACTGACAACTGTATAGGGAAACTTCTTTTATAGAATGATAGGGTTTGAGTGTTTAATTGATTTGATTTGATTTAAAAATGAACAGGACCTTGATCTTATGCAAGTCAGTATCAAAAGACACCATTTCTAAGTGTGTGCTCTGAATGATTTAGCTGCTTCCTTGAGTTGCAATTCTATAGTGGGGAATCGGGGTGAAATCACATTAGTGAAGAAGGCATGTGTCTGGCAAGTTCCCAAGGCATGAGTATTTATGGCATGATGAACTGTGAATTTGATGTTGATTCACGCACACAACAAGCAGGTGGTTCAGATCTAATTTTATTGCCTGCAAAAATGAGCTATTTTAAAATGTGTAAAATGTTTGTTTTATAGAAAATCTTTAGCCAAAATGAACAATAAATAAATCAAGGTCAGTACAACTAGATTTTCTGTGAAATGGAGTAAACTCAATTGACATGGTATGGAATACATATTCTATTCTAGGAACTATGTAAATAGCTTGGAGGATGGGATGACAAAGGCTTGCAACCTTTCCAGAGTACTTTTTAATAATGACATATTAAGGGATCATATGAACTTTGTAAAATAAGGGCACGCAGAGGAACCCAAGAACAGGTACCTCACCCCCTCACTCCCCTCAAAGAAGAAGGGAAGGAAATGATGGAGGGAGGCAGGAAGGAAGGGAGGAAGGAATAAAAGATGCTTTTCATTTCTGATTGTAAATGGCCAGAAATGAGAACATGGTCCTGTATAAAGTATGCTTGATGTCAATTGGAATAAAATCTCAAGTGCTTTGTGGAAAGTTAACATAAAAATCTTAAAATTCCTTAAGATGACACAGTAAATTTCTCATTACTTAAATTAAAAAGTGGAGTTTCTATTGAGCATGTTTTTTTTGCACCAAGGATACTACTACTAGTTTTAAGGTAATTACTGTTTGAGTTTGGTCAATGTAGCCAGTAATTTAAGGCTTTCTCAGACAACAGTGTTCTTTGAGAACAGTTTAATATCCTAAGACACGAGGATCTCCTATGAGAAATTTTCACCACTGTAGCACTTTTGAAAGCTCTAGATACTGATGAAGAAATTCATTTTCCATTTGCTTTCCCCTGGGGTATGAAAAAAAAAAAGAGAGGGCACATCAGTATGTAACCTTGTAAATCTTAACCTTCAGAAAGGAAAGAGAATTATATATTTGTACTCTGTTGGAGTGTTTAAAATATATATCTACATGCAACCAGTACATTGCTCTGTATTTAAAAAAAAAAAAGGCAATTAGGGTGTTTTTATTGTTGATTTTAAAGGGAATAAAGCCAAAACATACATATGTGATTCAGTGTACTAGATTCAGTGACTATATCTCTATGTGGCAGTCAATACAAAAACATATTATAAGCTGTCAGGGAAGAAAATTGGTCGTGTTAGATTTCAGACTTAGTTATATAATCAGGCATTTCTAATTGACTAGATTTTTGTATATGTAAATTTAGTTACTTCTGTGACTGGCATTATGATCCTGTATAAAAAATATTTTCTTTTTTTTTAAAAGCTTTAGCTATCTCAAAAGAAAATTGCCCAGGCAGTGGTTTTAGTGTGTGGAGAATATGGATGTATGTTACAGATCTATACTGTGATATAATGTGTACTAATTCACATACTTTTATTGCTATTCTATATAATTTTTATTTTCCTCCAGTACCTCATGTGTAGGTAAATAAATGAAATTGTACAGCAACCTAACACCCTATCATCCTTCCCAGTAGAAATCTTTTCTTCATCTTTTGTATTGTTGTTCTTCTCATAGTCATCTCTATAATTCTAGTCATCTCTATGATTCTAAACAATATGCTATGCTTTTATTACTCTGTTATCTTTAAACTGTATTTCATGTATTAAAAGATGAGCATTTAGCTTATGTACACTTTCATTTCCTATCCAGTTTCACATAGTTATGTTAGTACTTTTGATGCTTCCACTGAATATTATTAGCTCTAAATAATACAACAAAGACCCTATGTTTCTGTCTGAATTTTTAACCAAGTATCTGAAATCACACATGATGTAGAATAACACTGCTAGCACCCTATCACTCCATCTATCTCACAATCTCTTCTCCCAAACATTTCCAACTTCTGTCATATATTCTTATTTTTATATTTTCAAGTTTGATAATACCATATAGTCCATGGTAGCTATAATTACTGCTACTGCTAAGTCGTTTCAGTCGTGTCCAACTCTGTGCGACCCCATAGACGGCAGCCCACCAGGCTCCCCCGTCCCTGGGATTCTCCAGGCAAGAACACTGGAGTGGGGTGCCATTTCCTTCTCCAATGCATGAAAGTGAAAAGTGAAAGTGAAGTCGCTCAGTAATGTCTGACACTTAGCGACCCTATGGACTGCAGCCCACCAGGCTCCTCCGTCCATGGGATTTTCCAGGCAAGAGTACTGGAGTGGGCTGTCATTGCCTTCTCCGGAATTAAGCTTGCAGTTATTGACTCAGAGTTTGAATCTAAATACTGGAATCTATCAAAATGCCTCTAGAGAGTTATAACCATTTAATTATTATCCTTGCAGATCAAATAAGTGTACCAAGATTTTGCTTTATTCTCTCTGGGTTTAATACCATGATCCCTGTACCATTCAAAAGACCCTGATGTAAATGTCAAATGGATTATTTTCCTTATATATCGTTAGTTGCTTAAATCATATCTCAATCACTTTGGCCCCAAACTAGGATGGGATTTTTCTGGGAGGCTTTTGATTTTTAAGTTTGTAATTCATACCATTTTTCTTACTTTAAGGGAAAAAAAAAAAAAACCAACATATTCCCCTTTTGCTTCTAAGCTGATATCCTCCAACTGAAACTAATACATGAACCCCTTTGAGTCATTCTTAGAGCTTGACTTCTCATTCTAGTTTGAACTGAGCATATTCTAGACTTCCTGCTCAGTGCTCCTCTGTCTTCTGGAAGTTTCTTTTAAAGAATTCCTGCTTTAGTTCTATCATGTATTAACCCCATGTACCTTCTTCATTCTTGATTTTAAGCTTTATTCTGCTGGATCTTTTTAAAATCTACTAGTTTGATTCTATATGGTGATTGAACTTCAAAGTTTCAAAATAGTTGGTACACTGATAAAGGAGAGGCAGACACAATTCAGACTAATTTCTGTCAAGTTAAAAACCATTATCATTTGCTATTTAAGATGATATATTCAAGATAAACCCAGCTAAGAAGATCAATTCTCTCTGCTGTGATAGTTGCATTTTCTGGAATTCACATTCCCATGTGAACTGGAAATCCTATATTGTTAATAGCTTCCCTAGGGTTTTACATCTCTTCTGACATTTCTCAGTGACTTCACCATAGTTTAAGAATAAAGAAATATAATTTATTCCAAGAAGCGTGAAAATCTTCAAGTACTATTCAGGGAATTTCAAAATTACTTAACTTAGAAGAAAAAACATTTTGCCTGTGTTGTGAGGAAGAAAATGTCATAACAAAGTTATAAGCTGCTTCAAGCTATGGCAATACCAATTTTAAAATATTTTATGTTATAATAGCACAATGAATCATTAGGATAATGATGCCTCTTCTTTAAAAATAATTTCTTACAAGCACCATGAAGTTTTTTTCTTTTTCTAACTACATTTTATATAAGATAAAATTATATTTATAGTTTCAAATTTACACTTTGATTCTCCTCCAAGTAACTTTTTTTTTAATGTGTTAAAGAATGGATTGCACCTTTTCCCCTCATATTAAGGTTGATGCTACAAGGTTCTTCACTTTGGACAAGCAAGGCCTGTGGGTTGGCAGTAAGATACTTTGAAAATATTGAGCAGTCATGAATCTTGCAAAGACATAGCCATAGTGATTATGAAAAAATGAAAATTTCTTTGGAAGAAACAAACTTAACTTCTTAGAACACCCCTGCCAAGGATGTCAAGATTCTCCTTAAACACTTAAGAGGGATAAATTCAGTTCAGCCGACTGTCATGGTACTGATCATATTTGACATTGCAGAGTCAAGATTTTTGCAAAGGTATAAAATACACAAAGCAAGGTCCATGTTCTTAAAGACTACAAATCCAGGAAAGCATCCTCAATCCTTACTTTTAAACACAGCAAACAATTTAGATGATGTTTATACACGGGGCATTTCCATGGAGATTTTCAGTTTTAAGCCCCGCACCCCAACTCCTCACCCTTCTAAGCTATCAAAGCAAGGCACAGATTAGAAAGGAACCAGAAATATTTGATTCTGCTGCATGATATATAGTGCAGATGGTAAAGAATCTGCCTGCAATGCAGGAGACTCAGGTTTCATCCCTGTGATGTGTAGATCCCCTGGAGGAGGAAATGGCAACCCACTCCAGAATTCTTGCCTGGAGAATTCCATGGACAGAAGAGCCTGATGGTTTTCCATCTATAGGGTCACAAAAAGTCGAACATGACTGAATTTCTAACACACACATATACATTTTTCTATGTCAATGAGTGATAGTCACATGGTGAGTAGAGGTAACTATACATCTCTAAATTTCTCCCCCCTTATTTCACACATCATTTATAGGCTTCTAAAAATCAAGAACCATATGACTGTTAGAGTGTTTATTTCAAGTTCTGCTCACCCCAACTGTAGCCAAAAGTTGTAAGTGCAGGATAATTAGTACAATCATGGACTGGAATAATTCCTGCTGTTCTGGGGTTCACTGATACAGGAAGCTAGTGCATCTAGATCTAAATGTTCCTAACATTCCCTCTTCTATAAAATGTAAATCAGTAAAATGAGTGATATAATATGGATAAGCAACTATGAATTTATTATCTATACTGATCTGAGGTTTTATACAGTAATTTTTATGTAATTTTTAAACTTCACTGTGTCTTCCTTCTATTGCCATAACATAGATCTCTCCCCAACTTCTGCCCTGATTTTTACTCAAGATCATACTTGAATGTGCCTCTAATTACTGTTTATTTCAACTTCTTTTCTTATTGTATTACTAGTACCATGAGGGGTGCTCTCCTTATAAGAGCACCTTGGAACAGCCTATTACTCAGCCATAAGAATGAATGAAATATTGCCATTTGCAGAAACATGAATGGGCCTAGAGAATGGGTCATGAATGGGTCATGAATGGGTCATACCAAGTGAAGGAAACCAGACAGAAAAGGCAAATGCCACATGATTTATCACTTATACATATAGTTTAAAAAATGATACCAGTAAATTTATTTAAAAAAGCAGAAATAGACTCACAGACATAGAAAACAAACCTGTGGTTACCAAAAGGGATGGGGGGGATAAATTAGGAGTTTGGTATTAACAGAAATATACTACTATAAATAAAACAGACAAATAACAAGGACCTACTGTATAACATAAGGAGCTATATTCAGTATCTAGTAATAACCTGTCATGGAAATTAAGCTGAAAAAGAAGAGGTATATTTGTATAACTGAATCACTTTGCTATATATCAGAAACATAGATCAACCATGCTTCTATAAAAAAATAAGTAGTCTAAAATGTAGATATTTTCCTTTAAATTATTATCTCAGGCTTATAACTTTTAGAAAAATACCATGTATCAACAAAGATTAAGCAAATATCTTTCCTTTCTGCATTAGTAGGATCAATCTGAACTGAAATGCAACTGCTTTATTATCACAGGCATACATACCTGGTCATTGTTAAGCACCTATTAAAAGCAAACCTAAGAATATGAAAAATATGAGGTATGATTTCTGATTAATTAGGTCAAAAGCCATCTAAAGATAGCACAAAGAAGCATGTGTGTGCCACGTGGTAGACACAGGAGGCAATTCAGTTCAGAGGGTACATTATTGTGATGTGGTTGAGAAAAGACAAGAATTCAGAAAGTAAGTGAGAATGTGATTTACTTTCAAAATGCCCTGCCTTCTCTCTAACTCACCATCATTAGATGAAGTCCACCCTAATCCAAAGAAGGCAAGATTCTTACACTTCACACAAAACCTTGTCATTTTCCTCCATGCTATCCATTCACCTGAGAACCTTCATCTTTCAATCCTCATTTCCCTCTACTTTGCCAGACCTTCTCCATAACTTAGGATAACACACATCCTTTTCAGGAAACTTCTGAGAGTTCTACTGGCATCTTCCTTTCATATATCTCAGTGACCTGGCAACATCTGTGCTTGTCATTTGAATCTATTAGAGTGTAAGTCTCTTGAGATTTAATGTCATGCTTTATTTGTCCTCTGAGCCCAATATCTCACTGACTATCTGGGATATCTAGTCACAGAATAAATGCTGACAGGTCATATCATAGTGGAGGCAGACAGACCACATTTTCAGTCATAGATTCACATTCACATTTGGCTTTTGCTTGGATTAGATATTTGACTTCTCTGAGGCTTTGTTTCTCCATCTTTAAACTGAGCATAATTCTACTGTCCATATAGGAGTCTTAGTAAAATTGAAAATAATATCTCTGATAATGTCAGAATTGTAGCAGATACTTGATAATTGATAGCCATCAATATTATGATCAGAATGAATGAATGCACTCTCTGATGGTGTTCATAAATGTTTTAGGATTGCTTTGCCTTTCAAACTTCCTGCTGGTGTATCTTGTAAGGCACACAGATCTTTTTATCTTTTGTGTTCTCCTCATCCTCAACAGAGTGTTGACCATCTCTCTGGTCAGATCTCTTTTTTTAGGCTCAGTTACCTCTCTCCATTCAACTGTTCTTATTCTATTCTTACAGAACAATTGGAGAATGAAAGTCACCATCCTCAATTTAATTCAGCAGATTTCTTTTGTCCTGTGGACTATACTTTCCACCATCCATATTGTCCAGCATATTATACCTGAAATGACATTTACCTTATGTTCTTTTAACTTTTTTACTAAGAATGAGGCTTTAGACTAAAATGTTGTCTTAATTTTACCTACATTCTATGTATATGATGAAATACATGTTTTCAACAAAAATATTCAATTTGACGAATGCATGTTATTAGTGGAGGATTTATTAGCATGTGAGCAGAATTCATCTCTATTTTCTCCTTCTTTATGCCTCTCTCCTATCAAGTATTCTTCTACCTTTCTATTTGGACTTGAATCAATAGTTTCTTGGGTTAGACAATTATAGGAAAAGAAAGAAGCATTTGGCATGATCTGTCAAAGTTTGCCTAAAAGTCTTCCTGTATCTAAAGTGAAAGTCATTCAGTCGTGTCTGACTCATTGCAACCCCATGGACTATACAGTCCATGGAATTCTCCAGTCCAGAATACTGGAGTGAGTAGCCATTCCCTTCTCTATGGGATCTTCCCAACCCAAAGATCAAATCCAGGCCTCCCACATTGCAGGCAGATTCTTTACCAGCTAAGCCACCAGGGAAGCCCTATATCTAAAGGATATTTTATTAAGCTGTGCTGAATAATTTGAAAAATTTGGAGAAGATGCAGTCAATTAATAATCACATTTTTCTAAGGAAAACAGAGAATTTAAGCTCTGTCATCAGATCTTCTGCCCATCCCTTCTTTTATGAGTCAGATTTTCCTTGCTAATTCCATTAATAGTGCTGCTGAATACATTAATGGATTTTATGGGGCGATAACCATGATAATTTTGAGAGCACTAACTTTACCACGTTAAGGAACTCACAGCTTCTGTTTGCTGATTGTTCAGAACCTTTAAACTGCCTCTGCCAATGTTTTCAGAAGGACCAAGTGGGCTTTTTAAGATTATTATTATTCTTGTCCATCCCTGAAAAAAATGCTTGTTGTATGCTAAACTGTGTTATTGTTGGGCTAGTTTTGATATGGGGATTCAAACTAATTATTTCCCCATATCCTTGTTATTTGCTTCTTAGTCATCAATAGTTTATCAGATATTGTAGTTTGTGATATGCCTGGTATCAAATACCTCAGGACTCATATCTTGACTGTAGGTCAGCTTAAACTTTTGAACACAGCTAGTGTATTCCTAAGAGAGAGTATTATCAGTTTTTCCACATGACATAATATATATTATCATCATAAGAAAGTAAATGCTCAGTGTCTACACTATTCATTACTGTATCTTAAGCAATGGCTTTTAAACTTATCAGTCCTGGGTGTTCATTGGAAGGACTGATGCTGAAGCTGAATCTCTAGTACTTTGGCCACCTCATGAGAAGAGTTGACTCATTGGAAAAGACCCTGATGCTGGGAGGAACTGGGGGCAGGAGGAGAAGGGGACGACAGAGGATGAGATGGCTGGATGGCATCACCGACTCGATGGACATGAGTTTGAGTAAACTCCAGGAGTTGGTGATGGACAGGGAGGCCTAGCGTGCTGCAATTCATGGAGTTGCAAAGAGTTGGACAGGACTGAGCGACTGAACTGAACTGGACTGATACTTCAGTAACAATATACAAAGATATTTTTAAATCCAGGTTATTAAAAAGATATCTGTTTTCAAAAATTTTTGGAATGTAGATATCCAGAAGTATGCTATCATCTGAAAATTATGATATATTTATAAATTCTCATGTTTTAAACACAGAGGAATTTGCTTTACTTTGTATTTTTAAATGATCTGAACTGAAGAAAAATTTTATTTATGAATACACAAAGAGTAATCTTCTTTGCCGTGGACAGTTGGGTTCCATTTATGCATAGTTAATGGCAGTAATTTACCACCCTTCTCTCAGCCTGTAAAGACCCTGTAATTTTAACAAGGAAGACAACCACAGGTCAATCAAAAGAATGTTGCCCTCACATTTTTATTCAAATTGTGTTTATGTGGTGCACAGGTCAGTCAGAGGGCAAGAAGTTAATCGTTCAGATTTTTGAATGCATGTTAATCTTTTCAAGCTCTGCGATGCCATGACCTTTCTAAAGGTACCAAAATGGGACCTTTCTGGCCTGAAACTATTAACTCATCTCCCAGGCACACAGAGGTGGGAATATACCAGATTTAGTTACATAGTTCACATTTCTCCAGCCAGAGCTGTCATTTTTACTATAAGCCTAAGTAGATGAAATTAGCAGTAAATTATAGAACAGTGAAAAATACAGAAAAAATGATAACCTTTCTTTATCTTCACACACAAAAGTATCTATTTAATAGATCATGTTTTCTCACATGTTATTTTCAAAGAATGAAATACTGGCAATGTGGTACTTTGTCTTTTACTCAGGCCTGAATATTTGCCTTGCAACTTGTTTTATGTTTATGTAGTAAAATGGATCACATATATAGGATGAGCATATACTGTATTTCTGAGTTGGAGGATTTTGAGAATGAAAGGGAAAATGAGCTGCAAAATATTAAGTCAGGACCATCAGGTAAATCATGATTACCCCAGGTAAGTTGAGATATTTACTGACCCTGACAATCAGCCACTAGAAGCCAAAATGGACTTGAAATTACCCAAATTCAGGAAGGTGGATGCAGAGACTTTACTGTTTTCATCCTCTTTGCTCTAATGAGATTCTGTTGCCTTAAGCTGTCTAAGAGTGGTGCAGAGAAAAATTTCACATTGATTTCTGATATATTATTACCTGTTCAATTCATGTAATTTGATATATTTGTGAAATGAATTGCTTTTCCATTTTCATAGATTATAACTTTAATAGAAATAGTGTATTGATATAGGAAAATATTGCATACTACTCAAAACTAAGATATGTCTGTATGCAGTTATTGGTATAATAATAACCACAGAATCCTGAAAATTTTTGTTAATATTTATCCACAGCATAGATAGTAGCTCCAAAATTCTGTGTCATTTTTGAATTTCAGTTTTATGGCATCAACTTTAATAAAAATGTCTATGTCCTTAATCTGCAATGTAAGTAGACCACAGCATATACCCATTTTTCCCCCTTCTGGAGTTTACATACAAAAGAAACTTTGTGGATTTGCACTTAAAATCTTCAGGTATTGGAAGCTAAAAGGCCACACCTCCTAATACTATTACATTGAGGTTTGGAATCTCAATATATGAATCTGAGGGGAGATGCAAGCATTCAGTTTATAACTTTCTCCTAATGAAAAAAAGGAAATTGCTTTTGCTGTTGTTTCTGGTAAATAAATAATGAAAGGCGTCTGTTGTCTGACTACATAGTGTTGATTCACATTTGTGCGTGTGCGCTCAGTCGTTCAGTTGTGTCTGACTCTTTGAGACCATATAGGCTGTAGCCAGCCAGGCCCCTCTGTCCATAGAATTTTCCAGAGAAGAATATTGGAGTGGGTAGCCATTGCCTACTCCAGGCGATCTTCCTGACCTCTGGATGGAACCAGAGTCTTTTACTTCTCCTGCGTTGGCACCCAGACCTTTACCACTAGCATCACCTGGGAATCCCACTGATTCTTATTTAAGTACTCTCTATGGGCTCACCGAGTGGGTGGTCAAATACAGTGGAGAAGGAGTATTAACTATAACTTCAGACCATCCAGAAAAATGAATGGCAACATCCACTTCCATAGTAGACACGTGACCATTGGTCTATGTCTATCACCTGCTCCCCTGCCGTTATCAGCTGATTGAGAAAGCTTGATCACCATCCACACGGGGCTCTCTGTGACTGCGAGTACACACTTAGGGAAAAATCAAAGTTTCTTTTGAGGGAAATAGATTTCTTTGTCTACCAAGTTTCTACTGAAATACAGGCAATGAATTGCCTGGGGTGGTGTGCTGGGGCTTCCTCAAGGCGGTGCCTTTTCCTATAGGTGTATCTTGTGCTTAGCGGCTCAGTCGCGTCCAACTCTTTGCGACCCCATGGACTGTAGTCCACCAGCCTCCTCTGTCCATGGGGATTCTCCAGGCAAGAATACTGGGGTGCCGTGCCCTCCTCTAGGGGATCTTCCTGAACCAGGAATGGAACCAGGATCTCCTGCATTGCAGGCGGATTCTTTACTAGCTGAACTACCATGGAATTCTGCATGATGGCCAACTCAAGAGAACTTGATGCTAGCAGACAGTCAAAGGTTGGATACTAAGAGACTTTCCAAAACAAGGAAGCAAAAAGGTCTGAAGACCAACAGTTTCCCCAGAAAACTTCCTAATGATATGTGCAGAGAGTACCTATTATTTGCCCAACACAGAAGTGTAATAAACAGGGGGTTTCTAAAATTAGACTCACCTGGGCTCTAATGAGAGCGCAGGCAGAGCAGCAGCATGAAGTTCAACGTGCATTTCCCATCATACCTCTAGGACATCACTCGGTTCCAGGTACCTGCTGCCTGGGCCAGGGAATTCCTTAGGCCTCTTGCTCCTCAGGCTTCGAATAGGGCCTAGAGGAATAGAGTTTCTGCTGATTCTTTTTCTATTGCTCAAAACCCTCTATCTTGAGAAACTCCTAAGTCAGCCTAATCAGAATTAAAAATTCGCTAAATAATGTAGATCAGCTTTTAAAAAAAACTCATATGCTTTTTACTGAGGATAATTTTATTATAAAAGGAGTAAAGCCAGATAGAAAAGGCAAACACAAGTGATTTTATTCATAAAATATTCTTCTAATCATTAATGTTTACAAAATGCACGCAAATATCACCACAATGGAGGGAAGAAAGGAAGGAGGAAGGAAAGGAGACATGGAGAAAGTAAAGGAGAGTGAAGGGGAGAGAGGAAGGAAAACAAAAAAGGGAAGAAAGCTCTGCATGATTTCAGTGTGATGATCAGACGAAACAACAGCCCAACTCTTCAGGAAGCTTTCAAAATATTTCACAGCAGCATACTGAGATTCCTCAGCAGGAAGTAAGTCACAGAGGCACTAAAATGCAGTTACCTTAAAATAATTTATTAAGCCATTTATATCTTTACCATAGGAGAGAAAATGTCTAAATCAACTACCTTTAGGGAAATATATTAAACTAATTTGTTTTAACACCAACACAGCAGGGAAAACCAAAATAAAGCTGTGGCTAGCAAATAAACAAGCCCCACAGTGGGAAAAGAACTTGAGACAAGGAAAAGGCAAAAACATTCTATCGTTAAAAAAAGAAGAAGAAAAGTAGTGGTATCACTGAAAATAGCTGCAGTTTTTATATTGTCTGAAAATTACATAACCGTGCTCTTAGGCAAAAATATTTATTCAGCATGTTGCTTTACTTACAAGCATTGTGTTCTGTGTCTGGGATTTTTGAACTCATATTCATCAATTTCCTTTAATAAGCTATTCTCTTCATGCCATCTCATATTTTGCCCATGCTACAGTTACCTTATTTTGGAAATGTATGTATGCAAGTATAATATCTCAGTTATTGTTAGGAAAGTATCCAAAGACATTTTTTCCCCTACTTAGCAATTGAAACTGAATTCACAGTTGCATTTAGTGTTGACACTGAAAACTTCTGGAAGGGGAGGGGTCTCTTGTGTATACAGGGCTGCATTAAAACTGTGTTGGGATCTATTGGCTTACATATGTTTCGAAGATATTTGGCCAATAGGAGTACACGCCTAATGCTCAACTACTAGGAAAACGTTTCCCCTAAATTCTAAATGGGTCACTTTCATTCACATCTGTGTTTTTCTTGTCTTCAATTTTCTCATGTTTCATTTTCAGGCATAGAAAAGAGTTCATGTTACTGTTCTTAAATAAGCTGTTTATATCTGTTTAGGAGAAATTCTGGTAGTATTTCTGGCATTCCACCTATCAAATCATTAGTGCAGACGCAGGAGTATTTTTTAACTCTATTAGATATATTGTAAATCATTTCATCGTCATCCCTCTATTTATAATTATTCCTAATAATTTTGTTTTTGATTGGTCACCTGATATCTAACAAATTTTATAGTGTTCCTAAATATATGGACCCCTAGCATGCTGTGTTCGACTAAATGATGTAAATACATGCCAGGATTTTGGGGAGAAATCTGTAACTAACTAGGTTATCATCACATCATGTAGAAGTGGTCTCTATGCTTAGCGAGAATTTAGTGGTTCCACATAATGCTGTTATAATGTATATGTAATATAGCAGTCGGTTATTAAGTGGCTTGATGTAGCTGTAAATCCCTGAATGTGTGATGGCCTGTATCTTAGTTCAGGCTGCTATAACAAAGTGTGAGATCAGGCTGCCAGCATGATCAAGTTCAGCTGAGGGCCTTCTCCCAACCTGTGGACTGCCAACTTCTCAATGTGTGCTTACATGGTAGGAAGCTGAGAAAGCAAACCCTCTACTGACGCTTATGAGGGCACTAACCCCATTCATAAGGACTCCACCCACATGGCCTCATCTAATTCCAATCACTTCTCGAAGACTCCCCTTCCTACCACCATCACACTGTGGGGTAGGATTTCAACTAATGAATATGGAGGGAACACAAACATTCAGATCATTGCAGCCCATGTAATGACAGATTGTTGCTTAGGTTTTCTCTACGTGATAGATATTCATCTTTAATTTCTTACCCGATAAATTAAACACTGTTCTGTGTGTGTGCTATGCTTAGTCGCTCAGTTGTGTCTGACTCTTTGCAACCCCATGGACTGTAGATCGCCAGGCTCCTGTGTCCATGGGATTCTCCAGGCAAGAATACTGGAGTGGGTTGCTGTGGCCTCCTCCAGGGGATGTTCCCAATCCAGGGATCGAACCCAGGTCTCCCACATCACAGGCAGATTCTTTACCATCTGAGCCACCAGGGAAGAATGTTTTAGAAGTTCAGAAGTTTCTAGAGCCTAGAACTATTATGGGATGCATATTCAAGATATGATATAACACCTGCATAATGTTCTACCACGCACCTGATAATCAAACAGGATGTTCAGGAATATGGCATTTGTAAAGTATAAAATATAATTACTATATGTAACTTCTATCAATTGAGGTAACCCCTTGTTACTGAATTAGTTTGGCTCAGGCTAGGTTTTGACACAAAGCAATTATATGGAAAACAATATCAGTTTTCAGAGATTTTGAATTTGGAGAATGTGGACAATGGATTGTGTACATTTACTAACTTTAATGTACATGAAAGGAAAAAGGGATTACTTACTAAAGACTTGTGACTCAGTAATTGTTTAAGGAAATTTACCTTTATTATGTCATGCAACCCTCAAGTCAATCCTGAGATGCATGAGCCATTACATCTGAATATGTTATTCATCTCAAAAGTGGAGACCCCCTTGAGAACCAAGTTCAAGTCCTAAATTCTTTCCATGTGCCATTTAAAGCTACCCCATGCCATTGAGAATACTTCCACTTGGTATTCCTTTTATACTTGTTAGAGACCCAGAGCAGAATGAAGTGTCCAATAAATGCTCAGTAAATATTAACTGTTCATCAACTAGCTACAGCCATTAGGTAGTTCTGGGCTTATGTAGAGTCATTTATCCCTGTTTAGACCCACAGGGTCAGTAAGCCAGTCTTTTGAACAATAAAGTTCTTGAAAGTATCAGTGTTCACAAACTGTTAATATGACTAAAGCATGCATAAAATGCAGAGGATAGGTCATATAAAAAAGCCTAGTCCAGATATGCTTAAGTAAACTTATACATAAACTTGACAGGACATATACACAAATAACAAATGACTTTTGAGCTCTTCAAAATAAAACAGTTATTAAAGATACTAACAATGAGGAAAACATATTCACTAATAAAGGATTTTTAGAAGTATATGATTTTGAAATTCGTTTGTTGACTTCTGACTTGTGCATTTTTAGTAAATTTTTACCTAGAATCTTGTCTTGACTGCTTTTCGCCTCAACTTTTCTATTCACTAAGCTTTTTTAGAGCTCCCTCTACTGTTCAGATATGAGCATGCTCATTGAAAATTTACTGAAGAAGGTAATCTGATTTAGATACACACAACTTGCTGAAGATATATTTATAATCTGAGTAAGAAAACTATCTTCAGTCAAAAAGATGAATGCTCCTCTGTGTCAGTTTAAAGTCATCGGGTGGAGAGGGAGGTGGGAGGGCAGACTGGGATGGGGAATACATGTAAATCCATGGCTAATTCATTTCAATGTATGACAAAAACCACTGCAATGATGTAATTAGCCTCCAACTAATAAAAATAAATGGAAAAAATAAATAAATAAAGTCACCTGTATTATTTTAAAGCAATTCTCCTCAAATAATAAAAATTGATCTGTAGTAGAATATATAAATACATTTCAAAATTTTTATCTGCCCCCACTTTATCTGTAAATATTATAATTTCTTAATTAATCCATCTATGACAAAAATAGCATAAAGAATATAATAGGAAACATTGTAAAGTTTACATAGTGTAAATTAAAGAAAGCTGAAAATATTATTGCTTCATAACTCTAGAAGGTGAGCAATATATCATGTTTGCATAAATGATGTAAAATTATGTAAGGTCTTTTCATCTTTAAAATGTTTGAAGATTCACAACTTCTGATTAAGGTAAATAAATGTTAAATATTATCTAGGATTAGGAAGAAGAAACCCAGAAATACTAACAGAGTGTTAAATTAACCAAAGAAAATATTCTCAAAGCTCTTGGTCAAGTTAGATGTTATAAGACAGTTTTCCCTATCAGAATTAACATAGTGAGTGAGAAGATTTCTTACTTTGAGGCAATGTGTAAATCTCAGAATATTCCTTACTTAAAATGATATATAAAATTTTGTTGATTGTGATTCAATCACAATCAACAAAATATAAAGTCATAAAATATCTTTTCAATAAAATACTGAGAATATCTATTGTAGCAAGATGTCAGGAAACAAAATGGTAATTCCTTGAGATAAAATTATCTCATGGTGTAAAGCCCCAATTAAGATAATGATAGTTCATCAATTCAATAACTTAAAAGACAAAGTACAATAAGATAAAGCTTCATTGTTAAGAATATACATTAGTTACATATTTCTCTAGTGAACTCATATTTAACATCACATAATTAATTAGTCAGGAAATGCCACAGAACTTAAAGTGAAATTATATTAACCTGTAGAGAGAAAAAGTAATTTATAAATTATATCTCCATTTTTGGGAATAGAAACAAATCTTTTTTTTCATATTACAGAAAGTTAGTGTTTTTTAAATCATCAGTGAGTCTCATTTAAATACACTATAGAGTTTTAAAATCCTAGAGATGGAGTTATATCCTCCAAAAATAGAGTCATAGAAATGTTACAGACCTTAGGAAGTGCTATTGCAGACTCAATATTTGATAATATGTTCTCTATATATTCAATCAAAAGAAAAGAGAAGGATTTCAGATGTGTGCCAACTATTTAACAAATGCTTATATAGTACTTACTAGGTGCCAAATATTTCTTCAAACATTGTATAAATACACATACAAGTTTATTGAAGCCTCATAACAGGTAAGTACTCTTGTTAACCTCAATTCACAGGTAAGGATATTAAAACATGAAGAAGCTAAAAAAAAAAACAAAAACTCACAACTAGAAACTAGGAAAGCTGGTATTTAAACCAGGATATTTAAATCAGAGTATGTGCTCATAACTCCTCTTTCATCCTTACATCTCATTATCCCTTCCTGAGAAAAGGTGAATTTTCAAGAAATCATGAGGTTAGAATTAGATTAGAGTAAATTAGAGAATTTGGTCCTGGTGGTAACTGGAGGAAGGTAAGAATTGAGTTATTTTTCACCCTCCATATTTTGGTCAAAACTCTATTTATTTATACGATGTGCTTAAATAATACCCAGAGCTTAATATGATGTCCTTTAAAAAAAAAAAAACAATTGAAGTATAGTTGTTGTATTGGATGCAATGCAATGTTAGTTTCAGGTGTATAGCAAACTAATTTGTACATATATATATGAATGAATATATATATATTCTTTTTCAGATTATTTTTCCTTATAATTGTTACAAAATATTGAGTGTATTTCCCTGTGCTACATAGTAAACTCTTGTTGGTTACCTATTTTAGGTATAATAGTGTGTACATGTTCATCCCAAACTCCCAATTTATCCCTACCCCCACCCTTTCCCTTTTGGTAACCATGAGTTTGTTTTCTATGACTGTAGATCTATTTCGGTTTTGTATATAAATTCATTGTATCATTTTTTTTTTTTAGATTTCAAATATAAGTAATATCATATGTTTGTCTTTTTCTGTCTGACTTACTTCATTTAGTATGATCATCTCTAGGTCCATTCATGTTGCTGAAGATGTCATTTTAGGATCAACATACAAACAGTATCATCTGATATTTGTTTTAAAAGTCAATAGGAGTCCTCTCTGACTACCTATTGGTAGCCTCATGCAGAAGTAAATGCTTAGCATCTTTGGAGTGCATAAACCTCTAAAGTGGATTGCAAAATTTTGTGCATAAGCACAGATATGCACGTTTTAGGAGAAGAACTACCATAACTTTCTTAGTCATAGATTAATATATGATCCCCAAATGGTTAAGAACCACAGAAAGCAAGTTTCAGCTCCTTCAGGGAAAGTTGCAAGCAGCATCTCCCTCCCTTCTGTAGCTTTTGTCTGTCCTGTCTTCAGGACACTCTGAAATATGTTATTGAACAACACTACCCAGTCTTAAAAGGCTGAATCCTAGCTACTTTCCTGGGTCTTGAAGCACTGACTCCCTTCCCCTCCCTTACTCCTTCCCATCTTGGTCTCTTCATTTGTGGAGTGGGAATCTATCCAACAATCTTACATTTTTGTTTTCTTTTTTTTTTTGGATGGGGGCTGTTTTGTTCAAGTATTGAATTAATTAGTTTAGCACTTAGATATTGCCTGGAACAGGATAAACATAAACTGTTAATCCTTTTTACATAGTTCAAAGCCTATGGTTTTGAAATCAAATAAATCAGGATTTAAGAGTTCGGTTGTTTTTTTCTCCCCCAGTATCAGTCATGTAATTTGAGCTTTGCCAAATATCGCTAAGACTCAGTTTCCTTTACAAACTGGGTATGATAAAGCTATTTAACGGGGTGCGTGCTTGCTAAGTCATTTCAGTCATGTCTAAGTTTTCGCAACCCTGTGGACGGTAGCCTGCCAGGATCCTCAGTCCATGGGATTCTCCAGGCAAGATACTGAAGCGGATCACTGTCTCTTATGTCTCCTGCATTGGCAGGCAGGTTCTTTACCACTAGTGACACCTGGGAAGCCCAAGAGGGTACTGTTGACAAATCAATTTAAAAAGTATCCAGAAGTGCCTTTTTGAAGTTTTATCAGAGTATTGTCAAACTCCATCTGATAGTCAGCTGGAGTCCTAGGGAATTGTGTGTTTGACTCACTATTGATTACAGTTAGACTGTAAAGTTAGATGTTAACTTTTAGAAGATTGATCAGTAACACTTTCTGTCCACTGGAAAAGATAACCCTAAAGATTGCATGTATATTACCTTGTAGGCTGTTAAACAACTTTTATCTAATTTTGCTATATTACTCCTGAGACTATTTTTACCCACTTATTTTATGTTAAGCAGCCTATTTTAACTTTGTATACTTTAATACAAACAGCCAAGTAAGTGCTTTAAAAGTTGCTTGATAACTTAATTCCCAGGCAGTTTTTGTAATAATCCACCACATGGAGATACTCTTGTTCTCTTCACACACAAAATGGTCCTTTTAAGCTTTTCTTCTTGTTATCACAACCATCCTCCTTGGCCTAGTTTTAAATACCTTCTGCTTCAGTTCAGTTCAGTTCAGTTCAGTCGTTCAGTCATGTCTGACACTTTGCAACCCCAAGAATCGCAGCACGCCAGACCTCCTTGTCCATCACCAACTCCTGGAGTTTACTCAAACCCATGTCCATCGAGTTGGTGATGCCACCCGGCCATTTATTCCTCTGTTGTCCCCTTCTCCTCCTGCCCCCAATCCCTCCCAGCATCAGGGACTTTTCCAGCGAGTCAACTCTTCGCATCAGGTGGCCAAAGTATTGGAGTTTCAGCTTCAGCATCAGTCCTTCCAATGAACACCCAGGACTGATCTCCTTTAGGATGGACTGGTTGGATCTCCTTGCAGTCCAAGGGACTCTCAAGAGTCTTCTCCAACACCACAGTTCAAAAGCATCAATTATTCAGTGCTCTTCTTTCTTTATAGTCCAACTCTCGCATCCATACATGACTACCTGAGAAACCATAGCCTTGACTAGATGGATGTTTGTTGGCAAAGTAATGTCTCTGCTTTTTAATATGCTATCTAGGTTGGTCATAACTTTCCTTCCAGGGAGTAAGTGTCTTTTAATTTCACTGCAATCACCATCTGCAGTGATTTTGGAGCCCCAAAAATAAAGTCTGACACTGTTTCCACTGTTTTCCCATCTATTTCCCATGAAGTGATGGGACCAGATGCCAGGATCTTAGTTTTCTGAATGTTGAACTTTAAGCCAATTTTTTCACTCTCCTCTTTCACTTTCATCAAGAGGCTCTTTAGTTCTTCTTCACTCTCTGCCGTAAGGGTGATGTCATCTGCATAACTGAGGTTATTGATATTTCTCCTGGCAATCTTGATTCTAGCTTGTGCTTCTTCCAGCCCAGCGTTTCTCGTGATGTACTCTGCATATAAGTTAAATGAACAGGGTGACAATATACAGCCTTGACGTACTCATTTTCCTATTTGGAACCAGTCTGTTGTTCCATGTCCAGTTCTAACTGTTGCTTCCTGACCTGCATACAGGTTTCTCAAGAGGCAGGTCAGGTGGTCTGGTATTCCCATCTCTTTCAGAATTTTTCACAGTTCATTGTGATCCACACAGTCAAAGGCTTTGGCATAGTCAAGAAAGCAGATATAGATGTTATTCTGGAACTCTCTTGCTTTTCTGATGATCCAGTGGATGCTGGCAATTTGATCTCCACTTCCTCTGCCTTTTCTAAAACCAGCTTGAACATCTGGAAGTTCATGGTTCATGTATTGCTGAAGCCTGTTTTCAAGAAGACTTAACTGACACCACAAATCAGAAGTAACTGTGTTCCCATAGCATTTTCTTTGTCATTAAGATTAATCATGGTTATTGGTTGATGAACCTTGATGAACTGGAGAGTGTTTGAAAGCAGAGATTATATTGTACTCATCATTTCATACTCACCATCCCCCACATTGTGCTTTGCCCTACCAAGTGTAGAAAAATAAATATTTGGTTATTATAATTAGGCATGAAAAGAAATGAAATGAATCAATTAAACATTAAAGTAACAAAATTATTCAGAATGGGGGAATGGGTGCTATAATAAAATCAGGGAGTTAAGCAACAAACCCAGAGAGTAGAAAAAGTACAGAGGTTCTTTTACTATGCAATCACATAGACTTATAAAGCCCCAATTACTGATAGTAAAATGATAAGAAAGAGAACATAGAAAGTAAATTCCTTCTGGAGATTGTTCTCTTTACAGAGCCTACAATTTCTAATTGCATAAAAACTCAAAGTTGTTAGCAAGTCTGCTTTTATTACCTAGAAAGCATTCCCTTTATAGCTTCATGTTATAGAATAATATAAAGAAATCATTTTAATATTGATTGCATTATCTTTATATTTACTGACAGTGTAATATGTGATAAATCACATCCCTGATGCACACTATTTTTTTGTCTATAAAATTAAAACCTACCTCCTTTCTATCACAGAAAAACATTATGAATATGAGCTGTGCTAAATCTCCTTGGGCTTCAAGGAGAAATAAATTATATACATCTGTGTAATAGACTATGTCTTCTGAAACTTTAATATGTATACAGATCTCCAGGGAATCTTGTTACCATGCAGATTCAAATTTAGTACAGAGATTCTGCATTTCTCATGAGCTCCCAGGTGCTGCCAATGCTACTGGTCCAAGGACCATAATTTGAGGAGCAAGGGGTTTAAAAAAAATTTAATAACTGAACTTCTTCTTGGAAGTCAGTTTTCTTCTAACTAATTTTCAAAATTTGGGATTGTAATTCTATAGATGTGTTAGAGGGGTAGAAAAATATCTTTCCATCATTTTTCAGTGAAAATTAAAGAAAAAGAATTCTTATCTTACAGATATTAGCCCTTTTCCTGATATTTCATGAGAACCATTAAAAGTTCATTTTACATTGATTTTATCTTTAGTTATTTTAATTTTTCTCATTTCTTTACATCTTCAATATGCAGTGTCATTTTAAATGGGAGAAAATCATTTTAAAATGGGAAATTCTTAAGGTAAATCCCAATATTTGTTTCTCTCCTAATTCTATAAAATAACTTTTATCTAATTGAAAAATATCTCTAGTCAGTGAACAGTGCTTTATTATTCAGAACTCAAAATGATGTGTGTAAGTTCATAATGATATTAAAACCATTGACCATGTATTTTCAAGCTACCCTGTAATAACCATGGTAACTATACTGTTTTGACACCACCCTTATTGCAGAAAGTGAAGAAGAACTAAAGAGCCTCTTGATGAAAATGAAAGAGGAGAGTGAAAAAGTTGGCTTAAAACTCAACATTCAGAAAACTAAGATCATGGCATCTGGTCCCATTACTTCATGGCAAATAGATGGGGAAACAGTGGAAACAATAGCAGACTTTATTTTTGGGGGTTCCAAAATCACTGCAGATGGTGACTGCAGCCATGAAATTAAAAGACACTTAGTCCTTGGAAGAAAAGTTATGACCAACCTAGATAGCATATTAAAAAGCAGAGACATTACTTTGCCAACAAACGTCCATCTAGTCAAGGCTATGGTTTTTCCAGTAGACATGTATGGATGCGAGAGTTGTACTATAAAAAAAAGAGCACTGAATAATTGATGCTTTTGAACTGTAGTGTTGGAGAAGACCCTTGAGAGTCCCTTGGACTGCACGGAGATCCAACCAGTCCATCCTAAAGGAGATCAGTCCTGGGTGTTCATTGGAAGGACTGATGCTGAAGCTGAAACTCCAATACTTTGGCTACCTGATGCAAAGAACCAATTCATTTGAAAAGACCCTGATGATGGGAAAGATTGAAGGAGGGCGGAGAAGGGCATGACAGAGGATAAGATGGTTGAATGGCATCACCAACTTAATGGACATGAGTTTGAGTAAACTCCAGGAGTTGGTCATGGACAGGGAGGCCTGGTGTGCTGCAGTCTATGGGGCCACAAAGAGTCACACATGACTGAGCAATTGAACTGAACTGAACTGAACTGAACAATATTATTTTTAAATGTTCAGATTGGGCAGCAGAAAATTATAAAATGATATTTTATTTGTGATAGATATCTTTGTTTCTCTGGATATAAAAGTATAATAAACAAGAAGTTTCTGAGGATGAGATGGTTAGATAGCATCACTGACTCAATTGAATCTGAGCAATTGAATCCAGGAGATAGTGGAGGACAGGAAGGCCTGATGTGCTACAGCCCAAGGGGTTAAAAAGAGTCAGACATAATGACTGAAGAACAACAACAAAGAAGAAGTTTAAAAGAAATCGCCCCTCCCCAATCTTGGATGAACAACTGTATGTTGTATTTGATAGAGAAGCAGAAAATTTGCTTTTATCTCTGTTTTTTAAAGTTAAAGAAATATTATCTTATGATCATATCTATAATTCATTTGTTCAAACCAAATGTTAGTATGCTAGAGGCAGTTATTTTAAAATTCATATTTTAACCTAGAAAATGTCAATCATATAACAATCTCTGCAATAAACTCCTCAGTAAAATTTCTTTAGTTGAGTTTTTACTCAACTAAAAAGAGTTGAATTTTGGTTGAGTTTTGGGGTGACTGTGAGTGTGTGTGTTCATGGAAGGATTTTAATAGACACTTCTCATTTTACCTATAATATGCTACCTTTTTTTTATTGAAATGTTTTCAAATCCTTAAGTAAGAAGCAGAAAAATTCATAGTGCATTAAAATAAATGTATAAATGATAAGAATTTCAGGATAAAATAGAGTTTACATAAACACTTAAGGGCATCTAACTAGCAAAGAAGCAAAGAATTCTACCACTTAAGAATATGCCATATGTGTGTTAACCACAGAGTCCTTCTTAATCCATGCGTGGATTATGTTTGAGTGGAAGTATTATTATAGTTGAAAATTACCTGGCATGATAAACATCACAGTCCATGTTAATTCCTTTTTGAGTTACTATGTAAATTCAAATATAGCACACAGTTAATATGCAGTAGCATGTATTAGCATATCATGCACTGATGGGAACTCTTAGAAGATTTGAGCTCAAAAGTATCAGCCTGGCTGACATAATTCATGTACTTCTTTACATGGAGGATTGATTTATGGGTGATATAACACCCACTACTGGCAATTCTCAAATACAAGAATCTTGAGACTGTGACCCCATATAATCTTTAAATTCAATCAGTTTGTTGTGTTTTAATCTCATTTTCTAGCTGTGCAAAGCCTTTTATTTTGTCACTGGACCACATATCATCAATGTACTATTGGTTATAATAAAAAATCAGGAAGGCTATACTTTACTGAGGTCTTAAAAGTTTTCAAAAACCAGTTGAGGTTTATTTAAAAAAAAATCAGTATTAATTTCTAAGTCTTATTTAAAAAAAAAGAAAAGATTTGAAAGCCTTTATCCTAATGTATTGTTTCTTATGTTTACATTTCGCTTAAATTACTTTAAAATGTATTTGTTTATTGGTTTAATATTTAGTGACTGTGTGCTGTGCTGTGTTTGGTTTCTTAGCTGTGTCCAACTCTTTGTGACCCCGTGGACTGCAGCCCACCAGGCTCCTCTGTCCATAGTCTTCTCCAGGAAAGAATACTGGAGTGGGTTGCCCATCCCTCTTCCAGGGAATCTTCCAAACCCAGGTTTTGAATGTGTGCCTCCTCTCTGTTCTGCATTGCAGGAAGATTCTTTACCATGGAGCCAGCTGGGAAGCCCAGTGGACTGTGTTAGATACCAGTTATATGATGAAAATTAAGATAGACACCAGACCTTGTCATCACATGGCTCACAGTCTAGGGGGTCTTATAGAACAGGAAACAAGCAAAATACAGCCGAGTGCCATATAAATCTTGGAGCTGGACAGTGCTACTGGAGCACCAATGGTACTTGAAGGGAAATGGCTGTCAGAGGTCTTCCGGAAAGGGATTTCTAAGCAGTAAACTGAAAAGAGTAATAGGATTAGGGGAAGAAATGGCTAATGGAGGCAACTATTAGTCCAAGCAGAGCAAACAGCAGATGCAGAGACCCAAGAACAAGAGAAATCAAGGTAGAGTTTGAGGAGAGGAAGAGGATACTGGTGAAATGATAGGCAGGAAGTAGATTTATCCTAAGAGCAATTGAGGACCCCTAACCATCTTTAAACAGGGAAGATACATGGTCAGCTTTGAGCTTTAAAGAGTACAACTGGCTTCAGGATAGAGGATGTCTTGTAAGGAGGCCTGTAATGGCCACCAGCAGGATCCAGTGACCAGACCAAATCAATAGTCCATGGGAGCAAAAAGAGACACAACCAACCTTAGAGCAAAGTTAAAATTTCCCAAGCTGTTTGTTTGCAAGATCATTTCCTCTTTTCTCTAGGTACATTTCCCCCCTCAGCAAGACCTTCTCCCTTCATTTCACCTACCCAAGCTTTTCTAGTTTTTTTCCCGTTTTAAGGAACTCCGATATCTCCCTCCCACTGTTCATTCCTTCTCTCCATCTCCCTTGTGTACAACTTGTGTGTGCACAGATGTGCAGAGACACTAATCAGGGTCTCAAAAATCATTTGCATGTACCAACTTTGACTTTTTCATGTTAAACTATCACTTCAATTCTGCCTTCGGGTTTTATTATTCATCTGTCAAATTATGGAATGAAAGCCTTTTCAAATAGTTGTAGCATCAGCAGGATGCTCACCTTGGATCCAGGGATTAGCCTGGAAGCGAGACATACTCTTTTTTTTTCCACTGCTTTTTATCTTGGTCCACAGTGGTATCTAGAATAGTCAATTACATGCCATTAGTTCTATTTGATTTGGTCAGAATTAATAACTGAGATAAAAGATCTCGGTGGGTCTGTGAGTTAAAATATTTAGGAGGAAGTAGAAATCAAAGCCCTAAATTAAATGTTGAAGTAGTTCATATGATCTCACACAAAACACTCTACCTTTTAACTGTAAAAGGTATTACAAAGGAGAGTTGATTTTATAAAGTAAAGGGGGACATACCTAGAGAGTCTCGGATTGTCAAGTGTTCTATTCAGATAGAAAGTCTGGAAGCAGGGACAGAGTTTCTAATGGATCTTCTGGCACAGTTAGCAGTCTAGTTGGTTGCAAAGGGGAGAAGGAAGTGATCTGGGGACATTTCAAAAGAATTATTTAGTGTTCAGTTCCCTGGAACAGGGCTTTCCCCGTGGCCCAGCAGGTAAACAATCTGCCTGCAATATAGGAGACACAGGAGATGCAGGTTGGGTCCCTGGTCAGGAAGGTCCCATGGAGGAGGAAATGAAAACCCACTTCAGTATTCCTATCTGAAAAATCCCATGGACAAAGGAGCCTGGCAGGCTTTAGTCCAAAGGATGGAAAAGAGGTGGACACAACTGAATGACTAAGCATGCGTGGTCCCTAGAACAAGTGGGGATCACTACTCTCTTGTGGTCAAGGGGTCCTTATTGAAGGAAGGGGTTGTCCTCTAAAGAAGATTCAAGAAATGGGATCATCATTCACTCTTAGTTTCTTAAGAAATCTTTTATTCTTTAGGCCCGATGTAATTCTCTAGAAATTCTGGTTTGTAGTTTATCACACTGAAAGTGAAAGTGAAGTTGCTCAGTCCTGTCCGACTCTTTGCGACCCCATGGACTGTAGCCCACCTGGCTCCTGCATCCAGGGGATTTTCCAGGCAAGAATACTGGAGTGGGTTGCCATTTCCTTCTCCAGGAGATCTTCCCGACCCAGGGATCGAACCCGGGTCTCCCGCATTGAGGGCAGACGCTTTACCCTCTGAGCCACCAGGAAAGCCATGAAGCAACCAAATAGTCCTTCTTTCTTTGATTTTATTTCTTATGATTGAATATTACTTCCATTTTTATGAATGAATAGCTTCAAATTTTCCATTAGGGATTGCAAGTTTTTTCTCTTATCTATTTCTGTTCTTTATTCTGATTTAAATAATAACATCAAAATTTAAGGATGGGACAATATAAAATATCAAGAATGCCCATATTCTTTTCCTTGGAATCTGGGGAATAACAACTTATGTTGGTCTTATTCCAATCTATTTTGTGCCCCCCCCCAAAAGTTATGGGAATATACTTTTGAATAAAAATTCCCAGTTTTAATTATTTGGATTATATTATATGGAACACTAGAGTAATCTTTTTTCTCCTCTTTAAAATTCTAGAAAATTCTTTGATAATTATTCTTCAAAAGTAATTCACAGTAAAAAGGGAATTGTTATCTTTTATATTTCTGAGATTATTACAGCATGTAAATCTTCAGTAATCTTGGAAGAAAGGAGGAAGGTTGGAATAGAAGGAACTAAACATAATTACTTTCTACCCATCCCAGGGAGATGGAAAGCAGTGTATTGCTAGCCTTCCTAACAAAATACTGGCATAATTCTCTCCCAAATGGATTATATTTTAAAGACTTCATCTACGACCAGAGTATATAGTTAACAAATATTAGATGTACTTCTTGTACATTGATATATCTTTATATATTACTACATGGTATATTTTTATAACCTAAAAATGATACTTCATTTTAAAGAAATGAGTTAGTGATTTTTAGCAAAGATTGCTAGAAAAATTCTTCATCAGTAAAAAGAAAAGATTTGCTTTTCTTTCTGATTTCTTTCATCTTCCATATCCCTCTTCACCATCTTCTTCTTAGGAGCTTCATTTTTGTAAAACAGATTACATGACTTCACATTGGAAGCCAACATATTCTGCTGATCTGAGGCAAATTCTCAAAATTCAGCTTTTGTGTGTGTGCATTTCAGTGTTTACACTATCCTAGCAGGAACCCTCTCTATCAAAGAGCCAAGCATATCATTGCCTTTAATTAACACTAATGAGTTGTTAGCATATCCAAAAGCACTTTCTACAGGCTTTAACCACACCTGAAATGTAGCCAGCAACACCACATAATCGCTTTTGTGCTTTGTCAAATTAGAAGCAATTTAACACTTACCAGGGGTACTGAGGAAGACATCTGGATTGAGGGTTTCAATTTCTAAAGTATAGTACTTAGATGGGGAAAGTAAAAACCACTAGTACTCATTTAGGAAATCTTAAGCCTTGTCATAATCCACTTTTTTTTTCTCAAAAGAAAGGTTGCTACTATTATTATCTGAAGATTTATTGAGTCACAGTTGATGAGATAATAAAAAATTCTAGTTCATTAAGACAATTCAAAATCCAACAAAGGGCAGGACCTTTGTCTAATAATATCCAATCCCTCCACATTCATTGTAGATCCTCTTTTCTCTTGCTGTCCCATGGACTTCATGAATTGTTTCCTCTCTCTTCCGAACTTTCAACTTTTTCTGTCTACTTGAGAAACAAATGTATTGCAGAACATTAAGAGCCAAAACTAGAGTGAGATTGTTTAAATCCTCACTCTGTCACTTACCAGCTTAAGACCTTGGACTAGTCCAGCTTTCTGTGCTCCAGTTCTATAAATGTAAAATGCGTGTAAGTTCTAAAAATGTAAAATGTATAAATGTAAAATGCAGACACAATTCAGTCGTGTCTGACTCTGTGCAACCCTATGGACTGTAGCTCACCAGGTTCCTCTGTCCATGGGATTCTCCAGGTAAGAATACTGAAGTGGGTCGCCATAACCTCCTCGAGGGGATTTTCTGCACCCAGAGATCAAACCCACACCGCTTGCATTGGCAGGCAGCTTCCTTATCATTAGTGCCACCTGGGAAGCCCCATAAAGGTAAAATAGCAGTAACAGTTTCAGAGGATTGTACTGGGTATGAGATAAATCTGTATGGTCGAACATCTAGAACCTTACTTTAATCCTGCTTCTTCCAGGACCACTGCAATTTCTTCCTTCTCTTCCTAATGCTGCTACTTACTCCCTTGGGACCTTCCTCCACAAAAGCTAATCTTTTAAAAATGGAAATGGAATCATATTACTTTACCTGTGCAAAATCCTTTCACTGGCTTCTTACTATATAGCCATAATAGATAAAAGCGGATATCTTCAACCATGGAATTTTTTTGTTCCTAATATACAAGCACACCCTATCTTTTATATTATATGATGGTTTTAAAGTTGGCAGCTATGTTTCTTTATGCTTTTATTTTTAATTATTTTTTCCTCTTTAACTGTAAAGTACCATGAAGTCACAGAACATTTGTTCATTAAAACCGTAGTGTTTCTAGTTGCATAACTATTTCTTGAAGGGATTAAAAAATATTGAAAAAACTTCCAGAATTATTTCCACAGAAAACTCTCATCAAGTATGTCATACTACAAATATTATGGGAGAAAATACAGAATTTTATATTAATTATTTTGAAATTCTTTAAATTATGGGTTTCTGGTTTGAAGGAGATTTGTGGATGATTTATCTGCCTCTTAAGACCAGATGAAGGTCAGCTGGAGCTATATGTATGAACTGTTCAGTTCAGTTCAGTTCAGTCATTCAGTTTTATTCAACTCTTTGCAACCCCATGAACTGCAGCACGCCAGGCTCCCCTGTCCGTCACCAATTCCCAGAACTTACTAAAACTCCTCTGCATTGAGTCAATGATGCCATCCAACCATCCCATCTTCTGTCATCCCCTTCTCCTCCCACCTTCAATCTTTCCCAGTATCAGGCTCTTTTCCAATGAGTCAGTTTTTTGCATCAGGTGGCCAAAGTATTGTAGTTTCAGCTTCAACATCAGTCCTTTCAGTGAATATTTAGGACTGATCTCCTTTAGGATGGACTGGTTGGATCTCCTTGCAGTCCAAGGGACTCTCAAGACTCTTCTACAACACCACAGTTCAAAAGCATCAATTCTGCGGCACTCAGCTTTCTTTGTAGTCCAACTCTCACATCCATACATGACTACTGGAAAAACCATAGCTTTGACTAGATGGACCTTTGCTGGCAACGTAATGCCTCTGCTTTTTAATAAGTTATCTAGGTTGGTCACAACTTTTCTTCTAAGGAGTAAGTGTCTTTTAATTTCAGGGTTGCAGTCACCATCTCTAGTGATTTTGGAGTCCCAAAAAGTAAAGCCTGTTTCCATCGTTCCTCATCTATTTGCAGTGAAGTAATGGGACCAGATGCCATGATCTTAGTTTTCTGAATTTTGAGCTTTAAGTCAACTTTTTCACTCTCCTCTTTCATTTTCATCAAGAGGCTCTTTAGTTCTTCTTTGCTTTCTGCCATAAGTGTGGTGTCATCTGTTTATCTGAGGTTATTGATATTTTTCCCAGACATCTTGATACCAGCTTGTGCTTCCTCCAGCCCAGCGTTTCTCATGATATACTCTGCATAGAAGTTAAATAAGCAGGTGACAATATACAGCCTTGACAGACCCCTTTTCCTATTTGGAACCAGTCTGTTGTTCCTTGTCCAGTTCTAACTGTTGCTTCTTGACCTGCATGCAGATTTCTCAGGAGGCAAGTCAGGTGGCCTGGTATTCCCGTCTCTTTCAGAATTTTCCACAGTTTGTTGTGATCCACAGAGTCAAAGGCTTTGACATAGTCAATAAAGCAGAAATAGATGTTTTTCTGGAACTCTGTGGAAACTGATAAAATAGAGCATAATAATCTTTAATTGATCCTGCCAAGAAAATGTAAGAATTCAGTTAAATTCCAAAAAAAAACCCTATGTGACTGCTTTCTAAAACAGAAAATCAACAGCATCTACCTTAATCAGCTGGTTTAAAGATGAAACTATATGTGGCATAAATAGTTTATGTATGCATGTTATGCTTAGTTGCTCAGTCATGCCCAAATGTTTGCAACCCCATGGACTGTAGCCCACCAGGCTCCTCTGTCCATGGGGATTCTCCAGGCAAGAATACTGGAGTGGGTCACCATGCCCTCCTCCAGGGGATCTTCCCAACCCAGGGATTGAACCCAGGTCTCCCACATTGCAGGCAGATTCTTTACTGTCTGAACTAGCAGGGAAGCCCAACAGTTGATAGGTCCTGAAAAACAAACCTCATTACCTTTGTCAGTCAGAACCTGCTCATAGCCCTGATCTTGGGATCTCAGGGGTTACCTGTAGAAGCTCCCAACACAGAGAGATGGATGCTTCAAAGCAGGTTGACTCCAGTATCCACCTAGCTCTTCTCTGCTTGTCAGGACATTGATGGAAGACCACTCCCTGCAGGTGGTGGTATGTCATTTTTGTCATTTTTTTTAATCTTATCAAAGTCCTCATTCAGATTATTATAGCTTTCACTTTATAAGTAGTTGTTACTTAAGTCTAGTTATTGTTCCTTTTTTCTTTGGTCTTATTGTAGCTTCATTTCTCTTCTTATTTTTCACTACTCATATTTGTAGCTTACTGTCTGATCATACCATGTGGTTGATCTGCTAAGCTTCATTAGCTCAAGTGCCTGCTGAGTCACTTCAATTGTGTCCTCCTCTTTCCGACCCTATGGGCTGTACCCTGCCCAGGCTTCCCTGTCCACGGGATTCTCTAGGCAAGGGTACTGGAGTGGGTTGCCTTGCCCTCCTCCAGGGGATCTTCCCAACCCAGGGATTGAAATCACACATCTCTTATGCCTCCTGCATTGGCAGGCAGTCTCTTTACACCTAGGACGCCCTCATTAAGTTAAAGTAATTCACCTCAAATATTTTACTCTCTTTTGAAGATAGTCTTTTGTTACAAGGATATGACATGCAGGAAGTCAGTAATAAAGAAGCATTTTGGAGAACAATTAAGTTATTTTTCCCTCCTATTGGCCCAATAACCACCTTTCTGGCCCTCAGAAGTAAATTCATCATTATAAGAAAATAAAAGTCTTTTATTTTACAATAACAAGTGCTTCTAAACATACATTGGGTGTGAAAATGGGAACCCAGACAGTGAGAAGGGAAGGTCCAGGAAATGAAACCAGTAGAGAATTAGCTATAGGAAATAATGTAGAAGACAAATTATTAGTTGGGCAGGATAAAAGCAGCTAAACCATTGTTTTAGATATTACATCAAGGAGTTTTACCTGGTTCATGCACAAAGCAGAGGTATTATATTCTTCCACGATTTAACTGGAAGAAGATGAAGATCAGTAAAAGATCAGTTTTAAAAAAAATACAAAATTTGCAGTTTCATCACATTTGCTCTGACTTAAGATATATAATAAAAGTGAAAGTGAAGTCGCTCATCCTGTCTGACTGTTTGTGGCCCCATGACCTGTAACCCACCAGACTTCTCTGTCTGTGGAATTTTCCAGGCCAGAATACTGGAAAAGAGGGTTGCCACACCCTCCTCCAGGAGATCTTCCCAACCCAGGGATCTAACCCTTGTCTCTTGTATCTGCTGCATTGGAAGGCCAATTCTTTACCACTGGAGCCACTTGGGAAGCCCCTCCTCTAATTTTAATTGATGTTAAAACCTATTATAGTGATTGAAGTATAAGATGACTACGGCCTGGACCAGACTGATTGTACAGAAATGAGTTGTGAAGAAGACATATATTTTGGTGATTAATGGCACATGAGAGGTCAAAGGTGACTCCCAGGTTTCTGGTCAAAGTGACCAGGAAAATGGTTGTGCCATTGACCCTTTCCGAGGACACAATTAGCCTGGCTTTTATCCTTAACCCTTAATTAAATTGGTGGAGGTCTATAAAGAGAGAAATTATTGGTTCCATAAATCCAAAACCATTCCTCTCCTTTAAAAATAATTCTTCTTCAGTTACTCAGTAACACTGAACCTTCAAGTCAGGCATCAGATTTTATGGTTTATTTATAGTAATGATATTTAAATGTCAGCTTTGGGCCAGTTAGTAATATTTATGAAAGGATATATATTCAGGGAGGAAGAACTGTGCCAGTTTTTACAGGCAAATCCAATTTTTAAAAAAACACGCTATGAAACAGAAGATTGTCATGCAATGTATTTTTAATTGAAATATTTGACCATAAATGAGGTCTCATAGAGTCGAACACAATGGAGAGAACTATCCACAGCAACATACACCAGTTTATGATATCACTTGTAAAGTTTTCAAAACCCTCCCTCCTCAAACACAAAAAGAGGAAAGGATAAATATACATAGAAAAGTTTAAAAAAAACCACCTAATATCTGACTAGAACAATTTGCAAGATTCATTTGATCCACTTCGGAATATGTATATATTCAAGTGGATGCTTTCCAATTCATAATGTGAGATATTTGAGTCCTTGTATATATGATTTTATACTTTTGCTAACGTTTCCTAGCTGGCTCAGTTCTAAAGAATCCACCTGCAATGCAAGAGACTCAGGTTCAATCCCTGGGTCAGGAACATTGCCTGGAGAAGGAAATGGCAACCCACTCCAGTATTTCTTCCTAGGAAATCCCATGTGACAGAGGAGCCTGGTGGACTAGTGTCCACGTGGTCGAAAAATAGCAGGCCATGACTTAGTTACTAAACAACAACTTTCTCTAACAAATGGTAGAAGTTATTACAGTTTGAATCACATTTAAGACACAGCATTGATGTAGTGTCGAGATTAGTTGGTAGATAGTATGTTCAAAATCTGAGTAAACCACTCCAGATAACACAAACACTGTCTAGTAACTAACACTTGAATCTATTTTGAGATTTAGTAGCTGTAGATTATTATTTTATGAACATTTCCTCTCTATAGCACCCCTTCAGTAGTGGACTTAGATAGTTCCTAAAATGTCAAGAACAATTACAGCAATCTATTATAAAGTTTTACCTTGGGACCTATTTAAAAAAAAAAAAAAGAAAACCTGATTTGTTTACTAGAACATAGAATTTAGCTACAGGAAAACATTTAAAAAGTAAGTTTTGATCCCTACAGCATCTGGGAGCAGCAAATGAACATCAGTATGCCCACTGTTAACGTGAGGATCACATGGATTTGAGAGCTCCTTGAGGATAGAACCTGTGACATTTTTACCTGTGTATTTCTAGAGTTTGTCTCAGTGTCTGGCCCATGATAGATACTTGGTCAAGCAAATGAATTAGCAAATGAGGTTGCCAGCTCTGAGCATCAGTAGAAGAGGGACTGAAGAATATTGTGTTGAAACTTCCCCAGCGTTTTACATAGCTCTAATATCTGATATAAAGAGCACATTCACACACACACAAACACACTTACATAGACAGCTCCTAAACTATTCTACACAGCTCTTTTTAGAATTCAAATTATCAACTACAGTGACCCCCTTCTCAGGTGTTAAAATACCAGACTTCACAGCATTTCAGTATCTTTATTTTCCTAGACTCTCCCCTTTTGGGGTTTCCACAATTCAAATATCTGGCCAGCTTCCCTCTTTCTCATCAGTTTCTCTTTCTTTCAATCTTCCCAATGGATGTCTGTTTCCCTAGTGTTTCCTACTCAGCCCATTTCCCCTCTTCCGCTAAGTTTATGCTGAGTGCTTATATGCTCGTGTGCACCTCTGGTTCCTATATCTAGTCTATGCTCACTCAACGTTTTCAGCCCCAAACCTCCTCTAACCCATTAGCTTTTTTTTTTTTCCATTTATTTTTATTAGTTGGAGGCTAATTACTTTACATCATTGCAGTAGTTTTTGTCATACATTGAAATGAATTAGCCATGGATTTACATGTATTCCCCATCCCGGTCCCCCCTCCCACCTCCCTCTCCACCTGATCCCT
The DNA here is from genome assembly GCF_023699985.2 of Odocoileus virginianus. Lineage (NCBI taxonomy): Eukaryota > Metazoa > Chordata > Mammalia > Artiodactyla > Cervidae > Odocoileus > Odocoileus virginianus. The sequence continues at coordinate 30,302,650 of NC_069698.1, read as the reverse complement.
CTGGGTCTTCCCAGTGCACCAGGCCCGAGCACTTGTCTCATGCACCCAACCTGGGCTGGTGATCTGTTTCACCCTAGATAATATACATGTTTCAATGCTGTTCTTTTGAAACATCCCACCCTCGCCTTCTCCCAGAGTCCACAAGTCTGTTCTATACATCTGAGTCTCTTTTTCTGTTTTACATATAGGGTTATCGTTACCATCTTTCTAAATTCTGTATATATGTGTTAGTATACGGTAATGGTCTTTATCTTTCTGGCTTACTTCGCTCTGTATAATGGGCTCCAGTTTCATCCATCTCATTAGAACTGATTCAAATGTATTCTTTTTAATGGCTGAGTAATATTCCATGGTGTATATGTACCACAGCTTCCTCATCCATTCGTCTGCTGATGGGCATCTAGGTTGCTTCCATGTCCTGGCTATTATAAACAGTGCTGCGATGAACATTGGGGTGCACGTGTCTCTTTCAGATCTGGTTTCCTTGGTGTGTATGCCCAGAAGTGGGATTGCTGGGTCATATGGTGGTTCTATTTCCAGCTTTTTAAGAAATCTCCACACTGTTTTCCATAGTGGCTGTACTAATTTGCATTCCCACCAACAGTGTAAGAGGGTTCCCTTTTCTCCACACCCTCTCCAGCATTTATTGCTTGTAGACTTTTACAAGCAACTCCTCCAGCTCAACTACAGAAAAATAAATGACCCAATCAAAAAATGGGCCAAAGAACTAAACAGACATTTCTCCGAGGAAGACATACAGATGGCTAACAAACCCATTAGCTTTTATCTCTAACTACACACTGAACCTGTATTCTACTCTATATCTAATTTCATATATACTTTACAGAATCATGATTTTTTTCTCTATTATCATCATCACACAATAATGAGCCCAACTAAAACCCTAGGAATTACTTTAAAATGCTTTCCTGTTCTTTATTCCTTTATTAAAAAAATAAAATACCTGAACACATTTCTTTACTGGAGATTTAGCTCTTGAATTCCTCCTGACTGTTTCCTTTAAAATGTCTTCTTCGCAGGTCTTTAAGCTGACATTTGATGTGATTGTTGACTCAAGCCTTTGCCTATGTTAGTTTCTTCCCATTTTAATCCTTACTGCCTGTGGCTCCCAGAAGCACATCATACTACCCCCCTTCTTAAAATCCTCTAATGATGCATTATCCTAAGCAGGAAGAGGATAAATAATAAATGTGACGTTGTATATGAGATGTGTATGATCTCAATGCAACATAATTATACAAAAAAGTTCATCTATTAGAGGTCAAATTTTACTCCCACTCTCAGAACCCATATCCTGAACTCTTAACTGCCAGGATCTCAGAATGGAGATATTTGGAGATAAAGTCTTTAGAGAAGTTATTAAGTTAAAATAAGGGCATTGGGCTGGACCCTAATCCAACACGACTGGCGCATTTATAAAAGGGAAATTTGGACACAGAGAAAACCTAGGGGAAAATATGATGTAGAACAAGAGGGAGAAGACAGCTATCTACTAGCCAAAGAGAGAGACCCAGAACAGATTGTTCCCTCACAGCCTTTGAAATGAACCAGTTCTACTGAATCTTCATTCAGAATTCTAGCCTCCAGAACTGTGAGACAATAAACATCTGTTGTTTAAGCCACCCAGTCTGTGGCACTTCGTTATGGCAGTCCTAGGAAACCAAGATGATTCCCATTTTTACCATTTTTACCACTGCCACATATACACATGCACATATTGTTAACCACACTGCCTTGCTAATAATATGCTATCTGTACAGAAGCCTCAGGGGAGATTTCCAAACAGTCCTCCTGTAGGATTTTAGTCCTCAGGAGTCTGAGAGACTGATGTTTTAACCATGAGCAAACACATTTCACATCATATCATAGGATGAAAGCTACTTCATCAGAAAACCTTTTTTCTCATTAAACAGCAATGCCAAGTGTAATTTACCACTAGTAATTTGTAATACTAGGAATTACATCTATTAATTCTGCCATCTAGTAAAGAATCTGCCATCTAGTAAAGAAATCAGTAACAACCAAAAAAGCTATGGAAATAGTATTAGGTATTAGTAGCTAGCAATCTCATGCTGCTTCTTACGGGTCAGATGCTCTTCCAAGCACGCATAGAATCACTGACCTTGCTGGCCTCACTGATCTTTCTTTTCATGGACTGAGGTCATGTCTCTTCTGAGTGAGAAAGATGCTTCCAAAGGATGGAAAATCATAAAAGCAGAAATTGAGGAAGATCCAGTTTTTCTGTGATGTGTTTAGTCCCCTGGAGAAAAAATTAACGCAGCTATGTTCTTCAGGCATGTTGTAAATTTTGATTTTGGATTTCAGTGCCGCATTAACCTGATAAATACAGATTTTGTTTTAGCGCACTGCAAATTTTCTTAGACAAATTCACATTGTGAAGTGTTTCTCGAATCCGGTTGTTCTAGAACTTTAGTAAGAAATAGAGTCATACTGGAGAGCTAGTTAAAAGAGACTCTTGGGTACTATTCCCAAAAGTTCTGTTTCACTATGTCTGGGGAAAGGGGAACCTGAATTTGCATATCTAGGAAGTTCACAGATGCTGCTGCTACTGCTGATCCAGGGACCACATTTTGAGAGCCACCGATCGAAGCGATAAGCATTAACTGAAAACTGGAATCCCTGATCGTCAGTTAACAGCTCTCTTATCTGACAAAATTCTCCAGAGGGTTGCCAAATGGAAGAAACAACAGTATGTATGACTGATTATAAATGTTCAATCAGTTGGTATACTTAGAAAAACCACCAGGATCTTTTTTTTTTTTTCGTTGTGCACATGTGTTTACTTATTTTTATTTCAGGACTATTTGGCAGAATTTATCATTAGTTGGGAAAATGCATGTGTGGTCTGTGTATACGTTATTATATGTGAGTATGTGTATGTTGAAAATAATTCTCAACAGCAGTCTAATACATAAATTTGAGGGTCTATTTATGTGGAGCATTAATAGAGCACATGGAGCATTCCTATTTCTAATGGAGCATTCTTATTTCTGAATACATTTTTTGAGTAATTGAGGAAGATAAACAGCCTAATTATGTAAAGTTGTCTTCTTGTTAGCAGACATGGTTTTCTCAAAACTTTGCTACTCTCTTAGTCTCCCCCTAGTGTTCTTAACTGGATATGAAAAGTATCAGATAGCAGTTTGCATTCCCAACAGTATAGGAGACTTCCTTTTTCACCACACCCTCTCCAGCATTTATTGTTTGTGGATTTTTTGGATGATGGTCATTTTGACCTGTGTGAGGCGATAATCTCATTGCAGTTTTCATTTGCATTTCTTTAATGATTAGAGATATTGAACATCTTTTCATGTACCTCTTGACCATCTAAATGCCTTCTTTGGAGAAATATCTATTTAGGTCTTCTGCCCATTTCTTGATTGGGAGGCTTAGAGAATGAGCTTATGGTTATGAGGGGTGAGGGAGAGGGATAGTTAGGGAGTTCATAATTGACATGTACCCACTACTATATTTAAAATGAATAACCAACAAGGACCTACTGTATAGCACAGGGAATTCTCCTCAAAATTATTTAACAACCTAAGTGGGAAAAGTATTTGAAAAAGAATAGCTGCATATCTATCTGATTTACTTTGTTGTACTTCTGAGGCTAACACAATGTTGTTAATCAATTATACTCAAATATAAAATGAAGAAAAAAATAGGAACAGATAACCTTCTTATATTTGATATATTCAACAGTGAATTATAGGTATATCAAAGGGATTCACATGTTCCTTTAAGGTAGTACCAGTATTTTTGTCAGTGCTCAAGATAATTGCAAAATGAGAGTGATGCTTAGAAAAAATGATTATTTTACAAAACATAGAGCCTATGCATCTTAGGGCCTTCCCAGGTGGCACTAGTGCTAAAGAACACACCTGCCAATACAGTAGACATAAGAGACATGGGTTCAATCCCTGGATCAGGAAGATCCCCTGGAGGAGGGCATGGTAACCCACTCCAGTATTCTGACCTGGAGACTCCCATGGGCAGAGGAGCCTGGCGAGCGACAGTCCATGGGGTCGCAAAAGAGTTGGACATGACTTAATGACTAAACAACAAGTGACAGTTAAATTTAAAAGGTAAAAACAGGTGAGTTAAGATTGTTTTTAACCCACTATTTTCAGTCTTAAGATTATAGTGTGTATTTTACACTTGCAGCCTTTCTCAATTTGGACCAGCTACAATTGAAGTGCTCAATAACCACACATGACCAGTGGCTTCTATATTGGACAGCACAGTATTAGATCATATTTTCTCTTATACATTTGCTTTAAAGGAAAAATGTAAGCATTTGTTATGGACTATGGGATATTTTACTTTTAGCTTAAATCGCACTTATTAAGACAGGAGCACCAATCCAAAAAAATGGCTCCAAATTGTCGAGTCTCTAACGTACTGACAGAGAGCAACCTAGAAAATGAACTGGAAGGCTATTTCTCAGGTGGAGGAGGGACATGCATATTGACAAGCCTCACCCTGTGATTTCAGCCATCTTTGCTTGAGTTAGGTTTACGGTTTTGTAGGACTGAATGTCTGATTCCTTTTAAATTTCTGAGTTCAAATATGAAATACAATTGCTCCTTCATCTGCCGTCAAAGAAGAAAGGATGGTGAATAGACTTCCGTAAGCTTTTGCTGTTATTGCACAAGTTGCCGCTATTTAAAATGGCTTCCCTTGAGTTCACACCAATTTCATAACTAGTACCATGTAAAACCATATTCTTTACTTCTTGACTTGTTTTTCTCCACTTATGCAAACCCCCTGAGATTAGAAACTCTTTCACTTTCCAATTTATTTCTCTATCCCTAATACATGTGCTGCCACATGTAGGTTCCCCATTGAATAAACAATAGATTTATTTAAACTGAGCAATTTCTTTCAACATCAGGAAATATCTTTCTCCAAGTATACCTTTTAAACACAATCGTTCTTTTGCAGTCTTTACACATTCTCCTTTTTCATCTTTTCTTCTGACCCTGTGTGGTAGACAGTGTATAGGACACATAGTTGAGACAGTCATTTTTTCCTCTACTCAGATCCCTTGGGAATTTCCATCTAATTCCATGTCTCAGCCAATATGTTGCTAACAGAGATGACCAACTTAATTTACTTCATAGAGTCGTTAGAATGATTATTTCGGTATATTGTAATTTATAAAATTACCAGGTTAGCCAAAAATTTGGGGTTTTTCCATTAAAATATAGAGGTTTGAATACATTAAAAATTGCAAAGACAACAACAGAAAACTTTAATTTGGATAAATATCAACCAAGAAAAGGAAAGGAAAATTAGGATGAGAATAGTAGAAGTGTGTTATGTCCCAGTTTTTCATCTCAAGAAATCAATATATATGCAAACTGATAAATTTAATAAATTGTCCATGGGGTTGCAAAGAGTCAGACATAACTGAGCGGCTTTCACTTTTTTTTTCCCCTTAAATTCTAAAATCATCAGAGTTAAAAAGGGAAAAAAGAGTTAAAAGGCAAAATGACTAGGATGTGTAACTGGGCATAAAGAGTAAATGGGAAAAACTTGCAATTCACCCTTAAATACTGTTATTTTCTTTATTCCCAGTGATTTTTATTACTTTAGTGAGTGTTAGTCGCTTATTCGTGTCTGACTCTGTAACCCCATGGACTGTAGTCAGCCCATCTTTTCTGCCCATGGGGATTTCCCAGGCAAGAATATTGGAGTAGGTTGCCATTTCCTTCTCCAGTGAGTCTTCCTGACCCAGGGATTGAATCCAGATCTCCTGCATTGCAGGCAGATTCTTTACCTTCTGAGCTACCAGCCCTGGTATATTAAATTAAATATACTTTAAGACAAAGAAAGAAATGTAATGGAAAAATCCAAATGAACTTTTTGGCCAACTCAATACAAATGCTTCAAAATACTGCATGCGCGCGCGCATGTGTGTGTGTGTGTAATCATGTATGGGTATTGGACACAAAATACTCTTCTTTCATCCTTTAAAGTATTCCCATCTGCATGGTCCACCTTGTCTCCAGATTATATATGATCTTTCCTGTCTCAAGAGAAAGATATATAACTTTCTATCTGTATCAGACATTTGGAAAATTAACTATATGCAAATTTCCAACAGTCTGTGATTGTGTCATATACAGGTGTAATTACCAATGTGGTGGAAAACCCCTGATGGGCATAATTCAGGGCTATGATGAAAGGAAGGATCTAATAAAATGCCATTTAATATATCTGTTTCTATGTTTCAAATAGTCCTCTAACTTGTTCACTCTGATTCAGAATTTAATATTCTCATCATTTTATTTATTTAAAGTCTTATAGAGGGCATATTAGGAAATAATAATTTTCATAGTTGATTCTACAACTTTATTTTTAAATTATAAATAAATGTAAAACTTCTTTGAAAATCATGGCAGAAAGAATATAAGAATAAAATATTTATCAAGGGAAATATTAATTTTTAATTCTGATTTTTAAAAAGTGTACTTTGGAAATTGTTACAAATTGTATTAAGATCAAACTATCTTGCCCAGAATATTTTTTTTTCCATTTATTTTTATTAGTTGGAGGCTAATTACTTTACATCATTGCAGTGGTTTTTGTCATACATTGAAATGAATTAGCCATGGATTTACATGCATTCCCCATCCCGGTCCCCCCTCCCACCTCCCTCTTCACCCGATCCCTCTGAGTCTTCCCAGTGCACCAGGCCCGAGCACTTGTCTCATGCACCCAACCTGGGCTGGTGATCTGTTTCACCCTAGATAATATACATGTTTCGATGCTGTTCTCTTGAAACATCCCACCCTCGCCTTCTCCCAGAGTCCACAAGTCTGTTCTATACATCTGAGTCTCTTTTTCTGTTTTGCATATAGGGTTATTGTTACCATCTTTCTAAATTCCATATATATGTGTTAGTATACGGTAATGGTCTTTATCTTTCTGGCTTACTTCGCTCTGTATAATGGGCTCCAGTTTCATCCATCTCATTAGAACTGATTCAAATGAATTCTTTTTAATGGCTGAGTAATATTCCATGGTGTATATGTACCACAGCTTCCTCATCCATTTGTCTGCTGATGGGCATCTAGGTTGCTTCCATGTCCTGGCTATTATAAACAGTGCTGCGATGAACATTGGGGTGCACGTGTCTCTTTCAGATCTGGTTTCCTCGGTGTGTATGCCCAGAAGTGGGATTGCTGGGTCATATGGCAGTTCTATTTCCAGCTTTTTAAGAAATCTCCACACTGTTTTCCATAGTGGCTGTACTAATTTGCATTCCCACCAACAGTGTAAGAGGGTTCCCTTTTCTCCACACCCTCTCCAGCATTTATTGCTTGTAGACTTTTGGATAGCAGCCATCCTGACTGGCGTGTAACGGTACCTCATTGTGGTTTTGATTTGCATTTCTCTGATAATGAGTGATGTTGAGCATCTTTTCATGTTTTTTTTGCCATCTGTATGTCTTCCTTGGAGAAATGTCTGTTTAGTTCTTTGGCCCATTTTTTGATTGGGTCATTTATTTTTCTGGAGTTGAGCTGGAGGAGTTGCTTGTATATTTTTGAGATTAATCCTTTGTCTGTTGCTTCGTTTGCTATTATTTTCTCCCAATCTGAGGGCTGTCTTTTCACCTTGCTTATAGTTTCCTTTGTTGTGCAAAAGGTTTTAAGTTTCATTAGGTCCCATTTGTTTACTTTTGCTTTTGTTTCTAAAATTCTAGGATGTGGGTCATAGAGGATCCTGCTGTGATTTATATCGGAGAGTGTTTTGCCTATGTTCTCCTCTAGGAGTTTTATAGGTTCTGGTCTTACATTTAGATCTTTAATCCATTTTGAGTTTATTTTTGTGTATGGTGTTAGAAAGTGTTCTAGTTTCATTCTTTTACAGGTGGTTGACCAGTTTTCCCAGCACCACTTGTTAGAGGTTGTCTTTTTTTCATTGTATATCCTTGCCTCCTTTGTCAAAGATAAGGTGACCATAGGTTTGTGGATTTATCTCTGGGCTTTCTATTCTGTTCCATTGATCTGTATTTCTGTCTTTGTGCCAGTACCATACTGTCTTGATGACTGTGGCTTTGTAGTAGAGTCTGAAGTCAGGCAGGTTGATTCCTCCAGTTCCATTCTTCTTTCTCAAGGTTACTTTGGCTATTCGAGGTTTTTTGTATTTCCATACAAATTGTGAAATTATTTGTTCTAGTTCTGTGAAAAATACCGTTGGTAGTTTGATAGGGATTGCATTGAATCTATAGATTGCTTTGGGTAGTAGTTGCCCAGAATATTTTATGTGACTATATATGCATATAACTTTGAATTAAAAATATACTTGACATTCTGTATCAATTAAATGGATGAAAATTGCTAATAACATATTTTTACTGTCACCTAATTTGAAAGTGAATTTTATTTTATGTAATATCTCTTAGAATATAAAAACCACACATGGTTTTAGTGGTATTTCACCATAAATGCATCAGAAAACATGAATGAAACTAACAGATCTTATAGCTCCAACTCTTCTGAGGTCAGTTTCTAGTATTTATAAATACATATTTTAAAACATTAAAATATTCTCTCATGGTTAAATAGTTTAAGACAAGTCTAAGAATCTTGTCCTAAGTACTTTGGAGCACTGCAGTACATAAGTTGAGACACACTTGGTTTAAGTCTCTTAAACCATGTCCTCCATACACTCATCATTGGGAGAAGAACATAGTATTGCAATGGAAGAATTTATGATTTCCCTAGATATATAGAGCCAAACTACTACATTATCTAAATTTTGAGCCATTTTGCCTCAACTGTTCAGTTATGAAAGTGTTACAAAAATCTTTAAAAACATTCTGTGAATAGGATAACTCTTTAGTGTTAAATCCAAATCAGTATTAAATTCAAAATCAACACAGACTAACCATTTGATAGTAGTCCAAAAGCTGAAACATGACTCATTGCTAATCATATTGATGACCAACATTCAGAAGTTGGTTTAAAAATTTAGTTGCAATGTATTTAAAAAATAAATTAAATCTGGCTAAGAATTCTTTATCCTCCACATTTAGGTAGATGACAGAATCTCTGAAAAACAGCAGTAAAGGATATGTTCTGAATAGTGAAAAAATATATATTTAAATTGATATTATAATATTATACAAACATATACAGTTAAAAAATAAATGAGCTTCCCTTATAGCTAAATAGATAAAGAATCTGGCTGCAATGTGGGAGACCCAGGTTCGATTCCTGTGTCAGGAAGATCCCCTGGAGAAGGAAATGGCAACCCACTCCGGTATTCTTGCCTGGAGAATCCCATGGACAGAGGAGCCTGGCAGCCTACAGTCCACAGGGTCTCAAGAGTCAGACACGACTTAGCAACTAAACCAACCACCACGTACAGTAAAATACCATGAATATTGAGGAGAATTATACGAAAGTATAAGTAGAGGTATCTATGTTTGTATACGGCTGATGTTTAACTCGTATGTGCCATTTAGCTTAGTAGACAGAAACAAAATTGTAAAGAGATTATATTCTTACTTGTACACCAGATAAAAGCCAAAAACAAAAGTTGTCAGACAAATGTATGTTAATATTATTTTAACAAGTAATTGAACTTGAAATCAATCTCCCAACCATACTGATGCAAAATTCTGAATCCTTAACATTCTTTGTTGATATTAAATGCTGACATTTAGTATAGGTGCAGATTTTGACAAGACTAATAATACTATTTTTACATGTAATTATTTAAATTACCCATAATGCCTCAGTTTAATTGTGTTCACTAAATTTACATGCATAATTTATGACATCGATGCTGTCAACCATCAATCTACATTTCAGACAGCAACTCATCAACTAAATGACAGGGTAAAATGTTTCAACAGATTCCCAAAAGATCTTCAACTTTTGAGGACAGAAGTTTGTATCATATTTATGTGTTTAAGGAGAATATATATTTGGTGAAATTTCCTCAAGACTCCTTCAGAAAGACCACAGTTATGCTAATTCAAAGGGAAAAAAGCCCATAGAATAAAGACTGTTAATTTATTTTCTTTGTTCTAACTTTTTATTGATATATAATTGACATAATATTCTATTGGTTTCAAATGTAGAACATAATTATCTGATATATATATATATATATTATATACATATATATAATATCCTCTGAAGAAGGAAATGGCTACCAGTCCAGTAGTCTTGCCTGGAGAGTTCCATGGACAGAGGAGCTTGGCCGGCTTTAGTCCACAGGGTTACAAAGCGTCAGACACACGGAGTGACTAACACTTTCACTTTCATATATGTTGAAATGATCAATGCAATAAAATCTAATTAACATCTATCACTGTTCAGTTATCCTTTCTGTTTCTATGATGAGAAAGAACCCTTACGATCCACTCTCCTAACAACTTCCAAATATACAATACAGTGTTATTAGCTATAGTACGTTGCATTATATTCCCAGGTCTTACTTATTTTACGACTGGAAATTTATACCTTTACCCATTTGCCTACCCACATCCCTTGTCTCTAACAACCACTAATTTCTTCTCTGTGTCTATGAGTTCCTGATTTTATTTTGGTTTGATTTTTGCTTTAGATGTTATGCGTAATGGAGATCATATGGTCTTCGTCTTTCTTTTTCTGACTTATTTACTTAACATAATGTGCTCAAGGTCCATCTTTGCTGTCACAAATGATAAGATCCCCTTCTTTTTTATGACTGAATAATATTCCAGTTTGTGTATGTATCTGTGTGTGTCTGTGTGTGTGTGTGTGTGTGTGTGTATGCCTCAGTTATTCTTTATCTGTTCAGTGGACACTTTGGTTGTGCCATGGTCTTGGCTTATTATAAATAATGCTGCAGTGAACTTGGGGATGCAGATATTCTTTTCCAGTTGGTGTTATTGTTGTTTTCTAATAAATACTCACAGAATATTCACCTTTGTTTGTGTGGGCCAGCAACCACCCTAAAAGTCCTGAATAGCTTATAGACAGCTTCTCAAAATAATGTTTTAAAATACATATAATAAAATACCTTTAGGGAAAAAGTATGTTGAAATTATCAAATTTTTTATGACATTAGCTATGTGGTATCAAGTACATGGAATTTACTATTAACATATTAAATGCCAAGACATAGTAGCAGATCTTGTAACATAAAATATTAAAATAATGGTGATCATAAGGAATATGTTGAGATAATTGCAACAATTGTAATATAATAGGAAAATATGAGAAAAGAAGCCATAGATACTCCTAATAGTTCTTCAGCTTATTGTCCACTTTTTTAGCAGTTACTGAAAGTAAAAATGATTTTTTTCCCCTATCCAATATCACAGACCTTCTGAATTCTATCTGCAAGCTCTTCAGGTATTTGTAGACCTGAGGTTAACAATTCCTACCATAGATTAAGCCTTGTATTTCCATCAGTCTATTTTGTCTTTCTTTAAGAATCAAGTTATTGATCTATTTATGTCAGAAATAAAATAAGCTATTGTGCATTTTTCAGTTTATACCAGGCAAAAGAGTTGGGAATATTTTCTCTAGCCAAATAATGTAGAAAGTATTTATATTTTAATGTAACTTTCCTTTAATTTTATTTTTACCATTTTAGCAAAGTATATGGGGATGCTACATGAACATGCTTTGGAAACTGAAGTTTTTCTTGAATTCATAGAATTAATCAAAATGCCAGGCCATACAGTCTAAGGATTTAGGAATCTGAACAGTTACTCAGAGCTTTGTACTCTATTGTATCCATGCTATGCTGGCACCAGGGAAGCCCTTTCATACATGGAGAATGTAGTAAACAATTAATAGCTTAGAACATACTATTAAAACTAAGAAAATATCACATTTTTAAGGAAGAGATTAAAACACAATGAAAATGAAACTGAGGAAAATGTGAAAGTACCATATGTTTTATTTCCCTTCCCCTACTTCTCCTACATTAAATTAAAATATGTTTTGCAAATGGAATAGAAAGTATTCCTTCAAGTGTTGAATAAACTGTCAGGACACACCAATATAGGATAGTCTTTCCAGTACAGCTAATTTGCACTAATTTTCACCAGTTCCCCATGAGGCTCAGGAGAGCACATTTCCAGAAAGAGTAACAGAAAGATTGCCCTCATACATATTAGCTATTCTGTTTATAACAAAGATTTGTTAAAGACTATCTCAACATGACTTTAGAGATCAAATGTAACTCTCAGATAATAACTTTAAGATATGAATATGATTAGCATTACATCAAAACTTTTATCAAAATATCAGAAATATTCCTCCAGTTCTTTAAACCTGTATTAATTTCCTGTCACCATGTAGCAAATTGCCACAAAATCAAGGGCTTCAAACAGCACCCATGTAATACCTCACAGTCCAGTAGCTCAGATCAAGTGCAGACTCACAGAGTTCTCTACTCAAGCTGCCACACTCAAAATTTTCATCAGACAGACTTGTTTTGAAAACCTTGGGAAAACTCCATTTCCAAAATCATCCAGGTAGTTGTCAGAATCCAGTTCCTTGTGGTTATTGGGTGAGATCTATATTTTCTTCATGACTCTCAGCTAAGTAAGGAAAAAAGATGTTGAAACCATTTTATATACTCACTAATTCCATCAATTAAATATGTATTAAATAATGCCTTATACCAGTTATCATTCCAAACATTATAAGTGTACTAGCAAACCACATTCACTGCTCTGAAAAGCAGGTTATTTTACAAATATATCACAATCATTAATAATAATATGCAATAAACTCAATGCAGTCCATGGGGTCACAAAGAGTCGGACACAACTGAACAACTAAACAGAACTGAGTGAAACAGATGACTATATCTCAACACACATTCATCGTTAAACCACCGTGGGTCATTCACTGTGTTACATGCTGAAAACACACCTGAAGGATTCCATTCCCAACTTTTTATAAAACAAAGCCATGGCTATTTTACAGCAGATCATTATCAGACTAAACGATGTATTTTATTTTTTATATGTGACATTAAGGATGTATTTAATCCTAGCTTTCTTTCTAAATCTGGTGTTTTTAATCGTTGATAGATGGAGCGTAGCTAATGACCTGGAGAATATGAAAATATTCCAAGCATGCCTAAAAAATGAGACCATCAATTCAGATCCAAGGGCACTTCTCAAATAGCTGCATTTAAGGTGCCAGGATCTTGATGGTGTCTCCAGGAAATTGGAAGAAGATGATGTTTCCATCCTAAATAATCTGATAAGATAATTGAATGTTCTGTTAATCACCTTGAAATGGATGAGCCTAATATGCAAATTATATATGGCAAGAGCTAATGATCAACGAGATAATTTACTAATGATTTTCAGAAATTAAATGGTTTCAAGACTTTTCAGAATTGAAACAATTACTTAGATGTTATGATGAATTAATGTACTTTATTGTCTGGTATTCTTGCAGAAACAATATTAAAGACTGTTTAAAGATATAAATGTGAATTGGAGAATTTAAGAGTAGAGCTTCTCTCTTTTAACTATTCTTGTATTTATGGCAGTCTAATGTTTGGTTTTGTTTTTTTCCTGAAGATGCTGTACCAAACATTTCAAATTATTTTTAAATGCATATATATAGTGGCAACTACTGTAATTTTAACACACAAAAATAATAAGGGTAGAGCTCAAAGATTAAACTGCCTCATTTTTCATTTAAAAATGAACAAATTTTTACAAAGAAAAGGATAAGAAGTAAAGGAGTAAAATAAATATTGTTAAGTGCATAGCCTATTACCATATTAGAAAGTGTTGTAAACATTTGATCAGAAATCTAACAGGGATAGTTTCATCCTATTAAATCATTTCATCCTATTTCATTTCTCTGGAGAAGGAAATGACAACCCACTCTAGTATCCTTGCCTGGGCTGTCTCATGGAGAGATGACCCTGGCAGGCTACAATCCCTGGGGTTGTAAAAAAGTCAGACGTGATTCAGCAACAACAAATGGACTGAACTGAATCATCTAAAGTAAGGATACTTAGGGCTTCCCTCTTAGCTCAGTTGGTAAAGAATTTGCTTGCAGTGTAGGAGACAGGGGTTCAATTCCTGGGTCAGGAAGATCCCCTGGAGAAGGAAATGGCAACCCATTCCAATATTTTTGCTGGAGAACCCCACAGACAGAGAAGCCTGGCAGGCTACAGTCCATGGGGTAGCAAGGGTCGGATACAACTTAGAAACTAAACCACCACCACCAGGTGGCAAGTAACTACTCCAGGAATTAAGAACATCCAGTGCAAGAATACTTGAGAATTTCCTGGTTTTCTTTCTCAGGAGAATAAGCCAAGATATTAAGAGACCCTTTTTCTAGGGTCACAGAGCTAGTTGAGAGAAGAATCAGATCAAAACCTGGCTTCTTTATATACAATGCCTTGCTTTCACTCTCTAAAAGTAAGCATTTGAACTAAATACAGGAAACAACTTAGGACTGATGTTGAAATTATAAGCCATACTTTGGATCCAAGCTCTCATATACTTTCCATGTTTTCAGGAAGGAAGAAGAAAGAGCAGTGATGATAGAAATAAACTAATGCTAATAAGGTGACAAATACATACTTGATCCTGTTTCTCAATCAGCTGTTACATGTCTAATTCTAACTGTTGCTTCACCACACATTTCTCTCAGCAGACAGGTAATGTGGTCTGATAGTCCCATCTCATTAAGAATTTTCCACATTTGTTGTTATCCACAGAATCGAAGAGCCACATAGTCAAATTATTCATTCATATAATCAACCAAACAGAACTAGATGTTTTTCTGGAATTCCCTTGCTTTTTCCATGATCCTACAAATGTTGCCAATTTGATCTCTGGTTCCTCTGCCTCTTTGAAACCCAGCTTAAACATCTGGAAGTTCTCAGTTCATGTTCTGCAGAAGCCTAGTTAATGATTTTGAGCAAAACCATGTTAGAATGCAAAATGAGTGCAATTGTGTAGTAGTTTGAACATTCTTTGGCATTACCTTTCTTTGCGATTGGAGTGAAAACTGACATTTTTCAGTCCTGTGGCCACTGCTGCATTTTCCACATTTGCTGGCATATTGAGTGCAACACCTTCACAGCAGCATCTTTTAGGATTTGAAATAGCTCAGATGGAATTCCATCACCTCCACTAGCTTTGTTTATAGCAATTCTTAAGGCCCACTTGACTTCACACTCCAGGATGTCCATTTCTGGGTAAGCGGTCACACCATCATGGTTATCTGGGGTCATTGAGACCTTTCTTGTATAGGTCTATGTATTCTTGCCATCTCTTCTTTATCTCTTCTGCTTCTGTTAGGTCCTTACCATTTCTGTCTGATATCATGCTCACCTTTGCATGAAAATTTCCCTTGATATCTCCAGTTTTCTTGAAGAAATCTCTAGTTTTTCCCATTCGATTGTTTTCCTCTAATTTTTTTTTTTTTTGCATTATTCATTCAGAAGACCTTCTTATCTCTCCTTGCTATTCTCTGAAACTCTGCATTTAGTTGGTTATATCTTTCTCTTGCCTTTCTCTTCTTTCCTCAGTTATTTGTAAAGCCTCCTCAGACAACCACTTTGCATTCTTGCATTTCTTTTTCTTTGGAGTAGTTTTGGCCACTGCATCATGTACAATGTTACAAACTTCTGTCCACAGTTCTTCAGGCACTCTGTCTCCCAGATCGAATCCCTCGAATCTACTCATCACCTGCACTGCATAATCCCAAGGGATTTGATTTAGGTCATACCTGAATGGTCTAGTGGCTTTCCCTACTTTCTTCAATTTAAGTCTGAATTTGGCAATAAGGAGTTTATGATCTGAGCCACAGTCAGCTCCCAGTCTTGTTTTTGCTGACTGTGTAGAGCTTCTTCATCTTTGGCTGCAAAGAGCATAATCAATCTGATTTTGGAATTGACCATCTGGTGATGTCCATGTGTAGAGTGGTCCCTTGGGTTGTTGGAAAAGGGTGTTTGCTATGACCAGCATGTTCTTCTTGACAAAATTCTGTTAACCTTTGTCCTGCCTCATTTTCTACTTCAAGGCCAAGCTCATCTGTTATTCTAGGTATCTCTTTACTTCCTACCTTTGCATTTCAATCCCCTATAATGAAAAGGATATCTTTTTTTGCTATTAGTTCTGTGAGTTATTGTGGGTCTTCATAGAACTGGTCAACTTTAGTTTCTTTGGCCTGTTTTGGGGGCATAGACTTGGATTATTGTGATACTGAGTGGTTTGCCTTGGAAATGAACTGTGAATATGTGTATGGTGGTTTAGTCAGTAAGTTGTGTGCCTGCCAGACTCCTCTGTCCATGGGATTTCCCAGGCAAGAATACTAGAGCGTGTAGCCATTTCCTTCTCCAGGGGATCTTCCTGACTCGGGGAATATAACCACGTCTCCTGCATTGCAGGCAGATTCTTTATTTTCTGAGCCACCAGGGAAGCCCAGTGTGTTTCTATAAAGTAGCAATTATATGTTATGTATATTATTGACCTTTCTTTTGTACAAGTATTAAGTTTTCACAAAAAGTGTTTTTGAGTCATAACATAAAATAACAATATCCATTTTAAGATTTACATTCATACCTATATGAGGGCAACCTCTGTATGCTTTCTGGTAGTAAGGGAGCTAAGAATGATAAAGAACAGATGATTTGATGACAGCATTTAATGAAAAGTATAAGATTATATATTTCCACTGTTAATAAAATTTCCACAAAAATGTATGATTGTTTATAGATTATATATGGAATAACAAGTATTTTTAGTTAGGTAAAATTCATGTGTCATACATATGGCCAAAACCACTGATACAATTACTTTTCACACTATTTGTGCCATCTTGTGGGTGCAAGCATATTAAATCAAGTCAACATAGAATGTTGTTGCAGGTATGGGGCATTATTGGCCTGAAGGTATCCGAAGAAACACATTATACTGACATCTTTGCAAAGTACATCCTTGAAGTTTGGACAATCCATTTAAAATTCAGTAATTCAATACCAACTCTTCCTCAACATGCATTTAAGCCATGTATTCCATTCATCTCTGAATGTTTAATACATAAAACCACAAAGGCACTGTGTTCTATAATTATGAGAATGCAGCTCAGGTTGGTAATCAGCATTAACATTCTGGCTTCTGTAATATACACAAAGCTTACCTTCAGAGCCAAATCATAGGCTCTGGCTGAGAGTATAAATTTCTTGAAAGTGTTTAAGGACAAAAGATGCAACATTTCAAGATTAAAAGGAGAGGACAGTAAGGCCCTGATGCAATGAGTATGTACATAGAGAAGGCAACTATAAACATAAGAATAAATACAAAATCTTGCATTTGTTTTTAATTGACCTCTTTTTTTTTCATTTATTTTTATTAGTTGGAGGCTAATTACTTTACATCATTGCAGTGGTTTTTGTCATACATTGAAATGAATTAGCCATGGATTTACATGTATTCCCCATCCCGGTCCCCCCTCCCACCTCCCTCTCCACCCAATCCCTCTGGGTCTTCCCAGTGCACCAGGCCCGAGCACCTGTCTCATGCATCCAACCTGGGCTGGTGATCTGTTTCACCCTAGATAACATACATGTTTCAATGCTGTTCTCTCGAAACATCCCACCCTCGCCTTCTCCCACAGAGTCCACAAGTCTGTTCTATACATCTGTGTCTCTTTTTCTGTTTTGCATATAGGGTTATCGTTACCATCTTTCTAAATTCCATATATATGTGTTAGTATACTGTAATGGTCTTTATCTTTCTGGCTTACTTTGCTCTGTATAATGGGCTCCAGTTTCATCCATCTCATTAGAACTGATTCAAATGAATTCTTTTTAATGGCTGAGTAATATTCCATGGTGTATATGTACCACAGCTTCCTTATCCATTCGTCTGCTGATGGGCATCTAGGTTGCTTCCATGTCCTGGCTATTATAAACAGTGCTGCGATGAACATTGGGGTGCACGTGTCCCTTTCAGATCTGGTTTCCTCTGTGTGTATGCCCAGAAGTGGGATTGCTGGGTCATATGGCAGTTCTATTTCCAGCTTTTTAAGAAATCTCCACACTGTTTTCCATAGTGGCTGTACTAGTTTGCATTCCCACCAACAGTGTAACAGGGATCCCTTTTCTCCACACCCTCTCCAGCATTTATTGCTTGTAGGCTTTTGGATAGCAGTCATCCTGACTGACGTATAATGGTACCTCATTGTGGTTTTGATTCGCATTTCTCTGATAATGAGTGATGTTGAGCATCTTTTCATGTGTTTTTTTGCCATCTGTATGTCTTCCTTGGAGAAATGTCTGTTTAGTTCTTGGGCCCATTTTTTGATTGGGTCATTTATTTTTCTGGAGTTGAGCTGGAGGAGTTGCTTGTATATTTTTGAGATTAATCCTTTGTCTGTTGCTTCGTTTGCTATGATTTTCTCCCAATCTGAGGGCTGTCTTTTCACCTTGCTTATAGTTTCCTTTGTTGTGCAAAAGCTTTTAAGTTTCATTAGGTCCCATTTGTTTATTTTTGCTTTTGTTTCTAAGATTCTGGGATGTGGGTCATAGAGGATCCTGCTGTAATTTATGTCGGAGAGTGTTTTGCCTATGTTCTCCTCTAGGAGTTTTATAGGTTCTGGTCTTACATTTAGATCTTTAATCCATTTTGAGTTTATTTTTGTGTATGGTGTTAGAAAGTGTTCTAGTTTCATTCTTTTACAAGTGGTTGACCAGTTTTCCCAGCACCACTTGTTAAAAAGGTTGTCTTTTTTCCATTGTATATCCTTGCTTCCTTTGTCAAAGATAAGGTGACCATAGGTTCGTGGATTTATCTCTGGGCTTTCTATTCTGTTCCATTGATCTATATTTCTGTCTTTGTGCCAGTACCATACTGTCTTGATGACTGTGGCTTTGTAGTAGAGTCTGAAGTCAGGCAGGTTGATTCCTCCAGTTCTATTCTTCTTTCTCAAGATTACTTTGGCTATTTGAGGTTTTTTGTATTTCCATACAAATTGTGAAATTATTTGTTCTAGTTCTGTGAAAAATACCATTGGTAGCTTGATAGGGATTGCATTGAATCTATAGATTGCTTTGGGTAGTATAGCCATTTTGACAATATTGATTCTTCCAATCCATGAACACGGTATTGTGTCCTCTTTGATTTCTTTCATCAGTGTTTTATAGTTTTCTATGTATAGGTCTTTTGTTTCTTTAGGTAGAAATACTCCTAAGTATTTTATTCTTTTTGTTGCAATGGTGAATGGTATTGTTTCCTTAATTTCTCTTTCTGTTTTCTCATTGTTAGTTTATAGGAATACAAGAGATTTCTGTGTGTTAATTTTATATTCTGCAACTTTACTGTATTCGTTGATTAGCTCTAGTAATTTTCTGGTAGAGTCTTTAGGGTTTTCTATGTAGAGGATCATGTCATCTGCAAACAGAGAGAGTTTCACTTCTTCTTTTCCTATCTGGATTCCTTTTACTTCTTTTTCTGCCCTGATTGCTGTGGCCAACACTTCCAAAACTATGTTGAATAGTAGTGGTGAGAGTGGGCACCCTTGTCTTGTTCCTGATTTCAGGGGAAATGCTTTCAATTTTTCACCATTGAGGGTGATGCTTGCCGTGGGTTTGTCATATATAGCTTTTATTATGTTGAGGTATGTTCCTTCTATTCCTGCTTTCTGGAGAGTTTTAATCATAAATGGATGTTGAATTTTGTCAAAGGCTTTTTCTGCATCTATTGAGATAATCATATGGTTTTTATCTTTCAATTTGTTAATGTGGTGTATTACATTGATTGATTTGTGGATATTAAAGAATCCTTGCATTCCTGGGATAAAGCCCACTTGGTCATGGTGTATGATTTTTTTAATATATTGTTGGATTCTGTTTGCTAGAATTTTGTTAAGGATTTTTGCATCTATGTTCATCAGTGATATTGGCCTGTAGTTTTCTTTTTTTGTGGCATCTTTGTCTGGTTTTGGAATTAGGGTGATGGTGGCCTCATAGAATGAGTTTGGAAGTTTACCTTCTTCTGCAATTTTCTGGAAGAGTTTGAGTAAGATAGGTGTTAGCTCTTCTCTAAATTTTTGGTAGAATTAAGCTGTGAAGCCATCTGGTCCTGGGCTTTTGTTTGCTGGAAGATTTCTGATTACAGTTTCGATTTCCTTGCTTGTGATGGGTTTGTTAAGATCTTCTATTTCTTCCTGGTTCAGTTTTGGAAAGTTATACTTCTCTGAGAACTTGTCCATTTCTTCCAAGTTGTCCATTTTATTGGCATAGAGCTGCTGGTAGTAGTCTCTTATGATCCTTTGTATTTCAGTGTTGTCTGTTGTGATCTCTCTATTTTCGTTTCTAATATTGTTAATTTGGTTCTTCTCCCTTTGTTTCTTAATGAGTCTTGCTAATGGTTTGTCAATTTTGTTTATTTTTTCAAAAAACCAGCTTTTAGCTTTGTTGATTTTTACTATGGTCTCTTTAGTTTCTTTTGCATTTATTTCTGCCCTAATTTTTAAGATTTCTTTTCTTCTACTAACCCTGGGGTTCTTCATTTCTTCCTTCTCTAGTTGCTTTAGGTATAGAGTTAGGTTATTTATTTGACTTTTTTCTTGTTTCTTGAGGTAGGCCTGTAATGCTGTGAATCTTCCCCTTAGCACTGCTTTTACAGTGTCCCATAGGTTTTGGGTTGTTGTGTTTTCATTTTCATTCATTTCTATGCATATTTTGATGTCTTTTTTGATTTCTTCTATGATTTGTTGGTTATTCAGAAGCGTGTTGTTTAGCCTCCATATGTTTGAATTTTTAATAATTTTTTTCCTGTAATTGAGATCTAATCTTACTGCACTGTGGTCAGAAAAGATGACTGGAATGATTTCAATTTTTTTGAATTTACCAAGACTAGATTTATGGCCCAGGACGTGATCTATTCTGGAGAAGGTTCCGTGTGCACTTGAGAAAAAGGTGAAGTTGATTGTTTTGGGGTGAAACGTCCTGTAGATGTCAATTAGGTCTAGCTGGTCCATTGTGTCCTTTAAAGTTTGTGTTTCCTTGTTCATTTTCTGTTTAGTTGATCTATCCATAGTTGTGAGTGGGGTATTAAAGTCTCCTACTATTATTGTGTTACTATTAATTTCCTCTTTCATACTTGTTAGCATTTGCCTTACATATTGCGGTGCTCCTATGTTGGGTGCATATATAATTGTTATATCTTCTTCTTGGATTGATCCTTTGATCATTATGTAGTGTCCATCTTTGTCTCTTTTCACAGCCTTTATTTGAAAGTCTATTTTATCTGATATGAGTATTGCGACTCCTGCTTTCTTCAGGTCTCCGTTTGAGTGAAATATTTTTTTTCAGCCCTTCACTTTTAGTCTGTATGTGTCCCTTGTTTTGAGGTGGGTCTCTTGTAGACAGCATATATAGGGGTCTTGCTTTTGTATCCATTCAGCCAGCCTTTGTCTTTTGGTTGGGGCATTCAACCCATTTAGATTTAAGGTAATTATTGATAGGTATGGTCCCGTTGCCATTTACTTTGTTGTTTGGGGTTCACGTTTATACCACCTTTCCGTGTTTCCTGTCTAGAGAAGATCCTTTAGTATTTGTTGAAGAGCTGGTTTGGTGGTGCTGAATTCTCTCAGTTTTTGCTTGTCTGTAAAGCTTTTGAGTTCTCCTTCATATCTGAATGAGATCCTTGCTCGGTAGAGTAATCTAGGTTGTAGGTTATTCTCTTTCATAAATTTAAGTATGTCCTGCCATTCCCTTCTGGCCTGAAGGGTTTCTATTGATAGATCAGCTGTTATCCTTATGGGAATCCCTTTGTGTGTTATTTGTTGTTTCTCCCTTGGTGCTTTTAATATTTGTTCTTTGTGTTTGATCTTTGTTAATTTGATTAATATGTGTCTTGGGGTGTTTTGCCTTGGGTTTATCCTGTTTGGAACTCTCTGGGTTTCTTGGACTTGGGTGGCTATTTCCTTCCCCATTTTAGGGAAGTTTTCAGCTATTATCTCCTCGAGTAACTTCTCATAGCCTTTCTTTTTGTCTTCTTCTTCTGGGACTCCTATGATTCGAATGTTGGTGTGTTTCACATTGTCCCAGAGGTCCCTGAGGTTGTCCTCATTTCTTTTGATTCTTTTTTCTTTTTTCCTCTCTGCTTCATTTATTTCCACCATTTTATCTTCTACCTCACTTATCCTATCTTCTGTCTCCGTTATTCTACTCATGGTTCCCTCCAGAGTGTTTTTAATCTCGTTTATTGCATTATTAATTTTTAATTGCTCTTTTATTTCTTCTAGGTCCTTGTTAAACATTTCTTGCATCTTCTCAATCTTTGTCTCCAGGCTATTTATTTGTAACTCCATTTTGTTTTCAAGATTTTGGATCATTTTTATTATCATTATTCTAAATTCTTTTTCAGGTAGATTCCCTATCTCCTCCTCTTTTGTTTGACTTGGTGGGCATTTTTCATGTTCCTTTACCTGTTGGGTATTTCTCTGCCTTTTCATCTTGTTTAGATTGCTGTGTCTGGAGTGGGCTTTCTGTATTCTGTTGGTCTGTGGTTCCTTTTTATTGTGGAGGTTTCACCCAGTGGGTGGGGTTGGACGATTGGTTTGTCAAGGTTTCCTGGTTAGGGAAGCTTGTGTCAGCGTTCTGGTGCATGGAATTGGATTTCTTCTCTCTGGAGTGCAATGGAGTGTCCAGTAGTGAGTTTTGCGATGGGTCTCTGTGTTAGGTGTGACTTTGGACAGCCTGTATGTTGACACTCAGGTCTATGTTCCTGCGTTGCTGAAGAATTTGCATGGTATGTCTTGTTCTGGAGCTTATTGGCTCTTGGGTGGTGGTTGGTTTTGGTGTAGATATGGAGGCTTTTGGATGGTCTCTTATTCCTTAATGTTCCATGTAGTCAGGAGTTTTCTGGTTTTCTCAGGTTTTGGGCTTAAGTCTGCTGCCTCTGGATTTCAGTTTTATTCTTCCAATAGTCTCAAGACTTCTCCAACTATACAGCACTGATAATAAAACTTCTAGGTTAATGGTGAAAAGATTCTCCACAGTGAGAGACAACCAGAGAGGTTCACAGAGTTACATGAAGAATAGGAGAGGGAGGAAGGAGATAGAGGTGAGCAGGAGTAAAAGGGGGACTCAAGAGGAGAGAGACAGATCCACGCAGTTATCTGTTCCCAAAGTGTTCTCCATAGCCCAGACACCCACAAAGATTCACAGAATTGGATTGGGAAGAGAAGGGGAAAGGAGGAAATAGAGGTGTTCTGAGGTAGAAAACAGAGAGTCAAAAGTGGGAGAGAGTAATCACCACACTCTTGAATAGAAATGGGAACTGAATATTGGATTCTTAAATGTCCAAAATTTATATCACATACTGAAAAACAAAGATTAAAAATCTAGCACAGAGGTTAGACTCTTTGAAATACAATATTTAAAAACAAAAACAAAAACACACAAAAAAATTTGGAAATATATATGAAGTTCGGTTTAAAACTAGGGCTTCTCTCTCTCTCTTTTTTTTTTTTTTGGCAATGTTATAGTCAAATGAAAATGAAAATTAAGGAATAATAGAGGAGTATTAGATGACTTTAAAAGGAAAAAGGAGAGAAAAACAAGAAAAAGAAAAAAAAAAGAAAAAAATTTTTGTTTTTCCCTAATTAAAAAAATCATAAAAATATATGAAAATGAAAGTTGAGGAGTAAAGGGGAAGTAATAGGGAATTTTAAAATAAAATAAAATAAAAGAGAAAAAATAAAAAATTTTTAAAAAGAAAAGAAAAAAAATTTTTTAATTAAAAAAAATATGCATATATATCTAGGAATTTCTCTGGAGCTGTTGTGGTCAGTGTAGGTTCAGTTCAATTTCAGATAGCTCCTCTTTCCAGCTTACACTTCTCGATATCTATAGGCCCCTTCCGGTGTAGTCAGTGTTACCTTCAGGGATTTTAATCTGTTGCACCGGTCCTTTCTGAAGCGGTTCCCTTTGTTTCTTTGGCTTGTGTTTGCCGTCTCTTTGGTGTCTAATTTCCGCCCTGACACAGGCGGGCGGAGGTGATCTCTTATTTAGGTTCGCTAGTTCAGTTCAGTCCTGCTACGGGGAGGGCGGGGCGCTGCAGACAGATACCGCTCTGTGTGGATAGCGCTCACCGTGTTCCGGCCACACTGGGTTTGCCCCGCTCACGGGTGTCTGTGCTTTCGCCGTCTACACTGCTCAGGCTCCCGGCTGCTCTATATGGAGCGGGCCCTGCGTTGAGTGCGGTTCCAGTTTTCGGGTACTCCACAAAAGCGCAGATTCGGTTGCGCCTGCGTTTTGTGCCTTCCCCGGCCTGAGCGGTTCAGACAGCCAGTGGCTTGGGCGCACTCTCCCAGGTGCAGCACGCCTTTTCCCTCCGCGGGGTGCGGTTCAGGCAGCCAGAGGCTTGGGCGCACTCTCCCCGGGTATGGCGCGCCTTTTCCCTCCGTGGCCCCAGCGCACGCCGCCAGTCGGGTCTCAGGAAGTCTTTAGATAGGAACCGGGGGCCTGTTTTCAGTGTGGGAGGGGGTGGCTTCTCAGGGGCTGAGTTTGCCCTTTTCCCCTCCCCCCTGCCTCCTACCTCCAGCGGGGATGGGCCGGCTCTTCTCTGGAGTTTCTCAGTCCCTTTGTTTTGCGAACCGCCGGCAGTGTGTTCGGGTCGGTTAATTTTGACCCTTGCTATCCCACAGTTTAAATAAGAGTTCCCTCCGACCGCTCCCAGGGTCTTCGGGCCGGTCCTTACCCTAAGCAATGCTGCCCACTCCTCTCTGTTCCGCCCCGCTTTGTTGGTGGCAGGTGCGGGCGTCTGGGGTACTTTTCTGCTGGGAGTTGCTTTTAGGCACGTAATCTGTGGGCCTTATTTAATTTTTCCTTCCAGTTAGATTGCCCTCCGAGATTCTAAAACTTCCCCCAGTCCCGCCAGTGCGAGGGTTTCCTGGTGATTGGAAACTTCCTCTATTAAGACTCCCTTCCCGGGACAGGTCTCCATCCCTATCTCTTTTGTCTCCCTTTTTATCTTTTATATTTTGTCCTACCTCCCTTTGAAGACAATGGGCTGCTTTTCTGGGCGCCTGATGTCCTCTGCTAGCGATCAGAAGTTGTCTTGTGAAGTTTGCTCAGGGTTCAATTGTTCTTTCCATGAATTTGTAGGGGAGAAAGGGGTCTCCCCGTCCTAGTCCTTCACCATCTTGGCTCCTCCCCTAATTGACCTCTTTTAAAATGGTTTTGTTTTCTTATCCTTACAGTGTTGTATTGTCAATAATCTTAGAAAAAATATAAATTCAAATGGGACAGTCTTTAGAGTGTTATTGTGTAGTTACTATTAATGGTACCAATATCCCTGTAAGAAATTATATATATATACACACACACACACACACACACATACATATAGATATATATGTAGTTAAACTCCCCTGGAGAAGGAAATGGCAACCCACTCCAGTATTCCCACCTGGAGAATCCCATGGACAGAGGACCTTGGCTGGCTATAGCCCATGGGATGGCAAAGAGTCGGACATGACTTAGCAACTAAACCACCACCACAGTTAAACTAATGATGAAGAGCAGCCCATTTAGAAATTAGGAAAGGAATTCAAGAATTCAATGAGAGGCACTTTGAGCTGTGAAAGAGTGGAGAAATTTGGCAGCAGATAGAACTGGCTCTGACATTTACTGATTAGACAAGATTGAGATGACTCTTTCAACTCTCTGAGCCTTGGTTTCATCATTTGTAAAATGTAGTAATAATCACAAGCTGAGGAAACACAGATGCTTCTCAAAATACATTTTCCCCTCACTCCCATTGTAGGTTGAGTTAACATACTAGGCAATCAATGACTGAGTTTGATGACAGAGTTCTAGTGTCCCTTAGCCTTCCTAGATTAAATACTCTATTTTAATAAAGGGAAGATACAACCCATTTTCCCACTCACTGTGATGGCCCATTAATAAAGATGTGCTTTCTTCTGGTACAGGTGGCCACTGGCACTCCTAACAAGCAATATTTTATGAAATCTGAGTTTTTCCTTTAGTTTCTGCTCAAATTAAACAGGAACATATACAACATATCTGGTAGCCCTTATACACTGCACTGGAGGTCTTAGTCCAGATGATAATTAACAGTTGTTTACAAACAAAGAAACTTAGAGTGACCTTAAACATCACTGGTGGTCTCTCAGCACTAAGACAAGATTGATTTCCTGTGTGAAAGGCCAAAGTTTAATAACTGATTGATTTTACAAGTAGATGTTAAGTTCTGTGACTCATTTCATCTACCTAAATCTACTTCCTATGTTGTAAAGCTATTAATGCTAATTAATCAGTTGGTTGGTATGAATGTTGAGGGTGAGGAAGATAGGGCAGAAAGACATTGTATGATTATAGCAGAGATAAAGACAGTTGGAATAAACCCAAGGAGATACAACTTTGCACTTAAAATGCAATGTGAGGATATTGTGCTTGAGCAGTAGCATAACATATCCAATCAAGGTTTTCTTTTTATTAAACATGATACCTTAATGCTCAGTGAATCAACTATAATCATAAAACAACCAAATGATAATCTTCTGTGTAAATAAATTTCTATATCAATCCCTATTAGTAAAGACATCAGAAATTTAATTTTATAATAAATATTTCAAAAAGAAGTGTTTTAATCAGAGAATCTGGAGCAGCCTACTTCAGTTAACCTTTTTGCAGTTATGCTATCCAAATGCTGAACAGTTTCAGTACTTTCACTTGGGAGTATGTTTTAGAGACACATTGCCTTTCTATCTCCACATTACTATAGAGATTATGAAATCAGTGCATCACTGAATAGTAAAAGAACTGACCAGCTTACTGAAGGAGTGAAAAATAAAAGCGTTAGTCACTTGGCTGTGTCCAACTCTTTGCAAACCTATGGACTGTAGCTCTCCAGGCTCCTCTATCCATGGAGTTCTCCAGGCAAGAATACTGGAATGGGTAGCCATCCATTCCCTTCTCCAGGGGATCGAACCCAAGTCTCCTGCGTTGCAGGCAGATTCTTTACCATCTGAGCCACCAGGGGTAGACAGTTGCAGCCTGAAAACCACAGACCAAGAAAGGCTTAACTTTAATCCTTAGGAAAACTATAAATCATCAAATAGATGGCTTTGCATTTACACAAACAAAAGTTGAATAGAAGAAATCATCATGGACTCAGGAAAAAAAACAAAGGTAACTGGCAAGATTCCTAAGGCTAGGAAATCAGTGTAATGCCGTGTTTCTCTGCATTTGCTCTTTGGCAAGTCACCCTACATATCACGTTGCAATCATGTAAGCCAGATGGAAGTACATGTTACCTGAGTCATTATGTCTGACTCTGCTACCCTATGGACTGTAGTAAGTACTCCAGGCTCCTCTGTCCTTGGGATTCTCCAGGCAAGAATACTGGAATGGGTTGCCATTCCCTTCTCCAGGAGATCTTCCTGATCCAAGGACCGAACCCATGTCTCTCACATCTCCTGCATTGGCAAGTGGGTTCTTTATCACTAGCGCCACCTGGGAAGTCCCTGGAAATATATAGACTGCTTTAAATATCCAAGTGGATTTAAAATTTTTTAAATGACCTGTGCATTTTCAATAATGGAGCTAATGTTTCCAAATTATTTATATATAAAGGTTGTAAGTATTCTATTTTTATCCTTAACATTTTTTAAATCAAGGTTTCAGATGACAATGAAGATTGAGATAAAATATGTAGATTAAGCACATTCTTAGAGCATAACTCTCAATGCAAAATTAGGATTCAAATAAGCCCAGAACTGCATGGTTCTGATAGGTTCTTTATAACTAGATTTTAAATATCTTGGTCAGAGGAATCAAGGATCAAAATCAAGATGAAAGTGAGCTGGAAATAATTCAAACCATTTCACAGAAGTGTCAAAGTGATTAGTCACATGCAAAGCCCCAGAAATTTTAGTTGTATACAAGTTGTGCATGAGCAAACAGTATAATTTGGATGTTCTAATATGCAGAAGTCTTCCACAGGAGAGTCCTATGGGAAGATCAGAACACCACACATTAAGAGTTAAGACTAAAGTAATCAATTGCCCAGAAAATGAACTTGGGATAAGGAGAGGTTTGTAAATCACAGAAACAGCTGAGGATATTTAGAATATTTAGCACAGGGAATTGAAGGATGATGGGAAATATGCTGATTATCTGAAAGTATTTAAATAACTTATATTTATGTGGAAATAGATGTTTTTGTCTTTTTTGGTGGGGAGAGGCAGCTAGCAGAGAAAACAAATAGGAAGATTTAGCTTGGTTCACTAGGAAGAACTTTATCTTAATTAGGACTGTCTAGCAATAGATTGGAGGCTTTGTATTAAGTAAGATCATTGTCTTTCAAGGACACTGTCGACAGGATTCCATTATTTGGAGGGAAGTTTGGCTAGATATCTTCTAAGGTTCTTTCCAACACAATCATTTACTCACTAGGATATATCGTATATATGGTCTATAAATTTTGTGCCTTGTGGCAGGATATAAGTTTTCCTGAAAAGAGGGGTGTCCATTCTATAGGAGAAATGAAAGGGTTTCTTCAGTTTTCTTAAAACAATACTCTTTCCAATGTACATAACCTAGGTTAGAACTAATTGCTTTATTATGTTGTGAAAACTAATTTTGCCCTAAATCTACTGAACTACCACATCCCGTGGTACACTAGGGATGAGTTTTTAGAAACTAAAATTCAAGCAGTAAACACACTGTAATATCATTCTCAAAACCATGATCAGTCCAGACTGAAACACTCCCATGATTAATGGAGTAACATTTTTTATGGTGTGTGTTGTCTCCACGATATTTGCTATAAAACATCTAACATTCCACTGAAGGTTTCTAAGCTCTGTGGAATAGAAATAGATTGATAGCATCTTCAGTCTCTTGATAAAAGAAGGGCAACCTAAATGTAATTATTTCAAAAGTCTCTGGGGAAAAGAGAGATATGTCTCAAATGGCACATTATCTAAAATAAAGTCAGACATACCTTGGGGAAAGCAATAGTGACTACTTTTACAGTAATATTAACTTGTTCTTGTTTTTGTTTCTGCATCTATGTCTTGATATCTCTTCTCCTTTATTTGTTTATTGTTTTTTAGCTAAAAATAAAAATTTAAAACTAAAGACAGGAAAGGGGAGGGAGAAAAGAAGAGCACAATGAGGAAATTAAACCATGATTACTCTCAAATTCCATGTTATAATATCTACCAAGTTTGAACAGATCCCTTAATGTTATACAGGGCTCTTCTATATATTAAAAAATAACAAATATTAACTTTTAATTGGAATTATTGTGATGCATATTGTATGTTCTTAGTTATTTTCAACATATTTTCCATATGATGCTAAATGTGGAATAAATATAGCTTTATTTAAGTATGATTAAAAACCAAGCCAATCACTGATACTTTAGAAGTTCTGTGAATTTATATCCCTTGACACTTTTAATGTGATCTACTAATGCTTAACTTTCAAAAGGAATATTTCTGGAATATCTGCCCCATTATTTTGTTTAGTGTACTATCATAACAATTTACTTTGTCTTACAAAATTTTGACAATAATATTTGATGATAAAATAGCAATTCATTCATAAGGTTTTATTCCATGATTGCACAAAATAGTCACTTCTAAAACTGAAATGTTTCTCTAGATGTGCATTATTCTTCAAGTGTGACCCATTCAGAATATTTCTCTGATTCATGTTTTATCCCATGCGGTACCCTGATAGGATGATCTCTATTACTTCAACTTCTCTCCACCACTCTGTAGACAATTTTCGAGCTTTTAACACTTACAGAACTTATTTCTTAGAATTTGTGAATGACATTGCTAAACACCCATTGAATGCTGGAAGTCATCTTGACATCTCCCTCTCCCTCACCACGTCTAAAGCTTTTGTGATGAACAAATATTAATGCTATCTTCTAAAAGTCTTCTTAAATCTGTTCTCTTTCCATCCACACAGGCTAGCACAGCCCTGACTCTCAACATTTCTCACTAAGATTATAAACCTATTCTTCTAACTGGGTTTCTTGCTTCCAGCTATTTCCTGCTCCTTCAAAAGCTTTACAAATCCAATAGAGCTGTCAGAGTGTTTCTCTTTAAAGAGAAAGTCCCTGTTTACAAATCCTCCATAGGGTTCTACAAACTTCTGGATAAAATTCAAACACCTTTAAAAAAAGTATCAAAGCTATTTCATAATCCAATTTCTGTGTACTTCTGTTGCCAAAACTCAGTCTCTGTACACAGGTGCCAGATTAAATCTCAGACACAGAGTTTTGGGTGTAACAGAAATAGCTTTTTCACTTTGCAGGCAAAGGGGGCCAGAGTAAGCGAATGCCCTCAAGTCTGTGTGTCTCACCCTGGAGTTGGGAATGAAAAGCTTTATAGTAACAGTTCAAGGAGCAAAGCATGATCAGCTTATGGACATTCTTTTGGTTGGTTGGTGGTGAGATAATTGGGAGTCAGCATCATCCACCTCTGGTTCCAACCGCTTTAGGATCTATGTTCTTGCCGTCAACAGCTTTCATCATGGAGGGTCTGCATTTTGTAGAAACAACTTAGGAATGTGTGTCAGGCCTTTATCACTATCTTTTAAGAGCTGTCTTTAGTGTTCTGCTACATAATTTGAGAGTAAGTGGCAGATTTATGGTCTAAATTGTTACCAGTTCCCCAGCCCCAGAAGCAAAGAATCTCCATCTTCACATTTCCCAATCACCAACTCTTTTTTTAAAAAATAATTTTACTTATTTATTTCTTTTGGCTACACTGGGTCTTCATTGCTTTGCATGGGCTTTCTCCAGTTGCAAGCAGGGGCTGTTCTTCATTGCGGTGGCAGGCTTCTCATTGCGGTGGCTTCTCTTGTTGCAGAGCATGGGCTCTAGGCACGTGGTCTTCAGTGACTGCAGCACGTGGACTTAATAGTTGGGGGTCCCAGGCTCTAGGGCTTGGGGCTCAATAGTTGTGGTGCACAGGCTTCGTTGCTCCAAGGCATATGGAATCTTCCCAGACCAGAGATCAAACTTGTGTCCCCTGAATTGGCAGATTCTTATCCACCATGCCACCAGGGAAGTCCCAATCATTCACCCTCCAGTCAACCTTTTTCTTCAAAACACAAGGACACAGTTTCGCTTCCTCAATCTACTGTCTTATCACTTTTCCATAACATGCTGTGCTCAGCATACAAATCTGCAGTTAATATCATCGGTTCTCACCCCTTTTTGACATGAACAATGATTCTTTGTCTTCTTGAACTGTCATACCTCTCTATCAACCTTTCCTATACCTTGTGTAGTGGGAGAACAGGATTGAGGAAGACTGGGGCTTAGCTAGAAGCTTCAGACTGGGAATGGAAGAACAGAATGGGAAATAACATATAGTGAAAGAGTATTCAGTTTTGCTGATCTCTGCTGCCTCATCTCTGGCCACATACACACCTATCCCACACTCAAACCCTTTATCTCTAGGCCAGGTGGTGTGATTTTGCCTTCCAGTGGACATCTGACAAAGCATGGAGTCATTTTTGTTTTCCACAACTTGGAGATGAGCATACTTCTGTCATCCTGGGGGTAAAGGACACAGATGCAGTTAAACATCCTGAATGCACAGGACAGAGTGTGGCACGCTCCTTCTTTGTTACAGACGTTTGCAAATGTTTCTGTGTATATGAAACTCCCTTCCTCCCTCTTTCTCTCTTTCTTCTTTCTCTTGTATTCTCTCTCCTCCCTCCCCTCATCCCCACCCTCAAGCTTTTATGGTGAAATAACTACTAATTCTTAATTCTGATCATCTCACATTAAATATTACTCTTTAGGAAACCTATTATAATCCTTTCCTCTCTATGTTGTGTCTTTGATAATATGCACCCATAACAGCCACTTCCTCCCACAGTTCCATACTTGTTATAGACATTTTAAATTGTGGATAGCTGTTTAATTGTTTGTTTTCATGGCTGAAAAGAAAGATCACTAAGGACAGAAACCATATCTATAATGTTCACTATGATATGTCCTATGTTCAGAGCATGCTTTTGTAGGAAGTGATGAATGAGGAAAAGCCAGGTGTGGAGTACCAAATTCATATTAGTTAAAAATAGTTTCACCTCTTTAAAGAATTTGCTCAGTTTAAGAAGGAAGTGCTTTATAAAACTGAGAGAAAGGTGAAAATTATATTTTAAATATCTCTGCAGTTAGTTACATTATGAAATGGGATTCATGTTTCTATTAAAGATGCATATATTAATTTTTTATAAAAATTAAAGGATATTATTAGTTTATTGGATTCCTCACAGTACCCTTAATAGTTTTTTTCATGGAAAGTTCCATTGGGGAACGGCGTGGGGACAGGGCAGATATAAAAACTAAGCCTGTATAGTAGTTTGTGAGAATTCTGGCCATCTCTCTAATACTAAATTTAGTTCATCTTGCATTAAGACCTGGGAAGACTGTCACAGATTGTCTAAAGACTACCTCAACAAATACCTCTTACTAGAATGCAGGATAGAACCTTGAAATAAGCTTAACAGCATGAGTTCAAAAAGATTACATACAACAAATACATTCTTTACTTCATAAGGGACTTAACAAATGTGGAATTTTGGTCCATCTTTAGTAATTTATCTAAATCCATGTATCTCAGGCCATCTACCTTGTCCTCAAAAGTATGAGCCTTAGAAGTAATATAAAATTGAGCACTGAAAAGCCCTTTTCATGTGATAAAAGATGATCATGTGTTTTTAGACAAAGAAACAAAATGAGAGAACTTGTCAGTATCTCTCATTGTCCTTGTTACCATTATCAGTTACTTCTGTCAGCACAATATGCTAAGCACTAAATAGAAGTCAAAACCATTGTCCTTTGTGAGAGTTTTTGGGGTTTTTTTTTAAGTTTTTTTTTTTTTTTTAATACAGGCACAGAAATCAGATTACCATGTTTGCCCATTCTTTCTGCCCTGGAAGTTAGGCATATTTATTAGCTACAATACAGCATTTTAAGCTTGCATTTGGATCATTTCAATAACTAATGTTTGTTTTATCAACAATGGTTTAATTTGACATGCTGCATAATGCATCGGCAATAACAGTGCCATGTTTGATGGATAAATGCCTAGGAAAAAAATTCAAATTGGCTAATAAATAAAATTGAATTTTGAGACCCCATTTATTTTAAGGAAACTTGTCATGGGTTATTAACTGTACTCAATAATGGCTTGTTTATGTCTGTGCATAAATAATTTGAAACAAATCAGGGTGACATAGTTAGAAACTGTCATAGTTCACTTACTGCTGACTTTCCCAGCTCCTCACCACCCGACCTGCTAATTTTCAGAAATAATTTCCACTTGTTAACAAGGTTCTGAACCAAATTTAACTAAATTTCCATACATTTAACATAAATCTGTTTTTTAAACATTCAGAATTTCTACCAATATGGAGTTAACCTAAAATTCTGACTCTAGATATATGTTTGTTTAATTTTTCCACATATTACAATTAACTGAGTTTTGTTGTTTTTTTGTTTTTTTAAGGCTGATGCCTTGTTTCTCATTCCTAGAGATTCTGAGCCAGTTGGTCTAGGGTGACATTTTTGCTTTTTAAAAAAAATCAGTTGAAGTTTCTTGTTTTGTTTTAAACTTCTTAAGCATATGTGGAGAGCCAAGATTGAGAACTTCAGCTACAACACAGAGTTCTGGTTACTAACACACATTAATGTATTAGTCTTATCTGGTCAGTGAGATCAAATTGTTTAATACTAAAAATTGTCCCATTTTAGTTTTGGTACTGCCTTTTGAGCTTGCAGTTGTGGGTGCCCAGGGAATATCCAAGATAGCCTTTGTTCTCAATGAATTTACATAAGGGAGTCCAAATGACAATATAGAAAGGCAAAGTAAGATATTGTTGCAAGAGAGTTGTAAACAAAGGCTTTGTGAGATCTTGTCTGTGATGGACAAGAACCAAAAAAAAATTTTTTTGGAGTTGGTAGATTGTAATCAACCTTGTCAATAAATGTGGATGCATGTTTTAACCTTGTTATTGCCTTTGATATCTCATAATCTTCTAATAATTAACTAAACCAAACATTTTTACTTTACTAACAGTAAAAGCAATCTAATGTATTTGCACTTTTCTTTGTAGTGTGGAAACAGGTTTGTATATGTTGTCATTTTTGAGACTTACAACATTGGGCTATACAATTCAGTTTTCTTATTTTTGGATAAGGAGACAGGCTCAGATTGTAAATCAGTTGCCCAATTTACAGAACTAACAATTGAGATTGTTAGGTCTCAGATGAATCCTCCTGAGTCAACCTCCATTTGAAGTTAAGAAGTTGCTGATACAGTATACTAACGCATATATATGGAATTTTAAAAGATGGTAATGATAACCCTATATGCAAAACAGAAAAAGAGACACAGATGTACAGAACAGACTTTTGGACTCTGTGGGAGAACGCGAGGGTGGGATGTTCTGAGAGAACAGCATTGAAACAAGTATACTATCAAGGGTGAAACAGATCAGCAGTCCAGGTTGGATGCATGAGACAAGTGCTGGGGCTGGTGCACTGGGAAGACCCAGAGGGATGGGATGGGGAGGGAGGCGGGAGGGGGGATCGGGATGGGGAACACATGTAAATCCATGGCTGATTCATGTCAATGAATGGCAAAAACCACTACAATATTGTAAAGTTGTTAGGCTCCAACTAATAAAAATAAATGGAAAAAATAAATAAGTAAAAAAAAAGAAGTTGCTGAGCTTAGCCTAGATGCCAGATATGTTAACACTGAATCCCTTTCTTCAGATATACTATGACACATAAACATTTAATAAACCATATATTCAACAACTGTAGCTCAAAATCTCTTAAAAATTAACTTTTCAAAAGACAATTGGAAATTGAATCCTAATATATTTTTTAAAACAGTACGAAAAAATGCACTACTTTACTGATTTTCCAAAAATGTAAGCTTTCTTCTTTCTCTGCAGTCATACTTAATATCTGCAACTTGGGAAATTACTAAAGTCAAACCAGTTTAGAAGCTATAGAAAGTCAGGTGTGAGTTGTCTGCTTTATAATGCTTCTTTTCTGTCCTACAAGTAGAAACATCTTAACATGCTTTATCATGAGTCATTGCAAACTCTATATAAATAGTTACCGGTGCACAGAATATTTAAATTTTGATTTTTAGAACTTTCTGGAAAGCTTTCTTCCAAATAGTTTTAATCTACAGTTGACTGGATTCACACAGAACTCATTGGTCAACTCTATAAGATTAAAGATTGATGGATAGATATATAGACACATAATAGGTATGGCAAATTGAGCCTAAAAGACACCTTAAAAAACTTCCTGGAGGAATGATTTTATATTGGTTTCATTCTCTATTTTTTTTAATTTATTTATTTTAAAAGGAGGCTAATTACTTTACAATATTGTAGTGGTTTTTGCCATATAGAACTCACAATCCAGAGACTGTAAGGATAAGCTGTTTGTCACCCCTGTTTCACTTATACTAACAGTTTGACCTTGAGCATGATACTAACCTAAAATAAGGGCAGCAATAGTATTGATAGCATAATTTTTTTTGATAGCATAATTTTTTTAAGAATTAAGTGAAATAATAAATATAAAAGTACTACTTATGTTTGAATTGAATTGAAAGGCACTCAGTTGTGTCCGATTCTGCAACCCCATGGACTATGCAGTCCATGGAATTCTCCAGGCCAGAATACTGGAATAGGTAGCCTATCTCTTCTCCAGCAGATCTTTCCAACCCAGGAATTGAATCAGGGTCTCCTTCATTGCAGACAGTTTCTTTACCAACTGAGCAACCAGGGAAGCCCTTCATAAATTCTCAGGAAGTAGCTGCTATTTTTTTTTTTTTTTACTATTATTACACATTATAATAAAGCTTAATTATTCACAGTGATTTTCACAAACACTTTTATTAATTGAGGAATTGTGACACCATTATATAAAGAAAATGGAAACTAAAAAATCAGGAAATAAAGACTTGGATATATTTACATAAAAATATATGGCTGCTAATATTTCTGACAGCTTTTAATATTTTAGTATCTGATTCTTCATGCTCACTCAATAACTCCTATGACATAATGCTCCAATGGGAATAAAATAAGTGTTTTGCTTTATATATATATACACACACACACACACACACACACACACACACACACACACATATATATATACATATTCCTTTAAAATAACTACCACCACTTAACCTAGGTATTTATCTTTATGTATTGGGTCCTGGCACTCATACTATATTATATTTAAATTGACTGACCCTAATAAAAAGGAAATGGCACCCCACTCCAGTATTCTTGCCTGGAAAATTCTATTGACAGAGAATTGGTGGGCTACATTCCAAATGGTCACAAGTGTCAGACACAACTTAGCAACTAAACCTCCACCACAATAAAAAGTAAAGATATAAATGCTTTCATTAGATGACTTCTCCAGTGTAAATAAAGTTCTAAACACTTTGGCATAAAAATAGCATTAATTTGTTTTTACCTCTACTATGCTACTATATTAATTGAAGAGGGTGATGGGAGAACTTACGAGAAAAACTATAGCCTGTTTACCCCCAGGAGTGATTCAGCACAGTCATTCCCTTAACTTCTGTTCCACTGAAAAAGAAACATTTTCAAAGGTCACTTGGAGAGTCAGTGATCATACACCCTCAAGCATCTATGTTAAAAGAGAAAGTGAGAGAAAAGACAAAATAAAAATCCACCTCTAGCCTTTCAGACTACTATGTATCCTAATGAACTGCCATGGGGTGATTTCTCTTCTCCTTGTGTTTTGAATTTAAAAAGAGATAGTGGGTGTGTGTTTTGTTCACTGTTTTCCAACTTGAAGGGGCCACCAGTTGAGCTCATTCATGAGTGCTATACTATTTGGAGTATATTCTCGATAGAGGAGGGATATTAAAGTTATTGTCTCATTCCAGCATATTATCGTTATAAAGTAACACACACCATTAGAGAGAGGCTCAGTGAAGGACATTATCATTATGTATTAGCACACACCATTAGACAGAAGCTTCA
This sequence comes from Odocoileus virginianus, assembly GCF_023699985.2. Lineage (NCBI taxonomy): Eukaryota > Metazoa > Chordata > Mammalia > Artiodactyla > Cervidae > Odocoileus > Odocoileus virginianus. Next base: position 30,265,534 of record NC_069698.1, on the reverse strand, counting down.
ACTGCAGATCCTACTGGGGAGGATATATTCATAACATCCTGGCCCTCCTGGGTAACATAACTCAAAATTGTTAAATCGTTCAGCTGAGGTGAACTCAGACCCCGTGATTGGCACCCAACAGCACTTTGAGCTCTGCGTGCTTATATTTACTCTGTGAGAAAGAGTTCTCTTTTCTGATTCAGACTGAAGTCCTAATAAAGCTCCCAAGGAATTTTATCTTACTTCAGCTCAGGCAAAACTCATACAAATTAAATAATAATAAAAATAATTTTAATTTTCAGTGATACTCAACTTAATGTCCAAATATAAACCATTTGGAGCTGCAGAAATTGAACATTTGGATACTTTTGTGCATAACGTTTCCACCAGTACATAGGGGGGATTATCAGTGAAGCTGAGCAACTTATCTAAATGAAGCTAAAGAGATAACAACACCATGTTTTATTTTAAAATCTTAACCGAGGGTAATGTCAAAGTGATGTTTCTTTGTCCTACCAAATGTCAGAATTATTTGTATATGATATGACTAAATGCCATTTGTCCAGGAAGATTCATTTAGTATGCTGTTTATTCTCATGAAACATTAATGTATGCTATGGATATTTGCCTGTGAAAAGGAAGAGCGACAAATCTTGCACTTCTCAAATGAAAATTAATCTTGAATGAGTTTAACTTGCATCATTTGCATTTTCTATGGATAATGAAAACCCATTTGTAAATAAAAGGCTTATTGCAAAGCAAAAAAGAGTGTGTTTGAAGATAAAACTCTCATTTGAACCCTAGTCTGGGGGTTTGTAGTTGTTGTGATTTACTTGGCTGAGGATATTTCAGCTCCTAAGTCAGTGTAGGAATATAAAAGTGAGAATAAAGCTGACCAAAAGCATCATTTAAGTCTCTAATACAAATTTTTATTTGTTCCATACTAACCATTTTTTAATGACTACTGATAGTTGCATCAGTAGATACAAAGTTGTGAAATAAAACATATCTATTTATATTATATATTTGTATAAATACTTATCTATGTTATGACTAATGGCAAATTTATGGCTTGTCAATTAGCCTATAAATACCAAAGCTTAGAGACCAGTTCTAATCCTTTATTATACATAGAAAATAACAAAATACTGGTCCTGAGTATGTACTAAGTTTAAGAATATAGTAGACTTCGTAGCTCACCTAGTGAAGAATCTGCCTGCAAATCAGGAGACCCTGGTTCAATTGCTGGGTCTGGAAGCTCCCCTGGAGAAGGGATAAGGCTACCCACTCCAGTATTCTTGGGCTTCCCTGGTGCCTCAGATGGTAAAGAACCCACCTGCAATGAAGGAGACCTGAGTTCGACCCCTGGGCTGGGAAGATCCCCTAGAGGAGGGCGTGGCAACCCCCTCCAGTATTCTTGCCTAGAGAATCCCCATGGACAGAGAAGCTTGGTGGGCTACAGTCCATGGGGTCACAAAGAGTCAGACATACAGCACAGCTAAGCGCAGCAGACCACAGGATGAAGAATAGCATCTAGTTCAGGTGGTTCCAAGTAGCTATGAATTTTTTTAAACCCTATTACATATTAAGGGCTTTTCAGTGGCTAAGAATTAATGGATAGATTGCTTGAATTCACATCCTAACTTCACCACCGAGTAAATATGGAATGTTGGACAATTTTTTGAACCTTTCTGAGCCCCAACTTCCTCATCTCTATGACTTTGTATGACTTGCTATGAAGTTTAAATATTCAGTATTTGCAAAGCAGTTAGTGCCTAAAATAGGTGCCATGCAAGTATTATAACAGGTACTAGTTTCATTCTGAGGGGTTTTCAAAGTAACATCATTATAAATATACTTTATAAATTGTTTTGTTAATTCAGAATGTGCATAGAGAAATAACTCCATAATTTGTCCATAAAACATTGAAATACAAAACAAAGCTGCTAATTATGGTGAAATGCCTGTCAAATATTACTCATACAAATATACCTGTTGAAATCATCACAGGCTGTGTCTTCCACATATAATTCCTTTCTTCTGGTGCAATCCCCCTTTCATTTCTCCCTTACTATTCTACACATTTAAACCATTCATCTTTAAAGAGCTGCTACTAATCGTTTCCTTTATCCTCTGATCTTGCATCTTTCTCCATGGAGAAAAGAGAGATCCTTTAATGAGATCCATCAACCTTCCTGTCCCCTGTCACACATCACTCAAAAAGTCAAGGATCCAGAGAGCATAGCACTCAAGATTCTTCACTATCTGACCCAAGTCTATCTTTCTGGATTCATTCCCCATCCTTTCCTTAATGCCACCTCAGCTCTGGCCACTGACCGCTAACCATTCCCAAAATGTGTCTCTTTCAAAAGTCTGAGAACTTTGCGTGTAATGTTCCTTTGCCTAGAATCTCTATCTTTTCTACCTGCCAAGCTTCTATGTGAGCCATATGGTTCCTGCTACCAGAAGACTGCGCTAGGAGACTGCATGTGTTCCGGGCACCTGTCAGTAAAGGCAATCCTCCCATCAATGCCCAGGCAGGTGCTGAGGTCCTGATACCCTGTGACAGGCTCCTCTGAAGCTGAGAGCCCACCCCTCCCCTCCTGCCCCCATTCAGCCCCACTGTGACATGCTGCCAAGCTCCACAGACCTTGTCATCTCACCGTTCCTTTCCCATTCCTCTGATACTGTTCACTCTCTTCACTGGAAAACCAGTGAAGCATCAATCCATGTACTGTCTGAGATCCTTCAGGCGTAAAATAGAGTTATAGCCTTTTCTACTGTACTGATTCTTACCCTTGCAATTGAATAACAAAAATTCTGGCTTAAACACTTTTTCAATATGGGTATTGATTAGAACATTTTTATACATATAGTTGAGCATACAGAGGGATGCAAATTGCTAAAAAGAAACTATAGAAACATCTTACTTTGAGGTGAGAACAAAAGAGAGATCTTACAATATGCTTGATTTTGTTTTTGCCTGCAAGGTGTTGGTACACTAGATGAATTTTAGAGTTTTAATGAGTCTCATTGGTTCTAATTAGAGTAACCTTGGTAGAAATAGATATTATTACTCTGCAAATCATGGCTAAATTGCTGTTAAATAATTTGCATTCTGTTACATTGTTTATGCCGTGGTACAGACAAAAACATTTAGGTCTGAGTCTCAAATATTTATTAATATACACCAGTAATTTCAGACTCTCATAAAGATTTATATGAACTTCCCTGGTATCTCAGATGGTAAAGAATCTACCTGCAATGCAGGAGACCTGGGTTCAACCCCTGGGTCGGGAAAACTCCCCAGAGAATGGAATGTCTACCCACTCCAATATTCTTGCCAGGGAGATCCCATGGATAGAGGAGCCTGGTGAACCACAGTCCATGGGATTGCAAACAGTCATATGCAATGAATGACTAACACTTTTCAAGGATTTACACATTTGGCCTGCCTGACATATTTTGTCCAATCTATGCTCTGAAGTATCTTTCTAGGTAATTATATATGACATGCTTTTCAGCCTCAAACAGAAAGGATTATTTGTGTATATCTATACCAAAGGTTATTCTGAAATCTATAACTATATAAGCACAAGATACCATCTTGTACCTATTAGATGCCAGCTGCTTTAAAATGTACTGTTTGATTTAATTATCTCAGTTCTGAAAAGAAGACATAATTATCCCCATTTTATGGAAGGGGAAAGTGAAGTAAAAGCAGTTAAGGGAACTTTCAAGATCATACAGTAGGGCTGGATGATTCTGAAATTCTTCCTCTGTCCATGATGACAGAGCCTCTCACTTAATTTCTAGTATGTGTACATTTACTACAGCTAATATTTTTATTTAATCTCAGCAATTATCTATTGAACATTTACTCAGGATTATGTAATGAGCTGTTGACTATACAAAAATCATATGACTTGGGTTTTCTCCATTAAAGAAAAAAATTATGTATTCTCACCTGATTGCAAGGAGATCAAAACAGTCAACCCTAAAGGAAATCAACCCTGAATATTCATTGGAAGGACTGATGCTGAAGCTCCAATACTTTGGCCATCTGATGCGAAGAGCCGACTCATTGGAAAAGACCCTGATACTGGGAAAGATTGAAGGCAGAAGAAGGGGACGACAGAGGACAAGATGGTTGGATGGCGTCACCGACTCAATGGACATGGGTTTGAGCAAACTCCAGACGATGGTGAAGGACAGTCCTCCTTGTGCTGCAGTCCATGGGGTCACAAAGAGTCAGACATGACTGAGCGACTGAACACTACAAAATTCTCACCTGAAAAGGACTATAGATGTAGAAAAAAAAGTTGCTAATGTATTCATTTAAACCATTATCTGAAACTGTTTTATAAGATTTGATTGTACGTGTTATAAACTTTAATAAGCAATATAAGATATAAAGATTGCTTATATGCAACCTACATTTGTTAATTTCACTTTAGAGTAAGAACAGAATTGGGCAAGGGTTGCTTGTTTTCTCAACTGGGTCCCTTCCAGGTCAAAGCCATACACAGGTGTCTCCTTGGTAGCACATGACTAAACCTCAGCCTCCAAGGTATCAGGAAAACCAGGTTTTCTTCTTCCTTCTTAACTGATAAACCTAGAATTTCCCCAACCATAGATAGAGTATTTCAAAAGTGCTGACTACCCAGAAGCCATCACAAATATCCACTAGACATAAAACCGTAGTGTCTGAAAGATAAATTTTAAAAGATATTTGTTTACTAGTCCAATCACCAAGAAAAATAAATAAAGTGGAACATTTTTCAAGTTTATTAATGCAATACTAAATCATTTCTAATACTATAGCTTCTAATCACCAGTTTTTATTTATCTTCTCATCATAATCCACTTAATGAAGTTGCCTTAATCCATCTCCTTGCCTCATTTCTTTTCAAGTAAAATTACATAACTTGATCTATTGATTTTGGATATCCTAATTTGTCTACATGATAGAAAAACAGCTGGTTGTAAAACACTAATTTTAATCAAACTCCTCATTATATAATGAAATTTTATTTTTATTAAGAGAAGTAAGAATGCTTTCAAATGGGCCTTTGTGTAGAAACTGACGATTCCCTTATTTTATCATTATTTTTATACTGCCTTCCTTTTTGGAAATCTGTATTGTGAAATATTTATATAAACAGTATATGAAATGTACTCATTTGATAGCTTGTTAAGATATTGAGTGTGATTCTGTTCTAAGCCAGGGAGTTTATGTGGTAAGCAGAGCCGGAAATCCCTCTTCTCACGGAACATTCACAGAATATGGGAGACAAGAAATAAGCAAATAATAGAGAAAAGCAACTTGAGTCAAATGGCAGTAAGTGAGATGAGGAAAAAATTAAGTGTAAAGAAATTATGAAAATGCAGTAAGAGGGAGATGCGAATTGAGTCCTCCCAAAATCGCGTTCCCTTAACCCTTACTGGGGGCTCAGATGGTAGAGAATCCATCGCAGTGCAGGAGACCCGGGTTGGATCCTTGGGTCGGGAAGAGCCCCTGGAGAAAGGAATGACAACTCCCTCAAGCATTCTTGCCTGGAGAATCCCATGGACATAGGAGCCTGCGTGGCCTACAGTTCATGGAGTGGCAGAGACACACAACTGAGCAACTAACACTTTCACTTTTCAAAATCGAGTTCCTTTACTGAGTTTGTGATTAATCTCTCTATGAAAAAATCATTCCCTTTCTTATTCCCTATGACCTCAATCCAGTGCTAAATGAACACTCATCAACCAGAGTCAGATGACTGAAATTGCTGCTGTGGTTAATATCATTAACGTACTAAAATTGCCGTTATAGATACTATCATTCGTTTACAAACTCAGCTGGTTTTTCCAGGGAAAGATAAGCTAACAGACCCCCAGCCACGGTTCGCCTGGCCTGATAATGTAACTGAGAGGCCTCTTGACTTCTGAAAGTATGATTAAGAAATGTCACAAGACAGTGGTTATTCTCAAGCTCTTTGCTTTTTCCCTTTAAAAAAGCCCTAACTCAAAGATCAAGTCAGAATGGGTCTGAGGCTGGTCTCCCACTGGCTTGCTTGGCGCCATGCAGGAGTACTGTACTTTCATGCACCACAATCCTGCATCAGTAGACTGGCTTTTCTGTGTGTGCATCGGGCAAGCAAACCTGAGTCAGGTTCAGTAACAGAAGAAGTTGTAAATCGAGTGGTAAGGAAAAGCCTCATTAATGAGGTGACATTTGAGCAGCAGCTGAAAGTGGTAAAGGAGGGAGTTTGTGGATAACTAAGGAAGAGGCTCTCCTGGCAGAGCAAAGGCTCCGAAGCATATGCTTGACACATCTGAGGAGCAGCAAGGAAGTCAGGATGACAGAATAAATAAAGGAGATATTCTTTATAGGATCTGTGCTAATGTAAGGAGGTGTGGTTGAGATAATATGGGACTTTGTTAGCTGGTATAAAAACCTTGGTGCTTACTTAGAGTGCAATGGGAAGTCACTAGAGGGTTTTGAGTAGAGGAAAAATATGATTCTTTTGGAAGGATCCATCTATCTTTTCTATATTAAATAAAAAAAAAAGAGAGAGGAAAGAGCAAAAATCAAGGCAAGATATTGATCCAGTGAAATGATTCAGTTGAAGGATGGAGTTAGTGAGAAATACCTTAAATCCCATGTATTTTCACATACAGCCTGCATAGCTTGATGGTAGGTCTGGAAATTTAAAAAAAAAGAAAAAGAAAAATGTAAGAATGGAATGAACAGGGAGCTCAGCTTGGTGCCCTGTGGTGACCTAGAGGGGTGGAATGGGGCAGTTGGAGGGAGATTTAAGAGGGAGGAGATATATGTATATATATGGCAGATTCACATTGTTATACAGCAGAAACTAGCACAGCATTATAAAGCAATTATACAAAAGAAGAAGAAGAAGAATGGGATTCCAAGGCTTCTGTTTTGAGTAACTATAAGGATGGAGTCACCATTTACTGAAATGGAGAACACTGTCAGAAGAGTAGTTTTGATGAAGAAAGTCAAGGGTAATACATGTGTTAAGTTTGAAGTGAAAATGAGAGAGGAACGTTGGATGTAAAAATTTGGAGATCTGGGGAGAGACCTGGGCTAGAAATATGACTTGGGGAGTCTCAAGTGTAAAGGGCATGTCTAGAAGCTGAGCCTGGATGCAATCACCTAGTGAGTAAGGGTAGACAGCAAAGCATAGAGCCCAAGAGATGAGTTCTGGATTAAGAAAAGGAAGTGGTTTCAACAAAGAAGGAAGCAAAAAAGTACAAAAGAAAGAAAGAAATAGGAGACAGGAGAAAGCATTTCATGGAGAGAGTGGAAAAACATGTCCAAGGCAGCTACAAGGTCAAATGGCACAAACACATAGCATGTATGGCTTAAGTAAGGATAATAATAAAGCCAACATATTTACCCATCATCTAGCTCAGAAGACAGTGCATTCTCTTTCATAACTTATTTTCACCTAGACTCCTAATATACTTCTATTATAAGGAGTTGGAAATGGCTCAAAAAATTTTTAGAGGTAGTTGGTGTATTTCTCCTTTTATCCGTCTACAGGTTCTTACCTTGTCCAACTTTAAAAACACCTAGGTAAGCACAGCTTGCTTGTTTCCTCTTTCATCTTCCTTAGTTTGCATTCCTCTCTTGAACCTACTGACTAAAGGGTTTAACTTGAGCTCCTCTACACTGTAACCTAACCCTCAATGTGTTTAGGTGCCAGTTATTGAAATACAAAATCTTCACTTGGGCTCTGTCGCTCACCTCAAAGAGCAAATCTAAATGGATTGTGTCTAACAGTTCCAGAGAGAGTCCCACATATTCAGGATGCAAAGGATAAAGAGAACTGCTTAGCTATGCCCCCAGATAGGCGTATTATTCAAGTATGAAAGCTACTGGCTTTAGCATGCAGATGACGGCTGCTCAGAAATTTCTCACATCATCTGTCATATCCTAGCAGTTCAAATTTATAAGAAGATGAAACAACTATCTAATCCCTTAAACTGCTAATACATAGCTAAGAATCCTTGTGCATAACTAATAAAATTTACATTTTCTAAGCTTCAATTTCCTTGAAGGATTGTTTTATTTGATTTTTTTTAAAAATGATAGGAAAGACCTATGTTAAGGTGTCATAAACACTGAAGGACTCTATTTGGAGGGAAGAGAAATGTAAGAGGAGTGTGGTGTGTAAATGAAGTACCTCTCAGGGAATGCTTTCCTGTTTACTTGTATTAATTATTTCTGCAGTGCGAGTGAGGCAAATGGTGTCTCTGAACGTGAAATTAATCCTTGTGTGGTTTAAGGGATATTTTTCCTTGTTTAATATTCTTTTCTGATGTGTGTGAGTTTTGGCTGTAATTCTGAAACTGAGTCTAGAAACATAAATGAATACCAAAAAATGACAGAAATGATTGATGACTACAAATTAATTAGTTTCTTTGAATATATTATGGCAGTGGTAGTTTTAAGTCCTTTGGGATAGAAAGAAAGATACTATACAGTATGCGAGTTAATGTAAGTTAGAAGAAATAAAGCTTTTTGTTTTAAACTTAACCTGAAATGATTTCCAAACATTAAATGAGTCAGATAAAATAAGTGTGCCTATTCTATTTGATATGTAATCCTTTTATTCACTAGGATTATCTTTTTGTGCTTTTCTAGTTCCCTGCTAGTCCTTGCTGTTTGTTAAGATGACAATATTCACTTTTTTCAATTCAGTTCTTAAAAGCAAATCAAGGTCTTATCAACGATGTCATTTTATACCTCTTTGAAAAGAAAATACTTTTCCCCAACTGATCTAAAAAGTTTTATTACTTTTATCTAAGATGTTTTACTATTTAAACAATTGTGAAAATCTAATCAAAAGTTACTGCCTTTTCAGATGGAATGCTTATATATTATTTGCTCACATCCAGAAATATCTAATGTTTTCATTTTAGTTTTCCAATGTGTAATTCACAGCATTCCCTCTACAAACAAAAACAGGGGAATGTATATTTCAGGAGTTTTTGAAATGCAGTTAGTTACAAAATCAACAATCCCGACATAAGCTACTAAAGTAGGAGAATCTTTCATTCAAGAATGTGTGTACTGGTACTCATCATGCCAGATTTGCTGAATGTGTACAAAGTAAAGTGGATTTTGCAGAATTGGTTATGTAACAGCGCTGACTATAATTACCTCATCAGAAGTCCCCTGAAATGAATATCACCCATTTGGAAGAGTTGGAAGTAGATGAAACTAATTCCTAGTAGCTAGCATATCTGACTGTGCCCTATAACATAGGTGGTTACCAAAAAATCACTGCGATAGAGGAGGATTTGAGGTTAGTTCCACCCAAAATCCACATTATCTTTCTTTAAATATAGTGACAAAATATTTGTACTATACACAGCTGATGTTCTCCTTCAGTTCAATTCAGTTCAGTTCAGTTGTTCAGTTGTGTCTGACTCCTTGTGATCCCATGAATCGCAGCACACCAGGCCTCCCTGTCCATCACCAACTCCCGGAGTTTACTCAAACTCATGTCCATAAAGTCAGTGATGCCATCCAGCCATCTCATCCTTTGTCGTCCCCTTCTCCTCCTGCCCCCAATCCCTCCCAGCATCAGGGTCTTTTCCAATGAGTCAACTCTTCACGTCAGGTGGCCAAAGTATTGGAGTTTCAGCTTCAGCATCAGTTCTTCCAATGAACACCCAGGACTGATCTCCTTTAGGATGGACTGGTTGGATCTCCTTGCAGTCCAAGGGACTCTCAAGAGTCTTCTCCATCACCACAGTTCAAAAGCATCAATTCTTTGGCACTCAGCTTTCTTTATAGTCCAACTCTCACATCCATACATGACCACTGGAAAAACCATAGCCTTGACTAGACAGAACTTTGTTGGCAAAGTAGTGTCCCTGCTTTTTAATATGCTGTCTCGGTTGGTCATAACTTTCCTTCCAAGGAGTAAGCGTCTTTTAATTTCATGGCTGCAATCACCATCTGCAGTAGTCTTTGGTAAAATGTGAATAAATACATCTTCCCAGAATACATACATTATCAACAAACTTCTATACAAATATACCTTCAATACAAGTTATATAAGACCTCTTCCAAGGTTACTTGCCTGATCTGAAAATTCTGAAAGTTGACATTGTCATATTAGAATGCTTGATGTGTCCCCATTTTGTGTTTTCTCATCTTTCTCCAATTTTTTTTTTTTTTTTTGGACAGAGTCAGGTGGCGCCAATTCACTGAGCACTTGAGCAGTTGCTTCTGTTACTGCTTCTTCTTTTGTCTCTTTTCTCTATATCCTTCCTTCCTCTAATACTGGAGAGAGACTTTGATCCAAGTCACCTGAATAGTAAACAGAGAAATTGACAAAAATGAGAAAGATGGAGGTGCTGGTAAAAAAATTACTTCAGTTATAGGATAAATATATTTTAAAAAATAAGTAACTCTAGAAAAACACAGAAAGTGAGAGCAGGTAGACTATTGGTAGCTAGATCTGCATCTCTACTACAGATCCCTTAAACCATGTCTACTCTAAAACTCTATCCTAAAATTAAATTTAGTGACTTCTTACATCAAGACAAATGAGAAACTTGTAAATCTAAAGCACAGTTTTTAAGATATTATGCTGAATTTAAATACTGAGTTTAAACACAGAGACTACAATCCAGGGAATGTGTGTGTAAATGTGTAAATTTTGCAGGATCTTTCAGCAGTTAGTGGGTTCTCGTCTGTTTTTAATATCTAAACATTTTTTTAATTTCCAGAATTTCTAGAAAATTAGGTGAAATAATAAATATAATTGATTAAAAGATGTGTTCTAATACATGTTATTATTCTTGAAGGAGATGGCACGTCTTGTTTCAATTCTATTCAATGGAATACTATTCATTATTTTTTTTTTTACTATTCATTATTAAAATGAATATCTTTCAGAATCCAAGTACCAAAATAATAGTTTATATATTGGTGCTCAGCTTAGGACAGAAACAAACCACAAATTTTAGAAAAAAAAAATCTTGTCATATTTTGTTAGCATTAAAATGCAAAAATATGAAAGTGTTAGTTGCTCAGTCGTGTCCAACTGTTTGCAACCCCATGAACTATAGTTTGCCAGGCTCCTCTGTCTGTGGAATTGTCCATTCAAGAATACTGGAGTGGGTTGCCATTTCCTTCTCCAGGGGATCTTCCCAACACAAAGGTCGAACCTGGTCTTTTGCATTGCGGGCAGACTTTACCATCTGAGCCACATGGGAAACCCTTAAAATGCACAAGGCACTGGTCAAGTTTTACTTGTTTTGACAGTAGCAACAGAGTGTCCACTCTCTAGTTTATGAGGAAAAAGAGCAAGTATGCTGAATCCCAAGGGCATAGGATAAGACAGGGATTTGGTGTCTGAGGTGGGACCAAAGGGATGCTCTCCAAGGTCTGAATGTGAGTACTAGAGAAGCAGGAAATAAACCCCCATTGTACACATAAGGCAAGATCATAAAAAAATGAATCTCACTGAATTCAGGAGGATGTTGGAAAGAGTGTTATAAAGAAAGAAAGGAATCAGTCCTGTGCATAGATTTGGAATGTGAGTGGGATGTCGAGGATCCCTTCTTATTGGCTGCTGGCTACATGGTATTGGGAAAAACCAGTTATCACTAATGTTGACTTCTCATCCAATTTGTGCTAAGGACTGAATGTTCTGTCCCTCATAATTCACATGTTAAAACCTGATGCCCAATGTGAAAATATTAGGAGGTGGGGCCTTTGGAAGATGATTAGGTCATGAGGATGGAGCCCTCCTGAGTAAGATTAGTGCACTTTTATGAGAGTTTACATAGAGCTCACCAGCCCCTTCTGCCATGGGAGATACAGCAAGAAGACAGCCATCTAGAACTGGGTCCTCACCAGACACTGAATCTGCAGGCTCCATGATCTTGACTTCCCACCTCCAGTGCTGTGAGAAATAAAAATTTGTTCTTCATAAGATACCCAGTTTCTGGTATTTTTGTCAGAGCAGCCCTAGTGGACTAAGGCAATTGGTAAGTAGAGGGCAGGACGAGAAGGGGACGACAGAGGATGAGATGGTTAGATGGCATCACCGACTCAATGGACACGGGTTTGGGTGGACTTGGGAGTTGGTGATGGACAGGGAGGCCTGGCGTGCTGCGGTTCACGGGGTTGCAAAGAGTCGGACACGACTGAGCAACTGAACTGAACTGAACTCACCTCCCTGGTCCACCCAAGGGGAGTAAATGAGTCAACTGTACTATCAGATCATGAGTTATATGTTCTTCTTTCTATTTTGTGAGTGTGTGCTTGTGTCAAGGTGTTAGAGTTGAGAAATAACTGTTAGCTAATCAGCCAGTTACAACAGAAAGAATGTTCACCCTGTATTATTAAGATTTGGCTAAAACATTAAGGCATTTGTGAAGTGATATAATTACACAGAAATACTTTCACAAATTACCACACAAAAAATTCCTTCACAGACACATTTATTCATTCATTCATTCGTTTGACACATTTCTAATTGTGACCGTCTCTGTGCCATGTTGGCACACCCCCTTTATCTGTCCTAGAAACTGGAATCTTTCAACAGGCTTAGCAAAGAAAGGTTAGACTGTGAGCTATAAACATGAATTGTCACTAAGCTGCAGTGTGGCATCGGAGCAGTCACTCAAACTCAGTAAAATTCTAACTGTCATCATCTGTAAATGAGATTATACGTAAGTCCTGGTTGAGCACTCGACAAATAAATCCTGGGAAGGAAACGACAGATTCAGTTCCTTTGTCACCTCCAAGCCATCACATACTATGTTTGCTTTTGTGCATTAACCTGTTCAAGTACATCTAGGAAATGCCTGGGGCCATCTGTTCATTCATTTCTTCGGCATTCTACAACTTTAATGAATGGTGACTAAAGATGATTGCATCACTGTGAGAGAAGTGAGAGCAGAATCCGTACCAAATGCCATAGAGACACGAAACAAAATTTGAAAAATAATAGTGAATCTTCAAAATAAATGAAAATTAGAAGTTGGAAATAATATACCAAGAACAGAGCCATACTCTCACGTGAATAGTGTCGCTATGAGATTCACATCACTCAGAGACCATTTTAGCTTAAATAGTGCATTAACCAGAAATGAAATCATGAGGGTAGATTTTTCAGGAATACATTTCAGCAACATACCTGTAATATGTACTGAAAATGTGTCCAATAAAGTCGTAATACATGGATGTCTAATTTGGGGAGGTAAAAACTAACCAACATATTTGGATGACCTGTCTTTTCATCTCTTATGCTAAATTTCAGGAAGAGCCACAGCTGTCCTCATAACAATGCAGTGAAAAATGTGTTAATCAAATCTCTAGTTGAACAGACTGTGGAAAGGCATTTTTATTCAGCTTGCTGAAAGGACAGAGCAATATGCATTATGACACTGTGCCTTTCAGACAAATATTACTTGCTTAAGGCCATGAGATATGATGCTGCAAGGAGTTTATAAGATTGCTGTAATTTTAATTAAGCCCAGGAGAACTTCCAGATGTTCAAGCTGAATTTAGAAAAGGCAGAGGAACCAGAGATGGAATTGCCCCATCCGTTGGATCATAGAAAAAGCCAGAGAGTTCCAGAAAAACATCTACTTCTGCTTCATTGATTACCCTAAAGCCTTTGACTGTGTGGATCACAACAAACTGTGGGAAATTCTTAAAGAGATGGGTATATCAGACCACCTTTCTTGCCTCCTGAGAAATCTGTTTGCAGGTCAAGAAGCAACAGTTAGATCCAAACATGAACCAACAGACTGGTTCCACATTGGGAAAGGAACTGTATGTATGTTTAAGGCTGTATGTTGTCACCCTGCTTATTTAACTTATATGCAGAGTACATCATGCAAAATGCTGGGCTGGATGAAGTACAAACTGGAATCAAGATTGCCAGGAGAAATATCAATAACCTCAGATATGCAGATGACACCACCCTTATGGCAGAAAGCAAAGAGGAACTAAAGAGGCTCTTGATGAAGGTGAACTAGAAGAGTGAAAAAGCTGGCTTAAAACTCAACATTCAAAAAAACAAAGATCAGGCATCCAGTCCCATCACTTCATGGCAAATAGATGTGGAAACAATGGAAAGAGCAACAGACTTTATTTTGGGGGACTCCAAAATTATTGCAGATGGTGACTGCAGCCATGAAATTAAAAGATGCTCCTTGGAAGAAAAGCTATGACAAACCTAGACAGCGTAAAGCAGAGACATTACTTTGGCGACAAAGGTCCATCTAGTCAAGCTATGGTTTTTCCAATAGTCATGTATGGCTGTGAGAGTTGGGCCATAAAGAAGGCTGAGTACTGAAAAACTGATACTTTTGAACTGTGGTGTTGGGGAAGACTCTTGAGAGTCCCTTGGACTGCAAGGAAATCAAACCAGACCATCCTAAAGGAAGTGAGTCCTGAATATTCATTGGAAGAACTGATGCCGAAGCTGAAGCTCCAATACTTTGGCCACATGATGCAAAGAACCAACTCATTGGATAAGACCCTGATGCTGGGAAGGATTGAGGACAGGAAGGAGGACATGGGGATGACAGAGGATGAGATCATTGGATGGCATCACTGACTCAATTGACATGAATTTGAGAAAACTCCGGGATGTGGTGATGGACAGGGAAGCCTGGTGTGCTGCAGCCCATTGGGTCACAAAGTATCAGACACAACTGAGCGACTAAACAACAACAGTACTTCTCAAGATGGGAATTGCAATGGCAATATTTCCTAAAACTAGTCAGAACAAAGTATTTTAAATGTGTCAATTCCAGTTAACAGTTTTAAAAGTATTTATCATAGCAAAAGGAAAATGATTTTTAGAACAGGCTATAAAATACATGATAATAAAAACAAATATATACTTACTTGTTTATTTATCACCCTGCCTCTCTGTGAAACCAGACATACAGGTGCTTTAAAAGCCACATCTGGTAGGTTCAGAAGACCATCAGATAGTGAAATTTTTATGAGTTGTGAGTCAGAGCCAAAAGAGTCAGTTTTTGTTTGGGGCAAAAAGTGGAGCCGAAATGAAATGGCCATTAGGAATGTCTGACATTCACAAGAAGACAAAGTCAACAGCAGGAATAAAGAGAAGGGGAAAAGCAGATGAGGAACATGACGGATCTTAGAGAGTTTTGAAGGATCCCTTTTGAGATCACTAACCAAGCAAGGTAAATGTGATGAGGGAACATGGCCTGACTGCATGTCTGGAGATGATTAACCAAGCTTGAGATGTAACTGCAGAAATGGTCTAGACCACATCATTCCCTCAGTGCTTTACATGGGTTAATTTCTTTAACATTCACAACAACTTCATGAATTAGATACAATTATTATCTATACTTTATAGTTGGGGAAGGAGGCAGGGATTGGTTAAGAAATTGGATCAAAGACAACCAGCCGGTCAATAGCAGAGCTGAGATTTATGTCCACGGGAGTTGGTCTTATCCACGATGCTACACTGGCCCCTAACAAGCATCAGTGAGTAAGAATCAACACAGATGGCATGCATGCATGCGACGTTGCTTCAGCTGGGCCTAACTCTTTTTGACCCTGTGGACTATAGCCCTCCAAGTTCCCCATGTGATTCTCTGGACAAGAATATTGGAGTGGGTTGCCATACCCTCCTCCAGGGGAATCTTCCCAACTTAGGGTTCAAACCCTCTTCTCTTACGTCTTCTGCATTGGCATGCAGGTTTGCACAGTGCCTGCAATTACATGTATTTGTGCAGAATATTGGCCTTAGAAAATCATTTTCATGTAAGATTCATTGATTATAGTGATCACATAAAAAGTGCTCGGTATTGGCTTGCTAGGACTGCCATAACAAAATATCACAGACTGGGTTACTTCATCAACATAATTTTTTTTCTCACTTTTTCTGGAGGCTAGAAGTCCAAGATCTGTAAGTTTGGCAGGTTGGAGTTCTGCTGAGGCCTCTCTCCTTAGCTTGCACTGTGTCCTTGCTGTATCCTCACATGGTCTTTCCTCCGTCTGCATTCGTCCCTGGGGTCTCTCTGGGTCCAAGCCTCCTCCTCTTATAAGCACACCAGCTAAATCGGTGAGAGCCAACCCTAATAGCCTCCTTTGAACTCGATCACTTCTTTGAAGGCCTTGCCTCCATGTACAGTCATCTTCGGACACACTGGGTATTAGGGCTTCGACACACGAATTTTGGGGGAACACACTTCGGTCTGTAACAAAACCCCAAACTTAAGGCTGTGATTGGAGTTCTCATTCTAGTTTTGCCACTGTGTGACCGTAGGAAGGTCACTTCCTGTCTGCTCAATGCTCTAGGTGCCAGGTTCTTGACTTTCTGAGTGTGTCTTCCTTCAGCTTCTCTACTTCTGTAAACCGCCTTATTATCTTCACATATCATGTAAGTTGGGTGAGTTGCTGGTTGTTGTTATTGTTTTCTGATCTAAATTAGCTAGCAATTTGTTGAACACAACTCAAGACTTCTAAATAGGATGTTTCCTTTTGTTCATGGCTTAGCTAGGCCTTTGACATACTCTGGTCTGTCTAGTTTTAAAATGCAGCTAATAATGACTATGTTATAGGGCTACCTTGAGAATATAAAAAGCATAGTGTCTGTGAAGTAGCAGTAATTTAAGAAATGTTCACCTTTTTCTTAGCCTTCAGCTCAATCAGTTTTCATGCTTACTTTTCCCTTGCCTTTGACCTTCCCAACTCTACCTCCATTATGTGTCTCATGCATTCTTGATCAATGATGGTAGAAGTCACATAGATTGACATCTGTCTGCGGTGGGATTGAAGTTTCTAAAAATTCAGATCTAAGCGCATGGAGACATTTCCTCACAAGTGCATAAGCAAAGGGATTCATGATTCACCTTGAAGCTCGACCTCCTAAAATTTCAAGATTTAACAGAATTGTCTGTTGTATTAGACCTCCAAGCTTGCATTGGCCACTGACTCTGGGTTGGAAAAATTCTCTTAACAGAGAGTTGCAGAGGCAATGGTCAGGGCCTTCCTGGATCACACAAAGGTGTTCAGTGAGCAAAATATCTGTCTGCTGCTCGTCTGATTCTGCTAACAGCGAACATAATTTTGTTTGTTTGTTCGTTTTGGTTTTTTGGGGGTAATTTATTTATTTTTTATTCAAATATAATTGCTTTATAATATGTGTTAGTTTCTGCTACACAACAGCATGAACCAACCACATGTGCCATTTATGTTGTCCGTCTTGAGCCTCCCTTTCACCCCCCCACACCACCCCTCTATGTCATCACAGAGGACCAGGTTGAACTTTCTGTTAATACAGCAACTTTTCACTAGCTATGTTACACAATTATGGTTTTATCTTGATAATTTAGAGGAGAGGTACTTTAGACAATTAGCCACTCAGTTATTTGAACATATTTTATAAAATTAATATTCATATGATACTTTAGGATAAAATGACTATATATAGTTTCCTGTATTTATTTGTATCATTTATCCTTGTTTCCTCTTGCTAAAATGTTTTGTTGTCGAACCCAACTACCAATGCAGGAGACATAAGAGATGAGGGTTCGATCCCTGGATTGGGAAGATCCCCAGGAGGAAGGCATGGCAACCCAGTCTGGTATTTCTTGCCTGGAGAATCTGATGGAGAGAGGAGCCTGGTGAGCTACAATCCATAGGGTTGCAAAGAGTCAGACAGGACGAAAGTGACTTAGCAGGCATGCATGCCAAGACATAGACAAAATGCCTTTGCAGTAGTGTGAGATGAATGGGGAGTTTTAGGCTGTGCATGGCTGTTTCAGCCTGCAAAAAAGTTTTTGGAACCAGGCAGAAGTTCTATATGCTGTGTTCACCACAGCGGCGGGGCTGGCACAAGGACGAGCCCCAAGCGACTGCAGTCCCAAAGGTGACCAGCAGGAGGCAGCCTCTAGCAAGAGATAAACCCTGGGGCTTTGAGGAGCTCTACAAAGTTTCAAACCTAAACTAACCTGGCCTGAATTTAGAGGAGGACAAAGGACTTTGGATGCTTATACTCTATGAAAATCAAAACCTTTCAAAGGCTTTGTAAACTTGTGTTTCTTTTTTTTTTTTTTTCTTTTTAATAGAGTCCTAGAAATAAAACCGCAAAACAACATGCTTGGGGAAACACCTGCTTACATTGTCACCAAGGGACTGGAAGAGATGAGGTAGCCTATGGGGTGGGGGGAGGAAGAAAATTGGGGAGATATACTTTTACTTTAAATTTTGTAATTTTCCCCACATATATGTATTTAGTTTTTACAATTTAAAAAATAACAGTCTACTCTTCTGTGCACAAACACTATCTGATATAATGCAATAAAACATGGGATTTTCAATGCTAGAAGAGACTCATTGAGTCGTAGGTAGAAGATATTTGGTTATCATACAAACTAGAAGATTGCTGGATGTGCTATTGAGTATTTGGATAATGTTATGGAGATATGGTGAATAACTGGAAAATATATAGTTTAACTGGAGAGTGCTGACAGTTTACATCTTCTTATAATATGAAGTGTCATAACCAAATTACCTTTTGTTTAAAAACTTGCCATTTATTTTCAGGAGTGTTTGGAAGTTGGATGACATTGTCATGTAAATGATTCAGTCTTAAGTTTTCAACTTTGTTCAATGAATCTTGCCTAAGTAATCTTCTGATATTTTTACCCCATCATAGGAGGCCTGACATAAATGCATTTGAATGCTTTGTGACTGTGTGAAATGAATTGCTAATGATTCATGAGACAGTCCTATCATTAGCCTTGATAAGATGGTAATTCGATTACATGCTGGTGCTGTTGCTCATTCCATTTTTTGATATTAATATTTAAAATATTAGAAGGGCAAAATAATTTCAAAAAAGAATTGGTCAGTATTTCAAAAGAGTATGTTACTTCACAATTCCTGTTAACTCTAGCTCTGAAATATCAATTATGCTTTTTTCTCTTTGAAGCATAGTAAGGAAAGCAATGAAAAATATTTACCATTGAATAAAAATATTTAGATCAGATTTGTCTCAATTTTATTTCTAATTATGAGATAAGATTATTATTTGTTAGAAAATTTTAAATCATTTGTTAAAAAGTGTTTATTAATGTTTTGTAGGAAATAACATAGAATCCAAAATCACTCAGAACAGTTATAGTGTTCCCATCTTTAAGAAAATCCAAAATAACAAATACAAGCTCTTCATTAGTTTATTATCACCCTAAAGAACTTTTCTAGTATCACCTTTAAATTGGTTAGGTTTGGTTTTTATTCTTACTATGTAAACAAGAATAACATGATCAGTTTTGTTCATTTTTGTATTTCAGCTTCAGGATTTGGCTAACTCTTTGGTTTCTTTTCTTTAGACTTGAAAATAGATTCTAAGCAACAGTATTTGTTTCTCACATTCTCTCCCCAAATTATTAAGCACCCCAGAACGGTTCCAATAATATAGTACATAGGGTCCCTACATTTTCTTCTTGTCTTCATAGTGAATACATCAACACTTCTACTATTTAAAAGATTCTAACTATCTGTGTATTCCTCATGGATTCCCATGGAGGCTGAAGAAAGTGTTGTTCATTTATTCCACATTGGATTTGCTAAAGTATCCCACTTTAAACAAAACTAATACACCTACATACAAATTTAGAAAGCAAATTATTAATATGAAATGTTTTTAATTAGGATTTTCTGTTGACTCACACGGTAAAGAATCTGCATGCAATGAGAGAGACCCAGGTTCGATCCCTGGGTTGGAAAGATCCCCTGGAGAAGAGAATAGCTATCCCCTCCAGTATTCTTGCCTGGAGAATTCCATGGACAGAGGAGCCTGGGCGGGCTACACTGCATAGGGTGCAAAGAGTTGGACACGATTGAAGCCACTTAGCACACAGCAGTGAACACACCTAACACCCAGATCTTGGTTTCTAAATATTATTCCCTAGTAAAAGGAACCAGGGCTCCTTAGATTAGTGACTGAGTCCAGGACTGGGGCAGAAAAATGCAAAACAAGCTTGGAACATTTGAGTCATACCAGAAAATTTTTAAATGTTCAAAAATAAAAAATCATGTCAAAAGACAGAAGAACAAAGATGAATGAACCCCAATGGCCAAAGCCAAGGGAATTTGAGCAGCAAAATAAATGGTAATACTATAAATATCTACAAGTCTAATATAAATTAATAATTAAAAATATACAAACATACAATAGGCAACTCTCCCCTATAAAATATTCCAATTAATAAATATAGAAGACAGGGCTTCAGTGTAGCTCAGCTTGTAAGGAATCCACCGGTAATGCAGAGACTACCAGTTCAATTCCTGCCTGGGAAGATCCCCTGGAGAAGAGATCGGCTACCCACTCCAGTATTCTTGGGCTTCCTGGTGGCTCAGATGGTAAAAGAATCCACCTGCAATGCGGGAGACCTGGGTTCCATCCCTGGATTGGGAAGGTTCCCCTGGAGGAGGGCAAGGCAACCCACTCCAGTATTCTTGCCTGGAGAATCCCCCTGGTGGGCTACAGTCCCTAGGGTTATAAAGAGTCAGATACAATTGAGCATCTAAGCCCAAACACACAGAAGACAAAGATTCAAAATCACCCTTAGGTAAAAACCACAGTCATTATCGTTGCAGACAAAATTCAGTGATAAATGATAAAATCAGTAAGGTGAAATGTCAAAGAGAAATAGTTGCACAGTTTCAAAATATCCCCCAAGATATTTATCTATTACAAAGTGAGTAATAGGAGCTTTACAGTAAGGAAAACCAATAGATACCACCACAACCAAGTGGTCCCTTTAGAAAAGACCCTGATGCTGGGAAAGATTGAAAGTGGGAAGAGAAGGGGACGACAGAGGATGAGATGGTTGGATGGCATCACTGACCCAATGGACATGAGTTTGAGCGAGCTCCGGGAGATGGTGAAGGACAGGGAAGCCTGGTGTGCTGCAGCCCATGGGGTCAGATGTGACCAAGTGACTGAACAGCAAGGTTAACATGAGTACTACCGAGACATAATGCCATATTCACGGTGCATGGAGAAGGACACAATATCGCTTCTGTAGTGTTCTTATAAAAATGCATAAATTCAATATAACATCAGTGAATATCAGGTGAAGTCACATTTAAACATAAACCTTGGGCTAATTTCTCAACTATCATCAGAAGGGCCAAGGTTATGAAAGACAAGGGAAGACTGAGGAGCTCTCTCAGTTCGGAGGAAGACTAAAGAGACATAAGAAAAATATACAATGTAGGATCCTGAGTTTGAGCCTAGAGTAGAACAAAAAACTGGGGGGAAATAAGTGATCATCTAATTTTTTTCCACTTATTTTTATTAGTTGAAGGCTAATTACTTTACAATATTGTAGTGGGTTTTGCCATACATTGACATGAATCAGCCATGGATTTACATGTGTTCCCCAGCCCGATCCCCCCTCCCGCCTCCCTCCCCATCCCGTCCCTCTGGGTCTTCCCAGTGCACCAGCCCCGAGCACTTGTCTCATGCATCCAACCTGGACTGCTGATCTGTTTCACCCTTGATAGTATACTTGTTTCAATGCTGTTCTCTCAGATCATCCCACCCTCGCCTTCTCCCACAGAGTCCAGAAGTCTGTTCTGTACATCTATGTCTCTTTTTCTGTTTTGCATATAGGGTTATCATTACCATCTTTTTAAATTCCATATATATGTGTTAGTATACTGTATTGGTCTTTATCTTTCTGGCTTACTTCACTCTGTATAATGGGCTCGTTTCACCCATCATATTTGAATCAGTTCTAGTGATCATCTAATAAGATCTAATAAGATCTCTAGTTAATAGTATTATAGTAATTTTAACTTTCTGACTTTGAAAACTATGCTATGGTTATGTAAGTTTTTAACTTTATAGGAAGCTGATGTAAGGTTACATGAACTCTTTGAGCATTTTTGTAATTTTCTCTTCAGTCTAAACTTATTTCCAATAAAAAGTTTTAAAAATTGTTTTATTCCTCTAACCACACTATGAGAAACATATTAATACTATACTTATTTTACAAAGGAGGGAACTGCAAATCAGAGAGATTAATAAACTTGCCCCCAAATCCCCGAGTTAGAAAACTACATAGCCAAATAAGTTTGAGATCTTAACCACTATGATTTTATATGGTCTGAGGCTCAGCCAATTCGGAAATATTTATACTTGCTCTTAATTTTGCTTTGATATCTGTAGCTTGGTGGACTACAGTCCACGGGGTCGCACAGGGTCAGACATGACTTAGCGACTTCACTTTCACTTTTCACTTCCACTTTCAACATCCTATGTGTTAAGTGGCTTCAGCTCTGTCTGATTCATTGAGACCCTATGAACTGTAGCCCACAAAGCCCCTCTGTCAGTGGGGTTCTCCAGGCAAGAATACTGGAGCGGGTCACCATGACCTCCTCCAGGGGGTCTTCCTGACCCAGGGATTGAACTCACTTATCTTACATCTCCTGCGTTGGCAGGCAGGTTCTTTACCACTAGCACCACCTGGAAAGCCCTAGGGTGCTACAATATTATATAAAACATAACCCTGGAAAAAGAAATTCTATTTTACAATGCTGAGTGGTAAATGATGTAGGAAAACTTTATTCTCTTACAGTGATTTTCATTTTCAACCAAATGTCAAACAGTGAACTATTAGGTGGAATCTTGCAGAATAACTAAATGGGAATATTGGCATTCAAAGATGAAAATGCATCCATAAGGCTTTTATGCTTCATTACTTTAAATAATCATTAAGAGTAAAATATATAATGACAGACAGTTACTAATGCAATAAAGTTGCTAAAGTGAGATGAAAAATTGCAAATAATGTATTTTATTATAGTCAAAGAAGGCTTTAGGTGGCTGTACTCTGGTTCTGAATATGTTATAGAGAATTAGGTGTTTGGGACTCTGTATGAAAGAGGTCATTTTTATTATTGGAAAATAGTTTTTTAAGCTGCTAATTCTTTTGAGAAATGCAAGAAACTGAAATACTTCAGTCACATATGATCAACAGTCAGAAACCGCCTAAGTGGGAAAAAAAAAGTATTATGTGATTTTGCTTCTGGTCAGTATTGTTTGTAATTAGAATGCAAAGTTGATAGTGTATAAAAATTCAGCCAAAAGAAGCATAACACTTTATTAAATTATAAACTGTATAAATGTGAATTATGTGCAAGGACACTATGATAGTTACAAAATAAAATGGGATTTATGTTAAATGAGGCAGGAATATCTCCCATGTAACAAATATTTAAACTAAAATGAAATAAATATTTTTTTATATAATGAAGTTCAAAAAATTAAAAGTAGTCTCATTCTGGAAGCATATATTTAATAAATATTTAATTGTGATATTTATAAATTTGACTGTTGAAAAACATTGAAGTAAAAAAAGTGTCCATAATACATATTGAAGTCAAACCAGGAAGAAAATGGATATATAAAAATATTTTTGTATTATTATTTTGTTTTCTTATAGCATGATACATAATTTATGGCTCCCACTACTTTTTTTTTCTTGAAACACACTGTAGGAAAATACTGTCTGGATACAGTTAAGGCTTCCTGAAAAATACTTGTATCGAAAACTTTTCCATTTAATGGTTAAAAAAAAGTAAATAGAATTTATGTCTGTCCTGGGCCCAATTAAACTTCCATTCAAACTTGTCCTGACCAGAAAATAAATTGCCTATGGATTCTGAATAAGGGTTTTTACACACTTGGAGAAAAAAAAAAAGTACGTCTGTGGAGAACTATGATTTATGAAAGTATTGATTTCTTTGTTAAATAATGAATTAGATGTCCTACCACAATATTATTTATCAAACTTTTTTGTCATATAATTAAATTGTCACATAATGGACTGTGCTCATATAGATTCATTAAATATTAAAAACTACATGTGACACTACTCACCTTATCTTTGGCTAACAACACATTTCCTCTGTTCTTTCCCATTAAGGTCAATAATGGCAGCCATGATCCTTACTACCAAAGCTTGTAGTCCGTGCTGATCAAGGCCACAGAGCACATTCCTTCCGCTCGGCATGACCAAAGTTATCCACATATCAAGCTCAGGTGGCACAAGAACCATTCAAGACAACCTGAATAGTGAGGATAAAGGGGAAATTACCTATACACAAAATATGGTGGACATACTAAAATTAGATTTGCATTTTACCAGCTCCACCCATCTTGCTCATTTTTTATCTGTCCCTGAAATCTCTGCTGCAGCCCTCTGTTACCCTGAGCCCTTTGGGTTTTTCTAAGTTTGCCTGGCCCTCCTGTTATATCAACTATAGCCACCCACAAAGAGTCACCAGCTGCAGAAATGCATTTCTGCATCCCCCTGATTACTAACCTGTATTCCCACTTGAACTGACTTTCCCCTAGGACTAACTTGAAACCTTCAACATAATTAATACTTTTGGTAGTCACATAATCCATCTTCACCCTCTCCCACCCCACAAATACAATGGATTCTTGTTTCTCTACACTTTCTATTCAAGAGCTGACATTATTTTGGAACTGAATTCTTATATCCTATATCCCATTAACCACATCCGTAGCTTTACTGAGTTTTACATGGACTGGGAGATGCTGGGGTAGTTAATAATATTAAAAGCTTACTTTAATTGTGTGCTTATTATATGTCAGGCATTATGCTAAACATTTTACATAAAGGATTTTAGTTAATTATTATGACAACCCTGTGAAATGGGTACTCAGTATTTTCTTATTTTATTTATGAGGAAACTGCAGATTAAAGAGATTTCATAATATCCCAAGGTCGCAGTCCCAGAAAATAGCAGCAGCAATTCAATAATCAAGTATGTCTGACTTCAAAATCTATGTTCCAGTCTCTCTGCATGATTGCTTCTCACTGAACAAGTGAAAATAAAAATCAAAGACCACAGGCAATTCTTATTCTGAAATCTCTGTAATGAGTTGGTAATTTATTTTAAAAATCCAATAGTTGTATGATCATGAAAGATGTCTGCTGCTATTTTAAAATATAAAATCTGCCCCTTTTATTAAAGAATGTGAGGGATTTCAAAGCATTCATATTTCTCATACTTCCCCTCAGAATCCTAACCTTTTTTATCATAGGTGAGTTGGAGATGGAGGTAAAAACATTATCTTCCAAAGGACATAGAATGCAGAAACTTAAGTGTCTTAGGCCCAGTTGAAACTGCAGCCCCCCTCCTAAGAGTCTTTTCTTCAGGTAACTCGAAAGATTCAAAAGATGCCAACAATTTAAAAAAAAAAAAAAGGCACTTTTAGGACTTCAGCATGAGTGAGACAGTCCTTACCTTTATGAATTTTTTCACTCAATGTGAAGATGGATGTAAGTATTTTAAGTAAGATAATATAATAACTCCCAGTCTAATAAGCATGATTGGGGGTGAGGGGCAGGGAAGAGAGGGGGAAAATATCTATCATCTGGGGATTTCAGGAGAGGCTTCATGGAAGAAGCAGCAC
Source organism: Odocoileus virginianus (assembly GCF_023699985.2). NCBI lineage: Eukaryota > Metazoa > Chordata > Mammalia > Artiodactyla > Cervidae > Odocoileus > Odocoileus virginianus. The sequence goes on along the minus strand of NC_069698.1, from coordinate 30,240,056 downwards.
TAGAGAATTTCAGACAGATGCTGAAGAATAAGGACAGTTAAAGGCATTCAGTACATTTGCAGATTAAACAAATGAGCAACAGAATGAAGAAATTTAACTAGAGGAGGTAAAGAGAGAGGAATTCAGGATGGAGAAGAACTTAAAACATAGAAACAGAGAAAGATTTAGAATTTCCTTCAGTAATGACAACAGTATTGATTTTTATTCATTCTTGCATTTAGTCACAAATCATGTGTTTTATACTCAGAACTACATGGTATGGGAAAAAAATGAACAGAAAAAAGCACTGTGCATTTAGTCACAGATCATGTATTTTGTGCCCAGAACTGTAAATGACATAGGGAGAAAAAGAACAAGAAAAAACACTGTGTACGGACTGCATTTACAGTGGTTTGATGTGAAGAGGATTCAATGGTCAGGAGTGGACAAAGTAAGTTCAGTCTGAGTCACAGACGATCTAGAATGCTGGGCTAAGGGCTTTGGACTTAATAGCCACCGGGATCCTTTGAATACTTTAAGGAGAAGAGTGGTATGGCCTAGTTAAAGTCAGTTTGCCTAGATTTGTGTATGACACTAAGGAGGTGCCATAAAATAGGAGGTTTTTATGGATATAGAGTTGCCCTTACATCCTGGGGAAACCTGCATTGCTGGGCCAGAAATGGGAAGTCCAAGTGGATAGGCTTTCTTATCTCTGGAATGGCAAATAGAAAGGAGGTCAATATTAATAAGGGAAGAAGATGCTAAAATGAAGGTTACTGAGGGTGTGTTGGAGAAGACTCTTGAGAGTACTTTGGACTGCAAGGAGATCCAACCAGTCCATCCTAAAGGAAATCAGTTCTGAGTATTCATTGGAAAGACTGATGCTGAAGCTGAAAGTCCAATAATTTGGCCACCTGATGTGAAGAGCTGGCTCATTAGAAAAGACCCTGATGGTGGGAAAGATTGCAGGCAAGAGGATAAGGGGACGACAGAGGGTGGGATGGTTGGATGGCATCACTGACTCAATGGACATGAGTTAGAGTATACTCCAGGAGTTGGTGATGGACAGGGAGGCCTGGTGTGCTGCAGTCCATGGGGTCACAGAGAGTTGGACACGACTGAGTGACTGAATTGACTGACTGAAGTGAAAGTTTGTAGAAATTTCAGATTTTCTGAGGTTATAGTATGGTTCACTGGTCGGTATAGGTTATGATTAAAGCACAGGCTATGAGTCAAACAATCAGGTTAAGAGTCTTATCACCTCTGTTTACTAGGTTGAGGACTGTAGATTAATGAATTACTTAATTTTTGTAAGCCTCAGTTCTGTCACTTATAAAATGTGCATAGCCAATACCATCTACCTCTTGGTGATAGTTCAAGGATTAAAGATGATTATGCAAGTAAAGAATTTACCACAATTCCTAGCATAGAATAATGCTGAATCAGGTCAAGTGTTTAATGATATGCTTCCCAGGTTGTCCTATTGGTAAAGAACCCGCTGCCAATGCAGAAGACTTAAAGACTCACGTTTGATCCCTGGGTCAGGAAGATTCCATTGGAAGAGGGCATGGCAACCCATTCCTGTATTCTTGCCTAGAGAATCCCATGGACAGAGGAGCCTGGTGGGCTACAGTCCATAGAGTCACAAAGAGTCAGACATGATTGAAGAAACTTAGCACGCACACATGCTCCATAATAAACATGCAGACATAGCCATATGAACTCAGTAGTTTTGTTGATTTCTTCATTACTGCCAAGGGGCCAGTCTAAAAGTTTTGCATTAAAAAAAAAATAAAGTTATGCATTGACTGCAGAAATGGTTGTACAGGTCAGGGTCCAATTAGGATACAATACTCTCAGCAATTATTTGAACAGAAGGACTTTGATATAAGTAGCTGTTCACTAGATTTAAGTTGTGGACCTGGTAACTTAAAAGATAGGGAAGAATTCTGTTACTATGGAGTTAGCAATTCAGCAAGTCATTACCACCGCTAAGGCTGGGGGAAGAAAGAGAAGAGGCCAAAGTTTATTAACGCTTAGAAGACTGGAAAATTTGGAGACGGTGTGCTGCTTGCCTTTTTCTGGTGTCTCTGGACAGTCTTATGGGACTGGGACCCAGACTTCTGAGAACGGTAACCTACAAGGCTGCTGACAGCGTTTCTGAGGAGGGGACCATGATGTAGTTAGCTCTGCAAGAGAAGCAGAAAAATGCAAACTGGACTCAGCTGCTGCAACGGCAGGGAATGGCCACTGCTCAGGTTAAGTTCCCAAGAACTATAAGTAACAAAGCCCTTATTCCTCAAGCTTTCTAGTCTCCCACTAATGCCGCTAATTGGCAGAACTTAACAGAGAGCTGTGGGCAAAGCAGAAATGAAGCTAACAGAGTTGTAATTCCAACATCTCACAGCAGAGTACAAAAAAAAAAAAAAGTTGAGGGGCAATAGCTTACACAATGGAATAAAACATTTTTGAAAATGAACAACATTTAAAAATATACCAAAATCACCTTCTCAACTAAGCACATGGTTTGGAATGGATTTTAATATGATTAAGACTATGATGGTGGAGTTAAACATGATGGTGGACTTCACTGTAGTTTTGTTTGATGGGTGAGATAGGCAAATGATTTGAGGAACTGGGGAATGTGGGGAATCCTGTGTGGGAAGAGAGGGGTTAGGGGAGGGGATGAGGCAGGTAATATTGGGAGAGGTATGGCAGTTGTTATAGGGTGACAACTAGGGTAAAGAAAGTTCAGGTAAATGTTATAATTAGGGACTTTTCTGTGAAGTATGAAATAAGTGTAGAGCAAAAAGAAAAATGTTCAGAGAGATTTTCAGAATTACCTTTCTGAATATGTATTTATGTATGTACTTACTTAGCATCAGGGAGGTCTCCAGGTTCTAGCAAAGTCAGCCAGAAAAGGTAAAGTTATGTTAGAATTAAATACATTTATGTTAAAAGTGTAATGTTCATGAGGTTAATGGATTTTCAAATTTTTATTATGTTAGCATGATTTTGGGGTATTGGGGATACTGGTGTAATTCCATGTTCATGTCTATGGACATTGGTATCTCTTAAATTGCCATTTTTACTTAAAAAGTGAAAGCAAAATAAACATATGCAGTTCAAATTAGATGAAAATTTTGAACCATGTTAAACACTGAAAACAAAGTTTTAGAAGCCTCTAATATCATGGCAGCCCATTCCAGTACTCTTGCCTGGAAAATCCCATGGACAAAGAAGCCTGGTAGGCTACTGTCCATGGGGTCGCAAAGAGTCGGACACGACTGAGCAACTTCATTTCATTTCATTCAATATTATTTTGAGTCAATAATCAAATAAAATTTTAAAAATAAAAATCAAATATTAAGGGGTAGATATTCAAGCAACCTGAATGTCGGATGTAAAGTAAAAATTACATAAACCAATATAAATATTACTATGCTGAAATTACAAAGATTATTGGAAAAGGGTTTAAGGTAAAAAGAACAAATATTAATAGATAAGTAACAAATGTAAAACAATTGGTAATGCTAATAGATATTATATGTATTTAGTAATATTTGGAATTTCCGCTAAATTATTCAAATAAAAAGAAGGAATAAATGAAATAAAAGACTTTACTTAGAAGAGTAGATGTAAGAATTCACGTAATGCAGAAACATGTATATTAATCCTAGGGCTGAAACCAGTGAAGAAGGATGGTCAACTCATAGTATTCTGCCTGAGTTCATGGGAAGACCAGGGGGGAGATCCTGAATTGCAAAGGTGGGGGGACTGGGATGGGGAATACATGTAAATCCATGGCTAATTCATTTCAATGTATGACAAAAACCACTGCAATGATGTAAAGTAATTAGCCTCCAACTAATAAAAATAAATGGAAAAAAAATATTAAGGGGTAGATATTTTTAATACTTAAAATAGAATGAAACATAGAAAATTACATTTAATTTTAGGAGATTAGAGATAAATAATTAAATAGAATACATGATTCCTGATTCAATGTTGAATCAGACAAATAAGACTAAATATTATGAGGGTATTTAGCAAAACCTGAATGTGGGTTGTATGTTAAATAATACTGTAATACCAATACTAAATATTCTGAGTGTGATAATTACATTATAGTTATATAGGAAAAGGGTTTAGGGTAAAAAGAACAAATATTAATAGATAATAACAAATGTAAACAAATTGGTGAAATGCTAATGGATATTCATTGTATTTGTGTATTCATTGCAACTTTCCTTTGGGTCTGAAATTTTTCCAAATAAAAAGTTAAGGAATAAATGAAATAAAAACTATACTTAAAGAGTAGATGATAAAGAATTCGCCTGTAATGCGAGACCCAGCTTCAATCCCTGGGTCCTGAATATCCTGTGAAGAAGGGAATGGCAACTCATTCAGTATTCTTGCCTGAAGAATTCCATGGACAGAGGAGCCTGGAGGGCTGAGATCCATGAAATTGCAAAGAGTAGGACAGGACTGAGTGACTCTCTCACACACACATACACACTACAGTTTAAGATTAGTTAAAGGCATTAAAGAAAATGCAAATAGAACAATTCTCATTATCATTTATTATTGGTTTTTATAAAATCATAAGTTAAAAGTTAAAATTTTTATTTGTAAAATTAAGGTTTATATTCTCATTAATTTCATCTTAGTTGTAAAATAAGGATGTTGGTATACAAAATCTTTTATGCTGATTCTAACCAATGTTTTGACATCTGTTAACTTACAATGTAATACATCAGGAAATCAGATCTCTTCCAAATCTTGACTTGATTTTAAATCCAACCTAGTAGGTAGGTGATGCAAATGTCTAGTATTCTCACTGTTTTAACCAGGAAGTAATTTTGGAAGCAGAGCAATGTGGATAAATTGAGAAAATATATTTTAGGGAGCATGTTTATTTTGTTGATTGGTTTTAGGACAATTTAAACAATTTTTAAAAATTTTTCAATTATTCCACTGTAAACTGGTCATACTGAGAAACTACCTCTTCTTTGGCCACTTGAATGCCATTTTTTCCTATGCTTTCATACTTCACAGATCTCTACTCCAGTGATTTAAGAATAAAACTGATTTTTTCTACCATCTAGAGAATTATATGGAAAAATGCCGCTTTAAACATAAACACAAAAGAAGGTGATGTTCCTGTTAGAAGAATCTAAGTGCAATATTTTGCACTGCTAAAACAATGATCTGATTTATAATTTAACTTAAGTTTTACTCACTCTTTTCTAAAATAATAATAATAATCGCAAATGTGGTATAAATTCCTACCAATCAAAGTTAGAAAGTTGAAATATATTCTTTGTGCAAAAAATAACAAAAATAATTTAGTTTTGAAGGGAGTGACAATTTTGTCTAATATTTCACTAATTGTTGAAATATTTATATAAAGATATGTTTGAAATATGTTACTTGAGAAATACTATTATGTTGTCTAATGTTAAATCAATGACCACCATTTGAAAATTATTTTTGAAATATTTATATGAAAATAAATCTCTTGGTAGTGTGTAGGTCTCAGAGTCAGGAGCCTCATTTTTTAGTGGGAAAAGAAAGAGGAAAATAATATTAAAAATAAGGAAAATATTGCTCAGGCAATATCACATTAACAAAATCTTTAAAATCCATACAAATAATATCAAGAATGAAAACAGATTGCAGGTTTTCTACTTGTCAGATTGAAAACTCCCAGTCAAGACGGGGAGCTGATTGTGGCACAGATCATGAACTCCTTATTGCCAAATTCAGACTTAAATTGAAGAAACTGGGAAAACCACTAGACCATTCAGGTATGACCTAAATCAAATCCCTTACGATTATAAAGTGGAAGTGACAAATAGATTCAAGGGATTAAATCTGTTAGACAGAGTTCCTGAAGAACTATGGGAGGAGGTTCATGACATTGTACAGGAGGCAGAGATCAAGAGCATCTCCAAGAAAAAGAAATGCAAAAAGGCAAAATGGTTGTCTGAGGAGGCCTTACAAATAGCTGTGAATAGAAGAAAGCAAAAGGCAAAGGAGAAAAGGAAAGATATACCCATTTGAATGCAGAGCTCCAAAGAATAGCAAGGAGAGATGAGAAAGCCTTCCTCAGTGATCAATGCAAAGAAATAGAGGGGGAAAAAATAGAATGGGAAAAACTAGAGATCTCTTCAAGAAAATTAGAGATACCAAAGGAACATTTCATGCAAAGATGGGCACAATAAAGGACAGAAATGGTAAGGACCTAACAGAAGCTGAAGACATTAAAAAGAGGTGGGAAGAATACACAGAAGATCTTCACAACCCAGATAATCATGATGGTGTGATCACTCACCTAGAGCCAGACATCCTGGAAAGTGAAGTAAAGTGGGCCTTAGGAAGCATCACTACAAACAAAGCTAGTGGAGGTGATGGATTTCAGTTGAGCTATTTCAAATCCTAAAAGATGATGCTGTGAAAGTGCTGCACTCAATATATCAGCAAATTTGGAAAACTCAGCAGTGGCCACAGGACTGGAAAAAGTCAGTTTTCATTCTAATCCCAAAGAAAGGCAATGCCAAAGAATGTTCAAACTACCCCACAATTGCAGTCGTCTCACATGCTAGCAAAGTAATGCTCAAAAATCTCTAAGCCAGGCTTCAACAGTATGTGAACCGCGGACTTCCATTGTTCAAGCTGGATTTAGAAATGGCAGATAAACCAGAGATCAAATTACCAACATCCACTGGATCATTGAAAAAGCAAGAGAGTTCCAGAAAAACATCTATTTCTGCTTTATTGACTATGCCAAAGCCTTTGACTGTGGGAACCACAACAAACTGTTGAAAATTGTTAAAGAGATGGGAATACCTGACCACCTGACCTGCCTCCTGAGAAACCTGTATGCAGGTCAGGAAGCAACAGTTAGAACTGGACATGGAACAACAGACTAGTTCCAAATCGGGAAAGGAGTACATCAAGGCTGTACATTGTCACCCTGCTTATTTAACTTATATACAGAGTGCATCATGAGAAATGCTGGGCTGGATGAAGCACAAGCTGGAATCAAGATTGCCAGGAGAAATATCAATAACCTCAGATATGCAGATGACACCACCCTTATGGCAGAAAGTGAAGAACTGAAGAACTTCCTGATGAAAGTGAAAGAGGAGAGTGAAAAAGTTGGCTTAAAGCTCAACATTCAGAAAACTAAGATCATGGCGCCTGGTCCCATCACTTCATGGCAAATGGATGGGGTAACAGTGGAAAAAGTGACGGACTTTGTTTTTTTGGGCTCCAAAATCACTGCAGATGGTGACTGTAGCCATGAAATTAAAAGACGCTTGTTCCTTGGAAGAAAAGCTGTGACCAACCTAGACAGCATATTAAAAAGCAAAGACATTATTTTGCCAACAAAGGTACATCAAGTCAAAGCTATGGTTTTTCCAGTAGTCGCGTATGGATGTGAGAGTTGGACTATAAAGAAAGCTGAGCACCGAGGAATTGATACCTTTGAACTGTGATGGTGGAAAAGACTCTTGAGAGTCCCTTGGACTGCAAGGAGATCCAACCAGTCCATCCTAAAGGAAATCAGTCCTGAATATCATTGGAAGGACTGATGCTGAAACTGAAACTCCAATACTTTGGCCACCTGATGCAAAGAGCTGCCTCACTTGAAAAGACCCTGATGCTGGAAGGGATTGGGGACAGGAGGAGAAGGGGACAACAGAGGATGAGATGGTTGGATGGCATCACCGACTCAATAGACATGCATTTGAATAAACTCTGGGAGTTGGCAATGTACAGGGAGGCTTGGCATGCTGTAGTCCATGGAGTCACAAACAGTCAGACACGACTGAGCCACTGAACTGAACTTGTAAGATTATATGTTATGCCTTTGTTCCCTTTCAAGTATTTATAATTTAAAACACTAATCTTCCCTTGAGAGAATAAAACATCCTTTAGGTGGTTGTATTATATTTCATTTAACATGCACACAAATGTACATTTTCCATTATATTTCACTGTCCTCATCCGTCCGTCCCTTTCCACATAGCCTCATTCCTAAAGAATTGTAAACATGCTCAAAAGGAAAATGAGTTTTGTATTTTGTAAAGCATGCTAGGAAAGTAAGGACTTGAAAAAGGAATGCAAAAGCCCATGAAAAACTGGGGCCAAAAAATCTTATTAAAAATACATGTTAACTATGAAGTTTACTGGCACAATGACCACCTGCTTTTGCTTCGCTCAGTTTAAAGAGAACATGCATCATTTTTGAACCATTAGTATACCTACTCTTGACTCACTCCCTTACTTCTCCTCAGACCGAACTCCTGAACTATTTTCTGTTCATGACTCTCTCTTTGATTTATAATTTTACAATATGTGTTTGTACTCCTACAAACTGAGGCTTTTTAGAATTGAGTGTTTAGCAGGAACTACATTTTCTTCTCTGCTTTCTGTTTTAAAGGGAAGATGTTCTGTTCCTATTGAAGTGATCCCAAGCTCTGTTGGCGGATAATTAACAGGTTGAAGTACCTGATAGTTTTGCAACATGAAGGTACAAGCAGGTAGCAGTTATTTCCAAGCCATCACATTTTGCTCACAAAAATTCTATTTTTACCACAAACATACAGGCATGGGGCTCAGAGTGGTGGTTTCAAACTGTGTCTAAGCAGAATTCTGGAATAGAAATAACCACCAAAATTGCAAGCATTTTTTTCAGGCTCTACAGATGCTAAGAAATAGCATGGCAAGATCAATTGGAGTAATATTGTTTTTGAAGCATTTAGATAATTTTGAATTTCAAGAAAATACAGGAAAAGATTAAGCCTTAAGACTTTAATAGTGCCTAAAACTGTAGTAAAAACATATGCATTAACTTGATCATAAATTTAGCTGTTAAAAGGCTTTTGTTAAACAAAATTAATTTGTAGTTGTCTGTATATTTCCACCCTTACAAATTCTAAATCAATTTTATTAGTCAGAACTCTTAATTCACTTGTAAGAGTCAGAAATCCATCTTGCATGGCTTAAGTGTTTAAGGAAGAGGAAGAATTGAATGTTCACATAATTAACAGTCTAGAAGTATGATGGTTTCAACCATAAATGCATAGTCAGGTACTGAAAACACTAGGAAACCATCTCTCTCCATCTGTCAGCTCAACATCTCTGTCATTTTTTTTGAATGTAATATTTTATACTTACAAAAGATGTGTTAAATTCAATTGAGTGCTATAAAATGTTTTTGTTGTTATTGTTGTTGTTTAGCTCTAAGTTGTGTTCAACTCTTTTGCAACCCCATGGTCTATAGCTCACCAGGCTCCTCTGTCCATGGAATTCTCCAGGCAAAATACTGGAGTGTGTTGCCATTCCCTTCTCCAGGGGATCTTCCCAGGATTGAACCCACATCTCCTGCTTGGCAGGCAGATTCTTTACCACTGAAGCCCTGTCGTATAAGATACTTATGCCTATAATTATATCTTTACTTTTAAACCTTTATGGTTGTAGTGGGGTTTTTTTGTGACTTTTAAGAAGCAAACTTTTCTGCAAACTTTAAAATTTAGAGGTACAGATCTAAGATAATTAGCTGTGTCAGCATTCTGGAAAATATAGATTAAAGTAATGGTTTTGGTAGGAAAACAGGCCCTAGACATAAAATTATACTAAAATACTCAGTGATGCTTTTAGTGCCACTCCCAGAATAGTGAGGGGTTCTGGACTTCTGTCTGCTTTTAAATTCTATCACTGTTCCTCCTGTTTTTTTTTTTTTTATTATTCTGCATATTAGACCTGTAAAGTAGTCCCATCTTTGTAATAACATCAATTAAAAGGCTATTCTGATTTTTCATGTTATTATAAGTTTTGTGGGGTGCCTTGAGAGACTTCATTTCAGAAGCCAATAGCCAGAATAAACAATGATTCTAATGACACAGTTTTTGTTTTTGTTTTCCTACATACCCTACTCCCATGTCTTAGGACAGTATTATTATAGAACATCACTTATTTGTACTATATCTGAATTAGGTAATTCATAAAACACATGTATTCTATTCTCTTTTCTTATGGTAATAGTGTTATGGGAATTCTCACATGCCTATAATTAAATAATAATTTTATTATATTCTTATTGCAAAGGTGAAATACCAACATTATTTTTCAGTTGCTGTTTTCTTTTTGCTAAATTTTTGAAAACATAATTCTGGGCATTTTTTTAAATTTTTATTTTACTGCATAGGGTCATGAGAATGATGGAGTTATATTTTTAAACATAAAAACTTTTATTGTTTAAACATTGGTGAACAATTCTTCTGTTAGCCAGTTTTTTTAATCACTCACAACAAACGCAATGAATACGACTGGCCATTTATAAATTTTTACTTCCTGAGATGAATGGTGTAAACTTAAATTGCTGATTCTTACAGCTTTCCTTGCTGCTTTTCTTCTATTGTATACAGAGTTCATTGGCAAAACTGCAGGTTTCATAATTAACTATAAAAACTGAGGAGTTCACACAGATATGCTAATAACTCCATTAAACTTCTCCCTTTATATGTAAATTCGAGCCCAGATGTTGCATCATTTGCAAATCTTGCAATTAAAGCATTTTACAACTTCAGTTGTGCAAAGGGGCACCAGACTGGAAAATGGGTAAAATTGCTTGGCTAGGACATTACCATGACAACCCACTGACCTCCATTCAATTAGTTACCAGTGAAGATTCAGCTATTAATTATAATGGTCAAAAGTGGATATCATCTGGCTCTCCTCTTACCTTTTTAATATGGACATTTTTCACTCACCATAAATCTTTGACTTTTAGAGGCAGGCTCCCAAACTGAAGCATTAAAACTGATATAGCTTAAGTACTGATGGAAGTGAGGGTCAAAAAAGGAATCTCATTGATCAGTCATATTCAGGATAGTTCTCCAACTTTCTGTAATCTAAGCACTCTGTCAGGCAAGCTTCAAAGTGAATATTCATTACTGCTCATTTTTCTCATTGAACTCTCTGCATTCTGTGCGTCAGCAAATACCTTGCACTTTAGAACGCCTTCCTTAATTAGGGCCACAGTCACCACCAGGGAGCCTCTGAAATAGATGCCCCATTTTCGGTTTAGCTTTACATTTTCCAGCGGGGGGGAAAAAATAGTTAATATTTTCTTGGCAAAATATAAAAGAAGTGCTGTGAGTTAATTACAGAAGTACTTAATAAATGATGAAAAAAATTCTATTTGCATTAGTGCAGGCTTAAACGTAAGAATCTTGTATTCGATGAAGTTAAAATATACTATTCTTACATAACCTTTTTTTTCTTCTCTTTTCTTTAAATTGGCATATAATTGCTTTACAATGTTGTGTTAATTTCTGCCTTACGAGTAAGTGAATCAACTCTGCATTGACCTAGATGGGTGGGATGGGGGTGTGTGAGAGGGAGGTCCAAAAGGGAGGGCATATATATATATATGTGTGTGTGTGTGTGTGTGTGTGTGTGTGTATACATATAGCAGAACATGTTTTAATCGCTGTATCCACAATCATAAAATAACAAATACTCTTTAGACTTGCCAAAACATGGTGATCAGCCAGGGCCATGCATCTGCACTGCGCTAGTCACTGCTTCTTAATTCAACAAATATCTACTGTACACCTACTGTGTATCAGACAGTGTTGAGGGTGATAGGGGTACAGTGATGACCAAGCATGACAAGATTCCACAATAGTGTCAAGTAATTATCCTTCTCTATTTTAAGGAGATAGAAAATCAAATATTAAGGAACTCTGCAACCCCATGGACTATACAGTCTATGGAATTCTCTAGGCCAAAATGCTGGAGTGGGTAGCCTTTCCCTTCTCCAGGGGATCTTCCCAACCCAGGGATCGAACCCAGATCTCCCACATTGCAGGCGGATTCTTTACCAGTTGAGCCACAAAGGAAGCCCAAGAATACTGGAATGCATAGCCTATCCCTTCTCCAAGGGATCTTCCTGGCCCAGGAATTGAACTGGGGTCTCCTGCATTACAGGCAGATTCTTTACCAACTGAGCTATCAGGGAAGCCCAAATAATAAGGGAAGTGTCAGTTAATAAGTACTATGCCAAAGATTAAAATATAGCAAAATAATTACCATCGATCCATTTTGGATAGTTGCAAAATAGTGTTAGTAGTACATATGGAGATAAGTGAACATATTCAGAAAAGTTTTTGTCTTGAAAATAGGTGGTTTTCTAATAAAAATAAATTTAAAGTTAAAATATAAGTAAATTTACCTTAATATTCACTGAATTTCACAAGAGATGCATGAATGAGAATGTTGGACAGTTCTGATAAATAATTCCTTTGGTTAAAGATTTTTGATAGTTTTTTACTTTTAAAATTATGATTAGTATGGTTATGAACATTCCTGATATACACATACACAAATGTCTTATGTTAATATTTCCAGGAGTGGAATTTCTAAGTTTTACCTTAGAGAATACTAAAAAATTCAACAGGAGAGTGAGACAATCAATTATAGTATAGTCCACCATGAAATATTATACAGCCATATGAGAACTGGAATATTTCCAGCCACATCCTAGTAAAATAGTATATCACAGTCATCAGAGATTCCAGCCCTCCAGTGTGAGCTCCTAAGTCTTAAGGGCACTCAGGAAGGAGAAGAATACTTGCTATCTAGCAGCCATCAGGACTGCAGCCACTCCCTAGAGTGAACCCTGAGGAAGTGTAGGATCTGAGAAAAACACAAGACACTGGCCCAGGATAGCTGAGGTGCATATGGAAAAGAATAATTTCAGTGACCCTAGATGCTTGCATCTTCAAGTACGTAGAAAATGGCTAAATTTCTTAACCTGAGATATCTGATTTTCTTTAATTAACAATAATCTTTTGATGTTCAGACTACCTGCCCTTGGTTGCAAAACTTCTATATAACCTGGCTCCTACCCTGACCTCCTCAAAGCGGTTCTCTTGGGGTCATTTGAAATGCTGTCTCCTGGGCTTGGGACTTCCCTGCTGGCTCAGCGGTGAGAATCCGAGTTCAATGCAGGAGTCACAGGAGACACAGGTTCAATCCCTGGGTCAGGAAGGTTCCCTGGAGGAAGGCATGACAACTCACTCTAGTATTCTTGCCTGGAGAACCCCCATGAACAGAGGAGCCTGGCAGGCCACAGTCCGTAGGGTCACAAAGAGTCAGACATGACTGAAGTGACACACGCCCTCCTCGGCTTGAAGTCCTAAAAATTCCCACTGAACAAAATATAACTTTCAACTTGTAGGTTGTGACTATTTTTTTAAGTTGACACATGAAAATATGTAAATTATAAATCACAAATAATCAATGATATCATCTTAATGCAATATTGAATGAAAAAATCAGGACCTATAAAACTACAAGTGAGTTTTGATAAATATATATGCATTTTTTAGAAAACAACAGAGTATGTTGGAATACCTATATGTTCTATAAATGTAAATTTTTTCTTTCCTTCAAGAAAAAAATGATAATTTTAAAATTCAGAACTTTAGTTACTTCAGTTGGAGGAAACAAATGAGGGAGAGGAGAGAACACATAGATCTATGTAAGTTTTTGGTTATCCAGCTTTTGACTTAGGATGTGGGCTCATTGCTATTCATTATATATATATTTAAGTTCGTTAAAGAAAAAAAAGAGGAAAAATAGAGTAAGAAGGGAGGAAGCAAGGGTCACTGATGCTCCTGAGTTGGTCCCCAAGAGTTCCCCTAGTTTCACCCTGGCCAATAAAATGAGACCAAGTTTGGTTCGGAAGCAAAGGAAGGCTTTGTTCTCTGATCAAGTTTGGACAGGTTTGAATTTGTGCTCTAGAGCACACACTCGTTTTATAAAAATCAGGGAAAACTTGATCATCCGTGGGGAACAGTGGGGCTGGAGCTCTTGCCGGGTAAGCGTGGCCATGCTGCTCAGGCAGCAATGCAGTTCTCAGTGCAGGGCACGCGCAGCATCTCTGCATATGGCCCACCACCACCATCGTGAATTGCCAATTTGTGTGTAGCTTCTGCTCACAGCCTCTACCTGAGCTTGCAGTATGTCAAGCACAAGTCAGCACAACCTTTTCCCTTGTGGAACTCTGGTTTGAAGGGCCTGGTGCGAGGCGTCTGCACACAACACTCTATGAGCAAGGGAGGCTAGATTAAGCACCGAAGAGAAGATTAGACTTTATTACCCAGATTCTCTTTTTATTTCCCAGGAATTGATAATGGGTTTTAATAGTGACAAAAAGAAGGAAAGAAGGAAGGGAGGGAGGGAAGGTAGGAGAAGGGTCATCGATCAATAACAATGAGTCATGAACTAAAAATTATGCTTCAAATAATTATTTGAACAACATTTCCTTAAAATTATGAAAAAGCTTTTCTTGTATGACACCATTGCATTTTTACACAAAAGCCTTGTTTTAAGAACGAACAAAATAATTTCTTATTTTCATTTTAATGTCAGCATACTGTTTTTGCTTTAGATTTTTTGATGTGTTTCTTTTAATATATGGTGATTTTTATTAAACGTATCATGCCCTCAGCTCCATTTCAAATGTTTAAAGTAAAAGCAGCTAACAACAAGCAATGCAATCTAATAGAATTGGTGTAATGCCCTGACTGTGGCAGTTTTATCAGGAAATGTTTGTGACTCTAAGTTCATATCCTAGCTCTGTGTCCTGGGTTCATCTCACTGGGTTTGCATCACTGGCAGTAGCCAAAATCCCATGGTAGCTGTCAGTAGATAAAAATTCCATGTTTGTTTTTAAGGGTCAAAGTTGGTTAAAACTGAGATAAAAACATTTGATATGTTATCTTCCCATCATTATTTATTCTCTAAAATGCACTCAGAATTCTTAGATTCTACAGGTCAAAAAAAATACTGCAGATAGCACTGCTAATCTCTTCTCTCAACACACAGGTTATCTTCACTTATTTTGAAGACATCACTTAGTAAAGATCAGTTAAAATTGGCTAAAAAATGAAGCCATCTTTCCAAAATTGACCACCAGCAGCCACTGGTGACAGCAAATGATTGTACAGAATCAAATCAAAAGAGTTGCCTGCTTCATAGGCAATTGTAAGGATTATTACCCACTTAACAAAAAGTTTTTAGAGACTTCAACAAGGGTTTATTACTCGTCATTTCTCTCACTGAAAACTTCAGACCTCTGAGACATTTTGGCAGTCTTGAACTTGCAGAGGCTGATGCCTGAGGGCACCATGAAATCATCAATGTCTGCAGTGCACAGGGATTATCATTTAAACCCTTCTTATTTTATCATTTTAAATAATTTTTTGACTCTGATTTTATGTAAAATTAAAACCCAGAAGCATTGTGATCTCTCTGCTTGGTTTTTACATGGCTCTTTCTTTGGGAGAGCCACCATTCAAATGCTAATTAAATCTCTAAGCATCACCTTGCTTAATTTTCCTTTCTCTTCTCTTTGTATGTCCTGTTTTAGGTTCCTCTTTTCTTCAATGTACTTTTCACCAGGTCACTTCTATGTGTCTTTCTTTTCCTTTTGTAAACTGTTTTATTTTTCTGATTTTTAAAATAATAAAAATGCTTATTAAAATTCATTATTATAGAAAGCCTTTTAAAAAGTGCACATTTCCTGTAATCCCAGTACCCAGAAAGAGACACTGTGAACTCTTGCATGTGTCCTTCCAAATGTTTTTAATCTATGACTATAATAACAGGCTATATTGCTATTGTCATATAATAATTAATCATACTTAGTGTTGAAACTTGTCTTTTCAACTTAAGTGTACCTTGAATTATATTTTTCTAAGTCAGAATATAAAAATTTATCTTATTCATTTAAAAGTTGAATGCTGTATGATTGAATAACTGTTGAGTTATTTATTTTAATCAATCCTTTGTCAATAGTTATTATGCTCTCAAAAGGAAAGTTGCCCTGACTGCAACGTTCCATAAGATAAATTTATAGGTGCTGCATCTGAGCTAGGTATCAGTAGAAAAAACTAGATTTGAGGAGCCAGTCAAAAGCTCCACTTGGGACACGCTTAGTGCTACTTTAGGGCTCCCCTGGTGATTCAGATGGTAAAGCGTCTGCCAGCAATGCAGGAGACCTGGGATCGATCCCTGGGTTGGGAAGATCCCCTGGAGAAGGAAATGGCAATCATTATTCAGTATTTCCAAGCCTGGAAAATCCCATGGACAGAAGACCCTGGTAGGCTACAGTCCATGGGGGTCACAAAGAGTTGGACATGACTGAGCAACTTCACTTTCTTCCTTTCTTTCTTTAGTGCTCTTTAGTTCTTTTAGATATGTTTAAGGATGGCATCAAGTATAGAATTCCACTTGAATATTCCAGTATGGGGCTCAGAGAAATGATTTCATTTTAAGGTATACATTTCAGATAATCTATGTCAAGCTATTTTATTTAAAATGCTATTTGGCTCTGATAAATTTTCCAGGGAGGGTGTATATGTGAGCAACATGTGTGTGAACACATGTTTGTGTATATATATATACATATATATATATATATATACATTTATATTTTACATATGCATATATTAGATACATAATCCATGTATAATATGAAAACATAATCCACCACAGAACTCTGCATATATATGTGTGTGTGTGTATGTGTATGTATATATATATATATAAAATATGTTCAGGGTGCCATATTGCTCTGTAAACTGTTGGCCAGTGAAAATTGTCTCATTCCATTCACACTGTAAATGTTTTTGGCTAATGGCACTTGGTAACATTGTCTTGAATCACCATCCTTTGCATTCTCACTAGGCTGCAGCTTCTCTTGTTGCCATTTTCTCTGTGTGTGGCAATCAGTTTTTCCACATAATGACTAATTAGGATGGATGAGTCCTAGAGTGGAAACCAATGTATATTTTAAAAGGAAGCCTGACATGTAGATGTTAAAATGCAAGTTTAAGAATATTCAGGAAACACTTCTTTTGAGATTTGGCTGATGAAACAATAGCTTGTTGGGACTAATGGAGTAATTTGGCATTAAGAGGTCAAAATAAATCTGTAAACAATATTGCCACCATGAGGGTTAATCAACAAATGTAAGAGTGGGAGCCGGGGGAGGGGGAGGGGAAACTATGGCCAGGGGTATATCCTGTCTTTAGAGGATTTAAGGAGAATGGAGGAGCCATTGTTAACATACAGTGCTAGAAAATTTTCCTCAGTCTTTATGCTTTAAGGACCCTCCAGAAAACTGAGTAACAGATATAGTCTTATTTCTCAACCTGCCTTTGTGAATTGAAGACCTGGGCATGGATTCAGTCTTCAAGTATAGTCTAAAGACCACTGTTGGAGAACTTTGTTACTAGTCAACAGTGAAATAAATACAAAGACTGAGTAACCCTAAGAAAAGCTTATAGCAATTTCACAGTTATTTTCTGTTTGTAGAATCAATAAATATACTTTAAAAATGGATATGTGCTTTGTCTTTGAATTTTTAATTTTATTTTAGAGCAATTGCTTTCAGTGTATTTTATTAAAATCATCTGAAAATGATTAGAAATTGTTTTAAAAAATAAAGCATCTATTCCTTCACCACTGATATTATAAGAAGTACTAGAGATTACCCAGGGGAAATATGCATAAACTACAGTGAATTAAAAGATTAAGATCAAAACTATAATTATCAAGTGAACACTCAGATTCTTTGAGAGTTAAGAGCAGAAATCAAGCTCACTCTTGTTATGAAATGATGCATGAAAAGATATATAAAAATATGCTCATGGTCACATAACCAAGGAATGGTCTATGCCCTCATTTAGAGCCACTTTCCAAGGGGCACTGCTATAATTGATGTACCAAACAGAAACATTAATTAAATGTTTTAAAGCAAGACCTAAAGAAGCTGTTACCTGCTCAAATGTATTGTCAATAAATCATTTTATTTAGCTCTTTCTACTGATTATGTGGAAATCATTTCCAGTGTTGTAGTCAATTTTAAACCATTAAGAGTTTAGTTGTTGAATTCACCCTGAATAATACCGAGCCATTACATTATAGGCTAATGATTTGGCAAATTTAATTATGTAAACCAAAGCTATTTTGACATTTTGATGCTTAGAAAGAATCTACAGCTATTGAATATTGAATCTTTATGGGCATATTCATTTTAAGCACTTAATTTTTCTCATCAATTAAAGCTTTCTCTTGCATAGATATCTTAGTGACAAATGAGGATGTATAATTTCTTTTCTTAAAAAATAGTAAAATATGAAAAGGGTGTAGAAGCACCTCTATAAGATCTAAGCTGTAGAAAATTTTGTCAATTAAAGTAATGAGAAAGTAATGATTGATTAGCCATAGAAACAACCAACTTTAAATGGATAGGTAGATTTCTTTCCATTGTATTAACTTTGCCATACAGACTATTAATTTCACTCACAGGTTAATTGAACCTGTTTGGTTAGTGTAAACTGACTTGGAGAAAATTCTCTAAAGTGGCTACAGTGTTTCATACAGTTTCTGAAAATTTTTGGCTCTGAAGGAGCCAAATTAGAAACTTAGTGTGTGAAATATTAGGTAATCTGAAAAATCTTCAGTAGGAAACCAAGAAGTAATCCAAATTCACTAGATAGCTCCAGACACAGCATAATGTCCACAGAGTGCACATCTGGACAACTCTGCTTAGAACCAGAGTCATTTTGCTAACAAGCCAACTAACTATGTCACCACAGACTGACTCGTTTGTTCTCTTCTTTTTTTATTCCATAAACCTCTATTGACCACCCACTTTTGGCGGCACGGTGGTTTCAGAGATAGCTGGGATATATCCTCACTCTTAAGAAGCTCAGGTTTTTCCAGAATATAAAAATAAACTCAGTCTAAGGGGAATGATAGGATGTTGCTACTGGAAGTAAGTGAGAACTCTCAACCCAGTTTCAAAAAGCTGCAGAGATTTTCCCTGTGAATATAATGGTCTGTCTAGACTTAGGTCAAGCATTAGCAAAGTAGAAAGATCCAGGGAAAAAAAGAGAAATGCAGGGGATGGAAGAAAAGTCATACCAGGAAGAAGGAACACTGTGAACGGAGTCAATGAGGCAGGAAAGAGAAGTCTGCTGCTTATGTAGTTGAATCATCATGCCTCACATCCATGAGGCATGGAGTGAGCAGAAGTGAGTCCAGAGAGGTCAGAGAGGAAGGACATGAAATGTCTTATGTTGGGTTAAAGAGACTGGGCTCAATCCCACAGATGAAGAGGAAACTACAGAATTTAAAGCAACTGGGGAGGGTTCAGATCTGTGTTTTATGTAAAGCATTATAGCAGCCATGGAGATTTTAGAGGAAATGAGTCAGGGGATTGTGGTTTGTAGATTATGTACAGAATGATCAAGACCTGAGCCATGAATATGCATCAGTTGCTGTCATAGATTGGACTCCTATAACAGAATAGTGAAGACTGAGTGGCTTATAAACAACAAAAACTTACTTCTAACAGTTGTGGAGGCTGAAAAGTCCAAGATCAAGTTGCCAGCAGATTCAGTGCCTGGTGAGGGTCCAAATCCTGGTTCATAGCCAGGTTCTTGCTATCTTTTTTGTGTGTTTGCATACAGTGGAAGGGGCAAGAGAACTCTCTGGGCTCTTTTATAAGTGCACTGATCCTATTCATGAGAGATCTACACTGATGACCTAAACACCTCCCTAAGACCCTACTTCCTACTACCATCACATTGGGAGTTAGAATCTGACTATGTGAATTTTCGAAAGGGCACAAGCATTTAATTCATAACAGTGATGAAGTGAAGTGCAATGCCTAAAAAATATTTAAGATGTAAAATGTGTAGGATGTGGGAGGTAAGAAAAAAGAAGGGTTCGTGGATGGCTCCAAATTTTTGCCTTGGGCAACTGGTTGAGTATTGGCACCACCAACAGAGAAAATATTCAGGGAGAGAAGTAAGGTTTAGGGAAGAAGAAACTGAGCTCACATTTAGGCAGGTTGAGCTGGCAGAGCCTGTGTAATATCCAGGTGGAATGTGTAGTTCAGGAAAGAGCTCTGGGCTGTGGGATTGATTTTGTTGTCTTTAGCAAGTGAAGTGAAATGAAGTCGCTCAGTCGTGTCTGACTCTGTGCAATCCCATGGACTATAGCCTCCCAGGTTCTTCCATCCATGGGATTTTCCAGGTAAGAGTACTGGAGTGGGTTGCCATTTCCTTCTCCAGGGTTTCTTCCTGATCCAAGGATCGAATCCAGGTCTCCCGCATTGTAGGCAGACACTTTACCACCTGAACCACCAGGGCAGGTAGCTGCTAATTGAAGTCATGATAGTAGAAGAGGCTGCCTGGGGAGCAATAAAAGGGAGAAGTGAGGTGCATCGTAGTCTTCAGCAGGTCTTTCCAAAGATTATTTATCATTTCATTAGTCCTCCCTTACTGGTTTTATCTTAACCAACAAATGTCTGTGATGAATCTATACAAAGTGCTCCCAGCTTCACCTGAGTGGCTAGAAATAAAGACAGATAATTGACTGATCATAGCCTATAGCTGAATAAATAAACATGAGAAAAAATCTTCATGGATGCAGAAAGAAAACTGCCATTAATTCTGACTAGTTGGAAGAAGAAGTGAGGGCAGATTCTCCAAGAAGAAGTGAAATTTGAGCTAAAACTTGAAGAATACCTATGACTTAATTACAGAGCAAGCCAAAGACTTTAGATGTTGAGGTGAGAGAGTTTGAAAGCAAATACATTTAGCTGTTAAAGGCCTGGAACTGACAATTGTTGCTGAGATAGCACTGAAGAAAGTAATAAGAGAAAACTGAGAGAGCTGTACCAAATGGCAGAACATTTTATTTCCATGTAAGAGAGACAAGATTTTATTTTGTAAGCCATATTTTATGGGGAAATTTTTAAACAGTGTGGGGCATGACCAGAACTGTACCTTGCAAAAATTAAACAGGCAACCTTGTATAAAGGGGATTGGCAAAAATCAGAAAAGCTATCATGTCCATTCTGTCTGACTTGAGAAATGATGAAGGTCTGATATTGGACAAAGACCAGGGGAAATGGACTGGAGAGTAAAGATGCAAGACTTTTCGGAAGAAGAACTTGAAAGTGTTTGTACAGATTCAAGGTAAGGGAAGCAAAAATAGGTTTCTGGCCTTGAGAATAGGGATGATCCTGTGATCACTCACTGAGCTCACGTGTAAAAAGAAGAAAGCCTGTTGATGGGAAGCTATAATGATGTCGCATTTGAAAATACTTACATGAAAAGAGGGTGGGACATCCATGAGGACATGTCTAGAGGGTATTTAGAACTTGATTCTGGAGACTGAGTTAAAGGTTGAGGGTATAGATAAATCTGTGAAGCTTATCTTAACTAGGTGCTTTGTAAAAGCCTTCAGGTCACTTATGAGTAGATGGGGGGGGGAGATACATTAATTTTCTGTATCCTCCACTAAATAAAACTTTCCTATGCTGGAATGTGAAGTCAAGTGGGCCTTCGGAAGATTCACGACGAACAAAGCTAGTGGAGGTGATGGAATTCCAGCTGAGCTATTTCAAATCCTGAAAGATGATGCTGTGAAAGTGCTACACTCAATATGCCACCAAATTTGGAAAACTCAGCAGTGGGCACAGGACTGGAAAAGGTCAGTTTTCATTCCAATCCCAAAGAAAGGAAATGCCAAAGAATGCTCAAACTACTGCAAGATTGCACTCATCTCACACGCTAGTAAAGTAATGCTCAAAATTCTCCAAGCCAAGCTTCAGCAGTACGTGAACCATGAAATTCCAGATGTTCAAGCTGGTTTTAGAAAAGGCAGAGGAACCAGAGATCAAATTGCCAACGTCTGCTGGATCATCAAAAAAGCAAGAGAGTTCCAGAAAAACATCTGTTTCTGCTTTATTGACTATGCAAAAGCCTTTGACTGTGTGGATCACAATAAACTGTGGAAAATTCTGAAAGAGATGGGAATACCAGACCACCTGACTTGCCTCTTGAGAAACCTGTATGCAGGTCGGGAAGCAACAGTTAGAACTGGACATGGAACAACAGACCTGTTCCAAATAGGAAAAGAAGTATATCAAGGCAGTATATTGTCACCCTGCTTATTTAACTTATATGCAGAGTACATCATGAGAAACGCTGGGCTGGAAGGAGCACAAGTGGGAATCAAGATTGCCAGGAGAAATAACAATAACCTCAGATATGCAGATGACACCATCCTTATGGCAGAAAGTGAAGAAGAACTAAAGAGCCTCTTGATGAAATTGAAAGAGGAGAGTGAAAAAGTTGGCTTAAAACTCAACATTCAGAAAACTAAGATCATGGCATCTGGTCCCATCATTTCATGGCAAATAGATGGGGAAACAGTGGAACAAGTGACAGACATTGGGCTCCAAAATCACTGCAGATGGTGATTGCAGCCATGAAATTAAAAGATGCTTACTCCTTGGAAGGGAAGTTATGACCAACCGAGACAGCATATTAAAAAACAGAGACATTACTTTGTCAATAGAGGTCCATCTAGTCAAGGCTATGGTTTTTCCAGTAGTCATGTATGGATGTGAGAGTTGGAATGTGAAGAAAGCTGAGCACTGAAAAATTGGTGCTTTTGAACTGTGGTGTTGGAGAAGACTCTTGAGAGTCCCTTAGACTGCAAGGAGATCCAAGCAGTCCATCCTAAAGGAGATCAGTCCTGAGTGTTCATTGGAAGGACTGATGTTGAAACTGAAACTCCAGTACTTTGGCCACCTGATGAGAAGAGCTGACTCATATGAAAAGACCCTGATGCTGGGCAAGATTGAGGGCAGGAGGAGAAGGGGACGACAGAGGATGAGATGGTTGGATGGCATCACCAACACAATGGACATGAATTTGGGTGGACACCAGCAGTTAGTGATGCACAGGGAAGCCTGGCATGCTGCGGTTCATGGAGTCTCAGAGTCGGACACGACTGAGCGATTGAACTGAACTGAGGGCAAAAAATGAGTCTTATGTATCTTTGAACTTACCCTTTCTCACCAATCATGCTTCTCTTCATGCTGGATATCAATAAGCTCAATGAATATTTAATTAGTTGAGTTAAACATGAAATAAAATGAAATATATTTATAATTAAAGATAGGCAAGAACAAAATGCGCTTCCCTTGTAGCTCAGTTGGTAAAGACTCTTCCTGCAATGCCGGAGACCTGGGTTCAATTCCTGTGCTGAGAAAATCCCCTGGAGAAGGAAATGGCAACCCACTCCAGTATTCTTGCCTGGAGAACTCCATGGATAGAGGAGCTTGGCAGGTTACAGTCTATGGGGTTGCAAGAGTCAGACACAACTGAATGACTAAACATCTACACCCACAAGGACAAAATTGGAGAAGGAAATGGCAATCCACTCCAGCGTTCTTGGCTGGGAAATCCCATGAACCGAGGAACCTGGCAGGCTACAGTCTATAGGGTTGCAAAGAGTCAGACACAACTGGAGTGACTTAGTACTCAAAGACAAAATATCTGGTGAATAAATAGTGACATTTAAGGCACCATTGAAGAAGTCAGAGTCGATATTGCACTGAGATGTAACCAGGTGAGGAGAATCAGGAGAGAGTTCTTAAAAGAAAAGTGATGCAGAGACCCAAATGCTGCAGCAATGAGTTGAATGAGGACCAGAAAGAGGTATTGCTGTGGATCTATTGATTAGAAGTTCACAAATGACATCTGATAAAGTCATTTTTTGTGTGCTTATGAGAGCCAAAACTGAATCCCAGCTGAGCAGTATGTGAAAAGGAAATAGAAATTATATATAAACTCCACACTTTCCCCCTATTTTCTTCTCCTTTCTTATTCCTACATTGCTGATTCTTTTTTGTCTCACAGATTCTGCCTCACCCTACCCAAATCCCAATAGCACAGATGTGTTGAAGCAATAGTGAAACAATACCAGTAAATATATTCAGTGTACACTGTTTTCAAGGTTTAAGAATAGACCTTAACTTCATATCCCATCCTCTGGTGAGAAAGTTACTCAATGCCTTTGGATCTTGATGTTACAATTACAAAGACTATGAGCTTAAGCCATAAAATTTTTTCATAGAACATCAATCAGTGATATCATTTATAACTCATCTTTATCCCCAGACACCAAAACACTTAAGTAGTACATTTTAAAACTAACTACATTTCATTTATCAAATAAGTATATGCAAATAGACATACTCATTTCACAAAAATGAATCCAATTCTGTTTTCCTTTCCTACTGCTATAAATACTATGTGAGTGTTTAGTCATGCAGTTATGTCTGACTTTTTTCAACCCCATGGACTGTAGCCCGCCAGGCTCCTCTGTCCATGGGATTTTCCAAGCAAGACTACTGGAGTGGGTTGCCATTTCCTCCTCCAAGGGATCTTCCCAACCCAGGGATTAAACCCACATCTCCTGTGTCTACTGCACAGAAGGCAGTTTCTCTACCTGCTGAGCCATTGCATCAGCAGGTAAATAGCATAAATATAGCTATCTTAAATATTTCTTAAACTATTAGGGGAATGAATAAACTATTAAGATTTTTATTATAGAATATCAGTATATGTATATATATATATACATATATATACGTTAAACTTGAAAGTATCTGGGTTAATTGTTCATATGTTTAGTACATAAGAGTCACAATGCTTTTGTATATCTGGTTATGTACTTTGATTATGAACTGGAGTTTTCATTGATGGTCAAATTTTAATCAAGCAGTTTAGAAATTATTATTAAGAGAGATTAGTTCACTAATACCAAATGTCCTGGCTGATATTTTATTTCAAGTATAACTTTCAAAATGTTATCAAAATAACTTAGCATGGGTTCATGTTTAGTTATACTGCAGAAAAAAAACAAAACAAAACAGTGAACCTGGATTGTCTGAGCAAAAATATGAAATTCCTAGTATGGAGGGAGATGTCCTGAATACAAGTTAAATGAAAACACTGACAGTGGAATATTTTTAATTAATTCTGATCCTGTGTTTCCTAAGGTTCAAAGTGTGTATTGAAAAGTGAGAAAAAGTTAGTCAAACTAATTATTTGATATCTAACATCTCTTCCTACTATTGAAGCCAAATTGGCTTTTAAACATATTTCAATTATTTTTTTGCTGAAAAATTTAATCAATCCTATATGCTTATTTGTTTTATTATCAACACGTAAACACACGTTTTGAAAATTGTTATTGATTTTATTTTTGAATCTTGTTGATGTGTTCAAAAAATAACTAATAATGATTTAGAAAGTCTTTATTTGCAGAAGTGACAGAATTTCATCAATAGTTTATTGATCTTTCTCTGATAATATTTCTATTTTGTGAACATGGCATATATAACATTTCAGAATGCAATTAACTCAAATGAAATGACACATATTTGCATATGATGGACAGAGCAAACTTTCACAAGGATGTTTATTATGGTAACATGATTTTATTGAGAAACAGAAAAGGTGTTGAAAAGTATGCTGTTTTTGTAGCATAAAATGTCCCAGGGGAGCAGTTGTAGGTAAGTGCAATTAGAATTTAGAGTGGTGTGAAGAGAACAGCTCTAACTCAAAATGACTTTTCAGATTAGTTATTGATAGATAACTATGGAAAGCCTAAGAACTGATGACAAATTGTCAATCATCTTGGAACACAATTTAACTGAAATATTAAACACATATATACAAGATTTCCAAAAGCAATCAGCTGCCTTTTCTCTTACTGTACAAAACAGTATTGAAAGTGAAATGAAATTAAATAATATTTGCCCAAAATAGAGAGGAGACTTGGGTTTCTTCATTAATTTCTGTACACCAGCCTCCCGTTCCTTCCTAACTCCATAAACAATAATGTTAAAAAGAAACAAACAAAAACAAGCATGTATTCAACAGATGTGAAACTAAAATTTTAAATAAGAAGGTCAATGTTAATATTAGGCAAAACAAAATTAATTGGATACATTTTGATTGAACATGTAATGATTAGTATGCTTCAGAGTAATCAGGCATAAATGATAAGCACTTTTGTAAATGTTTGCTTACTATTATTATTTTTCTTACTTTAGTAGTATGTTTTGCTGTGATCTGACAGTTTTGCTCATATATATTCCACACTGTTTTATTTTTTTTCAACTGTATATTCCTTATTCTATAATACATAAAATGATTTTTTATACCTTATAAAAATATAAAATATTAAACATGTCATGAGATAAAATAAAAAGCACTATAATTATCACTGATTTTGTAACACAATTTGATAAAAATAGGCTTTTTACAGATTACTGATCAAGGCACAGCAAGTCTGAAAAAATATCCTATAAAATCTTTATATATGGATTTTGTCCAATATATCTCTCAAAATGTTGTAATCCCCCAAAGCATTTTATTTCCATTTTTTAAAAAAGAGACACGTGCACCGCAATGTTCATCGCAGCACTGTTTATAATAGCCAGGACATGGAAGCAACCTAGATTCCCATCAGCAGACGAATGGATGAGGAAGCTGTGGTACATACACACCATGGAATATTACTCAGCCATTAAAAAGAATTCATTTGAATCAGTTCTAATGAGATGGGTGAAACTGGAGCCCATTATACAGAGCGAAGTAAGCCAGAAAGATAAAGACCATTACAGTATACTAACACATATATATGGAATTTAGAAAGATGGTAACGATAATCCTATATGCAAAACAGAAAAAGAGACTCAGATGTATAGAACAGACTTGTGGACTCTGGGAGAAGGTGAGGGTGGGATGTTTCAAGAGAACAGCATTGAAACATGTATATTATCTAGGGTGAAACAGATCACCAGCCCAGGTTGGGTGCATGAGACAAGTGCTTGGGCCTGGTGCACCAGGAAGACCCAGAGGGATCGGGTGGAGAGGGAGGTGGGAGGGGGGACTGGGTTGGGGAATACATGTAAATCCATGGCTAATTCATTTCAATGTATGACAAAAACCACTGCAATGATGTAAAGTAATTAGCCTCCAACTAATAAAAATAAATGGAAAAAAAAATTTAAAAATAAATAAATAAGAATTTTAAAAATAAATTGTACAACTCTATATCTTGGGCTGTTAAGAATTTGAAAACTTCTGACATGGGCCAAAAACTCTTCTCTCCTATGGACCAAACAATATTGTTAATCAGTGTGGGAGCTGCAGACTCAAATACCTAAAGAGGCCAAGCAGGAAACTTAAATATGCAAAGCTCCTGGTAGAAGATGACCTGAGCAGTAGAATCTGATGGATGTGGAGAATTTAGGTGCCAACTAGAGACATTCAATATAAAATTTGAAAAGGGAGGAGGTGAGCCAAAGAAAATCCCTGTGCAAATATCTGAGCGCAAAGCTGAGATTTTTGTGATTTTGTGCAATAAACACTATGCCTCAGTCTAGCCCCAAGTAACACAAATTTTAATGAAGATTTATTTGCTCTGCCAAGGAAAATCTCCTATGTAGATAGGGGCATGGATTTCAAAATACTCCCATGATTAGGATAGGGTTTGCTTGTTAAAACAAATTAGATTCTAACTAGCTTGGAGCTTCCAAAATCAAAGAAAAACAAAACCAGTAAGCAGTTAGCATTGTTATGGTAGTAATAATTAGCCTTGTCTGACCGTCTGTGGTTTATTTCTGAGGACTTTAAAATGGTAGTTTGAGAACAGTGAAAAAGCAGGTAGCTGATGTTGGGAGAGTCTTTCCCTTTCTTCTCTGGGAGTAGAGAATGGCCAGGAAGAAGAAACCTGGAAATCCTACCCTGATATATAGAGTGTAAGGAACTTCAGGAGGCAACTTGGACACAGATCTGGGCTGGATTGTTCCACTGCTGCTCCGATTACGTCTCCCTCCTCTCCCCATGAGAAGTGATAAAAACTTTCTTCTCCAAAGTACCATTTCAGCTTAGTTTTAAGAAATTGATGGCCCTCATCAGCAGGGGCCCATAGTTCTCCTTAGGACTGTGTAACAGCAATGTGATGTATGCTGAATGTTATAACCACTGCTGTTAGGAGCTGAATTACCCTTACTATCACTGTTCGCAATATTTATGAATTTAATTAAATCTTTATTTTTATCAGTACATTAACTTCTCAAGTTTTCTTCTCAGCACACGTTTTTATTATCATATCCTGTGGATCCTAATTTGAAATAGAGCCTTTAATTAAAAGAGATTTGCTCTCTCACACTACTCAATATATAATAATAATCTCTGAAATTTGCTTCTTATAATCGTATTTTTCCCATGATTGTGCATATACTAATTTCTACTAGTATAATTAAGGTTGAATATAATGAATAAGCTGTCTTATGTGAACTAAAATGTGAAAGTTACATATTTTATGATTCTTATATGTATTCAATAATTGTCATTTATCTGCATTTGTGCAAAACATCTTGTATAGTTTTAAGAAAAAATATATGTACCTAAAGAAATCGTTTATCAAGATCTTCATAAAACTTGCCTATAAGTTAGTTTTAATTAATATTTTCATTTAAATTTGCTATGCATTTTAGCTTTCATACATTTCATAAATTTCTATATTTATATTATGTTTTTATTTAGGAAAGAGCACATGATTCCTCTAGTAGTTCTTTAAAAATATTTCTATTTTTGCCACAAAAAACGTCAAATTATTTGACCTTTGACATCTCGTGAGTTTATGAAGAATGAGGGATCAAACCAGCTTTTGTATGGCTGACAGAAATGTCACCTATGTTTAATATACGACATAAGAGTCAGTCAGCAAGTGTTAAACCAGGGCTTAAACCCAATGCTCTCAGGCTCCATTCACTGTGCTTTCTACCCCTTAGGCAAATCTATATCTTTAATTCATATTGATGTATTACTTACTGTAAGGGGTATGTAGAAGTGACTAGTCCTATCTTGCTCACCACTGCGTAACTGGAGCCTTGTACAGTATCACAATGAATTAATAAAATACTTCACTTTAAAGAGGATATATGTTTATAGTATTTAGAAAATGACTGTTTTACACTCCTACTTATAAATTAATTTTATTCTTAAATTCTTGTATTCAGTCCGTAGAGATGGTTTCGTTGTTGTGCTATTGCTGTTAAAAATTGGCCATTTTATATGCTTGACTTGCTGAAATGGAATGATTTGTTTTAGATCTTTTTTTTTTTTTTTCAGTCTACTGTTTAGCTGTATTCTAGATGCTGGGATAAACTCACAGAAAACATAACACGTTTTTCTAGTCCTCAGTTTATACACTTGTTGGAGAAAATCAGTTCAGTTCAGTTCACTTGCTCAGTTGTGCCCTCCTCTTTGAGACTCCATGGGCTGCAGCACATCAGGCCTCCCTGTCTATCACCATTCCTGGAGCTTACTCAAACCCATGTTCATTGAGTCAGTGATGCCATCCAACCATCTCATCCTTTGTCGTCTGCAATTCTTCAGCCTTCAATCTTTCCCAGCATCAGGGTCTTTTCCAACGAGTCAGTTATTCGCAACAGGTGGCCAAAGTATTGGAGCTTCAGCTTCAACATCAGTCCTTCCAATGATTATTCAGGACTGATTTCCTTTAGGATGGACTGGTTGGATCTTCTTGCTGTCCAAGGGACTCTCAAGAGTCTTCTCCAACACCACATTTCAAAAGCATCAATTCTTCGGTGCTCGGGTTTCTTTATGGCCCAACTGTCATATCCATACATAACTACTGGAAAAACTATAGCTTTGGATAGACAAACCTTTGTTGGCTGGCAGAGTAATGTTTCTGCCTTTTAATATGCTATCTACGTTGATCATAACTTTTCTTCCAAGAAGCAAGCATTTTTTAATTTCATGACTGCAGTCACCATCTGCTGTAACTTTGAAGCCCAAAAAAATAAAGTCTGTCACTGTTTCCATTGTTTCCCCATCTATTTTCCGTGAAGTGATGGGACCAGATGCCATGGTCTTAGTTTTCTGAATGTTGAGTTTTAAGCCAACTTTTTTACTCTCCTCTTTCACTTTCATTGAGAGGCTCTTTAGTTCTTCTTCGCTTTCTGCCATAAGGTTGGTGTCATCTGCATATCTGAGGTTATTGATATTTCTCCTGGCAATCTTGATTCCAGCTTGTGCTTCTTCCAGCCCAGCGTTTCTCATGATGTACTCTGCGTATAAGTTAAATAAGCAGGGTGACAATATACAGCCTTGATGTACTCCTTTTCCTATTTGGAACCAGTCTGTTGTTCCATGTCCAGTTCTAACTGTTGCTTCTTGACCTGTATAGAGATTTCTCAGGAGGCAGGTCACGTGGTCTTGTATTCCCTTCTCTTTTAAGAATTTTCCACAGTTTGTTTTGGTCCACACAGTCACATACACAGTTTGGCATAGTCAATTAAGCAAAAGTAGATGTTTTTCTGGAACTCTCTCGCTTTTTCGATGATCCAGCAGATGTTGGCAATTTGATCTCTGGTTCCTCTGTCTTTTCTAAATCCCTCTTGAACATCTGGAATTCATGGTTCATGTATTGCTGAAGCTTGGCTTGAAGAATTTTGAGCATTACTTTACTAGCGTGTGAGATGAATGCAATTTTGTGGTAGTCTTAGCATTCTTTAGCATTGCCTTTCTTTGGGATTGGAATGAAAACTGACGTTTTCCAGTCCTGTGGCCCCTGCTGAGTTTTCCAAATTTGGCGACATATTGAGTGCAGCACTTTCACAGCATCATCTTTTAGGATTTGAAATGGCTTATTTGGAATTCCATGACCTCCACTAGCTTTGTTCATAGTTATGCTTCCTAAGGCCCACTTGACTTCACATTCCAGGATGTCTGGGTCTAGGTGAGTGATCACACACTCATGATAATCTGGGTCATAAAGATCTTTTTTGTATAATTCTTCTGTGTATTCTTGCCACCTCTTCTTATATTCTACTTCAGTTAGGTCCATACCATCCCTGTCCTTTACAGATAAATTAACACTAAAGAAATGCTCTAATGCATTAAATAATTATGTAGTTGATCTATCTTGTTAAAAGTGAAAGTTGCTCAGTCATGTCCAACTCTTTGCAACCCCATAAACTATACAGTCCATGAAATTCCCCAGGCCTTAATACTGGAGTGGGTAGCCTTTCCCTTCTCTAGGGGGGATCTTCCCAACCCAGGGATCAAACCCAGGTCTCCTGCATTCAGGAAGAATCTTACAATAGTCAAGTAAATCATGAATAATAAGTGGAAAACTCTAATTGAAGAGCTTTAGGTGTAAGATTACTGCACTACAGCAATCTCTGAAAAATAAGTAGAAATTGTTAGTTTATGCACATATCCATTTAGGACTTTTTTTTCCCTTTCATCGTATCCAGGGCATTTAATAGCTAGTGCTATCAAAGAGAACATTGTTTGCCTTCTTCCCTGTGGAATATGAAATTTAAACTGAAACTCACTTCTTATTTGATACTGAAGCATGAGTCAAAATGCCTGCTGATTTGAAAAGCTCTTCACTTCACTGGGATGTGTTTTAACATTTACATTGTCATTTGAACAGCATGCCTCAAGCAATACTTCTCAGGAAATCCACTTCTGATTTCAAAGCATAAATCTGGAAATTCTAGGCATTTATTCTCATAAATTGCTTTCTTGTAATTTTAAAATTACTCTGTCCTTGAAATTTTCTTTCAAGAAAGAAAATCAATTGAGGCTTCATTAACTCATTGAACAAGAGAATCTGATCTATGCCAGTGTGGGCTTCCCAGTACCCTCCTTCATATATGTGGCTCAAGCTCCATAACTGTCAGTGTTGATTTGTCTTTTCTAAGGAAAGGTTCACAGATTCTCTCAGAAGAGCCATCTGATCTTTCTAAGGGTTTCAAGATTGGACATTAGCCTTCGAAAGCTTTCTGGAAAAAGTAACAGGGTATTGTCGTCTCTCAGTTAATCACATAGTTCATCTCATACCTCTGTTTTGAGCCTACAATCTCTCTGATGAAGTTTTGTCAGAAAAACTGCAAATCAGAGAGAGAGTAAGGTTGGGTACCTGAGAATCATGTTGCTTTTTTTCTTTTTTTTTAAACTTTTTATTTTATATTGGATGTAGCCTATTAACAGTGTTGTGATAGTTTCAGGTGGGCAGCAAAGGGACTCAGCCATATACATACGGGTATCTCTTCTCCTCCAGACTCCCCTCCCATCCAGGCTGCCACATAACATTGAGCAGAGTTCCCTGTGCTATATAGCAGAGCCTTGTTTATCCATTTAAAATATAACAGTGTGTGCATGTCCATCCCTAGCTATCCCAATCCCCAGCCTTCCCTCTTGCAGCCATAATTCCATTCTCTAAATCTGTGTCTAATTGCTTTTTAAAAATATATTTGCAAATCATATCTATTTAAATTTGCTTTGGTGATTATAATTCTTGAAAATATCTAAGATCTGCTGGGCAAGCCAGTTTGCTTCTAAGCAATATTTCTTCTTCTCTAGACACTGAGATTCCATAATCTTCCTTTATGTGAAGTCATTCATCTTTCTTCTCAGTCTTTCATCTCCACATATTTTCATTCATAAAAGCTCCTACTCTCTGTTTGTGGGTTCTTTGTTTTTTTGGAGTGGTTTTCAAAAGCAAAGGAGGGAAAGAAATGTCTTTATTTTTATAAACCTAAAAGCTGAAGAGCCATATAACCATAAATGTTTATCAGCTGCCTTCAGAATACATGACCTGCTTCAGACAATATTCATCAGATATTCTATTTAACTCTTCAGTTTTTCACAGGGAGATGTTATAGTAAATATTATAAGATCCGTATTTCCTGCAACTTTTTTTGTCACTTTTTCTTAATTGATTTTTCAGTTTTTTTTTTCTTGACTTTTATATATTTGTTTTGTTGTGTCTTGCTTTTTGGCTATTTCATTAAACTGGTTAAAAAGATAAAAAAACCTATGCATTCTTGAGTGAAACCAATAAGTCCTCTAAAATTACAAATGAAATTACTTAGCACTACAATATTGAGATGTGGAAGAGGAAATTCTGAAGAAAATTAGAAAGCATACAAGATTTATAAGAATCTGATATGTATAAGCATAAATATGTAAAAATTTTATTCAGAAATAGATATTTGGGAAAATATTTTTAAATGGTAATTGATACATGAAATTTTGTGTAGATATTAAAAGACATTCACAGATACTAAAAATAATTTTCTGTGAACTATGAAAACCAAATAGAACAAAATTTTGAATAGTTCAAACTTCCTAAAAAAGTTTAAATTTAATTTAAATCTCTTTATAAAAATCCAGAAGAAGCTGCTTTCCTGATGGGTCTGGGTAAAGAATCTGCCTGCAATGCAGGAGACACAGGAGATACAAGTTTGATCCTTGGGTCAGGAAGATCCCCTGGAGGAAAAAATGTCAACCCACTCCAGTATTCTTGCCTGAAAAATCCCATGGACAGAGGAGCCTGGTGGGCTACAGTCCATGGGGTCACAGAAAGTCAGACATGACTGAGCACAATATAAATGAAAACCAGTAAAGGTAGAGTTTCAAAATGGCTTTTAATTTAAGGTTGTAGATAGATCTCAGTTATAAACTGATAGCTATCACTCAAGTCTTTGTAAGAAAATGTCAAAGCTTTGCAAACATAAAAAGTATGAAAACTCTAGTAGAGACTGACTGTGCTTCCTAACCGTATTCTGCCTTCCAAGAACACGCACACACATGCACACACAGAGATCTATGGAATGCACAAGTTAAATAGCATAAAATAGTGCTCTTCAAATTTTAATGTGCATGCAAATTACTAAGTATCTTGTCACTCACTCTGACTTAGTAGGACTGGAGTGGGACCTGGGATTCTGCATCTCCAAGAACTCCAAGGGCTGCTCCAGGTCATGGAAACACACTCTAAGTAGAGTGACCTTGACTCGTGAGCTTAGTTTTTGAGGAAGCCTGACTATTTCTTTAGATCAAAATGTGTCGAGGCTTAAATCTCTCACTTAGAGAGTGAGTGAAAAAAACAGAAAAATCAACCCTTTTGAGAGTGCTGTAAAATATGTATTATGTTTATTCCTTGAGAATAAATGTAGAAAAAGGCTAAACATGGCCTAGAGTCACAGACTATTTTTCAAAATATAAAGGCATATCATTGGCCATCTTCAGTCAAAATCTCTAGTTTTTTCAGGGTCCATTTTACACGCCTCTGCAAATGTTCATGAGCTTCTTCTGGTGGACACATTTCCTGAATAACATGAAAGCTTAATAAAACCCTTTCTACCTGATTTTCCAAAGATTAGCCTTGGAAGTAGAGACTCAAGTGTGAGTTACGTCCTCATCATAATTCTCATGTAGAAATCAGAGAGCAACCTTCTTATACTATAGAACACACCTCCTTATATTTTTCTAAAATTGTGGCTCCCTTTGAGAACAATGATTTTGCTGCAAGAAAAAATTCACACGAACAGAGAGTTTTGTATTTAACTGCAGGTAATTAATGTACACTCTGGAGTCCAGATCGTACAAGGGCTTCCAAATTAACTCTAGTTTAGAGTCTTCTATACTCCAAGCCTACCTGGACTGGGGTTTAGCTTTGACAACCTGGACAGATCTCATTATTAGAGTGTGTCCTACAGAGTTTGGATCAAGTCCAGGACTTACTCAGGCCATACTCTACAAAAATGCTGAGAACAAAGATTTGTGAAAGATACAATCTAGCTTCAAGTGAAAAGAGACCTCTTTCTTTTCAAAGTCTCAGAATTAAAACACCTTAAGAGAAATGTTTTCTTAATATTTTAAAGTACAAAAATCTTGGGGGAGACATAAATTCATGCTTGTTTCTACTTTACTGGAGGCAATTTTCTACAATTCTTATTGAAGGAGTGTAAGTCCATTGACTTACAGCTTGAAAGTATGGTAAGATTTGTTTTTACTTGTTTCAAAATTATTGCTTTAAAAGGTAACTTTGCCATCAAATGGATGGATATAGTAAATTTGTTTACACATTAATACATTTGCAACATGAAGTATGCTGTTAAGTTTTTAAAAGGGAAATTTAGAAAGCAAAAACATAGATTGTAATTAAGTTGTTCTAG
Organism: Odocoileus virginianus; assembly: GCF_023699985.2. Taxonomy (NCBI): domain Eukaryota; kingdom Metazoa; phylum Chordata; class Mammalia; order Artiodactyla; family Cervidae; genus Odocoileus; species Odocoileus virginianus. Next base: position 30,205,099 of record NC_069698.1, on the reverse strand, counting down.
TTGCTAAGTTATGTCTGAATTTTTTGCAACCTTATGAACTGTATGTAACCTTCCAGGTTCCTCTGTCCATGGAATTTCTCTGACAGGAATACTGGAGTGGGTTGCTGTTTCCTTCTTGAGAGGATTTTCCTGACTTATGGATTGAACCTGTGTCTCCTGTATTGGCAGGCAGATTCTTTACTGCTGAACCACCAGGGATGCTCCATTTTTTTTTCTCTTTAAATAAAATATTATGTGAACAAAATCTATCTTGGCAGGTTGAATTGCAGATATTTGTCTTTTTCTCTTTCTGCCTCGTGTGTGTGTGTGTGTGTGTGTGTGTGTGTTTCTAAGATGAACTAAAGCAACCTAGATATGTTCACACTCTCAAGATTTCAACCTTGGTCATTACTCTTTTGTTTAATACCCATATAGCAACATCCTGACTTATCTCATGCTTCCAGGGTTCTGCTTACCTTGTATTTTGAGAAGCTCTGAAGAAGGCTGACATGTTGCATTTTGGTGGCCTTTTATCATCTCTCACAGCAGGATCCTCTATGACCCACATCCCAGAATTTCAGAAATAAAAGCAAAAATAAACAAATGGGACCTAATGAAACTTAAAAGCTTTTGCACAACAAAGGAAACTATAAGCAAGGTGAAAAGACAGCCCTCAGATTGGGAGAAAATAATAGCAAATGAAGCAACAGACAAAGGATTAATCTCAAAAATATACAAGCAACTCCTCCAGCTCAACTCCAGAAAAATAAATGACCCAATCAAAAAATGGGCCAAAGAACTAAACAGACATTTCTCCAAGGAAGACATACAGATGGTCCACCAATCTCTTGCTCAGGGCCACTTTCAGCTTGTTCTGGGTCACTTTTCATTTCATCTGGGCTTTCTTTTTGGGGTTTATGCCCATCACCCCATATCAAGATTGGTACCACTTTACCCAGACTAAATAGAGAAGATGCTTCCTGACTTCATCATACCACAGATTAATTTTACTATATTATTAAACAAAATGTGAGTGACCTGAACTAGCAGAAAGAAACCATAATATTGAAAAGAAAATTTAAAACTGTATGCAACTATTCCTAGGGTTATTAGATGCTTTCTCCCTCAGAGTTTGTTTTTTCAGTGTTTACAGGATATAGCTTAACATTCCGTAATGTATGTCATTGGTCATGTACCATGATAGTGTAAACAGGGGAAATCCAGACCCGAAACTGAATCACTTTTTCTCCTGGTCTTAGAAAAAGTGATTCGGTTTCCATTTCTGTAAAATGGGTATAGTAAGTGGAGTTAAATGGAATAATGAGTATGAGGTTTTTCTTTTGTTTAATGGTATAAATCACATACCCAGCATGAAGTAAGCTCTGATTACTCGCCATTTGCTTTTCTTACCAGAATGATTATTGTTGTTCTCATAATCAGGCTGCTGCTGCTAAGTCGCTTCAGTCGTGTCCGACTCTGTGCGACCCCATAGACGGCAGCCCACCAGGCTCCCCCATCCCTGGGATTCTCCAGGCAAGAGTACTGGAGTGGTTTGCCTTTGCCTTCGGCGCATAATCAGGCTAGCTCTAGTCAAATATTATGGAATTTTTTCAACATCTCTACTTATTAAGTCTAATTATCTCCATTTGACAGATGGGACAAGAACGGCCAGGGGTCATCAGGATTTTATACGGTGATTCAAAACTTTAAAAGAAGTCTTTTTGACTCCAAAACTTTGACTTTTCCTCTACATGGTATTTTCAGTTTTACTGTTTTCTTAAATAGAACTATCGTTTCTAAATTATTGAATATTTCCATTTTGTTTTGAAGAAATGTTATTGATCAATTAAATTATCTGTAAAGAAATAAAAACTCATCATAAATTACCTCTGACCAATAAAACTTTGTTAAAATTTCCTGAGGTATTTATTTTTATCTTATTTTATAATATATATTTATATTAATTTCTATACCTTGTTTGTAATTAGCTCTCTTTTTTTAAATCTCTAATCTGAGTTACATTGAACTATTTTCTATACTAAAATCTTAGACTGTAGAGAAAGCTGGGTCTATGTTTTTGAATAGTTACATAAATTTGAAGCTGCATATAAAATACTTTATGCTTCTTGCTAAAATCTATAAACCTAAATTTGGAAGGATACAGCTATTTTACTGTGGAAGCTTATTCTACTCCTTTAGCCTGCAATTTGAATACTTTATTTTAAAAGCTGTTAACAAAAATAACACATTAGTCCACTTGGTGGGGTAGGAGACACTGAAATCCAGTTAGAGATTTGCTGCTTTAGATACAATGTAATTATGTGGTGAAAGTCTTTTTGTCCTTTCATTTTATCCTAACTTGTGCCTTGCAAAATTAGCATTTCCACATAAGAAAGTTGTGGTAATTATTTTCTTAAAATTGTCAGAATGTGTGCTAATCTGGGGATAGTTATCTTTATTCCTTCTTTGGCTTATTACAGGTTTAAATTAAGCTGAGGTTTCTTTAGTGTTATTTTTCTAGAGCCACTGGGATTAGAGATGATGGATTTTGTGGTGCTCTGAGTATAGTTAAGCTCTTGTCAACATAAGTATAAAATTATTGCTGTGTGCAGTTGGTATGTTTTCGAAGGTAATTAAAGCTAAACATTGTGCAGAGAAAGATGATTAGAAATCTTCGATTCACAAAGAAATCCAGCTTTGCTTTGACACCTAAAACCTCACATTCTTTCTGTTTAAAAAAAAAAAAAACACAAAAAACTTACACTTACAGAACTTATAGAAAATTCTTCGTGCTGATTTCAAAATCAACCCAAATACTGAATTATTTTCTGTAAAATGTATGATTCTTACCCCTGACTGTCTAAGCACTATCTGAATATTTTAGAACCTTATTTGTTCATTTCATATTCTTACTTTAGTTGTAGAACAGTCTTATATACTTTTGATAGGGATATATTTAAAAAACAAACAGAAAGTGACAGACTTAATTACCTATTTGTTATTTTTTCTTTTTTTCTAAAGCTATCCACTTAAAATTTACGTTTTTTTTTTAATGGTGACATCACCATTTTATTAGTAATATGAATGTTGATAAAATGCAGGAGAAAGTAAGTTAATGCCAAAAGCTAACATACTTGGTGTAAACAGTAATTTGGGTTGCTTCTGGCTTCTTTTCATCTTTCCATAAAAAATATTCTGATTCTTTTTTGTGATATAGTTTCTTTATGTTTGTATTTTCTTAGTAATTTTGCTTTTAAAATCCTAAGAATGTTAGAAATATGGTTGTCAAAGTTATAAATTTTAAAATATATATAATGTAAGTAACTCATCATCATTTAATACAATAGATATTATGCTTTAAGTAAACTGGATTATTATTATCTAAAACTCTTCAAGTGATAATATTGATATCAGAAAAGATAATTAAATTCAAATTTTAATAAAAGGTGATTTGTTATTGGAAAATTAGAAAACCCAACACTATAAACCCAGCACTGTTGGTTGAGTACATTTGAGAGAAGAAAACAAATATGTTGATGAAAGATAAAGAGAAATAGTGGCAAGATAATCATAATGCCAGGGTGCTTATCATACAACATCTATTACATACTTTTCATATATCAACTGCTTATATCCTCTCAACAACCTTATAAAGTACATATTTATTATTCTATTCATTTTACATATTAGAAAATTGAGGCTCAGAGATGTTTTTGAGCTTGCCTAAGTTTAGTTAACAGTTAGCTGAGTTTGATTTAATCACCCTGTTTGCGGTCAGGTGATCAATGAAAACTATTCACCAGAATGAACATTTAAACTGAGACCTAAAGGAAAAGAGGGAACCAGCCACATCCAGGATGTGGGGAGTGAAAGAACACCCAAGAGAAATACCTTGTGCAAGAACACTGGTGCAGGCACGAATGTGGAGGTCTGAATAATGGAAGGAGGTTGTCTGTGCCTGGAAGGGCCTGAGTCTGGGAGAGAATGGTGTAGGAAGAGGTTAGAGATATATGCAAAGGCTAGATTATTTAGAACCTGTAGTCTAAATAATGGATGTTGAAAATGGATACTTTTTGAACTACAGTCAAAAGTCATGCAGCCTTGAGTGAAATGATTTGATTGACATTTAAAGAATACATTTGCTAAGGGTAAAGATGGGATGGCAACTTAGGAAAAGTGAAAGTGTTAGTCACTCAGTTATGTCCGACTCTTTGTGATCTCATGGACTCTAGCCCATCAGGTTCCTCTGTCCATGCAATTCTCAAGGCAAGAACACTGGAGTGGGTAGCTAGTCCCTCCTCCAGGGCGTCTTCCTGACCCAGGGATCAAACCCTGGTCTGCCACATTGCAGGCAGATTCTTTACAGTCTGAGCTACCAGGGAAGCCCCAGTTCCACATGTGAAAAAAGAGATAGTACCAGTGATAAAGGAAAAATTCAGGAAATATTTTGTAGGTGAAATTTACATAAGTTGTAGATGAGTTTGAAGGAGGATGAAAGTGGAGAAGAAAAGGGAGAAATCAAGAATGACAATTATACAATTGATGAACCTACATTGAAATATCATTGTCACCCCAAATCCAGAGTTTACATTAGGGTTCACTCTGTGTGCTATACATATGACAAACAGAGTGAACCCTAATGTAAACTCTGGATTTGGGGTGACAGATATATTCCAATGTAGGTTAATCAATTGTTAGTGAAGTACCGCTCTGGATAGGGTTGCTGATATTGGGGGAGCCTGTACCTGTGTGGGAGCCATAAAAACTCAGTATCTTTCACTCAGTTTTTCTGTGAACCTAAAACTCCTCTAAAACTTAGAGCCTATTAATGTATTTTAAAATAAGAAAGAATGAAAAAATTTTGGGTTGAATAACTCAGTTGAAAATGATGTCATTAGCTGAGATGAGGAAAGCTGGAGAAGATAAGAGTCATAACAAAGGGGAACAAAAAGAAGTGCTCCATTATTGTCAAGTGAGGTTGGAGCTGTCCATTGGACATGCAGGAGAACAGGTCAAACAAGCAATTGGGTAGCTAGACAAGGAGCTCAGAAGAAGGATCCGAACTGAGGAGCTAAATTTGGGACTTGTGATCATAAAGGAGGACTTTAAATGATAAGATATGAGATTAGTGAGGCAGATAAATCTGATAAAGAACAGAGAAAGGCCCATGTGAGTCCTGAAGAACCTCCTACGTGATGATTTTAGATAAATCATCCAAACAAATATTTCATACAAATTAGGTTAAGTCTTATATATTTTACAAGGAAAATGAGCAACAGAAAGATTGTGGTGTCCTGAGGCATATTTAAAAATCTTAAACAAGAAAACATGATTACCAGGGACAATTGAATTAGGGTAAAATAATATTTCTATAATTTAATTAGCTTAAAAAAACCTAAGACACATATTGAAAAATTGGAATCAAACCATACTTAATCAAAAAAATTTCAGTTTAATATTACAAATAACTCCTTGGTTTTTATAGCTTGTTGATTTTTTTCTATAGATGGAAAGCTGTTTAAAATTCCAATTGCTTTGGTATAATATGATTCTGTTTAATATAGATTTTGATGATAAAATTATTTTTAAGAATTACCCCCCAAAACTGGAAAACACATATGCACATATCATCTGGTGTCTATCAAGCATTAGGTTACAATTATTTCTCCAAATTCATTACTTTGTGTTTCTCTAGTTGATTACAAATGCTTCATTTATGTACATATTCTATAATTTCATGTGACTGAGATTTCTGAGACATACTTTTGAAATAGGTTTTTAAGTTCTTATGCATTTATTAGAGTTTGAAATAAGGGAAAAAAAGATTAAATGTGGGCTAATGTCTCTAGTAGTTTTGAGAGCCTCTTTTCTTAAATATTCTAAGATTTGACTTGTTCCTTATGGTACTTCCATTAAACAGTGAAATTATATAGCACTTTGAATATAGAATTAGGCAATAAATTAATATTGAAAAAATTAATTTTTAAGGATTTTTTTCATTAAAAAAATAAACATTGATTCTATTGTTTCAAGAATTAATTTTCTAAAAATCTGAGAAAATCAGAATTCTTCTTCACAAGACTGTTTAGAACTTATGTGTTTACTTGAAGTGATTGAGAAGGAATGTATTTTAGGACATCACTAGGTCTGGCTCTAGAAAGAGTTAGAATTAGCAGAAGGAAAAATGAATCTATTGATTAAAAAACAAACAAACATTATATTGTGGAGTTTCATGCTATAAACGTACTCAGCCCATTTTCTGCCTTCCTTCTCCCTTATTCCTTTGATTCCCTGCCACTCCTGGTTTGGAGTGGCATTGTCAGAGATTCAAGAAAAACTGTTAAATGAAGAAAACGTAAAGATCTTTGACAAGAAAACATCTTCAGTGTTCAAAGCTGAGAGTAATCTATAGCAATCTGATTCAGCTAAATATACAGAATACATTAACTTACTAAAAGCCCAAAAGGGAATAGGAGATGTTGAAAGGAGAGAATGGGTCATAAAAACTGTTTTGTAATTGGTTAGTATTAGTGGGAGAGACAAAAGTTGTACACTACTTAATTCCTTACTGTATTTGAACTCTGCTTTAATTCCATATTAACTTTGCATTAAAGTAAGTGTTTACATAAGCAATATATAAAGGTCTGTCATGAAGCAAAGCATAGAACTCCATTGTAATTCCAGGAATATTCTTGACTTACTCTATATATTCCATTATCCTACTACCCAAAAAGAAATAAAATAGAAATGCTTTCTTAAAGCTATTTTCTCACATTGACAGAACTGATGGCATCAATTTACAAAGTTTTCAGTCCTTTTAAAAGCCTGTTGCTTTTAATCAGTGACATATCTATCTTTCTTTACTCCTTGCCATGTTTTCAGGTAAAGGAAATTACTTGTATGTGTATTTATTTTAAATACAACTTGATTAAAAGAGAATTTAAAACCTCAGGCCAAATTTTGTTATAGTATTTTAAATAAATTGTAACATTTGCCCTACAAATGCAGACTCCCCACCCGCACATGGAGAGGAGAAAATGTTCCCACACTCCCAGAAGGAGAAGTCTCCGCATAGGACATTTTTCCAATAAAATTTGTATAGAACAATCAAAAGAGTTAATTGGTAAAACCATAACTAATTTTTGAAACCAGAGACCACCCAGCCACAAAAATATTCATGGTTTTTTGTTTTGGTTTTTGCCAGTAATTTCAGCTTAATGAGTACCAAAAAGTATCTGACAAAGGAAGACATGTCCCGAAGAGGTTTTGAAACACAATGGGTACCCAAGAAAAAGGAATTTTGATGTGTTTCAAACTATTATAAGCTCAAAATTTAAGATACAAATATTCTTAGTAAAACATAGAAGTTGAGAATTATTGGAAATTTTCTCTCTGATAAAATAAAAGAAACAGAAGTTTGCAAAGTAAGAAAAACATGGTAATGAATCTAAAAAGTGCAAACACATCATTGGCTTCTGATGATTTGGTTATATCTTCCTCTTTTGTAGTTTTATTTGGTGGACTTTATTTTTTCCTCTGTTTTTTAAAAACTCTTTTTAGTTAATGTTTAGACATTCATTTGGTAAAAAAAATTTAGGTAAATAAAGTTAGTTCTTTTTCATAAAACAAGGCACTCAAGCTTATCCTAAAAAATAAAAAGTTTTTACTGTTTTAACTTGTAGCTGGAACCTGGATATTTCTTTTACGATGAATCCTTGGGCAAGGTAAATAAATACTCATGTAAATCACTAATGAATCATGAAAGAAGCATTATTTTATTTAAATGGCTTAAACAGACACAATTTGTAACTTAGTATTTTCTTTCCTGGTTTGCAAGTTTTAACAGGGAATACCCATCCTTTTGTTGATGGGTGTTGCTTAACTCTCAGAGAAGGCAATGGCAGCCCACTCCAGTACTCTTGCCTGGAAAATCCCATGGACGGAGGAGCCTGGTGGGCTGCAGTCCATGGGGTCGTGAAGAGTTGGACACGACTGAGCAACTTAACTTTCACTTTTCACTTTCATGCATTGGAGAAGGAAATGGCAACTCACTCCAGTATTCTTGCCTGGAGAATCCCAGGGATGGGGGAGCCTGGTGGGCTGCCGTCTATGGGGTCGCACAGAGTCGGACACGACTGAAGCGACTTAGCAGCAGCATTGCTTAACTCTGAACACAGGGTAGACAAATGGCCTTGAATGAGTAAGCAGAAGATTAATGAAAAACTAGAACTACAATGAACCTCCCCCCATCCTCTACAGAAGTCTGGGTTTTCATTTCCTTATCTCTAAAAGCATGTGATAGCGATCCAGTTGTGGGAGGAAAGACCATCCCTTTGATCTTCAGTTAAGTGAGAAGATATAGTTGTATCCTATTTGAATCAATAAAAGATTTCCTATTAGATTTCTGGTTGAATCAATCAGCTTGGGGCGGGGAAGGAATTAACAGAACAGTTAAGGGTTTACAGTGACTTTAAAGCCCACCACTACTCCAACATACTTTTTCAATAAAATAATCTTTGATTTTATTCTGGGTCTTAGAAAACTCAAGGTTTGCTATTAGTCTTAAAATTTCTAGTCTATTTTATCCATAAAGAAAAGTAAGCTTGCTTACTGGATAAACTTAATCAGGTAATATTACTTAAAACAACTCATGAAAAAGTAAAATACAATATATCTAGAGCTCCCAGGACTGATGGTCCTAATAGTTCCTAGCTCCAGATCCTGCTCTAAGAATTTTACATAAGCTATATATCCTCTCCTTTTACCAAAAATGTGCTTACATTTTCAAGGTCTTCCTAAATTTCATGAAGTTTATAAGGAAACTTCCAAAACACCATTTATTCTAGAAATCATATGGGTATTTGAATAGGGCTTCCTGGTAGCTCAGATTGTAAAGAATCTGCCAGCAATGTAGGAGACTTGGGTTCAACCCCTGGGTTGGGAAGATTCTCTGGAGAAGGAAATAGCTACCCAGTCCAGTACTCTTGCCTGGAGAATCCCCATGGACAGAGGAGCTTGACAAGCTACAGTCACTGGGGCTACAAAGAGTCAGATATGACTGATATTTGAACACTTATTATTTAAAAAGGAAAGAAATACACCAAAAATTATTTTACAATAAAGACTATAATGACAGGTGGCTGGAATGCAGAAGTAGGAAGTCAAGAGATACCTGGAGTATCAGGCAAATTTGGCCTAGAAATACAGAATGAAGCAGGGCAAAGGTTAACAGAGTTTTGCCAAGAGAATGCACTGGTCATAGCAAACACCCTCTTCCGACAACACAAGAGAACAGTCTACACATGGACATCACCAGATGGTCAACACCGAAATCAGATTGTTTATATCTTTGCAGCCAAAGACGGAGAAGCTCTATACAGTCAGCAAAAACAAAACCAGGGGCTGACTGTGGCTCAGATCATGAACTTATTGCAAAATTCATACTTAAATTGAGGAAAACAGGGAAAACCACTAGACCATTCAAGTATGATCTAAATTAAAACCCTTACAATTATACAGTAAAAGTGAGAAATAGATTCAAGGGATAAGATCTGATAGACAGAGTGCCTGAAAACTTTGCATGGAGATTTCTAACACTGTACAGGAGGTGGTAATCAAAATCATCCCCAAGAATAAGAAATGCAAAAATTCAAAATGTTTGTCTGAGGAGGCCTTACAAATAGCTGAGAAAAGAAGAGAAGAGAAAGACAAAGGAGAAAAGGAAAGCTATACCCATCTGAAAGCAGAGTTCCTAAGAATAGCAAGGAGAGATAAGAAAACCTTCCTCAATGATCAATGAAAAGAAATAGAGGAAAACAACAGAATGGAAAAGACTAGAGATCTCTTCAAGAAAATGAAATATACCAAGGGAACATTTCATGCAGAGATGGGCACAATAAGGGACAGAAATGGTATGGACCTAAAAAAAGCAGAAGATATTAAGAAGAGGTGGCAAGAATACACAAAAAACTATGCAAGAAAGATCTTAAAGATCCAGATAATAATGGTGTGATCACTCAGCTAGAGCCAGACATCTTGGAGTGCAAAGTCAAGTGGGCCTTAGGAAGCATCATTACAAAGCTGATTGAGGTGATGGAATTCCAGCTGAACTATTTCAAATCTTGAAATCCTAAAATACCATGCTGTGAAAGTGTTGTACTCAATATGCCAGCAAATTTGGAAAATTCAATAGTGGCCACAGGACTGGAAAGGATCAGCTTTCATGCCAATCCCAAAGAAAGGCAATGCCAAAGAATGCTCAAGCTACCATACAATTGCACTCATCTCACATGCTAGCGAAGTAATGCACAAAATTCTCCAAGCAAGGCTTGAACAGTTACATGACTGACAACTTGGAGATATTCAAGTTGGATTTAGAAAAGGTAGAGGAGCCAGAGATGCCAACATCCGTTGGATCATAGAAGAAAAGAAGAGAATTCTAGAAAAATATCTACTTCTGCTTCATTGACTATGCTAAAGCCTTTGACTGTGTGGATCACAACAAACTGTGGGAAATTCTTAAAGAGATGGGAATACCAGACCACCTTACATGCCTCCTGAGTAACCTGTATGCAGGCCAAGAAGCAGCAGTTAGAACCAGACATGGAACAATGAACTAGTTCCAAATTGGGAAAGAATGTATCAAAGCTGCACATTGTCACCTTGCTATTTAGCTTATATTCTGAGTTCAGTTCAGTTGTTCAGTCATGTCCGACTCTTTGTGACCCCATGGACTGCAGCACACCAGGCTTCCATCACAAACTGCCAGAGCTTTCTCAAGCTCATGTCCATCAAGTCAGTGATGCCATCCCAACATCTGTTTCTCTGTCATCCCCTTCTCCTCCCACCTTCAATTTTTCCCAGCATCAGGGTCTTTTGAAATGAATCAGTTCTTTGTATCAGGTGGCCAAAGTATTGGAGTTTCAGCTTCAGCATCAGTCCTTAGGGCTGATTTTCTTTAGAATTGTCTGGTTTGATTTCTTTGTGGTCCAAGGGACTCTCAAGAGTCTTCTCCAGCACCACAGTTAAAAGCATCAATTCTTTGGCACTCAGCTTTCTTTATGGTCCATCTATACAAGACTACTGGCAAAACCATAGTTTTGGCTATACGGACCTTTGTTGGTAAAGTAAGGTCTCTGCTTTTTAATATGCTATCTAGGTTGTTCACAGCTTTTCTTCCAAGGAGCAAGTGTCTTTTAATGGTGGTATTTTTTGTAAACATTCATAATATAATCTAAATTTTTCAATATACATTTACATGGGCCTCATAGCACAAAGATTAAAACCATAGGCTCTACAGACAGACTAACTGGGGTCAAATTCCTTCTAGTCATGCAATATTGGGCAAATATTTTAACTTTACTATGCTCTTGTCTCCTCATACACAAAATGAATATAACCTCATGTGAGGAGTAAATGAGTTAATTCATACAGAAAGCTTGGAATAATATCTCATATATAGATTATATTCAATAAATATGTATTATTATTATGATTTGCCAGCCTCAGCACCAATTAAAAAATAACTAAACATTCCCTAGGTTTTAGGGACAGTCGTGCATCACAAAAGAAAAAAAGGATAAATTTACCAAAATAGACATTTAAGAAACTCAACAAATAGACTTTGGAAAATAAGTCTAAAAGCCTCAAAAAAGGTATCATTACTTAGCGAAATAGGTCAATAATATATTCATAATAATACGAAATCATCTAGAATATGTTGAATCATATTCCTCTTGATCACCTTTAAAAAGCAGGAAATTGTAAACAAGGTAATTTTTTACTGTATTACTTGTAATTTATTAAAATTAGTAATTTTTTAAAAGTTTAGTTTTCTGAAAAGAAGCGCCATGAAATGCCAAAAATCAATTCCAGAAAGATGAAGGGTTGTATTCTTATCACCAATATTTAAGGCAAGGAAGAGTCAGGTGTTCTTTAAAGTGGGATACTGCAATATTGTAAAGTAATTAGCCTCCAACTAATAAAAATTAATGAAAAAAAAATAAAGTGGGATATTCTAAATTTCCTTAAACACTAGTTTTAAAAGGGATACTTTTGACTATGGGCTTATATATATATTTGATATATGCCATCTTCCATGAAGTTATTTATTTAATCTCTACTAAATGAATGCTAAAATGTTAAGATTACAGATCTTTTTATCCTTTGTAATGTTTAAATATTTCATGAAAAAGTTTACAGGAGAACCGTATTAATGGCTCTGAAAATCAAATAACCCCACAGAAGAGTATTAATCATATGAAGGGAGCATACTGTGGAGCAGTTTGTGGTGTATCTGCTCTTTCACTTGTGGATGTGGATCCACATTTTCTTGCTTGGCAAACAAGTGTCTCCCACAGCACCCATTAAGGAAAAGGCAGGGCAGGCTCCAGGAAATGACAGAAAGTTCACTCTGGCAGAATTATAGGGGAGAATTAATTATAAATGCACTATGGCTGAGACTGTCCTTAGAAAAGATTTTGGTAAGTCACACGGGTCATACAAAGGATGTCAGACCTGAATCAGGAGATGGTAAAAATAAGGAGTTAAGAAACTAACCAAGAAAGTGTGGTATTATATTTGGTGTTTAGGAAGGGTCTGGACATCAAGTTAACTATTGAAAATATTTAGTAATCAGCATCAAATTTTGAAATAACTATTAGTAGGGGGGAAAAAGCCAGGAAAGTGCAATAGTGTCTGTCACAGATTAGAAGCAGAGGTCTGTGTGTGTGTGTGTCCTTGTATACACACATACGTACACAATAAGCCAAAAACACGGCAATCCTAGTCCTTTGAAGTTATTTTTCAAATAAAATAATTTGAAGACAAATCCAAGTCATCATTTTCACGTGAATGAGTTATTTAACACTTTGTAATCATCTTTCTCATTTTTTCTTGAACAAATTCACATGCTCTTTACACAATTTGGAATAGTAACAGATTTCATATTCTCCTTCTCTCCAATATTTTTCTCTCTCCATTTCTTTCTTTCCCTTTCCCCCTCTCCTTTTAAAAAATGGCATGCAAAAAAACTGTCAGTGTATTAATTATATATATGTCTTTTTGTCTGTTGCACATACATGTGATTTTCAACCTTCAAACATAAAATGTAATAACATGATATTTAAATAATAACGTGGTTTTAAGTTCAGATATCCCAATGATGCTGAAGCTGAAGCTGCAATACTTTGGCCACCTGATGCAAAGAACTGACTTATTGGAAAAGACCCTTATGCTGGGAAAGACTGAAGGCAGGAAGAGAAGTGGGCAACAGAATATGAAGTGATTAGATAGAATCACTGACTCAATGGACATAAATTTGGGCAAACTCTGGGAGATAATGAAGAACAGGGAGGCCTGGTGAGCTGCAGTCCATGGCATCGCAAATAGTAGGACATCACTTAGCGACTGAACAACAGCAGCTTTCCTATGATGTATCTTTTGTAAAATCAAATAATTTTAAACTAATACATGTGAAATGTTTGTATTTCTTCCTAAAGAATTATAATTAGTTGTAATTACTATTCCCATACTAGCTATATACAGCTTTGAATTGCTAACCTCTGATATCTTAATGACAAATTCAATTATATTATAAAATATACAATATATTCATCCATGCATTTATACATTCATTTTTAGATTCACATAATAAATATTTTTTAACCACTTACTCTGTAATCAGCACTGTACCAGTCAATTAATCTTGATGCCTGCTTTCATGGAGCTTAAAATTTATCAGGAAAAACAGACAATTGCAATGCAATGCATGAGGGATCAAGTAATTAAAATACAGCTTGGATTTCTCCAGCCTTCTTCTGCATGCAAATTTCCCCTTCTCTTGTCTGCACACACAAAAAAGTAAGAAACACAATGGCCAGGAGACTAAAAGAATAACATAACTCTTTATTGAAGCATTCCTTAAAAGAAGTGGAGGTTATACAGGTATTATACAGATAGGTTCCCAATAGTTTTGTCTAGGCATCTCTCCTTTCCTTCAGATTTTTTCACACTTTTAGCAGTTATTAATATTCTCTCCTCCTTTTTAGATAGCCAGCCTTCTCCTCCCTTTGTGTTTAATCAGTTCCCTAATACAATCTTCTTCCAATTTCCATACTTCCTTTCCAGTTTTCTCTTGTTTCCCAACAGATAACATAACTTTCTTTTGGAAGAGTATTTCATCTTCCATTTTACCACCTATCCCTTGAGAATTAACCTGGTTAGTGAAATCTCTTACCACCTTAATGTGGGCAAAATATTAAGCGTGATAAGAATACATTGTTTAGGACCAAGTATATACCTGAAACTTGAAGGATACAAAAAGAATAGATAGGAATTATCAGGAACATTTTCTAATCAAATGAAGCATCTTGTAAGAATAACAGAGAAAGAGACAGTGACTCAATGTGGACATAGAATGGTAAGAAGATGCTCAGTCATGAAGTACCTACTGAACCATATTAAGAAGTTTGACCTTATCATGTTTGCATTTTCAAATTTATTTATCTTATTATTTAATCCTGGCCTATATTCCAATCTAAATGGAAGTAGCTATGCAACAGAACCCTTGACTAGTTTTTTCACGATTATGCCCCTAGTACCTAATGGCATCCGAAACCCAGAATTGCTCAATAAATATTGATGTGGTAAATGAAGAGTTAATGGTAGATTTAAGCTCTCAATATAGTTGTGAAAAGAGTAAATTTATCCAGCTTTGAGACATTCCAGGTAGATGTCAGAATTGGACAAGGGAGTCTAGTTCATTGTGAGGAAAATAGATAAAATAATTAGATAATTTACATTAGAATGGGATAAAGAATATGTGGAGGCTGAAAATAAAATAAACTGACAAAGCAATTGAAGTCCTTAGTAAGTTTAAAGCACAAGAGTATTAAGAAAAGAAGAGAAATAGAGCTAGAGAGTAAAGAGGCTTTGACGAGAGGATAGATGGATGGATGGATGGATGGACGGATGCATGGATGGATGGGTGGATGGATGGGTGGATGCATGGATGGATGTAAAAACAGTGATTCATATTGAAGCAGCTCTGGATGATGTTGATAAAATCTAAGGCCTAGATGTAGGCTTGGACAGCTAATGTGAACTGGATGTCTTTGGAGATTCTGAGGTCCATGAAGAGAGAACACAGTGACGTCAGGTTGATAGCAGGATCTGGGTGAAAGAGGTTGTGAGTTATACACCAAGGAGGTCCTTACAGGAAAATGAGGAGGCAGCTAAAGGGAGACAGAGCAAGACTATAGTGTGGAAGTAACAACAGTAAGAAAAAACTGGCCAACTTCTACACCTGAGGTGTAAGGATTCTAGAGAAGAACAGTGGAGGAGAAGACTGTAAAATTGATACCTTCAGGCAGGAGAATAGTTACATGTAAGTCAAGGAGATGATGAAGAAGTTCAGAGAAGTAGCTTACTTCTACTGGGAGAGTTTGTTGAGCTTTGTCTCGATAGATATAATTTAAAAGTTGGGGAAGAAGGAAAGAGTAGCAATCAGCAGAGGAAGAAGAGAGAATAAGAGCAAATTAGAAACCCGACGATTTGGGCATTGGCCAGAAATAACAGGGTTGAGAAACATGGAGTTAGCTGGCTACTCCGACTGAATAATGAGGATAGGAAGTGCAGCAGGTGCTTCCACCTTGCAGAACATTGCTTATCCTGGCCATAGTCACTTCCAAAATATCCCTAGGATTACCATTACTGGTCCTTCTGGAAGAATGTGGGTGGATTGGGTGAACTCTAGCAACTCCTAGCACAAAACTTCTGCAGTGTGGTCACAGGTCTGGCATGTGTATGCTGAACCAGACTGACCCTCCAAGGCATGGTCTATTGCTGCCAAGGACAGAAGTCAAAACAGCCTGAAGATCGTGCTTTCTACTCACTATAAATACCTGCCAGTTCTCGCAGGTGAGACCATGGTTCGACATGACACACTTCACAACATTTCCAGACCTTCTGACTGCTCAGTTTACTAGGTTTTGGTATAATTGCATCTTTCAGGCAGATCAGCTGTCTGAGTGAGCTTGACAAAGGCCATCTCTTCCAGTGGTTAGGCATTTGAGAATCCATGTTTTCAGAAGGGAGCATATCAGGCCAATGCTCCTAGTGTTGAGGATAAACAAGTGGAATTTCCTGGAATCTGTGATTTGAGTCATTGACATGTATCTTCATATACATTCTCTCTGGCAGAGAAAGATTATGGAGGGTTTTCAACTTGCCAACAAATTCTGTATGTTAATGCAATTTGTCTGGATATTTTCCAAAATATTTATCTGAAGAGAAAGGCTTATTATTGCCTGGATAATAGTGCTTTTTCCTAAGGCCTCACTTTTGTGGATTACGCATTGCTATCCTTCTACTATGCTTGCTCACCACTGAATATTACCATGATGAATTAAATGGGTGTTTTTCTTTATTCTAAATCAGTGCCAGAGATCAAAAAGCTGCTAAAAATCCTTTCCACAAGAGTGCCTCCCAGAAAAGGATGAATTATAGTTATTCTCGCCAACAGATACATTCTGTTGTACTCTATCACGTTCTACGATCCAATAACTTGAAACTGTGCCAAGCCAATTAGCTAGTTCAGTGACTGTTATATTAAGAGTCCAAATAAGCCCAAAGAGGTCACCCTCTTCATACTCAAGTACAACTTTATCACTTTTCTCGCCAATCAGAAAGTGGCATAAAGTTTCCTAACAACTAAACTCAACATATTATCTTCATGTAGATACTTCACAGTTTTTTATTAAAGGATTTTTATCATTTGTTTTATTCAGGAACATCATAAGTATTCCTACTCTGTAAAGAAAATGGCATTGGTTAGCTATTTCATTTAAAAATTTGCTTTTATCAACTTGGTAAATGTAAGTGAGCTTCTAATCTGTGTAAGGCACACAGAGCTTGGGGAAATTGCCCTTTAATGAAGCAGAATAATTTATAATTTCCTCCTTTTTTATTAGGAACATTGCTAGGGTTGGCCTTTTACAATTAGCATGAGAATTCTTTGATTTTTATCTTTTCTTAATAATTATTTTTTTAAATGTGGGCAAGTCAAATACATATCAAGACCCTTTGCCTTGAGTTTTTATTCTGGCACAAGTTACAAGCCACCAAACCTCTGCAGCAGTGAATTGTTTATCTCTGGAGAGAACCTAGTGTTCTGATGTTCGTGGGGAAGTTATGTATTGAGGAGGTAATGATGCTCCGAAACTCAGAACCCTAGACCTGTTTTTTAATACTTGTCTGTCATCTCTGTCAGGTAAATAGATCACAGTTTTTTTGGTTGTCTGCTTATTTGTTGGCCATTTTCAAAATTACTTATATTTGTTTTGTTTTGTTTTGTTTTTTTCAGTAATTTCATGCTTTCTACATGCTAACAACTCCTTCCTGCCTAGGTAGTCCCCAGTCCAGAGTTCAAGAGCTATAGTTATGTAACTCAGTGGTAGCTCAGCTAGTAAACAATCCACCTGCAATGTAGGAGAACCCCGTTTGATTCTTGGGCTGGGAAAATGCCCTGAAGAAGGAAAGGACTACCGACTCCAGCATTCTGGCCTGGAGAATTCCATAGACTGTATAGTCCATGGGGTGGCAAAGAGTTGGACATGACTGAGCAACTTGCACACACAAAACAGATAGATGCCCCTTAGAATGTCTTATTAAATTGCTTTCTAATGGCTTCTCACATCTTTAACTCTGATCCAATGTCTTGACTTAGATCTATGACTCAGGTATTAATGGCTTTGGTAGAAAAATAGTAACCTGTCTTACTTTCCACAAATTGTAGTGGGGACCTTTTTTTCTAGACATTTATATTTTAGAGATTTTAAATTATTAATAGTAAGCAGTGAAGATCCAATATTTGTTTATTCCTGCTTTCCCCTTTGTTCATCCTAGTTATTCCAACACATTTTCTGTCAAACTAAACACCCTTTGAAATGGATCGCTGCCTTTAATGAGTCTTTAGGAGTCATTAACACCTGCCCTTAACTGAGTCATTGTACCTAGCCACCTTCCGGAGTTTTTGATAAAAGGAAGCTTTATATTCTATTTGTCTGGGTTGAACTTTTTGCCCTTACCTGTGTCTCTACTCTGATGTGAAGTGACAGAATAAAATGACTACTTGTTTGTGTATCTCAAAGCTAAAATCAGAGCAATGCTAGGGATCTTCCAATTAAAGTCAACATTGACTGTTGTAATTTACACCTATTGACATGGTAACAGCTAACTCAAGAGCATTGCCTGTCAATTTCCACTTTAAGCCACATTTTCAATCGTCACAAGGGAGAAAGCACAATTCTTAATTGCCTGTCTCCTGTTTTATTCATCTGTTTTCCACAGGGCTGCTACACATTTTATATCTAGATGTGTGAAGTAATTTTTTCTATTTTCTTCTAGGCGCTGTGTTCTGATTTTTCTTTACGTTGATAAAGCAACTATAGCTGGAAAAAGTAGATTGGTGTTAAAGATAGTAAAAAGCAAACTACCAATTATATGTAAAGTTTTGCTAATTTAAGGACAGTAGTACTAGACTGAGATATGGAATAAATTATCTGTTAATGATAAGCTTATTTCAAGAAAATAAATACAATTATATTGTTAAAACTTCTCATGCAACCATTTTTATGTAGATGGTAAGGTATAGCATACCATCGACTTAGACATGAATTTGAGCAAACTCTGGGCGATAGTGGAGAGCAGAGGAATCTTGTGTGCAGCAGTCCACGGGATTTCAGAGTCAGACATGGCTTAGAAACTGAACACAGCTATGACTAGAATGTCATGTAATCTATAAAGGGCTATATGTCTATCAGACAGTAAATACACTGTAAATTCACCCTTAGGATTCCCTGGTAGCTCAAATGGTGAGGAGTCTGTCTGCAATGTGGGAGACCTGGGTTTGATCTCTGTGTTGGGAAGATCCCTTGGAGAAGGAAATGGTAACCCACTCCAGTATTCTTGCCTGGACAATCCCATGGACGGAGGAGCCTGGCAGGCTACAGTCCATGGGGTCGCAAAGAGTTGGACAGGACTGAGCGACTTACACTTTCACTTTCAAATTCACACTTATCCATGTAAATGTCATGCACAGAGTGCATTGTTAGCATTGTCCTTGCCAGACCTATCAAATATGTTCAAATGCCTAAGAGAGCGATAGAAGAACAGCAAAGTGTTTGGCGTTTTGATCAAGTCAGTTCTATGAATGGTGAGAATGGAACAGGAATCCTGAGGCACTATTGGGCTTGGGCTGAAAATGAAAATCAACATTGACCATTGACAAGGTGTCTTACTGACAAGTTCCCTGGCAAAGTGTTAATGAGTTACCGTGGCACTGTTCAGATACATGATAAAAAGCAGAATGAGGAGAGTGAGTCCCGTGTTGGTAACTGGCTATCAGGAAGTTGGAGACACTCTTCCTTAGTGTGAAAGTTGCTCAGTTGTGTCTGACTCTTTGGGACCCTGTGGACGGTAGCCTGCCAGGCTCCTCTGTCCATGGAATTCTCCAGGCAAGAATACTGGAGTAGCTGTTCACTTCTCCAGGAGATCTTGCCAACCCAGGGAGCAAACCCAGGTCTCCCGCATTGCAGGTCAATTCTTTACTGTCTGAGCCACCAGCAAGCTCGCTAATTTGTAAGGGAAGCCCGCTAATTTGTAGCCAGGAACACACTGTAATTTGTAGTTTTTGCCTATTTCCAAGGCCAATTTCAAGCTTCCAAACTGATGGCACAAGATGCAGAGCTGGGAAAGATGTGCACATTCTCACCTCGTGAGCTGGTTCTAGTGGTGTCTATTCTTCCCCAAAATGAAGTAACCATTGTGAACCCTGGTTGAGAGTAGTGTGTTGAAGTGCACTGATACCATTAAATCTGTCCTATAAGGCTTGACAGATTTATGATGTTTCCAAGATCTATCTGGAGTACTTATGTGAAGACCGCTCCAAAACTATTTTTAACCCTGGTAGAAAACCATTTATTACTTCTCAGTATGCTACAGATTTTATGCCTCTTTCTTGCTCCCTCTGAAATAAAAACAAAACCAAACCAACCAACCAAATAACACTACTTTTTTTTTTATAATCAATGGATGCGTTTTAAAAGAAATTGTTTATATTTTGTATTTAAAATTAAATACAGTTTATTCTATATTTTCGTAACTATTTTATGTTCAGCGTTTGCTCCATTCTAGAAAGTAATTGTCAACTTTCCCAAAAATGAAAAGATTTTATCTGTTTAGTGAAAATTAAAGAAATAAGGTCCTCAGGACATCTTTTTGAGTTCTCATAAAACACAGGAGACATCAACAGAAATTTAAACACGAATACAATTGTAATTTATATTTGCTAAACATTTATTTCCAGGACCGTGGATTTGAGCCACACTGAAAAGAAACGCAAAGACTTCAACAGTTGGTATTATCAGATGTCAGGTTAATCTTAATTTTGTGTATTGAGATCTTTTCAAACCTTTCAGCAGTAGCAGCTATGGTAATTCATTTATCTAGCTACTAGTCAGATCTACTATTCATTCAGGTCTTGTTGAATAAACAAAATTTGGATGGCAAATCTGAGAAGAGTGCTTTAAAGTTCAGTTATCTTTTGCTAAGGGGTGAGTTTATGGCAAGGGAAGTCTCATAAACTCCTATCAGACTTCTCCAGGCCTTTGCCGTAACAAGACTTTTTTCTCTTTATTTGGACTTTCTGATATCCAGATTCCTTTTAGTCCCCATCAAAGCAGATGTGCCTGTGTGTGTGTGTGTGTGTGTGTGTGTGTGTGTCTGTACTAAAGATTTCATATTGATATTAAATCTCCCTCTAGCCTTTGCCTTTGTTTTAGATCAGCACCCAGACCAAGGCAGTGTAATCTGAATAATGTAGTTTTCTTTTTTTATCCCATCTGTTCCATCTGCAAATGTTTAAATGTGCTTCCAGCTTCCTTTTAAAAGCACATAACCATTAACACAATGCACATTATTTTATACCCCTGAACCACTGAAGCCTTTTCAAGGCAAGTCTTTGCAAGGTGATGCCGATCACTTACTAAGGCCAGAGCTCATTTTCTGTATCTTTGTAGCAAGCACCCACCTCTTCCCTCTGTTTCTGCTTTGATTGTTCTATATCTAACTCTGTGCTTGAAGATGTGCTGAGCTCTGCCACGGATTTCTCCACATGAAAGCCTATTGGGCTGTGGGACAGCCAACACTGTGGATATTGCTCCCCAAGTCAATGCTTCTTATTGAGACACAGACCTCAGAAAATGTCACTTTGGGTTTCCTGTTCCTTTTGGATTAATCATATTTTAGAGAATAAGAAGAGAAAAAGCAAAAAGTATGTGCACCTTGAGCACTGTCAAAGCTAGGTCTATAAATGCTTTCAACAAAGAAGTTATTCTTGAGAAAAGGATGTAACAGTGCCCATTCCCTTTCCCAACATCACTATTCTATTCTTTTCCCGTAACTTTCCTTTCTCCCTATTCTTTTTGTCATTTTACCTTTGAAAAAGTGAAAGTGTTAGTTGCTCAGTCATGTCTGACTCTTTGTGACCCCATAGAATGTAGCCTGCCAGGCTCCTCTGTCCATAGACTCTTCCAGGAAAGAATACTAGACTGGGTTGCCATTTCCTACTCTAGGGGATCTTCCCAACTCAGTGATCGAACCCAGGTCTCCTGCATTTCAGGGGGATCCTTTGCCATCTGAGCCACCAGGGAAGCCCTCATTTTACTTTGTCCATTACAAATTCTCTCCCTTTTCTTATCTTCATTAATATTGTTTTCCAGGCTTTAATGTACACTTTCAACTCTATTTGAAATTATGGTTGTTATATAATCTAATTTTTTTTATTATCCAAGTGAAGAAAACTGTCTTCTCTTAAGATTCGTTAACTCACCTTTCTCCTCTTCCTTTAACTTGACTCTTTAACCACAGACTTCCTTTCTTCTTCTAAACTTTATGCAATCACCAGCTGAAAAACAGTCCAGAGAGTTATAAATATATCTGTTGGGAAAGAAAAATTTTAACAGTGTACTCATCTGCTTTTTCTCCTAACCTCAGGAAAATTCTCCACAGGCAGCCTGGGCTCCAGCACTGCTGATGAGCTCATTTTGATGATGTAAAGATACACAGTGTAGCATTCCCTAAGACACCCCTGTCTCCCTGGCAGGCACATGGGAAACTGGTTCCTTCAAGGGCTATCTTGACCATCTTCTTGAATGAAATGTTGCCTTTGGTGATGCGAAGTGATGAAAGGCCAATCTTGTCTCTGCCAAAACACTCTCACAATTTTAGACTGTGCCCTATCCATCATATTATCTTTCCATAGTTATTCATTCACTCCATGAATAGCACTATGCTAGACATTTACATTTGAGATAATATTGTGTCATTTCTTTCAATTATTATGCATAGGACAGTATTATATAGTATAAAAACAGCCATGTTATACATTGGAAACGAAACCCATAAGAAAGATAGCTAGAGGCCAGGTGGCAAGGCATATGATCCAATAGAATGAATGTTATATTTAGGTCTTCCATACCAGCAAAGACTAAAAAATGGCTGCTTTTTGCAAAAGAAATGCCATAGGTAGGGATCAACTATATTAATATGCTGATGCTTGCAAAGTTCCTTAGGTTTGAGATATTTGTGAATCAATCAATGCAACCTATTAATTGTTCCATTTAGTTTATGAGAATAATCAAAAGTAATTTTGTCATCTGTCTTATCCTGAGAATGCAACAAGCATTTAATTCTAGTATACGTTGGTATATTATTGGCTTTTCAAAGTTAAGTATATGAAAAGTTACAGTCAGATGTGTGTTTTGACTCCTGTTAAAGGAGTCAAAAGCAATCTAATTTGATTATTAACATTGTGCTTTAGGTGATTGGATGCCTCTTGATCAGGAAAGAGGAATTAAGTTGATTTGACAGCTCTCCAATTTTGCTTTTACAGTTATTGATTCATTGAATCCAGGATTTTCTATTCAAGGCTTGCTCTTGAAAAAGTCAGTGATGGGCACATGTAGCCTAATCACATTTCATTGTCTGTTTTCTGTGGGTAATGATAAATTTCACTACCCAGGTCAATTTTGGTCCAATTTCCTCTAATAGAATTCAAGCAAAAGACCATCAGATTAAAAGCAGTTTCTTTCATAAGACATATTAAAAGGGGGAAATGAACTAGAGGCATTTTGCCTTATAATTTTGGTTTAGATGATATTTGAGGTTTACTATCAAAATAATCAAGACAGGATAGTGTGTGGAACTTTAGGGGGAAAAAAGATTATTTTCATGATTAATTAGAGAATTTGTTCAGAGAACCATGTGTATTTAGAAATTGAAAATATTTTAGATACCAATAAAGTTAGTCTCCATTTCTCAGACAAAAGATCAAAGTCATATTGACCAGAGTATGAAAGGCAATTTTTTCTGGGACAATCTCTATATATCTTGTTGATTTATCATACAGAGTACCTCAGCTTAACATTGTACTAGTAAATGAATATATATATATATATATTTTTTTTTCTGGAACGTATGACCACATATTGCAATATTTTATATATTTAAATGGAAACTTGTAGTTAGCTTTTCAATGCTTGTATTTTTCATGTCTTTGTCCATCCAATTAGCAAATTAGAAACATAATTGTTTGCCAAAATGCACAGTCAATTGCTTTGGAGGGTTAATATTGTGCATGTACCCAGAAGCCAATTATGTTTGTAGGATTTGGAGATTGTGATGAACTGGACTCAGATTGATGTATGCAATTAAATTCTTTCTAACCTTTGTGTCAAGAGAATTGTTTAAGTATTGAAGAGTTAATGCTGGGAAATGAGTTTCATTTAATGCACATAATTCCAGTGCCTTGGAAACACAGGGGTGGAAATCAACTAATCATCAAAAAAAGAAAAAAACACTTATTCTGAAATGTTGTTTATTTTGTTGATTTGTGAGAGAGAGAGAAGTGGAATTAGAAATTATCATCTATTCTGAACAGAGGTATGACGTACATGCTGATAGATATCGAATTAAAGTTTTGTCAAAAAACACAATGTATGTTAAATAAAATAAAAAAGAATAATAATAAAGACGTGGGTCTATTGCAAGATTGGTTAGGTGAAAAAGAGTCAAGGGAAGGAATAAGGGAAGAGAGAGGAGGAAAACCTGAGGAATGAATGTGAGACTCAAAAACTACTAGAGTAGAGAAGATGAGCTGGAGGATCAAATACTAGGATTTTAGATATTTGAACACAAAGCTTCAGGATGTTAGTATTATTGAAATGATAATTAGATTGTTCAGTTTATACCACCTCAGTATTCTTGCCTTGAGAACCCCATGAATAGCATGAAAAGGCAGAAAGATAGGACACTTCCTAAAGATGAACTCCCCAGGTCAGTAGGTGCCCAACATGCTACTGGAGATCAGTGGAAAAATAACTCCAGAAAGAATGAAGAGATGGAGCCAAAGCAAAAACAACACCCAGTCGTGGATGTGACTGGTGATGGAAGCAAGGTCTGATGCTATAAAGAGCAATTTTGCATAGGAACCTGGAATATTAGGTCCATGAATAAAGGCAACTTGAAAGTGGTCAAACAGGAGATGGCAAGAGTGAACATTGTCATTTTAGGAATCAGTGAACTAAAATGGACTGGAATGGGTGAATTTAACTCAGATGACCATTATATCTACTACTGTGGGCAAGAATCCTTTAGAAGAAATGGAGTATCCAAAATAGTCAACAAAACAGTCTGAAATGCAGTACTTGGATGCAATCTCAAAAATGACAGAATGATCTGTGTTCGTTTCCAAGGCAAAGCATTCAATATCACGGTAATCCAAGTCTATGCCCCAACCAGTAATGCTGAAGAAGCTGAAGCTGAATGGTTCTATGAACACCTATAAGACCTTCTAGAACCAACACCCAAAAAAGATGTCTTTTTCATTATCACGGGACTGAAATGCAAAAGGAGGAAGTCAAGAAACACCTGGATTAACAGGCAAATTTGGCCTATGAGTGAAGCAGGGCAAAGGCTAATAGAGTTTTGCCAAGAGAACACACTGGTCATAGCAAACACCCTCTTCCAACAACACGAGAGAAGACTCTACACATGGACATCACCAGATGGTCAACACCGAAATCAGATTGATTATATTCTTTGCAGCCAAAGATGGAGAAGCTCTATACAGTCAGCAAAAACAAGACTGGGAGCTGACTGTGGCTCAGATCATGCCCTGATCCTTATTGCCAAATTCAGACTTAAATTGAAGAAACTGGGAAAACCACTATTCAGGTATGACCTAAATCAAATCCCTAATGATTATACAGTGGAAGTGAGAATAGATTTAAGGGACTAGATCTGATTAGACAGAGAGCCTGATGACCTACAGATGAAGGTTCGGGACATTATACAGGAGACTGTGAGCAAGACCATCCCCAAAAAAAGAAATGCAAAAAACCAAAATGGCTGTCTGAGGAGGCCTTAAAAATAGCTGTGAAAAGAAGAGAAGCAAAAAGCAAAGGAGACAAGGAAAGATATACCGATTGAATGCAGAGTTCCAAAGAATAGCAAGGAGAGATAAGAAAGCCTTCCTCAGTGATCAGTGCAGAGAAATAGAAGAAAACAATAGAATGGGAAAGACTAGAGATCTCTTCAAGAAAATTAGAGATACCAAGGGAACATTTCATGCAAAGATGGGCACAATAAAGGACAGAAATGGCAGGGACCTAACAGAAGCAGAAGATATTAAAAAGAGGTGACTAGAACACACAGAACAACTGTACAAGAAGGATCTTCATGACCCAGATAATCACAATGGTATGATCATTCACCTAGAGCCAGGCATTTTTGAATGTGAAGTCAAAAGGGCCTCAGGAAGGATCACTACAAACAAAGCTAGTGGAGGTGATGGAATTCCTGTTGAGCTATTTCAAATCCTGAAAGATGATGCTGTGAAAGTGCTACACTCAATATGCCAGCAATTTTGGAAAACTCAACAGTGGCCACAGGACTGGAAAAGGTCAGTTTTCATTCTAGTTCCTAAGAAAGGCAATGCCAAAGAATGCTCAAACTACTGCAAAATTGCACTCATCTCACATGCTACTAAAGTAATGCTCAAAATTTTCCAAGCCAGCCTTCAACAATATATGAACTGTGAAATTCCAGATGTACAAGCTGGATTTAGAAAAGGCAGAGGAACCAGAGATCAAGTTGCCAACATCTGCTGGATCATTGAAAAAGCAAGATAGTTCCAGCCAAACATCTATTTCTGCTATATTGACTATGCCAAAGCCTTCAACTGTGTGGATCACAATAAACTGTGGAAAATTCTGAAAGAGATGGGCATACTAGACCACCTGACCTGCCTCTTGAGAAACCTGTATGCAGGTCAGGAAGCAACAGCTAGAACTAGACATGGGACAACAGACTGGTTCCAAATAGGAAAGAAAGGAAGTATGTCAAGACTGTATATTGTCACCATGCTTATTTAACTTATATACAGAGTAAATCATGAGAAACACTGGGCTGGAAGGAGCACAAACTGAAATCAAGATTGCCTGGAGAAATATCAATAACCTCAGATATACAGATGACACCACCCTTATGGCAGAAAGTGAAGAAGAACTAAAGAGCCTCTTGATGAAAGTGAAAGAGGAGAGTGGAAAAGTTGGCCTAAAGCTCAACATTCAGAAAACGAAGATCATGGCATCCAGTCTCATTCCTTCATGGCAAATAGATGGAGAAACAGTGGAAACAGTGGCAGACATTATTTTTTGGGGCTCCAAAATCACTGCAGATTGTAACTGCAGCCATGAAATAAAAAGACATTTACTACTTGGAAGAAAAGTTATGAACAACCTAAACAGCATATTAAAAAGCAGAGACATTACTTTGCCAACAAAGTTCCATCTAATCAAGGCTATAGTTTTTCCAGTCGTCATGGATGGATGTGAGAGTTGGACTATAAAGAAAACTGAGCACCGAAGAATTGATGCTTTTGAACTGTGGTGTTGGAGAAGACTCTTGAGAGCCCCTTGGACTGAAGGAGATCCAACCAGTCCCTCCTAAAGGAAATCAGTCCTAAATATTCATTGGAAGGACTGAAGTTGAAGCTGCAACTCCAATATTTTGGCCACTGATGTGAAAAACTGACTCATTGGCAAAGATCCTGTTGCTGGGAAAGATTGAAGGTGGGAGGAGAAGGGGACAACAGAGGATGAGATGGTTGGATGGCATCGCCAACTCAATGGACATGAATTTGAGTAAACTCTGGGAGTTGGTGATGGACAGGGAGGCCTGGAGTGCTGCAGTCTAATCAATCGCAAAGAGTTTGATGTGACTGAGTGACTGAACTACTGAATTAGTTTATTCAATACTTAGAGCTCCTCACTTGCTCCTTTAAACTTCCCTGGTGGATCAGCTGGTAAAGAACCTGCCTGCCACCACGAGAAGCAAGAGACAGGGGTCCGATCCTTGGTTTGGTAAGATCCCCTGAAGTAGAAAATGGCAAACCACTCCATTATTCTTGTCTGGGAAATCCCTTTAACAGAGGAGCCTGGTAGACTTTAGTCCAAGAGGTCTGGTCTCAAAAAGAGTCAGACATGACTGAGCTCATGAGCACACACACACACATGCTTATAAAAGGGATAGTTTCTTATGCACTGAACAGAGCAAAGACAGGTTTAAGTTCACATGAAAATCAGATAAAGGAGCAACTCTAGTCAGAGTTCCTCTTCAACACTTTCTACATCCCAAATAAATTATAAATAATATTCTCCTAGTGTTAATGTTGAAAATTCTTACAAGATATATTCTGAAAGATTTACTGAAATTAATATAGGCAGTCCTTACTTTGCTAGGTGGTATAGAACTGTAAAATTGATCAAGCAAACTGAAATTGGGCAGAAATCTTAATAATTGATGAGAAAAATTAAGATTTCTCCATGACCTTTAAATTTTGGAGTCAAACATTAAAGATCCTCTTACCTGTTGGTAATTTCCCTTTTGGTCTGTTATAAACCAATAGGGATATTTAAAAAAATAAATAAAACACATTTATTTAGCATATTGTAGCTTAAGACAACAAAAAACATTGAGAATTAAAGTGTTTTATTTATTTATGAAAACATTAATATAGGTCTTGCCTTCCTGTTACATAAATTATGCTATGGAATGGGCATTTTTTCTATGCCTTTTAAATAATCATACTCCTTTCTAAGTTTGGATCAGCTTCTGACTATTTTTTGTGCTTTCAGTGTAATGAAATATCTGTGACAGTTCCTTTAATGCGGAATATTTTGCCAACATCACTTCCTCTGGGACATCTTCGACATTTTCTTCATAACCATGTTTCTTATTTATGTCAGCAAGTTTGCTTTCACTAGGTACCTTTGGCTGTATATTGTGGAGGGTAACTGTGTTGACAAATCACACAGATAGCTTTTCCTTCTAAAATTCCATTAATGCTTGATTTGAGTTTCACTTCCAGCATCATCACTTTCGAGTTCTTCACTATACATTGAATTTCTAATTTAATTTTACTATGGTAAAAATACAGCATGAGATTTAAGTTTTTAGTGTATATTATTGTACAGTGTTGTAGAGCAGAGCTCTAGAATTTGTTCTATCTTGAACAAATTGAAACTTCATACTCATTGAACAATTTCCCTTTTTTTCCCTCTTCATATCACCTCATAAACACCATTTTTTTTGCTTCCTTTATGACTTTCACTATTTTAGATACATCATATAAGTGGAATCAAAAAATAAAAAATATAAAAGAAATAAGTGGAATCATGCAGTGTTTCTGTGATTGGCTTGTTACACTCAGTATAATTTTCTCAAGATTCATCCATGTTATTGCATATTGCAGAATTTCCTTCATTTTTAAGGGCTGGATAGTATTTCATGTTTTGTTTATATGCTGCATTTTTTTGTCTATTCATCTGTCAAAGAAACTTTAGGTTGTTTCTACCTTTGGCTATTGTGAACAATTCACCTATGGACACAGAAGTCTTAACAGCTCTTTGAGAACCTGATTTCAATTCTTTCAAGTAAATACTTAGAGGTGAGACTGCTGGATCATGTAATAGTTTTACCTTTAATTTTTTGAGGGATTTTTATACTTTTTTCTATTGCAGTCACACTATTTTGGTTTTCCACCAACAGTGAGCAAGGGTCCAATTTTTCCATATCCTTATCAAAACATTTGTTACCTTTTGTTTTCTTGATAATAAACATCCTGATAGGTGAGAGGTGATTTTTGTTGACTAAGTTTCTCTGTCAACTATCCATTTTTGTAAAATGTCTCCTGGATTTATCACTGGGAGACAAATAGTCAGCACAGCAAGCTAGCTATATATGAATAAAATAACAAAGGCACAATGACCAATCATTGACAGACTTTGGAGGAAGTGACATAAATTGTTATATATCATGATGCACATCTTTTGTTTATGTAGTGACTTTATGTAGTGACTTGTTTATGTATGTGAGCAGAGTTAATAGTGAAACTTGCACTTCATGGAGTTACAGTTAATATATCATGTAAACTGGAATTTTAACTGCTTTGTTGGGGGGACTGTATGTATTTAATTAAACTGTGATAAATCACTTCATTTCAGAAATATGTGCAATAAGGACTGCCTGTACATAGAAAACCACTTGAAATGTTAACTATAGAGTTCTAGTAAAACTGTTTATCTTTTTATTAGTCAGAGACCATAAAATATTGGCTTTTCCAATGTTGATGACTTGAGCTACTATGAGAAAATTGACTAATGTATGGTAACTTATTTGTCTTTTGTTGATGATGTCAATTGAGAAACTGTATAACAAGCTTCAGAAAACAGTAAATCTTCTGGTCAGATCATTAATGAGAGTTTTCTATCAATCATGAAATTTTATAGCTTGAAAAGACCTTTGAAATAATCTCATTTCATTTAACAGCTGAGTAAGCCTCTTTCTTGAAGGATTCTGAGTATTGTCTGTGGTTATAAGCTAGTTAGATGTACAACAGGAACACATTTGACCTCTCCAGCCTATTTTTCACAAGCTTGGATGTCAATTACTAAAGAAAAATCTTCAAATATATTTTCAGGAATAAGAGAATGTAGTATCAGAGAATAAAGTGAATAATTGCATTGCATTGTTTTTAAAATATTTCTACCAGACTTCTATAGATATAGGTGCTTTTGTTTTATAATATGAGGTCTAAAAAACTCAAATAATTAATGCATCTCAATTTTAAAATTACACACACACACACACACACACACACGCGTGCGCATGCACATACATGAACACAAAGGCTTCCCAGGTGGCTCAGTGGTAAAATATTCACCTGTAATGTGGGAAATGTGGGTTCAATCCCTGGGTCAGGATGATCCCTGGCGAAGGAAATGGCAACCCATTCCAATATTCTTTTTTTCTTTTAGATTTGTTTTTTTACTGAAGAATATTCTTGCCTGAAAAAATCCCATGGACAGAGGAGCCTGGCAGGCTACAGTACATGGGGTCACAAAAGAGACAGACATGACTTCGCAACTCAACAACAATGAACACAAAAGTAGACATTCCGCACAAAATCAAGCCCTCTGAAAATATGTAATGGAGTTTTACATGTGTACCATAAAAATTCCACTGAAAAAAGTATTTTTTTTGGATAACAACAATTGGACTAATATAATTCTGAATAAGTCAACGGTAGCCCTTGTAGCCCAGTTGGTAAAGAATCTGCCTGCAATGCAGGAGACCTACATTAAATTCCTGGGTCAGGAAGATACCCTGGAGAAGGAAATGGCAACCCATTCCAGTATTCTTGCCTGAAGAATTCCATGGACAGAGAAGCCCGGCAGGCTAAGGTCCATGGGATCACAAGAGTCAGACACGACTTAGCGACTAAACAATGGCCATTGACAGTAGCTGTCTCCATACCAGGACGGGGACCCTCACTAAGAACCTATTCTATTGGCACCTTGATCTTGTAGCTTCTGACCTCCATTAACTATCGTTTAAACTACCCAGTCTGTGGCACTTTGTCACAGTAGCTTGAGCTAAGATGAGTGTGAAAGTACTAAACTTCTATTATCTAAATATTTTTCTGATATCCTTATATATAAAATGGATCACACAAGAGCCTGCTATGATTCTTCAGTTTCCTTTTTGTGACAGCCCAAGCCCATTTATGCCAACTGTCTTTTGGTGACAAGGGAGAAAACTCACTTAGGCTACCTGAAATCATGGTTGGGATAAAGGATTGATTATTGTAAGAATGTTGGAGGTGTGATAGAATCCTTAAGAAATTAAGTTCAACTAATAAAAATAAGTGGAAAAAAATGCAAATTAAAAAAATCAAAATAAAAAAAAAGATTAAGTTCAACAAACTTGCAGGAAACTTCACTTTGGCAAGATTTCCAGCATCCTTCTTGCTTGGAATAAAGTAGATCCATTTTGCTCACAACATAGAGAGTCTCAAAGGGAGACTAATTTATTGAGATGCAATAGTAATAAGAGAAGGGACCATATATCACTGCCCCTTCCTTTCCTTCCTCCTGACACAGGTTTGGTGATAAGACGCCTTCCCCAGGTGGAGCTCTGCATGCTTATGTGCACTCTGGAAGCCAGAACAGTGGATGAGTTGGAATGAGGTCTTCTAGAAACTATGTAGATAACTAACTATTCTGGATTCTCCCTTTTATTCTTGAGTGCTGAGTTGTGCTGTGTGAAGTTGCTCAGTCATGTCCAACTGTTTGTGACCCCATGGACTGTAGCCCGCCAGAATCCCCTGTCCATGGGGATTCTCCAGGCAAGAATACTGGAGTGAGTTGCCATGCACTCCTCCAGGGGGTCTTCCCAAACCAGGGATCAAACCCAGGACTCCCACATTGCAGGCGAATTCTTTACTGCCTGAGCCACCAGGTAAGACGCCAAAAAGGAAAGTCATATTTAGGCAGGCACTGGAAGAATCTTGTGCCTACAACTAGTTCCACACCATAATCCTATATTGACATAAAACTTTACAATAACGAGGCTTTTTCTTTGCATCAAATATGGATGGTTCTCATCAAGGACCTTGTGTTTAGCACATGGAACTCTGCTTGGTGTTATGTGGCAGCCTGGATGGGAGGATGGGTTTGGGGGAGAATGGATACATGTGTATATATGGCTGAGTCACTTCACTATTCACCTGAAACTACCACAACATTGATAATCAGCTATACCCCAATACAAAATTAAAAGTTTGAAAAATGTGAGTAGCTCCTTCTTAGGTCATTTAGTTCATCCTCTAACCAAGGGGCCTGTGAACTTTTACTGCATGAAGGCAGACAGTAAATATTTGAGGTTTTCCGTGAAATATGGTCTTTATGGCAGCTGCTCAACTTTGCCCTTGTAGCAAAGAAAAAGCAGCCATAGACAGCATGGAAATAAATGAATGTGACTGTGTTCAAGTAAAACTTACCAGATAAGGCTGAATTTGGCACATAGGCATGGTTTGCCTACTCCTGATCTAACCCATTACATCTGTATAGGTTCTCTTTTAATTCTGTGATAAATCCTCCCTAATTGCTCATATTTGAAAAGGAGATACCCTGCATGCCTGAATATAATAGCTAATAAACTAATGAACTATAAATAACTCATGAACTCCACCTAGTTTATGCTCACATTTCTTGCTGAAAAAAACCAAAAACAAATAGGTTCCAAAAGATAGAAAGAGTACACAAAGTGAGGTATACTTAGGGGGTACACATCTTAAATTTACGTTATGCTGTAACATAGAGCACCCATTCAAGAAATAAGGGGATGTGAGTAGTATCAAATAATACAACAGTGTCAAAGAAGATGAGGAATTTTAAAAGGCCATTGGATTTGGCAACTAGGAGGCCATTGGTAACCTTTAAGAAAGCAGTTTTGATAGAATTGTTGAGGCAGAAACTAAAACGCAAAATATTTAGACGTTATAATAATGAGATGTAGGCTGATTCATGTCAATGTATGACAAAACCCACTACAATATTGTAAAGTAATTAGCCTCCAACTAATAAAAAAATAATAATAATAAAAATAAATTATAAAAAACAACAACAAAAAGAAGCTGGATGTATTAGGCCATCTTTGGCTGAAATCACCAAACATCTTTGTGAAAATAAACCCTATGCTGATGCTGGCAAAAAAAAATAATAATAATAATGAGATGTAGAAGATCTTCTCATAATAAACAGTTTAAAATGCACACAACCCCAATATTATCTTTATTTAAACACATTTCCAGAATAATTTTAAACCAGTTTCAATAAATGTATCATCAAAGTAGGTTTGCTTGCAGCATGATATTTTTTCTGTGTGCATACACATGCTGATTAAATTCCCTATGCCACACTTGAATTTAAAGCTATGACCTGTGATCTCAAATTGACTTCCTGACAATAATGATTAGACTGGTGGGTGAGCCGCACAAATTTACTGATAATCTCTGTAGTAAAGTCAATGACTCTTTTTCCCAGAGAGAATCAATTGTTTTAAAACAGCAACAAACAACCAAACAAAAAAACAGACTCCCACTGACATACTTTCTTAATCCACTTCATTTTCTAGTCACGGATGTAAATATATGGCAAATTTTTGTTTTCATGACACTTGGCATATGATTTTGAGTGTCATGAAAACCACCTCAAGATAGATAAATAAATTATATTACCCTGGTTTCTACTTGATTTCTACTTTACATGAAAACAGAATAGAATTTGTAGCTTGAATATGGGACTATAAATAATTATAAAGAGAAAAATACGTGTTGTTTTAATATTGTTTATAATTCTATTGTCTGTGATTATTTCAGTCTTTGGTGTTATTGAAGCCAATTTGACTACTTTGTCTAGGAGGTAGTCTTCTTATTTCTGCCACCCAAAATTCAAAAGTAAAAATATCTGATTTTGACTCTTGAGGTGGAGTAAGAATTATTATGTCTTTGCCTCTTCCTGCTCATCTTTGATTGCTCTCCAACTCTCTGAATCTCCATTTTAGCTCAAAAACTAGAATGTCACATGTTTGATGGATTCCTGTTTTCTGAGTTTTATAAAGAAATTTAATATAAATTCAGTATGCTTCCATAGTAAATTTAATTTAGACTGGTTTTCTATGGGAAAAGATATGATAGGCTATAAAGATATATGATGCCTATTTTATTTTTATTTGGAGACATTGTAGGATAGTTCCAAAGAATTAAATTGCCCCTGAATATTTGTTATTTGTATCCTTTTGTTGTGTCAATATCATAGGAAACACACAAGTAACTTGTGACTCAAAGATTGATAGATGACAGCTTCTGTTATCTTGTAACTCATATTTATGGGGCAACAAATAAACCAATGTGATAAATTTATTGTTAGAGGTATGAATACTTAGCTATGGAGGAATAGAGGGAGCTTTAATTTGCTCAATTTAATAATTTTCTAATATCTAGTTTTATCTATATTAGCCTGAATGCAAAATGATGCTTCTGTATCAAACACAGACTAAATCCCAGTCCCCGATCTGAGGCAAAGAAATGAGAGTCATTTGGTTATGCCTGTGTATACAAAGGGAACAGATTTATACCACAAGAGAAGAACTCCAAAATTATGAATCTTAAAGTTGAAATGGGAACTGCTACATAGCTCCCACCCTCCTCTCTTGAGAGAGGGCAAGAAACCTATTTCTTCAAAATTTTACAGGTTTTAAATGTAATATAAACTTGACTTTGAAATATAAGTGTATATCTTCTCGGTTTTATTCCTCTTTGAAATGGAAACACATAGCCCTAGGGAGATACATTTTTATGTATCTCTAAACATGTCTATCTATCCAATCGTCCATTAACTTTCAAAGGCATGTACTTTAACTGGGGCCCCAGTTTACCTGCTCAAAATATCCTAAGCAGAGAGAAACACACAAATATTTTCTCTATAGTTTCACACAGTTGAGGAAATGTTCTCCTGTAGAGATATGGGTTCAATCCCTGGATCAGGAAGATCCCTGGAGGAGGGCATGGCAACTCACTTTAGTATTCTTGCTTGGAGAATCCCATGGACAGAAGAACATGGAGGGCTGCAGTCCATGGGTCACAAAACGTAGGTCACGACTGAAATGACTTAGCACACAAGCATGCATCTCTTCTACAGATGACACAAGAGTCCAGACTGTTGGACCTATGAGTTTACTACACAAAAGGGAAAAGCATTCCTGGCAGAGGGAAGAGAAGCACAGTTACTAGAAGATAAGACTGAGCATGATGAAATTCACATCCAGTGTTTGATAGCTATTATTTCTAAGAAATGGAAGGTAAAGAGGAATTCAGTGTTTAAGGATATTGTGCCAAATTTACTCTATTTAGTTGAATTATTCATGTCAAAAATACCTTCATAAACTATCTGTATAATAAGCTTCAAGTAAGGAAATTCAGCAAAATGTCATTTAGGAAGCATGTCATTTGATCAGCTGTTTGGTGAAAACATTGCAGAACAAAAAACTAACCATGGGTCACAAGAATTTGCAAGCCTAGTCATTCTAGTAAGAATTTGCATACCTGGTAATTTGAACTTCATTCTATAGGTACAGAGATTTCCCCTTAGAGTTTTCAAAAAGGGGATGCTGGGATTTTATTCAAGTTTTTGAAAGGGTACTATGACATAATAGGTTTTAATGTATGAAGACAAGGAGATTTGAAACAAGGGGACAAATCTGGAGTTTCAGAAGTCAACCAGAGGTTCAGAGGGTAGTAGAAGGAATGGAGAGAGACTAGCTAGATTGGATCACTGGGCTTTTTGAATGATGGGTTATGAGAATTATAGGGCCAGTGAGAACCGGGATGACTACATTTCTCATTTGGGTGGTTGGGTGGATAATGGTACCATGAGTTCAAAAGGGAAATACATATACCTTGGTTTTGATTTTGAGAGGTGAGGATAATGGATTTATTTTTATATCCTAAATTTGAAATTTCTATGAAATATCTTTGTAGAAATGTTTACTAATACCTTGAAAAGATAGGCATAAAAGAGTCATTTAGAATTAGATATGCATAGGGACTTCCTACACACTCCAGTGTTTTTGTCTTTTGCCTGCAGAATCCCAGAGATGGGGGGGCGTGGTAGGCTGCCGTCTATGGGGTCACAGAGAGTCGGACACGACTAAGTGACTTAGCAGCAGCAGCAACAGGGACTTCCTTGGTGGTCCAGTGGTTAAGATTCCACACTTTCTTCTTTTTTTTTTTTTTTCCTTATACATTGTTTTTTATTTTTTTCCTTTATTTTTATTAGTTGGAGGCTAATTACTTTACAATATTGTAGTGGTTTTTGCCATACATTGACATGAATCAGCAATGGATTTATATGTATTCCCCATCCCGATCCCCCCTCCCACCTCCCTCTCCACCCAGATTCCACACTCAAAGCAGGGGATGGTTCGACCCCTGGTTGGGGAACTAAGATCCAGCATTCCATGGGGTGTGGCCAAAATATATGTGTGATGTGTGTGTGTGTGTGTGTGTGTGTGTGTGTGAGAGAGAGAGAGAGTGTATATAAAGGTTACATTAAAATTAGATATGCATTTTTCTAGGGAGAATCAAGAGCGAGATAGAAAATAAATATAAGAACACAAATATATGTTACACAAACCTTAAGCACTTTTAGGTCATTTATTCTGTCATTTATCAATAATCTCTTATTAGGCTTTATTAGGCTTTCAAAATTACAGAAATTAAAAGATATTTATGGCTTGGGTCTTTAAATGGTTGAATGGACCACAGGAAACTGAATATTTATATTACTACTCTCATGGCTTCTTCAAGTTTGATGACTTTCTCTGTATTTCAGATTATCTGTTGCTTAAAAATACACACATTTAGTAGATAAACATAGAAAAGATGATTAGGCTCACTAGCTGCAAATATAAAATTTAAAACAATGAGGTATCATTTCTTACACATCAAAATTCAGCATCTATTTCACAGCAGGTGGAGTGCAAGGAAGGTGAAAGTATCACAGAGCAGGAAGCCGGGCAGGTCAGACATCCACTGCAGGTCCTGGAGACGAGTCAGATTTCATCCTGCACCACGCTCTGTCACCTATCTTGAAATCACTTTTCTCTCTCTGAAGGCTTTTTCTGCCTCACTCTTGGACACGTTGGAAACTGCTAGTGGGCTTTGCATCTGCCCGCAATGCGGGAGACCTGGGTTCGATCCCAGGGTTGGAAAGATCCCCTGGAGAAGGCAATGGCAACCCACTCCAATACTCTTGCCTGGAAAATCCCACGGACGGGGGAGCCTGGTAGGCTACAGTCCATGGGGTAACAGAGAGTCAGACACGACTGAGCTACTTCACCTTCACCTTTCAATGATTACTAGATTTTATTTAGATGTCGCGTCTTCCAGATTTCATTTCTCCAAGCAATACATAGGTCTTTTTTTTCTTTTTCTGGCATTGTATCTTGTTCATATGTCCATCACTACATTAATTACATTAAGTATTTCTTAATTTCTATGTTTCTTGCAAGGAATGGACACTTCTAGAGAATGGGGATTTTGCTCTATTAACTTACAGCATTCACCACACTCTTTAAAATAAAATAGACCTTAACTAATATTTGCTGATTAACTATATGAATGGACAAAAAACACTTTTATTTTTGCCTCTTATAGCCCATTCATTCTAATAAGGTTTTGATTGCTGCATGATAATGATTTATAGAAAAAATAGTAAATGTGAGTCCAAATCAAGGTGTTTGTCCCCATAACATTAGGTACAAAATTTTAAAGTCAATATGCATTACAATGAAATATTTTACCATTTTATTATTTTTGCTAGAATGTCTAGGATAAAAGTAAAATTAAGAGTAATTATCCTATTATTCTGAATCATGATTATCGTTGAAGGAAAATTGTGAGGTTCAAGAGGAGACAGGAGAGAAGAAAATGTAAGGAGCAGTAGAAGAGCCAGGAGAGGGGAATGATAGCCATCATGAATAAATGAGCCCGAGTTCCTGGGTTCTGGTCATGGCTTCACTTCCTTTCCAGTCTGAAGTTCTCAGAAGACCCTTACAGAGAGCAAATCAACAGACAGGAACGAGATGAGTGGTTCACTGTACTTCTAGCTGCTCTTCTCACCAGGGATTTTTTAGTTAAGGAAATTGATAGCATCTTTATCTTAAGCGCTGTGGCCCAGAACCTGATCCTACATTTAAATAATGACATTCACTCTATTTTTAAAGGAGAATAAAACTTCATAGAAATAGTTGTCAAATAGTTTAGTCATCACAGAACGCTTCTTCTTTCTTCCTTTCTTTCTTTACCTAATGTACCTTCCTTTCTCATATTTGAATGAAGTTATTTTAGCAGTTATATGAGCAGTTTTTAAGGTAACTTTTACATTGAAATCTATCACAGCAACTTATTTTTAAAAAGTGATATTTGGAAACATGTCCACAGGATGTTCCTAACACTGTTACTTATTCTCAGATTTAAAAGGAAGATAAGTTTATTAAAAGTTCTGACAACCCTGGAATAATGAAACTTAATAAGCTGTTCAAAAAATAAATGTGATAAGTAGTCTTTTAAAACATAGATTTTCCAAAATTAATTGCCTTGGAGCTATTTGTTAGCATCACATCTGTAAACATCTTATGTAATGAGTGATCTGTCTAATAAGCCTTGGGAAAGTGTTCTTTTACAATGCACGGAGAAAAACTTTCCTGCAATTTTGACTTCCTAATGAAGAGGTTCAAATCTTTATGCCTTTTTAAACTTGCTTATTTTAAGTTTGCTTCTGATAATCAGATAATGATTTAATTATACTTCTTTGAACTAAATCAAATGCTTTTATTCTAGTTTTAATCAGTGATTCCCATACAATAATCCCTCTGTGCATTTAAAAAGATTTTTTGTTGTTTCCCTAAGATTTCAGCTTGATTATTTAGTTATGTCTTCCTCTACCGGCAGAGAATCCATGTCTATATTAATGAGATATTTCCAACAAATTGTTTGCATGTGCTTTAACATTCAAATGAATGCTAAATGTGGTTTGGTCAAAAATGAATAATTCATTAAACAAAACAAACAAAACAAAAACATTTGCTTTTGACCAATTAGTTATCTGGGGATTAGTCCAGTGACTATTAAATGTCAATATTTCCCAAGAAAAGCTGGTAAGTTTTCATTGTGTTACCAGTTTGAACAAAGAAAATTACCATTTTTCCTTTTCTTTTTTCTACTTCCAACCAATTGCTAGGCTTTAGTTGCCATCTTTATTAAAAATTAAGCTCATGTTTTAAAATGTCCTTCAAAATTGGAGGTAAGTTGACTGAGTTCTCAGTCTCACCTAAGGGGAACAGAGAATTCTAATACAGTGCATGACTATGACAAAGATAACACAAATTAAAAGTTAAGAGACTAGGTTCATTTAATTGAATTAAATCAGGATATTTCCTAAGTAATACGTTTAGAACAGTGAATTTTTAAAGTAAAAATCTAAGACTTCAGAAAAAAAA
Organism: Odocoileus virginianus; assembly: GCF_023699985.2. Classification (NCBI taxonomy): domain Eukaryota; kingdom Metazoa; phylum Chordata; class Mammalia; order Artiodactyla; family Cervidae; genus Odocoileus; species Odocoileus virginianus. The sequence continues at coordinate 30,165,598 of NC_069698.1, read as the reverse complement.
ATAGAAAACTGAAAAATTTTGGCTGATTCATGTTGATATATGGCAAAAAACTCATCACAATACTGTAAAATAATTATCCTCCAATTAAAATTAATTAATTGAAAAAAATTACAAGAAACTGTACAGATAGTATATTAGAAAAAGGAGTAGTCTGCTTAAAGAAGTGGAGTCTTTGGTATTGACTTTTGTTTTTGTTTCAGAATATGGAAAATTACCTCCTGTATAACTCAACAATATTCCCAAATTAGATAGGAAATTTTGCCCATGAGCTATTTATATCTTTTCTTTTTTAGTAACTAAATAAGCCTTGAATATAATGAGCTTTCAAAAGTGTTGTTCCTGCTGCTGCTCATTGTGAGGGAATGAGATATGGTCTTTGCTTCTGGAGATAATTTTTCAAAGCATGTGGAAAACTAGACTTAGTCACAATTCAGACATGGAATGATGGATTCTGTGTAAAAGTAGCATTATGAAAATTGGTCTGAACCCACTAAGCAACAAGGAAACTTTTGATATTTGAGCTAAAGAGGAAGATTTAAACGAATTCCATTTGGTGAGAGGAATTCTGAGCGTGTGTGGCAGAGGAAGCCAAGCAGAATATATACGTGTGGAATTGCATGTATCCAGCGAATGCTCCTTTTTCACAAGACAGAGAACTTAACAGACTGTAACAGGACAGTGCAGGACAGTCCCTTGCTGGAGACCCGCATCACTCAAAGTTTAGAGTAGTTTCTGATAGTCAGCACGGTACAGTTTTCCAAAATTAGCACTAGACTGAAGTGGGATATAAATATACATTAAAATAGTACTCAATTCTATTGACAGGACACTGACTTTGGGAACTTTTTAATACAGATTTTTCAGGCAACAAACCAGCATCTGATATGAAATAGAGAGATTGATGGTTCTGCCAAAGAGTCTATTAACTGTATTCAAGCCTTTAGCCTGTTCTTTTCAGTGTCCAATGAGTGTTTATTGGGGGGAAAAAAAAAAGAGACAGAGAGAGAAATTAACTCTTCATCTTGTAGACCTTGCAGTAGGTGACCCCAAATTCGTAAATATTATGTCTTTCTTTCTGATACTAGTGTAGAAATATTTTAAGATTTTGATCTATTTATTTTAAATAATGGAATGCAATGTCATTTTGCACTTATAGAATTGTTAGGCACAAAATAGATTTTCCAATGTATACTAAGACATAGAGAAAGAGAAGGTCCTTTTCCATCTACTAAATGATTGCAAACCCAGGCCCAGATTAGTAAATGTTCCCATAGGATCTTATTTGAATTCCTGCAAGCAACTGAGCAGAAATTCTAAGAAGAAAGTCACTAATCTTCCAGGCAGCATATGCTATGCTTTTGTTAAAAACACCACCAACAGCAACAACAAAATCCCTTTTAAGCTTATCATTAAATACACAGGCAATAAAGATGGACTTAGTAGAATTGTAGGAGATGAAAGGTGGAAGTCTCAAAGGAGGACCTCTTTCTGGTACTTGCTCAGTAACATGGACAGTTTAGTATTTGACAGTTCTCACTTTTCCTGTGGTTTCTGTTGCATCACTTAGACCTTTTGCATTTGAACCAGAATCTTGGCCATGGTCGGTAATGTGAGTATGTTAAACGTGTGTTGTTTTGGAAAGTATTCTATGCTGTGTTGTGCATTGTAATAAGCTACTAAAGACAGATCCGTGAGAACCGAAGAAACCAAAATCTATAATTATTGGCATTTGTGGGAATTGTTCCTATAACATTTAGTCATTTTAGTCCATTTTCTTTCTTTATGGTTCTTAACAAAAAAAAGAATATACTCAGAGGGCTCTGATCTACAGCCCCCTTTTATTCCCTCTTATTAGAGAATATAAACCAAATCTATGACTTATATATAAATCTTATTTCAACATACAGCAGAGGAGACATAGATGTTCACAAAGACATTTTGTCAAGTTCTGTCTTTAAAGGAAATTTAGGGTTGGCTTTGTCTGCAAAACAGTTGTATGTTGACTCTTGCTTAGAAGCTTTGTTTTAAAATATTTTATCAGAATTATGTTGTTATAAAGGAATAAGTTTATAAACTCGTTCCTTTATAGTTTGTAAACAATATTTTAATGACAGAATTTGTCATACTCAAATTATGCATCTGGGGACTTTATTAAACCCCCAGCTAATAAATAATAAATCTGGTTTATTATACCCGAGTAAAGTAAAAAATATTTAATTTTACATATGAAATATGGCCATTAAGAAATGCAGTTTATTTATTTTATTGACTTTGGTGTATTGTCAATGTAGATGCATTAATGATACCTTCATTCAAGCAACCCTGTTTTAGATACTTTGTGATGTCTCTTTCTTTGAAATTGTATTTAAATCTAGTTTGTTAACTACAAGAAAACTGCCATTATTGCCTTAGTGAATACTTGAACTTTACTCCTCAAAAAGAAAAAAAATGTATAGCTCAGGCTATTCATCCATCAGTTTATTATTTTTATTTTTAAAAGTTTTTTACAGATAAATACAGTTCCAAATATTATTTATTTATTTTTTTAAAGGCTCTATTATAGAAATTGGAGATATTCTACATGAGGTTATTCAAAAGTACCTTGCTATAGATTTTGAAGAAAATGGTAGCTTAAATGAGTCTAGATAAAAGTTGCTTAAGTCAGAGAAGAAATATAACCTAAAGTGTTAAAGCAACAAACAAAATTAACAAATGAATAAATCATCCTTTGTTTACACTTCAAACAAACAAACTGGTTGTTTACCTAGCAGGTTGAGTCTTGTCTACAAGCCACTAGTGACCATTAAACATGACACAGTTGAGCAATGGTGTGGAATTTGTTTTTCTTCCTGACTTCCATGACTGAGTTCAGATGTTGCTTGTGATTAAATTTGTCTATAGGGAATCTTTGAATTGCTTAATGGGATATAAGCTTCACATTAACTGTCCCACATTAACTGACCATAACAAGTTGTTGTGAGTAACTAGCATCCTCCAGTTGTAAGTCATGTCTATACTCATGAAAATGTACCATCACACTGTAGTTTATTTCAAGGATGTTATACATGGAAATTTCTTGTCATTTTTGAGATTGCACCCAAGGACTGCATTTTGAATTCTTTTGTTGGCTACTTTGTTTCTTCTAAGGGATTCTTGCCCACATAGTAGATCCAATGGTCATCTGAATTAAATTGGCCCATTCCTGTCCATTTTAGTTCACTGACTCCTAAAATGTTGATATTCACTCTTGCCATCTCCCACTTGACCACTTCCAATTTACCCTGATTCATGGACCTAATATTCTAAGTTCCTATGCAATATTGTTCTTTACAGCATCAGATTTTGCTTTCACCACCAGAAACATCTACAACTGAGTGTTGTTCCTACTTTGGCCCAATCGTTTCATTTTTTCTGGCGCTGTTAGTAATTGCCTTCTGCTCTTCCCCAGTAGCGTATTGGACACCTTCCAACTTGATAGGGGTTCATCTTCCAATGTCACATCTTTTTGCTTTTTCATACTGTTCATATTCATTGGCTTCTCACAGCAAGAATACTGGAATGGTTTGCTATTCCCTCCTTCAGTGGACCATGTTTTGTCAGAACTCTTCAGTGTGACCTGTCCATCTTGATTGGCCTACATGGCATCCAGTCCCATCACTTCATGGAAAATAAAAGGAGAAAAAGTGCAAGCAGTGACAGATTTTATTTTGGGGGGCTTCAAAATCACTGCAAATAGTAACTGCAGCAATGAAATTCAGACACTCACCCCTTGGAAGGAAAGCTATGACAAACCTAGACAATATATTAAAAAGAAAACACATTTTGTCAACAAAGGTCCATCTAGTCAAAGCCATGGTTTTTCCTGTAGTCATGTATGGATGCGAGAGTTGGGCCATAAGGAAGAACGAGTGACAAAGAATTGATGCTCTTGAACTGCGGTGCTGGAGAAGACTCTTGAGAGTCCCTTGGACAGCAAGGAGGCCAAATTAGTCAATCCTAAAGGAAATCAACCCTGAATATTTTTTGGAAGGACTGATACTGAAGCTGAAGTTCCAAAACTTTGGGCACCTCATGTGATGAGCTGACTCGTTGGAAAAGACCCTGATGCTGGGAAGAACTGAAGGCAAGAGCTGAAGAGGGCAGCAGAGGATGAGGTGGTTAGATAGCATCACTGGCTCAATGGACATGAATTTGAACAAACTCCAGAAGGTAGTGAAGGACAGGGAAGCCTGGAGTGCTGCAGTCCATGGCATCAGAAAGGATCAGAGATGACTTAGTGGCTGAGCAACAGTAACATGCATGAAGTTACTGCTACATTTGGCATCATGTCCATCCATTTTCTATTGCATTTGTGCTTAAAAGTTTAAAGTTGGGTGTAAAGTCATTCAACTTTGTTGCTATGAAGGTGATGTCTGATATAAGTTTTATAGCTACAGAGAAGATTGATGAACATGATATAGTATATTTTTTTTTTCATTTCTAACTTTATAAAACTTGTACAAAGAACCTGTCCACCATTTCTTCATGAAAGGTAGCTTAACTAAAACACTCACAATTGATCTAAGTTGTAATAGATAATGTAAAAATGACTCATATATTTTATCATGAAGCATCAGTGAATTTGGTGCATTAGGTAGGTGATTAAACTAAATACATCAATTTTATTTTAGAAAAGGAAATGTGATCAAAAGGTCAGAGCTTTGATATTCTTCTGTAAACCATGGACTGATTCTAAAGCAAGCTTTTAAAAAGAATCTTTATAACTGGCAGTCAGAGGAATCAAAACCTTCTGATGTAAAGAGCTTTACTGGGTGTGCAAGCCTTATTTGGCCACAATTAACAGTCTTTGAAAGTAACTTAGAGGATTACAAAGCCACTTTTAATCCCCTAAACGATTTTAAAATGGAAATTTCTTAGATACTGTTAATAAAAAACATTTGATAATCCATATATATATATATTTATTTCTAACCACCAATATCTAAATTTCAACTGATAAAAGCTTAAAATCCATTAGTAACATGGTTGTAATCTTATCCTATTGGTTTTACTATCATTAGATAACCTGCCCAAACTGGTTGGTAATTCACCATTCCCTAAAGAAATGTGTGAATTAATGGTGTTTGTAAATGTCTATGACAGACAGGATTATCTCTGTAACAATTTTATTTGGAAACATTCATTGACAACAGAGCTCTGCTAAAGAATTTTTATGACATCCATCTAATTTTCACAGAAGAACAGATATAAGCTTAAGCCTAAGAGTTATATAAGAACTTTTATCCTTACCATTATAGCTCAGGTTATATAATGCTAATACAGTTAATAGGCTAGAATTATTGCCATCCTGCTTCATAAATTTTATGCATACACCAGCTTGAACTTAAATCTCAGTATTCAGGATAGCAATAGCTTCATCAAATCCTGTTCCTTTTGCCAGTGTTATTTTGATACTTCCCCAAATAACTGTAATCACCCTTCCTTTGGTTGAAAGACACAGCATTTTTTTCTGAATTTTCATCTTGGAACAATTTACTAAGGGAAAACTTACCATGAATGGGCTTAAGGGTCTTAGACTTAAGCCTAAAAGTCATTAAATTAAGAAAGCCTCTCTGTGATTATAAATAGTCATGGGCATTAAAGATATAGGTCTGAAGAGCTCTCATCATTTCAGGAAGTATCACAGGAATATTTCCTCTGAGGCTTTAATTTGTGAGCAGTGCTCTTTCATGGGTAGAGGTATTGAGCCTCCGCATTTACTGTTAGATAAATGTAGATAGAAAGAAAGTGCTTGCAGTGCAAAGGTCACATAAGAAGGACTTTATTCACCTGAAAATTCAAAATCACTGCTTAGAACATTTTAGTCACTTTTATTATAAAACATTTATTGGGAGTTTTCCTGGACATGTGTCCCTTCAAGTGACACAAAAGACAATACTCAACTCAATACAGAAACATTCAACAAAGCATGAACATATTTTCCAGGCTTTGGGTCTTTTGCTTCATTACATTATCCATTACTCCTTTGGCTTTTTAAAAATCATTTATGCATTCTCTACATGCATCACAGAGGATATTTTAGTGTGGTTCATACTTTTTAAATTTTAGGGAAGTAGCATTAAAGTAGAGTTTTGTAAAGGTTGCTAAGGTTTTGTTTATTGTATATTCCATTTATTTGCAATGAAAACTGCACTTTAAAACTTAATGGAAAATGTGAATTCATTGCTAACATAGATAAATATAATCTGACATAGAGGAATAATTTATTTAAACATATCAACAGCTATTTTTATCATTTAGATATCATAATGATATTATACACTTTATACGAGAATCTTAAAATATTAGTTACATAAAGTGTTTGATTGGAGAAAGAAATGGCATCCCACTCCAGTATTCTTGCCTGGAGAATCCCAGGGACAGAGGAGCCTGGTGGACTGCCGTCTATAGGATCGCACAGAGTCGGACACGACTGAAGCGACTTAGCAGCCGCAGCAGCAAAGTGTTTGATATCTACTTGAATTTTAATTAATTTTTAATTAAATTTAAATTTTAAATTAATTCAAATTTTAACTTACTTAATTGTAATTAAACTTTCCTGTTTCAAAAAAATTTTTTTGGATTAATATCTGTATATTTTAAAGTAAAAATAATCTTCATGAAGTATAGTTAATGAATTCATCCTGAATTGCATCATTAGAACAATTTTCTTGCTAAAAATCTGCCAATAAAAATGTAAAAGTTCTGCTCGAAAAAATGATTTCTTGAAAGTTTAATCACTTTAACTGAGATCGTATCAAATAGGTCTCCACATAAGAGAATAGGGCACCAACAAATAACTTTAGCAGAGTTAGTAGAGAAATGTTTGCCTTCCTTAGTTCATGTAGAAAAGTCTGAGCGGCTTCTGCATCTGCCTGAAGTTTCAGAGGCATCTAGTTCCCTGAAGGAAACAAAATGATAAAAAGTAGAGCTGGAAGAAGTCTTACTTTTGCTACAGATCGTTACAAATTGCTACAGTTCTTCCATACCTCTCAAGTTTGTCATAGGAGGACTAAAGAAAAACAATATGCCTATGTTTAATATTTTAATCTTTTTTTTTTTTTTTTGAGAAGAGGCTATAGATTTGGGTAACATAAAAATAAAATCCATTTTTAGGATCAAAACTAGTCACTGAGGCTAAAGAATACGGTTAGAGTAATTCACCCCCTTAATTAAGGGTGGTTTAGGAGACGTGAATTGCAGCTCTCTCTTGTAAAAAGTCTGCCAACAAAGGTTAATGTTAAAAATATTGAAATTTATAATTTTATTCAGAGACATTTGTTCAGCAACAATATTTTCTTAGCACAATAATCAAATTCTAATATGGAAGTTAGTTACTAATTTTCTTTTCTCCATTATGTCACAAAAATATTCCAAGTTGTGTATCAAAAAAAATTTTTTTAAGTATATTTAATTTGACAGAGCCCAGAATTTTCAAAACTCTGGCATAAATCATAGAACATTTTGAATCCTTCAACATAAGTCAAGATGCTTATTTGCAATTAGCCAGGAGAGCTCACAGCTTCCATTTTGTGCAAATTATCACCTTCCAAAATAATAATCAACCTAGATTCTCAAGTTGACTTGCTATATCAAATCAAAAATCTCTATATTTCAAAAGCAAAGTTAAAAATATCATTTTTTTTGCAAAGTTTCACAACTTCTACATAAAACATTTTCCTTCACTTTTGAAGTATTCATATTTAATACATCACCTGGGCTTCTGTAATAAGAGAAATAAACACATTTCAATTTGCCTTTCATCTATTGTTTCTCATTAATTATAAAGTAGCATATTTCCGATGAGTCTTTTGAGTCTTCAGTTTTATTACCTTCATAATATAATGCAAAAAACTGTCATTATGCTATACTTTTCTTCAGAAATGGTTTTCAATTTATTAAGTTCTTTATGCCACATTTCTCTGAAACTGATTACTTCCTGCATTATATACTCATTTATTTCATCTTCTTTTGACCAACCCTTATTCTGTTGTACTTCTTTCCTTCTTTCATCTTCAAAGTCCCATTTCTGTCTAAAGTTAGTTGCTGGTGTAAACTTCAAATGCAGGGCTTAGGTTTTAAAAAAAATCCAGCTGAAGTTTATCATTCCTGAAAATGTACAGCTGTTTCTACCACATTTATTCTTTTTATTGTCACCATCATAAGACCAAAGGCCAGAAGCAGGCTGCTTTCATTTCAATCGTGCTAACAATTATGGGAAATCATGCTTTGATCTCTGAGAAGAAGATCTGGGACACCCAGAGTGTTACAACTGGCTTTGGAAGTTTATTTTACAAGAAACTTGCAGTTGTATTCCAGAATGTGTTTTATATTCATTAGCAAAGGGCAAAGAAAGGATATGAAGTCATTCTATTGACAGCCATGAAAAAATCAAGTTTAAGCGATCTGAAAAATAAAGACTTGGGGGGACTTGTGTGACTTTGGCCAGGGCAGCTCTCTGTGTTAGGAACAATGCCACTGGAAATGTTCTGTAGAAATTGAAGCAGGGAGAAGTAAACTGACTTACAAATTCCTTCTTGCTACACTCAACTTAGGAACTGGTCAAACTACTTTCTTTTTTTCTAGAGTTGTCTGTTTTAGACATTACAAGTAAATGGAGTTACATAATCTTTTGTGAGCAGCTTCATCCACTTAGCATAATTTTGCAAAGTTTATCCATATTGTGGCATATATGAGTATTTTATTCCCTTTAAACTGCTGAATAGCATTCCATTCCATGAATTTTGGCTATCCATTCAATGGAATTTAATGGAAATTTGGATTACTTCTATGTTTTGTCTATTATCAATAATGCTGCCACGAACATTAGATAAACTTTCTCAATTTAAGTTAAATTTTTGCTTGTATATTATTTTTGTTGTGGCCTTATGACTGAAATATAAACAGTATATTAGAGAAATACATGTTGATTATATCTCAATAAAACAGTAAAATAAATAAGAAGTACATTGCTTTTAATATGTACACTAAAATTAGAGTATTATTAGTTTTAAAAGTGAGAAGATATATGTGAATGACAATGTATTAAATTTTTTTACACAGTCTAGGTGTTTGAATAGAAAAAAAATTGTTTTAATCATCAAAATTATTCTTTTGAAGTATTTATTATAATAATGTACATTCATATAATAGCATTATTTTTTGAAATGAAATATGCCATGAAGATAAGTTTCTATAGACAGTTTTCTTGCCAAATTTTTATTTTTATAAATACTGTTTTTAAAGTGTAATGTTCATTGAGTTTTGCTTATATGCAAAGAGAAGGTAGTAAATAAAATACTAGTAATATGCTATGTATGAGTGATAAATCCATACACACAAGTGACAAAATTATTCCTTCAGTTTACTTCATCCTTGACTCTTTCTTAAAGACAAACTTTTCTCAACAAGCCCTTGTGTGCAGACAACACATCCCAGGGATGGAGTTGGCATTCCTCTTGCCCTTTACTGTAAATCTCAGCCTATTCAGCTTTTATAGGGTCCCCAGGTGGTGCAGCATTAAAGACTCTGCCTGCCAATGCAGGAGGTGCAACAAATGCAGGTTCAGTCCCTGGGTGGGGAAGATTCCCCTGGAGTAGGAAATGGCAGCCCACTCCAGTATTCTTGCCTGGAAAATCCCATGGACAGAGGATCCAGGCAGGCTCTAGTTCATGGGGTCACAGTCAGACACGACTGAGCAACTGAGCATAGAACAGCACATCCAATATTTTTCATCCCCATTATTATTTATTCTTGTATTTATTGACTTCTTTATCACTCACCTGATTTGACTGGTTTGACACTCCTTGCTCATCGAAAATCTTGCTTCCATACTATTTCACTGACATTTACTTAACTTATAATTCTAACATCCTATGGCAATTTCTCAAAGTGTGATATGCCTGCTATCTGCATCCAAATTGTCTTCATTAAAGAGTCAAACTCATGAAACCCACAGCAGACCTATTGAATCAGAATTCTCAAAAGTAGAATCAGGGAATCTGCATTTTTCAAAAGCTCTCCAGACAGTGCTTAGACAGAATGAAGTTTGAGAACAACAGTCCTTACCCTCTCACTTCCTTGTACTATTCAACAATAACACTCAACATCCACACTGTTAAGTCACTCATGACCATGTGGACACTGCTATAAATTATTCTACTTTTGAAATAATAAATCTCTTTTGGACATAAACTTTTATCTTTTAGTTCCTATGAATCACATTTTAATTTTCCTCCCTCAAGTATGGCAAGTATGAATTCAGCATTCTCCTGACTTTACTTGCTTTTTCATCCAGCCTAGATCCCATTACCCAACATTTTAACAAATGTAAACAGTACTCTTGACCCTGATTTTTTACTTATTTTTCAACCACATATGCTCAACAAACTCAAACCTCTGATTAATCCAACTCTTGTCATCTTGAGTCCTACATCCAATCATCTGAAGATGACTGGGAAATGTTTCTCCAGCACATCAGCTTACCTCCGTTGTCATATTTGTAACTATCTTACTATTCCATTGAAAACACTGCATAGATATTTAAGATGACACAAACTGATGGAAAGATACACCATGTTTTTGGATTAAAAGAATCAATATAGTCAAAATGACTGTACAACCCAACACAATCTACAAATTCAGTGCAATCCCTATCAAATTACCAATAGCATTTTTTTTCACAGAACTAGGACAAAAAACCCTTAAATTTGTATGGATATACAAAAGACTCCAAAATAGCCAAAGCAATCTTGAGAAAGAAAAACAGAGCTGCAAGAATCAGGCTTCCTGACTTCAGACTATACTACAAAGCTAGAGCAATCAAAACAGATCGATGCTGGCACATAAAACAGAAATATAGATGAATGGAACAAGACAGAAAGCCCAGAAATAAACCAATACACCTATGGTCAACTAATCTGTGACAAAGGAACCAAGAATATACAATGGAGACAAGACAGTCTCTTCAATAAGTGGTGCTAGGAAAATTGGGCAGCTATGTGAAAAGAATGAAATTAGAACAGTCTTTAACACCATACAGAAAAATAAACTCCGATTGGATTAAAGACATAAATGTAAGACTGGATACTATCAAACTCCTAGAGGAAAACACAGGCAGAACACTCTCTGATATAAGTTGTAGCAATATCTTTTGGATCTGTCTCCTGGAGTAATAAATAAGGATAAAAATAAACAAATGGGAACGAATTAAACTAAAAACCTTCTGCATACCAAAGGAAACCATAAGCTAAGCAAAAAGACAATGTACAGAATGGCAGAAAATGCAACCAACAAAGGATTAGCCCCCCAAATGTACAAAGAGCTCCTGACTCAGGGCTTCCCATGTAGCTTGGTGGTAAAGAATTCACCTGCCAATGCAGGAAATGCAGTTCAGTCCCTGGGTTGGGAAGATCCCCTTGAGGAAGAAAAGGCCACCCACTCCAGTATTCTTGCCTGGAAAATTCTATGTATTGAGGAGCCTGGCGGGCTACAGTCCATTGAGTTGCAAAGAGTCAGTCAGACATGACTAACCCACTGAGCACACATGCATACAGCTAAATATCAGAAAACAAAGAATCTGATTTTAAAAATAGGCAGAAAGTCTAAATAGACATTTCTCTGAAGAAGACATACAAATGACCAAAAGGTACATGAAAAGTTGCTCAACATCACTGATTATTGACAAGTCACTGCAGTCATGTCCAACTCTTTGTGACCCAAGGATTGTAGCCTGCCAAGATCCTCTGTCCATAGGATTATCCAGACAAGAATGCAGGAGTGAGTTGCCATTTCCTTCTCCAGGGGATCTTCCCAACCCAGGGACTCAACCTGAGTCTCCTGCATTGCAGGCAGTTTCCCACTAATTATTTGATACAAATCAAAACTACAATGAGGTATCACCATCTTGTATGTTAGGGTTAGTTGCTCAGTCATATCCAACACTTTGAAATCCCATGGACAGTTGGCCACCAGGCTCCTCAACCCATGGAATTCTCCAGGCAAGGATACTGGAATGGGCTTACATTTCCATTTCCAGGGGATCTTCCCAAACCAGGGATTAAACCTTACTCTCCTGCATTTCAGGTAGATTCTTTACCTTCTGAGATACCAAGTAGATGGCTATTCTGACATTATCAAAAGTCTGCAAATAACAAATGCCAGAGAGAGTGTGGAGTAAGAGGAACCCTCCTACACTATTATTGAGAATGTAAATTGTTATAGCCATTACGGAGAAAAATATGGAGATTCCTTTAAAAATTAAAAATACCATATGATCCTGCAATCCCACTCCCGGTCATATATCCAGAGAAAACCTTTGAAAAGATATATGCATCCCCAATGTTCTTAGTGGCACTATTTACAATAGCAAAGACATGGAAGCAACCTAAATATTCATTGCCAGATAAATGGATAAAGAAGATGTGGAGTGTGTGTATTTTCTTGATATATGACTGCCTCTTCTCTGTCTCCAACTTGCTCCCTGCAAATTGTCTTTTTATCATTCTATCATATGTGTTAAAAAATAGATCCTCTGTAGAGTCACTGTATTTTCTCTGTACCTTAAATTCCTCTTTCCCCTGTCTTCACTTTTCTGAATCTATAGTCTTATCTTACAACTTTGTTAAAATTTATTAACTGGAATATTGGGCACTGGGTGGTAAATTTATTCAACAAGAGAGGAATTGAAATAGAGAAGGTCCTAAGGAAGTACTTGGCATACCTCAAAGGTCTCCTTTCAGATGTCAAGGCATGGTGCAGTCACAGTGACAGGACCTGGTGTACTTGCTTTTATTAGCATCTGCAGGTAGAGTGTTTGGGGTTCCTAGGCTACAGTCAGATTGGTCAACCCAAAACAAAAGAGCAAGATGTTGTCAAGTCCTTTGGGAGTCTTATCCAAGGGCTGTGTAAAGCATACAGGTGATGAGAGGGAAGAGGGAATGTTGATCACAAGGGATGTTGGGAAGTCCTATCAGGTTCCTGTATTTGCCTGTCACTCTGTAGCTTTTGGGCTTCCCTGGTGTCTCAGTTGATAAAGAATCTTCCTGCAGTGCAGAAGATCTCAGTTGGATTCCTGGGTTGGGAAGATATGCTGCAGAAGGGCTAGGCTACCCACTCCAGTATTCTTGGGCTTCCCTTGTGACTCAGCTGGTAAAGAATCCATCTGCAATGGGAGAAATCTGGATTTGATCCCTGGGTTGGGAAGATCCCCTGGAGAAGGGAAAGGCTACCCACTCCAGTATTCTGGCCTGGAGAATTCCATGGACTCTATAGTCCATGGGTTCGCAAAGAGTCAGACACGACTGAGCAACTTTCACTTTCACTTTCTATAGCTTTTATTTAAGAAGTACTCTTGCATGAGGGGTCTGGTGTCAGTTTAAGTTCTCTGAAGGACACTTGGCCACTACCATGGACTAGTTACCTAAACACTCTACACCTTATGATTTTGTCAATACTGCATTTTAGGTATTTATAAATCTCTGCTACCCCCAGTATGTGTGTAGGTTTCCTGAGAGTGGTTTCCACCTCTGTTTCAAACACAGGGGACTCATTCTCATTGGCTATCCATACATATCTGACAAATAAATAAAAGAGTGAATGAATGAATGAATAAATGAATGAATTCCAGATCCAAAGAAAAATGTTTTCCAGTTCATAGGCAAAAGATGTCTCTTGAAGAAGCAGAAAAGAGGCTTATGTAATTTTTAGGCCCTTTGATTCTTGAGGGTAGTAAAAGATGTTCAGATATGGGTTATTACAAAATGAATTATTTATTATTAGCACGTGTAAACTGGAACAGATATTCCCGATGACTGAGTCATTTCATTCTTTGAGTATGTCTTTGGTCTATGTTAAATTTAAAAGCTGAAATGTCAGAACTGGATTTTTTAAATATTACATGCACATGTATTCATAGTCTCAAAGAATATGAAATGGCTGTATTTTTATCATTGAAAAAGCTATGCTATATATTTCCACATATATATGCACTATATATTTCTACATTTCTGATGTTTTAGCTGCTAGACTCTGAAAAAAAGTTATTGAAATCAGAATATCTGAGTTCTGATCTGGTCAGTCCTGAAGCTACAACTTAATATTAAAATGACTTTAAGTAAGAAAATATAAGGGACACAAAAGGATGAGAAAAAAAAACAAGGAAAGAAAACTGTAAAAATGTAAAAATATTGAAAATGTATTGATTTCTGATCTGCTATAAATTCCAATTATTCATCTTCATTTGGCTAATTTATTTTAATCAATGTGCTTTCATTAATTTTCATTCATTCAACAAATATTTATTGATCCCTAACATATATTGGACCCTTATTGTGTGAAGAATAAAAAATGAAGGGCAAAGAACCTACTGCTGTAGACCAATACTAAAGCAAATCTGCCTAATTGTGGACATGTGCTGTTAATATCCAAGATATATTATACAACATAATCAGTTATATGTATAAAAATACATAATATGAAAAACAGGAGATATATATATATATATATATATATATATATATATATATAGCATATAGTTATCTTTCTTTTCCCCTACTAGCAAGTAATTGTATTCTATTACTGCACCAAATTTAGTATTCCCAATGATTGTTGCATTTCATGTTTTGGAAAATAAGCAGTACTTTGGTTTATGGTTAATTTTAAAACTGATTAATAAGTGTATTAAATTTCCTAAACATTAATCATATCTTTTCCTAAAGTTAATCCTTATAATACTGGATGTGATTGCAAACTCTCTTTTGTAGAGCCTTGCTTATTTATTAGTTTCAGAATCATAAAGTTGAGGTTTTATTTTGCTGTATCTTTTTTATTTAGTGCTGTCAGTTCCATAAAGCACAGTTTTCACTGGAAACTATAATCCTAGAAATTCATATATTTCAATTATGTCTCCCTGCAGGCCAGTAATTATTGGAAAAACAGTTAACTGGTTTTATGGTCAACCTTTGTCTGGAAGTTCATCCCTATGACCCACAATTGCTTCTCACTATCTTTAAAATGTGAATGCAAAGTAGAATTGATAACTCAGCAGTAAAATATGCTTATACAAAATTCATTATTTACTTGTAAAAAGTGTGCCAGAAGGCATTTTAGCAAAAACATTTTCCCTTGCATTAAAAAATGGAGATCATTTTTGCCTGTAGGGTAGCATTGTTAAAAGTATCCCATTCACTACATGATAACATTTCCTTTTTTAGTTTCCTTTATTTTTTCTTCTTTCTCTCTTTTCCTTTTTATCTTTGGTACTCAGAACATTTTCTTATCACTCTTAGTAAATGTTGACTTTGCTACCGATTCAGTGATGATTTCTGTTAGTTTTCTCATCAGTTTTGACCCTGCTCTGCTAAAATCATTACATTCCCTCTCAGGGATTTTTTATTACTTTCTTTATTTTCCAGAAGTGTTTTCAGTTCCAAATAAAAAGACTGAACTCTATAAATGGATTCTGACTATTATACCTGAGTAGCTATCCTTTTCTACTGAAATAAGCAAAACACTTACCAAGGTTTCCTGATTGTTCTCAGATGAAGCCAAATTCTAGGGTGTAGTAATAAAAATTATCCTAGGAATTCACTATGAAATCAAAACGGGAGTACTTTCTTCCCTTTTTTGATAACTCACTGGTCTAATAGTTATAGTTTATTAAAACAAAATTGTCCTGTAAACATACGGCAGCTGAGGTTTAATATATGTATTTTTATTATTATCATAGGATTATTCTATGAAATAATGAAATATTGAAAAGAACAAGAATGTTTGGTGTATATTGAGATTCATTTTCAGTGTTCATATTTATGTTTAAATGTTCTAAAGGTACTATTCTGAGTGCACAAGTATTTCTAAGACATTAGTATATTCTTGAGAGGTTTATAGTCTAGTATCTGATTATTTCCATAGTCTGGGTATATAAAACAAATATTTGAAAGGCATCAAAGTTAGTCCTTAGTAAAAACAAAAATCACTAAATATGAATAAATTGAGATATAAATCTAAATATTGTCATGTCAGTTTGAATTTTCTTGAATGTAATTTAATGAAAATACCTAGATTTCCTCTGCTGTTAATATTTCAGTGAAAGTTAGGAGATCCTTGAGGAATATAATGTGATATGAGTTTCCTGGGCACGGAAAAGTGGGCAGGAGGAGGGAATGAAATGGAATGTGGGATACTGAAGGGTAAGAAGTAGGAGTGATGTTGAAACGGCAATGATCTGGGCAGGTAGACAGAAGTCAACACCTGCCCTGGGGGCATGAGTCCTCAGCAATGAGAAATAGGTATTCTGTTGCTATATATTTGGGATTCCAAATATATAGCAACAGTTTATATAGTGTCCAGTTTACTGGAAGATTTTCTTAATTCATGAACACCAAGGAAAGTCATTGAGTGCCAGGGAACTTCTTTCATTGTTGCATGATTCTAAGAATCCTTGAAGGACAAGTTTTCTCAGAGGAAAATATGCTTCTTTCCCCAAAAATCATGATTATCATTGTACCTTACTCTGATTTGCTACTTCAAATCCTTAGTTCTAGGCCACAACACAATTTTTTTTTAAGTTCTTTCTCTGTGATAACTCAGAGTAATACAGTGTTAATTAATGTAAGTGTTCACTGTTTCCTAGCATTGAATGATCAGGTTGGGGGAATTCTTCTATTGAAGAGAATAGTGACTTCCTTGCTCTATATTTAGTTCTGCTTCTTCAGGGTTGGCAAGCACAGGAGTATAGGAAGAGCCCTGAAATCTAGTGCCACCTCACTATTGACTAGGTAGAGAACATTACACAAGACACCACTTTCTGATATTCATACAATTCCCTCTAATCCTTTATGGACAACTATTAGGAGAGAAGAATAGGTGATGTCTTATGAGTTCATGGGGATTTGGTATCAAGGAGAGCATGTGGGGTTAGGTAGAGACTCCATGGATAATGTAACATATAGATAATGTTTGAAGCTTAAACATAATTTATTCATTTATTTGACAAATATGATCATCTGCTATTAATTAATATTACAGCAGAAATGAGGAAATGCAACAAATTGCCCCACAGAAAAGCATGATTCCTTATTTTCAGAGTCCTATCTATCTGATAAGATTATGTTACCTGGAAATAGTAATGTGTTATTTTAAATACTGTGATAAAAGTATATGCTCAGTGGAAACTGGGAGAAAGAAATGGTTTACTTTAATGGGGAGAATCTGAAACAGCTTCAATGAGAGATGTATAAAAATATTTTTGGAGAATGAGTAGTAATTTTACAACTAATGGAGGAAGAGTTTGGCAGAAAAAGAAAGAATATGTACAAGTCTTAGAAAAGTGAAGATTGATACATAGTTTGATGTGGCCTAAGTTAGGGCTGGAAAGATAACTTAAAGCAGATTGCAAAGTCTCCTTATACTGTGATAAGGACCATGGATTTATTCTGAAGTCTCTGGGGGAATCATTGCAGATTTATAACTAGGGAAGAACGGAAATGAGTTTTATAAAAATAACAGTCGGTGATGGGAGCAGGAGATGGGAACTAGAGCTGACAGACTAACTGGGAAATTGATCAATTCTTGACATACCTGCTTTCCAATAGATTTTTTATATTCTTCAGGGAAGGAACCCTATTTTATTGAAGTTTTTAGTCCCTAAATAATGCTTGCTATATGAAGGCCCTTATTTTTCATAGTTATGGAAGGAAGACAGGAAGGAAGGAAGAAAGAAAGAAAGTCTTTAGTAAGTGATGAAGTGGTGTGACAAGTGATGATGAGGACTGAAATGACATATTAGCTGTAAGATGGCCAGAAAAGACAGATTGGAAATGGACTGGCAATTTAATTTAGCAAACAGATTTTATTTCTGTACATATGGCCAATGAATATCTTTTGTTTTATTTCCTAATCACACTGGCACATGATCTCTGAGATTTATGGCAAGTATGCACAAAGCTGATTTTGCAAAGTAGATCATATAAATTGTATATTTTTTTCCTCATGGCTTTGAAGACAGTTTTGATGCCAGGCACATTGATGATGTCATAGATAAGTGAGGAGAAAAAGTTTTCCTGAGAACTAGAGGCATATTTTGACTCTATTGTCCATATTAAAATCTATAAGAAAATATCGAGAAGGCTTATTTCTACAAGGGAAAGACAGGTAGTTGCTGGCTTAAGAGGTGATAATATATAAAATATCTATTTTGACCTGGAAGAAGTTCTGTGAAGACTGGTTAAATCCTGGCTTATGTGCCTACCCAGAGGGAAGAGCAGTAGAGAAATTCAAATTTCCCTCGATCTCAAAACTCTGTGGATATAAACAAATGAAGTTACATTAACTGTATAAATTCAAATATGCTAGTCCATATAGCTGCCTTTTCCTTGACATCTGTTCATGTTTTTCTATGAATTCCTGGAGATACATTGTACATGCTGTATGTTAACTATTAAAAAGTAGATTTGCCAAAAGACACTTTTCCTAAAGCCAATTCAATAGAAAAACTAGTTCACTAATATTTCCAAATTTTCCAGTTTATCATTAACAATCATTTTAGATCAAATAAAGCAATTATGACAGGCATGTTAGAATCAATCTATGTAAGCTAACCCATTTTATCTTCACAACGCTACTTCTATCACTGTTTAACAAACAAGCTTTGGTACCATATCCAAGCCACTCAGCTATATTGTAACTGGTTTTAAAGTCTCAGAATATTTAATATTTATCAATATCAGTTAAAAAAAAAAGCGGGGGTTGGGGGCCTTCCCAGGTGGCTCAGTAGTAAAGAATCCGCCTGCCAAGCAGAAGACATGGGTTCAATCCCTGGGTAGGGAAGATTCCCTGGAGAAGGAAATGGCACCTAATCTAGTATTCTTGCCTGGGAAATCCCAAGGACATAGGAGCCTGTGGGCTACAGTGCATGGGGTCACAAAAGAATTGGACATGATTGAGAGACTAAACCACCACAAATATAAACAAACAATATTTCATTGAAGAACTTTTGCATTTATACTGTTTGTTCACATTTTAGAATTTTTAGGATTATTCTGCAAATTTCTCAAGTAACCTGTTAACATTTGGAATTTTTTCATCAGTTCAGTTCAGTTCAGTTGCTCAGTCGTGTTCGACTCTTTGCGACTCCGTGAACCACAGCACACCAGGCCTCCCTGTTGTCCATAGCAACTCCCCGAGTCCACCCAAAACCATGTCCATTGAGTCGGTGATGCCATCCAGCCATCTCATCCTCTGTTGTCCCCTTCTTCTCCTGCCCTCAATCTTTCCCAGCATCAGGGTCTTTTCAAGTGAGTTAGCTCTTCGCATCAGGTGGCCAAAGTAATGAAGTTTCAGCTTCAGCATCAGTCCTTCCAATGAACACCCAGGACTGATCTCCTTTAGGATGGACTGGTTGGATCTCCTTGCAGTCCAAGGGACTCTCAAGAGTCTTCTCCAACACCACAGTTCAAAAGCATCAATTCTTAAGTGCTCAGATTTCTTTATAGTCCAACTTTCATATCCATACAAGACCACTGGAAAAACCATAGCCTTGACTAGATGGACCTTTGTTAGTAATGTCTCTGCTTTTAAATATGCTGTCTAGGTTGGTCATAACTTTCCTTCCAAGGAGTAAGTGTCTTAATTTCATGGCTGCAATCACCATCTGCAGTGTTATTAGAACCCAAGAAAATAAAGTCTGACACTGTTTCCACTGTCTCCCCATCTATTTGCCATGAAGTGATGGGACCAGGTGCCATGATCTGAGTTTTCTGAATGTTAAGCTTTAAGTCAACTTTTTCACTCTCCTCTTTCACTTTCATCAAGAGGCTTTTTAGTTCCTCGTCACTTTCTGCAATAAGGGTGGTGTCATCTGCATATCTGAGATTATTGATATTTCTCCCAGCAATCTTGATTCCAGCTTGTGTTCTTCCAGCCCAGCGTTTCTCATGATGTACTCTGCATATAAGTTAAATAAGCAGGGTGACAATATACAGCCTTGAAGTACTCCTTCTCCTATTTGGAACCAGTCTGTTGTTCCATGTCCAGTTCTAATTGTTGCTTCCTGACCTGCATACAGATTTCTCAAGAGGCAAGTCAGGTGGTCTGGTATTCCCATCTCTTTCAGAATTTTCACAGTTTATTGTGATCCACAGTAAGAAAAATCAAATATTTGCATTAAAAAAGACAGTCATATAACTTATCTTCCAAGCTAGGAACTTTTTTTTTCTTTTTTAAATAAAAAGGGACACCATTAATACTTGTCCAAAGAAAAAGAAAGTGAAAGTCGCTCAGTCGTGTCTGACTCTTTGCGACCCCATGTACTATGCAGTCCATGGAATTTTCCAGGCCAGAATACTGGAATGGGTAGCCTTTCCCTTCATCAGGGGATCTTCCCAGCCCAGGGATCGAACCCATGTCTCCCACATTGTGGGTGGATTCTTTACCAGCTGAGCCACAAGGGAAGCCTAAGAATACCGGAGTGGGTAGCCTATCCCTTCTGCAGGGGATCTTCTTGACCCAGAAAGTGAACCCCGGTTTACTGTATTGCACGTGCATTCTTTACCAACTGAACTATCAGGGAAGCCCTTGTCCAAAGAAAACAGGTTTAAACCTGGACCCTATGAAGCAAATTGGGCTGTTTGGTCCACATGTTATAAAAACCGTTTAACCTATTACATTGAAACTCTTACATTTTACCATCAGAGCTTTTAAAGGTGTAAACCTGCAATTCATAAATATGGTGATGTTCCTTTGGAAAACTGATCATTAGATGAAACTTTTTGCAGAAGATTCATTTTTCTGTCTTCACAGGGCTAAGATCTAGTTCAAAGAACCTAGTCAAGAACTTTTTCAGGCATCCCCCTCAAAATGACACCTTGCCAGCTAACCAACTCCATGGGGAGTTGTGTCTTTGTCACCCCTCACCGCTTCCAGATGGGACTTCCCAGGTGGTCAGTGGTAAAGAATCTGCCTGCCAATGCAGAAGGCACAAGAGACTCAGGTTTGATGTCTGGTTTGGGAGGATCCCCTGGAGGAGGAAACGGCAACCCACTCCAGAATTCTTGCCTAGAAAATCCAATGGACAGTGGAGTCTGACAGGCTACAGTCAGCAACTGAGCATGCACACACATGATTTAATCTAGTTTATTTTGAACTTGAAGAATACAGCTTGCATATTGAATCCATGAATTATTTTTGTAAAGTCTAAAATAAAATCATTATTGTTTACTACTGTTCTCAGTAAGAATTTAAAACTTACTGTTTAAAGAAAGTACCTTTCTATGCTGCCAAGAGTAAATGGTAATCTAGAATATGTGAAGCAGAAAGGAATGGTAATATTTCATTGTTATAGCATACTCCATCCTGTTTTTATGTGCATTCCCAAGATGTGCATACACAAACTCTTTTGAAGAAGCAAGCTCTGAAAGGTTGTTGACAATGACAGAGGATGAAGCCTAATATAGATTAAAAAATTTGATGTTAAGAATTAAATGTTTTTACATGCAATAATTATGACCATATTTTGCATATTAGAAATTGATACAGTGGCTTATATTCTCTTTGAAATATAGTTAATCCATTTCAAGATAAAATTTATCAGGCATTATTGATATCTGTATTATTTTCTAGTAGAAGGAAGTTCACATTATTTTTATCATCTAGAACAGAGATATCAATGTTGGCCTTTTCATTATTCACTGTGTTTTTTTTTTTCTGATAATTCCTGTTGTGGTTTCTATTGTAGACATTTCTCAATGTTCAAAAGACTTTTTCTCAAATCCATTTGCAAGTTATTTTCTGATACTTGAATCCATTACTTTATGTGAAACAATGAAGCGAACAATTCACATGTTAAGTGGTGACTGAGATTTCTGACCTGTTCAAAAAGGTATATTTAGCCTAAAATGCTGTAATAATCTGTGTTCGTGCTTAATTGCTCAGTCATGTCTGACTCTGTGACCCTTTGGACTGTAGCCTGCAAGGCTCCTCTGTCCATGGGATTATCCAGGGAAAATAGTAGAATGGGTTGTCATTTTTTCCTCCAGGGAATCTTCCTTACCCAGGGATCAAACCTGTCTCCTATGTCTCCTGCATTGCAGGTGGATTCTTTACCCGCTGAGCCACTGAGGAAGCCCATATAATCACCTAAATATTCATAAATATCAATAATAATTGACTTGAATCCAAGCTACCTTGAACTCTATTTTTCCTTAGCTATAAGTCTTCAAGTTTTCTCATCTTATCTCCCAGCAAGGTGGAAGAAAGTGTGGGAAGCAACAAGAACTTCACCTTGAACCACTTTGGAGAGGTTGTCCTGTGGAAGTTAGATAAACAGTTCTGCAAGGGTGAAACCAATCTATTTTACCATTAATTCAAGATATAAATAGACTGCTAAATAAAGCAATAATCATGTGAGAGATGCTTACTGATGAAATGTAGAAATATCCTGCCTAATCTAGGGTAAGTCAGTAATCTACCAACAATGAAAATAATAAAAAATGAGAAAGATAAGGACTCATTAGGCTTAAGTACTTTGTGAGAGACAAAAATAAGTGTTTACAGCTGTGGGATGTTGTTGAAAGTCTGAGATGTTTCAGAGCTTCTCAACCTCAACAGTATAGATCCTTGGGACCAGATAATGTTTTTGTGGTGGGAGGCTGGAATCTTTAGCAGCACTGCAGGAATGTTTAGCAGCATCCCTGACCTCTGTCCACTCGATGAAAATAGTAGCATACACCTTCCAGATTTGACAACCAAAAATGCCTCCAGACCTTGCCAGAAGTCCCCTGGGGAAGGTAAGCAAAACTGTCCCCAATAGGAGCCACCAGGCTAGATGAGGAGAGAAAATCGGTCTTTGTATATAGTTATGTAGAAGTCACTGATGGCCTTGATAAACACAATTTGAATAGGAGTGCTGAAAATAAATTTTAGAATGATGGGGAAGAGTGAATGAGAAGGGGGAAAAATGGAGATAACTCTGGAGAGAAGTTTTATTTGTGAAGAGGAAGAAAAAAGTGATACAAAAGCTAGTAGTGGGTAGTACATAAAGCTAGGCTTTTTTTTGTTATTTCTGTTTATTTCTTGGTTGTTTTCTCTTTTTAAGAAATGAGAGGTGCTACTACATTTATTTCACCCAAATACTACACATTTGTAAGTATTTTGGTGAAATTCAGTATGGTGGGAAAAGTTGGAACAGAAGAAGGTAACAATCCCTGAAGAGGAGAATTCAGCCTGAAAGTAGAAGAATTGACTTGATAAGATGTTGATACTTTTGTAACAGAGCAAAGAGATTTAGCAGAAGTGTAGCATTGGTGGGGTTCCTGGGTGGCTCAGCAGTAAAGAAACAGCCTGCAATGCAGGAACCACAGGAGGCAAGAGTTCAATCACTGGGTGAGAAAGATCCCTGGAGAAGGGAATGGCAACCCACGCAGTATGCTTGCCTGGAGAATCCCATGGACAGAGGAGCCTGGCGGGCTATAGTCCATAGGGTTGCAAAGAGTCAGACACAACTTAAGTGACTTCGCACGCACACATAGCATTGGTGATGCATTTTCTTATTGAAGTACAGAGCAAAATAATCCACTGAAAAGAAGAAAAAAGTGTAGGTTGTGGAAGTAATAAAAGCAGAGTTCAACTTTATATGCATCAAAAATGGATAAGGTCCAGAAATTCTCTCTCACTCTCTGACATTGATCTTGGACTAGTATCTTAAATAAAACATACTCCTTATTCGAAGTTTTATTGCTAGAAAAATATACTTTCTGTAAAGTTAATTACAATTCCCATTAAATGTTTTTCTAATTTTATTAGTTATGTTTTTGTAGCAAATAAAAAAATAAATCTTCCACTACAAAATTAAGGGAAAATACATTTTCGTAGATCTTTTTGCATTTACAACACTGCATTCCAAGTAGCAATAATATAAGGAAAATTATTGTTAAGGAACAACTTTATCATTAAATCAATATAGTCTCTGACTTGAAATCAATTGGCTTAGAGTTTTAAATGGCTTTATTGATTTGAATCGTAAAAGATACAAAAGAGGATACATTTGTACAAGTTCAATAACATAAAAAGGAGAAAATTTCTCCATGAGAAAAACTCAAACTTAACGTGTAGATGACTACAGGAATTTGGGAACAAAGTAAATTATTTCCTATTCTGTCACAAACTTAGAAGAAACTTGTTGTCTATTTGCAATCTTATCCTCTTTTCTGACCTAGATATTCTACATAAGATATATACCAGTGGCTTATTCTTTAGAAAGTAGTAACTCACCCCAGAGAAATGAACATAAATTGAGGAAATGTTGACTTTGACCTTCATTTTAAAAGCTTGTCCGTTGCTTTGATTTCTTCTTTAGTTGGTTTATTTTCTGACCTGGAAGAGTGAAACATATTTACATTTATAAAAAGTTCTGACTTTCATGACTAATGGATGTTAATTGATATGACAGTGACATTTTGTATCTTACCCATATTTCTGTGTTACTTTTAATAGGAAAATCTTTGAGAACTAAATTACCAGGGTTTTTAGAAAACCTGAAACACACTGCTTTATAAAAATGCTAAATTATTGCTAACATAAAGCTTCATATAAATCACAGGAAATTCTAAGACCTTTTTATAAATTTCTTTGAAATACATTTTACTTTAATAAATTTGGCATTTTAAAAAAGGTAATTAAGTAGCTACATGCACAAAAAAATGGTTATCCCATTTGGGGTGTTTATAGAATCATTACTTTACCAATATTCTTGCTTATTTTGGCCATTCTAAAGAAATATTGAAAAACCAGTGGCTTCCTTCTGATAACATATTATAAATGCTCTGGTGTTTTACTATAATCCTTTCTAACTGGTTCCATTTAGCCCATTCTTCTCTATAGGCCATTCTTAATCTCATTACTTAGGTGGGAACTAAGTTTATAGGAAATACCTAAACTGCACTTTAGTCTCTACCAGAAACATCTTGTTTACCTACTGCTTCCAAATGTGTTTAGCTCACCTTCAAGGAGAAATGCTCAATTTTTTAAGCTATTTTAAAAATAAGATAAATAAAGCCTGTTCAACTAGATGATTAATAATTAATGAGAAGCAGCTAGTGGGATTTCCAAAATTTTTAATTTTGTATATCCAGATTTTAAATGTTGATCTGTGAAATCTTCAGTTTATTGCCAGATAAATGTCTTTGAAATAAGTAAAGATTTCTTTCCTAGTAAATTGCCTAATATTTTCTACAACAGAGCTAATCAAGAATCACATTTTATTGACTTATAAGAGTATAACTTTTCTCTAAAGTTTTTAAAAATTTAATTCATAGCATGACTGTGAAGTATCAAGATTAAAATAAAAAACTTTATAGCGAATTTTAAAGGAAGCGGTTGGGAATTTAAGAATTCCAAGTTAGAATGACATTGTGTTTCTTGTTCTTTTCTTCTGAATGTCCAGATTTCATTCTTCAGGGCACTGAGAGGTAAACAGCATTCTTTTAATGCATCAGTATAGTAGGATAAGGTCTATATAAGAGTCACAAATACAATTATCTGTGAATGGTGGATGATGTATCAGAATTTGATGTCACTTTTCATAAGTGATGTAGTTTATTTTTGGTAAAATATTTATTTTTATCAGTTTATTCTTGGGTCAGGCACCAGATAGAGTTTAAGTGAATAACTAATTTCATTACATAAGGAAATTTAATGCTTTTATGACTGTAGATGTAGGTCAATCTTTTTAGATTCCTGACAATGATCAAATTCTTCAGGCAAAAATATATCAACAGAGATGCTGTGTACAGAGATGTAGATGTTCAGTGTATTTTACCCAAGAAAGATTCTCCACAGAATTCCATTATACACTTAATTTTTGTACAGTTCTCTATACAAAATGAAGGGCTAATTGATGGTCAGATGTCAGTCAATTAAAATTTGAATTCTTAAAATTTAGGCAAGTGGATGTTTCATAGGTAAAAACTATCTTTGTTCTACCATAATAAAATAGAGTCATTAAAAAGAAAAAAGCTACCTGAAAATATAGGGCAAGGAAATTTATAAACACACCCACAATGAAAAAATAAAGGCTGAAATGATGATGTAAAGAAATGTTCTCAGGGTTCATATGAACTAATATTATATTTAGTGCATAGAAGAGACCATATTTCTCTTCAGTTCAGTTCTGTTCAGTTCAGTCACTCAGTCATGTCCAACTCTTTGAGACCCCATGAACCGCAGCACGCCAGGCCTCCCTGTCAGTCGCCAGCTCCCAGAATTTACTCAAACTCATGCCAATTGAGTCGGTTGTGCCATCCAGCCATCTCATCCTCTGTCATCCCGTTCTCCTCCTGCCCCTAATCCCTCCCAGCATCAGGGTCTTTTCCAATAAGTCAACTCTTCGCATGAGGTGGCCAAAGTACTGGAGTTTCAGCTTCAGCATCATTCCTTCCAATGAACATCCAGGACTGATCTCCTTTAGGATGGACTGGTTGGATCTCCTTGCAGTCCAAGAGACTCTCAAGAGTCTTCTCCAACACCACAGTTCAAAAGCATCAATTTTTCGGTGCTCAGCTTTCTTCACAGTCCAATTCTCACATCCATACATGACCACTGGAAAAACCATAGCCTTGACCAGACGGCCTTTTGTTGGCAAAGTAATGTCTCTGCTTTTTAATATGCTGTCTAGGTTGGTCATAACTTTCCTTCCAAGGAGTAAGCATCTTTTAATTTCACGGCTGCTATTTCTCTTACCTCACCCCAAATAAAGATTACCATGCCCTCCTCCAGGGGATCTTCCCCACCCAGGGGTGGAAGCTGCAACTCTTATGTCTCTCCTGCTTTAGCAGGTGGGCTCTTTACCACTAGCACTACCTAGGAAGCCCAAAAGATTAAAAAGATGAGTGAAATTGTTTGTGCTGGGGTTGTTGTTGTTGTTCAGTTGCTCAGTTATGTCTGACTCTTTGTGACCCTATGGACTGCATAACACCAGGCTTCTCTGTCCTTCACTATCTCCCAGAGGAGTTTGATCAAACTCATGTCCTTTGAGTCATTGATGCCATCCAACCAACTCATCCTCTGTTGTCCCCTTTTCCTCCTGCCTTCAGTCTTTCCCATCATCAGGGTCTTTTCCAATGGGTTGGATCTTTGCATCAGGGGGCCAAAGTACTGGAGGTTCAGCTTCAGCATCAGCCCTTCCATGAGTATTCATGGTTGATTTCCTTTAGGATTGACTGGTTTGCTCTCCTAGCAGTTCAAGAGTCTTCTCCAACACCGCAGTTCAAACGCATCAATTCTGCAGCATTCAGCCTTCTTTATGGTCCAACTCTCACATCCATGCATGACTACTGGAAAAACCATAGCCTTGACTATAAGAACCTTTGTCAGCAAAGTGATATCTCCTCATTTTTATGTGCCATCTATGTTTGTGCTGGGATGACTAGTTGTAACTCTAAGACTGATTTTTGTGTATGCCTTTGGAGACCAGTTACCTTTTTATAAGAACATTAACCTTAGGGTTACTTGATTTTATTATTATTCCATGTTTAAAGCTGAATAAGAACTTAAATTCAGCAATTTTTATTTATTGAAAAAGAATTTGTTTTGGAACACACACACACATATGCACACAGAAAATCAATATCCTCATTCATTGTATAACAAAAGTATTTTAACTCCTTAAATAGCCTTGTGATGATTTCCAAAGGATAGGACTATATACTGATTAAATATTAACAAAATAAGCTCTCTGGCCAAAAATATTATGATGAGATATTAGCAAATTATACTACCTCATGTGAAGAGTTGACTCATTGGAAAAGACCCTATTGCTGGGAAAGATTGGGGGCAGGAGGAGTAGGGGATGACAGAGGATGAGATGACTGGATGGCATCACTGACTTGATGGACATGGGTTTGGGTAAATTCCGGGAGTTGGTGACTGACAGGGAGGCCTGGCGTGCTGCGATTCATGGGATCACAAAGAGTTGGACACGACTGAGCGACTGAACTGACTGACTGACTGATGCACATTTATTATACACTATTTTAGGTGCCAGGTAAGTATTTTCTGACAGACTCTCCTTGGCATCACCAGATGGCTGCCAGGACCAATCGGAACAATATAATCTAGGTCAAGTTTAAGGCCAAACAATTTTCCCCTCAAACTTAGAACAAAAGTCCTATACTTCTCTTGATTGGATAATCTTGAATTAAGTACCAGTCTTCCAGCCAATCACTTGAGCTGTAACTAAGAATTTCATGGTACTGTGTGTGTGTGTGTGTGTGTGCAGCCTTAGTTGCTCAGTCATGTCTAACTCTTTATGATTCCATGGACTGCAGCCCACGAGACTCCTCTGACCATGGGATTTTTCAGGCAAGAATACTGGAGTAGACAATCATCCCCTTCTCCAGGGGATCTTCCCAACCCAGGTATAGAACTCAAGTCTCCTGCATCACAGGCAGATTCTTTACCCCCTGAGCTCCCAGGGTAGCCCACTAATTAGTTTAGACCCAAATCAGTAGTGAAATAAAATTTTAAGGAATTAAAAATTGAGTAGATGCTCATAAATGGGAGATTACATCAGATCAATTAAGAGTATTATGTGTATTTTGCTGGTGAGCAACTACGAATAGTATTTAAAAATAAAAAAGTTTTCCTCTGACAAAAGAACTTTTATTCAACTTTATGAGAATCATGTAAACATAAAACAATGTAATGAAACAAAAGAATTTGGTGGTGAACATAAAAGAGTTTGATTAGATTTTTAAAGAAATACTGTCATTTTGAGACTTTTATTCTCTTTCATGATCCATTTTTTCTCATGCTATGTAAGTCTAGTACCTATATTGCTTGAACCATCATAGAAATTCAATAAATTCTGAATTATTAAATATAAATTGACGGCAGAAAGCCTACATAGTAACAAGTTGAGTTTTAATATAACCTTTTAAAAATTAAATTAAAAATTCAAACTCAAATAAATATTTTAAAAGAGAATAATTGGTTGTCCTACTTTTTTTCCCTCAAAGAAGGATGATTTTTTAGCTTGAATAAAATTTGTGTTGTGAAAAAAAAATGCATGTGTTCATTTTGGCCTAATCAGAGAGTGCTACCTTTTTCTTTCCCTCAAAGTATTCAGGTTTATACATGATTTATTGTGAGCTTACTTTTAGTTTTCCCTGCAGAAGACAAGGGACTCAGAGTAGTGACCTTTTCTAATTTTATGAGTGTTCTGTAAAATAGTCCCTTGCTTTTCAAATTACACTAAAAATTAAAAGTCCACAGTAACTTTGAAAAGACTTACTTTTCCTTAATTAAATTATTTCAGGATGTATCTCTTTGCTATTAATCTTATTTATATTCTAATAAGAGGAGAAATTAATATATACCATTCCATTCTCTCCCTCTCTCTCCCTCTTCTCTGTATATAGATTCTTCTTTATAAATACATAGAAGGATCCCTCAATTGATACAGACAGAAAAACATTATAAAAATTAGTCACTGAAAATTGAAGATTATTATCTCTCTATCTTTTTCTCCCCAGGTTTCCTAGGACTAACTTTATCCCAAGTTCTTTGATATCAGTAGTTAGCATACTCTTCAGTATCACACTTCTTCAGCTATTATACATGAGCTATAAAAGATACACTGTGAGATAGAAAAAAATTTAATAATAAAAGACACATTGTAATAAGATTCAAAGCTAGAGTTTTATTCTAGGTCATTCTAGAAATGCATTGTTATGGATTTTGCCATGTTTTTCCTTCCTATAGGGAAGGAAAAGGAGCAATGTGTATGTGGGTGTATTTTCTTAGATTTGGTAAAAAACAAAAAACACAATAAAAATCAAAGTGGTCCCATTTTCACTTAGACTCTTTCTTACCTCAACTCCTGAAGTAACTTTATTTTTGTGCTGAAACCAGGAGATTGTCCATGGCAGTTCTTTCATATGTGTGAGCACAACTATTACATTTTCTTTAGCCCTTCATTGCATTTTCTGCAGATTCCCTCGTTTCTGAGGAACTCTCCTATAGCCACACTGAAATCTGTGTCAGGTCCTGCTTAGAGCATGTGATTTTTTAAAAAAATCTAGGAATATGTGTAAAAACAGACACCACCTGTTCCATTTATTTGAAAAATGAAATAATTTACAAGACAGTGTAAGAGGTAATTTCATTTGGTAGAAATAAGTGACTCTGAAGGAATTTATGGCAGTTTTCTTATTAAATCTATTGTTCCTGGAGCTTTCCCAGTGGCTTAGTGTAAAGAATCCTTCTGCTAATGTGGAAGACACAAGAGATGTGGGTTTGATCCCTGGGTCAGGAAAATCCCCTGGAGTAGGAAATGGCAACCCACTCCAGTATTCTTGCCTAGAAAACTTCATGGATAGAGGACCCTGTTGGAGGGGGAGGTGGTTACAGTCCGTGGGGTCACATAGAGCAGGACATGACTGAGCACACACATGCTATTGTTCATAATAATGGCATTGTTTGAGTATGTGTAATCTTTAAAAGCCAACATCTCTGTCATTAATAGAATTTTTGAAGTATCTTTTTAATTGTAATATATGAAGACTAAGGTTTGGCCTAAGAAAATGGAGGGAATTTGTGTTAATGTTATGATTTGGAGACATCTACTTTTAAGCTTTGTTATGAATAAGTGCATAAAACTACATTTGAATGGTGGTTGATTATATTAAAAAATTAAAATATAGTTAATTTTAAATAAAGGAATCTGGGATTTTATTGCTTTGAATATATCTCTTTATAATTGATCTCTGCTATTATAATTTTACTATCAAGGACATTTTCTAAAACATGACTAAAACCTAACACATGTTTAAGCACAATAGAAAGAAATTTCAGTCCTTGTCAATATCCTGTGTAAAAAGCTTGTCAATATGCATTTTTATAATAGTTGAATTCACACAAGTAGAATGCTCAAACATCTTTGTATCTGCTTTGAATAATTTAAATATGTATTTTCCCTCTGAAATT
Organism: Odocoileus virginianus; assembly: GCF_023699985.2. Taxonomy (NCBI): domain Eukaryota; kingdom Metazoa; phylum Chordata; class Mammalia; order Artiodactyla; family Cervidae; genus Odocoileus; species Odocoileus virginianus. Next base: position 30,134,581 of record NC_069698.1, on the reverse strand, counting down.
TATTTGTGGGTTTAATTTAAGGTGTAAATTTACTTTAATATTTGGTTTTTGGAAGTGAAAGTGAAAGTCACTCAGGCATGTCTTACTCTTTGCGACCCCGTGGACTATACACTCCATGGAATTCTCCAGGCCTTTCCCTTCTCCAGGGGATCTTCCCAACCCAGGGATTGAACCCAGGTCTCCAGCATTGCAGGCTGATTCTTTACCAGCTGAGCTATCAAGAGGGATGAACAAAAAGCAATTTTATGGATTTAGAGGTTTACTTTGAAAATTCTACCCCCTATGATAACAGGAGAGAACTAATGTCTGTTGTTGTTCTAATTCAGTACCTAAGTTGTGTCTGACTCTGCAACCCCACAGACAACAACCTGTCAGGATCCATTGTCCATGGGATTTCCCAGGCAAGAATGCTGGCATGGGTTGCCATTCGCTTCTCCAGGGGATCTTCCCAATCCAGGGATCGAACCCATGTCTTCTGAATTGTAGGCAGTCTCTTACATCATAAGTACATTCTTTACCTCTGAACTACCAGGGAGGCCCATCAGTGTCTATAAGATGTCCTAAATTCTGTCTAAACAAGTTGCTATGGGGCCATAAAATAGCATATCAATCTCCTATTTATCACATATTTAAAATTTCCTAAACCTGATGATACCTTTCAATCCATATAAATTTAACATAGCAGCATATTTACCCTAAATATTTGTTAGTAAATTATCAGAAGGTCCCAAAGTTAAAGGTCAGGATATTGGTTTGTTGTTTCCTCCCCATTTTAGTGGCTTGTCTGATAATAATGTGCATTAAAATATTATTTGTATAAAAATAAAGAGGCTGAAAATGATAGAAGAAAATATAAATGTTAATTAATATTATACTGATAAAAGTTATTTCTAAGACTAAAATTAAAGAATTACAAAGGAAAATATTACTATATCTCCTGCATAAGAAAGCATCTGAAAAAAATTTTAAGACTATATATTTATTTGTAATACATATAACATGCTTGATGTATAAAAAGTTTTAAAGATCAATTAAAATATGAATAAAATGTTTAAAGTAACACCAAAATGCTAACCATAAATATAATTGGTAATATGGAAATAATTCAATCTCGCTAGGAATCAAAAATAATTAAATCAAAACAAGTACGTATACTTTCAGCTATTTTTAAATTTATTATGATATCTATTTAAATTTGTTATTTTTAAATACTTCACTCAGTGTTAATAAGGTATGGGGGATCATACAGTAGGAATGTAAATTATTATAATTTTAAAGGATAATTTTAAAATATACATAAATGTGTTTAAAATTTCTTTTCATCCAGTAATTCTAATTATAGTGATTTATTTAAGAAGCATAATTCCATAATGACTCAGAGGGTATAGAATCCTGCAATGCAGGAGACCTGTGTTAGATCCCTAGGTCAGGAAATTCCCCTGGAGAAGGGAATGGAACCCACTCTTTTATTCTTCCCTGTGAATGAACAGAGGAGCCTGGTGGGCTACAGATCATGGGGTCGCAAAGTCAGACACGACTCAGCAACTAACACTTTCACTTTTTTTCAATCACAGATAAACTTATATATATCTTTTAAGATGTTCATCACATTGTGATTCATAACCTTGGGGGGAAAATTTTTTAAAAATGTAAAGTTCAATTGCATAATTAAGGTTAAATACATTTTAACTTATCATTCTCACAGTGAAATATTTATGTTCCTTTAAACTAGTATAAGTATTATTTTACAAATACTGTATGATATCATATATATGTGGAATCTAAAAAAAGCAAAGTAATAAATATAACAGAAAGTAATTATAATAAAATTATAGTTTAGAATATTTAATGATGTATACTGTACAGTATTATTAAATAAAAACCATATGCAAAATATATAGTATGGTACAATTTTTCAAAATTATGTGTATATACAGAGAGATTCAAAGACTGAAAAATTGCAAACTACATTAATATGTGTAAACTTTACATGTTTCAGTTGTGTATTTTTATTTCTTAAATATTCTAAAATAATCATGCATTATTTGAAATGGTAATTTAAAAAAATCAGTGAAGCTATTCTGTGATATTGTGATACTTTAATGATGGATGCAGGTTAGCATAAATTTGTCTAAACTCTTATGTATACACCCAAGCATAAGCTATAGACTCTGAGTGATTATGATGTTTTGTTAGTGTGGGTTCATCAATTGTTAACATGTGTACCACTCTGATGGGGGATGTTGATAATGGAGGAGGCTATGCAGATAGCTTCCCTGATACCTCAGTTGGTAAAGAATCCACCTGCAATGCAGGAGACCTGGGTTTGTTCCCTGAATTGGGAAGATCCCTTGGAGAAGGGAAAGGTTACCCACTCTAGTATTCTGGCCTAGAGAATTCCATGGTCTCTGTAATCCATGGGGTCGCAAAGAGTTGGCCACAACTGAACGACTTTTACTTTCACATTTTTTATGCATATAGCAGGGCTTCCCAAGTGGCACAGTGGTAAGAATCTGCTTGCCAAGAAGGGGACGCATGTTCAACCTCTTAGTCAGAGAAGATCCCATGGTAAAAGAAATGGCAATCCACTCCAGTATTCCTGCCTTGGAAATTCCATGGACAGAGGAGCCTGGTGGCCTACACTTCATGGGTTTGCAAAGAATCAGAGACGACTTAGCAACTGAACACATACACACATACAGCAGGGTAAAGGAATATATGGGTAATCTGTTCAATTTTGCTGAGACTCTAAAACTCCTTTTTAAAGATAATCTACTTTAAGAGAAAGAAAAATAGAAATATTTATTTTCTTTTCTAATTGGGTACACACAGCTACAATACAATCATACCTTAGAGTCAGTTCAACTTACAGCCTAAATAGATGAGCCTTAATGTGATTATTCTTTTTTTTAAATAGAAGTATAATTGATTTATAATATTGTGTGAGTTTCTGGCTTACAGCAAAAGGATTTAGTTGTAGATAGATAGATATAGTTCCCTATTCTAGGAAGTAGAATCTTGTTATTTATCCATTCTATATATGTTTACATCTGCTCATCCCAAACTCCCAATCCAACCACCCCTGGATGCCCTCCCCTAAAAAATAAATGTGATCACAGTATTCTTAACTAGCAGTGTGCATTTTACAGATGAGCCATGAAATTAATTTCTTCTAGAACTAAACTGAATAGAATAAGAATAGATTAAAAATATTGGAGTACTTTTCTTGCTATTCCTGTCCTCAGTTGCTCAGAGTTTATTGGGTGAGTTAATCGTACCATCACAAATTCTTGCTTGAGTAGAATTTATGAAGAAACGATGGAGAATATGGATATCCTTGGCAGTAGGACCAGTATGAGCAAAGTCATGAAGATTGAAATAAAATAAAAGGATACATACTGTTAAGTGTTCAAATTTTGATAGCTGGGCATAGGTCAAACGATGTGCCTTGAAAAGATGACTGAACTTTATTCTGTGAGTGATTGATGGTCGCTTGGTAAGAGCTTGGTGGGGAATGCTCAAGATGGCACAGTCCTGGAGATGGAGCCAGAAGTCACCTGTGATACATGTTTTCCTCTGGATCACTTTTGAATGTCCTGAAATACCTAAGGGTGAAGAGGTGTTAGGTGTTAGGGATGAAGGTACACTTACTGCTCAGCCTTTAAAGAATTAGAAGTGTGTTACACTGAGGTTCCTCCAAGATAAATTCACCAGATCTCACTAGGTTTGAGATGAAAAGTTTCAGTTTCCATGTCACTGAAAATTTTGATGAATTAGGAGGAGTTAAATATATTTCCGTATAATAGGATATATCAGAGTTTGATATACTAATTTGCATCCTGAACTTGCAGAGAACATGGTATGTAGAATACTTTTTTTTGATATACTAATTTGCATCCTGAACTTGCAGAGAACATGGTATGTAGAATACTTTTTAGCCCTCTAAGTCGCTGTGTTGTGTTGCTTGGGTGCTGAGCAGTCCGACTCTTCGCAGCCCCATGGACTACAGCCTGCCAGGCTCCTCTGTCCTTGGGATTTCCCAGGCAGGAAAAATAGACTCTCTTTTCTCTGTCTCTCGCACATTAAAACTATAGCATTTTATATACAACATTGTGTGCCTTTTTCTAAATTTAAAAATACACTTTAAAGATTGGAGGCTTCCCAGGTGGCACTAGTTATAGAGAACCTGCCTGCCAGTGCAGAAGAACACTGGAGTGGGTTGCCGTTTCCTTCTCCAGGGGATCTTCCTGACACAGGGATCAGACCCGCTGCTCTTGGATCTCCTGCATTGGCAGGCAAATTCTTTTACCATTGTGCTACCTGGGAAGCCCTCTAACACTATAGAGCCTGTTCATTTGTTTTTGTTTTGTTTTGTTTTTGGAACTTTAGAAATTATTATTTGTTAGATATTCCTTCCATAGGGTTCAAAGCATTTTGCATTTCCAACTGCAATCTACAAATTACCTCTTTTTTATAGCATAGAAATATGATACCATGGAATACACATTGCAAAACACTTTGAACGCAGAAACAAGGAAAATTTGAAAATCGAGTGTTAGTCAATGAAGAATTTGTAATGGCATCAAATTAAACAAATACACTTGTGTTTATGGTTTGGTTATTAATTCAAAAGAGTTGAGCAAACATCTGTAATCTTTTAAAAAGGCAGATGTGACAGGTATTTACACATAAATCATCTTGGATTTTTATTGGAATATAAGCCAGAGACTTCGGTGGATGGAGAACTACTATTCTGGAGTCAGGTGCAACATATTTTGAAGGACAAATCAAAGGAAGAGAGGAAAAATATAAATTTCAGAATTATTTCAGTTTCTTATAATCCTTTTTTATATTATTTTCCCCATTACCTTCAAGAAAAAATGATAGTGAGAGCAGGAAGGAATATAGTTTTTAAATATTTTAAATTAAATTGTATATATCTTGTTTCATTTATAAAGCCATAATTAGAAGTTTATGTTTTATTCTATTTTTTAATATGACTTTATTATGCATTTAAAAATAGTGATCTAGTGAAGTATGAATCTAGTCAAGTTATACTTTTAGTTCAAACTACAAATATATACCCACAATAATGCTTCTTTAGTTTTCCTTTTATTATCTGTGAGTTTGGGGGATTCAGGGGTGCTGCTGTGGGCAAAATCCTAGTGGTCATTTGGGATGACCCCGAAGGATGGGATGGGGAGGGAATGTGGGAGAGGAGTTCAGGATGGGGGATTCATGTACACCCATGGCTGATTCATGTCAGTGTATGGCAAAAACCGTTACAATATTGTAATTAGCCTCCAGTTAAAATAAATAAATTAATTTAAAAAAGAAAAAAAATGATTGCTTCAAAGGGAAAAGAAAAAGCCTTTCAGATTTAGATATTTTGTAATTTATATATGATTTATAGCAAACACTGCAGGTCACATATTGATAAAGTGTCAAAGAAGAGATCATGTGTTGTTGAAAAATAAAGAACTCTCCAGTATATTTTATTCTCATTGCAGCTTCTTTTCTCATTAAAATTTTCCATGTCTCAATTATATGACAGTAACCAGCAGGGGCTGCTCTTAGCATTACAGGCAAACTAATTTTCTCTGTACTCAAATTATTTTTAGTGCTTTTTCTGAATATAACTGAAACACATTTAGCTCCTTGAACATTTTATAGTAAAACTACTGGCCTATTGTTTTCTGGACAATTGTTTTTTTGTTTCTTTGTCATTGTGCTTTGTTTTTAAGCTTCCTCTAAATGAGGGCCATAAAAATTAATAAAAATAGTACCACTTCTTACAAATCTTTGTAATTTTTTAATTGCTATATATATATAATTAAAGACTAATTAGGGAAGATGTGTTCAAAAGATAAACTATAGGTTTTTAACAAAATAGCAGGAAGGAGAACAAAAATATGTTTCTACTAATAGTTGTGATTTCAAATAGAAGCTGGCTTTACTTAGGGTGAGTGTGTGTGCTGAGTCTCCAAGTCATGTCCAACTCTTTGCGATCCCATGGACTGTAGACCTCCGGGCTCCTCTGTCCATGGGAGTTTTCCAGGCAAGAATACTGGAGTGGGTTGCTATTTCCTCCTCCAGGGAATCTTCCCAACCCAGATATTGAACCCACACCTTCTGTGTCCCCTGCGTTGTGAGGCAAATTCTTTACCACTGCTCCACCTAGGAAGCCAGTCCACAACAATACACAAAGCAAATTTAGTCTTGCCGTTTTGGTTTTTTTTTGTTTCCAGGTCATTGGAGAAATTATAGTATGATGGTTCCCTCAAATGGCTTTTGAACGTGTACTTCGCGAGACATTATCTCTGTGTATTAGTATTTGGACAGAAACAGTATTATTTGTCAAAGGGTAACTGCACCATATTCATTAAAACTGCTACACTGCAGGTAGGGGGAGTGTAACTTCCACAATTTCTAAATTGCACTGTGGTTTCCCCAGTCTTGCGGCTCTTCTGTGTTTTATTTATGTCCTAGCTTTCTTGGAGAAGCTCCAAATAGTTGAATAAATCATTTGTCTTATGATGTCTAAGTATCATAACTAAGGAGATCTGATTACTAGTGATAATGCTGCTGCTTTTATTATTTCCAATTAAGAAACATAGTGCTGATCAGATGCTATTAAGACTCTCCAAGTGCCCAAATCATATTTTTGGATAAGACCTCCCTTCTAATAACTCACTCATAGACATCTCAAGGTTATTGCTAATAGCGTGTCTGAGATTGTCAAATTTGAGACTCAGCACTAATTAGGGAACTTGGTACTTTGTCATTACACATGTGCATTTGGGTATATCTTGGGACACTCTTGTGTGATTAGGTGAGAAGTGATGGGGAAGAATTACAAAGGAAGTTTAGGGGTTTTAAAATCTAATAGAGAAAATTTTGAGCATGGATGTATACAGTCTGAATTCTACATGAGTAAGTTACGTTTAGATGAAAAACCACAAATGCTTTCAAGTATTCATATTACATAAAATTTATCTGTAGTCTCTCTGTACATTATAAACTTTTTATAGTCAAATTTTATGAGGAAATTAAACAAATTTTATGATTAGTTTTATGTTTCTTGGAAATTGACAATTGGTCTTTTCCTTTTATATTAAGATTATTGATTACATGAATTGTTCAATAAAATAAATTCTAAAAAATATAAAAATCTATTTATTTTGGTGTCAAGTATCTATTCATTATTCACTGTGCACTTACTAAACAGTTTCCATGGGACAGACACTTTTTTAGGTCCTAGAAGTGCTCATTTGAAAAGACTCGTTCTTCACCTTTGAGGAGTTTTTGTGTTATTCTGGACTCAATAAGTATGTAATAGTGGTGTCCAGCTAAGAGACAACCACCCTAGAATAAAAGCTAATAACCATAGGTCCTTGGGGATTTATGTCATAAGCTCATTTTAAAACTTTATCCTGAGAAAAAGGCATGTATGAGGATTTGTGCTAACAATATTCAGATTAATAGAAAGACAGAGATATTTGAAGCATCAGTAAAATGGTGTTAAAAAATTAGCTAGACTTCAAGATGTAGCATTACCTCCACACTGGATCCTGCCCTGATTCTTCTCTCATCTCATCTTCTCTAGGGCCGAATATTACTCTTTCTCATGCCCCTACCCAACTTCTTTGTTATAAGCCAGTTCATGGATTATATCTCTTTTCAACTCTAAGTGACACTTTTAGAATAATGATTTGTACATAACTGTCTTCAAAGAATGATTGAGTAAATCAATGATTTTGATTACATTTTGTCCATCTGGGTTACAATTTCTACTTTATGTCTACATTATCTGAGGGAAAGTCAGTTTTTTCCCTTTGAGTTTGCTTGGATTAGATCTGAAGATCTCTAAATTTGCTAATATAGTGAAACTGAAAGTCACTCAGCTGTATCCAACTCTTTGTGACCCTATGGACTGTACAGTCCATGGAATTATCCAGGCCAGAATCCTGGAGTGGGTAGCCTATCCCTTCTCTAGCGGATCTTCCTGACCCAGGAATTGAACTGGGGTCTCCTGCATCAGGCGGGTTCTTTACCAATTGAGCTATGAGGGAAGCCCTTGCTAATATAAAGACTCCCTAATTCAACCATTCTATCCCTTTTGTTATACAAATGATCAGCACAAGGGGAGACTAAAGACATTTGAATCTGATCACATTGATTTCCAGAGACCTTTGAGATTATGGTTACTATACTACACCTTCAAGTTATTGCAATTATTTATATTTTCATGGCACTTTGAATGTTGCCAGACATTTTAAGATCACTTTTTCTTTTTCTTTCCATGCTGTGCACAACAGCCCAGTGAGGAAAATAGGTAAGAAAATGGAGTAGAGACAGAGATGTTAAATTTAATTCAAGTTCACAAAGAAGATATTAAGTCTTACAGTCCAAATCCTGTGTACATGGGCTCATAGTCTGTAAAAAGCAATATCATGAGATCCAAAGTTATAGAACTCTTGGCTTGTTCACCAGAAATAAAGGTAGGAACACTGTAAGTGGAAGGGAAAGAAGATTACATATGACTTTAGATCCTTAATCACATTAGTCCTCTTTCATGTTTGAGTTATATGGAATTTGTGTGGTCACCAAAGAAAAGAAAGAGGGGATTGGGTTGATATGTCTGCTGCTTGCAGGTAGGGTTTAGTCACCCTGGCCTTACTTGAGGGACTTGCCAGGTGGCGCTAGTGGTAGAGAAGCTGCCTGCTAATGCAGGAGACCTAATAGACACAGGTTTAATCCCTGGATGGGTAAGATCCCCTGGAGGACGGCATGGCAACCCCCTCCAGTATTCTTGCCTTCTTGCCTAGAGAATCCCATGGACACACGAGCCTGTCAGGGTGTGGTCCATTGGGTAGCACAGAGTTGCACACAACTGAAGAGGCTTACCATGCACCCATGCAATGGCCTTATTTGAACTTTTGGGAACTGTCACAATGTAATGAGAATCATCCATCTTGACCTTATAACTACAGCACCTCTGGCAGATGAAGAGTTGATTACTTATAGAAAAGTAGTCTATGTTATTTAACACCATGTAGCATATTTCTTCATTTATAAAATAAATCATCTTCTTTTTTATTTTTCTGAAACAGTAAAAAGAGTGAGTCAATTGTTGGGAGAGGGAACAAGAAAATAAACACAATAAATGACACATACTTACACAAATAAGTTTTTAATTCTCATCCAAAGAGAGATGATCAAGCTCTCTAAGCCATACAGAGATTTCACTCAACAGGCCAGGATAGGAAGGGTTTAAAATAGATGTGATTAACCAATATCTCTAGGGAAGTTGTGAGTCCTATACACAGGAACAAACTTTTTTCCTAAAGACACAATTTGTTGTTGTTTTTTATTAACGCTACTTTTAAGGGAGAACCAGAAGTAAAAAGGCAGACTTAGAGAAGGATGATCTCTCCTACACTAATACTTGAATTCTCTTTGTCCATTTATCCCCTTCCTCCATCTACTTTTCCTGACAAATTAGCCTAACTTCTCATTTCTCCAGTATTATCTTGTCACATTCACTAGAAACACTCATCTAACAATACCACCCTTGGCCACCCAATTAAGCCATTTCTGTCAAACTTAATTGCCTTCTATTTACTTCCCTGTTTGTCTCTTGTAAGGCATTGTGTCTTCAGCATTTGTTATTTTGTGTGACCTAGATTAATTGTTCAATCGATAATTGTTATAATAATAATGATATAATATTCTAGTATTTTTCTGAAGGCAGACTAGAAACAGAGCCTTAAAACTTAATTTGTTACAAAAGCAAATTAATGAATATTTGAATTCACCATTGTCAAGAGGCTTAAAATTAATATTAACAAAGCACATAATTTTTTCAATGGGAAAAATAGTAATAACCATCCCTGCAATACTCTTATCATTTAATGCCTCTATTGTCACTAAATTGTGTCAGACTCTTTCTGAGACCCCATGTAGACCCCACTGCAACCTGCAAGGTTCCTCAGCCCGTGGGATTTCCCAGGCAAGAATATTGGAGTGGGTTGCCATTTCCTACTCCATTAATGCCTCTACTTGAAAGTGATTATCAAGGATGTTTCCTGTTGAACAAAGATGTTGGGAAGAGTCATTTAGGACTATATGAACAAGACTTGCCCTGTGCTGAAACAAAGGCGTTTTCCTTGGGGTTAAGGAAATTGAACATTAAGGTGAAAGCTCTGGTTCCACTTAACTTCATGGACAGAATGTGAAGCCTGCAAAAAATACACTCAGGTTTTTTTCTTGACCATAGGATCTCTCACCTTTATAATTCTCTTTGAGGTAGTGCCTTAACAATCTCTAGTGATTTGAAAGATCAAGCAATGTTCTTGATCCTCCAAAAATTCTCTAAGAAGCTGAAACTTTCCTACCTATTTCTTGAGGATTACACAAACTACCACCTTCTCATTAGTTGTACTCTCCATTCAGAAAATGAAACTACCCTGATGAAAGCTGATATACAGATATTTGATTGATACCTGTCTTAACACAATACGCCATCACATCTGTTGGCAGTTTGCTTTATTGTTCATTGATGTCTATATTCAGCTTTTAATAAATGAAGATCATACATTAAGAAATTATCCTTGGAAAGGCTTTGAACATAAGGATACATGTTCTTTGTTTCTGTTAAACAAAGGACACTAGTGAAAGTTAGTAATGTGTGTGACTTTCAAGATTTTATATATATATATATATATATATATATATATATAATCTGTCCTCCTTAAAACACACACACACACACACACACACACACACATGACTTCTGTCCCTGCATTTTGCAGTATGTATTAAGGACAGACAGAAGGGGGAAAGAAAATGTGAAAATGAAGGCATATATCAGAGTGATATGGCCACAAGCCAAGGAATGCCAGTAGCCATAGGATACTAACAAATATTCAAGATCATCCCTCACCAAAAAAAAAAAAAGAAAGGGTAAAACACATATATTGCTTTAAAATGGATGCTGCAGTAGCTTGGTATCCCTTGATCTATCCTTTTTGTAAGGAAATTATCAATTAAAGAAATTATAACTTGAAACTATATCAATATTTATTGTTTCTGATCTTAATCATGTTAAAACTAGAAGAAATCTTTAAAAATGAGTCAAATTTCCCCATCCTGCAAATAAAGAAATTGAAGGACAAATAGGCCAAGTGATTTGCCAAAGTCAAAGTTAGTAAATAGAAAAGTTAATACTTGGAGTCATCTTCTAGTTTTTTGGTCGTATGTTTTTTCTATTGATGCCTTTTTTCCCCTCCAGTCTATACTAAACATTACCCAGTCTCTAAAATCTAATCAAGTATATAGCTCTTTATTCAGTGACCTAATTTGATTAAATATCAAAATTTAAAGAATAAAGAACTCAGATTTTTTTTACAATTTTAATCCTTTGTCCCTTTGTTTCTCTTATGAATTGCTACTATGATGTGGATTATTTTTGAAATGTGCCTGTAAAATTTAAGTGTGAGGCTTCTGCTGTGCTTAGTCGCTCAATCACTTTGTGACCCTGTGGATTGTGTCACGCCAGGCTTTTCTGTCTATGGTGATTCTCCAGGCAAGAATACTGGAGTGGGTTGCCATGCCCTCCTCTGGGGGATCTTCCCAACCCAGGGATCAAACCCAGGTCTCCCACATTGCAGGCGGGTTCTATAGTCACTGAGCCAGCAGGGAAGCCCAGGCTAGACTTAAGAACGCTTTAATACATTTTTGAGGTTGGCAATTTAATATACAATAAAAATGATAGATGCAGTTGTGAGTTTGTCTATAAAAACATCTACATATGATACAGTATCTAGCACATAGTTGAAGCTCTGTAACACTGTTAAATGAATGTATTCATTGAGTGCAGAAACATGAAAAACAATCATGTATTTAAAAATAAACCATGAGCAGCAAGTAGAGTTTCTGAAATGCCTGTCTTCTGGGACCAAGGATTTCTACAGAATATTTTTATATTTGGGATTTTTGTGTATGAGACACAGCATGAAGTACTGAAAAGTGATTAGCCTGCTTGGGAGTTAGATACTTGGATTTCAGGCTGTTTTTGTTATAACTACCAGGAGAGGTTGCCTCTCTCTCTTGGGCCATAACTTTGTAAAATGTAAATAAAGAATTTGGAATCAATGTGATTAATGTTGTGAAAAGAAATTCTTTTTTCAACAATGGTTGCATAATTCTCCTTTCCTAGTCCCTTGTGTTAGTTTTCTATAGGTGTGCATAATGAAGTACTGCATCTTAAGTTTCAGCTTTTCTACCTTCAAGCTGTGTGATCTTGAATATGTCAGTTCCTCTCTTTAGGCCTCTGAATTCTAATCCATAACATGGTCAAGTGGAACCAGATTACATTTCAAATCCAATCCAACTCTGACATGTGGAAGAAAGAAAATAAATGAATACAGGTTCCAAGGAAGTGATAGATAAAGCAAAATGGTGAAAAGCCCAAGGTAGAATAAAATAAAGCTAACTTCTGGTATTCAAACCAAGATATCAGTTCCTTTAATAATTTGAGCTGGAGAACATGATTCTAACAATAAGCCATTATTGAAGCTGTAGGTTTTAAATGACTTTTAAAAAATTTTAAACACTTATGAGTATACTGAAATACTCTTTTCAAATTACTGAAAATATCTACTCTTTCCCCTTGTAAAAATATTTTTTTAGTCCCTGCAGGCAAATTTAGCCTCTAAAATTTTTTTAATAGGCACACCGTGGCTAAAAATAAATATCTGGCTTTAAAAGAAATGTGGTTTTAAAAGAAAGAACAACAAAATGCCAAGAACACTTCTACAGCCAACTTCATGCTTTGCCTGCTTCAGGAAAAGACTAGTAAAAAACAGGTGTCACTAATCACCATGCAATCTAGGGTCTCCAGTCTGAGGTGGAAAGAACCTCAACCAGCTGCTTTCTCCTCTGATTAAAAATTCCTTCATATTAAACTCTTAACCTTTTGCTCTTATATTCTCATATGTTTTGTACTTTTTTTTTTTCTTTATGGGCTTGGGGAAATGAATGGATTAGCAGCGTCTTACCTCTGAGTCAGTAAGTTAATTAAAGAGTGTGTATATAAAATGAAATAATGAATTATTTAGCTGATAACAAACATGATATAAAATTCCATTTATTGGATAGTCAACTCAATTTTATTAGTTTTAGAATTATATAAATCATTTTAACACAATGCAGAAATATTTAGCATTTGTAGATTTATTTTTCATGTGGTTTGTTTATTGTTCTACAGCTGTTTGTATTTTGTTTTTCTCTTTATGGAATGTTCTAAATATCTGATTGAAAAATGGTGCAGTTTGATTAAGAAGGAAATGATATAGCTAGTGAATCAGAAAGACATAAAATGATGAAGGATTCCTATATTCTTCCTTTCCCCTTTTCCCTAACCTGGGACAGTATGACCCTTTTAAGAGTATTCTTTTCCAAGTTAACTCATTATAATGGATCACTCTAACTAGAGAACAATTTGTTAAACACAAATAGCATTGGACAAAACTTCCTAATCTTTATTTGGCATGCTTCTTCCAGAAAAAAAAAAAACAAACTCTAAGGTGTACACATGCGTGTCTGTGTGCATGCTGTCGCTTTAGTCATCTGTGACTCTTTTCAACATCACGGTCTATAGCCCGCCAGGCTTCTCTGTCCATGGGATTCTCCACGCAAGGATACTGAAGTGGGTTGTCATGCCCTCCTCCAGGGGATCGAATCTGCATTTCTTATGCCTCCTGCATTGCAGGCAGGTTCTTTACCACTAGCACTACCTGGGAAGACCTCAAATTAAGCTTTAACAAAAGCACTCTTAAGTGAGTTCAGGTTAGTCTCAGTTCTGTTTCTCTGCTTCACCAATTCAATTTTATCTGCATCCATCACTCCTCTGAGTAGAGGATGACCATACATTCAGATTTTCCCAGGGCAGTCCCTTCTTCAGCCTGCTGTTCTGCTGTCTGTCTGATGATTATTCCCTTTCACTCTCAAAAGTGTCCTGGTTTGGAAAGTAAAGTATGTGGTCCCTTTATCACCAGGCATATACTCTATAGGCCTTCTGCAAAGTTATCCTTATCTAACTTTAAAATGGGGAAATTCTCTACCATTGTCTTCAAATTTGAATATTTCAGAATATGCTGTCTTTTACCCTCTGAACTAGATCTTATAAATGTTATTGTGTAACCATTGAGTAATAAGGTGTAATATTGTATTATCACTTCTCCTTGTTGAAAGGGGTATTCTTAAAAGATTTACAGAAATGCAAAGCCTGGTGACTTTCTGAAAATGCAAGCACATTTTTATTAAAGTTGGACTTTTTATAATGCAATAAGCAGAGCAAGATAGAACATAGCTAGAATATAGTCTGATTGAGTTCCGATCTTGGGCAAACTTAACTTCTTTAAGCCTCCATCTTTCTTCTTATAATTTTAGGGTGATGTTTTCTTGAATGATGATTGTAAGAGTTGAGGCATTATGCATTAAGTGTTCAGAACTATGCCTTGTTCATAACCAATATAGAAAACATGGTGCATGCTTGTGTGTGTGTGTGTGTGATCTCAGTCGTGTGCAAATCTTTGTGACCTCATGGACTGTAGCTCTCTTGACTCCTCTGTCCCTGGGATTTTTCAAGCAAGTATACTGGAGTGAGTTGCCATTTCTCCTCCAGAGGACCTTCCCAACCCAGGTATCGAACCCACATCTCCTTTGTCTCTTACATTGACAGGCAGGTTTTTTACCATGAACCACCTGGGAAGCCCTCAGAAAACATGATAGCAACTATAATTATCATTTTTTTATTGGATAAGATCATTGGACACTTATGGGTATTAATGGAATAAAAGAATTTCTTTTTCATCTTCAAGAAAAAATACTCCAAACCTTATAGTTTGGTGGAGTTCAATACAAGTTGAACTTTGTAATATGGTTGACTCTGATTCCAGAGATTAATATTCAGTTCAAATGTTTAAAAATATGGATTTTAAGCACTTAAGCAATTAGAACTAATGATGGAACAAAAAACCTCAATTATCTTTTAAAGTGATTATCCTTTACATAATTACTTTCCTTATGATGAATTTGAGCAATTTTAAAATGAACAATACACTGGAAGAATCAGCTTATAAAATAATTTAAAAACATATCTTTGATCTGTCGAGTAACGAATTTTTGTCCTCAATGATAGGAAAAATCCCAATATTTTAAGAAAGAATTGTTTATTTAATAAATATATACTTCAAAATATCTTTTATAAATTAAACATTTATCTCATAAAATAAAGCAATCATATGTTCTTTAATCACTTCTGTTCTTTCTCTACAACAATTCCGACTTTTATTTGTGCCTTTAACATAACCAAGCTGTTTTGAGCGGCAACTTATGTTGAAAATATGTTCCAGATTTACATGGATGCTCAGTATGAACTGCAAAGAGCCATCTTTTGGTCAAATCACACATTACACAATGTGTCCCAAGTTTGAATTGAAAACGGGGGTCACCATGGAGGGACATTTTTTCAATTTTTAATCAGAAAGTGTGACTTCAAATCCTTGCCTCCCCTCTGATTTTGAAAATTTGCTACTTCTCTGCATTTCAGCATCCTCAATATCCTGTTTTTTATTGCCTCTTACATTAAAGCACACACTTCTTTCTGGAGGTTGTACTGGACTTAATTGCAATGTTCGGCATCAAGGAAAAAATGATGCAAAATGTGTTCCCGAAGTCACCCACAGAATCATGCTATTTTCATTTCTATTCCAATAAAGACAAAGTGTGGTGTTCTCCCAACCTCACTCCTTCATGTATTTTTAAATTGCATTGTTTGTGATGCCTGCTTTAAGTTCTAGATGTAAGAAAGTAAGATAATTTGGTAAATTCATTAAAATGAGTAAATTCAACTATTCAAAGTGAGTTAACATTCACATAGCAGTTAACTATCCTAGTCTTTCTTAAACAAAGGCAGTAACAGGTAAAAATTATTCTCCTTCAAAGACAATCGAAAATACTATCTTTAATGCATGAATATTCTTAACATCAATTATACACTAAAAGGTTTTGTCATACCTGTTGATTTTAAGTTATTACAAAGTTGACAAGTTGAAAGCATTTGTCTAATGATGCCAACTATTCATTCTGTCTGCTTTACAGAGATGTTGTGAGACTCAAAGTGAAATAATGTGTGGAAAATTACTTTGTATGATAAAGTGATATATGTAAAGCTTATCCACTCAATTAATATTAATATTGAATGCCTACCATGTGCCAGCCACTGTCTTAGGCACTTAATAGGAGTCTGCAATAACTTCTAACTATCCAGTATTTAATTCAAATTTAGCTGTAAAGATATGGATATAGGTAGCTTTTATATACAAGAATTGCCACTCCTTCTTGACTACTTATTCAATCCCCTCCATTTGAAATATTTCTCACCTTCATTCCTTGATGTGTTTTCCTCCTGCTCAAGGTTTGATTCATGCTCTTTGAAACAACTAATGAACACAAATGCAGGGACTTCCCCACTGGTCCAGTGGTTAAGACTTTGCCTTCCAACACAGAGGGTGTGAGTTTGATCCCTGGTCAGGGAACGAAGATCTCACATGCCTCACAGTCAATAAATCAAAACATGAGGGGAAAAAAAAAAAAAAGAAAGAAACAATATTGTAACAAATTCAATAAACATTGTAAAAGTGGTCCATGTCAATAAAATCTTTAAAAACAAAGAAATAAATGCAAAGTCCTCTGCCACAGTTTTCAGTTATCCTTAGCTTGCAGTGCCCTGTCTCCACAATCTGTGCTTCCCAGATTTTAATGTCCATAGGAATCACCTAAGAATCTGATTAAATGGTGGATTCTGCTTCAGTGGGACGTGAGATTCTGCATTACTAACAAGTTCTCATCTGATGCCCATGCTTTGCTCTAAAGATCACACTTTGGGGAACAAACCTCCATCGGGTTGAGACTGAAGATTGGTTCCCCTCTTGGCCTGTGAAATTATTTTCCTGTATCCCATTTATTTTCAACAGACACTCTTCTTATAAATAATTAAATCTGTGAGCTGTAAACAGCATCCTGCATATTTATCCCACTTTAACACTTGCCATGTGCAGAAAATGTTAACCACAAAGGATCTTTGTTTTATACCTGATCTGGGAAACTCACACTCACTTTAATTAGCTAGTTCACATGCAGTAAAATCTCTGGAGCCAGATGACTTGAGTTCCATGTGTTTTGTCTCTGGGGAATTAAAATGTGCACCCCTGTGGCTTGCTCTGTCTTGATTACTATATGTAATGCAAATACTGGACAATCCCAACCTAACCCAGCATATGTCATGCAAAGTTAAAGTCAATACCTGATTTCCATCTAGTTCCATTTCTGTTGGCCTTTATCTTAAGCATCCATGGTTTATTTCAATGTGCTTCCTCTCTGCTCCAAATTCTATGTGTAACTTTATGCAGTTTTAACTGCTTTGAAATATTTTAATTGCACTGTTTCCACTGTTTGAAAGTATCACCACAAAAATGTTATAACAATAACTTCTGCTTTTCAGTTGTTTCAGTTACATCATTAATGCTGAATGATTAGTATATGTTAATCATATAAATGTTTTTAGACAGACTCCTGATCCTGATAGAAAAGGCTTCAACATCTGGCTCTTACTTAATTTTCCAGACTCATCTTCTTTAACCACATATATATCTTATATGATAGCCTTATAAAGGTAACTAGACTTTTTAAATTTAACTTTTCTCTAATATATGTGCTGGAGTACCATGTCTTTCGTCAGCGAGAGGCCTGGCCACCTTGTTGGTCAAGGACCCCTCCAGATATTCCTCTAACCTCAGTTTTCTGCAACCATTTCTTTAACCTCCTGTTCGATAAAGTCCTCCCATAGCCAACCCTGTACATAATTCTGTTTTAGCAACCTAGCAACATTTTCTTCAACTCTATTATTACTATTTGCCTTTCCTAATAGACTTGAAGGCAGTCATTTTCTTTAATAGTTGTGCTTCCAGTACCTAGGTTTGGGACTCTCACATAGCAGGACTCAGTTATATTTTGCTGATTTTTATAAGAATGATATGTAGCTAAATTTTAAATATTTAATAGATGATAGTTTTCTTATTTCCAAGTCCAGCGTAGTTCCAGCATGAAAATTATATATCTGGCTGTCTCTGAAAGCATAGGGAAATGTTTAAAGTTTCTCAGAAGGAATGACAGGATGTAATTCTGGGTATGCCAGAGCCAGACTGAATGCAGATTATAGTGTGTGTGTGTGTGTGTGTGTGTGTGTGTGTGTGCGCGCGCACGTGTGAATGGTTGTTTTGTTTTTTTTGGATGGTTGTAACTTCTTTGACATTCCTACCTTTGAAATTAAGAAATCCAGTTACTCTACACCTTCATGGTATAGGTCTCCAGTCAAAAGCCCCTGCTACTGCTGCTGCTAAGTTGCTTCAGTTGTGTCCAACCTCTGTGCGATCCCATAGACGGCAGCCCACCAGGCTCCCTATCCCTGGGATTCTCCAGGCAAGAACACTGGAGTGGGTTGCCATTTCCTTCTCCAATGCATGAAAGTGAAAGGTGAAAGTGAAGTCGCTCAGTCATGTCTGACTCGTAGCGACTCCATGGACTGCAGCCTACCAGGCTCCTCTGTCCATGGGATTTTCCCAGGCTTCAAGTTCTAGGCAAAAGCCAGCATTACCTGCCATCCAAGTTAATGGGCCTCATCAGAAGTTCAGTTTTCGTAAAATTCAGATGACTGCAGCCATCCACCACTGATATCAGATTGTGACAGCCCAAGAAATTCCAAGAGCAAATGACCCAGTCAAGTTCTTCTCCAATTCCTGACCCACAAAATACGGAGCAAAACAAAATTGTTTTAAGTCACTCAATTTTCAGTAATTTATTACCTGACACCTATAAATTGAACCAATGAGAGTCACAGCCAGGGCCCTGCACCCTTCTTTATCTGTATGCCTCCAGAAAAGTCACTCTTCCTCTTTAGGTGTTAATCATCAACAGATGGTAGTTATCAACAGATAACATAGTTTCAAAAACCTTCTCCTACATTATCATGTTTCTAAATTCACAGATAAAATGGCTACCATTATTATCTTTTCAACTGTGGCCAAGAGTATCCGGGGTAGGGTTTTGCCATATAAGAATTTGAACAGAGACAAACCCTACTCCAGCTTCTGTTTAGCCAAAGGAAATTCTGACCTACATATTTGCATACACCCTACATCTTTTTTTTTTAATGAATGAATCACTGCTTTTGTTTTTTTTAATAATTTCATTTTATTTATTGGCTGCACTGCACAGCAATTGGGATCTTAGTTCCATGACCAGGGACTGAACCCACATTCCCTGCATTGAAAGCATGGTGTTTTAACCACTGAACCATCAGGGAAGTCTCATATACCCATGTCTCTAATTTATTTCACCTATAAGGGAGAGTTACTAGTTCAATAGATGATCTCCAAAATCTGATCTAGCTCTATGATTCCGAGATTCTATAATCTTCTAATAATAATATCTTTCCATTTTAATCAATGACTTTCAATCAAGAAGTAGCATTGTGAGCATGGAGTATAGCTTTTTAAAAAAATGGAGTATTGTTGTAAAGATAGGGAAGAAAAACCACCAGAGGAAAATGAAAGCAATGGCTCTCTTAAGGAGTAAAAATACAAGCAATGATTTAAAACATCATTGCAGATAAGTGAGCAAGGCAAAGCGGTGGCATTTTGCCCAGTTGTTATTTTTATAATGAGAAACATGACCCATATTCTCCCACTTTGGACAATGTGCTTGCCAAAACTCCTGAACAATCATGATTTTACCGGTATCCTCAATAGATAGCTTCCTTAAAAATAAAGTGAGAGTGGAGCTGCAGTAATTTCTAAATAGGCTAAGCTCTCATTGGGATAAATGGATAATGGAACAATAGCTAATGATTTACCATAAATCATTGTTCATATTTGCCATCGCTCTCTGGTGGGTAATTGAACACCGTGAGGACAGAGGTAGGACAAGAGAATTGTAGACAATGTATCTCAGCTCTAATATCGACTTGCTGAATGACAATAGGAGAGTGAATGAGCTTACATAACTTGAGAAATGGAAGAATGCCTACAAGGGGAACATACCATTCACATCATTTATAAAATTCATAAAGAGATTGATGAATCAATACACAGAAAAGAGATGATTTACCTATATGACAGATATAGAACGATTAATCTAATTAACTGAAACTCAAAAGAAAAGTGACCTGAAGACACCTAAAATAGTTGGCATCATTAGAAGTCTGCTTTCAGCTTATTTTATTTATATTAACTCTTATCAATCAACAAGTATGACAAAAACCTTTTAGTTAAATGATTGAAGTTCAGAATATTCATGCATTAAGAATGATGTTTTTAGTTATCTTCTAAGAATGGATGACTTTTATACTTTATTGCCTTTGTTATTTTTAAAAAACTTGAAATATGTAAATCCTATATAATATTTATTATAATTTATAGATTAGTGGGATTAGCCACTGAAGATCCATAAAATAATTATTAAGCAATTAATTTATCTAATCATATTTCTTCCAAGAATAATTTAAAGTAGTCATCATGACCTTTGTAATTTATAACATATGGGTGAATAGATTAATAACATTAAACATTTTAAGTAAATAGAAATGGAGATAAAAGTTTGTTTTAAAGACACAAAGAATAAACTTATCCTGTATTTTATTCTTCCATGTACTACTTTAGACCAGGTTAGTCCAGAAAAACCTCCAAAAAAAATTGCATGTAAAGTTGACTTTTAGAAAACATTTTTCAGGCTGTATTGTTGGGTTTTGTTTGGCATTTCTGATTTTTCTCTGTTGGTTGTTCTTTCTGATTTAAATTTTTATTGATCTAGTATTGATGAATGTGTCATATTGGCATGTATGTATGATGAGCATAAGAGAAGTACATCTCATAGGTATTTTAACCTCCACTTCGATATATACATATGTCCACTGATATATACAGAATGCTACTGAAGTGTTCACATTATCAGATATTAGTTATCAAATATTAATCCTCAATTATTACTTTGTGCACATTAGTTATAGATGAATGGGGAATCTATTTTTGGATCTTTTTAACTGAAGGAAGGCAAAAGGGACTATATTTATGGTAGCAAATAAAGAAATATTTAAACTGGTATACTAATAGAATATTAAATTTGCTTTTTTCCCATCAGAACTGATACAGTAGATAATGATAACTTCTTATAGCAACCCAAAAAGTGTTCTATAAGTATCAGTACATTTATCAGTCTATCAGTATTCTACAGTTAAAAAGGAACACATAGATGGAGTAAGCTTGAAAAAATGCAGATAATGTGTATATTTCTTTTAAATTGCACACCTCTGAAATGTGATATATTAATCTGCACTGTGACTTTTTCAGACTGCCCCAAACTTATTTTGTTCAGTGAAATCTTTTTTTCTCACCTTTGTGAAGCCAGAGTTCTGCAAAGCACAATTTGGAAAAATCTGCTTTATGAAGCATTTTCTAACTCAAACGATCTTATTCTCTCATTCTGTCACTAAGAAATGGATCTCACTTTTTTTCAGTGTCTCAAGTTTCACTGTCTTGTTTTCCTTTCTTGATTTACATCAAGTTGAGGTTGATTTTTAATCTTTTCTTTGTTCTACAAGTATTTATTAGATAAAGTTACCTGAAACTTTAGTATGTTTCATTGGTAAATCACAGAGAAATATATTAGGAAACTATAGACTCTGCAGTATGTAGTAAAATAATCAGTTTATATTTGAGGTGAAAAGTTATCTAAATAAGTGACTCGTCAAAATTTAATAAAATGAAATTTTAATTGATATTAATAATCTTAAAGTATAGGCTAGTTTGTTTATTTCACATGCCAGCAAGGTTATGCTCAAAATTCTTCAAGTTAGGCTTCAGCAGTAGCTAAAGTAGGTTAACTGAGAACTTCCAGATGTATATGCTGGGTTTAGAAAAGGCAGAGGAACCAAAGATCAAATTAGTGACATTCATTGCCTCATGGAGAGAGCAAGGGAATTCCAGAGAAATTTCTGCTTCATTGACTATACAGAAGGCTTTGACCGTGGGGATCACAAAAAACTGTGGAAAATTCTTAAAGAGATAATAGTACTAGATCACCTTACCTGTCTCCTAAGAAACCTGTATGCAGGTTGAGAAGCAACAGTTAGAACTGGACATAGAACAACTAACAGGTTCAAAACTGGGAAAGGAGTATGTCAAGGCTGAATATTGTTACCCTACTTACTTAACTTCCGTGCAGAGTACATTATGCAAAATGCCAGGCTGGATGACTCACAAACTGGAATCAAGATTGCTGGGAGAAGCATCAACAATCACAGATATACAGATGAAAACACCCTTATGGCAAAAAGTGAAAAGGACTAAAGAACCTCTTGATGAAGGTAAACGAAGAGAGTGAAAAAGCTGGTTTAAAATTCAACATTTAAAAAGCTAAGACCATGGCATCTGGTCCCATCACTTCATGACAAATAGAAGGGGGAAAAGTGAAAGTGGTGACAGATTTTCTTTTCTTGGTTTCCAAAATCACTGTGGAATGTGACTGCAATCATGAAATCCAAAGACACTTTCTCCTTGGAAGGAAAGCCATGACAAAAACATAGACAGTGTATTAAAAAGCTGAGATAGCACTTGCCAGCAAAGCCCATATAGTCAAAACTATGGGTTTTTCCAAATGTATGGATGTGGGAGTGGGACCATAAAGATGTCTGAGTACCAAATACCTGATGCTTTTGAGTTGTGGTGCTGTACAAGGCCCTTGAGAGTCCCTTGGACTGCAAGGAGATCAAACCAGTCCATCCTAAAGGAAATCAGTCCTGAATATTCATTGGAAGGACTGATGCTGAAGCTGCAACTCCAATACTTTGGCCACCTAATGTGAAGAGCCAACTCATTGGAAAAGACCCTGATGCTGGAAGAGATTGAAGATAAAAGGAGAAGGGGGTGCCAGATATTGAGATGGTTAGATAGCATCACCTACTCAATGGACATGAATTGGCACAAACTCTGGGAAATAGTGCAGGACATAGGAGCCTGACATGCTACAGTCCTTGTAATTGCAAAGAGCTGGATGCTACATAGCAACTGAACAACAACAAATCAGTTAATACAATTGTGTCTCATAAATCTATGTAATTGTTTTAAATATAATAATCTATCTTCCTTTTTTAAAAGCATCTATGAAATAATCTTTATTTCAATATTTAGCACCACACACACACACACACACACACACCCCCATAGATAGTCATTTGTTTTTGATGACTAAACAAATCTATACATATAGATCAGATTAAGGAAGTTTCCTACATAGTAACTCTTCCTGTATTTAAAGATTATAAAATAATACCGTATGTTCATTTATATCAAATTCATCTGTTGTTCAAAATTTTTTAGATTCAGTAGAAAAGTATCAGCAGAAACATATTTAATTGAAAAGCACATCATAGCATTTTTCCCCCTAACTGACTTTCCACCATTGCCATAGAGACTCAGCAAAACTCATAGCAACACTACAACTAAAAATTAAACTTACGTTGACTGGCCCAGTTGTTCACCTTGGTTTGGTACTTGTGATGGTCAAAGTCTAGCCAGATCTAGTTATATTTGGTGAAATGTAAGTGAAAAACCAATATATGTAGCATTTTTTTCCCATTTCATACACGTACGAATCACTTGGGAATTTGGTCAAATCTGATTCAGTAGATCTGGAGTAGGACCTGGGAGGCTAGATTTCTAACTTAAGTCCAAATGATGCCGATGATGATGATGACAATCTGGTTGGTCAGCTGTACAACTCAAGGCTCTATCAATGACCTACATTGACTTATTCTGTAAATGTGGTTTATCATTTATTATTTTCTGTTTGTTTTGTCTCTTTTGTTTGTTTTAAATATTTATTTATTTATCTGGCTACACTGGATCTTAGTTGTGGCACGTAGTACCTTTTATCTTCATTGCAATATGCCAGATCTTTTTAAGTTGCAACGTCTAAACTCGGTTATGGCATATGGGGTCTAGTTCCCTAGTGGCTAAGACTCTGTGTTCCCATTGCTGGGGTCCCGGGTTCAATCCCAGATCAGGGAACTAGTGCATGTTCTCATTTATTGTATGTGAATATTTATTGTTTACCTGTAAATCATAATTCAGGACAAAGACTCAATAAAACTACAATGAGAGACAAAAAGACAATGGCTATTTCTTATTAATTAGCAATCATTTATTCTTATACTTGGAATATATTTTTAATATTCACATTGCATTTTTCCAATTGTAGTCCTCACAGTGAGCTCTTAATCTGTAAATCTTTTGTACATTCTTTTACTATGTAGTCCAAGCCCTGCTAAAGTTCACCCCTGATGCTTCACTGTACACCTGGGTAGGTAAATTATTTTCCCACACAGGGACATGTTCTTTTATTTAAAGTAATCTGGCTTTAGAAAAGAGCTGCTTGATTACTTGTCATGTTTGCATGGTTTAATTTAGTATCTAGATACCTAACATGGAGAAGGTAATGGCACCTCACTCCAGTACTCTTGCCTGGGAAATCCCATGGACGGAGGGGCCTGGTGGGCTGCAGTCCATGGGGTCACTGAGAGTCGGACACGACTGAGCGACTTCACTTTTACTTTTCACTTTCATGCATTGGAAAGGACATGGCAACCCACTCCAGTGTTCTTGCCTGGAGAATCCCAGGGATGGGGGAGCCTGGTGGGCTGCCGTCTATGGGGTCTCACAGAGTCAGACGTGACTGAAGTGACTTAGCAGCAGCAGTAGCAGCAGATACCTAACATTCTTCTCTCTGTTCCTACCGTCTCTATTAAGTGACCACTTTCCATTTTTTTAATAGATACTGGAAGTTTCCAAGGAAGATGATTGTCTTTTTTAAAAATATATTTTTCACTTACTGTCAGCTTTCTATTTTATTCACAACTAATTTTAATAAGATATTATTATCTAAGTGTAGCAGATTTTTAAAATGATGATCATACTGTGCTTTACTTCATTACTTTTGACTGAATGCTATTCCAGAAACTAACTAAAACAGTTATAATTCTAGAATAAAATAGTGACTGATATTGCCAATTCATAGTGTTTACGTAGATGTAAAATTCAAATAGCTCGGGAGTATAAGCTATGATTACATTATATATCTACTTGCCTAACTTTGTGCTCATATTTCCCCTCTACCTTGCTCCCTCTTTTTCTCTTGTCACTTGAAATATTCTATTTATTATACAGATGGAAAATACAACCTCTCATCATAATGTTGCCCTTTTTTTTCCTAGATGATGATGATGATTAATCAATTATGAGTTTATGAAAAAAGAAACACCTGGCACAGTTCCATAAACAAATAGATTTCCTGTGGTTTTCAGAACAGCTGAGGGTATTTCTAAGGGTCAGGAGCCTCTCTGAGTAACGCTGTCTTCACAGTTTGACTTCCCCACAAGCCTGATTCTCATAAATATGCACCCTTACACGCAACGCACAAGAATTTATTTATTTATTTAGCAGGCACATGTGGGAAGCACTGCAGAGGAACAAAGAAAGTAAAGGAGAGAGGGGAAGGATTAAAACACAAGGGTACAGACTGCTACATTTAACATGGGTAACCACCAAGGGCCTCCTGTACAGCGCAGGGAACTCTGGTCAGGGTCATCTGGCAGCCTGGATGGGAGGGGCCTTGGGGGTGAATAGATACATGGGTATGTATGGGGGAGTCCCTCCGCTGTCCATCTGAAACTATCACAACATTGTTAATCAGCTATATTCCAATATAAGATAAAAAAAAATTTTTTTTAACAGTTTTGAGAAAGTCATCTTTCTCAAACTGTATTTTTTTTTTCAAATAACCATAAGTATGAGCCAGAGAAAATAGAAAAAGATATGATACAAGTAAGAAACGAGACAGCTTAATGCCTCCACCTGAGCTGATTTTGTCTTACAAATTGTGGCAATCTGTGTTGGATACAGGGCATCAATGAAATAAGTATACTTCGATATCTCCTTTACCTGCTCTTTGAAACCTTCTTTCTTGCCCTTAACTATACTTTTCTAGAAAATTCGACCAGTAGTTTTCGCATCCAAGGGGGAAAATGTTAAATTTATGATACTGTGATGTTTTCTTCCTTTGAATACATTCTATATATTTTTAAATCTTTTGCCTTAAATGCAAACTTTTTTAAAAGATAAAGTCCAAGAGCATTGCTACCCAGTCCTACAAGTCTTTGTGTTCAGCAGAATAGCTACTAATCACATGTCCAAATTGAGATGTGCTGTTTTTATAAAACACAACCAGATTTTAATGATTTAGAACACATGGAAGAAAGAGAAATATGTTAACAATTTTTCAGATTGATTGCATGTTGAAATGATATTTTGGGTATATTGGGTTAAGTAAGATATACTGTTAACATTAGTTTCACCTGTTTCTTTTTACTGTTTTTAGTATGATACTAGAAACTTTAAAACTACATTTGTGTCTCACATGGTATTTCTTTTGGAGAGTACTGATATAAGGTTTTATTCTTTTATTCCGCACTGCACAACATTATTTCCTCATTTTGGTAATGTCATCCCCAATCAATCTGAATCCTAAAAAAACTCTTCAACATGATAAAAAAAACTCACAATAAAGATCATTTCCTCCAAACTATATATTTAGGTCAAACTCAAAGTTAACATTTTTTTTTGGTAGCATTTAACTATCACAAAGTATTCAAATTTAGAAAAGTGAATTTTCATTCTAGGCCTAAGCAGTAATCAAGAACATTGTGTAAAATGACTATACATTTTGAAAATAAGTTTACAGTTGAGAGGGAAATGTATTATGGAAAAAATACTAAATTTGCTATTTTTAAGCAAGGCATTTTCTAATTTATTTTATAGCTAAGTATTTTATCATTACTTTTAAAATGCTTAGTATAACACTAGTTCTTACTCTCTTACTTTGAAAACTATTTAAACCCTGATTTTTACATTACAGTAGAAATGTTGAAAATACAGCATAGTAATACATGCCCTAATCATAGCAGAGTGAAAAGCTATTCCAACATGATTTAGTAAACAACAGAAATCAGCATAAGGCAAATCTGCTCTGGGCCCTCTCCAAGTGTATACAGTGAGATAGCAAAATTGCTTCATATAATGTGTGCTTTCTTTATAAAGCAGTCTTATTCCATAATTTTAATACATCTTTGTATTGAAATTAAAATGTTTCTTCCCAGGATCCATCAGAGTCATATCTAAGGAGGTCCTTTGACAAGGGCAGGGCGCTTTCTCAAGATTTTTTTTTTTTTTTTATTAGTCACTAAACAATTTACTGCACATTTCCACTGATCTCACAGACTAGCAAAGTAATGCTCAAAATTCTCCAAGACAGGCTTCAACAGTACATGAACCATGAACTTCCAGATGTTCAAGCTGGATTTAGAAAAGGCAGAGGAACCAGGGATCAAATTGTCAACATCCACTGGATCAACAAAAAAAGCAAGAGAGTTCAGGAAAAAACATGTACTTCTGCTTTATTGACTGCACTGATGCCTTTGACTATAAGGATTAAAACAAGTTGTGGAAAATTCTTCAAGATATAGAAAGACCAAACCACCTGAACTGCCTCCTGAGAAATCTGTATGCAGGTCAAGAAGCAACAATTAGAATTGGACATGGAACAACAGACTGGTTCCAAATCGGGAAAGAAGTACATCAAGACTATATATTGCAACCCTGCTTATTTAACTTATATGCAGAGTACATCACCTCTTGATGAATGTGAAAGAATAGAGTGAAAAAGTTGGCTTAAAACTCAACATTCAGAAAACTAAGATCATGGCATCTGGTCCCATCACTTCATGGCAAATAGATCAAGAAACAGAGGAAACAGTGAGACACTTTATTTGGGGGGGCTCCAAAATCACTGCAGAGAAGGAAATGGCAACCCACTCCAGTTTTCTTGCCTGGAGAATCCCATGGACAGAGGAGCCTGGTGGGCTACAGTCCATGGGGTCGCAAAGAGTTGGACAGGACTGAGTGACCAACACAAAATCACTGCAGATGGTGACTGCAGCCATGAAATTAAAAGACCCTTGCTCCATGGGAAAAAAGCTATGACCAACCTAGACAGCTTATTAAAAGCAGACTTTACTTTGCCAACAAAGGTCAAAAGTCTAACCTATGGTTTTCCAGTAGTCATGTATGAATATAAGAGTCGGACTGCAAAGGAAGCTGAGCGCCAAAGAATTGATGCTTTTGAACTGTGGTGTTGGAGAAGACTCTTGAGAGTCCTTTGGACTGTAAGGAGATCCAACCAGTTCATCCAAAAGGAAATCAGTCCTGAATATTCATTGGAAGGGTTAATGCTGAAACTCCAATACTCTGGCTACCTGATAAAATTGACTCATTTGAAAAGACCCTGATGCTGGGAAAGACTGAAGGTGAGAGGAGAAGGGGACGACAGAGGATGAGATGGTTGGATGGCATCACTGACTCAATGGGCTGAGTTTGAGTAAACTCTGGGAGTTGGTGATGGACAGGGAGGCTTTGCATACTGCAGTCCATGGGGTCAGAAAGAGTCAGACACGACTGAGCAACTGAACTGAACTGAACTGAAACAACCATGGCGAGTAAGACAAACATAAATATATATATACACACACAGGCACACACACATTTTAAAAACCTCTCAGGTAAATTTTTCCATGATTAGTATAGCACACCCACCACCAATACCACACCCCATCACTTTTACGTTTTCTTGCAGGAGTCACATTAAGGATGTAGATCTGCATTTTTCCAGTTTTTGTTAAGATTTGTCTTAGGTTCATTTTGTTGTTAGTGAACTACTGATCTAGCAGAGAAGTGAAGTGGTGCTTTTAAGGGGTACTATAATCATCATATCATGGTGATTTGCCAGAGTGGACTATTATTGAATCATCTCAATGATCAGTACCAGTTCCAGAGGATTCAATTGGTTTCCATTTTCATCAGTGAGACTGCCCTTAAGAGTCAGTCATATGTACTTACGTCAACAACTGATTAAGATCTCACATGCTGTGGGGTGCAGCCAAAAAAAGAAGTAGAGTTGCCACACTATTCAGCAATTCTACACCTAGGTATCACCAGAGGAAAATGAAAACTTGTATCTACACAAAAACATTTACACAAATATTCATAGCAGCTTTATTTATCATAGCTAAAAATGGAAACACTCCAAATATCCATGTACTAATAAATGAATAATTTAAATGAGTTATATTATTTTTAAAAAAGCAACTGGCCTAAAGAAAACTGAATTCATGCAGTAATGGGATGAAGCTAAAATTTCTGTGTGTACAGTCTGTTTCATAACAGTTCTAAAGTCTTTAGAATAGGCTGAAATTCAGAAGGACTGTGATGATGAAAGCCTTCAATTCTGATAAAAATCATAATAAATTCTTTAATCATTGAAAATTGAGGCAAAAAATTTTCAGAGGCAACATACATATGAGAAATCGCACATATTCTTGATAACCACATTGTTTTCATGTAATGAGAAATGGAATCTGATGAATGAAATGTCATGGTCAAACTCTTTTAATCAATAGTACAGTGCAACATTATTCATACCGTGATTATATCTGTCTTTAAAATTTATTTTACTGTAAAGCAAGCTTTTATTCTTTTCTTTTAAAATTATACCTCTGATTAGATTATTGAAATGTTACTTTTTTTTTTTTTTTTTTTTAAGAAATGAAATTGTGACTTCAGAAACTACTTTGTTCTTAGAAACTTCCAGCACCAGGTCAATCAGCCATATTAGACAGATAGACAGATGTATTTCATTCTTTCTTCACATGCATTAGCTTTTATCTGAACTTAATGATGAGATTTCCATATGTATATACCTTAGATTTCTGCTTTGGTCTTCAGTGCTTTTTCATTAACATAAGCCATTCTTGAGTCATTTTGATCTTATTATATGCGAAGGGCTTAAAATTTAAGGTCTTTTTCAAGATTAATGTTTTTCTTTAATCCTGTAACACATCAATCTTATCTTTGAAACAAGCGTTGCTAGGTAAATACACATACCTATATATCCATATTGGTCTAGCATGATGTTCCTATATGTATTGTATATGAAGTCTTAGTAGGATATTTTTAGCTTACTGAGATTAGATTTGACTGTCTAAGTAAACAAAGATATATTAAGAGCAATTAATAAAAATAGGTGAAAAAAGCTTACAAAATAATTTTGGGCAGAATACAAAGATGCTGGATTTATTTTGTCTTAAAGCAAGTCAAAGATGGGGATGGTAATAACATGAGTAATGAATTACCAATTGAGGCATTGAAGGTGTGAGCTTTGCTCCACTGGATATTTTAAATGAAAAGTATGAACAAATATTGATTGCTTTTTCTTGGCTCATACAAATGTGCTCATTTTTAGAAATATGTGACTGATGTAGCGTAGCTGTTCTTTATGTGGGACTTTGCAGCATGGAATAATCAAGAAAGCTGTAAATATTTTCAGATGCTAAAAGAGAAACACAATTCAGATTTTTATTTTCTTTGAAATGAATGAAACTTCATCCAACGGATATACAGAATAACTTATTTTGTAATTCTGGAACTCATGAGTCAATGTTGTATCTTCAAGGCATTTGTTAATAACCAATTAAAATATTAAGCTAACACTAATGCTCTAATTCACAAGATCTGATTCCTGGGTCCTGGCATAACAACTAAATGATTGTTTCTTTCACTTTTAACTATAAAAATGACTTTATAATTATAGATTATAAGAGGAGGGAGAAAGATTCCATCTAGTAACCTCCTTATTTGTTTGAAAGACAAATTTTTCTACACATAAATAATTTTATATCCTGCTTTAATTCACAGTATATCTTAGTTTAAATCTTTCTATTTTGGAATAAATAACATTATTAAGAGAGAAGATATGGTATAGATCATGATTATTATTAATTCCTTTAATTTGTGATTGTAACCACTTTAACAAGCAGGCCATAAGAGTGCCATATACCTTCAGTGAGTAGGAGTAAGGAAGAGGAGATGGACAGTCAAGCTCAATGATGAATAGAAAGTAGGTTTTATTTTTGGTTTTGAATGGAAAGAAATAGCCTCAAAAAACAGTATTTTCAGTGGCTGCTTAAGCTTCTTCTCCTTCTTTTTTTTTTTTTTTGCTTTCAATGCAAAATTAAGGAACTTGGGAATTAGAATATCCTTTTTTCTGAGAAGCAGTAATTGTAAAAATGAATATCTCTTTTCACATGAATCAAAAACTTTATGAAACAAGTGAAAGAGATGTTGATACAAAGCTGGCATGTATTTTCAAAATGCAAGATAGGATGTAATTCATCCAAAGGAGTTCTGGGACAAATTGGATTCACTTTAGTCTTGCTTCATAATCAAGGTTAAATTTATGGAAAAATGGAATTGATATTAAATATCTAAAATAAAATATAAAAAGATCCAACGGTTTTTAAAAATATCTTTCTCTAAAATGAAAAAAATAATCTAAATCTTCTTATGGTTATTAAATTAGGAAACAAATTTTCATCTGTCCATAGGTAACTATGTAATTCTGCTTGATATCTACTACCTAAACTTGCATATATGAAAACAGAATAGTCTTTATTGTCTTATCCAGGTTTATTAATGTTCTGCTTCTTGTGAAACTTACATATAATTATCTGTTCATAAAATCTTTGAGAAACATTAATTTTTAAGCCCTTCAAAATATTTCCCCCTAAATTTGCAGAATATGGCATATAAATTACAGGTAAGCTTGTAGCTTCAATTTTTGAAGTAACTATTAGATATTAAACTTATAAGAAATTTAAGTAACTGACAAAACTTTGGTATACAGAAGAAAATGCGAAGCAAAATTTAAAATTAATTTTTTATATATGTCAGTCTTTTGTTGTTTATTGTGAGTGACTTACTGTACTTAGTGGTAGATAAGTTGGTTTTAAAAGAGCTGCACAGAAAATACTAAATATGAAACATTCATATCCTAGATCTATTTTTTAGAATCAATTGCACTTAATTCCATCCATAAAATTAACATCTTTTCAGAAAGACATATTGATGAAAATATTGATCTTTTGACAAAATCCATTTCATGGAGTTCATTGATGCTATTTAATTGTTCAGTCATATTAACTAGATCTTTGAATTATTTTATGTAGTTTAAGAATGTAAGCTAAACAAAATATAAGAATGAAATAGAATTTCTAGTTATCACTATGATGTATCAAACTAGATAAATGTATTTATCTCCTAAACACATAGAAAACAAGGATATAGTATATATTATCTACTTATGCATTTAAGATTGTCTCATAACGTAGCTCTTCTCTACTATCCCAATCCATATTATCTCTGCCTTTCATGAACGTTTACCCTCCATTGTTGTATAATTCACGTAATTCAATTTAATATTTAGTGTAAGTTCATTTTATATCCCTTTATCCAGAAGAATATCTCTCAGCCTTAACAAAACATACATTTCAAGAATGACTAAAGCTATGGATCTTCGCCTCCAAAGAAAAGCATGGATGGACACTAACACAAATATTCACAATTTTGAACTCTCTACAGTTATAAATTATCTTGAAGAAACTTCTCTTGATTGAAGCCATAATAATTGTATACTAATGTTAGTCTCAACTACTAATATAAAGCCTAACATAACAGTGTTTTTTCAGATGATGCTTGATGATGGATTGATTAATAAAAAGTAAGCCTGTGGCAGTAAAATATACATGTGAAGCAATCACTTTATCTATGTTTTTACTTAAAAACCTCTCACAAACTAAAATTTACTTGTAATAGATTATAATTGTGATCATCTTAAATATGTATGTATTGTTTTTCATTATCAAGCCAAGCATTGTTTTTTAATTGACAAGTGAAGCTAAAATTGGTTCTAACCATCGAAAATAAATACATAAACTAAGTAAATCTAGTGATATCCACTAGAAAGAGTCCAGAATACTTCATGCCCTTTGGGAGCAGATAAAAATAAGCCATTTCCCATTTTCATGGTTTATTCTCCATGTGAGTAAATGGTCTATTTGTCATCAAATAGTGATGGTGATGCTTTACATCTAGTGGGTATATAATAAGTATTATTTACTGATGATACAGGGGGCTATGAAAGTATACAATGAATTATTAGCATATGGGATCTGTGAAGGGGCAGGCCCAGCAGAGGTTTAAGTCTCAAGCACAATAATATTAAATTTGTCTATACTGCTACTTCTAACATTTCCAGTGACCCTAGTGAAACTTTCATTTTCAATAGCAGATTATAATATTATCATAAAATTATAACCCATAGGGCAAACTCCTTAACTGCCTTTTACTAGCTACCTTTCCCTTTGGATTTAAGTTCTCTGTTACATAGCAACTCTTGTTTTGAATATCCTGTTAAAAGTGAGTAGCTTCCTCAATGCTAGAAAACCACACTAGCATTCCTTTAGTTCTGCAATATAGTCCTTAATTCGAAATGAAGTTTGATTGTTTTAACTCCAAAACATAAAGGAGCCTGCACTACATCAGCCCTTTAATGGAAACTAATGGAATTTTTGGCATAAAATAGTAGAATTAATTAGATCCAGCAATACACACTATTTAACTTTTAGCCTGCCATTTTACACTGATTTGAAGCCATACATACTTAACAAAAGACATTGGGTTGATTTCACAAAGGACTTGAACACTCTTTTCACATTCACTGTGTAAGTTATTATCCACTGTGAAAGATTATTGACTTTTTTAAGGAGATATTATGGAGAGAAATGATTGCTACTAGGATGACTGGTAGAATTATGTATGAGATGAGTAACAATTCTAATTTCTCATCTGCTGAATAAATGAGTTTAATTTTAAAATACTAGTTAGTGCATAAGAGATTTCTGCTGAATTGAGCAGAATTATCAAAGCTGGGTTTAAAACGTAGTGGACACTGAAAGTGAAGTATAAAATAAAACCTTTGCCTGTTCAATGGTTATATATCCCAGATTGTTAGTGATGTTTCTTAATTTTATTTCTTCCTGAAATTACATGCATATGTGTTATCCTAGATTTATACTAATAGAGTGTAGATAATGCCCATGCCCCTTATTCTTATATAAACAGTCAATCTTACTTACTGATAATTGGTGGTAGTTTAGCTATCCAGAGAAAAAGATCATGTAAATATAAGTAAAGATTCTAAAAGGTTCTTGTGTATTTGCCCCCTAGTACTTCTTTCCCATTAATGTGATTTTCTGTAACAGTGTGCCTCAGTCATGCAAGTACATTATAAATACTTGAAAAACTTGTTATAAAATACAGATGCACATCATGATCAGTGACCAACCAATTACTTCTTTGAAAGCCTGTTAGTGATTGTTTACCACATACCTGGGATTCGGTGTGCGCAGAGAGCCAACAGCAGCCTGTATTTGCACTGACATCTTATCTCCCAGTGATAGCCTATGGCACTTGCAAAAATGGATAATTGAAAGAGGGAATTGACTGACAGAGATGAAACTGCAGCAGAAGAATGAAAGGTGATAACACTGGAAGTGAAACAAATTAAATGGATATGAAGTTATAGAAGAAATAGTTCACCCTGGGACTGCTTACACTGTCACCATTCAAGAGATACAAGATATACAACTGGAGGAACTTAGAAGGTGAACTTATCAACATAAATTAGGAAAAAGGTTGTGATGAAAAGGATGACAATGTCCTAGAGGGAGTGCTCTGACAAAGACTTGACATTAAAGGAATTCTCAGAGATATTTCACGACCCTGAATTTGTGAAAGATAAAATGTTGGAAGCCTTTATTAGCTTAGTAAGGAGGATGACAATTCACTAAGACACAGCATAGATACTCCATATATATATTATATGATGAGAAAAAGGCAACTACTGTTCAAACTGCTCCTGTGATACATATTTTTTAGCAAACAAATAATGTATTTCCATTCTTGATGTTTCCAAAATTTCAAATCAGTTTTAAATAAAATTTACTTTTATTTTTATTTCCCTATATATTTGTAACTGAGAGTAAGGGAAGTTTTAACAGTTGACTGAAATTTGGTAGCTACAGAAATGTCATAATTTTTCTCATTAATATTACAATTGCTTTGCATGGTTTTAGTTTGCACAGTCCTGCACTAACATGCAAAGTGAAGATTGCCTGTATCTGATTAAGGATAGTTTATTAACTAAATAGGTAAATGAATGGCAAAATATCTGGGAGAGAATGTCACTGGTACCATTTTTAAGCATGTCTTAAATCATCCTGAAGTCAACCATCTACTCCAACTCCAGGCTAGTATTCTATAAATAATAAACATAACTCCCATTTACTTCTTCCATCTTGTAATATTTCTCTGCTCTAGACATCATGTCCTCTTTTCATCTCCTCACAATGCATATATCTTTTCCCTACATGCTCCTGCCTATGCTTTTGTATCTTTCTCTGTCTACCTGCTTACTCCTGTTCGCTTTCAGATCGCAGCTGGTGTCTCTTCCTCAATGAAGATTTCTGGATGTGTCTATGTCAACCCCTTCTCTTTTATAGTCTCACTTAGAATTTTTACTTATACTTTCGTTTACAATTGTTATTTTACAATGCAGTTACAATTTAACATTAATAAAATAATCATTTCGTGAATGCCTGTCTTAGCCACTCTGCTTAGGTTTATTTGTGGCAAGTTTCATATCTAATAAGCAAAGTAGGTGCTCAGTAAATTGTGTTGATTTTCAAAAGTTAATGTACATGATCACCAGCCCAGGTTGGATGCATGAGACAAGTGCTCGGGCCTGGTGCCCTGGGAAGACCCAGAGGGATCGGGTGGAGAGGGAGGTGGGAGGGGGGACCGGGATGGGGAATACATGTAAATCCATGGCTAATTCATTTCAATGTATGACAAAAACCACTGCAATGTTGTAAAATAATTAGCCTCCAACTAATAAAAATAAATGGAAAAAAAAAGTTAATGTACATGGAGGCAATATTACCTTCTCTCCAAAATACTTTTAAAAATTTATTTTCAATTGGAGCATAATTACTTTGCAATGCTGTGTTGGTTTCTACCATACACCAAATGCATCAGTAATAAATACACACACGCCCCCTTCCCTCTTGAACCTCCCTCCCACCTAACACCCCACTCCACCCCTCTTATCTTGGCTAACTAGTGATTCTAAGGGTCAAGTATTTTTAGCTGGGAAAGGAAGCTTATGAGTTACATTGCCCAAATGTTTATGTCATTTAGGAATTACTTATACCCAACTAATGGCTATTATTTGGTCAGTGTTAATGAGTGCTTGACTATGCATGACTTTTCTTCTTAGCTCTTATAGTGGCTGAGTTTTGGTAATTAAACATAGGGACATTTGAGGGTGTGAAAATGAAAATATTAGCGAGTAAGGGAAGAGAGGGGACTGAAAAATGCAGAGAACACACACACACAAGACTGCACATAGAAAATGCAATAGATTAGCATTTGTCATTTTTCCTAATTCTCAAGAACTGCATTTGAAACTTCACAAAATATCTTTTTAACATTTATCCTGTTGCATAGGTAATTTCCCCAACTTACTTTTTTAGCAAATAGGATTTAGAGAGATCCCCTGGAGGAGGGCATGGCAGAACCCAATGGACAGAGGAGCCTGGTGGTGTACAGTCCATAGGGTCACAGAGAGACAGACATGACTGAAGTGACTTAGCCTGCAGGAAAGCATAGCATAAGGCTATTAATTCCTTCATGAAAGATTTGAACCCAGGTCTGACTGGCTCCATAATCCATGCCCTTTCTATCATTCCACGCTGAGTCCTAAAGGAAAGGCTCCACAGTGTTAGTCTGTGGCACCATAGAGAAGTTTTCATCACCAGCACATATTCTCTTCTTTATCCTCTTTATCTTTGGTTACTTTTGTTTCCATTCCTTTTAAAGCTTCTGTCTTTTATGACTATTTTAATCTCAACAGGAAATTAAAACCCAGCTTCAAATTTGGCATGGCATTGTATACTAAGTGGCCTGTATTTTCACTGTTTACTTGCTGGGAAATCTCAGAATCTGAAAACCTATCAGCAGAGGCTTCACTCAACTAGTACTGTCTTGTTAAACTGTTAATAAAACTTGGGTCAAGTTCATCCGTCGGCATGTTCTCCTAAAGCACAGTATTATGCTAATAACTCATTGAATAGTACACATACCAAAGGTAAATATATTTTATTTATCTATTAAATCATACATGTCTGGTGTTCCTGACATGGCAGTAAACAGCTTGATGGTGATTGTTTTTAAAAAGAAATACGAATACAATTAAATTGGCATAAATCAATACTCAATTCATATTGCATATTTTTCTAGTAGTTGAAATAACCTAAACTCAGAGCCAACTATTTGGGAGAGAAAGAAAAATTGTATTTCAGCAGTCTATCTGCACAAAGCATTGTATCTTCTCTCAGAAACACCATACCCTCTCACCACCAAAAATGTCCCCTGGAGACTAGTAAACCAATCCTACTTGTGTACTGATTAAGAGTAGGGTAGAATCCCTCTCACAGACTTACACACACACACACACACACACACACACACACACACACACAAATTTATGGACTTCAGATCCTGTTGTGAGACCAACAAAATCTGTAACTGTTCCTTAATTCCTCTTTCTATAGCAATAATGATATTTGTACCACTGTCATAAGACTGTTGCAAGGGTTAATGGACATGATAGAAATAAAGCGCTTAGCCCAGAGTCTATGACTAAAGAAGTGCTCAGGAAACATAAATATTTGATATTTACTGAGATGTTGCTATCACTCTTCTCCTATGTATGTCTTCTCATCTATAGGACACTACTATCTCATTGTTTCTAGATGTTTCCTGTTAGTCTGGACAATTGGCTTTAATGGAAATAGATGGCCAAAATGGCTGCTACAAAGTGGATATTTCAAGATGATAAGACCTGGGCATTTGATGAGTGTCAGAACATAATGTTAATTGGGCAGAATCTTTTGATGATGTGTAATTATGCATTTTAAGTGACCACAAATAGACTGGTGCTACATATTGATAAAAGCTATATGTGGAAGCATTATGCCTAATCTTATAAGGTTGTTGGTCTTTATGTCTAAATAAATATGGATCTCTTACAAGAAGCTTCATAAATAATTTTTGCACTAAGATTTTACTTTCATGAGAGTTAGGTTTAGAAAATGTATGGAGAATGAGGAAGCCACCCAGTTGAATTACAATCAATGAGTCTTGTTCAAGTTTTTGCTCTAACATTTACCTTTTTAACCTTGCATACATATAGATAGATAGATAGATAGATAGATAGATAGATAGATAGATAGATAGATAAAATGTATATATATATATATATATATATAAATTAAATCTATATCAGAGCTGGAAAACCCATATGTTTTTTCTTATGTTCTTTTACAACTTAACTCTGTCCATTAATTTTTCATATTTTTCCAGGAAACAAAGCTTTCAAGATTTTAGTCTCCCATCTAATGTACATTTTTCCACTTTGTCTCTGATCAATGTATACATAAGGACTGAGATCTAGTCTACGGTATTTCAATAGGAAAATACTAAATTGTCCCAAAGTTTTAATGATGCCTTAGATCAAGAGTAGACAATCTTTTTCTGTAAAGGGCCAGATTGTAATTATTTAGGTTTTGTGGGCCATATGGTCTCTGTCACAATTACTAGACTCTACTATTGTGGCATGACAGCAGTCACAGACAACAGATAAATAAATGGATGTAACAGTATCCTAGTAAAATTTTACTTATGGATGCTAAAATTTGAATTTTCTGTAATTTTCACACATCACAAAACAGCATTCTGGTTTGAATTTTTGCAGCCATTTTAAATTTAAAATAAGCTTTTTAGCTTGTAGACAACACAAAAACAGACAGCTGTCTGGGTTCAGCCTATGGGCTGTAGTTGGCCAAAAGCTACTGTAGCATCATTGGTTATTTTTTCCAGAGTGTAAGGTTTAAGTTTGTTTCATCAGCCACCAAAACCTCATTCGGAAAGAGAGACTGCCAACCTGAAATGATAAAGTGAATGTCATTTCCTGCAGTCAGATTGCAATTTTATCTTTTGATGTCCACAAATATTTTAAATATATTTCATTCAATATAGAGTTGGCCCTTGAACAACAGGGGTTTGAACTGTGTGCGTCCACTCATAATACATGGCTATTTTTCAATAGTAAATTCTATAATACTACCTTATCTGCTGTTGGTTGAATCCTCAGATGCAGAACCACAGATATGGAGGAGCTGTATATATGGAGCTCTGACAGTAACTTACACTCTGATTTTTCTTGGTACTTCCAACACCCACATTGTTCAAGCTCAACTGTATGTTCAAAAATGGTAAATGGGATACACATTTCCACTCTCAGAAATGATCAATCTAGTGGCTCACATACCAGCCAATAGGGATTAAGCCAGAGGTTTAGTTAATGTCTGAAACAAATACATTTTAAAAGTCCAAAAATGTCCCCAAATCCCAAAGTATTTGGGTCCACAGCACGTGTCAGATAACAAGAACAACAGGTATATATTTGGTTGTTTATGTTGTCAGCAAAGTATTTTCACAAACCATATGCCATTTGCTTTCCACAGCAAGCCATCTTGATATTAGTATTGCATATATATAGCAGGAACGTAAGTAAGCACCCAGATAGCAAGTCTCAGTTGCAATAAAAATAAACCTAATGTTGACAACAACTCAGAACAAACTTGACAAAGTGATTATCAGGCTTCTGTTTTAAACTGGTCCAAATAGAGGCCAGAATTAAAGGAAGAGGATTTCCTTTCATCTCACCAACCTTCCCTCCTTATATACAGAAGATTCCCATTCTATTGTCATTAAAACAAAAGGGAAAGAATAAAAAAGGGAAGTGTTGGTGAAAAACAAAAAAGGAACTCATATCTATTGAGTGCCTAGAGGATGTCAAGCAAGTAATAATGCTAACAATAAAAATAGACAGGACAGAATACTTGAGAGTAAAGGAAAGGATGTTTTCAGCACCTTGACTCCATTTGACACAACATATACTCATAAATACCACCCCTCCTAATTCCACTGGAAATGGTATAGAGTGCAAGCTGAGCGTGCCCTCCTTTACCCTTACTATACAAGAGTATCAGTTAAAGTTATTTTTATCTCTCTTAACAAATCTATCATAACTGTTCACCAGTGGGGCTTCCCAGATGGCGCTAGTGGTAAAGAACCCACCTGCCAATGCAGGAGATGTAAGAGATTCAGGTTCAATCCCTGAGTTGGGAAGATCCCCTGGAGGAGGACACAGCACCCACTCCAGTATTCTTGACTGCAGAATCTCATGGACAGAGGAGCCTGGTGGGCTACAGTCCATCGGGTCCCAAAGAGTCGGATATGACTGATCGGCAAAGCACAGCACAGCATGCATCCACCAGTGGGGGAAACTGAGACTCAGAGAAGTTAATTTGTTGAATATCATATATTTAATAGTTCAGAGATAGGACTTGGACTAGAATGGAGCCCTTGTCTTCTAATGCCAATTTAGTATTACTTTGATAACAAAAAATTAAAATATGAAATTGCAGCAACTTGACTTGCCAGTTATTTCTTTATATTAAATCCACTTCGGGTATAATTTTATAATAGCAATAGAAATCATAGAGTGAAATCTAAAGTGAAATATGTTTTAGTATTCTTTATCTGAGCTTCTTTAGGGAGAAAAACATCTATTATTGGGGACACAAAAGCATCCATTAATATCTCCATAGCAGGAGCTTTATACAGCACAGTTCAGTGAGTCTTTTTCCTCTAGCAAGCTAGGGGACCTAAGAGAAAGTTTAACGATGATAATCAAAAGAAACTGAGGTGAACACTGATCCTTTTATAGCACATGATTAGTACAGGTGGACCTTTCTCCGTGTTCAATGACTGTTGGTAATCCTTAAATAATCAGGCAGCTGCTAGATAGCAAGAAAATGTCAAGTCGAACACCTGGGTGTTAAACATTTATACATGCTTGTAGGCCACTTTTGATCTATCTGCCCAACATGCCAAATGTCAGTGGCTTCACATAGGTTAGGAGGAAAGCTCCTCATTAGAGCATGGTTAGAGGTCGCTTGGCATCAAAAGGCACAGAGAGTCATGGACCCTTAAATGCAAGACATTCATTTCTCTATGCACTCAGCTTGCCGGGAGTTTTGAATAGCCCAGGTCCTCTATTGTCTATATGTCTATAAATTACTCTTTTCTCTTTAGAAAGAACATGGCAATGGCTTCATTTTTTTTTTTTTTTTGCAAGCATGACAATATAAATTACCATTTAATGATCTAGGATGCCATTATATGAAGGAGCAGACTGCACTGGCAACTCCAAATTACACTTGGAGTCCTTCAAGGAGTTAATGGCTGGTGGCTACATGCTGTCTACAGGGGTAATCAACACAAGATAAGGCAGCATCTCTGGCTCACAGGATGTTGTGCAGACAGTGGCATGCTGTCTGATTGCCTTCCCTAACCTTCTGCTCAGCTCTGTTCCCCTTGCTATTGTACTGCACATGCAGTAATTAGTTTGCAAAGGGCTTGGGGAAAAAACAGACTTACAAGTGAACTCATTTTCTTTTTTACAAAGAAGCTGCCTGAGTTCATAAGCTGTGGCGAGTGCCTTACTAAAATCAATGTAGAGTGTATAAGTGGAAAAGGACAAAGAGCATAACACAGAATGAAACTTGATTTTTCCATCCAATTTAGAGGACAGCAAATGTGATTTAAGAAATAGAATGTCAAGAAAAAGGAATGCCATGTATTAAGTCAAGGGCTGGCCCACACACAAAAAATAGCAAGTCCGTGGAGAATCTTTTGATTCCACCGTAGCTCCCATGTAACACAACTCTACTGGCTATATACATTGAAAAGGTAATTCAGAACACAGCCTAAATAGTAAATAACTCATCTAGCTGCATATAAACTATTGATATTTCTGTATTTTCTATGACTGTAAAAAAGTTAAAACTAAGATGGAATCTTTATTTTATTAACTGGTTATATAACTTACGGTTTAAAAAAATATATCGATGTACGAATTCAACTAGAATTAGGAATTGACCTCATATTGCAGAATCAAAATATCCACCCATTCTGAAGATTAATATAGCTTGGTGTATAAAGATGATGATGGCTCCTTAAGAGATAGTTTCCCCTAAATCTCTTCTGTATCCTGCAGCTGTTCTTGGTAACTAAGATTTCCAATAAGGTGGGAAATGGCCAATATTGAGCTTTAAGGCTAGCACAGGAATTTGCTATCAAAATATTGATGAGGGGGTTGCAATGTACACTTTTAGGTCCTAATAATGTGCAGTACCGTCCCAAACACTACTATTATGACACTGACTTTTTGGTGTGTGGTTTAGTTGCGAAGTCATGTCTAACTCTCTCAACCCCATAGACTACAGCCTGCCAGGTTCCTCTGTCTATGGGATTCTCCAGGCAAGAATACTGGAGTGGGTTGCCATTTCCTTCTCCAGGGGATCTTCCCCACCCAGGATTCGAACGCAGGTTTCCTGCATTACAGGCAAATTTTTTACCAACTGAGCTATGAGGGAACAGCAGTGCTAATTTAGCAACATTTATTTCTAATGTTTGAGTGAAGTGTTTCCAAAAGCAGTAAAAACATCAATTCTCAACAAATTCCTCCTCACTTTCCTGTTCCTACACTGAATCTGTTGGTCCTCAATACACTTGGGTTACAAATCTTGATGGCATCATTTTTGAATAGAACATAGTTAAGAGAGCTGGATCTTGATAAACTGAATTGTATGTGTTGTATATGTAGAAAGAGCTCCTTATTCAATCTTTTTTCTAGTCAGTCTGGTTATCTCTATATGTAAAGTAAAATTTCATCATCGATGAGGACTTTCTAAGTAGAAGTCATGGTGATATTTGAATATATGTAGATGTAATCGCAGAGAAAGCAATGGCACCCCACTCCAGCACTCTTGCCTGGAAAATCCCATGGATGGAGGAGCCTGGTGGGCTGCGGTCCATGGGGTCGCTAGGAGTCAGACACGACTGAGCGGCTTCGCTTTCACTCTTCACTTTCATGCATTGGAGAAGGAAATGGCAACCCACTCCAGTGTTCTTGCCTGGAGAATCCCAGGGGCGGCAGAGACTGGTGGGCTGCCGTCTATGGGGTCGCACAGAGTCGGACGTGACTAAAGTGATTTAGCAGCAGCAGCAGCAGCAGATGTAGTCAGACTGATTAGTTAACTAGCAGAAATGAAAGGTGATTTTCATTTACTGTTCTAAAACAAATCTGTACTTGCATGGTGAGTTATGGTTTATTATGAATTTTCTATGCTGTGACATACACACAAGAAAAATACTAGAGATAAATATTAAAAATGTAGGAACATAATTTTACATACTTTTTGAGGGTGATGAATATGGGAGTAGCTTAGTTGGGTGATTCTGGCTAAAAGATATTGTAATCAAGCTGTCGATCATGGCCATACCCTGAAAATATTATTATTTTTCAATATTATTTTGTTCAAAGTGAGAAGATAAAATAAGGAATA
Source organism: Odocoileus virginianus (assembly GCF_023699985.2). Classification (NCBI taxonomy): domain Eukaryota; kingdom Metazoa; phylum Chordata; class Mammalia; order Artiodactyla; family Cervidae; genus Odocoileus; species Odocoileus virginianus. Next base: position 30,090,861 of record NC_069698.1, on the reverse strand, counting down.
AATTGGTAATTAAATACATAAGAATAGATAAATAAATAAGCTCATTTAAAATATATGTCAAATTTAAGTAAAATCAAATTTGCAAGCATCCTGTTTTTACCTTTCTTTAAAATATCCTTTGTTTATAAGGCTATAAGTGCAATTAAGCCTTTCAAGCTAAAACTATTACATATATTATATACTAAGCTAAAAACATAATGTGTATAATATAATATTATATATATAATTCCCAAATTAAATATATCACTATTTAAAAATAATAACATTGTAAATAGATATGTAGATAATAAAATCAAAACCAAAATATTCATTACTGAATTCAAGCTATTTCTTAATGGTAGCTGTAAGTAATAGATTAAAATATATAACATATGAAAAAAAAAAGTAAATAATCTCATGGAAAATAGTGCCAGGTTCTTTCTAGTCCTAACAGTTATTACTTGAGTAACTTCGGACAAGTCATATTTATTTAGTTCCTTTTTTAGTTAAATGGGAATAATAGCAATATCACCTACCTAAAAGAATTGTTATAGTATTACTTGAGATAAACCAAGTAAATGTACAAAAAATGTGCATCAAATGGTAGGTCTCTTACTGGCATCATAATCTCTCATTACCATTATTATTATTTGAAGAGTAAAGGGCAACAGCCCACCTTTCCATAGTGTGATTAAAAAAACTTTCCAGAAACGTACTTTGCAGAGTAGTTTAAATGATGAGAGATGTGGATTACACCAAAGAACTAGTACTGTAACTGTTTATGTTTAAAATATAATTAAAGTGTTTGAAAACAGGGATTGTATTGTTCTCTTTAAAGGGAAAAAAAAAAAAAAAACTACCCAGTAAAAATTTTTCAAACAAAATGTTCAAACAAAAATTGTAAAAGATGAGTAACTGAATTAGAGCTAGTTTTTAAAATAAGACTCAATAATGAAAGTAACATAAGTGTTCAGAACTCTGATGTGTCATCAGTTCAGTTCAGTTCAGTCGCTCAGTCAAGTCCCAGTCTTTGCGACGCCAGGCCACCCTGTCCACCACCAACTCCTGGAGTCCACCCAAACCCATGTCCATCGAGTCAGTGATGCCATCCAACCATCTCATCCTCTGTCATCCCCTTCTCCTTCTGCCTTCGATCTTTCCCAGCATCAGGATATTTTCAAATGAGTCATTTCTTCTCATCAGGTGGCCAAAAGTGTTGGAGCTTCAGCTTCAACATCAGTCCTTCCAATGAATATTCAGGACTGATTTCCTTTAGGATGGACTGGTTTGATCTCCTCACAGTCCAAGAGACTCTCAAGAGTCTTCTCCAACACCACAGTTCAAAAGCATCAATTCTTTGGCACTCAGCTGTCTTTATAGTCCAACTCTCACATCCATCCATGACTACTGGAGAAAGCACAGCCTTGACTAGATGGACCTTTGTTGGCAAAATAATGTCTATGCTTTTTAATATGATGTCTAGGTTGATGTTAACTTTTCTTTCAAGGAGTAAGCATCTTTCAGTTTCATGGCTGCAGTCACCATGTGTCATAAAATCTTTTAAAATGTTAAGAGGGTATATCAGGTACTTGAGATTGTTTACTTATATAATTTAAGTTTCTTAAATTCCATGCTTTGAATATTTTCATTTTCCCATCAAAAATTTAAATATATAAAGGCAACATAACACTAAATAAATATAAAAATAGAGACAAAAACATAATCTCATTTTTCTATCTCTCAAATTTCTGATGTTTATCAAATTATGTCCAAAATAGGCCCATATGTAAAAATGTGCATTCCTATAAGTATAAATTTATATATATTCTAATTTATTTTAATTTTTAAATTATAAGTAACACATAAAATGTAACTAGATATAAAATTTCTAGAAATACTAACTCAACAGTAACCACTATTAATATTTTGTTATCTATCTTTCCAGTTTCTTTATCATTTCATCCCATAAATAGGATGATGGCAATAAGGAATACCCAATCTCAAGACCCACATTTCCAATAGGAAAAACATCAATGGTATTAGCTTGGGTCACATGCTATCATTTAGGTATGGGGTTTGGAGGGAAAGAGATAGAAAATAGATGAGAACATTCCAGAAAAATGTTGAAAATGACTAAGGGAGTGTGGAAGGAACTGCTTCCAAAGGAAAGTGTTCTAGGAATTTGAAAACATAGTAGCTGCCTAATATAGTGAGTACTCTGTGTAAGTAATATCATGGTAGTACATTGTCAACAATGCCTCCATTCTACTAATTCCTCAGCTTCCACAAGATTACTCTTCTTCATGTTTACCACCAAATCTTGCCTTCATTTTTTCATCTCTTTCTAATCTACCTTAATCTTTTGAGGAACCACAGAAACAGTCCAAGGAATACACAATGTCCAAACTCTGTCCAACGATGTTGTTATTGTTGTTGCTTTAGTTGCTGAGTTGTGGCTGACTCTTGCCACACCGTGGACTGTAGCCTGCCCGGCTCCTTTGTCCATGGGATTTTCCAGGCAAGAATACTAGAGCAGCTTGCCATTTCCTACCACAGGGCATCTTCCTGATCTAAGGATTGAACCCACATCGCTTGAGACTTCTGCATTGGCAGGCAAATTCTTTACCACTAGCACCACCTGGGAAGCCCATATTTTGGTTTTCTAATTTGTATTCTACCTGATTTCTTTGCAAAGTTTTATATCATTATACACCTATTATTATCTTTGTTCTTTAATTCATTCTCTTTATTTGCTTCAGAGATACTTCTCTCTTCTGGTTCTGTCTCCCCCTGGGTTAGGTCTCCTTTTCGGCTCTAATAACTTGAATGACCTTGAAATCTTGTAATGAGGTTTAAACAGGATGAGAGTTTAAAAAGAAAACATTTTTAATTAAAATACGTTATAGAGAAATGTGCACAAGTCATATCTGTGCAATTTGATAATTTTTTATAAAACATGTCTGTATCATTAGCATAGAAATGAAGTATTACCTGTATCCCTAAAGCACTAATCATCGACACTTTCAGTCATTGCAAACCCCTAAAAGTTTACACTATCATGACATCTAATCTGTAGATTAGTTCTGCATTCTTTTGTATTTCATATTTGAAAAATCATGCTGTATATAGTTTTCAATATTTAGCTTCTTTTGCTTGATTTATAGTATGTGTGAGATTCATTCATGTTGCATATTGTAGTTCATTTATTCTCCTTGCTATATGAATTTCCATGTTATGAATGTATTATAGTTTTATTGAAGTATAGTTGATTTACAGTATTGTGTTAGTTTTGGCATACACCTTAGAGTTTCAGTATTTTTACAGATTATGTTCTATTATAGGCCATTACAAGGGTGTAATTCCCTGTGATATATAGTATGTCTTTGTTACTTATCTATTTTATATATAATAGTTTGTATCTATTAATTCCATACCACACACTGTCTTTCCTGCCTCTCCTCTTTCCCTTGGAAACATGTTTGCTTTCTCTATCAGTGAAGCTGTTTCTATTTTGTGTATACATTCATTTGTATTACCTTTTAGATTCCACATGTAAGTGATATATAATCTTTGTCTTTCTTTGACATATTTCACTAAGCATAATATCTTCTAGGTCAATCCATGTTGTTACAAATGGCATTATTTCATTCTATTATTTCTCTTCTACTACTATGGCTGAGTAGTATTCCACGTATATATGTGTATATACATGTATATATCATCTACTTTATTCCTCTGTTGATGGGCACTTGGGTTGCTTCCATGTCTTTGCTATTATACCTAATGCTGGTATTAAAGTGCATGTATCTTTTCAAATTAATATTTTTGTTTTTGTTTCTTCCATATACATATGCACAGGAGCAGTAGTTCTGTATCATATAATAATCCTGTTTTTAATTTTTTAAGGAATCTCCATACTGTTTTTCAAAGTGGCTACACCAATTTACATTCCCATCAACAGTGTACCAGGGTTCCTTTTTCCCCACATCCTGCTCAACATTTGTTATTTGTAGATATTTGATGATATCAATTATGGCAGGTGCAGAATGAAACCTCATTGTGGTTGATTTGCATTTCTCTAATAGTGATGCTGAGCATCATCTCATGTGCCTGTTAGGAATCTGTATGTCTTCTTTGGAAAAAATATCTATTCCAGTCTTCTTCCCACTTTTTGATTGGAATTTTTCTAAACTGAGTTGTTTGAGTTCTTTATATATTTTGGATACATGCACGTGTGCTCAATCATATCTGACTCTTTGTGACCCCATGGGTTGTAGACCTCAAGGCTCCTCAGTCATGGAATTTTCCAGGCAAGAATACTGGAATGAGTTGCCGTTTCCTAGTCCAGGGGATCTCCCAACCCAGGGAATGAACATGCGTCTTCTGTGTCTCCTGAATTAACAGGCAAATTCTTTATCACTATCCCACCGGGGAAGTCCAAATTGGCAAATATTTTCTCCATTCCACAAGTTGTATTTTCATTTCATCAATGGTTTCCTTTACTGTACAAAAGCTTTTAATTTTAATTAAGTTCCATTTGTTTGTTTTTGCTTTTATTTCTTTTGACTTAGGAGACTGATCCAGGAAAATATTGCTACAATTTAGGTCAAAGGGTGTTCTGCCTATGTTATCTTCCACAAGTTTTATATTTTCAGTTCTTACATTTAGGTATTTATCCCATTTTGCATTTGCATTATGTATATTTGTATATGATGTGAGGAACTTTTCAATCTTATTGTTTTACAAGTGGCTGTTCAGTTTTCCAAGAACCTTTGTTGAAAAGATTGTCTCTTTTCCATTGTATGAATATACTATATTTTACTTATCTAATTTTTTTCTGTTGGTGGATATCTGTATTGCTTCTTGTTTTTTACTATTGTAAATTATGCTACTGTGACATATTTATTAATTAAAATTGTACATAAAATTTTTAAACAGCCCTTTAGCAGTAAACTTTTATTTTTTGCCAATCTGTCTTCCCTTACAATTGAGGCAAGTAGAAAAATATTAAACAACTGTAGAATTTTGTAGGTCATATTTTAGTTATATAAATTCTAGTAACTTTCACCTTATAATTTAACAGTAATAGATTTTATTCCAAACAAACTAGTCAGAGTAGACTTTAAAGTCATATTTTTCAACTTAAAGTTTATGTTAAATTTAAAACACTTGCATTTTGGTAATAATCACTCTTCAGTTAGTTTTGTAAATGACAACAATAAAGGCTATTGAACTTTTCTAGGATTTCTAAGTATAAGGTAAATTCCTATAAATATACTGTATCATAAGATTATATATTCAGTACTTTGAAATTTAGGATAAAACTGTAGATGGGTTATTATCATTAAAATGGTTTTCTATATCTGAACGATCTATATTATTCTTTTCTATATATCATGTTCTGATTGTGTTTTAAGCCATTTTTTGACCCTACAGCAAATGAGTTTCATTAAAATTTATTACAGCTTCATTAAATATGAGTAGCAATATAAAATATATCCAGACTAAATCACTCATGGCAGTCCAATGCCAATCTACTTAAAATAAAACTAATGTCCTTATGCTAACTTACCAGACCTTCTAGTGAATGTATTTTCACTAGGATTTCTATTCTGGCTAACTAATCAGATCTGGTAAAGCTAATCATTTTTCCAAGACACAATTTCCTTATTTGTAAAATTAAAAAAAAAAAAAAGCAACTAGCTCTCAGGATTATTTGCTAGCATTTTTCCAATAGTCCAATACAAATATATGATAGGAAAAATTATTCTGAATATATACTACTTTGTTTTGCAAATCTCCGTGTTAAAATCTACCATTCTTAAAATACCTGACCTTCCAGAATATTGGGGCTCATAATGGTGTGGTTAAAACCACAACAGATACTACCTTCAGAATTGTTTCTTTTGACTTTAATAATATTTTTTCTTGGGGATGATGAGTGCTGATGGTAAAGCAAATGCCCTTAATAGTGATTTGGGCACTATTTATCTTAGCTTAGTAAATATTTAGGCATGTGCCCCATGCGTGAAGGACACGGACAAATTATATTTGAAGCCAGTTGAGAAGCAGAACACAGATGTCTACAATTTATGGATATGTATCTGGGCAACGGTTTTCTGTGCTCTTTACAGAGAATAGCTTCAAGACCATGGAAAAATATTCAAATGTAGAAGTCTTTTTTTTTTTTATCTCATTTCACAAATAAGGGCATAGAGTATCCTACTAAAGATAATTTTATAATATCTTGAAAGTGAAAGAAAGTGAAAGTGTTTGTCATTCAATGGTGTCCGACTCTTTGCAACCCTGCAGACTGGAGCCCATCCATGGAATTCTCCAGGCAAGAATACTGGAGTGGATTGCCATTTCCTCCTCCAGGGGATCTTCCCAACCCAGGGATCAAACTTGGGTCTTCTTTACTGCAGGCAGATTCTTTACCAACTGAGCCATCAAGCATGGGAAAATATCTTGAAAGATATAGCTAAACAATAATAAATAGTAATATTTGTTTAAATTTTCACCTACTTGATAACAGTTGAGTAGTAACAGTTGAGTTCTGTTTATTTTGGAAGAATTCTCAATGGTGAATAGGAGATATTAGGAGCTAATAGGAGCTATTAATAGGAGAGCTAATAGGAGGCTATTAGCCTTCATCTGATTAAGTTGAGCACATTTTCTGGAGTAAGGAGATTCCACCAGATAGGAAAATATCTCTTCTTTTTCTTTCTACCTAGCCAAGACAAAGAAGGAGAAGGAGAAAAGGAAGGGTGGTTGGAGGCAGAGAATGGAGGAGGGAGGAGAAATCACATACAAAACAAACAAAAAGCCTTATCCTTGTATACTTTACATAAATTATTGTAGTTTTGCTTTGTATTCTAGGTTTGCTTAATTATTAAATGTTGTGTGTGTGTTCCCAAATATTAAATACATATTTGCCCAGTACAATATTTATACACATTTATAGATTTTCCTTTAAACTGAACACCTAAAACAAATTTATAAGTGCTTTTAAGAGCTTTCAGAAGTTAATGACTAGGACTATCAGAGAAGGCAATGGAAACCCACTCCAGTACTCTTGCCTGGAAAATCCCATGGATGGAGGAGCCTGGTGGGCTGCAGTCCACGGGGTCGCGAAGAGTCGGACACGACTGAGCGACTTCACTTTCCCTTTTCACTTTCATGCATTGGAGAAGGAAATGTCAACCCACTCCAGTGTTCTTGCCTGGAGCATCCCAGGGACGGGGGAGCCTGATGGGCTGCCGTCTATGGGGTCGCAGAGCCGGACACGACTGAAGCGACTTAGCAGCAGCAGCACTATGTTGAGTAGAGAAGATACAGTCATTTCAGCTAAGTTATATAACAGAATCATCCTTAATATTGACAAAGGACAGATTTAAGGGAGCTAGATAGGAAGCTCTAGAAAAATTATGTATTCACTTGAACTGTGGATTTTACATTAAATTTATATGGGTGGTCAAAGCAGAGTGATAAAGTAATATATGGGGGACACATTCTCGGGATAAGGAAATGTCCTAGTCACTTTATTCATTCAGGAAATATTTACTAAGGTCCTATCTTGTATGGATGCAGAGGTAAACACGAGTGGTGGTGACATATTCTTGGGAAGACATTAAAAATAAACAAATGAGAGAGTGATGAGCACTAGAGCTGTGTGGCTAATGTCAAGGGATTGCAGGGGAGGCGGGCTTGTGTGGAACCAGGGTGGGTGCTCAGGAGAAGCATTTCAGAAGGGACCATTTGAATTTAGACCTAAATCTCAGGAGAGATTCGCCCATGGAAGATCAATATTTAAAAGAAGCATCAGTGGGAACTGTAAGCACAAAGGGCTTCAGATAGAACTGGACGTGGTGTGTATATGGTATCAAAAGAAGGCCAGTCCTGACAGCAGGCTGTGTCTAACAATGAAGTGAAGTGAAGGGAAGTCGCTCAGTCGTGTCCGACTCTTTGTGACCCCATGGACTGTAGCCTGCTAGGCTACTCTGTCCATGGGATTCTCCCGGCAAGAATACTGGAGTGGGTTGCCATTTCCTTCTCCAGGGGATCTTACTGACACAGGGATGGAACCCGGATCTCCCGCACTGTTTAACAATTAGAGGTACTCAAACTGAGAAATGTTGTCATCAATAACTTGACCAGATTTCATATTATTAGTAGTAGCAGCTAATATCTGTTGAGGACTTTGTGCCGTGAGGTCAAACTTTTTGTATAAACTACTTTGAAAAACAACTACAGTATGATGTTAAAGTTCGGGTTTTGAGGGCAGACAGCCCTTGGATTTGAGTACTGGTTCTGCCAATTATTGGCTTTGCTTTGTAATGATGATTAGATTTCTTAAACTCTCTTCATGTTTTCTATCCATTCTTTAGGATGGGGATAATAATACTGCCTACCTCCTATGGTTGTTCTGAGAATTAAAGAAACATAAAAATAGCTAGCATTTTCTGAATACTTACTATGAGTTCACACTTTAATAAGAATTCATTTAACTCTGCCAGGAATAATCCTCATTAGTCTACTGTCAGAGATTATGCTCTTTTTAATAAACAGACTATAAAGCTTATATGAATTCTTTATATGTGCTCACCAGCAAAGTACTACAGGGGAAGAACATTAAAATATTATAAGACCTGATTCCCTCCAATGAGGATCAATGATGATAAATACTGCATTCTGGTTATAGTCTTTGGGAAGATAATCCCAAAATATTGTGAACATTTTGAGAACTGGAACGGTAGTCTATTCATGTTCAAAACTTCATATTGTAGTATGCAACACACAGTAGGCTCATAATAAGTGATTGTTGAATGAGAAAATAAACTTTAGAATTTAGAAGCTTTAGTTTAACTGACTTCTTTCTTCTTTTCTTATCTCCGTCAATATAAACGTCTTTGCACTTTCATTTTTGTTGTTTCTGCTTCACTTCACCTTTGATTATTTTTTCCAACTACATGTTTCACTGAACACTTCTACAGCTGGGAATATCTACCTTTCTTTTTAAAGCCTCTGGTTTTACTTCTTCCCTTGACTGCCTTCTTTATATTATTTTAAGTATATCCTACCACCAGGACATCTTGAAAGGAAAGCTAAGCATCTTTTTTCCAACCATTGCTTTACTTTGATTTCTTTTTGATATACGTGTTTGTGTGTGTATATATATATATATATGTATACATATACATATATATATGTTTCATTACTTTTGAGATAGTAATTTTAGTTATGATTATAGCATGATCAAAATGATATAAACCTCTATTATTTCTTGCTCATGTAACTTCTTAATTCTACTGGCCTACTTTCATGTGTGTGTGTGTGTGTCTGTGTGTTGAAGTGTGTTCCAAGCTGCTGGCAGTTATATCTAAATAAGCATTCTTCAGGCCTTCCGGACTGAATCTAAATATTTGGCCTGTGGGGTCATTTTCTGTTCTCTGCAATTATGCCTTTGTTTTCTAAGACACAGTGGAAAATCTGCCCTAACAGACACATCTTTTGGTATGCTGGAATGTGTAAGCAGGTTAAATGGTTTTTCTCTTTCATATGTCTTTAGAGACGGCGGGATGTTTTACTTCCAAAAGTCTAGTATTTTCTCAATTCATTTCTTGGTCAAACATCTTCAAACTTGGGTCTTGCACATCTCCAAACATAGCCACTGTTGTTCTAAATTGAAGCCCCTCTCTGTGCATCTTTTCCATTTACAGGCCAAAGAAAGAACCCTAGTCCCTCCCTTGATGTGAAATCAATTTCCTTCTGTATATTGAGGCTTGTTTCTTTTGTGCTAAGATTACATCTAGTCTTCTTCCTCTAACTGTCCGTATCCTTAATGCATTACATGGTTCTGCTTGAAGGTCTGGTTTATCTGTATCTGGGTGATTTTAATTAGTCTTTGAAGTTTCTTTTGAAATTCTTCTCTTTTCCTTTTGATTATTTACTGTCTATAATTTCCCTTATCTCAATTCTCTGTTAAATTCTTCTATATTATTATTTCTTCTGGAATTTTAATTCCAATTATCAGAGTACTGGCCTGCTTATTTTCTGTGTGCCCACACATGTGGGTACTTGTGTATGTGTGCATGTGTGTGTAGGTACACAGAAACACACACAAATATATTTTCCCCTATGAAAATTCTCCTCTTCCTCTTGAACACCAGGTGGAACAGAAATGAGTCCCTATTCTTGCACTAGGATTCAAGATATCTAGATGAGCAAAAAAATATTCTCTAAACAGTGAGGTAAATTCTGTGTCATGGAGATCCACAGGAGAAGTAAATTTTAGCCACTCTTCCCTTTCAAGTTTTTGAAAATAAGTTTTCTTGGATTTTGCTTTAAAACAGAATAGGACTTTGTCAGAAGACATGGATTAAAAATGAAATATTTTAGAAACTAATTAAAAAGCATCCTCCAAAAGAATGCACCTCAACCTCTCAGAGATGCCAGCTAAAATGGTTGCCATATCTGCCCTTTAAAGCTACACAATAGGAAAATGTAAATGAACAAAATCAAATGCTAGATTTCCTGACAACATTTAATGCTCATTAGAAGAGTTTTATAGCATAGGGAGCTATACTCAATACTCTAATATCCTATATGGGAAAAGAATCTGAAAAAGAATAGATAGCATGAATATGTATAAATAACTTTGCTCTGATTTAGTATGTTATGCTGAAACTAATACAACATTGTAAATTAAACATACTCCAATATAAAATTTAAAAAAAAATTAAATGCACATCGTAAAAGAAGAGTTTCAGGCTATCATAAAGAAAGTTATGGTTAAGATATCCCATTTGGTACCTGAAAGATAAACTTCTGGTACTAAATAATAGACTTTTGTTTTATGTGTGTGTATAGCTCTCTGGGTAAAGAATCCGCCTGCAAGACAGGTGGCACAGGAGATGTGAAGTTTGATTCCTGAGTTGGGAAGGTCTCCTGGAGGAGTAAAAGGCCACCCACTCCAGCATTTATTGCTGAAAACTCCTATGGACAGGGGAACATGGTGGGCTACAGTCCAAAGGGTCACAAAGAGTCAGACATAACTGAGAGACTGAGCAGCATCATGTGTATATATACACACATATATAAAAGTTATGTACGTGAACTTTATATATTTGCCATACCTCCTATATTTATTATACATTTTGTATAGCTGTATATTAACATAATATTTACATAATATACATATGTGTTGTTGGATTGCATCACTGACTTGACGGATATGAGTTTGAGCAAGCTCTGGGAGTTGGTGATAGACAGGGAAGCCTGGCATGCTGCAAACCATGGGATTGCAAAGAATCAGACACAACCAAATGACTGAACTGAACTACTTATTTCAGGTAATAAAGTTGTGATCTGTGCAGATGATGAGAAAACATATTATTAGCTCTCTTGTCTCAGTATCACACTTTGGATTCAAATTGTGAGATCTGTAATCGCACTTAAAATTGAATAATTACTGACATGATTTGTGGATGAACTTTTATGATGAATTTATGAGAAATCTGAATCAATTTAATGAAGCTACATCTCTCTACATTAAAATTGTGGGAGAAGGCTTTTAAACTTCTGGTACGAAGGAATTGCACTAATTTAATTACTGAATTTTAAAATATTAGTCTTGTATATGATGTTCACTGTATATATGTTACATTTATATTGTCATTCATATTTATTATAGAACAACATATCTGAGTTCTTTGCAAGAGATTACTTAGTAAACTATTTTTTCCCCTTGGGATGCCAAGAATGGAATCCTTTATATCAAACTGAACTTGCAGATTTTTGCTTGTAATAGAAGATATAGTTGAGGTTCTTGCAACAAATTAGTCTCAGCTTTGGTATTTTTCTTTCCTACTGTGTTCATCCTTGAAAATAACTTATATAAGCATCCTTTTTAAAGTGCTTATTTTCTATTTAATGAAAATTTTCAGCTGTCTTCATTTATTGACAGACTATGATGTGGAAGATACTCTACAGATATGTTCACTGATAAGAATGCCTACTAATGGATTTTATTTGCCACCTACTTTGAAATCTATTAACTAACTAGAAATTGAAAATTCCTTCATCATCTTTGGCTTTAACCATTTATTTAGCTCCTGGTAATAATTTTTATAGAGAAGTTAGAGTGAGTTCTATGTGTATTTACCCTCTTTTAAATAACATCACAATGAAGAATGTTAATAAGAAACAAGTAGTGTATTTTCAGTCTTGTAAAGATGTATACATTATTTTTTTAAAATCTGACATGTTTTAAAGTGACATAATGAAAGAGCACTAATTATATGTATTCCAAAGAGGTGTTGCTTGTTTTAAAACACATGAATAGATGAAAAATATCTAAATATCTGAGCAGATAAGTTATGATGAGTTTCTGATCACTAAAAACATGCTTTTGCAAAATTATTCTTTTGCAAAAATTTACCACAATTAACACTGAAAGGGTTTAATTTTTATTTTGCAGACTATTTAATTACCTAACCAAAAATAAGAACTAGGTGGTTAAGCCACCAAAGTCAAAATGTTAAAAGCTACTGCACATAGAAAATGAATAAAATGCAAAGAATTACATTCAAAATGATAATCTAAATCATTAGAATATAATTTATTTGAATAAAACTTTTAAGGATATGACATGCTGGATATATAACACTACCTACAGTTACCATACAAAAAAACAATATCCAATTTTTTCTTTCTATTCAGTCCAAGGATTTTTGTTGCATTACTTGGTCAACACTGGCCTCAATCCGAGAATGCACTGCAGTGAGCCCTAGTTCTTGATGTTCTCTCTAGATGAGATCATAATATGCATGTTCATAATTTAAATAACTGTAAGTTAGCATGAGATTAATTATATCTTTATAAATTCAATACTAAATAAGTGACACTGATAGTAAGTATTTATTCAGCAAATACTTTTTGAGCTCCTCCTCTGTGCCAAGAACTATTCTAAGTGATAAGTATGCCCTAGTGAATCAAACATAAACATCCCTCTCTTTATGAGCCTTATGAGGAGAAGAAAAACAATGAAAAAGGTAAACATGTAAAATATGCATTTGTTTGATGGTGGCAAGTTCCTGATTTCATGGTAGAAAAAAATTACTAAGCTTTAAACTAACACAAAAATTTAATCAGAATTTTAAAGAATGAAGAGAATAATTCTAATATGAATGATTAAGAATGCCTAAGGGGGGCCATGGAAAATGACTTGCATGTGGGTATTAGACTAGTAGATACAGAGGACAGTAAATAGGTGACAGTGATGGGAGACATTTGTGTTAGAAAGGAATGAGTAATGAGGCTGGCTATAGACGTTAGAGCCAGAGGGGCCTTGTATGGTCTTTGTGTTGTGAGTGATCAGGGAATGAACAAAATAGTGAAGAGTGTGTTGGGAACACGTTAATATGAAAGTGCTGGTACAGGGAGGCAGCTGTGTTTTGGAGAAAGAGCACTCATCTCAGTCATTATTACCCAAGTGGAATTCTGGTTTTCCCAATTATCACCTTGTAAGTGTAGACACACTAACCCCTTTAAAGGATTATTTGTTTACAGAGAGTAAAACATTTGTTCCAATGCATTAATGAACGAATGGAATGCCTTGTTTGTTTGCCATGTGCTTATTAAGGGACCACATATTTAATAGCTTAAAGCAGTATCTGTTTATTATCTTGAACCTCATTTGTGACCACGTTTTTTGGACTCTACTTTTGATTGTTATTCTTGCTGGTTTCTTAAAATTTGGGGAGGAAAAAAAATCTTTTTACATCACCTTATCTCCTTTTTGGAACAGAGTAAGGATAAAGGGAAAAAATAAAGAAAATAGGAGAAAAAAAATTCAATTAAATAAAGAAGAAGAAAGGAATGGGAGGATAGAAAATAGACATCAGTAGTAGTTGGGCTGGTTCTTGATATTATGTCATTGGGGAAGTAATATCTAGATCATGGAGAATAGAATGAAAATAGGGAGATATGTATTTGAGGAATATTATTGTGCAAGAATCAAAATAAAGTGCAAATTGCCAATGCATTTTGACTGGCAGGATTTAGAGTTTGAAATATTAGGACATTTTTAAGATGACACCAAAAACCTGAGTGAATGGAAGAATGAGGATATTGTTGTTCAGTTGTTAAGTCATGTCCAATTCTTTGTGACCCTATGGACTATAGCTCACCAGGCTGATCTGTCCATGGAATTCTCCAGGCAAGAATACTGTAGTAGGTTGCTATTTCCTTTTGTAGAGGACCTTCCTGAAGCAAGGATTGAACCTGGGTCTCCTGCATTGCAGGCAGATTCTTTATGATCTAAATTAAGGATTTATTGAAACAAAAAGGACGGGGGATGGATGGCTAGCTTTAATCATCATGTGACATTACATTGGAGAGTAAAGGAATATACAACATTTTATCAAAATAGCATTCCTTTAAAGTTAAGAGAAAGACTGGGAAAGATTGAGGGCAGGAGGAGAAGGGGGCAACAGAGGATTAATTGCTTGGATGGCATCATTGACTCAATGGATCTGAGTTTGAGCAAACTCCAGGGGATAGTGAAGAACAGGGAAGCCTGGTGTCCAGCAGTCCATGGGGCCATAAAGAGTCAGACACGACTGAACAACAGAACAACAAGAGATAAGGGAGGTATTCAGTGACCCTAAGGAAGGTCACACAAATAGTCAGGGCACATTCAAGACCCCAGTCCAATATTTTATATTATATATTTTCTATAATGAACTTTTATCAGGCCACAGTTACTATCCAATATTGAATTTGGGGTGAAAGAAGGAAAAAAATACATAGAAAAAAAAGAATATCTAATAAATGTAATAAATAATGAATATATAGAGATAACAGAAGACATTTGGGAAGGAAACTGCACCAGAGGAAAAGATTTGGGTGTTGTTAGGTAGAGATTAAGCATGTATCAAATGGGGTCTCCAAGAGAAAACAATAAGGAGTTTAAGATGAACCAGAGGAAATATTCATATTTCAGAGGTAGAAGGAGAAAGAATAACAGTCACAACCATAATTTAAAGAGGCTAAAGACTGTTGCCTATAGGGACTTCCCTGTAGCTCAGATGGTAAAGAATCTACCTTCAATGCAGGAGACCCAGCCTGCAAGGCAGGAGACTGGGGTTTGGTCCCTGGGTCAGGAAGATTCTCTGGAGAAGGAAACGGCAACCCACTCCAGTATTCTTGCTTGGAGAATCCCATGGACAGAAGAGCCTGGTGATCTACAGTCTGTGGATTCACAAAAAGTCGGGCATGGTCTTTATCTTTCTGACTTACTTCACTCTGTATAATGGGCTCCAGTTTCATCCATCTCACTAGAACTGATTCAAATGAATTCTTTTTAATGGCTGAGTAATATTCCATGGTGTATATGTACCACAGCTTCCTTGAACATTACAGCATACTAACACGTATATATGGAATTTAGAAAGATGGTAATGATAACCCTATATGCAAAACAGAAAAAGGGACCCAGATGTAGAGAACAGATTTTTGGACTCTGGGAGAAGGCGATGGTGGGATGTTTCAAGAGAACAGCATCGAAACATGTATATTATCTAGGGTGAAACAGATCACCAGCCCAGGTTGGATGCATGAGACAAGTGCTCGGGGCTGGTGCACTGGGAAGACCCAGAGGGATCGGGTGGAGAGGGAGGTGGGAGGGGGGACCGGGATGGGGAATACATGTAAATCCATGGCTGATTCATGTCAATGTATGACAAAAACCACTACAATATTGTAAAGTAATTAGCCTCCAACTAATAAAAAATAAATTAAAAAAAAATTTGGACATTCCTGAACCACTAACATTACAACTACAACAAAAGACGATTGCATATTACCTGGACGTTTAACATGGAGTTTTTAAGTACAGTGTTTAATGGAATTTTACCCCAGAAGGGTGAAAACTTTGCCTGAGGACAAAAATAACCTAATTTAGCTTTTTTAGAATTTTATTTCGTTAAGTTTGTTAAAAGGCTAGCATTCTGAAGTTAAAGGAGATACTAAGAAATAAAGCATTACTATTTGAAGAAGACAGAGCAATTCCTTCTAAGACTAAACTATTTAATGACAGTTTGTGAGATGAAGATAATTTGGTTGTTTATTAATAAGATGCAAGTTACTTCCCTAATGAACCATTTTAATCAGTGATCTATCAGTTAATCAGTGTTAATCAGTGCTTCATTACTAAATAAGGACTTCGTGATCAGGTGGACAAACCCATAGTGTTGCATGACTAATAAGTAGACATCATTTTTTTTTCAAAATGTTTTTCATTAACCTGAATTCTATAATATTCGAAGTTTGGGGGAAAGACCACCCTTAGGTTAACATAGTCCAGTGGTTTCAAGAGCCCAGCATTTGTGAGCAGATGTTTCTGAGATGTATCTACTCATTGGAAAGTGTGCAGCTTCTCCAAGTATAAGAGCCTGGGGAAAATAATGGTATTGTTTATTTTAGGTAAAAAGAATAGTCACAGAGAAATTTTTCTTTTGTCTTTGTTCTTGCTCCATTTTCTTACCAATGAAGTGATACTGCTTTGTGTAAGATTTTAAAACTGATGAGATTCTGGAATGTTGAGATAAAATCAAAGAGCTCTAGGAAAGTGATCCGTCAGCCATTTTCTCTGCTTGTCAGAACATGCCTGGAAAATTGAATTTGGATTTGAGCATCCTATTACAAATAGTGCTTAGTTTACATCTCATCTAGATTCCTTGTGACTTGCCCTCATTGCAAGTTTTGGTGAATTGTTAACTTATAGACACTTTCAGCTCCAAGACCCAGATTTTTCATATCAAATACCAATGTTTGTCACACCAAGAAAGGAGCGAGAGGAAGATTGTGCTGCAATATCAGAACTTTGTCACTGTATCTGTTCTCCAGATTATTTGCCTGGCTTTTTGTACAGTTTCTTGTGCTTCATTGCTTTTTGGTTGGGAGATCAAGATATTATTCAAAGGATTTTTTTTCTAAGCTGTCCAATTTATCTTATGTTAAATATTTTGCAACATTTTTGTTGTAGATTTTAACCTCTACCTTTTATAATTGAGGTAAAATTGACATATAACATTATATTGGTTACAGGTATACACATAATAATTTGATGCTTGTGTATATTGTGAAATAATCATCACAATAAGTAGCTAACTTTCATCACCATACAAAGGAAATTTTTGTTTTCTTGTGATGAGAACATTTAAGATCTCTTCTCTCAGCAGCTTTCAAATATGCAATGCAGTATTTTTAAGTGTAGTCACTGGAAGTTTGTACCTTTCAATCTCTTGGCTCATTTTCCCCACTCCCCATCATACTAGGCTTCTGTCAACCACCAATCTGTTCTCTGTATCTTTGAGCTTGAATTGCTGTGTTTTTTTTCCCCTGAGATATAACATATAAGGGAGAGAACATGGCTTTTGTCCTTGTCAGCTTATTTCACTTAGCATGATGTCCTCTCTCCATTTCTGTTGTCACAAATGGCAAGATTTCTATCCTTTTTATGTCTGAATAGCATTTCATGTGTGTACATATACACACCCATACACACACACACATCTTCTTTAAACATTCATTCACCAGCATTCACTTAAGCTGTTTCAACATCATGGCTATTATAAATAATGCTGCAGTGAACATAGCAGCATTATTAACAATACATCCTTTTGAGCCAGTGTCTTTATTTATTTCAGATCAATACCCAGAAGTGCATTTGATGAATTATATTATAGCTCTGCTTTTAATTTGGAGAGAATCTCCATACTGTTTTCCGCATAGCTACAACAGTTTTCACTCACACTAACGGTGCATGAGGGTTCATTTTCTCCACATTTTCACCATTTGTTATGTCTTATCTCTTGATAATAACCTTTCTAACAGATATGAAGTGATGTCTCATTGAAAGTTTGATTTGCATTTCTCTGATGATTAGCGATGTTGAGGATCTTGTCATGTACCTGTTGGCCATCTATACTTCTTCTTTGGAAAAATGTCTATTTAGACCTTCTGTCCCTATGTTAATCTGATTTTTTGATTTTTGCTATTGAGCTTTATGAATTTTTCATATATTTGGGATATTAACTCCCTATCATATGATTTGCATTATTTTCTCCCATTCAGTAGATTGCCTTTTCATTTTGTTAATAGTTTTATTTATTGTACAGAGTTCTTTAGTTTCAAATAGTTGCACTTATTTGTTTTTTGCCTTTGTTACCTTTGTTTTTGGTGTCAGATCCAAAAAATCATTACTAAGGCTGATGTCAAGGAGCTTTTAAGGGTCTGCCTTCTTCTAAGGGTCTTAGGGCCTCAAGTTTATAACATTCTTATTATACTGAAACAAATAGCTACATTACAAACTAAAATTTTAAAATTATATAAATTACATTGTTAAAAGATCTCTTAGAGAAATTCCTTTTGCAGCATGTCATTTCATGCCCAAATATCTTGAGTGTTTGAGCATTTCAACTCTATGTTATCAAGATTTCCAGATCTGAAGAAGATGGATCTTGTGGGGGATTGGCATGAAGGATTATCCTGAATTCCTGAAAGAAAATCTTGAAATCAAAAATAAATAAATAAATAGATAAATTTTAGCAGAGAAGAATTAATTACCTATGATTTTTCTCTACCTTATATATGAGAGAATCAACTGTTTATTATTGAGCTGTTTATTGGCCTTCCTGGTGGCTCAGATGATAAAGCTTCTGCCTGCAATGCAGGAGACTCAGGTTCAATCCCTGCACTGGCATGGTTTATTTTTAAGCTGTTTATCTTCTCTCTCTCCAAAAATATTCTGCCCATAGACACTATAAGTTCTCTAATGAAGATACTTGTAATTAAAATAAGCCAGTAGAGCTTTCTAAAATATATTCATAAAATATCAATAAGGATTGATATTTAATATATACTTTTTAAAACATAAGAAATGCATCTGTAAAACATGTAGAACAAAATTAGTAAAAGAGAAAGCTTTTCAAAAATATTGCTAGTGGCATAATAATGATAAGAAATCCAATTAAATATAATTTTTCCCACAATAAAAGTATCCTAGCATATTAGGACTTCTTTTTGCAAA
The DNA here is from genome assembly GCF_023699985.2 of Odocoileus virginianus. Taxonomy (NCBI): domain Eukaryota; kingdom Metazoa; phylum Chordata; class Mammalia; order Artiodactyla; family Cervidae; genus Odocoileus; species Odocoileus virginianus. The sequence continues at coordinate 30,071,789 of NC_069698.1, read as the reverse complement.
TACTATTACATATGCTACACACACACACACACACACACACACACACACACACAAAACTTGTTTAGGAGACTTCTCAAAGAGAAGAATGAATAAATAAATATATCTCATTGTTTGTACTGGAACTCTTACTGGACAAACTTTAAAACATGGAAAAATATTAAACCAGTATTTATCAGGAAATTTGAATTAGCTCTTTTAAGCATAGTTACAGCTCATTGAGAAAATTGTGCCTGCAGCTCCTCTCCCCAAGTACATATACATATGCAAGACCAATATTATTTTGTTTAAAGATATTTCCGATGTTTAAATAGCATTACTTTTTTGAAACATTAACCTTGATTGATCTTTAGCCAAAAAAACCCCCACCATAATTAAAGTACCACAAAAATGTATTAATCTGTAAGATAATATAGGCTTTAGAACATGTTTCACTGTTTGTATTGGTTCCATTAAATGTAATCATCAGATAATTTTTATGCAGTTGTTTTGTCCATCATTTTTTTGTTGAAACATTTTAAAAGGTTTATGTAAAAATAATTTTCTTTATGAACAACAATAACTTCCTCCATTGTTAAAAGGCTTGTTCCTTTAAGAAAACTTAAAATGACTGGAGAGGGACAAATAATGCTTTAACTTAAAATTAGTTTGTAGTTATTTACTGTTCTTGTACATAACTATTTCCAAATTTGTGAAGTTAATGTTATTTTAAAAAGAATGTAAATATTTAAATAAATCCTTAATCAGTGTTTAAAATAGCCCAGTATCTATGTTCATTTTGGCTAATCTGGTTAACTCTCAAGAGAAATTCAACTTTATACATATAAATGTATTTCTCAGGGTCTCAATTTTTGGTATTATCAGTAGAAGAGAAAATGAAAGATGAAAATTAAGGAATACATTGTGTTCTTGATGAAACGTCTGCTTCTACTAACAACGGTGAAGAATAGCATGCACATTTCAAAGATAAATAAGAACTAGAAAGTTATATTAATCTCCCTAATGAATCATTTTTAAATGATCACATAATGGCAACATGGGCAAAATATAAGAAAGTCATTCCCAAAAGAACACAAATGCTTGGTAAATAAAATAATGTCCACACTCATTAGTAATAAGAACAATAAACATAAAAATATATCCAAGCTAAACTGTCAAATCAAAAACAAACTCTTGTTGTAATCAGCATATGAGAAAACAAGCATTCTCAAGCAATACTGATAAAAATATAACTTCGTTTAAGTAAAGTTTCTCTCTGCTTCAACTCTGAGCAAGGCACACATTAATACAAAGGCAATATGACTGTGGAAATGGAGTAGGTTATGACTTCTGTTTGTATTCAGAGATGACGCAGAGAAAATGCGATAGACATGATTAGAAGAGAAGGCCTGAAGGAAACTAGGAGTTTGAAGGATGTAACAGTAGTCAAAGCTATGGTTTTTCCAGTAGTCATGTGTGGATGTGAGAGTTGGACCATAAAGAAAGCTGAGTGCCGAAGAACTGATGCTTTTGAACTGTGGTGTTGGAGAACACTCTTGAGAGTCCCTTGGACTGCAAGGAGATCCAACCAGTCAATCCTAAAGGAAATCAGTCCTGAATATTCATCATAAGGACTTACACTGAAGTTGAAGCTCTAATACTTTGGCCACCTCATGCAAACAGCTGACCCATTTGTAAAGACCCTGATGCTGGGAAAGACTGAAGGCAGGAGAAGAAGGGGATGACAGAAGATGAGATGGGTTGGATGGCATCACCAGCTCAATGGACATATGTTTGAGCAAGCTCTGGGAGATAGTGAAGGACAGGGAAGCCTGGTGTGCTGCAGTCCATGGGGTTGCAAAGAGTCGGACACGACTAAGTGACTAAACAAAAACAACAACCCTTCCCATCTCTCCACTTTTTTGTCTGTACCACTTGAAAGAATAAAAACCTTTGTAGCTGTCATCATGAAGGGTAAATATAATGCATGTCAGTCTATCCGTTGTGTTGGAAACATCCATTTCCATGATGATTTATGATGAACCTCTTTAATAATAGGAAGCAGTTAAACTTGGTTTGGGCAAAATAAATACTTTCTTTTATTTAACTCGTTGGAGAAATAGAATATGTAAAAAAGATAATAATTCTTTTCCATCACCAATTAAATATTTATTGTGCAAAACATACACTTAGGGTGTCTACATATTTTAGAATGAATTTCCAACTAAGAGACAAGTTTGAAAACCATGTAATTCAAAAAATGAGGAAGCACTTTAGATATTTCACTTGGTAACTGTCCTCACAATTTCAAAATGTGCCTAAAGAAATAATTGAAGTGAAGTGTTAGTCACTCAGTCGTTTTGGACTCTTTGGGGACCTTGGACTGTAACTCACCAGGCTCCTCTATCCATGGGCTTCTCCAGGTAAGAGTATTGGAGTAGGTAGCCATTCCCTTCTCCAGGGGATCTTCCTGATCCAGGGATTGAATCTGGGTCTCCTGCATTTCAGGCAGATTCTTTACTGTCAAAGCCAAGAGAGAAGCCCAAAAGGGATAATACATGAAAGTAAAATGAAAGAAAATTCTGGAAAATATATAAATTTTGCAATAAAAGAGTTTACTGTTTTCTGAACAAGACCACCAAGCAACAGTGAAGGATGAAAAGCTTCATTTGCTGAGAATCTGCTAGTGTTGAGGATTCAGAGAGGAAAACACGTGATGCCTATGCTTGAGGAGCTGATAGTCATGCTTTCTCTTCACTTTTGATTTTCTTTTTTTTTAATTTATTCTAATTGGAGGCTAATTACTTTACATTATTGTGGTGGTTTTTGCCATTCAAACATGAATTGAAATAAGGAACAGAAAAACAGCCTCCTTACTGGATTCTTCTCATTTGATAGGGAAGCCAGGTTACTGATCCTATTGCTTACATAAATATTTATGTTGAAGATTTTTTATCTAAAATATTTAGTATCTAATTTTTTATAAAGGATACAGCAGGATGTTTTAAACCTAAAATATGTTAACAGTCAACAAAGAATAAGATAACAATATCTCCTCTTCTCTAGTAGATACTTTGTAAAACCATCAACATTTATCTCCATGGAATTTATAGTTATGGTAAATATTCATTAAGCTCATCAAGAAGAACTATTTTAAACTTAAATTTGCACAAACATTTAAATGTTTGTGACCTCTCCCCAGTCAAAAGCAATAGATGATGTCTAGATAAATTAAAAATGTCAATAAAATCAATAATGACAAACTTCTATTAAAAATATTAAAAGTGAATCAATACCATCCCAAATGATAAACATTGTGTTTTGCACCATTTTCTGTACATTTTGAAAACTGTAGTCACACAAAATTTTTTTCTTCTTTTATTTCTTTTTCTTCTCTTGTTCTTTTTCTGCTTTAAACAGAGTTGTTCTGTAAGGGATAAGACGGCCTGTCTTCTCGGAAGTTAAATTACATGTCAAACATTTCAGAGTTTAGAAAGCAGCTAATAAGGGTGTAATATTAAAATGTCAAACATGTACCTACCATTTTCTCCCTCTTCCTGACTCTGAAACTCCCTGGTAACAAGTATAATGATCTGTTTAGGCTTCGGCCCATTGTTCCCTTTCGTCACTCATATTTAGTAATTACTTTCTCCCCAAGGTTGCACTTTTCTTGAGGAAAGTAAATTCCAAAGTGGTGTTCAGTTTTGAATTAAATTCTGCTTGTGTGACAGCAAAGAAGTGTTAGGGGAGTGAATTCAATGGCTTGTCCTGTCCCATTTATTTCCATCTCTACAAAGACTCTACAAAATATTTAAGCATGCTTTTCTGTTGGGGAGGACTTTTCCTTAGAAAGCTATCTGACTAATTGTCTCTGGATAACATCAGAGAGGATTTTAAACTGCCTGATATGTGTTATCCTCTTGGTTACTCAAATAGGGAGTGAGAAGAGAGAACGAAAAGATTTGTGCAAGTGCTGAATAATTGAAAACAAGGTCCCTAATGCAATGACAGGACACTGGTGTGTGAAGACCAAATGTAGACTGAGAATTTTGTTATCAGTGAAACTCTAAAGAAGAATGTAATATGATGCAATATGTTTATTAAAACACATTCTTTCCAATCCTAGCTAACGTTGAAAGTGAGCTTACATGACAGATTTTAATGTCTTGCAGTGTTCAGTTGAATGAGTACAGAATCCTCATCAGGAAATGCTCCATGAATAAGTCTGATCATAGAGTGAGCTAAAGCATGTGATTATAGCAATGACCATAATTGCTTTGCCATTGTTTTTACGTGCAGGGTCAGGCTAACATGTGAGATAGCTATGACATTAGCAACGCTTTTGATATGATGTTTATCATGCTCGAGTACATGTGGTTTGTTCTAATGTCAACCATTAGCCTGTTAAAAATAACACGGAGCTATTGGCAATACTTGGAGTCTTCAAGTACGTAAACAAGCGATGAATCAAAGACTCAAATGGCTGCTATATGATCCATTAATTAAGCTGGTAAAAACTATGTTTCATTGTAGACCATGTACTATATAACATTAAGGATGTTTGTGTTTCTCAAGGCATCATTCTTGATGCAAAAATAAACTGGGAGCTGTGACTCCAAACCAGAGAAAGAAATTATTTAGGAAGTAATAGAGAAAAATGGTCCAGTATTGACTCATCAACCTCAAACTGTCTGTCTTGTATTTTCTCCTTAAAAGCCCAGGATAATATGGATACATAACTTATTTCACTGAATTAGATATTTATTCATTATTTGAATATATGTTTAAGTGCTCATTATAGGCAAGGCAAGCTCCCTCGTGGCTCAAATGGTAAAGAATCCGCGAGCAAGGCAGGAGACCCGGGTTCGACCTACCTGATCGGAAATATCCCCTGGAAAAGGGAATGGCTATCCTCTGCAGTATTCTTGCCTGGAGGATTCCATGGACAGAGGAGCCTGGCAGGGTACAGTCCATGGAGTCACAAAGAGTTGGAAATGACTGAGTAACACTACTATAGGCAAGGCACTAGAGTTAGATCAAAATTAGCTAAACACAGTCACACAGATAAATAAGTCACGGTGAATTCACAGAGGAGAAGTGGAGACTATTGCGAGTGTATAATACAGTACTTAACCTAGTCAGAGGGTCAGGGAGGGCATCTTTGTCCAAATGATATTTAACTTGAGATCTGAAACCCAAGAGTTAGCAGAGCAAAGAAGGAAGCAGAGATTAGGTACAATAGGCCATGAAGAATTCTGATATTCCTTTTAATGCATTCTTCTAGACAAATATTGTCTCCCTGATCCCTTGCTGTACTGAATCTTCCTTAACACTACTAGGCTTTCTCTGAAGTTGTACTTATTGATTTCAGTGATGTCCTGCAAGGTGTCACACCCTCTGGAAACCTATTTCTTCATCCCCAGCCACTGAAACATCACTAAAAATGTGCAGCCTCGGGAAGGGAATGGAAAGCATTATCAAGATCTCTAAAAAACTAACCATAGAGAAACAAAGCAGGCTTTTGTTGAGAGCCTTTTATGCTGGGATTTAAGGAGCTTGTTTAAACCTCCAGGCTAGTAGATCAAGGTCTGTAGTAGCGACAATATTAATATATCTTATCCGATCATTTTTATGAATAAGCTCTCATATATTAAAAAATGATCCAAATTGTTTTGCTTTTGTAGTTTAAAGTATATTCAGGGCAATAATCAACATTCTGCTGATATTATTGGCCTGCAACTTCAACTAGGACCTGTGTGATGTGAGCCTACATCAGGAGAATGAGGATAAAACTTGGCTTTCATTCAGTAGAAGTTTTTAAGCAAGTCAGTCTCTATCCTATCTGTCTGATGACTGTTTTTCTGTATATCCTAGTCAAAGACATAACTCACTTTCACTCAAACAAAATGCTCCACCAGGTAAATCAAAACTGACAGCCTGACTTGAGTTCAGTCCTGGCTCAATATCACCCTGCTAACTTGTCAGTTATTGGAGAAGCTCTGTTGATCAATTTTTTTCTTGTGTACATTATTTTGATTCACAGTGATTTTAAGCATCAGAATTTCAAGTACAATTATATTCTGTCTAAATCACCACCTCTAGCATTTTCAATCACTCACTCTTTCTTTCATTTTCACACATTAGCATGTATATTTCTTATCATCAGACAGGAATTTACTTATAAAACTTTTTCAGGCATGATACTAGTTTCAGTATGAAAAATGTCCTGTGTACACAAAAATCCTTTACAGATTCAGTATTGAAAACCTACTCTTTTCCTCTTTCAATTGGAATTAAATAATTAAGATATGACACATAATCTTGTATTCTAAGATCATATGAAATTTATGGCCATCATGGTAGGACCATAATAAAGAGGAAGGATAATATTGTTACATATTGAGTTTTCCTCTAAAAATCTAAATACAGAAAGCTTTAGTTATGGTCAAATGGATTACACAAAATGATAATAATTGCTTGGTCCAAGCTAGTTTATATCAGAAAACTCCAATGGGAAGTAGATAAAATTCCCTCCACTAATGTATGTTAATGTACTTCCCAGGTGGTGCTAGTGGTAAAGAACCTACCTGAGTTCGATCCCTGGGTCTGGAAGATCCCATGGAGGAGGGCATGGCAACCCACTCCAGTATTCTTGCCTGGAGATTTCCCATAGACAGAGGAGCCTGATTGGGCTACAGTTCATGGGGTCCCAAAGAATCAGATACAACTGAGCACAAACATGCATGCAATGCACTTTAAAAGTAGGGTTTCCTGAGGGGAGGGGGACTGAGGCATGGAAGTCTGAAAATAGGCAGCTATTGTTACAAAATGTGGTGTAGTATGGATTATTGTGTATCTGTTCCATTAAAAATCATTACTGCCAGTTACCTCCATTGGCAATAATATCATAAAATTTCCTACTAACAATGTTTTTATTTTAAAAATTATGATTAAAATTATAGCAGAATATATTGATATGGAAAGCATAAATGATGTTTAACTTACAGAAATGAACACCTAGAAGTTGATAAAAATTTTTTTCTTAAGGTCACAGAAATCACAGAAATCATTCAATTAGTTATTTGAAAGTTTTTGTTTTTTTTTTTAAACTCAGGAAATTTTTTTTTTAACTCAGGAAATATTCCTCAGTGTATTGTCAAACAACCTAAGTAACAAACATTACTATATAGTTAAGTAATTTAGTATTATTTTGTTTTGCTCTTACATGTGGGGCAGAACATAGAGCTAGAATAAAAGTGACTGTTTCTTTTTAATGATTTCATTAAATAAATGTCTTTTATCATTTCATCAGGTTTATGGATTTTATATTTCCTTTACATGGCTCAACAATGCAAATATTGGGTTTGTAGATAAGAATTCAATTAGCATTTCAAAGAGGTCAAATTAATTCCCTCTCAGAGACAGTAGCTGCTATTTTAGTCTACAAAGTAAAACTCAATTCTATAGTACAAAACAATTTTTAAATCTTACCAGTATCCTTGCTCACTGAAAAGCAGTTCTGATTCTTTTGAAGTGTAGTTTTTGAACTAAAATCTTTAAATTATTTTTAAAATATTTTTGTCTTTCTTAAAATGTTGTTATCAGGGATCTTTCAGTTAATGTATGTGAAGTATTTTGGATTATGCCTGATGTATAATAAATGCTCTATAAATATAAGAATAGATAAAAAAATACCCAAATTCAAATGAATCATTATTGTCTAGTAGTGGTCCTCAGCCTTTCTGGTGCCAGGGATCAGTTTCATGGAAGAAATGGGGTAAGGGGGATGGTTTCAGGATGATTATATTATATTTATCGTGCACCCTACTTCTATTATTGTTACATCATCTCCAATTCAGATCATCAGGCATTAGATCCTGGAGGTTTGGAACACTTGGTCTATAGTATTACTGCTTATACGATTCCAAAATTATTGCAGGAAATCAGTGGCATAGCAAGGAATAAGGACAATAGAAGTGTTCTGTCCCAGCTGCCTTCAACACTGGGAACTCTGCAGATGGGATGATGTTGTTGTTTAGCCGCTCAGTCATGTCAAACTCTTTGCTACCTGATGGACCACAGCCCACCAGGATCCTCTGTCCATGGGATTCTCTAGGCCAGAATATTGGAGTAGGTTGCCATTTCCTTCTCCAGGGGATCTTCCTAACCAATGGATCAAAACTGTGTCTCCTGCATTAGCAGGAGGATTCTTTACCACTGAACCACTGAAGAAGCCTAAAGATGGGCTAGGATGTAGATTTAAAGCTGTAATGAAACGGACTAAAAGTTGGTCAGCCTTTTCACTGTAACTCTGCGGAGGCAATTCTAAACAATGTCAGTGAAAAAATATTCCCCTCTGCCAGGGTCAGCCACTCCCACAGCCCTATTCTGTTTGGTATGCAGCTGCAGAAACTGATAATGAAAGGGCAACTATTTTTTATTTCTTAAGGGATAAAACTCTAGTTGTAAGTTGTAAACTTTCATTCTCTGAATGTGACACAGAGAACTTCTGAGTTCCGTTTCTTTTTAGTTCATGTGTTATTGATGTGTGGAATGCAAAATAAGAATTAGTTGCAAGAACAATAACTAACATTTACTGAGCACTTACTATTTCTGGAGAAGGAAATGGCAACCCACTCCGGTACTCTTGCTTGGAAAAGCCGATGGACGTAGAAGCCTGGCAAGCTACAGTCGATGGGGTCGCAAACAGCCGGACATGACTGAGCGACTTCACTTCACTCCACTTACTATGTCTAGGCTGTATTCCATGCACTTTATATGTCTAAACTTTCTTCATCTTCACACCTATTATCCCCAATTTACAGAAAATAAATCCTTTGTATGAATAACCACTTTCATTGATGAAGCATAATAAATAGTATAAGAATAGAATAATGTGTTATACAAAGGTAAAAAGTGTGGTAGAATATGGGTTAAAGAAAAGAGAAATGAGTGTGGATTGGAAAGTCAAAAGAAGGAACCTCTTCAAATATTCATGGGCCCCTAAAGATTAAGGATACAATGTAGATTTCCTATCTTCTTAACTTCAATTCTTCCTTGCTCCTTTCATTTCTGTATTTCTCTGTCTTTTCTTTATTTTTCATCCACCTTCAGGGCAGCAGTTGTATTCCTTCTTAGACTAAATAAAGGCAGAAAAAGAAGTATTTCTTTTTTTAGCACTGCACTGATCCTATTAAGTTATAAGTGCTCAGTCACTCAATTGTGTCTCTTTATGACCCTATGGACTGTACCCTGCCAGACTCCTCTGTCCATGGAATTTTTTAGGTAATAATGCTGGAGTATTTCTTCCTCCAGGGGATCTTCCTGATCCAGGGATCAAACCTGTGTCTTCTACATCTCCTGCATTGTAGCAGATTCTTTTACCTGTTGAGGCATCAGAGAACAGTGGTTAAATAAGAACTTACAACCTGCAAGAACCTGGACAAGTTACCTGCTTTTTCTGTGCCTGTCTTAAATATCTTAATCTATAAACCAGGAAGAAAAATAAACATTTGTATGCATCTAACCATTGCAAATTTTTTAATATATTGAGGCTTAAATTGTCCCTTTTTTGGTAAGTGGAAGCCTTTTCAAATTGGTTTCTTTTGACAAATCACTAGTAATAGTTGATGGCATTCTTGCTTTCTGGATGTCAGCAAGTTCCAGGCTCATCTTTTATATTTCTTGACCTACACAATGAATTCATTAATCACAGGATGCTGTTTCCTTTTATTGATAGTTCAGAATAAAAGTTAAAATAGTTAGCTTTTTATTATTTCTTTTGCTTAGAGCATTGGTTCAGAACTGAAAGTTGCAAAGATATTCAATTTTGGGAATTTATATTCTGATGAGATTAAAATTAAATACAAAAAAGATCCTATGATAGAAATAAATGCATACCTTAAGCTCTTAAGCATTCTAGACAGCAAGGATTTCATTTCAGAACTGATACTGAGTCTTGTGACTTTCTCAGAAAATAATTGTGCTCATTGCTACAAAAGTAGAGTTTACTTCAAATTAATCTGGTCAAAAAAGTGCTGTGAGACGAGATGCTTTTTGGAGGGTGGGACATATTAGAAAAAGAAGCAATAGAAAGAGTGAAAATATCCCAGGCTTAAAGAATGACAGAAGAACCAGATGATGTTCTAGAGATTGGAAAGAATTTTTTTTGGAATTGAAAAGACATTTGACTATGGAAATATGTGAATGATAGTTGAATATTTATGAACAAGTAAAATTAGAAAACATCTATGTTGGATAGAGGCGTAAGACACAGAAACGATGGTGAATTTCCTCATGGGCAGTTCTGTTAGGGTAAAACTAAGGTGCCATGACAAAGAGACGCTAAATTACAATGGCTTAAAACTGTTATAACAAAGAGACCCTAAATTACAGTGGTTCAAACGATTTCATCTTGTGAAACAGATTTGAGATGAGTGGTCCAGTGTTGTGGGACATCTCTGCTTTTCACAGTCAACCAGGAACCAGATTCTTTCTAAACTGTTTTTCTATCATCCTTTGGGAGTCCCCCATGGCTCAATGGGTAAAGAATCTGCCTGCCGTGCAGAAGACACGGGAGACACAGATTCAATCCCTGGGTCAGGAAGATCCCCTGAAGGAGGAAATGGCAATCCACTCCAGAATTCTTGCCTGAGAAATCCCATGGACAGAGAAGCCTGTACAGCTCCAGGCCATGGGGTCACAATGAGTCAGACACCACACCCCTCCCCCAGCGCACCATCCTTTAGAGCAACGTTGCCATCGGCATGATCAACGCTGTCATCTAGGTTTCAACCAGAAAGGAAGGACAGAATGTAGTGGGGACATTCATGATCTCTCGAGTCCCCAAGAAGAATGTGGCATGGGTTATTTCCACTCATACTCTACCGGTGAGAATTTGGTGAGATGGACAGGTAAACGACAATAGACTGGGCAATCATGTTGTCTGGCTATAATTCTGTAAATATCAAAGAGATGGATGCCAGATTTTAGCAAAAAGCTAACAGTTTCTGCCATACTCATCTTTTCTTTATGACACCTCCATAATTTGTGTTTTCATAATTTTCCAAATAATAAAGTAATAACTTTCAGTTGCTTTTTGTATTTCTTTAATTAATTTGTCTCTTCATCTTCTTTCCTAAATACTTTAACTGTGTCACTTGGGGTCCAATCAGGAGACAGAATATATACCAGTAGTTTGAACATGGAAATTTTAATATTATTATTAACTACTATCAGGATATTAACCACTAAGAGCTAAAGATAACTCCAATGAATAAAGAATTAGAAAATATAGTCAGCTACTATCCCTAGGGTGGGCAGAAAAGATCCAAGATAGAAACAGACAAGGAAGTGTCCCCACCCCCTACCCTGTCCCCCAAAGCTGAGATTTAGACATTGCTGGAGCGGGTGTGACAATAATCCCTGGATGTTAGAGTTTGTCAAGGTGATGCAGACCAGAGATAGCTAGCATAAAGCCATCTGCTCAGCTCCTACTAAGACTGTCTGGGGAAATACCAAATCAAGAACCTGCAAAACTCACCAGGCAGCTTCCTTTGGGAATGCTGGTGAAGCTTGCTAGAACATGAGTACCATTAGATGTACCCCACCACAATGGTGGTTGTGCACTAGGAGAAATAACAATAAATTGCACCTGAAGCAAAAGACACTCCCCCCCACCTCCTGCCTCTCCCTATATAAAGGTCCTCTCGACACCTTCTGCCATAAATGCTGACCATTCTCCCAGCTGGCAAAGGGACTGTGTTTGCAGGATCCAGCTCCACTATTATGAAAATGTGAAAGTGTTATTCGCTCGGTGGTTTCTGACTCTTTGCTACCCCGTGGACTGTAGCCTGCCAGGCTCCTCTGTCCTTGGGGTTTTCCAGGCAAGAATACGGGGATGGGTAGTTATTCCTTTCTCCAGGGGATCTTCCCAACCCAGGGCTTGAACCTGTGTCTCCCACATTGCAGGCAGGTTCTTTACCATCTGAGCCAGCACGGCAGCCCCCACTGTCATGAAAGAGGGCAAAGAAAGAAGAATTTGAAGCTGGGAAACAGCAAACTAATGACTGGCCCAGAGGCCATGACATAAAATTGTTGTGTTATTTCCTCACTGTTTTATCGCAATACAGTTCCCATTGAAGAGCTGAATGAGATGGAAAATGTCATAGTCCATCAACGGCATACTAGGGTTCCCCTTTCTCCACATCATCTCCAACATTTGGTATTTCTTGTCTTTTCTATTAATAGCCATTCTAACATGTGTGAGGCGATTTCTCATTGTGGTTGTGATTTTCATTTCCTAACAATTAGTGATGTTGGGCATCTTTTCATGTAACTATTGGCCACCTGGAAAAGTGTCTGTTCGGATCTTTTCCCATTTTTTAAATCAGATTGCTTGTTTTTGTTGTTTTTGAATTAGAAGAGTTCTTCATGCATTTTGGATAATAACCAAACTGGATATATGATTTTCAAACATTTTCTACCATTTGGTTAGTTGCCTTTTTATTGTGAGAATGGTTTTTTTTTTGCTGTGCAGAGGCAATATAAACAACAAAAACTCTCCAAAAAATGAAGGTTATTCTTAATTCATGGATAATATTCCATCTTCAAACTTCCCCTCCTATTTCTCCCTGAGTTGTAATGACCTGTAACAAATTCCTCACCATCATGTACAGGAGCCATGAAGGAAAATTTCCTCAATTGGCTGAATAATGATGGAAGTCCAACTTTGTATAGTCTTAGCTAAAAAAAAAAAAAAAAAAACTTAGGGTTCATGTTTTCCTTTTTTCACACAAGGCAGTGTCTGTTTCATAGGATTGCTGGTGACCATCTCCTCAGTGACCCTGTCATTATCAGTGTGAGTAGTGAGAAAACGAAAACCAAAGCTGCAGATGTGTTTCTAGAGCCATCTGGCTCCTTTGAAAGGTAATTTACTACCTAAAAATAATCACATGCATATGGCCTGCCCCCTCCCTTACCATAATGTATTCCTAAAACTGTTAATATTCGTTCCATTAGGTTTACAAAAAAAAAAAAAAAAGCATTTCTCCCATTTATACTGTTCTTTTGTTAATATTCATATGTGGTATCTGAGGAAAAGAAGCAGTTCTCACACATCCTGGGAAGCAGGAAAAAAAATCTGTTGATGAGATTTTTTTTAAATCAAAAGTGTTCTCTTAGGCACATTCAATCAGCGAGTTTGTGTTTTTTCTTTTAAGTAGCTGTAATAGTGTCATATTTTGAAGTAGCAATTTAGAGTTTGATTCCAAACTAATTTCTTCCTATGCAGAGTACAGAAAGGTAGATTTCCAATAGGCTACGATCATCTTCAAAAATTTCAGGCTGTGTGTAGCCCAGCCAGTCCTGGAAATTTGAGGTATTTGAGCATGATACTAACATCTACCACGAAGACAGAATAGTGTAAGGCATGCTCTAGGTCCTTAAACATCATCCTTTTGTTATTTGGTTGAATAACAATGAAGACAGTTTAAGGTGTGAGTGAAATGCTGTCCACTGCTTCAGTGACAGGATTTCAGTAGCCATACTAGATTTCCACCCGGTAATCAGAGAATGGGGTAATTTATTATCATGTCATAACATTTTTATACTACGAAATGTTGATGGCGAATATGGAGGTAATTCCCATGCATATCGGCTGAGTGATCTTCAGCTTGAGTGGTGTGACCCAAAATAATATGGGCGTGCTTCATAAGACTAGACATATGGAAGACCACCCATGAATAAGGTTCTGCTCCTGTACAGTTTCATTCTTGAGTCTCTTAAGATTGAAGATATGACACTTTAAGCACCTAGCATATTGCCTGGAGTCCAGAATATAAGCTAGTTCTCTGTTAGTAAAATTGGTTTAAAAAGGAAACTATTGATTTTATGCTAGTCTCCATAATTTTACCTGACTTACTTACACCCTAAATTATAAAGATGATGCTCTTTAACGTCTTTAGCTTGTCAAAGTGTTTCCAAATAGCGTAGAAGTAAGAGCAAAGTGGAGAAACAGCTGCCCCTTGTTATTTTGTTTCCTGAATACAAATAGTCTTAAATTGCTGTAAATGGAGAGGCTGGAATGAATTCAAACACCGCTTGTTTAAATACACTCAGCCTGATGTTTGTGCGTTGGAACCTTTGGAGAGGGCAGCGCTAGAAAATGCTCCACATTAGCTTGTCACACATGACAATATACGGTTATGGCTTCTCTTTTGTTTGTTAGGTAGAGTTGCTTTGGTATCATTCTGAAAGTTTTGCAACAGTAAATCACAAGAGATTTGAGCTAAGATATCTGAACAGCAGCATTAACTCCTGGGACATTTGGTGTGATTTTAACTCCTGTTAGGAAAAGCAAAAGTCTTTTTTGACTTAACTGAGTTCAGGTGGGTATTTGGGATTTTTATAGTATGTCAGGAGTGAATGAATACATCGAGTCTTTGCTTTTCCCTTCTGGCTTCTGATGGCTTGCCATTTGAGAAGTTAGTCTATATGTAAAAGGCCAAAAGAAAGTGATTTGTTTGTTTTCCTTCCATAGTCTGTTCCTTTAAGGAAAGCCCTTATATTCCAAGATATTCTTAAACAGAGCTCAGTCCAACAGCTTTATTGACTATGTGGGATCTGAAAGCTTGTTTAATGAATTCTTTCTTCTATAATTGAGGAACAGCAGCATCAAACATTTAAGGAATTTGACAAGGTCACGTTTACTGGCACAGTCATAAATAACGTCTTGGTATTCAGACTCATGGTCCAGTAGTTTGATCACAAATACATTTTCACAATTAGTTCTTTCTGGCTAGGGTGCATACTCTGAAGAGTATCCTCTAGATTCATTATTGCACTGTTGTACAATATTGCAGATTATTTTCCTGTTTGTCTCACCCCAAAACTCATCCCTTACCTCGTGACATGGAAGCTTTAGGGGAAAAGTTGCTATGGTTAGCATTTTGTAATTAAAACTGCCATGATTTGAGGACCTCACAGGTTAGTGAAAAATAACAAAGTGACACCAGCCAAGCAGAAAAGAAGTAAAATATTGAGGACCATTAAGAAATTAGGCTTGTTTATTGGAGAAAATAATAGCAAGTGGTGAGTAGAAGGTCTTAACATCAAGAGTTGTAAACAGAAGATAAGAATACTTCTTTATGCCTACCACAGATCTAGAAATAAAATTATGTCAGTAGACACGGTCAAGGACTCTAGTTAAAGAAACAACCTGCAGAAAACATTGAGAGACCTGAGTTCAGGTCTTGGCCTTCCTTTGTGTCTTTGATAAACTGGGGAGCCTCTGTGAGTCTTGGTTTTCACTTCACTGTGTAGCTGTGAAGATGAAATAAAATAATGTGAAAGTCCCTATCTAGAACAAGGCTTGGACTGGTAGGTAGTCAAAAAGATTTCTGTTTTTATTTTATTTATGTATTATTTATATTATATAATTATAACATGAAATATATAAATATTAAATTAATGTACCATTTAACTAATCTAATAATATTTAATTTGTATTATTTTCCCACCTAGACACTGTCTATATAAAATTATATATATAATTATAAATATATATGTATATATAATTTTTTTTTATTTGCACTTATCCCACACTTAATACTCATATGGGAAGAGAACAAACTTTTAAGAAAACTTATTAATGAGCAAAAGAGAGTAGAACATAAGGAGTGTATTATTGAAAAAATACACAGCATTTGTGTGGATCACAACGAACTGGAAAATTCTTAGAGACGGGAAAGCAGACCACCTTACCTGCTTCCTGGAAAACCTGTATGTAGGTCAAGAAGCAACAGTTAGAACTGGACATGGAACCATGGACTGGTTCAAAATTGGGAAAGGAGTACATCAAGGCTGTATGTTGTCACATTGCTTGTTTAACTTATATGCAGAGTACCTGATCCGAAACGCTGGGCTGGATGAAGCACAAGCTGGAATCAAGATTACCGGGAGAAATATCAATAACCTCAGATATGGCAGAAAGCAAAGAGGAAGTAAAAAAGCCTCTTGATGCAAGTGAAAGAGGAAAGTGAAATAGCTGGCTTAAAGCTCAACATTCAAAAAACAAAGATCATGGCATCCGGTCCCATCATTTCATGGCAAATAGTTGGGAAAACAATGGAAACAGTGGTCTCTAAAATCACTGCAGATGGTGACTTCAGTCATGAAATGAAAAGACGCTTGCTCCTTGGAAGAAAAGCTATGAGCAGCCTAGGCAGCATATTATAAAACAGAGACATTACTCTGCCGATAAAGGTCTGACTGTCAAAGCCATGGTTTTTCCAACAGTCATGTTTGGATGTGAGATTTGGACCATAAAGAAAGCTGAGTGCCAAAGAATTGATGCTTTTGAACTTTGGTGTTGGAGAAGAGTTTTGAGAGTCCCGTGGACTGCAAGGAGATCAAACCAGTCAATGCTAAAGGAAATCAGTCTTGAATATTCATTGGAAGGACTGTTGCTGAAGCTGAAGCTCCAATAATTTGGCCACCTGATGTGAAGAACTGACTCACTGGAAAAGATACTGATGCTAGGAAAGATTGAGGGCAGGAAGAGAAGGGGATGACAGAGGATGAGATGATTGGATGGCATCACCATGGATGCCATCAATGGACATGAGTTTGAGCAAGCTCCAGGAGTTGGTGATAGACAGGGAAGCCTGGCATGCTACAATCCATGAGGTCACAAGGAGTCAGACGTAACTGAGTGACTGAACGGAACTGAACTGAATCAGCAAAAATGAGTAGAACATAAGTGTATTAGTGAAAAGCATGACTTGTTTGAAAATTCGTTCATAAATTAGATTCTTAGAAACACTCTCCCATTATTAGGTAACAATTTTCTAGGCTGTTTTAAATATCATAAAATTTTCACTTTCACAATAAAAATCTACATTATAGGGATATCTGTTTCCCTATAACTGACATTAATCACCATGATATTCTTATCATCTCTTACTTTTTGTGTAATTCATGATCCTTTTGTAGTCTGACAGCTTTCCCAATAAAACTCACATTGCCATCCCTCTCAAAAGTAACAGGAAGTTTTTTACCCCCTCTCATAGAGAAAAAAAAATCATCTTTCCTCTTCACAATCCGGTATCCTTTAGCCACTTTCTTTTGTTTTTCTCTTGTCTATATTCAATCTTATTTTTGTTTCCCTAAAATCATTTCATACTTCAGCAGCCTCACTGTTTCCTCTTAGACTGAAAAACAAGCTGATTCCTCTCCATTCCAGTCAAGACTCTGTCCTACTTCTACCATCTCTAAATTACCCACCCTTTTGTTTTCTTCCTCTATCCTACAAAACTCAGATAGTCTATGTTCACAGTTTCTTCTTCTTCACCTTTAATAGGCAATGAATTCTCGTTTTCTCTCAGAACTGTGCTCAAAATTTTCCTCTCAAAAATGCTACTGATTGTTAAACTCAGTCGTGTCCTTTCAGACTTTATCTTGGTTGCTCTTCCTGCGTTTAATGGCACCTCTCCCTTCTGTCTTTAAAGTTCTCCTTCACATGACTCTCCCTATACTTTTTCCCTCATAGCTCAGTCAGTAAAGAATCGATCTGCAATGCAGGAGATCTGGGTTCAATTCCTGGGTCAGGAAGATCCCCTGGAGAAGGAAATGGCAACCCACTCCAGTATTCTTGCCTGGAGAATCCCATGGACATAGGAGCCTGGCGGGTTACAGTCCATGGGGTTGCAAGAGTTGGACACGACTTAGTGGCTAAACCACATTTTTTCCTCATTCTCCTCTTATCTTGGTTATCTCCTCCTATCTTGGTTCCCTCTCAGATTCATTATGCTTCAGTTCACCAGCCCTTAGATACTATGTTTTCTAAGGAAGCATCCTCAGTCATTTTTGTTTTCTGTTATAATGAGGACCATTAGAAATATTATTTATCCATTCCTGACCCATCTTTTCTGATGTCTCAGCCTAGAATTTTCAGTGGTTTCCAGAACATAGTTTCCAGTTTTCTACAACATAATCTGTTTTCTTACAAGTGGTGTTTCTTCAGTACAGCCTTCCCTGGGCATCCATGGACTATTGGTTCTGAGGCCCCCATGGATACCAAAATTCACAGATGCTCAAGTCTCCTTTTTAAAATAAAATAGATTTGCATATAACCTACACATATCCTCCTGTATACTTTAAGTCATGTCTAGGTTAATAGTGAGGCTTCCCACATGGCTCAGGGTTAAAGAATCTGCTGCCAATGCAGGAGATCTGGGTTCGATCCCTGGGTCAGGAAGATCCCCTGGAGAAGGAGATGGCAACCCACTCCAGTATTCTTGCCTGGAGAGTTCCATGGACAGAAGAACTTAGTGGACTACAGTCCATGGGTTTGCAAAGAGCTGGGCATGACTTAGCAACTGAGCATGCACAGATTACTTGTAATGCCTAATACAGTGTAGATGCTATGCAGGTCAATATAAATACAATATAAATGCTAGGCAAATAGTTGCTGATGCGTGGTAACTTCAAGTTTTCCTTTCTGAAGCTTTGTGAAATTTTTAAAATATTGTCAATCAGCAGTTGGTTGAATCAAAAGATGCAGAGAATCAAAAGATGCAGAACCAGGGGTTAAACAGAGGGCCTACTATATTCACTTTCTTGATTATTCAAAGATATATCTGTATATTTGTGAACCGTGGTCACTAACATTCATTTGTCCCAGATGAGGGAAAACTGACTAGCTTTAATCAGTTCTATCAGTCTTACCTCAGAAATATCTATCACACATGTTCCCTGGACTCTTTTTTTTGCTGATATTCTTTGAATTACTTTGTGGAAGATTCTCCCTTTACTAGTTATTTATTTCTTTTCTAATCCAGGTTTAACAACTCTAATAGGATATCCTTTCTAGAAAAAAAATCTAATATTGTCCCCTAGTCAATAAACATTTGTTTGCTACATACTGCTTATATGAGAAAATGAAATATTTTTAGCATTTCCTACAATCTGAACTTTGCCATATTCCAATTCTTCCAGGCAGTTCAAGAATTTTCTCTCCTTTATGACTTTCCTCATTGTTTCCTTTTTCCATCTATTCATTCTACTCATATTTCAAAACCACAGGCCAAAATCATATCCTCATATACCCTAATTAGAATTATTTACATTATCTTATAGTCATTCTTCTTCTTAGCACTCACTACAATGCACTTGGATATTTGCCAATAGATATGGACCCCAGTTACTACATGGTGTGATAAAATAACCCCTAGAGATATGGTATATATCTAGAACAGTCCTTTCCTGGGTCAAAAATATACTGGAAAGTTAGTAAGAATTGTTGGAGAGGGAGTTGTTTTACTTTATTTTTCAATCATGAGCTTTCTCTCCATGTATTTGTGGATATAATAAAATAAATATGTTCAAATAAAAACATGAAGCTTTATAATTCAATATGTTCAATTATCTATTTAAAGATCCTTGAAATACTTGCTGGTTTTAATAAATCTAGAAGACAGGCTTAGCACATAAATAGTATTGATTATTGTGAAAAATCTGCTAGAATATCTAAAGGTATAAATTTTATAGGGTTATATTTTTAGGCAGAATGTTACATGAAGGGTTGCTTTAAAGTGAAAAATATGAAGCCTAGCTTTTAAGTTCTTTTAAAATTACCTGTAATACTAAATGGGCTTCTCAAGTGGCTCATAGGGTAAAGAATCCATCTGCAATGCCGGAGACACATGGGACACAGGTTCAATCCCTGGGTAGGGGGGCATGGCAGCACCCTCCAGTATAATATTAAATGCATCCACCGTTCCCCAAGACTCAACGTATTATAGGAAAACATTGCAACCACATGTGATTATTCACATTTATAAGTTTGTGTTACCTATTTTCAATCATTTGTTTCACTCAGTAGCACATATTTATATATGAGATAAAATATATTAATGTCTTCTCTCCAAACACATGAGAAAAGAACAGACCCCAGCCTGTACCCATTTTATCCTCCTCAGCCTGCCTGGCCCATCATGGCAGCAAAAGTTGTCCCTGTTCCTGTCAGAAGCAAACCCCAGGTAAAGGACTTAATTGTAAAGGAAACCAGAATATTGTCTTGAACTGTAGACACTTCGGGGCTTCCAAGGTGGCTCAGATGGTAAAGAATCTGCCTGCAATGCAGGAGACCTGGGTTTGATCTCTGGGTGGGAAGATCCCCTGGAGGAGATGGCAACTCACTCCAGTATTCCTGGCCTGGAGATTTCCATGGACAGAGAAGGCTTGCAGGCTACAGTCCATGGGGTCGCAAAGAGTCAGACAGGATTGAATGACGAACACAACGTCTTCTCATATTATTCTCTTAAACCATCACAGACAAGAACAGTTGTTAGGATGTTTTGCATTACATTTAGTAGAAATTCTAACATAAATTACCTTAAACATTTTAGAAGACTTTTTGGATTGTATACCTAAGAAGGAAAGTATTCGTGTTAGCAAAATTACTATTTGTGCTAAATGGGTCAACTTGGAACCAGTTTTGTGGCCAGGGGAATACCAATTCTGACTGTTTTAAGCCAGGATTACTAGAATTTACCAGAATAGAAAAGAATACTTACTTGTTTAAACCAATCAAAGAAGTTGATGAAATAGAGGGAGAAGGGAGAAATCAATGTTTCAAATTACAAGATTGCTACAAGTAGTGGAAGGGTGAAATTGATAAAATGAATGTTGAGTAGACAAGTACAATGACCACAAATAAGATTAATTAATAGCTTTGACTTCATTTAATGTCTTCACTTTGCAATATTCTACATAAGACTGTGGAGAATTTTAACACAAATCAATGAATTAATTAAAGTGCTTCCATGTTATATCCAAAGAAAGTGAAGACTTATTGAACTAATTTTCAATTTAATGTGTCTCTAAATAAGCATAGAATTTGAGAACTCTTGGATATTATGCCAGACTATTTCCTGCTCTCTGTTAAAATCAATATGAAGCTATAGCACACTTATTAATGACATGGATTACAGAATTTATATAAGCCTTGGTCTTTGCCCTCAAGAAATTAACAACTTTGGGTTGTGAAGACAACACCTAAACACATAAGATAATTGAGGGATGACACCATTTAATTCATCATAAAATGCAATAGAGAATAGAATCATAAGATAAATGCTGCCCCAATAAAGGGAAGTATTTTTGTTAGCCAGAAGTAATGGAGTAGACTTATAGAAGTAGTTTGTAATTGAGATGAATCTGAAAGAATAGTATTATTTGGATAAGTAGAAAAAGGTAGAAAAACCTATTCAAAGTAAAGAAAACAAGTAAGTGCAAAAGGTTTTGTAAAGCATTCATTTGGAAGATGTGAGTGTGTGTAGAAGTTTGGGGAGCTTGAATTAGGTAGGTGGCAAAGAACAAGGTTGTTTGCACGAGAAACAGGTCTTTAAGATTAACATCAGACAGCATTTTGTAGTTTAAGGGGCAAATAGATTATACCTAAAATTTTAGCATAAGGACAGGTTTCAGAAAAATTGTTAAGTCTGCAGCTAAGGGAAAACATGGTCAAGGCAGGAGTCTTAAAAATGTATCTCTTAGACATACAAATTCACACAGTGAAAGCAAAGAGGTTAAGATTCAGTTTGGGGGGATAAAGTACATGCATCATAAATCCAATGTAACAGGAAAGGGTAAATGCAAGTGTCTTAGCAAAAATCGGTTTCAGGTCAAGAAGCACAGAAACGAGATTAGGACCTTTCAGCTCTTGCAAGGTATGGGCCTTGAACAAGTAAATTTACTTCATTTAATTTCCCTGATTTATTAAAGGAAGGGGGTGGGTTTCAAAGCCTTATTGGATCTGGATAAGCAGTCTGCAGATAGCAAGTATGTCAACAAAATAATTTTCTTTATCCTCTTGCTCACTCTGAAATGGGTGACAAGGGTTGTCAGGATCACACATGTATCCAAAAAAAAGAAAATATTAGTATGTAGTAATATATGATTACCAATAGATATCAGATATTTCGGTAAAAGTGCAACATTTTGAGAGAAATTAAAATTTTTCAGAGTGTTTTGTCTAAGAATTATGAAAAATGAACTATATAAAAGGCATGTCTTATATGGAAACATGAGCATGTAAAAGAAGCCTTTAATATTAATTGAACTTTGACTAGTGTTGTATGGTTATATTTAATAGAGATGTCAGCTATACGTGACATGCTGGTGGGGAATACCAAAAGCGAGTTCACAAATAAATTTATCTGTACCCATAACTGCACATAAACACTTGCCCCCAAATACTCATTTACTCTCTCTCTTCCCACCTCTTACCAGTTCCTCCCTTCCCCCCATCTCCCCCCTCCTCCCTCCTTCCCTTCCTCTTCTCTCTTGCACAATTACAGATGCATACACAGACACATCCACTCTCAAGGAAACCGAAGTTTCAATTCTGCTTCTTTCGTTTAGTTGAATATAATTGAAAGTGCCTACTTTGTTCTTGGCTGGCTAGATTTAGGTCCGCAAAGATAATGGCATTGTTCCTACTGTTTTCTTGATAGTAGAGATGTCCAAATACCCACTGTTTTTTTTGTGGTAATAGGATTTATCTAGACTCTGAATTTAATCTACATTGTTTATACTATGACCCTCCTGAACGAGAATATATGTATGAATATGGGCTTCCCTGGTGGCTCAGATGGTAGGGAATCCGCCTGCAATGCTGGAGACCCGGGTTCAGTCCCTGGGTGGGGAAGATCCTCTGGAGGAGGGCGTGGCAACCCACTCCAGTGTTCTTGCCTGAAGAATCCCTATGGACAGAGGAACCTGGCAGGCTACAGGCCATGGGGTCTCAAAGATTTGGACATGACTGACAGACTAAGTTCAGCACACATGTAAATATATATATATATACACACACACACACACACACACACACACACACACATGCATACACATATAATCTCTTCATTGACCAAAGTAACCCATTTTTCTTCAAATTCTTCAGGCAATCCAAACTGTTAAATCCATATAAACATTTCTTTAGATTTATTGTGGCTGTTTAAATAATTCTTATAAAACAAAATTTGAAAATGACTTTCAACATCTATTAGAAAATTTCAATTGTCTATGCTTTCACAAGTGTACAAAAGCAAAAGAAATATTTTATAAACAATAAGAAACAATTTTACAATGATTGTCAATATACAATGCAAACTTCTTGGCATAAATGAATACTCAATAAGCATATGATTGAGTTGAGCACAAAAAACAAGGTACAAGTTACATTTCCTTGATAGTAAAGAGTCCTTTTTTCTAAATGTTTAAAAGTAAATTACAATGAAAACTGAGAATTTCTATATGAGATGAGATGAGATGAGAAATCTAAAGATAATTTTGAAAAATTGTTTTTTTTATTAATATGGCAGTATTGCCAATGCTTAAATAGAACCTTTTTCATATTATATTCTTTATGACACATAAGTGAATCCTTTTTAAAATAAGGATAAGACACAAAATTATGTATATATTTATACAAATATAATAATATATAATATATTAATTATAAGCACTCACTAACAGATATACACACATAATTACACACAGAAGTACATATCCTTTTATTTTTTGCAAAAATGATCACATATGTTTAATTTGATATGCACCGCAATGACTGTTAGTTACATTTCTCCTGGGATAGTATATTTTGAATTCAACATATTAATTTGTTTTAATTTTTTCTGAACTGTATTCAATGTGGGATTTTCCTATTATCAACATTTACTCAAATATGTTGATAAAATTTTCCAACATAGATCTCTTTGCCTTTCTACTTTGAGCATGATTGATTTAGCATCCTCTGTGTTTAATATTATTAATATTATTATTCCTGTTGGTTCATTTGATAGAAAATCACAGCAACATATCTTCTTACTCTAAATAATTCAATATTTATTTCCTGATAATAAGTACAATCACTTCTTCATAGCTCAGAATGTTTAAATTTTATGCCACAGTATCTAATATACAGTCCATATTCAGGTCTCACTAATAATATATATTATGGCCTTTTTTGCTTGCCTCCTGTTGTTTTCTTAATTTGGAGCATATCCCCAAAATATATATGTAGTGATCTTAAAGTAAAGAGGCAATACTCTTTCACCTAATGAAGCATCTAAGTAGTCTATACAGTCAAAAAATATCTTAGCTGAAGTCCACTTTTCGAGATTTCTCATTAAGATGCTACATATTTTGTAGGGTAGGAAAAACTCTAGCATTTAAATAGTTAGAATATGTTCTGAAAGGCAAGAGTTCTAGCAGGAGTCTTTTAGAGTATCTGACAATGAAACTGCCTTGGTGTTTTACAAGCAGTCAGTCCTTTTAACTCTTTTCAAAATCAAATTGTATAGAGGAACACATAAACTAAGTCATTCTATAATCATTAGGAGCAGCTTTAAATTACCATGTATATATTTTAAAGTTTCCTCTGCTGACCTGTATCCAGAAACTGCAACAATGCCATTTTAGTACTCTTCAGGGTTAGGGTTCTGGAGGAAGAATTATTTTTAACTCTTAGTTTACACATACATTACAGAGCATAGGAAAGTTGTCACTCAAAGTGTGACTTTCCAAAATGTGTATGTGTATTAGTCATTAATTCATATCTGACTGTTTGCAATCCCATGGACTGTAGGCTGCCAGTCTCCTGTGCCTATGGAATTCTCCAGGCAAGAATACTGGAGTGGGTTTCTATTTCCTTCTCCAGGGGATCTTCCTGACCCAGGGATTGAACCTGGGTCTCTGGCATTGCAGGCAGATTCTTTACCATCTAAGCCACCAGAGAAAAATAGACAAAGGAAAAAATATCACAATGAGAATTCTCTAAAAGCAAAGCAGAATTAATGTTGAGAACTAAATGCTAATTCAATAAAAATGATCTCATGAAACAATATGCTAAACACTATAGGAAGTCAGTGAGGTATGTTTTGGACCCATCCATGATGGTGAAATAAGGCATGAAGAAAAATATAACTATTTGAATACTAACAACAGTACTCACTCACAAATCTTATTGAATGTTAGCACTAAACAATGAAATTGTTCTGAAATCTAATCAGAGATCTCATCATGGGCTTAGGGTTGAAAAACAGCCCTATAAAGGACTTCCAGAATTGATTTGGACTTTGAAAATAAAATAAAAGGGAAAAAGAGGATGCTCGGAAGGGACATATACTGGGTATTCCTTTCAGGGAGGGGAAGCTAGAGTAAACACGCATGCACACTCACACACGAGCACATATAAATAATTTAGTCCATTTCAAGTAAGGCATTTATTCAGCTAAAATTAACAGTGTTGGAGAGTAGAACTGAGACAGGTTCTCAATGATTGATATTTCAATTCTTCAACCAATCATACTCAGGAAAAAATGTAAAGTAGGAGAGTGTTATCATGCACAGTTTCTGAGTTACAAACATCCAGAGTTCTTTGATTAAAGTCTTGCTAAAAATAAGCAAAAGAAAATATTGTAATTATAATCAGAATCCAAATATTCCAAGGAATTTAGGAAACAAAGTGGCAGAATTTGGGTTGCCCCAGAAAAAGGAGGGCTAGGAATTGTAGGAGTTAGCTTGTAATAAATATGTTTATTGAGACCCTCCTTTGTTTGGGCCTTTTCTAGTTAAGAAAACAGACTTGCAACTATTTCTTCTAATTTTATATGTGTGTGTGGTCAGTCACCCAGTCATGTCAGAATCTTTGCGACCCCATGGACAGTAGCCTGCCAGGCTCCTCTGTCTATTGAATTTTCCAGGCAAGATTACTGGAGCAGGTTGCCATTCCCTACTCCAGGGGATCTTCCTGACCCAGGGATTGAACCAACATCACTTGCGTCTCCTGCATTGGCAGGCGGCTTCTCTACCACCGCGCCACCTGGGAAGCTCTCTAACTTTACAACTCTCCATCAAGACTCTAAGTCTCTGAAGGGAGCATCTTATGGCCAACATAAAGATCACAAATCCACTCCGTGAATATCTGAGTAGTGGCTGGGAGTCTCCTACCAGAGGAAAAAGAAGATGCCTGCATTTCCACAACACTAAGTCTTTACACAGTAAGGCAGAGTGAATTCTCCAGACAGAAACAGGAGTGCAGTCAGGAACAAAGGTGAGGGGATGCATACCAGGTGTCCAAAAAGAAAGAAAGAAAGAAAGAAAAGAAAATATCCACAGCCTAAGGAAAACCATGTTGTAGGGAACTAAAGTCTTATAGCAATGTGCAAGAACCACTGGATCAGGAAGCATCAGACGGAAACAATTACAGATACTACCCCATGTCTGTGGTAATAATGCCCTGGATCCTAGGACACATGGGGTACCCGGTGACTGACAGAGCTCCCGATTTCCACACACAAATTTCTAGCACACCCCTTTGTACCTCAACAGGATTCCTCTGCATTTTTTCAGTGTCCATAATTTTTGATCTTTGTAATTTATACACGCTAAAACCACAAGCTTAAAAGAGGAAGCAAGATGTCATATATGGAATGCATATTTTTAGAGACAATTCTGCACTAAACTGGCATGGAATTTGTTTGGGTGAGGGTTGGTAATTTTGAGAGAGAGGGAGAGAACATTAACAATTCCGATTTCTGACATCCATCTTCTCTTTTTACTGTACATGTAATAAATCCAATTTCATCAGTCTAAAAAGTGCTAATAAAATATAAATGGTGGCTTTGTAAAAGGCCCGACTATTAAGAACATAGAAAGGGCCATTGGTGTTTTTTTTTTTCCCATGCCACTTTATTCAGCACATATGAGAGAAGGGAGGATTTATTAGACATTTCTAAAGTGCTCAAGAAGGACAGACATCTTTCATACATAAATCTAAAAATATTTTCTTAAGGAGAATTAAAAGTACAGTTTAATAGAAATGAGTGTCTGGCAGCTAGCTGAAACAGAAATTGTCTATCTGCTGCAGCTGATGCCTATCAGACTGCAAGGCACAGTGTTGTACCAGCTGAAGCCTGTCAACAGGGAGACCAGCATAAGGGCAACATGATAGTCAAAACAGGATGAAACCACAGTCTAAACAAGATGACATGAGCATTTGTGCAATTAACAGCATCAGCAAAAGGAAAGTTGTGTTTGGAGTGTTCTGCCAGGAATCCAAAAAAAAAAGGCAGAATGCTTATTTTGCCACCATAGTGTTGTGTTATATCTGGCTAAATAGAATTAATGGCTTGATGAAAAACACTGCATAGACAGGAGGAAAGCATACAATGGAAGCTGATAACAGAGTCATAAGATGGAAAACCTTACCATGATGTTGCTACTGTAAGCAAAGCCCACCTTGAAAATACCATTCACTCGATCACTGATCTGTAATGATGAGTGTTACCTACAGTTATGGCATGGACAGAAGCTCTGGGTGTGTGTTTATGTGTGTGTTTGTTTGGTCGTTCGGTCACATCTGACTCTGTCACCGCATGGCCTATAGCCTGTAAGGCTCCTCTGTCCATGAAATTCTCCAGGCGAGAATACTGCAGTGGGTTGCCATTCCCTTCTCCAGGGAATTTTCCCAACCCAGGGATCGAACCCGAGTGGTTCTTCACTGTCTGAGCCACCTGAGAAGCCTGAGAACATATCAGTTCAGTTCTGTTCAGTTGCTCAGTTCTGTCTGGCTCTTTTGGACACCCGTGGACTTCAGCACGCCAGACTTCCCTGTCCAACACCAACTCGCGGAGCTTACTCAAACACATGTCCATCAAGTCAGTGATGCCATCCAACCAACTCATCTTCTGTCGTCCCCTTCTCCTCCTGCCCTCAAACTTTGCCAGCATCAGAGTCTTTTCCAGTGAGTCAGTTCTTAGCATCAGGTGGCCAAAGTATTGGAGTTTCAGCTTCAGCATCAGTTTTCCAATGAATATTTAGGACTGATTTCCTTTAGGATGGACTGGTTGGATCTCTTTGCAGTCCAAGGGACTCTCAAGAGTCTTCTCCAACACCACAGTTCAAAAGCACCAATTCTTTGGCGCTCAGCTTTCTTTATAGTCCAACTCTCACATCCATACATGACTACTGGAAAAATCATAGCCTTGACTAGATGGACCTTTGTTGCAAAGAGATGTCTCTGCTTTTTAATATGCTGTCTAGGTTGGTCATTGCTTTTCTTCCAAGGAGCAAGCATCTTTTAACTTCATGGCTGCTGTCACCATTTGCAGTGATTTTAGAGCCCAAGAAAATAAATTCTCTCACTGTTTCCATTGTTTCCCCATCTATTTGCCATGAAGTGATGGGACGGGATGCCATGTTCTTAATATTCTGAATGTTGAATTTTAAGCCAACTTTTTCACTCTCCTCTTTCACTTTCATCAAGAGGCTCTTTAGTTCTTCACTTTCTGCCAAAAGGGTGGTGTCATCTACATATCTGAGGTTATTGATATTTCCCCCAGTAATCTTGATTCCAGCTTGTGCTGCATCCAGCCTGGCATTTTGCATGATGTACTCTACATATAAGTTAAATGAGCAGGGTACAATATACAGCCTTGATGTAGGCCTTTCCCAATTTGGAACCAGTCTGTTTTTCCATGTCCAGGTCTAACTGTTGCTTCTTGACCTGCATACAGATTTCTCAGGAGACAGGTCAGGTGGTCTGGTAATCTCATCTCTTGAAGTATTTTCCACAGTTTGGTGTGATCCACACAGTCAAAGGCTTTGGCGTAGTTAATAAAAATGAAGTAGATGTTTTTCTGCAACTCCTGCATTTTCAATGACCCAATAGGTGTGGGCATTTTAATCTCTGGCTCCTCTGCATTTTCTTTTCTTTAAAATTTATTTATTTATTTTAATCAGAGGCTAAATACTTTATAACATTGTGGTGGTTTTCGCCATACTCTGGCATGAGTCAGCCATGGGTGTACATGGGCCCTCCATCTTGAACCCCCCTTCCACCTCTGTTCACATACCATCCCTCAGGGTTGTCCCAGTGCACCAGCTTAGACTGGTGATCTATTTCACATATGGTAATATCCTCTGCCTTTTCTAAATCCAGCTTGAACATCTGGAGGTTCATTGTTCATGTACTGTTGAAGCCTGGCTTGAAGAATTTTGAGCATTACTTTGCTAGCTTGTGAGATGAGTGCAATTGTGCAATTAACCCCACCATAGAACTGCCAGAACTTACACAGGACTGGGGAAACAGACTCTTGGAGGGCACAAACAGGACCTTGTGTGCACCAGGACCCAGGAGAAAGAAGCAGTGACCCACTAAAGACTGACTCAGACTTTCCTGTGAGTGTTCAGGAGTCTCCAGCAGAGGCATGGGTCAACAGTGGCCTGCTGCAGGGTGGAGGGCAATGAGTGAGGCAGTGGGTGCATGGGACCTTTTCAGTGAGGTCACCATTATCTTCATTACCTCCACCATAGTTTGGCCTCGGGTCACACAACAGGGAGGGAACACAGCCGTGCCCATCAACAGAAAATTGGATTAAAGATTTACTGAGCATGGCCCCACCCATCAGAACAAGACCCAGTTTCCCCCTCAGTCAGTGTCTCCCATCAGGAAGCTTCCATAAACCTCTTATCCATATCCATCAGAGGGCAGACAGAATGAAAACCACAATCACAGAAAACTAACCAAACTGATCACATGGACCCAGCCTTATCTAACTCAATGAAACTATGAGCCATGCCATGTAGGGCCACCCAAGATGGACAGGTCATGGTGGAGAGTTCTGAAAAAAAAAAAAAAAAAACGTGGTCCTCTAGAGAAGGGAATGGCAAACCACTTCAGTAGTCTTGCCTTAAGAACCCCATTAACAGCATGAAAAACCAGAAAGATAGGACACTGAAAGATGAACTCCCCAGGTCAGTAGGTGCCCAATATGCTACAGGAGATCAGTGGAGAAATAACTCCAGAACGAATGGAGAGATGGAGCCAAGGAAAAAACAACACCCAGTTGTGGATGTCACTGGTGATGGAAGTAAAGTCTGATGCTATAAAAAGCAATATTGCATAGGAACCTGGAATATTAGGTCCATGAATCAAGGCAAATTGGCAGTGGTCAAACAGAAGATGGCAAGAGTGAACATCAACATTTTAGGAATCAGCAAACTATAATGGACTGGAATGGGTGAATTTAAGTCAGATGACCATTATGTCTACTACTTGGGCAAGAATTCCTTAGAAAAAATGGAGTAGCCATCATAGTCATCAAAAGAGTCTGAAATGCAGCACTTGGATGCAACCTCAAAAATGACAGAATGATCTCTGTTCATTTCCAAGGAAAACCATTAGATATCATGGCAATCCAAGTCTATGCCCCGACAAGCAATGCCCAAGAAGTTGAAGTTGAATGATTCTATGAAGACCTACAAGACCTTCAAGAACTAACACCCAAAAAAGATGTCCTTTTTCATTATAGGAGATTGGAATGCAAAAGTAGGAGTCAAGAGATACCTAAAGTAACAGGCAAATTTGGCCGTGGAGTACAAAATAAAGCAGGTCAAAGACTAACAGAGTTTTGCCAAGAGAATGCATTGGTCATAGCAAACACACTCTTCCAACAACACGAGAATTCTCCATATGGGGACATCACCAGGTCGTCAATACTGAAATCAGATTGATTATATTCCTTGCAGCCAAAGATAGAGAAGCTCTATACAGTTAGCAAAAACAAGACCGGGAATTGACTGTGGCTCAGATTGTGAACTCCTTATTGCCAAATGCAGACTTAAATTGAAGAAAGTAGGGAAAACCACTAGACCATTTAGGTATGACCTAAATCAAATCCCTTATGATTATATAGTGGAATTGACAAATAGATTCAAGGGATTAGATATGATAGACAGAGTGCCTGATGAACTATGGACTGAGGTTCATAACACTGTACAGGAGACAGTGTACAGATCAAGACCATTCCCAAGAAAAAGAAATGTGAAAAAAAAGAATCGTTTTCTGAGGAGGCCTTAGAAATAGCTGAGAAAAGAAGAGAAGCTAAAGGCAAAGGAGAAAAGAAAAGATACACCCATTTGAATGCAGAGTTTCAAAGAATAGCAAGGAGAAATTAGAAAGCCTTCCTCAATGCAAAGAAATAGAGGGAAATAACAGAATGGGAAAGACTAGAGATATCTTCAAGAAAATTAGAGATACCAAGGGAACATTTCATGCAGAGATGAGCACAATAAAGGATGGAAACAGTATGGACCTAACAGAAGCAGAAGATATTAAGAAGAGGTGTCAAGAATACACAGAACAACAATGCAAAAGGATCTTCATGACCCAGATAACCACGGTGGTGTGATCACGGACCTAGAGCCAGACATCCTGGAATGTGAAGTCAAGTGGGCCTTAGAAAGAATCACTATGAACAAATCTAGCAGAGGTGAGGAAATTCCAGTTGAGCTATTTCAAATCCTAAAAGATGATTCTGTGAAAGTGCTGCATTCAATATGCCAGCAAACTTGGAAAACTCAGCAGTGGTCACAGGACTGGAAAAGTCAGGTCTCATTCCAATCCCAAAGAAAGGCAATGCCAAAGAATGTCCAAGAATGTATATTTGTTGCTACCTCTGTGCCAAGCCTTATGTTGATTTTTCAATTGTCATTTTTGGTGCAGTTTTTAAAGTGTGTGTGGTCTACATTATTAATCGCACCTAGCAGATGACAACACTCAAGGGACACAAGTTTGTACATCACTGTAGTGGAAAGACCAGGAATTGTGAATTTAGAAACTCTAAGCTGAAATACCTGTTCTGCAGTTAATAAACTCTAGGAACTTTAAGCAAACTACTTAATTTTTCTGGACTTGATTAGTCTTAAATAATATATAAACCTCAGATATATACCAGGGTTGAATGATATTATTGTTTTTCATACAATAGTTGACATGCATAAATGTATTCCATACATGGTGGAATTTATCTTATTATTGTTATTAGGAGTAATATGGTGAAAGGTGTTTTATAAGTATTTTCTCATTTATACAATGTTGGCAAAAAACTCAGATCATTAAGAGTACTAATGTTTTATGCTAGTATTTGTAGATTGGCAACCTACCATGGGCAGACCCCCTGCTAAAGATTTCCTGTGTATTCGCTCACTGCTTTGGCCCAGGTCTATTTGTTTTGGTTGCTTAGTCTCTAAGTTGTGTCCGACTCTTTGCAACCCCATGGATTATAGCCTGCCAGGTTCCTCTGTCCAGTGGATTTCCCAGGCAAGAACGTTGGACTGGGTTGCCATTTCCTCATCCAGGGAATCTTCCTGACCCAGGGATCGAACCCACCTCTTCTGCTTGGCAGGTGGATTCTTTACCACTGAGCTATCTGGGAAGCACCCCCACCACCTGCATACCATCCGTATATGTATGAGTTATTAGCTACATTTAATCAATCAAGGGGTAGAGGTTCATAGAGGTTTTTATAACACAGGTAGTAATCCTACTTTGGGCTTCCCTGATAGCTCAGATGGTAAAAAAAATCTGCGTGCAATGCAGGAGACCCCAGTTCAGTTCTGGGGTCTGGAAGATCCCCTGGAGAAGGGAATGACAACTCACTCTAGTATTCTTACCTAGAGAATTCCATGGACAGACCGTGGTGTCGCAAAGAGTCAGACATGACTGAGCGACTAACATTAAGACTAATCCTACTTCAGAGCTTCTCTTTCTCCAACCCAATGCTCATTCAACTAATTCATCCTTTCCATGAATTTAAAGATAACAAACATAAATAGTATTGTTTTCTATGAGTCTCACAAGCAGAAAGTGAGTCAACCGTTATGGCATTTCCATTCGTGCCATATAGAAATATCTTATAATTAGTTGCATTGTTTTTATATGCCATCAGACACAGCCTTAGCTCACAATTTTGTCCTTATTGATGATTCATTAACTATGTTTTAAAAATATACAGTATTTATTAATATCATGTACTGTTCAAAATCTACTTCTAGGTTAAGATTTGAGAGGTACCATATGATTCAAAATAGAGTATCAGTGCATCTATAGTGCATTACACTTCTGATATAGTAAATATTTTAGAGTATTAACAAGAAATTTAAAGCATTACTGCCCCTTGATAGGAATACAGGAGCACTGACCTCTGTGGATGGTGCCGTTTTCCTTAGCTCAGATTCCTTAGCTACTTCTTGAGGCCAGAATCATAATTCCCACCACATAATATTTGTATTCTTATTGGGCTGTTCATATTTGCAGGATTTTACAAAAAAGTTAGAACTCTGTCATAGTTCAAAGATTTGGTGAAGTATTTCTTTTCTATGTGTTTCAGGACATAGCTGCTATTTTAGAGCAGAATGGACAACATCTGGCAGTTTATTTGAAATGCAGAACCTGGGGCCCCATTCCAGACCTGCTGAATTAAAAATCTGCATTTTTACAAGGTCTCCAAGTGCTTGTCTGTGTTGTTTCAGCTGCTGAGTCATGCATGACTCTTTGTGACTTCATGAACTGCAGCACACCAGACTTTCCTCTCCTTCACTATCTCCCAGAGTTTTCTCAGATTCATGTCCATAAAGTCTATATGTTAAGGTTTTAAGATGCATTGTTATAGAAAGCACAAGCAATAAAAAGTTGTGGTTTTGCTGGACATGACTTTCATACATGGTGACAATAGAAGAGTTAGGTTAAGTTGATCTTATATCAAGAGCAAGAGTAGAATTGCAAGAGGAGAAAAGAAGAAGGAGCTGGCATTCTTTCAAGTGAAAAAGATAAAGTGGAATTGTTGAATTGCATCACATTAAATATGCAGGTTCTAAATGTTAACGAGTTTAGGTTATTTTAGAGATTTAGTGATATTAACCTTTTAATAATCATTCAAGTTTTTTGTTGCTAAGGGACTTTGGCATCAGATTTTGTGTTTCTCCAACACTTACACGTTTAAATAAACAGCATGTTTATTTAGGGTTAAAATGCTTCATGCAACATTGTTTACAATTGAGCAAATATGAGTTTGTTTTGATGCAACTGTTAAAAATGATAGCATAATCTACTGGGAATATGATATGGTTTTCCAATCTTCCTGAACAGATTTCACATTACTAGGCAATCTTAATGTAAAATTTCCTAAACTTGAGAGTTTGGCATGAGAGTCTCATGCCAAAAAATTAGAATATATAGTAAGATCTATGAATGTAGTAAACCACATATGCAAATTAAACTACTTAATCGGGAGAAATGGTTTCTCACATCAAGGTTACTGGTTTCAGATCAAGGAACACTTGATCTGAAGTGAAATCATTTTTGTAAGAAAAATGCTTCAATCATTTTTTTTTTTAACATTATAACATACTTAAGCCCCTACTTTTTCCTTAGTGGTTTCCCTCTGAACCTCATTTTTACCTGGACCCCACCACAACTTAATCTGATGAGTGTTATGGAAATAGATATTTGGGACTTCATTTGCATATACTTTACAAGTTGTCACCTGTGTGTATAGGATTCTAGATCCCTGTCTCAGCTCTCAAACCAGAAGTTTGCCTTCCTTGCTATTATCTCCTTCTGCCTAAGACTAAAGGAAGGCAGACTAAAAAAAAAAAAAAAAAGTCTATTTTTATAACTAAAAAAAAAAAAAAACTTAAGTTTTAAGCACTAGCAAAATAAAGATTTATTTACTGCAATAGAAAAATCAACAGAGTAGTGAAGTCATGCTAGTAAAGCAATGAATTGGGGATAGAAAACAAAAAAGAAGGGAAGAAAAGACCTACTATTAAACCAGGAAGGCCCTTTGAAAGATCTTTTAAACAGTATACAAACTGTTTTTGGCCTGGACTTTGACTAGTCTTGTGGTGGTTTAGTCGCTAAGTGTATCCAGCTCTTAGAATCCCATGGACTGTAGCCTGCCAGGCTCCTCTGTTTATAGGATTTTCCAGGCAAGAACACTGGAGTGAGTTGCCTTTTCCTTCTCTAGAGGATCTTCCCATCCCAGAATTAAACCTGTGTCTCCTGCATTGGCAGGAGAGTTCTTTACCAACTAAGCCACCAGGAAAGTCATACCTAGTCTTAGATAGATGAAAATGTAGTCCTATCTTTTTTTTTTCTTTTGAAACATATAAAATTGAATATTTCACAGCTTGCCAGAATCTAATAACCTTGGCTTTATAAAAGTTAAATCTTCAATACTATAGTTAGCAGAATATAACTTCTGGATTAATTAGCACTTTAGAAATGCTTGGTTCCCATTTGTGTTCTAGAAAGACTGGAATTATTATATTTTGGCTAAAAAATTAAAAACTCAACTGCAATTTTGTATCTTCTAACAGAAAATGTTATCTAAGTCCTTTAAATTTTTAAGCCCTTCAACAATTCTATAAAGTGTGGATAACATATCTATAATTTGAGAGAAATTATTTTCAAAAGCCAACACTAGTATAGTGATTTAAAATTCACTATACATTTTTACACAAATTAACCCATCTATCACATGAGATTCAGAGATACAGCATGGTTCAACCCAAGATTTCAGAGTTACTAAGTTCGGATCTTGGATTCAAAACAAGTCTTCTGTGCCAATCTCTTGTCCACCATGATGTAATGTTGTTACTTCATTAAAGTAACCAAGTTTCCTGTTTCCTTTAAACCTTGTAGTACATTGTGTACCTATATCTAACTTTTTAATCCCTTTCTCTGTGGTGCTTCAGACTTTCTTTAATCATTTTTATGCATAGACAACTTTTCCTCACTCTCCTACTTTTAAATTTTTTTCAGTCAACACAATAACCTTTATTGGTTCTTCTTGAATTTCATCATAATTAACTGTGAAAACTTGTGGGATTTCCTAAAGTTCATTTATATTCTCATTCTTTCCCTCTGAAGTGCTTAAGATATCACTCTCAGCAATTTACCTGCAAAATTAATGATTATGTTCATGAGTCAATCATAAAAGTCATTGATTAAAATGCTCAACAATAGGTCTGGGACCAACACTGTGGAACATTACTTATGTCACCTGAACTTGGCAATGACCCATCAAATACAACTCATTGACTATAATCCTATAGCTCTGTGCTGTAACTTAATGGTGGTTGAAACAAGACAATACATCTCAGTTTATTGATGACTTTTGGCATGTGCTACAGAACCAAAACCTTTATGAAATAAAACTGTATTGGATCTACTGCTTTCCCTCTATTAGTCATGTCTGTCATTCTATCAGAGATGCAATTGATCATAAAGGATATGTATATCTTACTGGGAATCAACAAAGTAATTATTCTTCCACACTGGTAATTTAACAGAATAGTTACTCTTTGCACATATACTAGTCACTGAAAGAACTATTTTACATAGATCTTCATAGCTTATTGAAAGAAATACCATATTCTGCCAAAATCACTTTCTAAGTAAATTTATATTAATTAAATTATGTTCATAATGTACATTTTGTAAGCATCTTAACATGTTTGTGTGTGTGTGTGTGTGTGTGTGTGTTAGTCATTCAGTCATGCCCTACTCTTTGTGACTCAATGGACTGCAGCCTACCAGGCTCCTCTATCATGGAATTCTCCAGGCAAGAAAACTGGAGTGGGTAGCTGTTCCCTTCTCCAAGGGATCTTCCCGACCAGGGGATTGAACCCAGATCTTCTGCATTGCATGCAGATTCTTTACCATCTGAGGCACCAGGGAAGCCCCTTCATATTTTTAGAAATCTAAAAAACTGAAAGATGAGTGAACATTCTGTATTTCTACTTTTGTATGTCTAAATGATAGCTTAACAAGTCAATACTTCTACTTACTATTAACACTGCGGCTGCTGCGGCTGCTGCTGCGAAGTCATTTCAGTCGTGTCCGACTCTGTGCGACCCCATAGACGGCAGCCCATCAGGCTCCCCCGTCCCTGGGATTCTCCAGCCAAGAACACTGGAGTGGGTTGCCATTTCCTTCTCCAATGCATGAAAGTGAAAAGTGAAAGTGAAGTCGCTCAGTTGTGTCCGACTCTTAGCGACCCCATAGACTGCAGCCCACCAGGCTCCCCTGTCCATGGGATTTTCCAGGCGAGAGTGCTAGAGTGGGGTGCCATTGCCTTCTCTGACTATTAACGCTGGTACCTTGTTATTCTGAGTACTCATTACAGTTGTCTTTGTTGGAAGTGGTTTTGGAAAAACTGTTCTCTATGTTTGTACCTATTTACTGGCTTTTGTGAGAGCACATAAGCTAAAATAGCCTACATGCTTAGAGTCACTAAACTATTCATAGTTCCTTATTCTTTTTTAAATCATTTTAATTCAAAAGTTCAAGATTAGTTTTCCGCACGTTCACTTGTCAATATACTCACTGACAAGGAGTCAATCTATATGATACTCTCAGTGGTCACTGCAGTCTGCCTTTGGACCAACAACACTCTCTTTCTATAATTCAGTTCACTTGCCAGCTGACCTCATGATTCACATCTTTCCCAGAACTTGATTAAATAACTGAACAACACTCAACTTATTCACTCTCAGTGGCCCCTCAAGCCAAAAATGTCAATAATAATTCTCCTTTACAAAAACAAATTCATGGTTAATTTACAGCTATTGGTTGATCTGCTTTGTTAAATATGTCAAACATGCACTTAACTGGACCTTCTTGCTTGACTTGCTACTGTCCAAGACTTTAATTTTTTCTCACGTATCAGTCTTCGGATTAGCAGTTCAGTTCAGTTCAGTTGCTCATTGTTGTCCGACTCTTTGCGACCCCGTGAATCGTAGCATGCCAGGCCTCCCTGTCCATCACTGATTCCCGGAGTTTACTCAAACTCATGTCCATCGAGTTGGTGATGCCATCCAGCCATCTCATCTTCTGTTGTCTGATTAGAAGAGGAGGTAACATAAAACACACTGTTCCTCTCACATTTGCAGTTGTTTCTCACTTCTAATAACATATAAATATTGGCAATAACTTACTAGAAATAATTACATAAGGGATAATGACATCTGATAGCACTTGAAAATAAATTAATATTTTTCAAATAAGTTGAAACATTATTTAGCATTGTTTGAAGGACATGGGGCAGTGTTAATCCCAGAGTGTCCAGATCAGCTATCAGAACAGCAGTTAATCAGGTCAATATTAAATCTAGTATTCATCTTGTCTCTATAAAGAGTCCTCATTCTTGTTTATTATCAAACTACATGTGTTACCAGGATTATCAAGATGAGTGCAATGTACTAGAAACTAATGGAAGATTCAGAGAGATTACAGAGCTTATTAGTTTTACTGAGTGACAACTGGAAAGGATACCACATACTTGTGACTACATTTTCTCGGTAGAAAAGTAACTCTGAAAAAACTTTCTTATGAGAAATCTACTTAAGTGAGCACAGATAAGGAAACCAGGAATTTAGATAATTTGATAAACCCTCAGCTAAGACATCACCAGGTGGTCAATACTGAAATCATATTGATTATATTCTTTGCAACCAAAGATGGAGAACCTCTCTATAGTCAGCAAAAACAGACTGGGATCTGACTGCAGATCGAATCATGAATTCCTTATTGCCAAATTCAGACTTAAATTGAAGAAAATAAGGAAAACCGCTAGACCATTCACGTATGACCTAAATCAAATCCGTTATGATTATACAATGGAAGGGACAAATAGATACAAGGGATTAAATCTGATAGACAGAGTGCCTGAATAACTATGCATGGAGGTTCATAACATTGTACAGGAGGTGGTGATTAAAGTAATCCCTGAGATTACCTTTCAAAAAGGTAAAATGGTTGTCTAAGGAAGCCTTACAAAGAGCTGAGAAAAAAAGAGAGGCTAAAGGCAAAGGGAAAAGAAAAATATATCCTCACCTGACTGTAGAGTTCCAGAGAATAGCAAGAGAGAAAAGAAAGCTTCTTGAGAAGTCAGATTTGATATCTATCCCTGCAGTTCAAGAAAGGCAATGCCAAAGAATGCTCAAACTACCTCATAATTGCACTCATTGACATGCTAGCAAAGTAATGCTCGAAATCCTCCAAGCTAGGCTTCCACATTACATGAATCAAGAACTTACAGATGTTCAAACTGGATTTAGAAAAGGCAGAGGAACCAGAGATCAAATTGCCAACATCTGTTGGTTCATAGAAAAAGCAAGAGAATTCCATAAAAGCATCTGCTTCTGCTTCATTGACTATGCGAAAGTCTTTGTATGGATCACAACAAATTGTGGAAAATTCTGAAAGAGATGGGAATACCAGACCACCTTACCTGCCTTGTGAGAACCCTGTATGCAGGTCAAGAAGCAACAGTTAGAGCATACACGGAAGAACGGACTGGTTCCAATGGGGAAAGCAATATGTCAAGGCTGGATATTGTCACCCTACTTATTTAACTTATATGCAAAAGTACATCATGTGAAATGCCAGGCTGGATGAAGTACAAGCTGGAATCAAGATTGATGGGAGAAATATCAATAACCTCAGATATGCAGATGACACCACCTTAATGGCAGAAAGTGAAGAGAAATTAATGAACCTCTTGATGAACGTGAAAGAGGAGAGTGAAAAAGCTCACTTAAAACTCAACATTCAAAAAATGAAGATAATGGCATCCAGTCCCATCACTTTATGGCAAATAGGTGAGGGAACAATGGAAACAGTGACAGACTTGATTTTCTTGGCCTCCATAATCACTGCAGATGGTGACTGTGGCCATGAAATTAAAAGATGCTTGCTCCTTGGAAGAAAAGCTATGACAAACCTAGACAACAAATTAAAAAACAGAGACATTACTTTGCCAACAAGGTCCATCTAATCAAAGCTATGGTTTTCCCAGTAGTCATGTACAGATGTGAGAGCTGGACACTATAAAGAAGGCTGAGTGCCTAAGAATTGATGCTTTTGAACTGTGGTGTTGGAGAAGACTCTTGAAAGCTTTGACCAGATGGACCTTGTTGGCAAAGTAATGTCTCTGATTTTTAATTGTTCAAGGACTGATACTGATGCTGAAGCTCCAATAATTTGGCCACCTGATGTGAAGAGCCAACTCATTGGAGAAGACCCTGATGCTGGGAAAGATTGAAGGCAGGAGGAGAAAGGGGTGACAGAAGACAAGGTGATTGGATGGCATCCCTGACTCAATGGACATGCGAGAGCAAGCTCCGGGAGGTGGTGAAGAACAGGGAAGCCTGGCATGCTGCAGCCTATAGGGTTGCAAAGATCAGACACTAGTGAGTAACTGAAGAACAAAAGAGATCCATGGACACTCCATGGTTTTTGTATGATTGGGTATTCTGTCTGTCAACTTCAACTCTCTCAACATTGCTCAAATTAAATATAATCATTTTCAGGTTATCATTCTTATATCTACTGTGCTCCTGTTCTAAAGATCCTTTCTGCTTGTGACAAAGCTGTCACTGATACATAGTAGGAGGGTATGAAAGAAGGAAATTTTTTTCTTCCTAGGAATAGTTATAATGTATTCTGAGATTATATCTTTTTAATTTTCAAACTTTTTTCAATATTAATGTTCATTCAGCTATGAGAAGAGATGGCAATGTATTTTTTTATTTCATTAACAAAATAAAACTTGGAAACCTTGTGATGATCTCAGAATTAAAGGTAAAATTTTAACTGTAATAAAAAATTTAGGTAAGAAAATTACCATTAGTCTTTACCATTAGTTTCTCATACTGTAGAGCCAGTCTTTGTATAATGCAACACCTCAACTCTAGACTCATGATTTTTTTGTTCCAGAAGCAATCTGGCCACCTGATGTATCACACAGGCAAGGCACTTCGACAAATAAATCTTAAGTTGAATGAAATTAGTTATGAGTTCTGGGACTCCTCATGGGCCTTGCTATGCAGTGGCATATGGTAAATGATGCTGCCAAATGTTTAATAGCAGGATGGGGACAAAACAACTTGATTTGTAACATGTACAATTTCTATGGTGTAAATACTCTACCTGATGGATTTCAAGCTCCGAAGGTGAAGTCTCCTCATTGAACTTAGAATTGAGAAGAGATGCTGCACATCTCTGCACATGATCTGCTCAGCAAGCTGAGTTGGTACAGACTTAACCAACCACTGCCACTATCCCTGCTTCTATATACCTCACTCTAGTGGTTTTATGAGAAGCATTTCCACATTCTCCATTTGGTGACGTGCACTGAAACTGAACTTAAAGCAATGAAAAGAATCCAGTGTAAACAAACTGAAGTGAAACTATGCACAGGTATTTTAATTGCTCCACTAAACAACATTTTTACTTGAGTTTCAACTCATCTGCTTCCTAAATGACTCTACATCTAGGGTGGTAGAATTCTAACAAAGATATTTACCATCTTAAAACTTTCTGGTTAGTAAAACTGTTCTACAATATAGACATCAGATATGCTCTGTAGATGTTAATTTCTCAGTAGGGAAATAACTTAGAAATCTGTTCTAAAGTGAAGGGAATAGCTTATCTTAGGCATCACAACTAAGATACCTAGTGGGTGCTGTGCTATGCTTAGTTGTTCAATTGTGTCTGACTCTGCAACCCCATGGACTGCAGCCCACCAGGCCCCTCTGTTCATGGGGATTCTCCAGGCAAGAATACTGGAGTGGGTTGCCATGCCCACCATCAGGGGATCTTCCCAACCTGGGGATCAAACCTAGGTCTTCTGCATGGCAGGCAGATTCTTTACCATCTGAGCCAGCAGGGAACCCTGTACTCATTGCTTATTGTGGGAGGTTTTAGCAAGTGTCTTGGAATCTCTTATTTGGAAAAATCAAATTTAGGAGAGAAGTAGTATATGTTCCTTTCCAAATCTATATATTCTCCTAAACTCTGGTTTTCTATCATGGCCACATCTGTATTGCATGCTTCAGAATACCACTAGTTTTGCAGCTAACTTTAAATACAGAGATGCATAAGAAGAACCATAGTCCTTAGGCTTTTATCCCCATTTCAAGACAAAACTAATTCCAAAATGAAAGATCCCTCATATTAGAAATTATAATAATGCATTGAATTATAAATTAAAATTTTGAACACCATAGTTTGTATATCATTTTTCCAAAGACCTACAAAAAATCCTACATGTGCTTTGTTGTAGTATTGTTTTTATGGTGACAAGTAGTATATATAGCTCAGAATTAAGGTGAAGAATAATGAGTTATTAAACAAAAATTATCTAGAAACAGATATTAGGCACAATTAGTATTTACTGTTAAGATTAGGAAGAGTAGTAGAGTATTAAAATATTACGTTGTTCTTTTGTATCTTAGGTTGACAAGATTAAGTTATGGCAATAATTTGGAAACCATTTATTTACCACTAGTCACTGTGCTAGTTCCTAGGATACAAATATTAGTATCTCTGTCTTTAAAAACTCTTAGTCCATGTGTCAACATGTACACCAATGATTGATTCATGTCAGTGTATGGCAAAAACTACTACAATATTGTAAAGTAATTAGCCTCCAATTAAAATGAATTAATTAATTAAAAAACCTCTTAGTCCATTAAGACTTGATGACTAAAAACAGCTATGTTGAACCTTATCTCTTCAAGCTGCATAGCATCTTTTCTATTATATATATTCAATAAAACAAATATTAACAACTACTATAGCTAAGTCCTATGCTAAGTACAAAGTGGGTAGAAGCTGGCAAAGCCTCAAAATCCCCAAATCCCTCCCACCTTGCCTCATCACTGTGATCTACTGAATTCTACATGCCCAGGAACCAGTGGGAACTCCAATTCTCTCACTTGACACAATCCCATCCTCCCCAACTGGGCTTACTCTGAAATATTCATTTTCCAGAATTCAAAAATTCTGTTCCAGAATGTTCTTCGTTAGACAGCTCTGAGGCCCACAGGATCTGGCTTGATAATGCTCTTTCTTGCTACCTAGCCTTCCCTACATTGCTCTTCTACTGTGTTCTCCCCACCCCCCAAACTAACCACCTGTATGTGAGAGTTGGATCATAAAGAAGACTGAGTGCTGAAGAAATGGTGCTTTCAAATTGTGGTGCTAGAGAAGACTCCTTTTGCAAGTCCCTTAGACAGCAAGGAGATCAAACAAGTCAATGCTAAAGGAAATCAACCCTGAACATTCATTGGAAGAACTGATGCTGAAGCTTCAGTACTTTGCCTGCTGCAA
This sequence comes from Odocoileus virginianus, assembly GCF_023699985.2. Lineage (NCBI taxonomy): Eukaryota > Metazoa > Chordata > Mammalia > Artiodactyla > Cervidae > Odocoileus > Odocoileus virginianus. The sequence goes on along the minus strand of NC_069698.1, from coordinate 30,028,786 downwards.
AGAGCTGACTCATTGGAAAAGACCCTGATGCTGGGAAAGATGGAGGGCAGGAGAAGAAGAGGGCAACAGAGGATGAGATGGTAGGATGGCATGACTGATTCAATGGACATGAATTTGAGCAAACTCCAGAAGACAGTGAAAGACAGGGCAGTCTGGCAAGCTACAGTCCATGGGGTCACAGAGTCTGACATGACTTAGTGGCTGAACAATCCTGGATTTACGTCTGCTTCCAGGCAACCCCAAAACAAAGCACTGAAATGGGTTACAATTTTATAGATGATGGAAAAGCAAAATGTTTAATGACTCAGAAAATTTCAGGATATTATGGCCAAAATTACCCTGAGAAACAGACCCATGGGCTCTAGCTCTTGCCTCTTTACAGACTAGTTGTAAAAGGACATTTGTTTCCTTGGACTCAGTTGTCTCTTGTTTGTCAAGTAAAAGTTTGGATGATTAAATGATCAAGAGTTTCTCCCCAGGCTAACTTTATGATTCTATGATTATATATCCCTAGAATGTTTGCCTTCATAGATATTTTGTAATACTTTCCAAAACCAAAATATAAGTGCAATGAATATATCTTGAAAACCTGAGAATTTTTATGTATGCATTTATTCATTCATTCAACAAAATTTATTAAATATCAGCTCTAAATATATCACTGTAGATCTACATTGTCAGGCGGCCAGTAGCCACATGTGACTTAATTTAAATTTGACTTACTGAATTAAATAAAAGTAAAATTTCAATTATTCTGTCTCTCTAACCACATTTCATATCCTCAATAGCCATATGTGTCTAGTGACTACTATTTCAGACCATATAATTATGGGATATGCCTGTCACTGCAGAAATTATATTAGATAGAGTTGCTTTGAATGACAAAAAATTATACCAGACAACTAGTTTTCAAGAAATAATACCTAAAATTCAGTAAAATGTTAATAAGTTATTAGCTATATTTGATACCACATGAGTGTTTTAAACTGCACACTTTAAAGTTATTTACATGTATATTTTCAGGGAAGACTTCATGGTAGACAGAGAATCTGAAGGTTAATCAGAAAAATAGATCATTATAGGCAATATACACAGTTGAATGGAAACAGGTTAGAGAAAATTTTTGGTGATATTGATTAGACTTACACTGACAAAAAGAAAAAAAAAAGCTACATAGAGAAAAACCATAGAATAGTCAAATAACACTTCTTTAATATATCCTGGCAACCATCTTACTTAAAGCTCTTTTAAATATAGTGGTTTTAAGAATATATAGATGAAAATTATAGAAACAATTGAAAGTTTTTCATCTCATATATTTTAATTTTATTACTTGAAATAGTTGGAAACTAGTTACTGGTAAAGAGTTAAAAAGAAAAAGCAAACTAACCTTTGCATTAAGTTTCTTCAGCTTCATTTTGTTTTTCGTTCATCTCATCTTTTGTTAGTTGCTTCTACAAAAACGCCTAACAGTAACTGATAAATATCTGTTGGATGAGTCTATACATAATCACCAGCCGTCTTTTCTTGTGGGGCTTCCATTGTGGCTGGTAAAGAATCCACCTGCATTGTGGGAGACTTGGGTTCGATCCCTGGGTTGGGAAGATCCCCTGGAGTAAGGGCAAGGCTACCCACTCCAGTGTTCTGGCCTGGAGAATTCCACGACTGTTTGTATAGGACTGAGCAAATTTCACTTTCACTTTCTCTTCCTGTGACCTTTCTTTTGAAAAAAAATATAAGGTGATTTAAAACATCTCTTTAATGTTCAATGTACAATGCTTGTACTCAGTCACTTCAATTATGTCTGACTCTTTGAGACATAATGAACTGTAGCTCACCAGGCTCCTCTGTCCATGGGACTTTTCAGGCAAGAATACTGGAGTGGGTTGCCATGCCCTCTTCCAGGGGATCTTCCCAATGCAAGAATCAAACCCACATCTCCTGTTCTCCTGTATTGCAGGCGGATTCTTTCTGGGCTTCCCTGATAGCTCAGCTGCTAAAATATCCTTCTGCAATGCTGGACACCCTGGTTCTATTCCTGGGTTTGGAAGATCCACTGGAGAAGGGAAAGGCTACCCACTCCAGTGTTCTGGCCTGGAGAATTCCTTGGATTGTATAGTCCATGGGCTCCCAAAGAGTTGGACACAATTGAGCGACTTTCACTTTAATTTCTTTACTGTTGAACCATCAGAGAAACACTCAGTGTAGTTTAGTAGTGTTTAAATGTGTAAATTTCCTTGGTTTGGATTCAAATTCCCCATGCAGTTTCATGATTTTGATCAGGATAAGTAAGCACCTCTTCACCTCAAATTCCTCATCTGTAATGAGTTAATAATACTGCCCACATCCTAAGGTGGCTGTAAGGAGAAAATAAACTGGAGAGTCTGAAAACACTTAGAAGAGTGCTTGGCACATAATATGTGTTTTTGAATATTGTTTGTGTTGTTTTTATTGTTTTCAAATATTCAGGGCATCTGGGATCCATTAACTATAAAACCTGTGTTAAGATTTACAACTATATAATCAGAAGAACCAGTAAAATTGTTGTTGATGAGAGAGCAAATCCCTTGTCCCCTAATGGGACACATACTAGGGAGCTCCACACTTCACCTGTCAGCTGTCCCTTAAAAAATGGAAAAAAAAAGTATTTTGTTGAAGGCTTTGTTATCTAAAATAGATGTTATATTCTTTCCCATCATACCTTATGAATATGAATTTCTTGCTTCGTGTTTCTTCATCTGCTAATTAAGGAGAAAGCATATCTTGACCAGATATAAAATAAAGTGCTAAATCTAAGACCCCGAGCCATTTAATCCTAAATTCTGACCCCTCAATAGCAGAGGATCTGCTACTACCTTTATCTAAGAAGGATCTCTGGAAGTTCTAGATGCGTGGCAATTATGTTAATTAGCCTAAAGGAGTGTTACTGAGATCATGATGTCATCTCAAGGGTAATGGATGCTTGAGGGTTGTTGAATATTTAATTTGTCAGAAGAGGTCAAAGGAAAGAGATGTTATGCTACTTTTCAAATATTTTAAGAGAGAGAAAATGAGAAGCTCAAACAAACCCATGAAAATAACTGATGTGAATCTCCAAATACAAAACCCCATTTTGAATGAACACTGATATTATGTTAAAAAAGAGTACATCCTTGGAGTGATTAAATGTCTTTCATTATTTTTTAGCAACTTCAAAATTTATGTTAATAAATCTTCCATGTGTTCTGCTTTTGTGTGCTTAACAGTTAGACTTGTATTCACTATTATTTTAAAATAGGGTGGTGATTATTGTAAATATAATACTAAAAGAAAATCTATCTACATGTAATAGAAACACCGTCAGAGTTGTTGATACATAAACAACTGAGAGTAATTATTAAGGAATTTTGTGTTTTCAAAGAGGTAGTTTTTTAGTGACTACTCTTTTAGGTAATACTACCTATTTTTGAAATGATAGATATCAAAATTTTTATCTTAACATCAGGCCTTATCACATCCTTGGAACTAGCATCAAGTAAATGTTTTAATGGCAAAAAACTCCACATTGTTACTATTTCACTCTTGAAATATAATAAAACTTTTTTAGTATTTAGTTTATTTTTTCCCTTTGGCTAATATTTAAAAAAAAAACCACTTCCACAATGATGGAAATGCTGCCAGGATACAAAATGATTAAAAAAGGAATTGGTGAGCTGGCCACTTGTGACTCTAAATGTATTGCTTTTCAAGAGTTACTCAGGCTTAGATTGTAATCACAAATTTCAATCTAACACATTGTATTTGATTTAAAGTCTTGTTCAAAGTGATTACTAGAATCTTTCTCTGCACCTGATTGAAGGATGAATAACTTCCACATTTATTGCATATTAAAATAAATAGTTGTTAGTTACAAAACAGACACACAGACTTAGAAGAGAACTTAAGACCCCCACTGCGAGAGGGGGAGGATGAGAGGGAGGGATTGCTGTTGTTCAGTCCCTTAGTCATGTCAGACTCTTTGCTACCCCTTGGACTGCAGCACACCAGCCTTCCCTGTCCTTCACTACCTTCTGGAGCTTGCTCAAGCTCATGTCCGTTGAGTCAATGGTGCCATCCACCCATCTCATCCTCTGTTGCCCCCTTCTCCTCTTGCCCTAAGTCTTTCCCAGCATCAGAGTCTTTTCCAGTGAGTCTCCTATTCACATCAGATGGCCAAGGTACTGAAGCTTCAGCTTCAGCATCAGTCCTTCCAATGACTCTTCAGAGTTGATTTCCTTTAGGATTGACTGATTTGACCTTGCTGTCCAAAAGACACTCAAGAGTCTTCTCCAACACCACAGTTCAAATGCAACAATTCTTTGGCTCTCAGTTTCCTTATGATCCAAATCTCACATCTGCCCATCACTGCAGTATTTAAAATGGACAACCAACAAGAATCTACTCTATAGCACATGGAACTCTGTTGAATGTTATATGTGGGCCTGGACACTGTTAATTGGCTATACCACAATATAAGATGAAAAGTTTTTTCTTTTTCTTTAATTTTTAAATAAAGAAAAAAAAAATAAGGAATTGTTATCCCAAGACTCATGGAACATTAAGCTTCCATGGATAATGGCCTTGGACTACATGTAATAAATCAGTCCCCTGAATTTATTGCATAATTGTGGGTGTGTGGATGTGTCCAATTTTGGGAGGAGAGGACCCATAACATTAACCAAGTTAAAAAAGTGTAGCATTACTGTAACATATGAAAGTATTAACATGCGAAAGTATTAACATATGAAAGTATTAACATATGAAAGTAACTGATTGGATAAAAACTCAAATAATAAAAGCCTACTATAAGAATAGTCCCTAACTATACCTAGTACACAGCACTTGAACATTTAGGATATTATTATTTATTCTATGTATACATTGACTCATATTTCATAATATGGCATAGCTGGCAATGAATTTTTTGCAATTAAAATTTATTTTTAAAATATATTTACTCAGTACATGATAATGCACAGAGAATTAGAATGAGGTGTATTCCCACCCTAGGCATCTATAGAGGGAGAATCACTATTTACAGAATATTGTGCATCCTTCTGGATGGATGAACAGATAAATGAACAAACAGAAAAATAAATTCTCTTTTCTCTGTCTCTCTCACTTTAAAACTATAGCATATTCTGTACAGAATTTTATGCCTTGTTTCTTTTAATTTAATAATATTCTTTAAAGTTTAGTCCACATCAGTAACTATATAACTACCTCATTCTTTTAACATCTACAAGTAAGCCATTGTACGGGTGAACCAGGATTTATTTAGCCTGTCCTCTGTTACCAGACGTTTAGATTGCTGTCAATCATTTGCTACTATAACTCTGATGCAATAAATTCTTTTGAATGTGGTAAACTTTTATAGGTTCAATGCCTAGAAGTGGAATTACTAGCTTAACAGTTGTATATGTTTAATTTTCATATACTAGATGAATTATCCTTCATAAAAATGTTAGCAAATTTTCTGCCATAGACAACACTAATTTACACTTCCACCAACAATTAATGAGTGAGATAAATGCAAACTTTTGATAACTCAGCACCATTCAGTTTGATTTTGTCAACCAAGCCCAGTAACTTGACTATACAGTCTTCTTGGTTAACTTCTTGATATAATTCAGGAACAGCAGCTGAGGGCTTCTTATTTCAGATCTCTACAATTCTCTTCAAATGCCTCTTCTTATAGAAAAATACAGCGATTGCTTTGCCAAATAATTCAGTTGAAATCTTATGATTTTTGTGTAAAATACAACCCAAATTCTTGGCCTCATAGTTCTGTTACTGTTTTATTCAATTAATTAACATAGAAATGTCCATTAGTATTACCTCTGTGTTTGTTTAAACTATAAAAAAAGATCCACATACCTTTTTAAAAGATTGTATCAAAGATACCTAAAAGGTAAACTAAAAAATACCTGAAACAAGTAAGAATAGAATTGTGTATGAACATAATAAAACATTCAAAGGGCAATTATTATTGCTTCTGTGTGTTCTTTTCTTGCCTATAAATGAAAATACTGAACTGCTTCAGGAAATCTTCTGTTTTTGGAGCATTTCAACCTTGGTAGTAAACAGGAAGCACTAAAAATGCTCATGAAAACTGTGTTTCACAAATTAACGGAAATTCACACATGGTTAAATAAGTAACCTAACATGCCTAAGCAAATATTTTATGCTGTTTCCATCACTCAACCTTCCAAACAAATCCATAGAAGTAGTTTGTTATCGTCCATTTAAATTATACCCTCAAATTTAATCAAATCTTTTCTTTAGGGCAAAATAGTCCAATATGTGTGGATGTTGATGTAAATGGTGCTGAAGGAATGGGGCAGACGGTTAAAGTACGACTCTGACTGTTAATGAGTGTCTTTACACATAGCTATTCCATGACAAGTTGATAGATGTTTGGTTTCACTGTCCTCCATAAACCATGGGAGATGGTGCAGATTGTAGATTCTGAGTTCAAATCTTAGACCTTTGCAATCTGCATGTACAAAACAAATGCCTTCACAATATAAAAGAAATAGGTCTCTTTTGAGAAGATTGCATAATTCCAAGATCAGCATCCATCTGTGTATATATTTTTTTCTTTTAGCTTATGTTAATGGCTTTATTTGGCAACTTAATGTTTTCCTTTTCCTCCTAACAGCAGGTGAAAGAATTCATAAATCTGCCATGAACAGTTGCCAATGAATATTCATATCTGGAATGTCTGATTGCAGCAGTTTGACATTTTTATTCAATTTCCATCAAGAAAAAAAAATGCTTTGTTGCTTAATTCTAAATACATTCTAATCGGCTTCGGCACATTATACCACTGGTTAAATTATTATAATTGTCCGTATCAAACAATTAGTTTATAAAATAAGAATATTTGTTATGATCTAGAAAAACAAGGTAACTAAGAGAAATCTCACAAACTCACTGAAAACAATACATCTTTTTGCTTTATTAGATAATTTATTTTAAAAAGTTATCCACAGTGAGCACCTTCATTTTCTGTCCTAATATATCATCCATGGTGTGTGCATGCTAAGTCGCTTTAGTCATGTCTGGTTCTTTGTGATACTGTGGACTGTAACCTGCCAGGCTCCTCTATCCATTGGGTTCTCCAGGTAAGGATACTGGAGTGACTTGCCATGCCCTGCTCCAGGGCATGTTCCCAATGCAGGGATCAAACACATCTCTTGTGACTCCTGCATTGCTGGTGGATTCTTTATTGCTGAGCTACCAGGGAAGCCCATTATCTATGTTATATGTTGATATTCCTTGCTGAATGAGTTGATAGAGTCTCTGGTAAAATGAGTCCCATGAACAGACAACATGAGCTTAATGGGATATGTATTCTATGGATCATTATTATATGAACAAGAAGACTTGGTTCAACCAGAGGCTACTCAGGATTGGTACAATTTTAGTGACTATTTGTCATTATCTACAAAGGTGGCCTTAGTGGTAAAGAACCCTCCTGCCAATGCAGGAGATATAAGAGATGTGGATTCGATCCCTGGGTCAGGGAAGATCCCCTGGAGGAGAGCGTGGCAACCCACTCTGGTATTCTTGCCTGGAGAATCCCATGGACAGAGGAGCCTGGCAGGCTATAGTCCATGAGGTTGTGCAGAGTTGGCCATGACTGAAGTGACTTAGCATGCACACAACCCAAAAGTCAACCCATTATAGCAGCAAAATTACATTTTTGATTAACTAAAATCTGTCTTTAGATTGTTCTGCCTTTAGGTTGACCTTTTACTACAATCCTTCTTAAGATATATAGAAATAATTTGGAAAGCTTACCAAACTATAGATTTCTGGGCCATAGTCCAGATTATTCTTAATTGGTATATCTGTGGTATGCCCCAATAACTTTTATTTCTAACAAGTTCCTAAGGAGTGCCGATGCTATTCTGTCACATTATATGTAAATACTTTGTAGTGTTGGCTCTCTTTGGTCTTCTATAAAATATACACAGATCTTCCAGAAAAACAAACAAACAAACATAGAACAACAAATCATTCAGAAGCCTGTAATGATGGGCAAAGAGCAGAAATTATATGCAGGGAGGAGAGTTCAGAACAACATACACATTGAGTAGTCCAACACAGCAAGTGTTTTTTCTAATCCCTGTTCTGTATCATATACTTGCCTATGGTGTATTTTATACATAAGGAGTTAGAAATAAGTAAGAATTTAGTTTTTTAACCTCCTTATGAAGTAGAGTCTACATTTCCCAGTTTTTATTGAAAAATGAACTATAATGTGACAGTATAATAATGTATCCCTAATATTAATTATTTATAAATAAAACGCTGGAGAAAACTATCTAAAAGATTAGAAATTAGAGGACATTTACTCAATTTGTTATTGAACTCAAAGGGTTTGTTTTTATTTGCAGTTAATGAAATGCTGATCTCTGATTTTACAAAGAAGGCACATATTTTCTTGAAATACTTTTTATTTTAAACATCTTCATCATCAAAAACAGTTTTATTGGACTATAGGGTTTCAGCACTGATGGTAAAGGAAGTGTGTGGTGGTGGTAGCTGTTTTTAAGCAGTGACTGTTTTCTCAAGACTTTATGAGAGACCCAAACTCCCTAATTTGTTTTTCCTACTTCACTTTTATTCCCTTCCAAGCATTTTCAACTTTGCTGCCAGGCATCTTTCTAAAACACAAATATGATCATGCAACTCATTATCTTAATTAAAATCTTTCAACAGCTTCACATTGCTTTCAGCATAAAACGAGCATTTCTTAGGTTTGCATACAAGGCACTTTATAATCTGACCCCAGCCTACCTGTTTAGTTCTATAGCTAAATCTTTTAATCCTGCCATTAAAAACAACTTCAGTTCAGGTCAGTTAGGAGTCTTTAAATATACTATGTGTTCTCAAGCCACTTAACCCATGCCTAAAATATCTTCATTCCATATCTTTTACACCTTATTCTCTAAGACTCACCCCGTTTTTCCACTTCTTTTGAAATGTTCCTTTGTGGTCCCTGTTAGGTCTTTCTTTTCAAAATTCCCATACTTTTAGCATACCACTTAGATACTTCTAATATAGACTAGGGACACTATGCATTTGCCTAACTGTAAGTCTTAAACTCTTGGAAAATAGGAACTGTGCCATCTATATTTATATCAGGGAGCCAACATATAACAGCAACTCATAAGGTCTGATGCTGAAGCTCCAATACTTTGGCCACCTGATGTGACCAATGTGGCCACCACCAATGTGGCCACCACCTCATTGGAAAAGACCCTGATGGAGGGAAAGATTGAAGGCAAAGTGAGCAGAGGGCAGCAGAGGATGAGATGATTCGATAGCATCATGAGCTCAAAAGACATGAATTTGAGCAGATTCTGGGAGATAGTGAAGTACAGAGCAGCCTGGCATGCTGCAGCCCGTGAGATCGCAAAGGGCCATACATGATTTCATGACTGCACAACAGCAACAGTAAACAGCTTTAAATTTTTTTTTACTAATCATATCATGAGTAACAAGAAGTCAGATTTGATATCTAAAGCAAAATCATAGAGGACATACTAAGCCAGACAGAGAAGTTTTATTTTTAACATAATTAGTAGAGAACTAGGATCACATTTTGAATTGGAAAGTGATACAATGCAAACAGTGATTTAGGAAAATTAACAGAATGTATTTAAGCTGTTACAATAGTTGAGATGTGGGATGAGGATAGATACATTTTTGTGATGTTAATGTTGGTGAAGCAGTGAGAGATATGTTTTATGCAGAGCTTGATAAACCCAGGATTTCTGTCCTAGATGATAAAAAGTATGACAGAAATACTTTGGAAATAGAGTGCTAAGAAGGAGAGCTACTATCTCATGGAGGATGCTGGAGTTCTGGAGAAATCATGTTTGCATAGAGGTCAAGGCTGCTGCCGCTGCAGCTAAGTCGCTTCAGTCGTGTCCAACTCTGTGCAACCCCATAGAGGGCAGCCCACCAGGCTCCCCCGTCCCTGGGATTCTCCAGGCAAGAACACTGGAGTGGGTTGCCATTGCCTTCTCCAATGGGAAGTCACAAAAGCTGGAAACAACTAAAAGTAAGATTCCATGGTGCAAATGAGATCCTAAGGCCCAAATTCTGAAAAGGGGCATCAGGTGCTGGGTCGACACTATGAACCTTGAACATCCTCTTTGTCAGAGGGAGAACAAAAAGAGAAGTCCAAAACGAGGAATTCTGACAGAATAGAAAAGAGATGCTGACCAAAGAATGTGTGATTTTCAAGAGAGGAAATTTCAGTATCATCAACATAGGTATTCCAACCCAAATAGAGTAGATACAACTCCACCTTCTGATGATTCCTGTCCCCTACAGCTCTGCTCCCTCCCTCCTCTTGATCAGTTGCTTCTTCCCTTGATGCCTCTTAGCTTATCTCTCTCCACCCTTCTGACTGCCTTCCTGCCTTGCCTATTTCTTTACATCTCTCCAGAGAGCACCACCATGGGGGTCCGTGAGGATGTGGTGAGACCACATGGCAAAAGCAGAAAGATTTCCCATAACTGAAGAGAAATTTCCCCAGCCACAACCTCCGGCAACATCTTTTTCCCACCCCGCTGGTGGTGGCCACACATCTCTCAATTCTGCTGGATAGCATATGGCAGTTAACCCTTCTCTGTCCAGCAAAGTCATGATCCCCTAGACCACTTCCTTTGTTCACAGTGCTGCTTTCCTGTTTAAAATTAAGTGTGACTCATTGGAACGCCCCCAAAAAAACAGATGTGACTTTTTGCAGCAAGTCCATCTCTAACCCCCTCAGAGATACTTGGGCAAGGATGCTGGTCAGCATCTCTTGTTGCTGTTATTATCTTTGATTACAGCTGCTATTTCATGATTCTTAAAAGAATTGCTTTGTGTAGTGATTTGTATTATAAAGTGATTTCAGATAAATCTAGGTCAATCCTGGAGCAAGTTTTGGCTCTATGGGTAATTATCCTTATTTTACAAATGAAGAGATCAAGATTCAGAGAGCCTGCATGATTTGCTCAAAGACACTGCATAGATGTGACAGAGCTGACCGGGGCTGGGACTATTCCCATTACAACAAACGGTGACTTTCAGTTTATTCATATTTCTCTTGATAGTGAAAAATTCGTGAAATATATTTTTTCCTCAAAGCCTTGTTATTTAAGTTTTTCATTAAAAAAAGTATACTGCTTCAGTAGGACCATTTTTCAAACAAGAATATTGAGATATTATAATTCTAAAGAAGATGAGTTTGGCCGATCATTTTGTGGCAGAGCTAACACCCTAGCTTTTAGATAATTATCCTCATGCTGGTTTATGATGGACACTGTCTTCTGTGTTCTTTTGGGTTTTGTTTCTTTTCTTTGCTCTTAAAAGATACATACGGCATTACTTTCAAGTTTCCTGAATTTTATACTACAGGTTTTCTGAAATTTGTACTACCTTCTACTAAACCATGAGGACATTAACATCCATGTGCTCCAAGCTAATCCATGACCTACTGATGGCATTCCATATTTTCTTGCAACTCGCCCATTAGCTTTTCATTTTCCTTCTGCATTTTTGAACAGCCCACCTGCTGAGCTCTTCGCTACACAGGATAAATCACAGTTGTCTCTTCTGTCTAACAAGGACCAAAAAAAAAAAAAAAATCCCTTTGTCATTAGTTTCTTATTCTCAGACTCTCACATTTAATACACAAATGAATAATATGCCCTTTCTCTCCATTTTCTCATCTGCCCTTCACTTCTTAAAAACTGCACTTATTATGTGTGTGTGTGTGTGTGTGTTGAAAGAAGGTATAGACTCTCTTTTCAGCCCACAGCATCTATATCCAACTGTGACTCACCATTCCACTAAGGGAGTCTCCACTAAGTCACTGGCGATGTCCAATATTTCTAATCCATCGACTCTACTGGGCCTTCTTCCCTGACATCTCTTAACATTAGTAATAGCGAATAACACCATCATTTTGAAACCCTCAGCCTTTCTCTGCCATGATGCCATTCTGAGGTTTTTATAACCCTTTGAATTTCTCCATCTATTTTGAGGAAGTAGGATTGAATAATAAAGAGCAGAGGCACTGGAGCCAGATCACAGGACAAAACCACCAAGCGTGAAATAGTGTGTGAACTTATTTAACTTCTTCATGCCAGTTTCCTTCATTTTTTAATTATTTTCATTGAGGTACAATGGACATATATCATTATATTATGTTTAGGCTTACAACATAATGATTCAGTATACTGTGAAAGGATCACTGCAATAGGTCTAGTTAACACCCACCATACCTAGTTACAAATCAACTTTTTCTCTTGTGATGAGGACTTTTGATTTGCTCATCTTTTTAAATTTATTTTTAATTGGAGTATAATTCCTTTACAATGTTGTACTAGTTTCTGCTCCACAACAGTGTGAATCAGCTGTAAGTATACATATATTCCTTCCCTCTTGGGTCTCCCTGACTCTAGATCATCACAGAGCACAGAGCTGGGCTCCCTGGCCATGTAGCAGCTTCTCACTAGCTATCTGTGCTACACATGGCAATTTATATATACATCAGTGTATTCTTTCAGTCTGTCCTCTCCTTCCCCATTGTGTCCACAAGGGCCAATTTCCTTTAAAATAGGTATAGTAACAGTACCTATCTTGTGAGTTCCATAGTACCTTAGAGGATTGTTTTGAGAATTAAAATTGTCAATACATGAAAAATATGATGACAATAGCTGACACATAATAGTGGCTTAGTGAATTATTGTGTTAAGGCTGATTGCTACCATCCACCACCACCATTACCATTCCTACCACTCCTCTTCCACCATCTATTTTCTTTCACTAACAGTCTAGATACTGATGCTCCATATAGTTCTTTTCTCAGATCTCTTATCTCCTCTGAGTGCTCCGGATGGTCCATCGTATCTGTCAAGTATTCACTTCATCACATATATTTTTATGCCTCTCAAAACATGCTAACATGAATTACAGACAATATACTTAACCACCTCAGTTCAGTTCAGTTCCGTCACTCAGTCTTGGCCAACTCTTTGTGACCCCATGGACTGCAAGACACCAGGCTTCCCTGTCCATCACCAACTCCTGCAACTTGCTCAAACTCATGTCCATCAAGTCGGTGATGCCATCCAATCATCTCATCTTCTGTCATCCACTTCTCCTCCTGCCTTGAATCTTTCCCAACATCAGGGCTTTCTAATGAGTCAGCTCTTTGCAGCAGGTGGCCAAAGTATTGGAGTTTCACCTTTAGCATCAGTCCTTTCAATAAATATTCAGGACTGATTTCCTTTAGAACAGATTGGTTTGACCTCCTTTCAGTCCAAGGGGCTCTCAAGAGTCTTATGTAACACCACAGTTCAAGAGCATCAATTCTTCGATGCTCAGCTTTCTTTATGGTCCAATTCTCACATCCATACATGACTACTGGAAAAACCATAGCTTAGACTATACCAATTTCTGTCAGCAAAGTAATGTCTCTGCTTTTTAGTATGCTGTCTAGCTTGGTCATGACTTTTCTTCCAAGGAGCAAGTGTCTTTTAATTTCATGGCTACAGTCACCATCTACAGTGACTTTGGAGCCCAAAAAAAAAAAATCTGTCACTGTTTCCATTGTTTCCCCATTGATTTCCATGAAGTGATGGGACCAGATGCCATGACCTTAGTTTTCTGAATGTTGAGCTTTAAGTCAGCTTTTTCGCTCCTCTTTCACTCTCATTAAGAGGCTCTTTAGTTCATCTTCGCTTTCTGCCATAGGGTGATATCATCTGCATATCTGTCATTACTGATATTTCTCCTGGCAATCTTGATTCCAGCTTGTGCGTCATCCAGCCCTGCATTTTTCATGATGTACTCTGCATAAAGTTAAATAAGCAGGGTGACAATATATAGCGTTCAGGTACTCCTTTCCCAATTTGGAACAAGTCCATTGTTCCATGTCCAGTTCTAACAGTTGCTTCTTGACCTGCATACAGGTTTCTCAGGAGGCAGGTTAAGGAGTCCGGTATTCCCATCTTTTTAAGAATTTTCCACAACTTGTTGTTATCCACACAGTCAAAGGCTTTGGCATGCTCAATAAAGAAGAAATAGAATTTTTTCTGGAATTCTCTTGCTTTTTCTGTACTGCAATGGCTGTTGGCAATTTGTTCTCTGGTTCCTCTGCCTTTTCTAAATCCAGCTTGAACATCTGGAATATCTCAGTTCACGTACTGTTGAACATTTTGAGCATTACTTTGCTAGCGTGTGAGATGCGTGCAACTGTGTGGTAGTTTGAACCTTCTTTGTCATTGCCCTCCTTTGGGATTGGAATGAAAACTGACCTTTTCCATTCCTGTGGCCACTACTGGCATATTGAGTGCAAGCAAATTTGTCACTTACCAAATTTAACTACCTTCCAAAGTTAACTACCTACTGGACAACTTTTTTTGATATCCCTCTGGTATTTTAAAATCAAAATTTTTAAATATATCAGTATCTTCTCTCAATAAACAGTTTTTTGTTGATTTATTAAATTAGTAAACTTCCAAACAAGAAATTTCAACTTACTTTTTCCCTTCCTTCCACCTCTGATTCCCATATCATTAGAACAAGCCTTTATTACATGTAATAGAGGCTTCAAGTAGGAATGGCTTAAATATGATCATTTATTTTGTTTTATTTACATCCCCAGAGAGTCAGGCTCTTGTAATTCACTGCTATTCGTATATAGAATTCTAATAATCATGCCTGTAGTTATGGCACCAGTTAAAAGGAAGATTTTTTTTTAAGGAAGCATACCCTCTAACTTAGGAAGATTTTTTTTTTAAGGAAGCATACCCTCTAACTTATAGGTAGGAATTCTTCCTTAAAGCTGCTGCACAATATAACATCCCATAACCCAGGACTTATTCACATAGTTACTCTCCTTGTAACTATGAGACTAGGAAATGATGTCTAGGACTAAGAAAGAGACACAAAGAGACTAGGAAATGATGTCTTTATTCTGAATGGCCTTGTTCTCATGTAAATTTCAATACAGAAGTAGACATTAATACTTTCATTTTTTAATTTTAAGCTTTATAAAGAAGTATATTTGAGAGATAAAATAAGAAATTTAAAGTGCATATCATAATGATATTTATATACCATGAAACGATTCCTCTTAAATGAGTTGATCAACTAAATGGTTGATTAACAAATCAATCACCTCACATTTTTTTGGTAATTTGATGATTGGTCTCTACTATCTATTATTTTATAAATTAGAATCCAACAGTTTCCGTCATTTGCTTTTTTGCTATCATCATTGCCACTGCCCTCGTTTAATGTCATCATTATAAAAAACTAAGGCTATGAATATTAGTCTTCACATTGATGATGAAATCAGCTTCCTAGAACACAAACCTGATCATTTAACTTTTCACCTCAAAATGTTTCCACCCCAAACTATAGCATTTGCATTTTTTTTGTTGTTAAAATGGGCAAACGTTGCTCTCTGTAAAGCAAATCAGCCTAATTATATAATGTTAGTTCCCACCTTGTCCTCCAGTCACATCAAATTATTTTCAGTCTCTTAAATTTGTTGTTCATTTACTTGTCTTTGTGGATTTGTACATGGTGTTCTTTTCCATGAAATATTTTCTCTCTTCTTTCAATCTTTTGAATATCTATATGTCCTTCAAGGTCCAACTCAGACACAGTTTTCTTATTGATGTTTTAAATCAGATTGAGTTTTCTACTTGAAACATCATACCCCTTTAGATCTTTATCTTAAGCACATTACACATTCTAGTGTAGAACTTATTTTTTGTCTTATAAGTATCATTTTATATATCTGTTTTCCCACTTAGACTGTGAATGCCATGGAACAAAAGTTTATTTGCAATACTAGTACAATATTTTAGGTACTCAATAAAGGTTGCATGAATTGCTAAATATATGAAATTAGCCATGTTAGCATATACATAATTATTAGAAGAATGTATGTCAGGACGGTAGGCACTGAGAGAGGGAATCAGAGGGCAGACAGACAGAAACCACAACCGCAGAAAACTAGCCAATCTGATCACAGGACCACAGCCTTGTTTAACTCAATGAGACTAAGTCATGCCGTGTGGGGCCACCCAAGACAGACAGGTCATGGTGGAGAGGTCTGACAGAATGTGGTCCACTGGAGAAGGGGAATGGAAAACCACTTCAGTATTCTTACCTTGAGAACCCCATGAACAGTATGAGAAGGCAAAAAGATAGGACACTGAAAGATGGACTCCCCAGGTCCGAAGGTGCCCAATATGCTACTGGAGATCAGTGGAGAAATAACTCCAGAAAGAATGAAGGGATGGAGCCAAAGCAAAAACAACACCCAGCTGTGGATGGGACTGGTGATAGAAGCAAGGTCCAATGCTGTAAAGAGTAACATTGCATAGGAACCTGGAATGTTAGGTCCATGAATCAAGGCAAATTGGAAGTGGTCAAACAGGAGATGGCAAGAGTGAACGTCAATATTCTAGGAATCAGTGAACTAAAGTGGACTGGAATGGGTGAATTTAACGCAAATGACCATTATATCTACTACTGTGGGCAGAAATCCATTAGAGGAAATGGAGTAGGCATCATAGTCAACGAAAGAGTCCAAAATGCAGTACTTGGATGCACTCTCAAAAATGACAGAATGATCTCTGTTTGTTTCCAAGGCAAACCATTCAAAATCATGGTAATCCAAGTATGTGCCCTGACCAGTAATGCCCAAGAAGTTGAAGTTGAATGGTTCTATGAAGACCTACAAGACCTTCTAGAACTAACACCCAAAAAAGATGTCCTTTTCATTACAGGGGACTGGAATGCAAAAGTAGGAAGTCAAGAAACACCTGGAGTAACAGGCAAATTTGGCCTTGGAGTACAGAATGAAGCAGGGCAAAGGCTAATAGTTCTGCCAAGAGAACGCACTGGTCACAGCAAACACCCTCTTCCAACAACACAAGAGAAGACTCTACACATGGACATCACCAGACAGCCAGCACCGAAATCAGATTGATTATATTCTTCACAGTCAAAGATGGAGAAGCTCTATACAGTCAGCAAAAGCAAGACCAGGAGCTGACTGTGGCTCAGGTCATGAATACCTTATTGGCAAATTCATATGTAAATTGAAGAAAGTGGGGAAAACCACTCAGGTATGACCTAAATCAAATCCCTTATGATTATACAGGGGAAGTGAGAAATAAATTTAAGAGACTAGATCTGATACACTGAGTGCCTGATGAACTATGGACGGAGGTTCGTGACATTGTACAGGAGACAAGGATCGAGACCATCTCCAAGGGAAAAAAATGCAAAGAATCAAAATAGTTATCTGAGAAGGACTTACAAATAGCTGTGAAAAGAACAGAAGTGAAAAGCAAAGGAGAAAAAGAAAAACATACCCATTTGAATGCAGAGTTCCAAAGAATAGCAAGGAGAGATAAGAAAGCCTTCCTCAGCATCAATGCAAAGAAAGAGGAAAACAACAGAATGGGAAAGACTAGAGATCTCTTCAAGAAAATTAGAGATACCAAGGGAACATTTCATGCAGAGAGGAGCTCAACAAAGGACAGAAATGGTATGGACCTAACAGAAGCAAAAGATATTAAGAAGAGGTGTCAAGAATACACAGAAAAACTGTACAAAACAGATTTTTGTGATCCAGATAATCACAATGGTGTGACCCCTCACCTAGAGCCAGACATCCTGGAATGTGAAGTCAAGTGGGCCTTAGGAAGCATCGCAATGACCAAAGCCAGTGGAGGTGATGGAATTCCACTTGAGCTCTTTCAAATCCTGAAAGATGATGCTGTGAAAGTGCTGCACTCATTATGCCAAAAAATTTGGAAAACTCAGCAGTGGCCACAGGACTGGAAAAGGTCAGTTTTCATTCCAATCCCAAAGAAAGTAAATGCCAAATAATGCTCAAACTACTGCACAATTGCACTCATCTCACACGCCAGTAATGTTCAAAATTCTCCAAGCCAGGCTTCAGTAATATGTGTACCATGAACCTCCAGATGTTCAAGCTGGTTTTAGAAAAGGCAGAGGAACCAGAGATCAAATTGCCAATATCTGCTGGATCATTGAAAAAGCAAGAGAGTTCCAGAAAAACATCTATTTCTGCTTTATTGACTATGCCAAAGCCTTTGACTGTGTGGATCACAAATAAACTGTGGAAAAGTCTGAAAGAGATGGGAATACCAGACCACCTGACCTGCCTCTTGAGAAACCTGTATGCAGGGCAGGTAGTAACAGTTAGAGCTAGAAATGGAACAACAGACTGGTTCCAAATAGGAAAAGAGTACATCAAGGCTGTATATTGTCTCCTGCTTATTTAACTTATAGGCAGAGCACATCATGAGAAATGCTGGGCTGGAAGAAGCACAAGCTGGAATCAAGATTGCTGGGAGAAATATCAGTAACCTTAGATATGCAGATGACACCACCCTTATGGCAGAAAGTGAAGAACTAAAGAGCCTCTTGATGAAAGTGAAAGAAGAGAATGAAAAAGTTGGCTTAAAGCTCAACATTCAGAAAACTAAGATCATGACATCCAGTCTCATCACTTCATGGGAGATAGATGTGGAAACAGTGGCTGACTTTCCTGTTTTGGGCTCCAAAATCACTGCAGATGGTGAGTGCAGCCATGAAATTAAAAGACTCTTGCTCCTTGGAAGGAAAGTTATGACCAGCCTAGACAGTATACCAAAAAGCAGAGACATTACTTTGTCAACAAAGGTCTGTTTAGTCAAGGCTATGGCTTTTCCAGTAGTCATGTATGGATGTGAGAGTTGGACAATAAAGAAAGCTGAGTGCCAAAGAATTGATGCTTTTGAACTGTGGTGTTGGAGAAGACTCTTGAGAGTCCCTTGAATTGCAAGGAGATCCAACCAGTCCATCCTAAAGGAGATCCGTCCTCGGTGTTCATTGGAAGGACTGATGCTGAAGCCAAAACTCCAATATTTTTCCACCTGATGCAAAGAGCTGACTCATTGAAAAGACCCTGATGCTGGGAAATATTGAAGGCAGGAGAAGAGGACAACAGAGATGAGATGGTTAGATGGCATCACCAACTCAATGGACATGAGTTTGGGTAAACTCTGGGAGTTGGTGATGGACAGGGAGGCCTGGCGTGCTGTGATTCATGGGGTCGCAAAGAGTTGGACACGACTGAGTAACTGAACTGAACTGATGTCAGGACTGTAATGACAACCACCTCTACTAATCAACATTCAAGCAATACAAACACTAAACATTACAGGTTATTTATCTAAATCTGTATTTGAAGAATATGAATTAAATTACCTTTTAGTAAATAATTGTCTTTTGTTAATGTTTATTAAGATTTTTTTTCCATGAATAAAAACAATGCTAATGAGACTTAGGGAATTACACTGTAGTGAAATGTAAATTCTTCTAGTACAGAAGAGTGCCATATTTCCAGGTGAGCAAGCATTTTCCAGGAGACAGTATGTTCTCTGGTCCAATAATTCAGTATATTTCATTTTATTGAGTTGTACAAAGTCTTTTTCCAGAGTGGTTTTTCTTACTTAATAGTATCTGGGCCATAGATTTTAAAAATTATAAATATTTAAGATATATCTGGGAACTCTATTATTCACCATATGTTTTATTTGATTTTTATATACCTGTGCTTTTTTCAGTTTACAAATGATTGTTGTTTTATAATATTTTGAATATATCCCTTGGTTTATATTTTTCAGTATAGTGTTCCTCTCTATATGAAGGAAAGTAGATTGAATAATTTTCCCTTCAATCATTTTGTTCTGGAATATCAGTTAAGGTACCAAATTTCCTTCACCTTATCTTGATGAATAGGAAAATTATTCTACAGACATCACAGAACTAATCACAAGAATCCCTTAGTCTCTGCATTTCATGTCTCATGATCAGTTTTTTTCCATCCATTATGTCTCTACAGTGAAATTGTCAGAAACTCAAGTTGACATCATAGCATTTCTTACTCCCAGCATGTGCCTTTATTTTGACATTCGTCAAAAACTTTGTCACTGTACATCTGTTAAGTACATGCAGGTCTTTAGGGTTGAGGATCGATTTGCCATAAATAAAGAGGAGCAGCTTATCTGTACCTTGATAGCAATTTGTGCTTGGATTTGAAGTCTGCAGTCAAAAAATAATGTTTGTTTGTTGCCTAGTAATTAGTTGAATAGGTTATCAGCTGATATATATTTGGGAATATAAACAATCTTTATAATATAATTATATTGTTTGATTTATATAAAGATTAATATTAATTTATAATAATATAAACAGTCCTTATAATGAAGAACTACTTTTCATCTGAGTTATTAAAATGACCTAAGAGTAGATGTATACTAAAATAACTAAAAATGACAAGTGACACAACATGGAACTAGTCTTTGCAGTTTTTGAAGGTCAGAACAAAATTTTAATAATGTACAATATAAGTTGTCTAATGAATTTAGCATAGCTAAATTGAAAGCACTGTTAGAATGTCAGAGAGTCAAAATTTAAATTATTGAGCAATGGAGCTGTCATTAAAAATATCAAGTATGAAGTTTATTTTCCCTAGGGACATCTTACAGAATATTCTAGTTCCACCTTGTGCTTTTTCTTTTTCTTTAATAATATATCAAAAAATTATAGGCAAGCATATCATCTACATTGTTGTTTACAATTTTGTTTTCTTTTGTATTATGTTTCGAGTCAAAACTTTTGTATAATACAATAAAAATAAATTACTAGAAAAATAAAAAGACAAAGTCATACATATTAAAACCACCAATTCTTAAAATGATGATTAGACTCAATAGCACCACACATCTGTCAAATTTCTATCAAAGCTTACTCCCAAGTACTTAATATGCTGTCGACTGGTAGCACACATTTTGTGGATCAGCACTGGTCCAAGGACCACATTTAAGAAGAACTGCTTTACACTATCACAATGTGCCAAATTGACTTTGGGCCAGTCTTCTATGTTCTGCTGGAGTCTAGGTTATTTAAAAGTGTAATCATTTCTCCAAGAGTATAACCAGATTTGTTACACTAACTTCACTGTTATTCCAGATTACCATATTAAGGTCACTGATGTTTTTGTCACTAATATTAGTCAACTTGGCCCACAGTAGACAGAGAAAAAAATTTTTTTGATTACACGTAATGATTGAATTTTAAAAGCTGTAAGGAATATCCTGCTATACCCACAAAGATTATCTTAAATGGGACTGATCTAATTTATTCCTCTTCAAATGCTATATTACATGAGTTAAGAGGCATTTTCCTCCTGCAGGTAGAATTTTAGGATCAATTATAGCTACCTTGTATTTTAGTAGGTACTTCAGCATGATTATATTAATTTAAACATAAAAATCAGGCTACTTATGCAGGAGTTGAAGTATGAAAGAGCTTCTCAATGGGCTCCTTATTTTAAGCCTTACCCATCAAATTACAGTGTAATTGCTTTTATTTGATCTTTTCCTATCTAAAAACTGCCTTGGGGGTGCATGTTTCACTCTATTTACTTTGATCAAAGAAAGAGAAGTCCATGAGTTTTTCAAAGAACTTCCAGATTTGAAAGTAGCAAAAAATATTCTATCTATTTTTACTACCCCATATGGACAAGTAATTTCCACAGCTTTTTAAAAAAAGGAAGAAAAGAAGAAAAAAAGGAAAGGATGTACATAATGTTTAACTTTGCGATAAAATTATTTAATTTTATATTTTGAAGATAAAACATCACATTTGGGAGAACATTGCTTATATGTGCCATGATTCTGTTATTATCAATTACATAAAGTTTCTTCCTTAACACTTACTCTGTTTAATTATTATTTTGTGCCTAATTTTGTATTCCAAGATGATGATGGCCATGATGGTGATGGTTGCCCGACTTGAATGATAGGCCAAAAGGTTGGTTTTATTAATTTACATTAAAAGAAAACTAATCCATCTGGGGACAAAGAATGATCGATTTAATGCTATCCAAGACTCCAAGTTTACAGAAATACTTGTGGTTTTTCCTTGTTAATCATTCGAGTTTCTCTTTTATATCTCTTCTTTCCATTTAATTCTAAGA
Organism: Odocoileus virginianus; assembly: GCF_023699985.2. NCBI lineage: Eukaryota > Metazoa > Chordata > Mammalia > Artiodactyla > Cervidae > Odocoileus > Odocoileus virginianus. The sequence goes on along the minus strand of NC_069698.1, from coordinate 30,006,675 downwards.
TAGTATTTTAAGTTTTTAAATCTTAAAACACAGCATGTGCTATGAATTTTTTCTACTATAAATCTGGTATTTTATTTTAGTATTTTATTTTATTTTTGGCAAGTAAGAAACAAATGATAAATGAAGATGATTGTTTATACATAATCAGGTTAAATAACAGAAAAGGAAGATAATTTTCACAATCCACCCTAGCTGTAAGTAGATGCACCTGCATATCTCAACTGCTACTTCCTAGTGAGCTAGGATTTTCTCAAGGGCCTGATCTTCCTCATTTAATGAACTGCATGTTAATTGTTCAGCCATTTCTAGTGACTTACCAAGGTTAAGTCACTAAGTGACTTGGAATACATAATGTACTGTCTCACAGTCACATAGGAGCTACATTCTAACTGAAAAGCACGACCACCACTTATTTTTTAAAAAGGAAAGGAGGGGGGCACTGATTTTGTTCACCATTCATTAAGGTTTATATGTTGGAGAGTATTAACCTAGCCTAGATTACTGTTATTTTGTAAGACAGGAGGAAATGGTATAAAATGGACTGTCGGCTTGACCTCTGCTCTCCAGGGAAGTCTTGTTCAGTGAGAAACTTGTTATTTGGACTGTCACAAGGCATCCATTGGAGAAGGCAATGGCAACCCACTTCGGTACTATTGCCTAGAAAATCCTATGGACGGAGGAGCCTGGTGGGCTGCAGTCCATGGGGTTGCGAAGAGTCAGACACGACTGAGCGACTTCACTTTCACTTTTCACTTTCATGCACTGGAGAAGGAAATGGCAACCCACTCCAGTGTTCTTGCCTGGAGAATCCCAGGGACGGGGGAGCCTGGTGGGCTGCCGTCTATGGGGTCCCACAGAGTCGGCCAAAACTGAAATGACTTAGCAGCAGCAGCTGCAGCAAGGCATCCATTTCTTATTTTAGTGAAGAATATATGTTAATCAGACATTTATACATAATACAGGCATTTGTCTCACTCTCATGTAACTGGTGCATACATGCAGAGATCATCTTCAAGATGAGAGCATTTTATGGGAAGTTTATGTACATTGTAGGATGTTGTGCATTCATTTTGCTTATTTTGCTTTCCTAGTATTTGTTTTAGTTTGGATTTAACAAAAATTTATCCCATAGAAATTGACTTTTAAAGACCATTATTATTGAAGCTCAATTTTGCGGTCATTTTTATTCAGTACTGCAGTGTTCAATAATACAGGAAGACAACCAAGAGAGACTTGGGTATCCATTTTATTTCTTTTAAATAGAAAATATTAGCATCAGTTTCCAATGGAATGCATTATCAGTTTCATTCTTCCATTTAAAGGAATTCTACAAATAAGTGCTTACTCAGGAAAAACCACATGCTCATTCTGTCCTGGAAAATGCTTACATTTTATTGGGAAATTTTAACTGATTGCTTGAGAAAGGGAAAAGTAAAAGTGCTGCCAAGAACCCAGCACATTGTTTTTTCCCATAGAGTTTTAGATATCACAAAAAGACTGTCAGTAATATTTGAAACAAATGATCAAAATATCACTATGACCAAACAAGACAGCATTTTAAAAAGCAGAGACATTACTTTGCCAACAAATTCCCATCTAGTCAAAGCTATGGTTTTTTCCAGTAGTCATTTATGGATGTGAGAGTTGGACTATAAAGAGACTGAGGGCAGAAGAACTGATGCTTTTGAACTGTGGTGTTGAAAAAGACTCTTGAGAGTTCCTTGGACTACAAGGAGATCCAACCAGTCAATCCTAAAAGAAATCGTCCTGAATATTCACTGGAAGGACTGATGCTGAAGCTGAAACTCCAATACTTTGGCCACCTGATGCGAAGAACTGACTCATTGGAAAAGACCCTGATGCTGGGAAAGATTGAAGGCAGGAGGAGAAGAGGACTAGAAGAGGTCAGTTTTCATTTCAATCCCAAAGAAAGACAGAGGATGAGATGGTTGGATGCCATCACTGATGAGTTTGAGCAAGCTCTGGGAGTTGGTGATGGACAGGGAAGTCTGGTGTACTGCAGTCCATGGGGTCACAAAGAGTCAGACATGACTGAGTGACTGAATAGAACTGAACTGAACAGAATATCAGCTATATACTCCATGCCAGGAACTCTACTTGACACACTCTGCCCCGGTCACCACCCAAAGGGCTATGCTTTCCCATGATATTAGAAGTTTGGCAATGTCATCCCCTCCCCCCACATACAAGAGATTTTAAATGATCCTATGATAATACGTTCAGTTCCATTTTAGGACTATCCTATGCAGATAATACTATAGGATTTCTTTTCTTTTTTTTTTTTTTTGGCAGTGGGTATAAGTTATGACCAACCTAGACAGCATATTAAAAAGCAGAGCCATTACTTTGCCAACAAAGGTCCATCTAGTCAAGGCTGTGGTTTTTCCAGTAGTCATGTATGGATGTGAGAGTTGGACTATAAAGAAAGCTGAGTGCCAAAGAATTGATGCTGTTGAACTGTGGTGTTAGAGAAGACTCTTGAGAGTCCCTTGGACTTTAAAGAGATCCAACCAGTCCATCCTAAAGGAGATCAGTCCTGGGTGTTCATTGGAAGGACTGATGTTGAAGCTGAAACTCCAATACTTTGGCCACCTGATGCAGAGAATTGACTCATTTGAAAAGACCCTGATGCTGGGAGGGATTGGGGGCAGGAGGAGAAGAGGACGACAGAGGATGAGATGGTTGATGGCATCACTGACTCGATGGACATGGGTTTGGGTAAACTCTGGGAATTGGTGATGGACAGGGAGGCCTGGCGTGCTGCAGTTCATGGGGTCACAAACAGTCGGACATGACTGAGCAACTGAACTGAACTGATAAATGCAGATGGGCTTCCCTAGTACTCAGTGGTAAAGAATCTATCTGCAGTAGACTAAGGTTTGACTCCTGGCTTGGTAGGATTCCCTTGAGAAGGAGATGGTTACCAACTTCAGTGTTTTTGAGAATTCCACAGACAGAGGAGCCTTGTCAGCTACAGTCCATGGTGCAAAGAGCTGGACACAACTGAGTGACTGAGTACACACACATAAATCTAGATACAACGCATACACAGACATGGTAAAACAAATGCATGCATATATCAATTTTGTAAGTTACTATTATGTATTGTATTCAACAAGGATTATTTTTGGCAACCTCCCTAATTTCTGAATCTTTTCTTCTCCTAAACATCTGTGGTTCTTCTTGAGTTCCAGATTATAAATTTATTAGCTGTGTAAGCAATGACTATGCTCTTAAAATGCTTTTTTCTCTTCCTCTCATCTTCCATTTGTTCTCTTCTTTAGCATGTTTATTTTAATTCACTCCCCCTTAATGAAAAGAGCTAACCACAAATTATCTTTGGAGATGGAGTGTTCCTTCTCATGTACATGTTTGTTATATTAATTAATACATTAAGCTTTGTATTATATCTTAAGATAATAAATAATAACTTTCAATCTTTAAGGTAGGACAAATTACTCTGGTAAGTTTCTAATAGCATTATATGAAAATATATCAGACAGTTATCAGATGACGTTCAAAGTTGCTTCTATTGTTTAAATCATTACATAAATTGAATATAAAATTCTCAGCCTAAAAATCTCAATAAGAAATCACTAGCACCAGATTCTGCTTTACAACAATAAATGGTGCAATACAGGAATAAAACGCAAGTATCCAAAAAGCCTTCAAATATCATATTATGATTATGAAGCATCTAAAATCACTCTTTGCTTTCTCAACACAGAGAAGTAAGAACTAAAAAATAACTTCAGAAGAATAGCATGCATCATGCTAATGTGTACTTCCTCTCTTAGATGTATCACTAAACAGTATTAGGAATAATTATCCCTTTCAGTAATATTATGCCTTTGTGAAAACTTTCCATTTTAGCCAGAGTATTTTCATTCAGAATAGATAGATAGATAGATACGTCTCCAAAGAAGTCAAAGAGATCATAATATTTAATAATCACTTATTCTGTGCAAGGGTTTTTTTTTTTTTTTTTTTTTTTTTACTTCCTCAGTGCTTTATTTTCTTGACTCATTTAATCCTCTTCAAGCCCTTGTTGTTGTTGTTCAGTCACTAAGTTATGTCTGGCTGCTTGCAACCGTGTGAACTACAGCATGCCAGGTTTCCCTCTCCTTCATTATCTACCTGAGTTTGCTCAAACTCATGTCCACTGAGTCACTGATGGCATCCAACCATCTCATTCTCAGTCATCCCCTCCTCCTCCTCCTGCCTTCAATCTTCCCCAGCATCAGTGTCTTTTCCAATGAGTCTCCTTTTTGCATCAGGTGGCTGAAGTATTGGAGCTGCAGCTTCAGAATCTTTCCTTCCAATGATTATTCAGGGTCTATTTCCTTTAGAATAAACTGGTTTGATCTCCTTGCAGTCCAATGGACTCTCAAGAGTTTTCTTCATCACCACAGCATAATTCTGTTTTTATAGATAAAGAACTGAGACACAAAGGGCTCATATACCTTATTGAAAGTGACATAAGTGATAGAATGAGGAGTCAAAACCAGCTGCTCAACCACTGTGTACACTTTCTGTTAATGAAGACATGGATCTGAACAGGTTTTTTTTGACAGTGAATCTTTATAGTATTTGGAGAATATTTTGTGTGACCAGTAGATTTGCTCTTTCTTAACATCATGAACTTTATCATTGAAATTGAGAATATCAGAGTTGAAATAATCCATAAAAATATCTATGCCGTTGCTTTCATTCATATTGAAAAAAAAGAGTCCCTCTGGAATCAAATTTGCACTTGCTATTTATATCTATTGACCATACACTGGGAGTAAAAAAGGACAATGAAATTTTAGTGGATTGATTTCAATTTGATAGGTTTTAATTTAGAGGTGTCCTTTAACAATTTTTATTCTGTTCCTTCCTTTCAGTCTTCATGCTCAATACCCAATAATTACGATACACTTAAGATTTTCTCCCAACTCATTAAACTCTCAGAGGCATTAAAAATCCCTCAAATATCACACAACCTACCTAGTCTCCTAGGACCTGTTGAGTTATGGCAAACCTAAAAAGAACTTCAGTCTCCCACTTTGATCAGGATCTTGGTCTTCTGATCCCCAGGCTGGAGAAATGTGGTCTGATATCCCACACATCCCCAAGCAATATGGGTTTCTGCTAAAATTTGCAAGTGCCAGCAGCTTTGGCAATCCTGTGAGTTGAACAAATATTTGGCTTCTTGTAACATTCCCAGAAACAAAGAGGTGAGTTTAGTCTTCCTATTAGATTAGGGACAAAAATAGTCCAAAGTGTACCTATAAGTTATCTATTTTTAAAAAATCTACTTGTTTAAAACTTTTTGATACATTTACAGAGACATGTGTTGAAAAACATTATCTAATATGCATATGCAGGAGAATATTTAGCAAAGAAAAAAGATTTTAAGGGTATTACTGATGCTTGTGACAGGTACTAATACATACAATTATGTGGGGAAAGATACCAGTTTTCAATGGACACAAAATGGAAAGTTAAATGATGTTTTATTTTACTGAAATTCTTTGGAACTGAGCAAATGCAGGGAGTTTGTGTAAGTTAAGCTGTGAGTAGTATTTGAAATGACGTCACTGAATTAAGAGCACATACCACTTTCCCATTCTTGTTTAGATAGAAATGTCTCTAGGTCTAAAATATGATATGCAATAGGAGATAAAACTGTATACCCAGCAAGACACAGTAGAGAAATAAGCAAAAAGACCAAACATATTCCTTAAATATCATATCATTTAAAACTATTATGAAAAAATCTAAAATCATGCACTGGTTTTAGCAACACATAGTAGCAAGAATTAAAAAAGATTTTGTCAGAAGAATAAGTCATACTTGCTAATATTAATTTTTTTCTTTGGTGCATCACTGAATAATGTTATGTTCCATATCAGAAATACTACAACTAAATAGCAACAGCAATAATGTGCAAAATGGCTAACTTCTTTGTATATATCACCCCCCAAGTAGATTTTTAACCTCACAGTTATTCACACACCTGGCTTTCATCACAATCATCTGGGAGTATGTTTTAAATGATAAATTCACACCCCACCTCCAGAGTCTGGTGCAATCGACATGCTATGGACCTTAGGAATCTCTGTCTTCCAGATGAGTCTTCTGTTAAACAGCCAAGCAGTAGACTATATATTTAGAAACATGTATTCAGATGATCTTCCAATTTTTTTAAGAAGATAAGATTTCCATGAGTTATATTATCTTAACTTTAAAAATTGTCTCTACTCTACATTCAGGGGAGTTTTCTACACTAGGCTACAGTTTCTCTCTAGTCTCTGAACTCTGAGCATGTCACATTCATTCCTGTAACCCAAGACTTAGGAAAGTATCTGGCATTCAGTAAATATTAATTTAACAAATCAGATATACCAACATATCAACACGAGTTCTTACATTAAGTAAATAGAAACACATAAGTAAAACACTTTAAGTAACAGAAAATGAATCTTGCCTAGTTTGAAAAATGTCAGTTATCTCAAGAATAAGGCAAAATGGCACAAGAAACACTACATCTTAAACATCCATTGTTGGTGCTATTGTTGAGTTGCTAAGTCATGTCTGATTTTCTTGTGACCCCATGGACTGTAGCCCACCAGGCTTCTCTGTCCCTGGGATTTCCCAGGCAAGAATACTGGAGAGGGTTGCTATTTCCTTCTCAAGGGGATCTTCCTGACTCAAGGATAGAACCTGCATCTGTCTTCTGCATTGCAGGCAGTCTCCTGCATTGGCAGGCAAGTTCTTTATTGCTGGGCCAACAGGAAGGCACTGAATGCCCATGTGCTGAGTTAAAATCATCATCTTAGTTATGATCCAGCTTCTGTCTCCTGTCACCTACCTTTTCAATTAGTGCCCCTTTTTCTTTTCTGTTTTAAAGACATAATATAAAAGTTTCATTTCTTTTGGCATTGAAATGAAAAAGCATTAAAAACTCTTTCAATTGCTCCCTTGCCCGACACATCTAGAAATAAAACTGGGTTATAAACTATATTTATTTTGTTTTCATTTGATTAAGCATAGGAATTACAACAGTATCTAGGGTAATATTTGTAGAGTAGATAGAATAATAAACATTTCTAAATAACTAATTTACACCATCAAGCTATGCAGCGTTATCTTCATAGAGACAAGCAACAATGGTGAAGACATTAAGTTTATTCAATAGTTTTGAGATTTGAAATGACATATGACTTAGTGACTATTTTTGTTTTGTGGCATGTGGCGATCTGCTCTCCTCTCGAACTGGGAATATTTTCTCTAAAATCTTTCTCTAAATACTGACTGAGGGGTCATCAGCCACTATTTTGAATTCTCTGAATAGCTATCCTTTTAGTTATTTGTTTATTTATTTATTTTTTTTTAGTTTAGCTTCCTTTTTAATTCTTCTGTAGAGTCTTGTCTAACTTACATCAGGATTCAGTCTTTGAAAAATATCTATTTAGCTAAAAATTCAAGCAATCACTGACTCACTTCAGGAAATGATTAGTAGTGTCTATGATGTTAAAGCACATTTTTAGAGAAATGAAGGAAATTAGTTGGGAGCTGAGAAACATGCCTGTGATCATTGCCCATTATCTGGAGATTTGTGATTGTGAATGGAAGCCAACTTGTTTCATGGAAAGACTGTGTCTGGCTAACTGTGACAACAGCGGATCTGAAAGGGACTAGCTTTTGGTTACATCAAAATTGAGCTGACCATGGATATAATTAGCATTGAAGGGCTGTGGCTACAGATGGCTGGAGGGATGTAAACCTGGCGGAAATAATGACAGGGCTGCAACTCAGCAGTCAGTCTTCCCAGTTTTTCAAAATATTCTCTTTATTCTTTTTTAAATGAAAGCTCTAAACTTGGAAAATTTTAACACCTGAAAATTTGTCATAAATATCACTGAAATATTAATCAAGGCACCAACAGAAAATAATAGCTTTTGATTTTCTTGTATCCTGAAAAAATCTCTCTGAAATTTTAGGAATAATCTGAAAAATGGTATTTATAAAAAAATTGAGCAGTAAACTCTGCCCAAATAAAATATTCCTGTGATTTTTTTTTTCTTTCTGATATATCTTCTAGACCAGAAAACAATACATTCTTACTGGAAATACTTAAGATATGACTAAACCATAAGGTTTGTATAGTAACCTGAAAAATCTAATACAGAAGCAAATTTGACTTGGAGTGGACTACAAAAATATAGAAAATAGAATGAAATTACAAATTATTCTAATTCTAACACTCAGAAAAAATTTCATTTCTTGAATTTATATTTATGGATTAAAAACATTTTCTTTTCATTTAAATTTTTATGTTAAGGAACTCCACATGTTAGCAAGATACATGTAAACTACTCAAGAGCCACAGTTTTTAAATTGTTTATTGAAAATATTTATTTTCAAATAATTTATTATATTCCAAAAAGAGATTTTTAATAGTCAACTTCTGAGTTTATAAACTTTAAAATCAATCTGTGCAAACTTTGCTGAGATATAAATTCTGTGGTATCAGGAAATTTTTCTGTATGTTTGCTACAACATTTAAATTAGAATTAAGTGCATTTTTAACACCAAGTTTGCTTGCATTAAAAATATTCATACTTGTAGATCTAAGTTTGGAATTACATACACCTCAATTTTTATAAAATCAATAATTTACGGTAAGGACTTCCTACACGCTTCCTTTTATTGCTTTTCTTTATATCTGTCAAGATTTATATATATATACACACAGACCAAAATCATTAGTGTTCCCGGCTAGCAAAAAGAATCACATTCATTATATCAAAGTGGACAACAGCAACATGTAGTCCTAAATGTTCTTAGATGCTGACAGTATCAGGAATGTATAATATAAAAGTAGTGTTCTTTTCTGTCCATTCAAATAATTCATATGAATTTTGAACTTTAAACATCTTTTATAAGAAAAGCAAATCTTATATGTTTAACTCTTACTTAACTAAAAAATAGCCAAAAACTTCTTACTGTCCAGAAGCATGTTAAACTAAGATTACTTTCAGTGCACATTAAATGTTACAAAGGTTAATAAATGTCACATTACAATGGATCAGTCAATATTTAAGCCTCTTCTAAGGCAAAGTTCACATGCTCTAGGGCAAGGGAAAAAGCTTCATAAATATTTTAATTATTTCAGGCCTGGAAGAAAGGTATATTGAATAACTTGTAAATCATTGAAATTATTTTATTTTTATGTATTGTCTGGATTCATTACAGACTGCTGAGAACATTCAGTATTTTAAAAACAATAAATCCCCTTCTATAATCAGCAAAAAAAAAAAAAACCTTTCATTTGAATTTCCAATTTCTTTTGTAAAATATTCTTCAAATTGGGAGATGAACCGAACAGTCGCTTTCTGAACACTTGAGGCACATCTCACTTCCACAGGGCACCTTGTACTTCCAGTTGCAGAAATGGAAATAATCGAAACAACAGTAGCAGCATCACACATTTTGAATATATACTTTTCCCTGAAAGCTTTCTGACAAGATTTGTTCACTTGACAGAAAAGCTGTCAATGTGAGGAAACGGTCTCTATTGGTTCATCTTTCCAATTACCAGGCACAGACTGGGCATTCTGAAATTTACCACCCAGGAAGAAAAGGCTTTGGTCACCTCCTAATTTGATTACTGACCCTGGTGGCCTTGAAATAGAGAGTGGCACTAGCTAAGATAAATAGAATGGAGAAAGAGCCAAACAGAAGCATAACACAAGTAAGCCCCCAAAAATGGTCCTTTTCCTGAGACCCCCAAGGTAGAGAGGTGAGCAGGAGAGCGGGCCAGCCACTGTTGATTGAGGAGATAAGTCACTCTGGGAAATTGAGTAAAGGAATTTAAGTGCCATTAGGTTAAACAAAGGCTTTGGGTTAAAGACTTGATGTAAAAGTCAGTTGTTTGTTTTCAGACCAATAAAAGAAAAAAGTACCTTTGACTTCTAAGAACAATTTATTTTTGTCAGCCCATACTTCATCTCACCCATTAAGAATCTTCCAAAACCAAACTGGGGACACATTATTTCATTCTCAAGCTATCATCAAACTTCTTGAATCTTTTTTTTTTTTCTCTTTCAGTTAATTTTTCATTATTGCCCAGGAATCTTACTGAGAAATCCTGAGGGTGCTCCTGATTTTTTCTCAAACTACTTGATAAAAAGTTCCAGGTGTTGGGTTGTCATGGTTTTATTTTAAATCAGATGGTTAGCCAAGAGGGTCTTTATATTCTGATTCTCAAGCCAGTGGAAAGACCATGTTCCTCCACTTCCTCTATTGACCATCACAAAAGTTCATATACAAGAGGTGGGGAGGAGGGGGGTACACGGGGGAGGACAAAATGGTAATTATTTGAAAATTCAGTTTTAATGCACCTATTTTCCCATAATCCAAGCAACCAAAATTAAAGTTTGTTAAAATTTAAATAGAAGATGAATGGGGAAAGCCTTGAAAGAGACATGAGATTAGTAAAGAAAATTTGAGATGATGAGATGATGATCCTGTTTAATTCCTTCACGGTCAATAGAAGAACGCACATGGTTCGGCCAGGTGAAGTGACTTGCTGGTAACCCAGTTAGTCAATGACAAAGCTGACTGATCATCTGACCCAGGGGGAATACTTGATTGACATAGTACATACATAACAGAATTCATTCTTCCTGTGATTTACGTGCTTAATGATTTAAACCTGAACATCCTTTCCTTCCTACGCACGGAGTGTTAATTTCCTATTGCTGGTATAACACAACATTGCAAAGATAGTGGTTTCAGTTCAGTTCAGTCACTCAGTCATGTCTGACTCCTTGTAACCCCATGGACTGAAGCTGCAGGGACAAGCTTCCCTGTCATCACCAACTCCCAGACCTTGCTCAAACTCAAGTCAGTCGAGTCAGTGATGCCATCAAACCATCTCATCCTCTGTCATCCCCTTCTCCTCCTGCCTTCAATCTTTCCCAGCATCAGGGTGTTTTCCAATGAGTCAGTTCCTCACATTAGGTCACCAAAGTATTCGAGTTTCAACTTCTACATCAGTCCTTCCAGTGACTATTCAGGAGTGATTTCCTTTAAGATTGACTGGTTTGATCTCCTTGCTTTTCAAGGGAATCTCAAGAGTCTTTTCCAACACCACAGTACAAAGACATCAATTCTTCGGCGCTCAGATTTCTTTATGATCCAACTCTCACATCTGTGCATGACTACTGGAAAAACTATAGCTTTGACTAGATGCACCTTTGTCAGCAAAGTAAAGTCTCTGCTTTTTAGTTTGCTGTCTAGTTTTGTGATGGCTTTTCTTCCAAGGAGCAAGCTTCTTTTAATTTCATGGCTGCAGTGATTTTGGAGCACAAAAAATAAAGTCTGTCACTATTTTCATTGTTTCCCCATCTATTTGCCTTGAAATGATGGGACTGGATGCCACGATCTTAGTTTTTGAATACTGGGTTTTAAGCCAACTTTTTCACTCTCCTTTTTCACTGTCATTAGGAGGCTCTTTAGTTCCTCTTCACTTTCTACCATAAGGGTGGTGTCATCTGCATCTCTAAGATTATTGCTATTTCTCGCAGCAATCTTGATTCCAGCTTGTGCTTCACCCAGCCCAGCATTTTACCTGATGTACTCTGCATATAAGTTAAATAAGCAAGGTGACAGCATATAGCTTTGATGTACTTCTTTAAAAATTTTGAACCAGTCCTTTGTTCCATGTCCAGGTCTAAGTCTTATTCAATGGAATAAGACCACTAAACAGAAAAATTATGAGCAGGAAGTAAAATTCACCAAACTCTTGATATTTCACTGCATCTAGAAATTGCTAGTAGTTTCTCCCAGAATGATAAAGTTGGCACAATTATAGTATAAATAGTTGCTGTTTGGAATCCTAAAAATGTCAATAAATGGATTTCTACCAGATTGTGCATGTGTTCTCAATTGTATTGAACTGTTTGCAATTCTTTGGACTTTCGCCTGCCAAGTTCCTCTGTCCATGGGATTCTTCAGGCAAGAATACTGGAGTGGATTGCCATTTCCTCCTTCAGGGTATCTTTCTGACCCAGGGATCAAATCTCTGTCTGCTACATTGCTGGCACGTTCTTTACCTGCTGAGCTGTTGAAGAAACCCTTTTCCCAGATATTGTTATTTCAGAAAATATTCAGACTCAGGAAAAAAAAAATTCAAAACCCTAAGAGGGTATGTTATATTTTCTATAAATTTAAAGTCAAATGCCCAAACCTGAATATTTTCATGTTTTTCAAGATATACAAATACACAACTACTTTATAAAAGAACATGTAACATAAGATAATATTATTTTAATAGTACTTGAAAACCAGAGCTTCTAATAGCAGTAGCATAGGCCAGGAAATGTAATATTGAAGTTCTTCTGCATGGACTAACTTGTTATTGTTAGCTTAAAGGTTGTTCTCAAAGGCTCTGGTCAAAGGACAATAGGATGAATTATATGCAAACAATACACACATAAATTCATTTTTCCTTCAGTGTAATATGTTAGGCCTGCAAACAAGCCTAATTCATTTTGTATTCTGTTCTTAAGGTGCTATAAAAGTTCTAGAATACTGAGCAGTCAAAAGGGAAAGAAAACAAATATTTTAGAACATGAGGCTGGAGGAGGAAAGGAGATAAATAGAAACCTAGTCATTGCTGTACAAACCTACAGCCTTTTGACTTGTCTGAAGTAACTTATGAGACAGATTCTGTTTTTGTTTTTGTTTTAAGCACTCTGTATCTTTAAAAGTACTAGGAGTTAGCAATAGATATTCTATAAATATCTGATGTCTTAGCTTCAGCTGCCATAACAAAATTCCATAGATGGTGTGGCTTATAGGATAAAAATTTGTTTTATCATAGTTATGAAGCCTGAGAATCTGAGATCAGAGTTCCAGCACAGTCAGTTTCTGGAGAAAACTCTCTTGCAAGCTTGCAGATGGCCATCTTCCCCTGGGTGCTTGTATGACCTTTCCTTGATGTGTACACTTTAGGAGAGAGCATGATCTCTCTCTTCCTCTCCTTAAATGGCCACTAATCCTATTGGATTAAGAACTTACCCTTATGACCTCATTTTACCTTAATTACCTCTTTAAAGTCCTCTGTCCAAAGTCAGTCACATTGCAGGCTAGGGCTTCAACATGGATTTTGGATGTGGTGAATTCAGTCCATAGTGTTCCACCCCAAACGCCCCCCCCCAATTCATGTCCTTCTCAAACCCAAAACACATTCTAATCTAGTCCCAAAAATCCTAACTCATTTAAGCATTCAACTCTAAAATCTGAAGTCTTACCAAAATATCTAAGTCAGTATGAGTGAGACCAGAGGTGGGATTCATTCTGAGACAAAATTTCTCTCCAGCTATAAACCAGTGAAACCAGACATGTGCTTACCTCCCAACACGATGATGGGAAAGGCATAGATTTGATCATTCCAGTCCAAAAGGGTTAAATCAGAAGGGAGAAATAAATGGCAAGTCTCAAGCAAATCCAAGAACTGTCAACTTCCATTAGATCTTCAGGCTCAGGAATGATCTTCTTTGGCTACATACTCCAGGCCCACTATGGGTGCAGCATCTCACACACACACACACACACACACACACACACACATTCTAGGTTTGGGTCTCATTCCTACACCTCTGCTATGGTGGGGTCCATACCCTAAGGCAGAGGTTGGTAGATCTGGCCTCCTGAAACCAAAGAGATGCCTTGATGATCTCTGAATCACCTTCAGGGTCATTTCCCCCTCATATTTAAGAATAGAGCACTTTCACAGCCAAATCTGTCTGCTGTTTTGTCCTGTCAAACGTTCCAACAATCATCCTTCATTTTGTCCTATCTAGTTCGAACTTTATCAAGTATAATCTTATAAGCTTTTATCAAGCACTCGTCCAGCCATATCCTTGTTGGTTTCTTCACAACATGATTTCTAGTTCTTTTTGGTGATATGGGTCAACTAAGTATTTTCGAAATCTTCAAGTTCCAGTTCCTTTCTGCTTAATAATTACTTCTCAATTCACTTCTCTTCTTTCATATTTCACCATAAGCAACTATCAGGGACAAAGCTGCTGCTTCGATATTTTGCTGAAAAATCTCCTCAGCTAAATATTCAGTTTCATAGCTTGAAATTCTACCTTTCACAATAATACAATACAGTTCAATGGAGTTCTTTGTTGTTTTATACCATGGGCCACCTTTCCTCCAGTTTCCAATGTTTCTCATTCCTTGGCTTCCCAGGTGGCAGAGTGGTAAAGAATCTGCCTGCCAATGCTAGAGAAGCCAGAGATGTGGGTTCAACCCCTGGGTCAGGAAGATCCCATGGTGAAGGAAATGGTAACCCACTCCAGTATTCTTGCCTGGAAAATCACATGGACAGGGGCGTCTGACAGGCTACAGACCATGGGGTCACAAAGAGTAGGGTGCAACTGAGCATGCACGCATTCTCATTTCAGTCTGAGATCTTATCAGAATTATCCTACATGTATATACTTCTAGCATGAACCTCAAAGTCCATCAATTCTGTACCCATTGCCCACTTCTAAAGCTGCTTCCACATTTTCAGGTTTTTGTTACAGGGGCAGCTCACTTCTCAATACCAAAATCTGACTTAGTCTGTTAAAACTCCTATAGGGAGAAGAAAGTTTCCTGTAGCCTTTTAGGTCTTTTTTCCCTCTCTTCTTTTCTGGTCTAATAATTAAATTGACATAAAACAGATCGACAGGAGAAAACTGTCTAATTTAATTTTGTACATACTGGAACACCAAAGATATGAGACTCAAAGAAGTGACCAGAGCAGGTAGCTCTTATGCTTTTTAGACAAACAATTTTTTCGAAGATTCGACAAAACAAAGGGTTTTTTGCTTGGGATAGTAAAGTAATAAAGTTTGTTTATATGGCCTTGAATACCCTATCTCTGGCAATAAAATGCCTCCCATCCTCCTGGCATGGGGAGGACACCTTCAGATGAGAAATTTATTTCCTGCTTTCAGGAGGACAAAGAAGGGTCAGCGTGTTCTTCTTGCACTAGCCATTTCTCAAGTAACTTTAATTCAAAATAATCAATATGTCAAAGTGGTATATTTTGGGGTGGCCTGCCCTCAACCCTATCACTGACATATCAAAATACCATAAACTGGGTAACTTAAACAACAAAAATTTATTTTCTTACACTTCTAGAGGCTGAAAGTCCAAGATCAGAGTACAGCATGGGTGGATTCTAGTGAGAACTCCCTTCCTACTTGAAAACCTTTTAACGTAGTCACATACCCTTTCCTTCCTGTATGTCAGTGGACAGAGAAAGGTTTTTATTTTTCTCTTCTTAGAGGGCCACCAATCCTGGCAGCTTAGAATCTCAAACTCATGATGTTACTTCACCTTTATTACCTCCCTAAAGCTCAGTCTCCAAAGACAGTCACATTGGAGATGAGAGTTTTAACATATGAAGTTTGTGGTGGTAGTTTAGTCATTAAGTCCTGTCCGATTCCTGTGACCCCATGGACTGTAGCCCACCAGGCTCCTCTGTCCATGCGGTTTTCCTGGCAAAGATACTGGACTGGGTTGCCATTTCCTTCTCCAGAGGATCTTTCCCACCCAAGGATCAAACCCTCGTCTCCTGCATTGCAGATGGTCTCCCATATTGGCAGGCAGGTTCTTTACCAACTAGATTCAGTTCAGAGCATTCCACAGTTATGACTCATGGAACATTATATACAGTTCCCTTATTTTGGGAGACTTCAAGAAAATTTATAGGAGATGGATACAGAATTAAGTGAAAGAAACTTTTCAACTCTATGCTCAGTCGCTTCAGTTGTGTCTGACTAGGCTCTTCTATCCATGGGATTCCTTCCCCAGGCAAGAATACTGGAGTGGGTTGCCATTTCCTCATGCAGGGGATCTTCCTGACCCAGCGATCTGTGTCTCCTTCACTGGCATGCAGATTCTTTACCACTGAGCCACTTAAGCAGCTGCTCCTAGAGAAAATAAGATAAAAATTGACACAAAGGAGATTTATTTATTTATTATCACTGCTTTATCAATGGCTGTTTGAAAGAAAAGCAAAGACATAGCAAAATGTTAACATTTATTCATTAATTCTGATGTTATATCATTGACTTACAATGGAAAGGATTTAGGATCTCTTAGAATATTTCCTATGGAAATAAATGTAAAATAAAAGAAATACGATCTGATCTTTGTTTTATATTCAATAACATTTGAAGCATTGCTGGAACGTAACACCAAATGACAAAATATGAGCTAAGACAAATATTAAAAATTGTAAACCAATATTGCCAAGTAAAATTTCGCCAACAGCCTCTTTTTTTAATCACTTATTCAGTGGGGAGAAGAAGTTTCTCATAATTGGGGAAGGGATTTAGGACTTCATCCTGCACATAAGCATTCTGTGCTTATTCAGATACCCACAGATACTATAAAAATAGAAATAAGGCTGAAAAAGAAATATGGTTATGGTTTCAAAAATTTTTTAAAGAATTAAGATATTCAGTTGGAATAACAAAAATGTAAGGGGGGGTAACTGAAAAAATATTCTTAAATATAAAGCTGATTTATTTTAAATTTAATTTTAAATTGAACCAAGCCACAAGATTTATTCAGCAAAAAGATCCATCAAGTGATCCCTCTGGTTCTACTTTTATGTAAACTTCTATTGTGCTAATGAATTTCCACGCCAGTTTGAACTGACTCTTTTATAATGAAAGGGCAGTCAAGGGAAATGTGCAGAAGGGAGGGAACAAACCGTATGTTCATTTTTAAGCCAGTACAGGCATACCTCATTTTACTGTGCTTCCCAGATATTGTTTCTTATAAATTGAAGATCTTTGGCAACGCTGTGTCCAGTAAGTCTGTCAGCACCATTTTTCACACATCATTTCCTCCCTTTGTGTCTCTGTATCACATTTCAGCAATTCTTACAGTATTTCAGACTTTTCATGTTATCATATTTGCTATGTTAATCTGTGATCAGTAATCTTTAATTTACTATCATAATTGTTTTCAGGCACTGCAAATCATGCTTGTATAAGATGATGAATTTAAGCAATAAGTGTTTGTGTTGTGACTACTCTGCCTACCAGCTGTTCCCCTGTTTCTACAGCTCTTCTCAGTAATCCCTATTTCCTTAGATATAATACTGAAATTAGGCCAATTAATAATCCTACAATGACCTCTAAGTGTTCAAGGGAAAGGAAGAGTCACCATCTTACACTTTTAAATCAAAAGCTAAAAATGGTTAAGCTCAGCATTGAAAACCAGAATAGGCTGAAAGCTTATCCCCTAAGCTGTGGATGTAAACGAAAAATTCTTGAAAATTTTAAGTACTATTCTGTTGAACACATGGATAATAAGCAAATGAAACAAATTTACTGATTATTCAGAGAAAATTTTAGCGGTTGGATAAAAAATCAAACCAGCCAAAGATTTCGTTCAGCCAAAGCCTAATCCAGAGCAAAGTCCCAAATCTCTTCAGTTCTACAAAGGCTGAGAGAGGTGAGGAGCAGAAGCAAAGTTTAAAGATAACAGGTTCGTGAGGTGTAACCATAACCTAAGCATGCAAGGTGAAACAGCAAGTGCTGCTGTACAAGCTGCAGCTAGTTACCTAGTTCTAGCAAAGATATTTAATGAAGGTAGTTGTCCTGAACAACAGATTTTCAATGTAGATGGAACAGTTTTATACTGGAAGTATATGCCATCTAGGACTTCCGGTGCTAAAAAAGAGAAAAGTCAAGGCCTAGCCCCCAGGCTTCAAAGGACAGGCTGACTCCCTTGTTAGGGGCTAATGCAGCTGGTGACCTGAGGTTGAAGCCATGCTCACTTATTTATCATTCAAAAAATTCTAGAGCTCTTAAGAATTTTGCTAAATCTCTTCTGCCAATACTCTATAAATGGAACAACAAAGGCTGGATGACAGCACATCTGTTTACAACATGGCTTACTGAATATTTTAAGCCCACTGTTGGGATGTATCGCTCAGAAGAAAAATATACCTTTCAAAATATGAGTGCTCAATGACAAGGCACCGGATCGCCTTGGAGTTCTGATGGAAATGTGCAACAAAATTAATGTTGCTTTCATGCCTATTAACACCACATCCATTCTTCAGCCCATACATCAAGGAATAATTTTGATTTTTCAAGTCTTATTAAGCCTTATATATAAGACTACAGCTACCATAGATATTCATCCTCTGATGGATCTGGGTGAAACAATTGAATACCTTCTGAAAAGGATTCACCATTCTAGACTCCATTAAAAACATTCAGGATACATGGGAAGTGATCCAAAGGTCAACATCAACAGGAGTCTTTTGTTGTTTTTTTTTTTTTTTTTATTAGTTGGAGGCTAATTACTTCACAATATTGTAGTGGTTTTTGTCATACATTGACATGAATCAGCCATGGATATACATGTATTCCCCATCCCGATCCCCCCTTCCACCTCCCTCTCCACCCGATCCCTCTGGGAAGTGGGATCGGGTCCACTTCCCAGTGCACCAGGCCCGAGCACTTGTCTCATGCATCCAACCTGGGCTGGTGATCTGTTTCACCCTAGATAATATACATGTTTCGATGCTGTTCTCTTGAAGCATTCCACACTCGCCTTCTCCCACAGAGTCCAAAAGTCTGTTCTATACATCTGTGTCTCTTTTTCTGTTTTGCATATAGGGTTGTCATTACCATCTTTCTAAATTCCATATATATGTGTTAGTATACTGTAATGGTCTTTGTCTTTCTGGCTTACTTCACTCTGTATAATGGGCTCCAGTTTCATCCATTTCATTAGAACTGATTCAAATGAAGTCTTTTTAATGGCTGAGTAATATTCCATGGTGTATATGTACCACAGCTTCCTTATCCATTCATCTGCTGATGGGCATCTAGGTTGCTTCCATGTCCTGGCTATGATAAACAGTGCTGCGATGAACATTGGGGTGCACGTGTCTCTTTCAGATCTGGTTTCCTCGGTGTGTATGCCCAGGAGTGGGATTGCTGGGTCATATGGCAGTTCTATTTCCAGTTTTTTAAGAAATCTCCACACTCAGCAGGAGTTTTTAAGATGTTGATTCTAACCCTCACAGATGACTTGGAGGGGTCAAGATTTTAGAGGAGAAAATAACTGCAGATGTGGTGTAAATAATAGATTCAGCAGTATTTTGAAGTTGTGACACATGCTGCAATCTTGTTTTGAATCTTCAGTAAATGAGTTGCTCCTTAGGTAGAAGAAAAGAAAGTGGTTGCTTGAGCTGGACTCTACTCCTGGTAAAGATGATGTAAAGATTGCGGAAATGACAGCAAATTATTTAGAACATTACATCATCTTAATTTATAAAGCAGCAACAGAGTTTGAAAACATTGACTCCAATTTTGAAAGAAGATCTACCAGAGATAAAATGCTATCAAATAGCATGCATGCCCCAGGAAAATTATTCATGAAAGGAAGCCATTCTATGCAGCAAACTGCATTACTGTCTCATTTTAAGAAACTATCACAGCCACTTCAATCTTTAGCAACCCCAACATGATCAGTCAACAGCCATCAAAATCGGCAAAACCTTCCACAAGCAAAAAGATGGACTCACTGAAGGCTCAGATGATTGTTAGCATGTTTTAGCAATAAAGTACTTTTTAATTAAGGCACATACTTTTTCAGACATAATTCTATTGCACATGATAGACTACAATATAGGGTAAACAATTTTTATATGCACTAAGAAATAAAAAATTCATATCACTTTATTTATTCTGATACTCACTTTATAAATGTGGTATGAAACTGAATCCAAAGTATTTTTGATGTGTATATCTGTGTCTATGTGGTGACTTTGACAATTCTTCTAAAACTTAAATGTGTGTTTGGATCACCTAAAATCTAAAGTGAAACTTCAGATTTAATAGGTCTGGGGTAGAACTCTAATAATCTGCATTTTAACCAGTTCCCAAGTGAGTGCCTGGGACTATGAAAGTGCTAAAGAATAGATGACAGTGGGAAAAATCTAAACAATCCCAGTAAGTTTAACATCTTCCTTGGAAGAAATAAGAAGAAAAAAAAAATCAAATTTAAACAATGGTAAAAAGATGTAGCAATATAATAAACCCAGAGAACAGAATACATCTTTAAAGGTCTCTGAAGTCATTTCAGATCTAGAAGTTAGAGGCTGCTGAACACATTCAAGAAGCCAGAGCTGTGGTAATAGAACAAACCTGATATGGATTGTATTTGAGGGGAGATGTTCTGAAGCTGTCGCTTAATAAGATGATTCTATGATACTAATAATGAAGCTAATATTTTATAGCACCTTTACTGACTACACTGTTTTTTCATAGT
Source organism: Odocoileus virginianus (assembly GCF_023699985.2). Lineage (NCBI taxonomy): Eukaryota > Metazoa > Chordata > Mammalia > Artiodactyla > Cervidae > Odocoileus > Odocoileus virginianus. The sequence goes on along the minus strand of NC_069698.1, from coordinate 29,986,296 downwards.
TGACTAAGATTATAATTAACAGAAATCTGAACCATCGTGTTCTAAACTGTTCAATATCTGCCCCAGGAACAAAGGATAATATTAATAAAAAAGTGAAAGCAAAAACAAACTGAAAATAGGATATGATACCTTTCGTATTTGACCAAGTAAATTTTGCTGTAGCATATAAATGTATTGGGAGTCTGATGCAAATTATTCATTATAAGGCAAAGAAAAATAATAGAAGTAGTTCTCAAAGTAATGATTTAAGGCTTGAATTTAACATGTTTTCCAGGGGCCTTTATGATTATACATAATTCATGAATCTGTATATCTGTAATGTTTGAGATTTTTTTCCCTGGAAGTGTTTTTTAATGATTAGGTCACATGGCCAGAACAGTCCTTTAATGTCCTTTAATGTCTCTCTTTTCCCTGGTTTATCATTTTTCCATTTTGCTTAGGAATACATTAGCCTTTGCTACATACTTTCAAAACATCTACTTTTGCAATCAGCTTGGAACAGAAAATGAACAGTGGGATCTAATTGAACATTATATATTTAAGATGGCTAAAATGAACATAATTTGGAAATGTGAAATGCCTATACATACACACAGTAATGATTAAAAGATGATCAGCACTAAATAGAAGAATGTATGCCAACTGAACATATTTTGATGTGTACCAAAAGTACTTATCGGACATAGAAAATCTTGCTGTACCAAAATGATTAAATGTTTCTATATGAAAACGGAAGCAGTTTCACACTTTAACAATTAGAACATTTTCGCTTATAGTTTACTCAACATGTTAGTATGGCTGGTAATTTGAAAAAACATAGGTTTTTGGAGGTTTTCATTTTAAAAATTCTCAAAATTTAGACATAAATTCAATGTTGGTGGTCTTTGTTTTGCCTAGCAAATCATCACTACTGGTTATCATACCTGATCCTGAAGAGCTTCAAATTGTTTGATCCTCACTTGGTAAATGAAGGAAAACAATCATTCCTGATTACATTGAATGAAACGTCTACGAGTACAGTAAATTTAAAAGATGCAGAACAAACTAAATATAAGTATTTACAAGCATCCTTAAAAGTCTGGGCTTGGTGACTTTTTATTAATATAGACTTTTTTTTTTTAATGGGGATTTGGAAAGAAGCTTATTTTGTTTATTGCTCAGGCTTTCCTCCTGGGAGAGTTTCCCTATATTAATTGCTTCTGTGCTCAGATGCTTCTAATTATTAACCTGCAGGGGCCTCTAATCACTGTGTCTTCCAGCAGAGTTTTGTTTGAGGGCCATTAGCTGTTATGCTTAATTACAACACACTGTACCTAGTTTTGTGTACCGTTTAATCTTTCAGATGGCTTCCCAGACCTCCGAAAACAGTCATTGACTGTCATTTTCTACAATTAACCACAGTGCCCTGTATCACTTTCTCTGTTATTAAATTGGATCAGTGTATAGAATTATACAAGAGCTAATTCTTAAAACTTAAGAGACTAAGCCCTGGGATATGCCCAATGATCCTCAGTTTCTAGGATATTCAAACCAAAGATGGAAATTTATTGCTATATTTAAAAATCTGAAATCTGACACGTATATAAAAATGTGTAGAGTCACTGAATCTTCAAGTGTTCCAGGTTCTTAGAGATACTCTAGTTCTTGCTCTTTATGAGAAAAGCATAAGTGTGATAGACTTCAGCCTAAAGGAGACTTCTCTGTTTCTGAACCTCACCTGCTACTTTTCACTGTTTGACTACATGCTTCTCATGTGCCATTTTCAAAAGTTTCAGGAATGTACCAAATTGGAGTAATTGGAATAAAATCAATGGTACAACATACTCCTGCTGCAAAATTATTCTAGAACTACAACTATGTATGTTCTATCTAAAATTGAAATTGTGTATTGAATAAAAATCAACACGCAAATAAAGATGTTCATAGGTCAATAGTTTGCTCATTCTCAGAGTGCTTATTTGGATCTCTGAATATGTTTTTTGACCCAGACGTGGCAGCTAAATGGGGCACTATGATTATGGCCCTGACTGTGGCAGAAAGCATAAAGGCAAGGCCTGATTTGTGATCAGATGTAACTCTGTCTGCTGGTTTCCATGCCCGCCCTCATAATTACTATTTGGTTTGAGTTAGCAGCATTACCAGGGCATTTGTTGTGCGGTAGGTTGACTTTCTTTGTGGGTGATATTTATTTTATTTTGTTTTTGATTTGTGGGTTGTAGGCTAGGGTTTCTTATTGCTGCTGTTGTTGGAATCATGATTTTATAAGCAAAGTAAGTCAGAAAGACAAAGATATATCCCATATGACATCACTTATATGTGATACCTAAAATACAACACAGATGAGCATATCTATGAAATGGAAACAGACTCACAGACATAGCGAACAGATTTGTGGTTGCCAGGGGGAGGTGGGGTGGGAAGCGAAGGATTGGGAGTTTGGGATTAGCAGATGATAACTAATACATACGGGAGGGGTAAACAACAAGATCCTGTTCTAAAGTACAGGGAACTATATTCAATATCCTGTGATAAACTGTAATGGAAAAGAATATATTGGGGGATAGGAAGGAGATTCAAGAGGGAGGGTATCTATGTACACAGCTGATTCACTTCATTATATAGCAGAGGCAAAGACAACATTGTAAAGCAATTATACTCCAATAAAAAAGAGAATATATATGTATATATAGCTACATACATATATAACTGAGTCACTTTGCTGTACAACAAAAATGAACACAACAGAGTAAATCAACTATACTGCAATAATTTTTTAAATTAATTATAATTTTAACAACACAAATTCTTATAGAGGTGAAATAAGTTTGTTGGTAGTCAGTCACACTGAAAATCAGAATTATCATAATCTGTGAAGCTAATAGCTTCATTTACCTGCCTGGATTTTACTTTTTGATATAAAGTTCATCTTCAGTACATTTGGAAATACAATATCATCACCCCTCTCACAAATAACTCATTTTTCCCTCAGCAACCCCCTCCACTTTGACCATAGCCAACCACCCTATGTTTTAAACAGAGTACCAAAATAGCTTTTAAAAACACTTTGCATTTGTTTTCTTTGAAAATAACATTAGTATTTTTAGCACTTTCAGCATCTGTTACCTGTAGCATGCTAAGCAAATAAATACCTTCAAATAACAAAAAATAAAATTAGCAAAAATAGACAGTTCTGTTAAATTTAAAAATAGAGTATGATTATATGATTTTAAAAAGTTATCAAGATCTTTCTGGTAAAATAAGTTATTTGTATTAATTTATTCACAATTTTTTTACTGCATTTATTAATTGTTAAATTTTTCTGCCACCTATGAACTCAAAAGAAATTTTCTTTTTCTCTGCGAGAAAACTAAAATTGTATTACATTGGAAACTCAACTCTTGCATAGACATTCTAGGTCACTCTGCCAGGGCAGGAGAATTAGGAAGATGAATAACTCTTAAACATGATACTTCAAACAGGGTGGGATTCACAGTCTTAATTGGTTTCCAATATCAATTTGTTATGTCCACGTTAGGGAAACTCATATCTCTAAAAGGATACTAACCTGGAGTTCTGCCTACAGGAAGGAAAATGACCTCTTTGGCTTACATGATCCCAAACAAAACTATTATCATCACCCATTTGATTACTTATCTTAGGGTTGCTCTAAATTTTATAAAGCATTTACCAGACACATTATAACAATTTCAAAAGTAATTTAATTACTCTTTCTAAAATAATTACCTAGAATCATGAAAGATCATGTGTATAATTTATCATATGTGTAATTTACTTCATAATATATATAAATATAAATGACTGAATTAAAACTATTATTGAAGATTTCTTATATATTTTAATATATTAAATAAGTTTACAACACCAAATTCATTACTTCATGAACTTGCAAGAGGAAAACTTCTAGAAGTATGTAAGAAACCTTAAATTATCATTGAAATGTATTCCTAATCACTTTGCACCACTAACATATTCACATTTTTTGATTTATATAAATGATCCTAAACTTTGTAGTCATTAGCAAAGGCCTTTAATATGCTAGGAAAACAATCTATAGACTTGTTATCTCAGTTCTTTATTCTAATCTTCCTGAATAATGAGGTGACTTCAGGATATTAATAGTATCATTTTCTGGTTTTTATCCTGAACAGAGGCATATGATAGAAACCATTTATCTCAAACCAATTTAGTATCACACTGTAGAAGACAGTAAATGGAAGAAGTCTTGTGTTATGATTTATTTCATGCCATATGATCTAAGGTTACTAACTATCCATTTACTTTATCTCATGTCCAATACTAGATTGCCTAATTAAATTCTGATGTCCAAGGAGTAGCTATTATCAAGCCAATGGTTTCCTAAGTTTGTTAAAAAAAAATATTCAGTGTGGAGTTTGTGATGAAACTTGTTGTTCAACAATGTTCTCTTTCAAGATCACATTAGAGAATTTTGCTTAAGAGAGTCCTGGATTTCATTATTCAGTTGAAGCTATATTCAAGCTATGGAGCAATGCAATGGAAAAAACTCATCTTTAGAGCTAGACACCAACTGATTTTAAATGGCCCACTATATATTGTCTTTCGTTATCTTGAGCAGATCCATATTAGTTAATAAACATTTATCAACGCTCTGGGTGAGCACTCTCGGGGGTTTAATTATCTCTTCAAGCTTAGTATGGACATAAACAATATTGTGAATCATCTAAGCAGCACATTGTTTTTAATGATAGATAAACACCTTCTAATTAGGAATGAAGTTTAAATTCATCATTATTCTGTTTTATAACATAACAATTACAAATGAAGAGTAAGTATAAATTATCCTCATTGTCAGTTAATGAAATTTAATCTAACAAATCTATTTTGAAAAAGTTGACAAGACTTTATGTGGAAGAAAGCTAAACTTTAAAAATTTTGATTATTATCTTCAAACAATTTTTGAGAACCATTATCATCTAAACAGTGTTGGACATTAGGGATACACAGACAAAAGAATCCCTGTTTTCTTTCACCTTCTAGTCGAGGGGATGGCTCTGGAGAAAACCAACTACGGTGCTATACAACTGTAGAGAAAAGTAGCAGAGAAGCTTTTCCAGGGGGACAACTGGTATGTCAAGTAAGGAGTTACCTAGCAGGGTTCCCCTAGAACCATGACTGCTGTTTGCTTTCTCAGCTTTGTGATCCAGGAACCAGTCATCTTCAGCTAAAAGATCAAATCAAGGAAATGGATTTTTACTAAGCAAATTACAAGAAACCTAGAGCGGTTGCGATTTTTTAATGTTATTATTCATAATACTTTTCTATTATATTCTATTTAAGTCTTTCCTAGTTTTACTTCTAACCTTAGCAACTACCTAAGAAGACAAAACATTATATCCAAATGGGAGCTGTAGGGAATGCCTCACTGCTGCATGTCCTCAAATGGAAACGATAAATATGATACAGTGCCTGCCGATGTCATAAAGCAGGTGAAATAAAAGCACAGAGAAGAGATGGCCAATCTTTTTGAGAAGATCTGGATCCGTGGAGTTGAGTCACACACCTAATATAATTCTATTAAAGAAATAATGGATACAAGTAAACCGGAAACTAAACAGCAAAAATGATAGAAGAAATATGCGACTGATTATAAGGCTTTCTTGAGACATGGAGCCACACAGGGAAAACTGAATACCCTACAACAAGATTACTGAATTTCTTTTGGTTTGTATAGACAAATTATATACGTGTGTGTGTGTGTGTGTGTGTGTTTGTATATATTTGTTGTTGTTGAGTCACCCAGTCATGTCCAACTCTTTGCAAGTCCATGGACTGCAGCACGCCAGGCTTCCCTGTCCTTCACCATCTCCTGGAGTTTACCCAAGTTCCCAAGTTCATTGCACTGGAGATGCATCCAGCCATCTCATCCTGCCAGCCTGCATGTGTGTTCTTAGCTGCTTAGTCATGCCTGTCTCTTTGTGACCCCATAGACTGTCTGGCAGGAGACTACCTGGCTCCCCTGTAAACGATATTCTCCAGGCAAGAATACTGGAGTGAGTAGCCATTCCCTTCTCCAGGGATCTTCCCAACCCAGAGATCAAACCCAGATCTCCTGTATTGCAGGTGGATTCTTTACCATCTGAGCCACCAGGGAAGTCGTGTATATACCTATATACACACACATATATACATGTCTGTACATATATGTACATACATGTGTATATACATACATGTGTGTGCACATACATATACACATATATACATGCATATATACATATATACATACACATATATATATACTTATAGGTATGTGTATTTAATACCATTCCTAGTGGGTGATTTAAATAATATTCATGGGTAATTTTGACTGTCTTCAATTTTTACCTTAAAAAGGGACTTAACATCTTAAACTTGAGTACAATTCAATATACAATATCATCTTTAGAAAAAAAAGGTGACTTTTGAATTGAGCCTGGGGGATTCATGAAATTTTGTTGGGTCAAAAAGGCAAAAGGCCAAATCAGGTTGATGGAGCACATTTTTACTGAACAAATATAAAAAAATTTATCTAGGAGTATAGAATTTCAAAGGTCAAACTATACAAAAATAAAGCTAGTATAAAAATCACCATAATTTATTAATATTAGAGTTATTAAGTGAATCAGATCACTGTTCCTACTAAAACTATCCCAGAATGTGTATTTATCTAAAAATATCAGTGTTCACACACTTGTACACTCACTGTCTATAATTAGCCCATCACAAAAGTACAACTCAAATTAGGGATGGTATGTAAGCCTCCCTTGAGTGCCAAGGCCAGGGAAGAGAGAATAAAGTGGCTGGTACTTGTGAACTGTACCAGATACTTCCTTAGTGCCATTTCAGAACCTCTTAGCATGATCTCCCTGAAGCCATTGGACACTATGTCATTCCAGATACTGTGACTATTGACTTTGCCTTACCAACATGACTGCGTGTTGCTTACACCCACGTGGCACATTCATCTTTCCTCCCCAATGCTTTCTTATTGCTTCTGAGACTTGAGATATCATGGGACACATTAGTAATGCTTGTATGCAACCTAGAAGTATGTGTGTTTGGTTTGGAGGAGGGTGTGTTAATAGCCCATGAAGTAAACCTGTGAAATAGGAATAAAAATGGAAATTGACAGATGCATTTTTCTGCTTTCTTTACCCCAAGGTAGATTAAGAGGCAGTGATTCATGCTACGTCTTAAAAATGGCAAAGTTGTGCTTGATACGAAGTGTGAGGACATTGGCAATGTGTCTTCAGGTTTTGGCTCTTCCCCCCCCGCCCTCCTTGGGACTTCCTTGGAAGAGCACTTCCTAGTATAGTATTGGAAGTATTATTAATATGTAAGTATAGTATTTAAGTATTGCACATAAGTTTTTGTGTGATCCTATGCCTTAAAGGCTAAGAGAATAACCAATTACAAAAAATTCTCATATAGGCCCTATAGGTTATGGGTCCTTTTTAGTTAAATAGTCAAGGTTTTGGAAAACCAATAATAAATGCTTCTTCAAAACTATTTGTATTAAGTTTTAAGGGGTAAACTTTAATCAGACCTTGGCCTTCTATCTCTTAAAAAAGAAAAAAAAGCGGATACAAAGGCAAAATTGCTGGTCCTAATCACAATGCAGAATAGTAAGCCCTGTCTCTGAATTCATGGTCTTATATCTGGAACACAGTCCTCTGGTCGCTAGAGAAGTACAAAATGTCAATACTTTCTCTTTGTACTTCTATACAATGCATATTTGGATAAGTGTTATCTCAAAGAACACCCCCTAAGAGTTTTTCTATTCAACTTTCATATTTCTCATGCCTTTCCAATTCAGTTTCTCTTGAGAAATCAATACTTTTAACTGTGCCCCCTCTCCTTAAAACTCTCAACTTGATTTTTGTATACTTCTGAATAGGCAGAGGAGACTGGTGAGCTTCAGTACCCAGGGTTGCAAAGAGTCAGACATGACTGAAGTGACTTAACACGCACACATGAATAGTCAGCTTGGCGTTTCTATTTCCTTTTGTCTCCTAACTTGGTGAAAAGACAGCCTTCAGAATGGGAGAAAATAATAGCAAATGAAGAAACAGACAAAGGATTAATCTCAAAAATATACAAGCAACTCCTGCAGCTCAATTCCAGAAAAATAAAGGACCCAATCAAAAAATGGGCTAAAGATCTAAACAGACATTTCTCCAAAGAAGACATACAGATGGCTAACAAACACATGAAAAGATGCTCAACATCACTCATTATCAGAGAAATGCAAATCAAAACCACAATGAGGTACCATTACACGCCAGTCAGGATGGCTGCTATCCAAAAGTCTACAAGCAATAAATGCTGGAGAGGGTGTGGAGAAAAGGGAACCCTCTTACACTGTTGGTGGGAATGCAAACCAGTACAGCCACTGTGGAAAACAGTGTGGAGATTTCTTAAAAAACTGGAAATAGAACTGCCACATGACCCAGCAATCCCACTCCTGGGCATACACCGAGGAAACCAGATCTGAAAGAGACACGTGTACCCCAATGTTCATCACAGCACTGTTTATAATAGCCAGGACATGGAAGCAACCTAGATGCCCATCAGCAGACGAATGGATAAGGAAGCTGTGGTACATATACACCATGGAATATTACTCAGCCATTAAAAAGATTTCATTTGAATCAGTTCTAATGAGATGGATGAAACTGGAGCCCATTATACAGAGTGAAGTAAGCCAGAAAGATAAACACCAATACAGTATACTAACGCATATATACGAATTTAAAAAGATGGTAACGATAACCTTATATGCAAAACAGAAAAAGAGACACAGATGTACAGAACAGAATTTTGGACTCTGTGGGAGAAGGCAAGGGTAGGATGTTCTGAGAGAACAGCACTGAAACAAGTATACTATCAAGGGTGAAACAGATCACCAGCCCAGGTTGGATGCATGAGACATGTGCTCAGGGCTGGTGCACTGGAAAGACCCAGAGGGATGGGATGGAGAGGGAGGTGGGAGGGGGGATCGGGATGGGGAACACATGTAAATCCATGACTGATTCATGTCAATGTATGGCAAAAACCACTACAATATTGTAATTAGCCTCCAACTAATAAAAATAAATAGGGGGAAAAAAAGTCAGCCATATGCTCCACCATAAAAAAAAGAAAAAAATTAATAACTTGGATATATTTAAATACCTAGTTATTCGGTTTCTTCTTCCTACACTTATCTCCATTTAAAAGAGAAGGTGAGTATGGGATGTTTCGAGAGAACAGCATCAAAACATGTATATTTTCTAGGATGAAACAGATCACCAGCCCAGGCTGGATGCATGAGACAAGTGCTCGGGCCTGGTGCACTGGGAAGACCCAGAGGAATCGGGTGGAGAGTGAGGTGGGAGGGGGGATCAGGATGGGGAATACATGTAAATCTATGGCTGACTCATGTCAATGTATGACAAAACCCACTACAATATTGTAAAGTAATTAGCCTCCAACTAATAAAAATAAATGGAAAAAAAAAAAAGCCCAGCCAATCCTGTGGCTCTAATATCTACAACTTTTAACCTGAAGGTTGCAATGCACTCACAGTAGTCATGTATTACCAACTGCTTGTACAACTTAGACATTTCACACTTTGATATTCCTCTGAATATACAAGCCCATTATCATTTTTGTTTTATATAACCCAAGTTTTATTTAGCTCCCAAGTGTAGTATCTTTGTTATTCCTATTCTCTGTATTTTTTATGAAAGGCACACTGTCTTATTTCTGGTTCCTCGGTTTCTTTCCAGTTCTATTCAATCCAATTCTCAACATGTCTTTTAGATGTACGCTTTCTTTTCCATGATCACGTAAATGACTCTAGTCCAGAACATCATTACATCATTGTTGACTGTCAGAATAGATTTCTAAACACTGTGCCATCTAATCAGTTCATCATGCTATGGTTGGACCAAAATGTGGAGTTAGTCTGTCATTCTGTTTGAGAGATGATGATAGTTTTCCATGTAGCATCCTTTTTTTTTTTTCTGCCTAACTTTCAAAAATATAATTAATGCATTTAAATGAACTTTTAAATATTCATATATCAATTTGTTCAAAATACATGTGACAAATCAAGTGTTTGTGGCTAGCACATTTCTTTTCCCATGGAGACTCTTATAATCTCACAAGTGGAAAGGGATATTAAAAATATAATTGCACTAGAGTAGATTAAAAGCTGTCCACCTTAGGTGGAAGACTTCCCTGGTGTCTCAGTGGTTAAAAATCTGCTTGTGATTGCAGGAGACGCAGGTTCTACCTCTGGGTTGAGAAGATCCCCTGGAGAAGGAAATGGCAACCCACTCCAGTATTTTTGCCTGGGAAATCCTGTAGAGGAGACTAGCAGACTACAGTCCATGGGATCACGAAAGTGTCAGACATGACTTAGTGACTAAACAACACTGTCTGAACAACAACAACAGTGTCTAAACAACACTGACATTCCATAATTCTCAAATGACCAGAGGACTGTGCTCCATATATAAGACCATGAATTCAGAGACAGGGCTTACTTAGCTGGCTGCTCTTTAAGGGTTAAGGCAGAAGGGAGTTAGGGAATTAAGACACTGTCTTAAGGAAAGCTTCATTTCACCAAATATAAAAGGTGAATAGAAATTAGCAAGTACAAGGGAAGTGAAGAACTGGGAAGTGATACTAACAAAATGTGTAGAAGCCAGGAGATAGCAGGTGAACTCATAAAACTGAGCTGTAATATGGACAAACCATAAAGTGATAGGTGAGGATATGATGGAAGGTGAGACTACGGAAGAAGTAAAGCTCTGGGCCTGGTTTGTCTGGCATGATGGCCCCCAACCACATGTAGCTACTTAAATGTAAACTAACTAAAATATTTCATTCATCAGTCACACTTGAGAAGCACTCAACAACATCGCTTCTTGGCCTTTTGGCTAAGATCAAGTGAGAAGCACTCAACATGTGGCTGGTGGCCACCATACTGAACAGATTAGAGATATCATAGGAAGTTTTACTGGGTAATATTAGACTGGATCTTGGAAAGGTGTATTAAGGTTTTCTCAAGGAGCAACTATCTGTAATGGCTGACAGATTTTAAGTAGTAGAGCTTCTTTTAAAATTACCTATTTAAAGAGAAAACTATGCCATTTTGTTTTTTTTTAATGTGCACTTTTTGAGTACTAGTGAGGTTGTTCTGCCTTTGCTTCAGGGAGCAATTTTTTTTAAAGATTGATGTAGTAAGAAAAGCACTGGACTATGTTTAAATTTAAGCATTAACCATGTGATTCTAGGGAATCTCCTAGCTTCATAGCTTCTCTGTTTTCTTTCCCATTTCCATACAGAGAAATGAATATCATATAATTTTTCTTATAAGTGTAATCTAAAAATATGGTACAAATGAGCTTAATTATAAAATAGAAATAGAGTCACAGATGTAGAAAAGAAACTTATGGTTACCAAGGGGAAGTGAGGGGATGCAGAAGGGATGAAGTGGGAGATTAGGACTGACATATTCACATTACTGGGGCTTCCCTGGTGGCTCAATGGTAAAGAATCCGCCTATAATGCAGGAGTCGCAGGAGATGCAGGATTGAGCTCTGGGCCAAGAAGATCCCCTGGATGCAACCCACTCCAGTATCCTTGCCTGGAGATACCCACGGACAGAGGAACTCGGTAGGCTACAGTCCATATGATCACAAAGAGTCAGACATGAGTAAGTGACTTAGCAAGCACACAGGCATACACACTACTATATATAAAATAGATAAATAATAAGAACCTACTGTGGAAAAAAAAAGAACCTACTGTATAGCAAAGGGAACTCTACTCAGTAGTCTGTAATAAGCTACATGGGAATAGAATCTGAAAAAGAAGGGATATATGTATCAGATCAGTTCAGTCACTCAGTCGTGTCCGACATTGTGACCCCATGGACTGCAGCATACAAGGCTTCCCAGTCCATCACCAGCTCCCAGAGCTTGCTCAAACTCATGTCCATCGAGTCGGTGATGCCCTCAAACCAATTCATCCTCTTTCGTCCCCTTCTCCTCCTGCCCTCAATCTTTCCCAGCATCAGGGACTTTTCTAATGAGTTAGTTATTCACATCAGGTGGCAAAAGTATTAGAGTTTCAGCTTCAGCATCAGTCCTTCCAATGAATACTCATGACTGATTTCTTTTAGGATGGACTGGTTGGATCTCCTTGCAGTCCAAGGGACTCTCAAGAGTCTTCTCCAACACCACAGTTCAAAAGCATCAATTCTTCGGCACTCAGATTTCTTTATGAGCCAACTCTCACATCCATACGTGACTGCTAGAAAAACCATAGCTTTGAGTAGACAGACTTTCGTTAGCAAAGTAACATCTCTGCTTTTTAATATGCTGTCTAGGCTGGTCATAGCTTTTCTTCCAAGGAGTAAGCATCTTTTAATTTCATGGCTGCAGTCACCATCTGTAGTGGTTTGGGAGCCCAGAAAAATAAAGTCTGTCACTGTTTCCATTGCTTCCCCATCTATTTGCCATTAAGTGATGGAACCAGATGTCATGATCTTAGTTTTTTAAATGTTGAGCTTTAAGCCAACGTTTCACTCTCCTCTTTCACTTTCATCAGGAGGCTCTTCAGTTCCTCTTTACTTTCTGCCATAAGAGTGGTGTCATCTGCATATCTGAGGTTATTGATATTTCTCCTGGCAATCTTGATTCCAGCTTGTACTTCATCCAGCCCAGTGTTTCTCATGATGTACTCTGCATATAAGTTAAATAAGCAGGGTGACAATATACAGCCTTGACATACTCCTTTTCCAATTTGCAGCCAGACCATTGTTCCATGTCTGGTTCTAACTGTTGCTTCTTGACCTGCATACAGATTTCTCAGGAAGCAGGTAAGAAGCTCTGGTATTCCCATCTCTTAAAGAGTTTTCCACAGTTTGTTTTGATCCACACAGTCAAAGGCTTATATGCATACATATAAGGATATGTATATCTCATATATGTATATCACATAGTCAAAGGATATATGTATACATATACATATAACTGATTCACTTTGCTATACACATGAAATTAACATAACATTGTAACTCAACTCTCATATATGTATATCATATACATATCTCATATATGTATATCATATAGTCAAAGGATATATGTATACATATACATATAACTGATTCACTTTGCTATACACATGAAATTAACATAACATTGTAATTCAACTCTACAGATAAAAATTAATAGCAAAAAAATAAATAGTAAATGAAGGCATTAGACTGCCATGTCCTCTTGTTCTTACCTTTAGGTAATAATTTGAAATAAATTCTTAAATTGAATTTTTAAATAGGTTAGAACATTTTTTAAAGCAGCCTCAACTGAGCCTTAAGGTGCAATGGGGGTGTGTCAGGAGCAGCAGAGTGGCACGTGCTGGTGGTGGGATAATCTTCACCTTCTGTCTTCTCCACTCATCTCCACACTTCAGTTAAAGAAGTTTGGGTTATTACATTGAGATTTCTATTAATGCTGTATTATAAAACCAATGAACCTAGTTCTCTCCAAAATCTCTGAGATACTGTGGTTGAAGAAAACCTGGATTTCAGCTCCAATATTCCCCTGCAATCAAATTATGGATAAACTCAAGTGCATGCTTTCTATCTGGTGCATTTATTTGTCAAGTCAGGAAGCCATATTAACTGTATAATCTCAGACTGAGAGTCTCATCATATTCTCATTCTATTACCATCTGCATAAGATACAACTGGTAAGTAGTTTGAGGGATAAAGTATATTACCTTTGGGTTAGATCAAATCCTGAGTGTTGGAAGAATTAACAAACAACTATATTTAAATCCTGTATATCTACATCTAAAACCTGTAACTATATGTTTATTTTCATCTGACACTAGGAAATTCAAAATATTTTGGTGACTTTACCATATTCAAATCAAAGTAGTATTATTACTAGATAGTAAGATCCCAAACAGAAGCTTTTTTTAGGTAAATCTAGTTAAGTAGTGTTATGGTGAACATCAGAAGAACCAGAGGTAATACTTACTTTCTAACATGCTAATCAGAAAATGGGTATAAAAATGCAATTAAAATAATCATGAATATAAATTAGATAAATTTTATAGCAATTCAAACAAACTAAAGCATATACTCCATCAGGATTATAACTGAAGCAATATATGGAAATAATTGTGTTATCCAGGTTTTGTTTACCATATGACATGGCAGTTTTACAGTTTATAAATCACCACCTACACATCATTCTAAGAAAATGCCTTTGATTATCTCACGCCACTGGAGGACCTTGGCTCCAGGTTTTAATCAGTGCCAGCAAGAGTTAAGAAAACTGATTTATTGGCTCATTTTCTGCCATGACTGTTCACATTTGTGTAATGTTTACACTCCTCTAATCTCTGTGAAGCCTCTTTAGTTCAAACTTCCTCCAGAAAATATTATCTGTTGAGGACTAATAACCTTTAACATAAAAGCCAATTTTTCCTGGATCTTGTAATCCCCTCAAAAGTTGGCAGATTGTTTGGTCCGAACTTTGAGAAAGTTCTTCATCATTTTTATTCATTCTTCACACTGTTTATACACCACAGAGGCTCCTCTGTTGGAGCCAGGACTACACAACTTCCTATGAACTTCTCCAAATCCTAGCTGTGCCCCCAAGGTTTGACTGATGATAGGTGTTGAGAATCTGATTCATATTTATAGTAAGAGAAGCCTTTACTTACTGAGCCAAACTGCTGACTGAGATTGGATGGACTCACTGGCTCAGTGTTGTGCTGAGGCTGATTTTTTCAATCTTGGTGTTTGATCTCAAAGGAACTCATAGGAAAGAGATTTGAAACGTAAGCTTTGAAATGTAACTTTTTTTTTTTTTATTTGTAGTTTTTACAGTACAGGATTATAAAGAAATGGATATCAAGAAACATATGGGGAAGACCTACCTAGGATATTAGCAAAAATCATAGATCAGGATAACTAAGGACCCCTATAACTGGATAGTTATATGGAGATCCAACCAGTCCATCCTAAAGGCGATCAGTCCTGGGTGTTCATTAGGACTGATGCTGAAGCTGAAACTCCAATACTTTGGCCACCTCATGCGAGGAGTTGACTCATTGGAGAAAGCCCTGATGCTGGGAGGGATTGGGGGCAGGAGGAGAAGGGGACGACAGAGGATGAGATGGTTGGATGGCATCACTGACTCAATGGGCGTGAGTTTGAGTAAACTCTGGGAGTTGGTGATGGACAGGGAGGCCTGGCGTGCTGCGATTTATGGGGTCGCAAACAGTCAGGCATGACTGAGTGACTGAACTGAACTGAACTGATAACTGGATGGTAACTTTCATATACTAGGAAGTAGCAGGTACAAAATGAAAAAAAAAGCACTATAAAATAGGCTGATGAAGCACAATGAAAACTCAGTATTTTAAAGTCAGCATATTAACACATGGAAATAAAATCAGTAACTCCCTTTAATAGTGGTGCTGCTATAATAATCGTAGTTCTAATCATGCAACAAATATTTATTGAATATAGCCTGTTTCCCTGGTGGCTCAGCTGGTAAAGAACCCAGCTGCCAGTGAAGGAGGTTCAAGAGACTCAGGTTCGATCTCTGGCTGGGGAAGATCCCTTGGAGAAGGAAATGGAAACGCACTTCAGTGTTCTTTCCTGGAAAATTTAAGGATTCAGAGCCAAAAATAGCATCATCTGAATTACTGTTTAACAGGATCACTCTGCATTGGGTACAGACTATAGTGAACCAAGGAAAGCAATAGAGAGACCAGTTAGGAAGATATGTAAGAATCCATGAGAAAAACCAAGGTGGGTTACTGTACCAAGAAATGTATACACAGCTTAATTGTAACTACAGTCCAATAAAGATAGATACTATTGTCAACCTTTTTTGTTAAGTATATCGAGGCTCAGAAGATTGAAATCAACAAATGTGCTTAGTATATTGTACAATCAGGATTTGAAGCCAGTTTTATTCTGTTTCCAGAGTCTACATGATTTATCACTACAATTTACTGCCTAACATCAGGTGAAAACCACTACTGGATTAAGTAATTTTAAGGTGGGAATAATAATGGGTGTTTTGCTCCCACATCAAGTGTCTTAAGAGTTTGTCGTTTGTTCTAGAGTAGCCTTTCCCAAGGTTTAATAAGCCTTGAAAATCCTATGGATAGAGGAGCCTGGCGTGCTACAGTCCATGGGGTCACAATAGTCAGACACAAATTAAGCAACTAAACCACCAACAGTACTTTTTCTATACTGTCTCTGTAACTCTGCTGCTTACTGGATGGTCCAGTTTCCATTAAATGTTTTTGTTAATTATTTTGTGTTATCTAAGCAGATGCAGTGACAATGACACAATGATAATGTTGTGTCTTTCTTTTTACCACATGCCATCTCTGTGTATTCCTTGCTTGTTCACTGGTAAGTCAGTGACAATAGCGTCCTTGTCTCATTACTCACTTTAGTGGTGTATTTGTAATACTTTTTACTATTAAGGATGATGTTTGTTGAAGGTTTCTGGTGGATACTCTTTATCAAGTCAAGGCAACCATTTTCCATACTTGCTAAGCATTTCTAAATGTTTTGAATGCTATCAAATCCTTTTTTGCCATCAAAGTCTCAAAATTTATTTTTTCACTTTTTACTTAATGTGGCTGATGAAATTTATATAATTCCAAATATTTAGCCACCTTTGTGTTTCTCATTATATATATTTACTATTTCTGAATTTTCTTTGCATTGTTTTGTTTAGAATTTTATACCTATCATAATTCACACAAGTAATCTTCCTAATATTGAACATTAGATTTCCTTTGTGCTAGTATTTTCTGGGTTTGTTGCTAAGAATATATTACTTTATAAAAGTAAGTTGAGGAGATTTCTGTATTTTTCTATGTCTTGGATCAGTTTAAATAACTTAGGAATCATTAGTTTTGATTTTTAATAAAAGTCAGTATAAAACCATTAGTACTTAATATCTTTTAGGAGTGAATATCTGACTACTTCTTAGTGCTTTCTATGATTGTAGATCTGTTGTATCTTTCGCCTCATCTTGAGTTGTTATTGATATTAAAATGTGGGAATGACAGGAGTGGTGTTGGGGGCAGGGGGAGAGTGTTCTAGTAAACTCTTGATAGTTTCAAGACACAAAAGAGAAAGGACCCAGAATGACCAAAACTACTGTTGGTAGATGGCTGGATTTAATGCTATAAGCTTCATAAAACTAAACAAAATTGGGGATAGAAGAGGGGAAATAATTGTTCAGATGTCACTGAGGAAGAAGGAAGGAAGAAGCATCTAAAGCATATTGAGCTCAGTGAAGAAGTTTGTGAGAGATGAAGTTTCCTCCACTTAATAGGGCATCAACAGAAGCAATATTCTCACCAGAAATAGCTATTTTAGTTCTGTAACATTCAGAGAAGAAGGTGATGATCCTGAAGGTAACTGGTGATGGGGGCACATGAGTTCCAGAGCATGCTTTAGCAGTGTCTGTGGGTCCAGAAAGGTGAAGGAGTGGATGAATTCAGAGACTGTGTACAAGACTGAAAGTCTCTGTATTGAAAGATGCCCTGGGAGCTGAGTTTCTGGTGACACTGATGGGATCCGATCTGATAGATTTTTAGGAAGAGTGTGAGTGTGATAATGAAGCTAGAAGTATTGGCATTTTAGGGAGAGTTGGGAAAGGTTTTACAGGAACCTGAAGAATTCTGCATCAGTCTCTGGTTCAGTCCCCCAGTCCCTGTGTGGAGACCATAAAAGGAGGAATAGCAACACTGCACAAGGATCCGGGGTCCTGGGCAACCTCACCAAGAGCATTTCTGGCTGTTCTAAATCTCTGTGACCATGACTTTCTACAAAATCGATGCATCCACCTCTGAAGAGTTCTGATTTCTGGACTATGACTCCAGTTATTATGACCTTATGACCCTTCTCCCTATAGTCATCACCATAATCTCAAATCAAGCATCCTACTCTTAGCTGTCATTTCCTATCTATCCTGTTTACTCCATCTAGTGCTCAGATGCCAACTAAAATTCCAAGTCTTTCAGACTGTCAATTCATTGTCTGACACTCCAAAATGCCTTCAATTCTGTCCTTCAGTTCAATTCAGTTCACTCGCTCAGTCATGTCCAACTCTTTGCCACCCCAGGAACCGCAGCACACCAGGCCTCCCTGTCCATCACCAACTCCCAGAATCCACCCAAACCCATGTCCATCGAGTTGGTGATGCCTTCCAACCATCTCATCCTCTGTCGTCCCCTTCTCCTGCCCTCAATCTTGCCCAGCATCAGGGTCTTTTCAAATGAGTCAGCTCTCTGCATCAGGTGTCCAAAGTATTGGAGTTTCAGCTTCAACATCAGTCCTTCCATTGACCACCCAAGACTGATCTACTTTAGGATGAACTGGTTGGATATCCTTGCAGTTCAAGGGACTCTCAAGAATCTTCAACACCACAGTTCAAGAGCATCAATACTTCGGTGCTCAACTTTCTTTATAGTCCAACTCTCACATCTATACATGACTACTAGAAAAACCATACCTTTGACCAGATGGACCTTTGTTGGCAGAGTAATGTCTCTTCTTTTTTTTTTTTTTTTTTTGTGTAATAGAGTTTTATTAAAGTATAAAGGAGATAGGGAAAGCTTCTGACATAGGCATCAGAAGGGGGCAAAAGAATACCCTTTTTGCTAGTGTTAGCAATGGAGTTATATACTCTCCAATGAATCCAAAGAATGTCTGGAGGTTGCAAAGACCTCACCAGACCCACTCCCATATTTACATTTTAAGATAACAGAGTTGGCTAGAAGGTTTAATCCAAAGATTGTCCTCAGGCAGGATACATCCTTGTAAAGACCAGACCTACTCCCATAATTTATGTTTTAAGATAACAGAATTAGCCAGAGACTGTCCTCAGGCAGGACACATTATTGTTATATAATCCTAAGGAATGTAGAGGAAAAAAAGTAAAAAAAGTTTGTCCTTTCTTCCTCCTTGAATATTCCATACTTCTCTCTCCTTGGGGACCCCTAGACTTCTTATCAACCTGCCTAGGAACTGACTCTCTCATTCCCCCTTTCCTTTTAGGAGAATTATGTTGCCTAGGGAAAAGGGGCGTCGTTCTCATTCCATAACTGCTTCAGAGCTGACAAGGGGCGTTGTCCCTAAATTGGTGAGGCAACATATTCTCCTAATCCTCATAGTGAGGATGTCTGATCCAGGGGCCCCAAATAGTAGTCGGGAGAAGCTACAGTGATAGCAGGAATTTGAGCAACCATTTGTAACTTAAAAGCTTTCATGCGACTAGAAACAAATCCAGTTACACAGTTACAGATGCAGGGAGCAAACAGCAAAAACAAAACAATCAGAATTATTGTAATTAAGATAGATTTCCACCATGGGGAACTAGTTAACGTATCCCAAAGTGAAGCAATAGAGGCTTCAGGAGTATCCATGGCCCTAATCATCTTGTTCATGTGTTTAGTAAAATGAGTAACATTAGTGCTCATATCAGGTATATATATGCAGCATTGAGTATGAATGATGGCACAAGTTCCTCCTTGTGCAGCTGTCAGAATATCTAAAGCCAATCTATTTTGTAAAACCACCTTTCTAATTTGTGTTTGTTCAGCATTAAGAGCTGAAATAGCTTTTTGAGAATCTTGTAATGCCTGTTGAGTAAAATTAGTCAAAGCATCTACTCGTAGCATAACATCTGTAGTTCCCAAAGAGGGGACAAACACTGCAGCCAAATAATCATACCAGTGAAATACAGACCTTGCCCACCGAGTTTTAAGGTGAGGTAAATTAGCAGGCTTTTCTGGAAGCTCTGAAAATATAAAGCCATGAGTAAATGCTAGACCCAGGGTGCATCTCCCTATCCAGCCAGGGGGAAGCCAAGCCCATAGGTAAGAGCCACATATCCAATAAGTCCCGTTTGGAGCAAGCCAGCGTGACTGAGATATCCAGTCCCAATTAGTGCCTGGCCAGGCAAAGGGAGGTCCTGAACTGGGGTTGGAAAACACGGGAATGATTACGTTACATATTTCTTGAGGCAAAAATCCCAATTGTTTCCAATCATTGTAATTAAGTTGTTGGCTAACCTTGGGGGATGGCTCAGTTTGTTCCCAGCATATAGGGGCAGTAGATATTAGACGTCCTTTTTCAGGAGTTAACCAAATAACCTCATCCCATATTTGATAAACATCAGGTAAAAAACCATCAGATCTAGACCTATTGGTCTTATGTGCAGCAAAATAGTCATTAAACTGAGACAGTGTATAATCAAAATTAAAAGTCATATTATGTCCATAGTTAAAGTATAGAGTGTTACACCAGTCCATTCTAGGGTTGTTAGATGTCACCAGACGAAGAAGAGGCATCACACGTGATTGTTGTTGAAGGTATTCGCAGACTTGGAGAAAGTCTTTTCCTTGAAGTGGAGATGTCCACCACGGGAAGCCTTCCACTGATGAAGTGGGGAGTGCTCCGCAGACCCAGCAGTTAGACCGATTGTGGAATGCAGCATAGGAGTGAGCCCAGGACAGGAAGGCATTGTCTTGAGAATCAAATGGCAGACTCAGGATTTCTGGAGTCAGCAGAAGTAGGCTCACATAGATTATCAGGCCCATCTTGTCTTGAAGGATCCCGGACGAGCCCCCAAGATGAAAGGTTGTTGCTGAACGATTAGACGCGGGATTCTTGGCCTCCGGAGGAGACGAATTCAATCCGGGGCCAGAGACGAGGCTGGATCGCTCAGAGCTTTTGTGTAATAGAGTTTTATTAAAGTATAAAGGAGATAGGGAAAGCTTCTGACATAGGCATCAGAAGGGGGCAAAAGAATACCCCCATGTCTCTTCTTTTTAATATACTGTCTAAGTTGGTCATATCTTCCAAGGAGCAAGCATCTTTTAATTTAATGGCTGCAGTCACCATGTGCAATGAATTTGGAGCCCAAAAAATAGTCTCTCACTGCTTTCATTGTTTCCCCATCTATTTGCCATGAAGTGATGGGACAAGGTGCCATGATCTTAGTTTTCTGAATGTTGAATTTTAATCCAACTTTTTCACTCTCCTCTTTCACTTTCATCAAGAGACTCTTTAGTTCTTCCTAACTTTCTGCCATAAGAGTGGTATCATCTGCATATCTTAGGTTATTAATATTTCTCCTAGAAATCTTGACTCCAGCTTGTGCTTCCTCCAGCCCAGCATTTTGCATGATGTACTCTGAATATAAATTAAATAAGCAGGGTGACAATATATGCCTTGATGTTCTCCTCTCCTGGTTTGGAACCAGTCTGTTGTTCCATGTCCAGTTCTAACTGTTGCTTCTTGACCTGAATACAGATTTCTCAGGAAACAGGTAAGATGGCCCGGTATTCCCATCTCTTGGAGAATTTTCCACAGTTTGTTGTTATCCACACAGTCAAAGGGATGAAGTAGATGTTAGTCAATCAATGTTCAATAAAGACATCACATCTAGTGTTTCAATTGGAGGAGATGATTTAGGCAGAACCCAGAGTAGTCAATAAAGCAAGAGTGGATGTCTTCCTGGAACTCTCTTTTTCAATGATCCAGTGGATATTGACAATTTGATCTCTGGTTTCTCTGCCTTTTCTAAATCCACCCTGAACATCTGGAGGTTCACAGTTCATGTACTATTGAAGCCTGACATGGAGAATTTTGAGCATTACTTTGCTAGTGTGTGAGATGAATGCAACTGTGTGGTATTTTGAACATTCTTTGGCATTGCCTTTCTTCAGGATTGAAATGAAAATTGATCTTTTACAGTCTTGTGGCCACTGCTGAGTTTTCCAAATTTGCTGGCATAGTGAATGCAGCACTTTCACAGCATCATCTTTCAGGATTTGAAATAGCTCAACTGGAATTCCATCATCTCCACTAGCTTTGTTTGTAGTAATGCTTCCTAAGGCCCACTTGACTTCACATTCCAGGATGTCTGGCTCTAGGTGAGTGAGCACACTATCGTGGTTATCTAAGTCATGAAGATCTTTTTTGTATAGTTCTGTGTATTCTTGCCACCTCTTTTTGAAGAAAGTAGGGAAAACCACTAGACCATTCAGGTATGACCTAAATCAAATCCCTTATGATTATACAGTTAGACGTGACAAATAGATTCAAGGGGTTAGATCTGATAGACAGAGTGTCTGAAGAACTATGGACAGAGGTTCATGACATTGTACAAAAGGCAGTGATCAGGACCATCCCCAAGAAAAATGAAATGCAAAAAGGCAAAATGGTTGTCTGAGGAGACCTTACAAATAGCTGTGAAAAGAAGAGAACTGGAAGGCAAAGGATGAAAGAAAGATATACCCACTTGAATGCAGAGTTCCAAAGAATAGCAAAGAGAGATAAGAAAGCCTTCCTCAGTGATCAATGCACAGAAATAGAGGAAAATTATAGAATGGGTAAGCCTAGAGATCTCTTCAAGAGATAAGATGGGCACAATAAAGGACAGAAACATTAAAGATAGAAAAGAAGAAATCCTTCAAAATCCTAATAATGTCTAACTGAATATACCAGACTAACTATTTCAGCTAGTTGATTTTGTTTTTATAAGCAAAAACTAAGTAATTATCCCAGTATATGAACTTGCAAGTTTATAAAAGGCTCTTTCTCACTGATGTCAAAAAGTTCGATTTTTCAACTTAGGTATTAATAAAGAATTCCTGTGAGCAGTGCTTTTTCTTTTAGAGGTGTTACTATACTTTGATCCTTAGGTAAGACTGTCCATTATCTTTCAGGAGAAAAATCCTATTCTCCTCTTTCACTAAAATTATTACCATTACTTGCATGACAGCTTGTTAATTCAATGCATTTCAGATTCCATTAGAATTTTGGTATACAAATACAGTCTTGACATGTTTTGGTATTTCAAAATTTCATCTCTGTGGATCAAAAATGTGATAACTGAATTACTTAGCAAATTGATATTGCTACAGACCAGGCTGCTGTCTTCTTAAACTGATAACTGTCTGTTTGAATCATAGATGCCTGTGATTCAGTGTATCTTACTATCTTGGATGGGTATGTCAAAATATACAAGAATGTTGTTGTTCTGATTTTTTTGTAGATAATGTCATCTCCAATTATTTATTATATATTTTTCTTTCAATTAAAAAATGATGGCACCATGTCTTTAAAAAAACAGATCTATTTAATACATTTGGAATTCCATTGGCCATGTTGTCTAATGAAAGAGACTTCTTAGACTGAAATATTTTATGATTTGTGCTGAAGTAGTTATAGTAAATTATCATAGCTAGCTCACATTTGAATAGCTTTAGCCCTTCCAAATTGCAAACTAACTAACATGTTCGAGTCAATTTTAATATTGCTCACAGACTGAAAACTTATTTTCTCAGTACATCAGAGTCAAAGTTTCTGGAGAAAAGATGCTCATCTAACTCTAGTCACTTAATTTTTTTTTTCCTGAATCATTTGACAGAGTTGACTTAATCCAACTGAATTAACTCAGAGAAACCTAATTCTTTCAGCTCAACCAAGGCGGAATTGCATTTGTGTGGAAGAATCAGGGTAGTTTTCTTTTACATAATTTAGTTTTGGTTTTTGTCTTTTTAGAATTATATTAAAAAGCATTATGTTCATTCTTCTCATAATGAACATGTTAGTAAAAATTAAAACTCTAAAATCAAAAAGAAAAAAAAAATAGACTTTTAGCTCCACGTTGAAGAATTCCTGCCATGGAAAACTACTTTTTATCATTCGTTCTTTTTTCCTATTTCCCATACATCATCGTCATTTTGATGTTTCTTCTCTTTGTCTATTCTCTTCTTGAAGTATTTTAATGAGCAACTAAATTTAAATTTTCTAAACATAAAAATAAATTCACTAAGCAAATCTCTCAAGTAAAATAAATATGTGTTATTGGTCGTATGAAAAATATCCAGCTTATATTTTTCCCTAATCAAAATGTACTGTACCCACATCATTAAGTGAAAGTCGCTCAGTCATGTCCAACTCTTTGTGACCCCATGGACTATACAGTCCATAGAATTCTCTAGGCCAGAATACTGGAGTGGGTAGCCTTTCCCTTCTCCGGGGGATCTTCCCAACCCAGGGATCAAACCCAGGTGTCCCGCATTGTAGGCGGGTTCTTTACCAGCTGAGCCACAAGGGAAGCCCAAGAATACTGGAGTGGGTAGCCTAGCCCTTCTCCAGCAGATCTTCCCGACCCAGGAATCAAACCAGTGTCTCCTGCATTGCAGGTGGATTCTTTACCCACTGACCTATCAAGGAAGCCCAACATCATCATAACTATTCAGCTAATTTGAAATTTATGATAGTTCAGAGGGTACAGAAGTGTATGTTTGGTACCAAAAGCATATATTTATTGCATTTATAGTTATTCAAATTAAATTACAATGTTTTCCTTATTCATTAACTTTTATAGAGCATATATTTTTATAGCAGAGTGCTATATAATTTCTTTAGTGATTATAAGATGTATCTAAATAGGAGCAACTATACATGTATATGGCCTTTGCTTGTGGCTCAGATGGTAAAGAATCTGCTGCAGTGCAAGAGACCCAGGTTCAATCCCTGGAGTTCAAAGCCCTGGAGAAGGGCAGGCTACCCACTCCAGTGTTCTTGGCTGGAGAATTCATGGACAGAGGAGCCTGGAAGGCTGCAATCCATGGGATCACAGAATCGGACACGGCTGAGTGACTAACACTTTCACTTTTTTTTTCCATATGTTTATACGTAATGATAATGTTTAAAAAAAAAAAAAAAACTTTGAGAACAAAGGTAGGAATCTTCAAAAAGGAAAAAACTCACTTTCCTTTGGGTCCTTAAAAACTCAAGTTCTTGGGAGTCTTCAATACTAACCTTGGAATAGCTAAAATAGCTTCAGAAGATAGTTAACATCATAGAGCACTTGAAATTAAGTTTTACTTTTCTGCTCAAGTAGAGATTTCATTTATTCAAGTTTCATTGTTTTATGTGTATTTTATTTCCTGATTTGGAATAAGATGTTTTTAAGTAACTACATTTGGGTAGCTCAAATTCCCCCCAGGCATAGATATTTCTCACTTTGGCAAAATTGCCCTTCTAGCTCGCTTGACATTTTGCACTTGGGAACAAAAAGAATCTATCCTTTTCCTCCTGGGATATCTTGACTTGCCTTCTAACCCATCATAACCATATAGGGAGGCCTCACCTCTGGTTGGAATCCTGTACCTGACCCACCCCTGGGAGGTCAGAGGTTTAATTGCAATGTCGCTGCCAGTTTAGTATATTTAACGAATGGACTGTTGCCTCTATCTCTAGAAAAAAGGTCCACTCTTAACCTGTCACCTACTTCTAACTTATTAGTCTCTACTGTAAACATTATTTATGCTGTCAATTTCTGAGAGTAAGATATCAATATTTCTTCTGTGAGAATTCTGTTATATCATTTAATATTGTCTATCTTTAAATGTAAAAAAATAAACTACTGTATCTAACAACAAAACTGAGCAAAATGATCTTTCCAATCAAAATAGTAAAAGAAGTTTTGGCCTTAAACTTTTCTAGGACTTGAACCCAGTGACTTTGATGATAGATATTTGAGAATAATCAGGATTTTTTTTTTAACTTTTAGGTAAATTCTGGATATGTCTAAAATATTTCTTAAGCTTTAAATTTTGAGATATGCAGATGTCAGATCTTGATCTCTTTCTGTAAGTCACTATATTATTGATGAGTAAGGCAGGAGTGCTAAATTACCCTTAAGTCTCAGTCCACAGTGTGGATGGCTGTCACTATGATATGTGAAAACTAAGCATTCTACCCTAGAGCCCTTTCAGGTCTTTTAGTTATAGATAGGTCTAAAAACATGATGGACAAAATGTCCAAAATCCAAGAACCTAGTTTGAATATGATACATGAACCATAAGCAAAGCAATTTTCATTTTCACTTCATATTTATGATGGATCTATCAGTAGTTGGAATAGGATTGAAATTTAGATACACATTACAAATGCTAATTTTATTCTTGTGTAACTGCATAACAACATCAGGAAACAGCTGCCTTCACAAAAATGCTGGCTTTAACTTATACTAAAGAGAGTTTCAGCAATTTTGCAAAACTTTAGAACATCCCAGTGCATTTTTTGGATGATTTGCATGGGGCCTGGAAAATTTATCCACAAAAATGTCTAAGGCACAGGAGGCTCATCTTCTCAAAAGAGCAAAACAGAGGGTATGATACTGACATCAATACTAAACACATAGAAAAAGCGTGCCCTGCTACAGTTGCAGATGTCCATATGAAGTGCAGACACAGTAAGCCAACCTACATCACTTGATGCTGAAGAGAATCACAGTACTAGTTAGAGAGTCCTGAAGATCAAATGGACACTATCGATGTGTAGATTTCCCTTTGTGAAGGCATGTCCTAGTGACCTAATTAAAATAATTGCTCAAGGACAAAGTAGCCTCCATTTTTTTCAAGAGTTGGCTTTGAAATATAGAGTTTATATGTTGTTGAATAAATTAGTAGGTATTAACATGGAAGCTCCCTCTTCAGTTGGATGTCCAATGGAGAAATCCAATCTTGACAATGTGCTTGAGTGCTCAGTCGTGACTGACTCTTTGCAATCCCATGTACTACGGCCTGGCAGATTCCTCTGTCTATGGAATTTTCCAGGCTGGAATACTGGAGTGAATTGCCTTTTCCTCCTCCAAGGGACCTTCCCAACCCAGGGATCAAACCTGCATCTACTGCATCTCCTGCATTGGGAGGTGGATTCTTTTACCACTGAGCCATCTGGGAAGCCCAATATTGACAACATGTCGTTGTATCTACAGTTCATTGAATGACTGATGATAAACCACAAGAAAGTTGCTTGTAACTGGCTCACCATTCATAAAAAATGTTCAGTATAGTTATTTATACTTTTGTAGTTATTGTACCCAGTTTTCAGAGTTATGATGTCACATCAGCATTCTCTTGATGGTGTGGGAGCTTCCTTGTCACCAAAGGGTCTGAGTAGAAATGTGGTCATTGTCTCTCAAAAAGGATATGAAGGTCGGTTCTTTTCTTCCATGGAATTAACAGCAACATATACATATAGCTGAGTCTTTGATGTATTTTATTATTTAATTTAAATTATTGTATACAATGGAGAGAACATAGGATAAAAGACTCCTGTAAAATAAGTTTATATTCTTGCAACTACATGTATATCCTGTTATATAAGGGCATATTTTTAAAGTGTTCTTTTATAATTTGAACTTGCTTTATACTTTTAGTATATTTTTAACATAATTAAATCATATAAATCATCTTGAAATGTAAAACAAATAGCAATACTTATAGATCTTATTCCAAAAATTCATCTAAAGTAAGCATTAAATTATAATTGTAAAGCAAATATACTTATGAAGGTACATTGAATTTATAGGTAATACTGGTCAAAATTTAATATACAGTATGTCAAATTCATTTTATACATATATATAATTGCTATTTTATCAACACACATTGTGCAATAATGGGCTGTCTTACATTTGGTACTCATAATCTTGTTTTGCTATTTTTTTACTAATAAACATTAACAATTCCCAATTTAGGTTTAGACAAAAATATATATGCATGTCGACAGACCCTCTCCTCTGCCTTAAATTCAGTTTTAGGGGAAATTTTCTTAGTTTCAATCACTTCAGTTATTCTCCCTATGTTTGTCTGAGTACAGCAAAGTTTCCTCCAGCAGTATGTATAATGGTGAAGAGAATCGTTACATTAACATAAATGTCTGTGTGTATCTAGGGTCATCTCAAGGTCTTTAGTAATATAAATATTTCTTAGAAATACATTTTCTACCATATACAGTATACAAAGGGAAACTACAGTATTTCTAGCTGGCATTTATTCCATTCCAATTACGGGGCTAGGCATGGATCCCAAGCCAAGAACAGTGGACGTTCAAGCACAGAGCCTGCTATCCATGTGTTTATCAGGAGAGAAGAATGGGTCGTGTGATAACCCTAAGAAGTGGAAGAAGGGTAATTGGACACCGACTGCATGTGTTTCCAAGATCACCAGTGACAGATGCAGGATACACTCAACCGTTCCTCTTCTTTCCTCAAAGAAAAATCTCTTTTTTATAGCCAGTTTAGTGTAGGACTATTATTAAAGCCAGATTTTTTTTCAAAGGGGGAGGGAAAAGTTTTGATAGAGCTCTTGATCTGGCATTTAAAGGGCTGTTCCCAATTTTTTTTTTTTTCTCAACTGCTATCTTTAAAAGCAAAATAGGGTATTTAAAAAAGCAAAGACCTAATGTAGTTCCTAGGTCAAAATCATGCACATTCTTATATTTGGAGAAGTATATTAAGTGAAGAAAATCCATAGTATAATAACTACCATAAAAATGTATTTGGATTTAAATGCTTCACACCTAAAATCTGAAAATTAAATTCTCTTAGATTTATGTTTTATTTCATGACCTGAGCCACAGTCAGCTCCTGATCTTACTTTTTGCTGACTGTATAGAGCTTCTTCATCATTGGCTGCAAAGAATATAATCAATCTGATTTTTGTATTGACCATCTGGTGATGTCCATGTGTAGAGTCTTGTGTTGTTGGAAGAGGGTGTTTGCTATGACCAGTGCATTCTCTTGGCAAAACTCTATTAGCCTTTGCCCTGTTTCATTTTGTACTCGAATGCCAAATTTGCCTGTTACTCCAGGTGTCTCTTGACTTCCTACTTTTGCATTCCAGTCATATATAATGAAAAGGATATCATTTTGGGATGTTAGTTCTAGAAGGTCTTGTAGGTCTTCATAGAACCGTTCAACTTCATCTTCTTCAGCATTATTGGTTGGGGCATAGACTTGGATTGCTGTGTTAGTGAATGGGTTGCCTTGGAAACAAACAGAGATCATTCCGTCGTTTTTGAGATTGCATCCAAATACTGCATTTTGAACTCTCTTGTTGACTATGATGGCTACTCTGTTTCTTCTAAGGAATTCTTGCCCAAGTAGTAGACATAATGGTCATCTGAGTTAAATTCACCCATTCCAGTCCATTTTAGTTTACTGATTCCTAAAATGTCGATGTTTAATCTTGCCGTCTCCTGTTTGACCACTTCCAATTTGCCTTGATTCATGGACCTAACATTCCAGGTTCCTATGCAATATTGCTCTTTAGAGCATTGGACTTTACTTCCATTACCAGTCACATCAACAATTGGGTGTTGTTTTTGCTTTGGCTCCATCTCTTCTTTCATTCTGGAGTTGTTTCTCCAGTGATCTCCAGTAGGATATTGGGCACCTACTGACCTGAGGAGTTCATCTTTCAGTGTCCTATCTTTTTGCCTTTTCATACTCTTCATGGGGTTCTCAAGGCAAAAATACTGAAGTTGTTTGCCATTTCCTTCTCCAGTGGACCACATTTTGTCAGAAATCTTCACCATGACCCATCCATCTTGGATGGCCCTACATGGTATGGATCATAGTTTCATTGAGTTAGACAAGGCTGTGGTCCATGTGAACAGATTGACTATTAGACCACTAGACCATTCATGTATGACCTAAATCAAATCCCTTATGATTATACAGTGGAAATCACAAATAGATTCAAGGGATTAGATCTGAGAGACAGTGCCCGAAGAACTATGGACAGAGTTACTTGACAAGAGGCAATGATCAATACCATCCCCAAGAAAAAGAAATGCAAAAAGGCAAAATGGTCATCTGATGAGGCCTTACAAAGAGATGAGAAAAGAAAAGATGCGAAAGGCAAAGAAGAAAAGAAAAGATATACCCATTTGAATGCATAGTTCCAAAGAGCAAGGAGAGATTAGCAAGCCTTCCTCAGTGATCCATGCAAAGAAATAGAGGAAAACAATAAAATAGGAAAGACTAAAGATCTCTTCAAGAAAATTAGAGATACCAAGGGAAGATTTCAGGCAAAGATGGGCACAACAAAGGACAGAAATCGTATGGACCCAACAGAAGCAGGATATATTAAGAAAAGCTGGCAAGAATACACAGAAAAACTTTACAAAAAAGATCTTAATGACCCAGATAACCACAATGGTGTGATCATTCACCTAGAGCCAGACATCCTGGAATGCAAAGTCAAGTGGGCCTTAGGAAACATCACTATGAACAAAGCTAGTGGAGGTGATGGAATTCCAGTTGAGTATTTCAAATGCTAAAGGATGATATGTGAAAGTGCTGTGCTAAATATGCCAGCAAATTTGGAAAACTCAGCAGTGGCCACAGGACTGGAAAAGGTCAGTTTTTATTCCAATCCCAAAGAAAGGCAATGTCAAAGAATGCTCAAACTATCACTCAATTGCACTCATCTCACATGCTAGTAAAGTAATGCTCAAAATTCTCCAAGCCAGGCTTCAATAGTATGTTAACCATGAACTTCCAGATGTTCAGAGTGGATTTAGAAAAGGCAGAGGAACCAGAGATCAAGTTGCCAATATCTGTTGGATCATTGAAAAAGCAAGAGAATTCCAGTAAAATATCTATTTCTGCTTTATCGACTGGCCAAAGCCTTTGACTGTGTGGATCACCACACACTGTGGAGAATTCTGAAAGAGATGGGAATACCAGACCACCTTACCTGCCTCCTGAGAACTCTGCAGGCAAGTTACAAAGCAACAGTTAGAACTGAACATGGAACAACAGCCTGGTTCCAAATCGGGAAAGGAGTACGTCAAGGCTGTATATTGTCACCCTGCTTATTTAACTTATATTCAGAGTACATTATGAGAAATGCTGAGCTGGATGAAGCACAAACTGGAATAAAGATTGCTGGGAGAAATATCAATAACCTTGGATATGTAGGTGACACCACCCTTGTAGCAGAAAGTGAAGAAGATCTAAAGAGCCTCTTGATGAAAGTGAAAGAGGAGAGTGAAAAAGTTGGCTTAAAATTCAACATTCAGAAAACTAAGATCATGGCATCTGGTCCCATCACTTCATGGCAAATAGATGTGGAAACAATGGAAACAGTAAGAGACTTTATTTTTTTGTGCTCCAAAATCACTGCAAATGCTGATTGCAGTCATGAAATTAAAAGACACTTGCTCCTTGGAAGAAAAATTATGACCAACCTAGACAGCATATTAAAAAGCAGAGACATTACTTTGGCCACAAAAGTCCATCTAGTCAAAGCTTTGGTTTTTCCAGTGGTCATGTATGGATGTGATAATTGGAGTATAAAGCAAGGTGAATGCCAAAGAACTGATGCTTTTGAACTGTGGTGTTGGAGAAAACTCTTGAGAGTCCCTTGGACAGCAAGGAGATCCAACCAGTCATCCTAAAGGAAATCAGTCCTGAATATTCATTGGAAGGACTGATGCTGAGGCTGAAACTCCAATACTCTGGCCACCTGATGCAAAGAGCTGATTTGCTGGAAAAGATCCTGATGCTGGGAAAGATTGAAGGTGGGAGGAGAAGGGGACAGCAGAGGATGAGATGGTTGGATGGCATCTCTGACTCAATGGACGTAAGTTTGAGTAAGCTTCCGGATTTGGTTATGGACCAAATCAGGGACTCCTGATGTGCTGTTCAGCAGTCCATGGGGACACAATTGAGTGACTTAACTGAACTATATTTTATTTCACAAACATTTGATGAAGCTCTTTCTATAAGCTAACATTTTGAAATTATACTTTTTAAGTTAGTTTCTTTGATAACCATTTTCCTTCTATAGAAATAATGATCCTTTCATTTTCAAGGGTATGACCTTGACATCTACATAGATTTATTTGACATAGATACCATTTCTTCATTTATTCATCAAGGATTTTTTGAGCACCTGTTGAGTATGAGACATTGTTCATGGTGAATTTCTTAAACAAAACCCTCACTGTTATCAAGCTTGCATTCTCTTCTCTTTCTCTTTTTGGGGTGGGGATAACTTCACATTTTATTAGTGTTTAGTCACATAAAGTTATTTAAAATTAGATGAATATTAATTATTATAATTACATACCATATACATTATATCTGTTATAATATTTTTGAGGTGTCTATGAAATTAATAAACAATCAACAATTAGAATAGAGAAGAGTTTTGTTTGAGCCAAACCAAGGACTGGACCAGAAACGCCCCTCCCAGATTACTCTCAGAAACTGCTCCAGAGAAGTTGGATAATCCATACAGTTTTATATCTTATAAGAACCAAAAACATTAAACCAGTCAGGGCTTCATGGCGCCGAGGTTTCAGAAAACAAAACAAAACTTTCCAGCATGTAGACAGCAAGTCAGCATGTCCTTGACACATGCAAAGTGAGTCTTGTCATCAAATGAGGACCAACATTGGTATCATAGGGAGAGGTGTTTGATCTTTATTTTTCAGGTGGACAATCCTTTACTTTTGGTCATTGTGTACTTTTCTTTAATAATTAAAGCAGATGTACAATGTAGGCTTGATAGGCCACAAACTGGCTAAAAATAGTATAAATTTTAAGTTAACTCATGTGTAATCCCAAATGACTTCCCTGTGTGTCACAGTATGTGAAAATTTATTTGATCAGAAGCATCAGGGATTATACCTATGGTACAATACTAATGGCAGATTTCATGACCTTCTGTCATGGAAATGGATCCTTTCCCAAAAGTTTACCTGACTTTATTTCGAATTTGACTATAGTCTTAGATTGCTGGGAGAAGACCTTTCTATCACATTGATTAGAAGGTATGTCTCTTAAATGGGCTTCCCAGGTGGCTCAGTTTTGAAGAATCCACCTGCTGAGAAGGTGACATGGGTTCGATCCCTGGAGGGATCCCTCATCAAGAAGATCAAGGGATTCCCTCATTGCGAAGAGCCCTTGGAGAAGGAAATGGCAACCCACTCCAGTATTCTTGCCTGGGAAACCCCATGGACAGAGGAGCCTGGTGGGCTACAGTCCATGGGTTGGAAAAGAGTTGGACACGACTTAGCAACTGAACAACAGCCGTGTCAGTCAAGGTGGTGTCACACCGTGATAATGTGCGTAATAAGAAAGTTGGGCCAACTCATTAACGCATTATCAGTATAAACAGATTCTGGATTGTCATTTTCTCAAAACTTTGGAAGACTTTTTTTTTTTTCCCATAGCCTTTGACTAGAGTTAGAAACAATTAATATAACGATTTTAAAACTCCCATAGGAGAATAGCATGCCAGCGAAGGCTAAAATTTGGGACCAGTGTTGCTAGCCTATATGTGAAAACAAAACAACACATTACAAGAGAGGCTGCTGTTGGTTATTAAGAAATAAACATTCCTGCGGTTCATTTGAAGGCAAATCTGCAGTAGTCAGCAGAGAATACATGTGACCACATCTGAGGGCTGGAATTTTCAAGTTCCTGTGTGCAAGGAGAAACTGAGAGCCGCACCAACACAGATGAAGACAAGATGGTGTCGAACGGTTTCCTTTCCATCTGGTGTTTTACAGCAGCTATGCTCACAGTTACTCTGAAAGGGAAAGAAAATGAAAGAAAAAACCACCTTCACAGTGTCATGTTGTTTAGACGGAATACTCTAAGCCAAATTATTACTTAGGAATAAATTAAATATTGAATAACACAGAGTCCAAACACAAATTAGATACACTCAAGGGAAATGTCTCGCTACAACAATAGCCTGAGTTAATTCTACTTGCCTGGAAGCAAGAAGCTAGTGCTACCAGTCCCAGGAATGAGGGTTAATATGTATTTTGCCATTTCCACCCTGTATTAAACTGCAACAATCCCAGTATTCTCTACCACTCCCCCTAATTTATTTTTATCTATGAATGTATTACCAAATAACACATATATATTTAATTTTTTATGTTTGTTTATGTTATTTCTCTGGCAGTGGGATATAAGCTTCACAAGAGCATGGATTTTGAAATATTTTGTTTCATTTTAAATCCCTCGCTCATAGTAGGCACCCAATATATATCTTTGAAAGAAATAATTTATTAATCTTGTAAATTTAGTTATGATACAGGGGATATGATAGCTTATGCAACAAATATTTTTTCCAGACACATTCCAAAAAACAAAGACTGTTCTGAGTCCTAAAAAGAGATTTGTTAATTAATTTACTCTTCTTTTACCCAGATGCTTGAGAAATATAACTGGTTTAAGATATTTTAATATGATTTAATATTTTAAGAAATATGTTCATGCATGTATTTTACATACATGCATACAACATTTGATCACATGTAAGCTTTTAGTAATGTTTTTCTTCTTTTCTACTTAGTTTAGTGCAATAGAAAACTTTTTCTTACTCTCCCCTCCTCCCTCCTACCACAGGCACCTAAGAATAGTCATAAAATTCTTCCCAAAACACAGTATAATTTATATGGAGAAGAATCACATACTTTTTATTATATCTCGTTTTTTTTAAGGATTAACTTTTAAATGCATTTGATATATGCGTCTTCTGCTAAGTCCTTCCTTCGTGTCCAGCTGTTTGCAACCCCATGGACTGTAGCCCACCAGGCTCCTCTGTCCATGGGATTCTCCAGGCAAGAATCCTAGAGTGGGTTGCCATGCCCTCTTCCAGGGGATCTTCCCAACTCAGGGAATAAACCCATGTCTCTTATGTCTTCTGCATTGGCAGTCAGGTTCTTTACCACCAGCATCACCTGGGAAGCCCATATTTTGTGCTGGGAAAAACTTAACATTCAAAACTGGAATTATAGAATTTAAAGGAATTACTCATCAGATAGAGACTACAACCAGAGGTGGTGGGTTTTGTGAATTATGGAAAAAGCAATTCTTCACATTTGCTTCAATGCATTTTCTCATAGTAATATTGCTATTAATAAATATACCAATTGCATTTATAGGTAAGCTGACAGAACCTATTGAAGCCAGCTTTTATTGAGATAGCTTACTCTCTTAATGAGATTTTAGACTTAAAATCTATCAAAAGGAATGATTCTGTAAAAGACTCTGCTTTGCAGTTGCTTTTTCCCACTTGGTGTTACCAACCTCGTATCTCTTGAGTCATAGGTCTGCGCAATTCCACACCTTTCTCTCCACCTCCACATGCTGTGAAGTGAGCTTGCCAATTCTCCTTCCCTTATCTCAGGTCTGTGGTTAAGAATAGGCTCCTGTAGTCCTTTTAGTCTAAGGCTATATCTTAGTTTCTTCCTGAATCTGAGATATGCCTGTTCTTCTCCCTGCATTTTCCCTGTGAATGTGAGCCTTCAAGGACAGAGAGAAATATGCTTTGTATCCCCAAGAACACTATCTTTGCTCAGTTTGAGTTTGTGACTGAATTTCTTCTGCCACCAACTGTTACTTTTGCCTTGTGTTTCTCTTGCCCGTGGCTAACTCTGGTAGTAGTATTCTTTATATCTCTTTACCTTATCTCCCAAGTGCATTCTTTGAGAGTTTTGAAACATTGCTTCTGTAAGGAATGAAAAATATGTTTTCTAGAAACATGCAAGCTACTTCCAAATCTTTCTCTTTTTTAAATAACATAAATACCACTGAAGGAAAGATTAAATTCCATAGTGTCACTTAACTCTAGGTTATCCTAGAGAATACTTGCGAAGATTTGGGTGAGATAAATGGAGGGGAATGCACTAAGGAGACCAGCGCTGCACCCCAGCTGCTGCGTAGGACAACAGAGATGGGAGCCAAGACTTTCCTCTGTGCTCTTCTGTTGCTCCATCTCAGGCCCTACCTCCTGGAAAAAGAAGGTGTTTTAGGTTATGATAAAGTAAGAGTAATGAGAAGGGAAAGGGTGAGACAGCTGAGTACTGGTGGCCTGTGAAAGACGAGAAGTAGAAGGATGCCAGGTAAAACTAGTGTAGAGTTAGATTTTCATAAGCTGACACTTAAATATGCAATATGCATTTTTAACATTTCCATTTTCAAGTCTCAGATTATCTTGAAAACAGTAGTCAATTCTCACTACTCCAAAAAATAAAGTTCAACTTTATACCAAAAGCACAGAAGGATCACAACCAACCTAGAAGAAGATCTGTGACCCAAATCCATATTTCCAGATTCCTACTTCAGTGTCTTTTTGTTACTGGCTCCTGTGGTTGATTTCCTAATTAAAAACTGTATCTGTCACCCTTTTCACCAGCATACTACCATTGCTGAAAAAACTATGATTCATATGTAAAAACCCAAGGTACAACTTGAGAATCTTTTTTTCTATTCTAAACACAAGTTGCTATGGATGCTTTACATGCTTCTTGTTTAGAGTTTTTATTCAGCCATCATTTATGTGCTCAGAAAAACCAGAATGTTGTCCTTAGGCGCTCACGGAAATATCTGTCAATATCAGTGCAGTAAAAACCTGATCCTACATCTCCCAAATTTAGATCCTGGAGTTAACTCAATTTTTCAACTCTTAATAGCTTTATTTTTCTCATCAAGTCATAGTTTTGAAGACAAGTATGAAGAAAGATTGATAGCTACAGATAAAAGCTAGCAATTTTTTTTTCCTCTCCTTGGCTGGCATTTGTTACAGCAGTCAGGCAGAAAATGAACTGCTTCTTTAAATTCAAATCGAGTATGTGATGAGATTGTATGAGATTTAAAAACATGCATAATGGTGGCTTGTTTATTATTGTAATTCACAGATAATTATAAAGAGTTGTTTAGTAATGTCAAAAACTAACATAAGTAACTCATTTTTGCCTTGGAAGATTTTTCTTATGGGGAATAAAATTCTAACACTGGAAATAAACATTTACCTTTGATAATGTATTTGCATAAAATTATAAAATTTGATTTAAATATTTATGCATGTTTTATAATCATGTATCAGATAGACTGTATTACCTATACATAACTCAGTGCAAAATGCGTAGGTGTTGGGCATATCTGTATGTATTTCACTAAATATAATTATAACAAAAGATACTGTGAAGGCAATAGAGATTTCAAAAGAACTTCTTAATTCATTAGGTTATTTAGCTGCACACACACTGCTGACAATCCACTGATCTGATCATGATGTTGATTATTATATTTTTTTTAAAACTTGATGTGCAATGCATATATTTAAATATATACATAAATTACTCATTTATGTGTTCCTCATAATAACACTGTGTGATAAATACTGTCATTGTTACCCAGTTTATAGGGGATGAAGCTATGTCACAGAGAAGTTAAGTGAGTTATTGCCTCAGGGCGCAGAGTAAACAGCCTTGTTGGAGTTAGAACCTTGGCAGTCTGAGCACCAGAGTCTGTATTCTCATCCATGTTATTACACATTTTCTGTTAATATAATTATTTAAATGTTCATCCCTTTTCCTACCCTTCTCCAGCGCATCTTCCTGACCCAGGGAAGGGATTACTATGCAATAATAATGGTGTCAGTTGCTCAGTCACGCCCAACTCTTTGTGACCCCAGGAACTGTGGCCCACCAGGCTCTTCTGTCCACGGGGCTTTCCAGGCAAGAATACTGGAGTGGATTTCCATGCCCTTTTCCAGAGGATCTTCCCAACGCAGGGATCAAACCCAAGTCTCCTGCATTGCAGGCAGATTCTTTACCATCTGAGGTACAGGGAAGCACCAGCAGACTTAATTATATCCTTTCATCTCTATATTGATATCTCCCAGTTTGACTACAAGTGTATTAAATGATTCATTTTAAATTTGTAAGTCTATTTGCTTAAGATCCCATTAGACTTCAGAGTAATTTAGTTTTTATAGAAATGTTAGTGTTTAAGTTCATTTTATGCCTTTCCTACATGAGGATGATAGTTTCCCTCAGTAGAGCAAACATTTTTGGCTGTTACTCTAAAGCGAATTTGAATTTCTGACTCAACCTTTATTCCTACTGTCCCTTTTCAATCTCTCAGTTTGTAACCAACAGAAAGAATGTTTAACCAAGTTAACAAGGATAAGAGATGCATTCTTCCACCACTGACAAATGATAGGGATGAAATAAAAATTGTTGACTTCTCAAAGATTAATTGAACAATGTAATAATATTCCAAGGGCCTACTATGTGTCAAGGAGTCTATTAGGTACTGAATGCAGAGTAAGGGGCAAAATTTTGCAGCATAATAGGGAATATAGTCAATAATTGAATGGCTAAAGGAAATGACCCTCACAGATGTTGGTACATGGACTTTCTATTTTAATGCTGTATTTCAAATAAGTCAAAAGCCACAGATAAATTGTCAACCCTGAAATCTTTTATATATATATATACATATATACATATATACATATGTATATATGTATATATAGTGAGGGCAGGAGGGGGCTTTCCTGATAATTCAGTTGGTAAACAATCCACCTGCAATGCAGGAGACCCCAGTTTGATTCCTGGGTCAGGAAGATACACTGCAGAAGGGATAGGCTACACACTCCAGTATTCCTGAGCTTCCCTTGTGGCTCAGCTGGTAAATAATCCACCTGCCATGTGGGAGACCTGGGTTCGATCCCTGGGTTGGGATGATCCCCTGGAGAAGAGAAAGGCTACCCACTCCAGAATTCTGGCCTGGAGAATTCCATGGACTTCAGAGTCCATGGGGTTGTGAGGAGTCGGACATGATTGAATGACTTTCACTTCACTTTTTTCACTTATTGAGGGCAACAGGAGAAGGGGGCAACAGAATGAGATGGTTGGATGGCCTCACCGACTCAATGGATGTGTGTTGGAGCAAACTCTGGGAGAGTGTGAAGGACAGGGAAGCCTGGCATACTGAAGTCATGGGGTCACAAAGAGTCAGATATGACTTAGTGACTGAAAAACAATATAAATATTATATATATATATGTATGTGTGTATATATATATATATATATATATATGCATATCTCTGTAATGTTAATTCCTTTCTGTCCTTTAGACATAGTTGAATATTCACGGGAAAAGTCAGCATTGAAATTTTAACCTGCAGCTCCAACTTGGCTGCAGAATTCTAGTATTCTAACCAATTCTGGTATTCTAGTGTTAATTCTTACACCAAATGTAGTTCACCTACAAAGAAGCATTTTCAGCATAGGTACAGATATATCAGTCACTGGTCTGACACCACTGTTTAGGAAAAAGTCAGATGATTGGTTTGATTAAATGTCAGAGCAAATGATTCTCACACCCACAGGCATGTCAGATTTGTCAACATCCTTCACCCTGTCTTTCTTCTTGTGGTACTTACACCTAAAACTGCATTAAGCAATTTACTTAGATAATCCTTTTATGAGCAGCTGCTACTCAAGAGGCACAGAGAAGTCACTACTAGAGGTGAAAGGTTACTTTGGGGAAAAGAAGACTACATAAATCATAAACACAAGTGAAAAGTATAATTAAAGTTTCTCCTTAGGGAAGTTAGTTATTCTAGTCTTCCTGTTTCATATATAAGTGCTTAGGAGAAAATGTTTTCCTTGAAAAATTGAGGGGAATTATACCTTCCAAAGGGGCTTCCCTGGTGGCTCAGGGGTAAAGAATCGGCCTGCAATGCAGGAGCTGCAGAAGAAGTCGGTTAGATCCCTGGGTCAGGATGACCCCCTGGAGGAGGGCATGGCAACCCACTCCAGTATTCTCGATAGAGAATCCATGGACAGAGGAGCCTGGTGGTCTACAATCCATAGGGTCACAAAGAGTAGGACATGACTGAAGCAACTTAGCATGCCTGAGGGCATATCTTCCAAATCAGCCAATGTTTCAATGAATGACTTGGGACATACTATCAAGATAATTGTTTTATTCCTTCAGTTTGATAAAGCTAAAATTCTGTGCAGGCTTATTCATCTTCAACATTTTTTCTAGTTTGATTTTTAAAATTTTCAATTTGGAAACATAATGGGCTACTTTACTCCCAAACTTCTGCAATATTGTCCTTGGACACAGTCTTATCTAAACAGATGAAAATGAATCCAACAAGATTTTAATTTATTAATTCACATGCAGAGTGACAGTAATAGTCTGGAACAATGAAAATGATGGTGTAAAGATCACTGGGGTCTGACTTCAGCTAAATTTGGCCTCACTGCAACATCCTTCTCTATCCAGTGATCTTTAATGGATTCTTTTTCACATTGACATTTTAACCTAGCATCTTTTGGAATCCTTTCAATATTTGAGTTTTATTATTCAAAATGATTGTTCTCTAATTCTAGATTATTAAACTCAAAATTTAAGGCAAATTGCATCTCATGTAAAAACTCATTTTGTCTTTCCAAGATTGTAGAAGGAAAAAGTGAAGGAAAAATGTCTGGTTTTTGCATATTCCTCTCTTGGTCATACAATTTACTTGGGAAGCAGAATGCTGTGAGGAAAGGAGCCTTGGACTTGAAATCAGGAAATGGGCAGTGGTCCCAGTTTTCCTCTCAAAGGTTGTGCTAAGTTAAGCAACTTTCTTAACTTCTCCAAGCTTCATTTCTTCCTGCTGTTTTTGAAGTCATAAAATCAATATGAAATTGTTTATTGAACAATGGTACAAAATGACTATCATTAGTAGTAATATGTACATAAAGGTATTTCAGAGTGGTTGTTATAAACTTTTCTCATCTTGTATGCCCATCAGTTTTCTAAAAGGAGTGTTATTTCATGGCCCTATTTAAAGTGTTTGGTTCATCTAGTCTAGTTGGGACACTGCTCTAAAAATCTGTGGCATTTATTAACTCATTAGCTGCTACAAAAACTATTAAATATAAAGAAACTGTTACAATCTCAACACCTTGCAGATGAGTCCTTTGAATTTTGATAAACATGAAGATATGTAAGTATTTTTTTCTTTATGCAGTTCTGAAATGAGAAAGCAGGAAAAATTTGGCTTGAATGGCTATGAAAATGGAAGCTTTTAGAAATCATACACATTGTGACCATATACATTATTTAATGTTTATAGTGAATGGGTATACATCACAAAACATTGATCATTAAGTTCATGATATTTCCTCTTAAGAAGGGCCAGTATCATGTATTTACTTCACAAAAGGTTGTTAAGGGAACAGTTATATTTTCATTGTTTCATAATGCTTTAAGTATTCTTCTTAAATACTCTCCATAAAATTGTCCTCTAAATGATTCTGAGAAAACTACATGATTTTAATAATGTATATGTGGTGATCATTTGGAAAGGCTATATAATATATCTTCTGAGATACACAGTAGGTAGAGATTAGTTTAGAAGTAACGAGCATAAATTTATTTTAAGAAATGTTAAAAAAAATACAGGACTTGCTGCTGATTTCATTTTCAAGATCAAAAACAGGGTTGTGGCATACAATAAAATCCTTTCTGAAGAAACAGAAATGACTATAAACAAGAGATGTGATATTTTTCCCTGACACACATCTTATTGATCTGATGTAACCTTTTCTTTCTATCCTCTAAAAATGTATTTTAGTCTCTGTAAAACATATTGCCACTTTGTGTCTGCAAGGCAACTGAAAAGCTTTTCCTGAATAACTATTTTACTCTCTTAAAATCATGAAGAAAGTGTGGCAGTGGATTTAAACCAAAAAAAAAAAAAGAAAAACCCAATAAAATTGAGTTTAACTTATTCAAGGAACAAGAAATAGTTTAGAATTGAGGCAGGGGAATCTAATAATGATTAAGTGGGGGTGGGGTGGGGAATGAAGCTTACAAGAATAGAATATATCAGGAAATCTACTATTTAATAGAAAGGGTTACTTTCAAATTTCCCAGTTTGTAAAGTAAATCCACAAAATTAAAACTTAGTTAAGTTTGTCACCAGTTCCCATAACTATA
Source organism: Odocoileus virginianus (assembly GCF_023699985.2). Taxonomy (NCBI): domain Eukaryota; kingdom Metazoa; phylum Chordata; class Mammalia; order Artiodactyla; family Cervidae; genus Odocoileus; species Odocoileus virginianus. The sequence continues at coordinate 29,944,572 of NC_069698.1, read as the reverse complement.
AATGTTCTTTAGTTAAAAATTGCAGTTCTCCTGCGTCCTCAAAATATGTGCTATTACTGTTTCCAAATTTGAAAGAATTTTTTTTTGTTTATTTTTTTAATTCTCCAAAGTCATATGTCTATGGCCATACACCCTGAATGCACCCAATCTTGTCTGACCTCGGAAGTTAAGCAGGTTTGGGCCTGGTTAGTACTTGGATGGGAGACTGCCTGGAAATACCAGGTGCTTTGGGCTTCCCGGGTGGCGCTAGTGTTAAACAATCTGCCTGCCAATGCAGGAGACATAAGAGAAGTCAATTCGATCCGTAGGTTGGGAAGATCCCCTGAAGGAGGAAATGGCAACCCACTCCAGTATTCTTGCCTGGAGAATCCTATGGACAGAGGAGCCTGAAACAGGCTACAGTCCATAGGGTCACACAGAGTTGGATGCGACTTAAACGACAGCATGTGTGCAAAGTCATTTATGAATTATTTAAATAGGAAGTATCTTGACCAACAATGTGTACAATGTACATATGAAAATGTCCTGTAAGTCTTCAAAAAAAGGTAAAAAAAAAAAAAAACCTAAAAACTCTAATTAATCTAAAAAGACCTCAAGCACAGGTAAAATTTGCCATGAAATGTCAAGATTATAAAGCCAAAACCAATTCTGTGAGTATATTAGATATATATTGAACATTAGACATAAGACAAATTTCTTAATGCTGATTGAGTCATGAGCTTTGTGACTTGAGCAAATTACTTCTCTGCATTTGCCTTCTCTGTGTTGAAAAATACCTGTTAGATGATGCCCAAATTTCTTAAATTATTAGAGAGCTCCTGACTCATTGGAAAAGACCCTGATGCTGGGAAAGATTGAGGGCAGGAAGAGAAGGGGGCAACAAAGGATAAGATGGTTGGACAGTATCATGGAAATGAGTTTGAGCAAACTCCTGGAGAAAGTGAAGGAGAGGGAATCCTGGCATACAGCAGTCCATGGGCCACAAAGAGTCAGACAGTTTAGTGATTGAACAACAACAACATAATATAAAAGCTCCTATCCCGAAATCACAACTGAAAGCTTTCAGTTCTAGTAATACAATAAGGCTTATCTTCAGAAATAAGAAACAAAAGATAAGAAGATTATATTTATTTCTTTTCTGAAGTAATGATTCTCTTTCTCATAATTTTCTTGAAATAACAAAAAATCACAGGGCAACATAAATTGTCCGAGAATATCTAGAAAGTATCATAAGTTGTTTAGAAAGCTAAAATTCCATTTGGTAGATAAAATAATTTATAAACCTTTTCACTGTATCCATACACAGTAATCAGGAGCCAATTAACTTCCTAGATGTTCTTATAATTCTCAATCAATAACAGCTGATTGCTTTATTTTCCAATTAATGATTCTCCTATTAATGACCCAAATGCAACTTCAAAAAGAAGTGAAAATTATCACATCAGAAACAACCCCATAATCATTTCATAAAAGGATAATTTATAGATAAAGCTTCATTTTGACTGAACTGAAGCTAATTAGACAGTATATATTCAACCTTAGGCAATGAAGCCTTTTAAACAAAGATTTTTTTTTTAATTGGGAAGAGGGAATTATTATGATGAATTACTACTTTCACTCTTTACTCTGAGATTTCTCAGTTGAAACAGAGAAATACAATGATATAATCCAGAGCCAGTGAGCTGAGATTACATTCTTTGTACAGAGGGAGTTTAAAAAAATAGGTCCTATATGTCCAAAGGGCACACAGATAACTTCTGAGTAACTCAAACATAAACAGGAAAGAAATCTGATAGAAAATCTTGGTGGTAGTCCAAAGCAGTTCTAATTACTGCCACTCTTTGTGAAAAATTTTGAATTAATAGCATGGGAGGACAAAGGAAAAAGCAGAGCATGATGAACCTTCCAACTTTATAATCTGAAACCTTGACCCTCTTTCAGAGTGGGCCTCTCCCCATGAAACTGCCTGAGCTGATGGATGAATGAGTATTTCATGCGGTGGGAGAGGCCTTAAAGAGACATTTCTCTGGTTGTTTTACCTGTGTGAGACATCATAATTATGGAGGGAGTCAGGCTCTCCCCTGCATGAAAGTACCAAGACATTCTAAGGGCATATGTTTATTTGAGTAACAAGTTATTTGGGTCTGTTATTTAGCATCAATTAGGGTCATGTTTCTGCCTGCACTATGTGCGTCTATTTTATGTATGAATACTTCTTTAATCATTATTTCTATGTATTATCAGTACTTCAATAAATTCAAGGTATCTGTGATTGAATACCATATAGTCATTTTTTAGTACAAAGATAGTTAGAATCTTTGATAAGATTTTCTTTTGGACAGATTAAATCTGGTGAATAAATAAATCAATACACCATGTATCTTTAACAGATGGACTTTATTCTGCTGAGAAATACTGTGGTAGTTACATCAATTCAGCAGCTTATTTCTTGGGCCACACTGCTGGACTGTTCTAAACTTTCTCACTAATGAATAGTGCTCTGAAGATTAGTAAATATGTAATGGGTTGAAATCCAACAGGGTTTCTGATATAACTTGTGAATGAAAATAATGATTTGGAAGGGAAAACTTTTACCAAAGCATTTTGTATTGGGAGTATGTGTATTCATGGGAACTTCTTAAATTTGTATATTCATGGAAATTGCTAAAATGTATCCTCAGTTGCATGGACTATGACACATGGGTTAACACCTCACTGCCAATTCCAAGATGATCAGTATTAAAGAATCCGTCTGCAATGTGGGAGACCTGGGTTTGATCCCTAGGTTGGGAAGATCCCCTGGAGAAGGGAAAGGCTACCCATTCCAGTATTCTGGCCTGGAAAATTCCATGGACTAGGGTCACAAAGAGTCGGACATGACTGAGCAACTGAACTGAACTGAACTGAACACATTATCTTATTTGTCTTAACATCATGAAAAACTGTGACCTATTCTATTACAACATCATGAGTGCTCACTTTTCTGAAGAACCACAAGGAAAATAATTCTTAGTTCTTGGTGCCAAGAAAATCTGCATCACTTAGAGTATATTTTTTACTAAACTTTAGGTCAATCTTGTATCTTTCTCTTTTAGAGTTGGATGAGGCTGAGGGGTGTGTTGAAACAAATTTATACAAATGTACAGGACTTTTTGGTATACATCTCAATATGCTGCTCTTATACTGACTACATCAAGATCAAGAAGAAAAAGATAATGTTGCATTCTTATTAAAGTCAGTTTTCTCAGTTTGATTATAGAGCAAGCAGATAGGTGCACATGTTGGAAGAGAAAGCAAAGAGTAAGAATTTCAACAGATGAAAAGTCAGAAAAGTTGTCTTAAGAGGGAGGCAGGAACAGTGTCACATTCTCAATGAAGAAGGGCTTTCTTGGGTCCAATGGGGTTGACTACTGCCAAAGCTGTGCATGCATGCTAAGTTGCTTCAGTCATGCCTGATTCTTTGTGACCCCATGGACTAGCGTAGCCTTCCAGTTTCCTCTGTCCATGGGATTCTCCAGACAAGAACACTGGAGCGGGTAGCCATTTCCTCCTCTAGGAGATCTTCCCAACCTGGGGATCAAATCCATGTCTCCTGTGTCTCCTGCATCGCAGGTGGACTCTCTATTGCTGAGCCACTGGGAAAGCCCCAAACTTGAGGTAGCTATAAATAGGGACAGAAGCCTAGTTTCTCTAAAATTCAATATAATTTTTCAGACAATATTTCCCTCGCCTCTTTTAAGATACCTATTTGAAATTCTCTTATGTAATTCTCTTATTCTTTCATAGTATTCATCATCAGTTTGTAACTTTTATTTTTATCTATCTATCTATCTGGTCTCACACACCAGACTAAGCATTCCAGTACAGCAAGGATGCACCACTTTATCCTCAGGGCTTAGTCTTGTCTAGCAAATAATCTTAAATACATGTTTTAAATATGTGAATGATGTGTCTTCTATGTATTGATAAATCCATTAAGAAAATTTAAGGACAGAATGTGAAATTATTTCAGTCTTGGTACTGTTATGGTTAAGCACTTAAAGAATGAAGAGAATCACTTTACTGAGACAGCTCATTACTTCCTTGTCCTTTCCTACTTAAAGTAAGACTATTGTCTTAGTCCATTTGGGCTGCTATAATAAAAATGCCATAGATTGAATAGCTTAAAAAACAAGCATGTATTTCTCACTGTTACGGAAGTTGGGTGTCCAAGAGCGAAGCACCAGCCAATCCGTTGTCTTCCTACTTTGCATACAGCTGTCTTCTCCATTGTGTCCACAAATAGTGGGGAACAGAGAGAGGAAGCAGACTCTATCATGTCTCTTTTTATAAGGGCACTAATCTCTTTCATGAGAGCTCCACCCTCATGACCTAATTACTTGCCAGTACCTCCTGATACCATCAGGGTTAAGATTTCAGAATCAATGAGGGTTAAGACTTCAAAATATGACTTTTAGGGGAACATAAATTTTCACTCCATAACAGGTTTAGAATAAGTTGTAGATTGTTACAGTTACTGGTAGTTCTTTTGAATAAAGACAAGGCAGTTTTAATACGCTCTTCTTTCACTTGACCTGTTGATATGAATTACACAAATAAATGCAAAAAATTTAATGAGACATGGTCTTGCAGCAATCTTAACTGTGCTTAATGAAGCCTGAGAAAAGAAAATTAAATTGTTAGAAAGTGGAAATAAAGGACTTTATAGTCAGATGCATTTTTGTATATTAAATATTGTTTTGTGAACCTGATTATAACTTAAAAATACACGTGAAAGAGATTTGCATATGGACACGCATGCATGTTCAGTCACATCTGACTCTGAAACCCCATGGACTATCACCCACCAGGCTCCTCTGTTCATGGGATTTTCCAGGCAAGAATACTGGAGTGAGTTGCCATATCCTACTCCAGGGAATCTTCCTGACCTAGGAATCGAAGCTGCATCTCCTGTGTCTCCTGCATTGGCAGGTGGATTTTTCACCACTGTGCTACCTGGGAAGCCCTTTTATACAGACATTTGAAATATAAAAGAACAAATAATCTAACACCATAACATCTTTTTCTGAAGACAGTTCACCAAGAAAATGAGTAAACAATCCTAAGGGATTCTTTGAATTCACACAGGATAGTGAGACCAAGAGGTCATGCCTCCCACAGTATTATGATCCACTACCTACTCTTTTTTTCAGTTAGTAGAGGTTTATAATAATGAAAGTTTTGATCCATTTGAGGAACAGATAGATATTGGCTCAATTTTCTAGTTATTTGTTGGGTCACCCTCTCCTGAAGACAGCACATTGACTAGAAAGACAGATATGCTTTAACTCGACAAGGGACCTTTAATTTTAGTGTCTCTTTAAGGCACTCATTGGTAATAGTCAACTAAGGGACACTGGGATCCATGGACAGAATGCTATCCATACTCAGAGGGAAGAAAACCGCAGCTTTGCATTAGTGCTATAATGTTTCTGCTCCATTTTTATGTCCTGCGTATGGTAATCAAGAGCCCCGTTAAAGTAAAGAATAAAGTCTGGTAGTCTGTTGCTTATTATGCACTGACATCATTGCTATTTGCTTTTTCAGTAATGGCGATTCCATTTCTGTCAAGAATTATAGACTTTTCCAAGGAAATTCTTACCTTGAGAGGATTCAGAAATTGTAGTACCTTCAGGCAACACTTAACATGGATATAAAAAGAAATGAAGTTCTTACTGACAAGAAAAATGATTGATAAGTATACGCTGAAGAAATTGTGAAAACATTAGTAAACCCAAGAAAACTATTCAGTGGAATCAGCTCTATGTAAATGAATACCAACATTTGCATATTTCTTTTTCCTTCTTCATACATTAAGAAGCCCCAGGTGGTGCTGAAGCAAGAGTGCAGTTTGTTTTGGGATTCTGTAACAATTTGTGTCTTTTGCTCATTCACCAGCTGTATCAAATATGGTGCATGATAGCTAGTGGGATTTTCTCATTGAAGAAAACATTTTCTTTTAAAATCTCGTTCTTGATAGTCATGTAAGTGGAAAATAACTTGTGAGCTAGAAAACCATGATTTATATCTTAAACCCAGAGTGTTACTCTAAGAAAAAATATAGTCTCTTATTGCTTTAGAAAACCTAACCAGGTACAAAGAAAGTGGTATTATCAGTGAAAACCAAAGACTGGAAAAGGAGAGAAAAAAAAAAGGATCACAGTAAAAAGATATTACTATGTTACCTTTTCTAAATATTAAGATAAACAGAAATGAAAACTTCTCAACCATTCATTTTAACAAAATTGGCCATACAAGACTGTAATTAAGGATGTTTACATAATATGTAGATCCCATTGAAAAATGAGAATGTGGAGACCCTGTTCAAAAAGCAGGGGGGAAAAGTACAGTTAAATGTTCTAAGATATGAAGCTATTTCTTTTAAAATATTTTATTACTTATAAAACACAATGGAACAACACATGAGTATTAACTTACAAATAGTAAAAAATAATACTTTGGAACCACAATTTTATAAAATACAGTAACCATTAATTAACATGATAGCAATTGATCATAAGATATTCCTGGCTCATTTTCTATAAACTTATTTACTAAGTCATCAAAATGTATATTTTTAACAGTTTCATTTTCGATCAACATAATTACAAATGATGTCAGTTATGCTAGGCAGATGTTTGACAGCAAACAATTTAGATACTTTTAAAGTTACTAGTGTCATTATGATGACACAACTGAAGCTATTAAGAATATTTTATAGATGGACAATATTGAACACATTTTTTATAAATTATTTAAAAGTTTTAGTTCATATGGAGCCACTGATTCTCAAGGAAAACTTTTCCTAAAAAGATCTATCTTTTTATACAAATCAATTTCATGTAAGTCTGAATTTAATTTTAAAAGTAAATTTATATAATAGCCATTTTATGTTTTCCCTGAAATTTCCTTTCGCTTATATGGCAAGAAACCAAAAATGACTTTATGATTTGTAAATAATTTAAAGCACTTGCTTATGCATTCTATCATTATATCTTTAACTACAAGGAAAAATTTTAATTATCTTTATCCTTAATAATTGATTCACTAAAAAATGCATATTGTAATCCAGTTTGCACAGATCAACTATCTTTACATTTAATTTATATTTTTAGCCTATGGCTACTTACTTTGCAATGTTGCAGCAGCTTTCAAAAGTAGAACCTGAGCTCTAAAAAGTTCCAATAACTCCATGATATGCCTTATTGTAACATCAAGTGTATGCATATATTTTTTTATAATGTACTGACAAAGTTTACTGCCTGAGCAGTTATCTTTTCTAAATGTTAGTTCAGTTCAGTCACTCAGTCATGTCCAACTCTTTGCAACCCCATGGACTGCAGCAAGCCAGGCCTCTCTGTCCATCACCAACTCCCAGTGTTTACTCAAACTCATGTCCATTGAGTCATTGATGCCACCCAACCATCTTATCCTCTGTCATCCCCTTCTCCTCTCGCCTTCAATCTTTCCCAGCATCAGGATCTTTTCCAATGAGTCAGCTCTTCACATCAGGTGGCCAAAGTACTGGAGTTTCAGCTTCAGTATCAGCCCTTCCAATGAATATTCAGGACTGATTTCCTTTAGGATGGACTGGTTGGATCTCCTTGCAGTCCAAGGGACTTTCAAGAGTCTTCTCCAACACCTCAATTCAAAGCATCAATTCTTCTGTGCTCAGCTTTCTTTATAGTCCAACTTTCACATCCATATATGACTACTGGAAAAACCATAGCCTTGACTAGACAGACCTTTGTCGGCAAAGTAATGTCTCTGCTTTTTAGTATGCTGTCTAGGAGTGGAATTATTCCATGAACTTCCCCGGTGGTGCAAGTGGTAAAGAATCCACCTGCCAATTCAAGAGATGCAGGAGATGCAGGTTCTATCCTGGATCAAGAAGATCCCCTGCAGTAGGAAACGGCAACCCACACCAGTATTGTTGCAGGGATAATCCCTTGGACAGAGAAGCCCGGTGGGCTACAGTCCATGGGGATGCAGAGTCAGACATGACTAAGTGACTAAGTACATACACATATATGCAATTTTCATCCTTCTGTGACTGACCTACATCACTTAGCATGATATCCTTATTTCATCCAGGTTGTTGCAAGTGGAAGAATTTTCTTTTCAAGGCTATAATATCTATATCTGTACTACATTTTCTTTATCCACTCATATGTTGATGACCATAAGAGTTATTTCCATATCTTGGCTATAAAACATGGTACCTGTAGTTAACAATATGGTATTGTGTGCTTTAAAATATATTAAGAAGCTAGATCTCATATGATGTCCTTACCAAAAGACATAAACACATACACACACTCACCCAAAAACATAAGGAAATTTTTGGAAATAATTTTTGGGTATGTTTAGTAGCTTGATTGTAATGATGATATCACAGGTATATGAGTGTGCCAAAACATTTCATGGTGTAAACATCAAAGGTGTGTGATGTTTTGTATATCAGTTACTTCAACAAAGTTTAAAAGGAAAGAAATAACATGTTTATTAGAAAATGACACTTGAAGGAACCAAAATGCACTTCTTCTAACTTATTCATAAGCAGAATGATGTCATCACTTTTGACATTCTCAAGAGAAGCTAGTTTAAAATATTACCAATAAATATGCTGTCATCATATATAACAGATTTCATCTAGGAAGGAAATATAGAGTTAGCCCTTTCTATATTTTTGGCCCATATAAATAACTAGCTTCTCTTGTGCACAGAATTGGAGTTTTAAGTTCACATTTCCTGTTCTCAGTTTAAAATTTTACTGTTTGATTCTTTCTATAAACTTTAAGTAATCCTTAAATTCATAACATATAGTAAATTACAAAATTGTCCATTTGGTTCTGTGGCTACTGCACTGAGCTAGTAATTTTGAAGTTTGAAGCAGTCTGAAATGCTTAGTCTTTCAAAGCTATATCTTGACTTATACACATTACATATGAAAGAATTATGATCTTTAATACTAATGTGAATTCTGTTTATAAAGTTTGCATATTTCTATGTTCAAAATCCGTATCAATTAACTGAAACTACTAGATTCATTGCAAAGAAGGTGTGAAGTGATACAAAATATATTTCCAAACCAGTACTCAAGTTACGCTTTGATTATAAAAGTTAGACAAATTTAAATAGAATAAGTTTTCAATAAAAATGCAGTACATAAAATGAAAGCTTAAACACAGCAATGGTTTTTAATAAAGGCTCATTTAAAACTGTGATTCTTAGCATGTGTAACCATTACTATGTTAAACTATAAAATCTATATATTCACGGGACAAACAGTATTCTCTTTGTTAAACCAGAGAATAAAAAAAAAAAAAAAACTATTTCAAGCTACACTAATAAATTTTTAGTGAGTCCTTTCAAGTATCTTGCCAAAACATTAGACAGGTTAAGGGGAATCGTTGGCTGAAAATTGATCCATAATAAATTGATTGATGTCATCACTTGACTATATGACTTCTATGGTCTATGATTTAGGATGTAGTACAGTTGGATATGTATTTGACCCATCAAGAATTTCTCCTGTGAATTATAAAAAGTAAATGGGAAAAAAGTAAATGGGAAATATCCATTTTACCCAAGTTTTGCTATGTACAACTTCAAATATTCATAATGATCATTTTATTATTTTTATTTTTTCGATTTATTTTTATTAGTTGGAGGCTAATTACTTTACAATATTGTAGTGGTTTTTGCCATATATTGACATGAATCATCCATGGATTTACATGTATTCCCCATCCCGATCCCCCCTCCCACCTCCCTCTCCACCCGATCCCTCTGGGTCTTCCCAGTGCACCAGCCCCATGTACAGAACAGACTTTTGGATTCTGTGGGAGAAGGTGAGGGTGGGATGTTTAGAGAGAACAGCATCGAAACATGAAATTATCAAGGGTGAAACAGATCACCAGCCCAGGTTGGATGCATGAGACATAATGATCATTTTAAAAGCATTGAATACTTTTTATATTCCAAGAACTATTCTTGGCACTTGAGATACTTCAGTGAACAATAACAATTCAATCACGAGACTCTCATGTTGCTTCTGTGGTTCTGAAAGCCAGAATCACATCTGACTTTCTGGAACTATATGAGCTGGGGTAATTATCCAAAGTTTTTGTCTTAAAATGTGTTGAGATGTTGAGTATGTATACACTAGAAGAATCATAAAATATCATGGTTTCCTACAAAGCAGAATTAAAGTCCAAAATACTTTTTTATGAATAAACACATGTAAAATGGAATCAGAAAAAAAATTATTTACTACAAAAGTAAAATGTGCAAGGCACTATGATGGAAACTGGGAAGTATAAAGTAGAATGAGACATAATCCTGCACTTAGTTCAAAATCCACTCTTCTAACTCAATGCTTTAAACACAAAGAGGAAATACTAATCATAGCTTTAGGTACTATCTTGGCAAAAGTAGTAAAACTGAGACCCAGTCCAAAGCATTCAACAGAAAGAAACTCCCACCTTTGTTCTTGAAGCATGAGACGGGTGAGAAGGACGTATGATTTTGAGAAGGGAATTGCCATATTTCAGGAAGGAAAATAGTGGGTCAGGAAGACCTCCCACCTTCCTTGGAATGAGAAGTGAAGACCTACGTTATCCACCCCAGCCTATTGGGAAGAGGAGGTACCATTTGTCTCAACATCACAGTGAGCTTGAGGGGCAGAAGCTGGGTTCATTTCTCACTACTTTTTCCACGCCCCTGTTCTCAATGGACAGGCTTTCGAGCCAGGATCCTTCCAGAGACCCAAGACTCATTGTAAAGGCCTCCCTGCCCTACACAGAATTTTTGTACAAGGCTCAACCTTGAGATACTACTGTTTCATTTAGTCGCTGAGACTAGGCTTTCCAACTTTCCTGACAGAGTGCAAAAGTAACATGTTCTCAATCTTCTCATGATCAGGAATACATTTTCATCCCCTGTAATGATAATTTAACAAAATAAAGCTTTGTTTCCTGAAGAATGCAGTAACAGTGGAGATGTTTACATTCATTTCTTTTTTCTGGCTGTTGCACACTTGCTTCTGGCATAAAGGTCAGAGTATACTGGCTCCATTCTTGCTGGTGACCCCAGAATTTATATCTTCATCGAGGTGTAAAGAGGCTGCTATGACAGAAAAGACAAAGCTTAACTCCCTCAGAGCTAGCAAAAATATGAATAATTGCTGGAGGCCCAGAGGGAATGGCTCCCTGCCATTTAGCTTCTGAACACCATTACTGTCCTTTCTAAAAATAGATGATAATGTTCCCTCCTAATGGTCTACTTTGGAAAGTCAATCTGTTTTAAATTGTGCTATGGTTTGCTTTAGAAAGGTATACATGCATGTATACAGACACACAGAATAACTAGAAATATAGCATATCCAAAATGGCATATGGGTACAGTGTGAATAATACATACATACCATCATAAGTAATAATATATAGACCTTATTTCACCGAATAGGATCCATCCAAACTCAGTGACCTACAGGAAATGATCATACTGAGAAGAGGTAAATGCTGATAGCTTTAGCCCGTTTTTTGGCTTTCAGTCAGAGTTCTTCTGGCTCTTTTGCCCAGCTGATTGGCCAGGAATGAGTGAAAAGAGCAAGTAACTTGTGGAAATCTTTCTGTTCTGCAAAATATCATTGGTATATCAGAAAGATTAATTGCAGAAGCATTGTGGCCTGTCTACGACTGTGCCAACAGCCTGAGATTAAGCAGTTGTGCTTCTAAAGCACATTGAAAGGACTTCTGGCAGCCTGACCCTTCCTCCTGTGCTTCTCCAAGTTCAAGTGTAAAAGATGAGTAAAGAACACAACCACATGAAAAAACAAACAAAAAAAAATGTGACCAGGAGTTTGCATGACCTTCTTAACACACTGTCCAGAAACCAAAAATGAGATAATTAGAATATTATAGGTCATGATTGTATTTGACTTTGGAAAGCCATTTATTACTGTCACTTAGATTCAATCTTCTTTTTCTATGTCTAATGCATAAAACATTTAAGAATTTGAACAAAGATATGCAGACCTTCAAGTTATAATTTCACCTAAACAAGATTTTATCATATAAACTATAATTGACATATGTATTTCTATCTCTTAACATTCTATTATGTATTGTAGTTGTTTCAGTTTAGTTCAGTTCAGTTGTTCAGGCATGTCTGACTCTTTGCTACCCCATGGACTGCAGCTCGCCAGGTTTCCCTGTCCATTACCAACTCCCAAAGCTTACTCAAACTCATGTCCATTGAGTCAGTGATGCCACCCAACCATCTCATCCTCTATCATACCCTTCTCTTCCCACCTTCAATCTTCCCCAGCATCTTTCCCAGGGTCTTTTCCAATGAGTCAGTTCTTCACATCAGGTGGCCAAAGTATTGGAGTTTCAGCTTGTATGTATTGTAGTGTTTATGTACCTATATTTTCATTTTTACAAACTAAAACTACCTAATACAGAATCCACATTTAATTCATTTTAGTATTTTCTCAGTGCATATGGACCTACCCTTTGTACAAACTCAGGGAATCATTGAGGCATCACTGTACTTATATTCAGAGACTTTGGATTTAAAGTGCCATAAATGGAGATGCTGATTCAGCCACCTGACAGCTTGGTCTCCTCTGACACTTACTCTCTCATTTCTTCACCTGCAAAGTGAGTAACTCATATTCATTTGTGTGTGCTCAGTTGTGTCCGGCTCTTTGTTACCCCATAGACTGTAGCCTGCCAAGCTCTTCTGTCCTTGGAATTTTTTAAGGCAAGAATACTGGAGAGGGTTGCCATTTCCTCCTCCAAGGGGTCTTCCTGGCCCAGGGATTGAACCCGCACCTCCTACACCTCCTGCATTGGCAGGTGGATTATTTACCACTGCACCATCTGGGAAACCAGGAAATAAATCATACCTAGAAGCATTGGATGGCATCATCTTCTCAATGGACATGAGTTTGAACAAACTCTGGGAGATAGTGAAGGACAAGGAACTCTGGCGTGCTGCAGTCCATGGGGTTGCAAAGAGTCAGACATGACTTAGCGACTGAACAAGAACATGAAGCATTAAATTGATGAAATGAGTTTATACATGCGAAATGCAAAATGTAGTGAGTCACACTTTTTAAAAAAAAGTCTGGCTCACTTTTCCCCTTCCAAACTTCAGTAAAAACTTAGTGGATAAATATAAAAATGACTATGAAGGCTATACAGGTTCTGATTTGTCCTTGGATTACTTTATATAAGTAATGCCTAAAAAGAGCCTATCATGAATGTTGTAGCTTTGGGAAAGATTTCTGCAAATTTTACATTTGAATTTGAGTAAAAATATAAACATTTATTAAATCCAATCCTGCTAAAATATCAGGATATTAAATTTCTTCAACATCAAGCGTGCATGCTCAGTGACTCAGTCGTGTCCCACTCTTTGCGACCCCATGGACTGTAGCCCACCAGGCTCCTCTGTCCATGGATTCTCCAGGCAAGAGTACTGGAGTGGGTTACCATGCCCTCCTGCAGGGGATCTTCTCGACCTAAGGATCAAAAGCACCTCTCTTGTGGCCCCTGCACTGAAGGTGGATTTTTTTAACCACTGAGCCACCAAGGGATGCCCAGAAGTAACTATAACTCACTGAAAACAGTAGAATATAGTTTTCACATTCACAATGTGCTCCTCACATTCAGATGTTCTCTTAAGCCTGTGATGCAGGAGAGCGAAGGCAGATTAGCAAGGGATGCTTGAGTGCTACATGACCAAGAACAAGTCAGATCCTATGAAATAGAGCCAACTAGGAAAGAGAACTAACTGAAATTTCAAAGTTCTCTTGACTGAAACCTGTATCACCAGAGTATAGTATGGATCCTCGTTGATTTATGATGGAGTTTCATCTAGTAAACCACTTTTGTTGAAAATAACTTAAGTGGAAAGTGGATTTAATACACCTAAACTACCGAGCAATGTATGTTAGTCTAGCCTACCTTAAATGTGCTCAGAATACTTACATTAGCCTAAGTTGAGCAAAAGCATCTAACACAAAGTCTATACTTCAATAAAGTGTTCAATATCCCATGTAATTTATTGAATATCATTTTGAAAGTGAAAAACAGAATGGCTTTAAGTGTGTGAATTGTTTAACCTGTTGATCAAGGGTAAACGGGTAATTGCACCTCACTGTCACTGGCCAGCATCACGAGAATCGTTCCACAAATCATCAGCCAAGGAAAAGACCAAAACTTAAAGTACAAATTTTGCTGTATGCATATTACTTTTGCACCATTGTAAGTCAAAAAAATTGTAAGTTAAACCATCACGTGTTGAGAACTGTCTGTAAATTTTTTCATTTATCCAAAAAATATTGAATGAGTCACAAATATGTTTGGGCTTTCCTGTGGCTCAGCGGTAAAGAATCTATCTGCAATGCAGGAGACCAGGGTTCGATCCCTGGGTCAGGAAGATCCCCTGGATAAGGAAATGGCAACCCACTGTAGTATTATTGATGATCTTGGAAATCCCATGGACAGAGGATCTTGGTGGGCTACAGTCTATGGGATTGCAGAAGAATCAGACACAAGTTAGCAACTAAACAATAGCAACTATGTTCACTAGACTCATGGGGATAAAACAGATTACAGAAAGCCTATAGTCCTCCGGATAAAGAAAAGATCAAACTTTCCTTCAGAGATGGGCCAGTGGAGACCCGTAAATCAGGCAGCAACAAGTCTATCTTAAACGGCTGTGCACTCCTTCTTCTGTTGTGATTGTTATAAAAATTGGCATGCTACCAATCAGTTGTGGGACAGTATCTTTTGATTTCCATCCCAATTAAATCTGGTGAAATTAATTTTAACACATATCTGAGAATTTGATGCATTTCCAGTTTGATTCCAATTATTTTTCTCTTTCCAGAGTCCTAAAGTTGCTGTCTCAGAGAAGTATGACTATCTAAATGATATGAAATTCATAGTCCAATGCGTCTGTATTTCTTGAACTCCCGTTTTGAATTTCCTCTAGTTACATTAAAATTTTAGTTTCTTGTTCAGCATGGAGATGCTTAAATAGAGACATTAGCATAAAAAGATAATAACATTTTGGCAGTATATGAAGAATCAAAGATGACTGATTCCAGAAGCTAATTATGGAAATGTCTTCTTAGAAACTTTCCGCTGAAAACAAGGCACCCTAGTCATCTACACATCTCTCTGGGTCTTTGGAGATTTATAAATTTGCTCGATCTTCCATCAGAAAAGATAATGCATCATGAGGATAATGCATTTGAAGTATTTATGGAAGTATACTGTATTTATGGAAGTATAGTTTCACTGTTTTGTTTTATAATTCACTTCACTGAAGTGGATGTGTACATCCTAGTCTTAATGATGGATTGTCAACACATGGTGGTAAGTAAAGAGAGAATCTGGGTAGTTTCTTTAGAGGTAGGACTAAATCCTGTAATTGATAATACAGGAAATTTGATTAGTTTGAAATTACTAACAGTGTGAATTGAGCTAAAGATCCACAGAGGGCCAATTGAATAACTCATCAGGAGTAACTACCTCAAATAATCGTTGAGGACAACTCAACTCAAAGAAACACTCTTGAAATTTCTTCCCTACCTCATTTCACTTAAAAACCAAAGGAGATGAATCATTTTTCAAATCATTTTTCAAAAGGCCAGCAGCATATAAGGGAAAAAGTAGTTCTTTTTATGCTAAAAAAAAAAAATTATTCTAATAAAATTTGTTGTTACCCAGCCTCCAATTAGACTAGACCTTTGCTGAACTTAAGAAATTACTGAGAATGCAGCAGTACTGATAGGAGCATTTCTGGACTCTGGGTTGGTGTTTCTAATTTTTGAAGAATTTTTCTAACATCATGCAGAACAGCACTTAATAAATAAGTCAAGTAACTGTCATTTCATTCAAGTGAATACAACTTTAATATATTCAAAGGAATAGCAGTATCAAATACATCTCCATAATGTTGATAGATTATCCCTGCTCCCCCAAAGAAACAACCTTTAGCCCAAAAGAGTTTTCAAATAAATTCTTCCAAATTTCTAAGAACATTTTAAGATAATCCCTATACAATACAAAGTATGTTAAACTATATGTAGTTTTCTTCCGATTTTCCCAACAACATAACAATGAACACAGTTGTACATAAATCATTGACATCTCTGATTATTTTCTATTAGTAATTCCTAGAATTAGAGTTATAAACACAATCTTAAATAATTTTTTTAAGTTTCTTTGTATATTGCCAAGTTGCTCTGAGGGAGGGAAATACCATTTTATATAAACAGTGCATAAGAATGCTTTTATTCATCAAAGCCTCTTTAACTTTGCCAATAAACAAAGAGTATAGCTTATTTTTTTTAAATAAACATTTCTCAAAAAGTATATAGAAATATGAAAACAGATGTATTAAAAATTACAGTGATCCTCTCTGGCTTATGAAATTGCATAAATTTTTGTTTTCCTCCTGTTTTTGAATCTTCTGAGGGAACAAACTCATTATATACCTCAGCTTCTCCTTACACAACCACTCCATCTCTCCCACCACCACCCCCATACGGATTTTCAACTTAATTTTTCTATTATGTTATTGAATGACCGTACACGCACTAACTTGAGGTAGTTTGTTTATCCGCGAATTTTGTCTTCTATCATTTGTATGTTCATTATTGTCAAATTCTCTTATTTTTCACTTCACGCTGTTTGGTTTCCTTTCAAAGATTCTCTCCCATCTAAGCCTTGAGTCCATTTCTAACATAGTGATTCTCTTTAATTTTGGACTATTAAAATAAAAATCTTAACTAGTCTTTATGACTCTGATCTTTTTCTTGCATAATCTATTACTATGTTGGACTAGTTTTCCAAACAATGTTTTGATCACCTCATTAACTCTTAAAAACCCATAATAAGTCACTATTACTGAATTCCCACTCAGGCTTAAACTGGCTTTTTACCTAGACAGACAAAAAAAAAAAAAACTTACTTTTTTTCAGTTATTTTTCCTAACAGAAGCCTACTTTGTGGTCCTATGAAATCACATAATCAGTAGTTAATGTATAACTATTAAATATTTGCCTATTTATTTAAGATTTTTGCATATTTATGTTCTATCTACCCATATAAAATAAAATGCTAAAAAGCAACATTTTTATATTTCCATAGAACCTAAGTCTTTACCTTAAACATAATGCAAATAATCATTAGTTTAGTAAATTTTCATTTTATTTGAAGACATAATTTTGTTATGGAAATTAAAAACATTGTTTTTTTTAATTGTGTTAAAGTTAACATATGACATTAGTCCAAGGTGCACAATACAATGTTTCATATATATATACATATGTATGTATATATATATATATATATATATATATACAAAGAAGTGATTACCCTAATAAGTTTAGTTAACACAGTCACCTCATATAGTTACAATGTATTTTTCTTGTGGTGAGAATTTTTAAGATATAAGAGATTTTGCATTGTGTTACATTTCCAGAAACTGGAAGTATAAGACAATTGTTAAGAACATGAGAAGTTGTAGTGCCATGCAAAGGAATCTGTCTACTTCAAAAACTCAGCTCTAAAAGTTAAGTTCCACATGTTTGCTTCTATGCATCAGTTCTTACTGAATTTGACCCAGGATTGACAGATATTTTGTCACTCAAATTTATCTCATTAAATTTTGTTGGCCTCTTGTAAGATTTTCTTAATACCAGTTCCTAATTATATTTCTTTACTTCGCTGCTACTTTGCAACCAATACCTCTAGGGCTACCCCCTCCTTGAAGTCAAACTGCTGTCTTTGGGCTTTTTCTTTCCTTTCTCAACACATAACAAAAACTGAGCATTTGTATAAAATGCATCAATTTCCACATCATCTATGTTTCTAAAGTCACACTTTTGTACATTATCCATTTACAACCCAGTCTCTTTTCCCACATCATTTTTAGAAAGTTAGACTTCATTTGTTGTGTGCACCTTGCTCTTCTATTTCAAGAATGTAAAAATAAGTGATCAAGTAGCAATGTGTGTTTACGTATGCTTTTAAAAAAATTATATATGATGCGCTAGTTTGTTTACTTAGAAGATACTGGGCTTACAGGAAAAATAAATCTGCAGATACTAATAATAAGAAAAAATAATTTCTTATCCAATAGCAAGGCATATTTTCCCTGCGGTAGGCAGAATAACTGCCCCCTGAAGATGTCCATGCCCAAATGCCCAGAACTTGTGAATGTGTGAGTTTACATAGCAAAGGAGAATTAAGGTTGCAGAAGAAATTGAGGTTGCCAGTCAGCTGAGTTTTCAATAGGAAGAGTATCCTAGATAATCCAGGTGGGCCCAATGCATTCTCAAAGGTATTTATAAGAGGAAGAAAAGCAGAAGTGAGTGGGAGATGCAACAATTTACAATGGTCAGAGAGAGGCAACGCTGATTGCATTGAGGGCAAAGAGGACCATAAGCCGAGGAATGTGAGTGGCCTCTGAAAACTACAAAAGGCAAGAGAACACATCTTCCTCTGGAACCTCTAAAAAGAAATGCTGCCCTGTTCACACCTTGAATTTAGCCCATGAGCCTTGTGTCAGACTTCTGACCAATAGAACTATAATATATAAAGTTTGTGAAGTTTTTAAATTTACTAGGTTTGTGATAAATTTTTATAGCCTCAATAAAAAACTAATATATAACATCCTTCCAATTCCTGTCCAAAGCATTTTGACATATTAGACAGTCTTGTCCAAAATCCTCAGCAAATGTCTAAATGAAACTTCTCTGCCTCCAATTACTCAGATGGACATGAATTTGAGCAAACTCTGGGAAATAGTGGAGGACGGGGGAGCCTGGCAAGCTACAGTCCCTGGAGTCGCAAAGAGTTGGACTTGACTTAGCAACTGAACAGCAACCTGCTGTCTGAATCCTTTTAACTTTCTCAGGGGTCTCAACAACTCTACCAAATCAGACTTTCTTCACTAGACTTCCCGGGCACCTCTTCTGGTTTCCCTCCTCTCGATCAGCCACTGCCTCTCAATCTCTTTTGCTATCTCCCCTCCAACTCCTCACAGAGCCCCAGGGGAGTCCTTGGGCCTTTCAGTCTTCTCTCACCTCCTTAGGGAGCTCATCTGGCCTACTTGCTTTATATCCATTCAATATTCTGATGATTTACGCCTAACGAGGCCTGATTCCTTCCTCGGTTACACCTCTGAATTGTTACCAGTGGTTCAGTTCTCACATGGATGTCCCGTGGTCATCTCAAACCTAAAATATTCAAAACCGAGCTACTGATTTCTGCCTTGTGCCCACCTTAGTAAGGAGGAGCTCCATTCTTCCAAGTTCTCAGGCCAGAAACCTTGCAGTTCTTCTCTTTATTCTTTATTCTTCCTTTATGAACAATAACCTGTTCTGTCAGCAAATGCTTTTGACTCTCTCTTCAGCATATATCCAGAATGCAGTCGCTTCACATAACATCCACCACTATTAATGTGGTCTAAGCCAGAGTCATCTCTCTCCTCAGTCCTTACTGTAGCTTCCCAGTGATTCTCCACACTTCCACCATTGCCACCAGGTCCTTTAAAATAGATAACTCCAAAAAAACATAACTAAAGAGATGAGGCACTCTTCCAAACACTGCGGGGACTTCAGATTTCACTCAGAGCAAAAGCTAAAACCCTTAGTAAGTGCTGTCCTTTCCATTCCCCTTGGCTTTCTGACATCATCTCTTATTCATCTTCCTCTCACTTTCTTTACCTCAGCCTATTTGCTGTTCTTTAAATGTGTCAGACTTGCTCCCATCTCAGGGAGTATTCCTGCGTGAAATACTTCTCACTTCTCCGTGTGCATGGCTCACCCCTCTTCCCTCAAACCTTTTCTCAAATGTGTCTTTGAAGTCTTTAACTGACTGCCATTTGCAAAATCATCACCTTTGCTCCCAAAACTTCCTATCTGCCTCAACTGCTTGCTTTTTTAAAATTACTAACATCTTATATTTTGCTTAATTATCAAGCTTATAGTCTCCCCACCACACAAACCCTAGAATGTAAGGTCTATGAGTGTTGGGACTTTAATCTATCTTTTTCCCTGCTGTATTCACAGTACTGAGAATAGGACCTGGCAAAAAAAGGTAGGAGCTTCATGGGTGAATGAATAAAACCAAGGGCAAGGACTGTTTAAATGAACTGAGAGGAGGAAACCTTTCTGTTACTGTCTTACAGAGCTCAGGGATTTCTAGTTTTCCTGCCACTTTCTTTTTTAGTTGAAGTTTGAATGACATTTAAAATTAAATTTCACTGACTTATCCTAGTTCAAAGGTGTTATTTTTTTTAAAAAAAAGAAAACTTTAATTTTAAACCCATTAAGGTAACATTTTAGAATACCAAAACGAACTAAAATCAATTTGCATTTTTATATTTAAAAATCTATACCATGTTCTCAGTTTAATTTGTACTTTACTTAGAAAGCAAAATAGTGAAAACGACTAGTTTTCATTTGATTTCAATTCAACACACATTTGCTGCAGGTCAAACATGTGCCTTTTTCCCACCCAAGAAAACACATAAATTTTCTAAATTATTTTATTAACTTACACAATTTAGTTAAATATTTGTATTACATTTTAAAATATTATACCACCATATATTTATATGCTTTATAAAGCACCCACATATGCACACACATGCATATATACTAGAACATTTGAACTGATTACTTTGTCAGTGTCGTCAGCAATATTTTCAAAAATTTTATTAGCCTAATACTCTATTTGCAAGTAAACACATATTTTAAGCTACATATAAATGCTGAGATCCCCACTGAGAATCATCATGCAAAAGTTTTTAAGTGGTTTATAGGGTTGTAACGACTCTCAACACCAAATTGTTTTTTCAACCATTTCTCAGGACTTCTAAACACAGAATACAAATTAAAAATGTAAAGCATGTTAAAAATATGAAGTATAGTAGTAATCTTGCTTTGGAATCTGTATGTTTCCAGAAGACCTAAAAAGGAATATAAAATTTTATCATAAATAAAAAATAAAAGACATAAAAATATTTTATACATTTAATATGTCTAATAAATAGCTCATCATCTGCATAGTAATTTAAAATGAACATTAAGTTCTATACAATGAGAAAGTGCCCAAGATGAAAAAATATTGTATTAGCACAAAAGGAAAAGATCCTATCTCCTATATTTCTACACATATATTTAGGATACACACACATCCCTGAAAGTATAAAATCTATGTTGCAACTGTAATCCCTGATATATTATGTAATGCCTCCAATCTTCCCAAGCTGTCGCTATTTTTTTTTTCCCTCTTCACTTGAACTACAAAGAATCTTCTGGCCAAAAAAAAGCAACTTATTTCTGATTGTTGCACAAAAATATACACACAGAAAGATGTCAATTCAAAAGAAAACTTTCACATTAAGATTTCTTATTTAAGAGAACTACCTAAACAAAACTTGCCAAGCTTTCAATTAAGTCAGTACTTAGATGTCATACTTTGAAGACTTGGAAAGATTAATATTTCATTTTTAACATAAAATGAAACTTACATATATTTCTAAAACAATCTTCCAAGTTCCCCAAATACTGAATCCCATCTACTCTCAGATGTTCACAGAAAGAGGATCCTTAGATAAAGATAAGGAACTCACCTCCCTGAAAAATCTATTATCCTTTCTATTCTAGGCTACATCAAGAGTGATCCTGGACAAATATATTTTTTAAGTGTTTCAGGATATATTTGTTAGAATAAGGATATTCTTTTTAAGCCTATACATTGAAACGATATTTGAGAAAGTGAATAGGAAGCGAAATGTAAATGATAGTAATTAAAATGGAAAATATTAAGTAGTCAAGGATATCATAGTATTAACCTTACCAAGAAGCATGTTATAATTCTTCCTCAATTCTCATTGATTTCTTCATATTCCATATATATTATAGCCCCCAAAGTAATAATTTAAAACAGCAAATTGTTCCACTTATTGTTTGTAACTTTCTATCACAGCAAATTTGCTACTCATCTTGTCATCTCAGATACTGAGTCATTTTCCTTAAATAAACTAGATCCAATAACTTCAGCACTTTTTAAAGTTTGTTTGTCTTTTGGAAAAGCAATGCCCTACGGAAAACTTCATAGTGTTATGTATATAATTTGCTAATGTCGATTGTTTTAATGATGAGCACTGGAGTCAAAACTGTGAACGAAACACCTTTGATCAAAACAAAACATATGAATAACACTGCAATTGACTGATTGTCATTGTGATCGTGCTTTGGCTTCGATTAAATTTCAGAAGTCAATTTTGTAGCAGTGATTTAAAACTTGGCTAAAAAGCCTTTCCCCCCTCTAAGTTTGGATTGTTGAACTCATACATTATGTATTTCCTTTAATGAGCCACGTAGCCAAGAAATGGCACTTTAAATTGATGAGGGTTATATATTCATATGTAGAACAAATTAGTTTAGGGACAAATGAAGAATAGTTGTGCAGTTGAGCTACCATGAATTGTTACAATTATAGTGATTATAAGAACCACAATCTAATACCTTCCAGACATCAGCTATCATTACATATGTCTCTATCATAAAAACACAATCTCATCTCTCCTAAAAATATTTTACTACAGAAATATTGTCCAAATAAAAATATATCAAATGCTGCCAGTATTTCCATGTCAATTGCTATTTTCAGGAGTTTAATATTCAGTAGCATAAAGCTTTCTCTAGCACATATCTAGGATTACAATCCAGCCATTGAAAAGCTTTTGTGTCCTAGAAAGATTTGAGAAAGATTATTGAGTACAATGACAATTTCATTCACAGCCAACATATATTGCTGCCTCATTGCCATATTGTCATACTCCTAGAAACTGACCTGTGTATTGCATGAGATAAAAGTAAGTAAAAAAACCTCACACATTAAGCCATCTTTAAAACAAGTATGGAATAATAATTTTATAGATTTTAAGGTCCCAAATCAGAAAATGTTTGTTTTAAAATGTGATGATTATATTTTGCTATTTATAAATTTTAGAATATCAGATTTTTGTGATATTTATGACTTGTTTGATTTAAAAAATAAACGCATGAATAAAATGTTAAATAATGTCCTAATGAAAATATTTTAAGTTCAATTTGGAAGTTACAGAAGGATTACAAACTATTGTTTCACTAGTGAAATTTTCTTCAATGCCAAGATTGTAGGAATTATCAGCATAGTTTTATTTTTCACATAAAATGAAGATCTGGACCCTTTGAAATCAGAACATATAATTTTTTTAATCTTCTTTTAAAATAATTTTATACTTACAAAAATTTGGCAAAATATAGTACCCACTGTTCTTTTACTCCCCCATCTACTTTTGTCTATTGCTCTAATTACCTACAATTAACAATAATCCAATACTATTAACAGACTTAGAGATCTCATCTAATCTTGCCAATTCTCCTGCTAATGTTCATTTTCTGACCCAGTATCCAATCTAGGTCATTACATTGCAATTACATCTCATGTCTTCATGTGTGTACATGCTCAGTCACTCAATTATGTCCGACTCTCTGTGGCCCTAGCCTGCCAGGCTCCTCCGTCCATGGGATTTTCCAGGCAAGAACACTGGAGTGGGTTGCCATTTCCTACTCCAGGAGATTTTCCTGACCCAGGACTCAAACCCATGTCTCTCGAATCTCCTGCATTGGCAGGCAGATTCTTTACCACTAGTGGAGCTTGGGAAGCCCTCATGTCTTCTTAGTCTCCAACAGTTGCACAATCTTTCTCTTTGATTTTTCTTTTTCGGCCTTTATCTTTTATAACCTTGTCATTTTTGAGAGTACTGGCCATTTTTTTTTTTTTTAATATTCTTCATTTATCCACGTCTGGGCTCCTCTGAAATTTCCTCATGATTGAACTGAGGTACTGCATTTAGCAAGAATATCACAAAAGCGATTTTGTGACCCTCTCATCACATGATATTACAAGGCATATGATATTCACCTAGAAAAAGAAGGGAGATGGAGGTAGAAACTAGATACAAAACACACAGATGACTTCATACTCTCATTTTATTTACTTTTTTCTTTGTTCCCCTCCCCATTTATTTTTATTAGTTGGAGGCTAATTACTTTACAATATTGTACTGGTTTCTGCCATACATTGACATGAATCAGCCATGGGGGAACATGTGTTCCCCATCCCGATCCCCCCTCCTGCCTCCCTCTCATCCCATCCCTCTGGGTCTTCCCAATGCACCAGCCCTGAGAACTTGTCTCATGCATCCAACCTAGGCTGGTGATCTGTTTCATCCTTGAGAGTATACTTGTTTCAATGCTATTCTCTCAGAACATCCCACCCTCGCCTTCTCCCACAGAGTCTAAAAGTCTGTTCTGTACATTTGTGTCTCTTTTTCTGTTTTGCATATAGGGTTATCATTACCATCTTTTTAAATTCCTTATATATGCATTAGTATACTGTATTGGTGTTTATCTTTCTGGCTTACTTCACTCTGTATAATGGGCTCCAGTTTCATCCCTCTCATTAGAACTGATTCAAATGAATTCTTTTTAATGGCTGAGTAATATTCCATGGTGTATATGTACCACAACTTCCTTATCTATTCGTCTGCTGATGGGCATCTAGGTTGCTTCCATGTCCTGGCTATTATAAACAGTGCTGCGATGAACATTGGGGTACATGTGAGTTCAGTAAGTCATGGATGTGTCACAACTTTCCAATTTAATGTGAGCATCTATATTATAGAAGGATCACTTTTTATATGTCCTCCTCTGACCTTGATTTGTGCATTGATTATTTTATCTAAGATATCCATGTAGCCTCTCATTGCATATAACTCTTAAAGCTGCAGCATTAAATATAAATGGATTACAATATGCATTTTTTAGTGAATCAATTATTAAGGATAAAGACAGTTAAAATTTTTCCTTGTAGTTAAAGATATAATGATAGAATGCATAAGCAAGTGCTTTAAATTATTTGCAAATGTCTAAGGATTTCATGTGTCTCAACTTTAAGGCAGAAAATTAAAGTAGTACTGGGGTTGGTGTTGTTCCTCCAAGTCAGAGAAGGTGTGACCTGAAGGATTTAAGAGGTATTGAACGTAAGGACAGTTAAGCTAACTTTTTGCTGGAGCCAACACGTGACAATTAGCTCCATCACACTGACCTTTTATTTATAAATGCACATGTCTATTAAACATAAATGATACCAGTTATGAAAATGGGATTATTCTTACAATACTGGTTGGCAAAATAGTTTTAAAGAATTCATTTTAATTCACAACAGCTGTGTTCTTTTTAGGCTATATAGCAATTACATTTTGGTATTTAACTCAATTTTACTCTCTTTCTTTAAACTCAGTCCTTTTTCTCTTAATGTTGCTTCTGGTTTATAGATATCCCTCACTCTATAGGAGTGTATTTGACCCTGAGCTGGTTGTCTGAAACATTTATTCCAAGACAATCTCGGAGGTTGCTAGGGAGTTTGCTAAAGAGTATTAAAATCATGATTAGCATCTAGATTGACTGGACAGCCCCATGTAGTGTTCACTGACATCGTAAACTGGTATTCGTGTTGATTTATCCCTCCTTATGGGCTTCCCTGCTGGCTCAGTGGTGAAGAATCCACCTCCCAATGCAGAAGACGCAAGTTCGACCTCGATATCCAGATGGATATCATGTGCCTTGTAATATCACGTGATGAGAGGGACACAAAATCACTTTTGTAATATTCTTGCTAAATGCAGTACCTCAGTTCAATTATGAGGAAATTTCAGAGGAGCCCAGACTTGGATAAGTGAAGAATATTTTTAAAAAAATTGTCCAGTACTCTCAAAAATGACAAGGTTATAAAAGATAAAGGCCGAAAAAGAAAAATCAAAGAGAAAGATTGTGCAACTGTTGGAGACTAAGAAGACATGAGGGCTTCCCAAGCTCCGCTAGTGGTAAAGAATCTGCCTGCCAATGGAGGAGACACAAGAGACATGGGTTTGAATCCTGGGTCAGTAAGATCTCCTGGAGTAGGAAATGGCAACCCACTCCAGTGTTCTTGCCTGGAAAATCCCATAGACAGAGGAGCCTGGTAGCTCCATGGTGTCTGTACTCCTGTACAGTCCATGGGGTTGCAAGAGTTGGACACAACTTAGCAACTACACATCAATAATCCCTCCTCATCCTCAACCCACCCACGCTGATGGATCATCAAAAGTATAAGTGAGTAACTCCTCCCTTACCTCACCAGCTAATCTTTATAATACAAGTTAGTGGCAGTTAAAACATACAGCTGTCCATGTAAGAACTAGACAATTTTTCCATTACATAATCATGTCTACCTGATTCAAATGTCTTCCATCCCCATGCCAGATCTGTGGCAGATAATATTACCTGTTAATTTAAATGTTATGAGAAAAACTATATGGAACAGTAAAAAGATCAAAATGTAAATAAAACATATTCCCTAATCTGCCACCCTAAAAATTTATTTGAGTCATATCAAAGTATATCCTTGTAGTTATTTACCCATGAGTTTTTAAATCATAGGTAAAATCATAGTCTATTATAAGCTTATATTCTGTTCTTTGATTTATCTTCTTTTCTGTTTGGAAAAAACAAACTCAAATTACCTCAAGTAAACTAAACTAAACAAACTACCTCAAGTAAACAAACTAAAATTACCTCAGGTAATTTTACCTCAAGTGAAATGTTAGGGTGGTACTACGTCCCGTTGTCAGCATGGAAATACAGAACCCACAGGTGGAAAGCACTGACAGACTTCATAAAACAGGCACCTGGAAGTTAGTCAGCCATCAAAGAAGGCATCTAGGCAACCTCTCTTTTCTTGAGGCCACATTCTCTTTCTTATCTCAGGATCTGTCTACTCTTATTGCTATGCTTCCCTGCTCACTTGATTTACTCTGGTTGATCTCTTAAAGATAGAGCCCTACAAGGACCACCAATCTACACTTTTCTCCTCTCAGGCGATCTTCTCATCTTTGAATTTTCACAGTTCTAGACATTGGTAGATGGTCAGTTCATAGAAGTGACACCATATGTACCATATGTGGCTGGCCAGCTAACCCTCAAGTTCTTTTTCTAGCAAATGTTGGCCACATGCAGCTCAATCAACAGTCACCTCTCTGCACAAAACAGGCAAACAAAAAGTCCAGTGTTTTACTCTTTCTCTGAGTAGAAGGCATTGTACAGAATAGCTTCAGCCAGAAGGGGAGGTGGGTAAGGCAGAAAACTGAAAGATGATATGTTATTGATTTAGAATAGCAAGTTAACAGTTCATGGTTCTGTTTTAGATATTTTATGATTAAAAAAATGAAGAAGGAAAAGAAATTCCCTTAGTGTACTAATTAGGTTTTCAAAATATGCTTATTTTTCCACTAACTTTTCTTGAGGTTATTTAGATATGTCTTGATAAATCTGCATAGTAACATATGTGAAAGCAAACATGTTTTTTCTGTGATTTGCTGCAATGAATTGTCAGAATCTTAGTTTTTAACATTGGTAAAACTTGTAATGGGTAAAAAATTCTAATAAGGTAATGAATACCTGTGATGTGCCATATGATTTATTTCTTGTGAAATTATATTTTTATCCTCCAAAAATCTAAAGACTCATGAACATGGAGCAGAATCCTCAATATCCCCACTTTCTAACCTTTATACAGAACAAGTTGCACCACAACCAGTTCTGCAGTTGACTGAATCTGTTATTGGGACTAATTTGAACACTGTATAAGTTTCTAGACTGGTTTGTGTATCAGCATTTAAATTGATCAGGGAGCTGGCGTGAAGGATGGAGCAATAAGAAATTATGAAACTGCCAAACACCAGAACTGTAGGCTTTAAAAGGCTTTCTACTTAGCAAAATGGAGAATTAAATGGATTTTAATGTAATTGTTATTTTCAAACATTTTCTCAATACAGGGCCGACAATGATTTGAGCAAGTCAGGGCACTATTATAGTTCTCAATGAAACAAAAATTCCATTTGTCTGCCTGTTTCACTGAAATTACTGGATGCATCTTATCAAAAGATTTTTCTTTCATTGCATGCAATTTAGTTGGATAAACCTTTCTTTGTTATTCAAAGAAAAACTTTCACTCATCCCAAGATTACTATAATGCCCAACAATCTGCAGAGTTCTACTCGGATTTGAAAGGGGCTTGAACACCTTCAATAACATTCATGCAAAAGGGGCAGAGGTTTATATTCAGCTGATCTCACTAGGGTCTTATTTCCTTTTTCACTCTTCACCCAGGTGACCCCCATCATTCCAATGGCTTTAAATCCATCTGTAGGCTGATGATGCCCAAATTTTCAATTTTCATCCTAACTACTTTTCTATAAACAACTCCCTACTTGACTTTTGCACTTGAATTTTTCAAAGAGACCTTCAATGTAACATATTCATCTGATTTTTCTTCGAAATATTTTCATCCTTAACTCTTTTATTTCTAAGCAGATGATACTTGTCAACAAAAATTCCATTAATGATCAAATTCCCAAGCGGCTCAGCTGTAAATAATCCACCTGCAATGCAGGAGATACAGGCAGGAAATGTGGGTTTCATGTCTGGGTTGGGAAAATCACCTGGAGATAGGAAATGGCAAACCCAGTCCAGTATTCTTGCCTGGATATTCCCAATCCATGGGGTCACAAAAGAGTTGGATGTGACTGGGCAACTAAACAACAACAACAACAAAGAAAAAATAAAAGCAAATTTTATTTGAGCCAAAGTGAGGATTATAACCCCAGAAGTAGATTCTCAGAAAGCTCTGAGAACTGCTTCACTTGTTAGAAGTTGAAGGTACAGTCATATACATTTTTTTTAAACAAAAGCTCACATAGAATGACATACTGATATTTTGCATAAAGTTTACCTAGAATACATAGTAGGCACATCCAAAGCCATCAGCAAGTCACCATGACCATTCTTTTAAGAAGGCACATTACTAGTGTTAAAGAAAGAAAAAATTGATCTTTATGGTTGAGCCAGCACTCCCATCTTTGAGGCGCTCTGGTTACTGTGCAATACAAAAGCACACTGTACATCTGAGATGGAGCAGGCCCAAAACACAAACACAGAATTTTATTTAACTTTTTTCTTGTCCTGCCTTAAAATATAGATTCGATTTCATCATATCTTCAACCATGCTTTCTCCAAAGTCTAAAGCATAGGAGTCATCTTCAAAATGTCTCTTACTCCAATCAGTAAATGCTGTGGATTCATCCTCCAAACTATGTTTCAACTGAACATATTTTTCTTGATATATTTTACCACCACCCTTCTTCAAGTCATGGCTCTCCTGGTGGCTCAGATGGTAAAGAATTTGCCTGCAGATTCTATCCCAGGGTTGGGAGGGTCCCCTGGAGAAGGGAACAGCTACCCATTCCAGTACTCTTGCCTGGAGAATTCCATGGATAGAGGAGCTAGGCAGGCCCTACCCCATGGGATTGCAGAGAGTCAAACATGACTGAGTGAATAACAGTTTCTTCAAGTATGTATCACATCACAGTTTATTTGGCCTCTTTGCTTCCATTCTTGCCCCCTTTTTACTACTTTCTCTTCCAAACAAAAAAAGGGAGAATTTTTCAAATAACTTATTAGGTTAGTCCAACATTTTAAGTAATTTTAAATGTTTTATGTTACTAATTTATATTAAATATTTCAAATGTACACAGACATAATATACATTCTTCAGCCAGACTCCTAGGGTCCTTCATGATTGAACTTCTTCCTTTCTCTCCAGAACAATAGTATGCCCCTTTCTCCTAAATTCTCAAGGTTTCGGCTTCACTGGCCACCTTTTAAAACCTTAATTAAGCCAAGTTCTTTTAAAGCTAAGTTGTCAGACATGATGTTCCTACTATTTGAATGGCTCCTTCTCTCTTACCTAGATAAGTCTCAAAGTGTTTTGTATTCTGCAGTTACAGAATTAATAATCTCTTAGACAGGTAATCTTCTGTAACCGAGTTGGTCTCCTGGACCATCGCCAGGGTCTTAGCCCAGGCCTAGGTTCCTTACCTTGCAAGGGGAAGTTATTTTTCTACTTAGATTAGCACCTCATGCTCATTCTCGTGAGTGTCCGATTCTGTGACCCCATGGACTGTAGCCCACCAGGCCCCTCTGTCCAAGGGACTTTCCAGGCAAGAATACTGGAGTGAGTTGCCATTTTCTCCTCCAGGGGATCCTCCCAACACAGGGATCAAACCCATATCTCCTGTGTCTGCTGCAGTGGCAGGCAGAGTCTTTACCCCTAGCACCACCTGAGATGATCCAGATATAAGCTATAGGTAATTAGTAAAAATGCATTAAGTGAATGATATTATTATTAAAAAATATCTAAAAGAAAACATGTTTACTTGACTTATTTATAATAAAATTATAGTTCAATTACCTAGAAAGATCCTAGTACCTATTTTATTTCTGAAAATTGTACCATCATTATAATATGAAAGAAATTCATGCACATGCAAGTTACTCAGATAATTATGTAAAAAATTATAATTATTTAGAAATTGGAAATGTAAGCTTTTTAGAGGTTTTTACTTTAAACATTTCCTGGTTGAGACTCATTGATTTGTTTTTCTTTTCATCTTTCACCCTAGCAGGTCTAAGTTTGACATTTTTATCACCCCAGTGGAATGCCTGGTTTTCATTTGCAAAGCAAACCTCACTTTTACAAGTAAAAGCCCATCTCACTTTTACAAGTGAAACACCCATGGGTTGAGCAGCTTATACAAACCTAATGACCAGCTTGGCCTTATTGTTCTGACTCCCCTTTCCCACAGACTGGGAATTCTCATAAGATGAAAGTGTTACATAAATGAAATTTGTTTCAGTTTAGAAGCCGAAGGCTTTCCACTGAATTAGCTTCTGTTTCTTTGCATGGGAAGCACCACTGATGTTTAAACAGTGTTGGCCTCACTTATCAACATGCTCCTGACTGGCCCATGACCTCCGTTTGTGGAAATGCAGAGGCTCGTGTGTAGCTCTACGTGCAATTCCATTGGCTATATACACCCATCTTCTCAACTCCAGGAGATGTACAAAGTAGAAACATATCAATGTAGATCAGGGTAAACACTGGGAGTCCAGAAATCCAGATTCAGTGCTGGATCCAGTTTCAATTCCCTCTTTGACATTGAACAGTTCTCTTAATTCTCCATTTCAACCCCCTCATCTGTACAATATGAAGTTGACTGGATAACTCTTTCAACTCTCTGTTACTCTAGTTTTCCATCTTCTAACTGAAAAAAGCAATAACAATACTGAAATATTACATTTCATTTTATTAGCCAAACTGTGACTAGAAGGTCAGACTCCTTTACATTTAGACTCCTTATATATATATATATATATATATATACACCTAGGTAATCATATCTATTTTTGTGACTTTGTTTTATTCTTACCAATCAAAGCTATTTTGTAGGCATGTAGTCTTTAAAGCAATGCTCCCCCTTCAGTGTATGCCTAACCTCATGTGGGTTCTTCAGCTCTGTGTAGAAAGGTGTGTGTGTGTGTGTGTGTGTGTGTGTGTGTGTCCAGGCACTCAGTCATGTCTGACTCTTTGCGACCCTGTGAACTAGAGCCCGCCAGCCTCCTCTGTCCGTGGAATTCTCCAGGCAAGAAGAGTTGAGTGGGTTGCTATTTCCTACTCCAGGGGAATCTTCCTGACCCAAGAATAGAACCCACGTCTTGAGAGGATGTATTTTATCATGCTGGCAATAAAATGTGCTTTCAAATTTATTTTGGCATTTTTTTTCAGTAGATTGACTTTGAGTTGGCCCTTTCTAGGAAACCTGTATCATGGCCTATTGAGAGAGCTACCTCAGAGGACTGGTATTTGTTTGGGAAATTCCCTTCCATGGTCCTCTGACCTCCTTTATCTTGAGGTTGCATACCGCTCATTGCTATCTATGTTAGTAGCTGTGTCTGCAGACCTGACAAGAACATTTATAAACTTTTCTTGTTTATTAAGGTTGTCATTCGACTATAATTGTTCTTCTTGAATTTCCAACCTGCTGTTTGTGATCTCAAACATCCCAGAGTTTGGAATGTTAAAAAGATCCTTAAGGAAATCAGAAAAATACATGCTAAGTCTGTAAAACGTATGGGAAAGTAGCACTTAAAGCTACTGCTTCTTTATAGCTGAATCAATTTCCAAACTAGAAAACCATGACCATATTTTATAACTAGGTTTTGCACAATACCTTTTGATAACTAAAACACATACTCACATTTAAATCATAGTTACTTTAAGAAACAAAAACAGAGAAACTACCTTTTATATCAGTACTTGTTTCTACCTGGTTCCTTAAGAAGTTAGAATTGTTTACTAAGATTTAGTTTAGCTTTTTTGTTTGTTTTCTTAAATCCTTACAATATGCATTGTGCTATAGTGTGTTAAACACTGTTAGTTGATATTATGCTGTGGTATTATTTCCTTAAAAGCCCACATAGGACAGTTAGTATAATTCCTACTTTACAAATGAGGAGTAAACTGAAGCTATGGTAACACAGCTAATAAATTGAGAGACAATAATTCAAGCTGAGCTTAGTCATCCATTCAAAGATTTTTATTTTTTGTTTAAACAATAATATAGACTAATTGCAGAAGCACTTTGGTAAATTTATAGAAAGAAGCAATGATTATTTTTAAATGCATGGTTTTAAATTTTACAATGCATGTAACTAGAGTTAACCTAGAAATTAAAGACATTTTTCAATAAAAGGTATGTTTATGTTAAACTCCCAGTAGTCTTACTATAAATATTTTTACAGTCAGTGAGTCATTTAAAAAAATAATTATTTTCTAAGTACCTTGTATACACACTATAAAGTCCTATTTTACTTTATTTAGCAAGTATATTATTACAGATAGTGGAAAGACAAATTTAGCCCTGCCCTGTGTAAATTATCACAAATTTTAAAAGTACAAATAACCAAGGTTAATTACACTAGAAACAAATAAAATAAATTGCATTTCTTTAATTAACACAGGGAAATACTTGGTATTTTTAAATAAAATTTTTCTCAAACAACACTGATCTTACTCACAGAACAAATGACATACAATTTTTACGGTTATGCAAAAGTAAGCAACTGATATTTTTATAAATCCATAGATATTATAGTTCTAAATTAAATCTTGAAAGATTTTAGCCATTAATTTTTAAAGCGTGTTGTGTTTTAGGAAGCTGAAAAAGGAAAGTGCCAATTTCATATTGTGTTGGTTTTGTTGTCTCTTTTCTTACATTGTTCCCAAAATCCAGTGAATAGGATATTCTCATGACAGCAAAAAATCAGAGCTATGATGCAAATGTTTTTAATGAATGGATAAAGTTTACACATTTCTATAATAGAAATTATTTTCTGAGGGTTGCTACATCTAATAAATTCCTGAGCTTAAAATTATCCAATCAAAAAAGCTGATATGAATATTGCAATGCAATGTGAACTGATGGACAGATTAAATATGGCTACATATTCTTTAACACTTTTTGCATCAGGAGATGAAGGTCAATGTCTCCTCTTAAACCTGTGTAGATGCTGTGATTACTTTTGACAACAGAATATGGTGGCAGTGCTAATGTGCCAGTTTAGGGACCCAGGTCTAAAGAAATGAGAACTATTTTACATATAATAAACATTCAGTGAATGTTATTAATTTTATTATTGAATTTGTTATCATTATGAGTGAGTGAGTGTTAGTCGCCTAGTCGTGTCTGATTCTTTGCATCCCCATGGAATGTAGCCCACCAGGATCCTCTGTCCATTGGGATTCTCCAGACAAGAATAATGGAGTGGGTTGCCATTCCCTTCTCCAGGGGATCTTCCTGACTCAGGGATCCAATGCCAGTCTCCTGCATTACAGGCAGATTATTTACCTTACTGAGACACCAGAGAAGCACTATACATAACAAAAAATAATAATAATAATAAAAAACTGAAGAATGACCTTATTATCTTTTTAATGCTTGAGTTCAGTTCAGTTCATTCCAGTTGATCAGTTGTGTCCGACTCTTTGCAACCCCATGGACTGCAGCACGCCAGGCCTCCCTGTCCATTACCACCTCCTGGAGTTTACTCAAACTCGTATCCATTGACTCAGTAATAACATCCAACCATCTCATACCCTGTCATTCCCCTCCTCCTCCTGCCTTCAATCTTTCAAATTGAGGGTCTTTTCAAATGAGTCAGTTCATCACATCAGGTGGCCAAAGTATTGGAGTTTCAGCTTCAACATCAGTCCTTCCAATGAATATACAGGACTGGTTTCCTCTAGGATGGACTGATTGGATCTCCTGCAGTCCAAGGGATTCTTGGTCATGTCCAACACCACAGTTCAAAAGCAGCAATTCTTTGGCACTCAGCTTTCTTTATACTCCAACTTTCACATCCATACTTGACTACTAGAAAAACCATAGCCTTGACTAGATGGACCTTTGTTGGCAAAGTAGTGTACATGCTTTTCAATATGCTGTCTATGTTGGTCATAACTTTTCTTCCAAGGAGTAAGCATCTTTTAATTTCATGGGTGAAGTCACCATCTGCAGTGATTTTGGAGTCTCCAAAAATAAAGTCTGCTACTGTTTCTCCATTTGCCATGAAGTGATGGGACCAGATGCTGTGATCTTAGTTTTCTGATTGTTGAGGTTTAAAAAGTTGTTAAGCCACTCTCTTCTTTCACTTTCATCAAGAGGCTCTTTAGTTCTTCTTCACTCTGCCATTAAGCGTGGTGTCATCTGCATACCTGAGATTATTGATATTTCTCCCTGCAATCTTGATTCTAGTTTGTGCTTCACCAGCCCAGCATTCCTCATGATGTACTTTGCATATAAGTTAAATAAGCAGGTTCACAATATACAGCCTGGATGTACTTCTCTCCTGGTTTAGAACTAGTCTGTTGTTCCACATCCAGTTCTAACTGTTGCTTCTTGACCTGCATACAGATTTCTCAGGAGGTAGGTCAGGTGATCTGGTATTCCCATCTATTTGAGAAGTTTCCACAGTTTCTGGTGATCCACACAGTCAAAGGCTTTGGCATAGTCAATAAAGCAGAAATAAATGTTTTTCTGGAACTCTCTTGGTTTTTTAATGAACCAGCAGATGTTGTCAATTTGACCTCTGGCTCCTCTGCTTTTTCTAAATCCAGCTTGAACATCTGGAAGTTCATGGTTCATTTACTGTTGAAGCCTGGCTTGGAGAATTTTGAGCATTACTTTACTAGCATGTGAGATGACTGCAACTGTGTGATAGTTTAAGCACTGTTTGGCATTGCTTTTCTTAGGGATTGGAATGAAAACTGACCTTTTCCAGTCCTGTGGCCACTGCTGAGTTTTCCAAATTGTCTGGCATACAGAGTGCAGCACTTTAACAATATCATCTTTTAGCATTTGAAATACTCAACTGTAATTCCATCACCTCCACTAACTTTGTTCATAGTGATGCTTCCTAAGGCCCACTTGACTTTGCATTCCAGGATGTCTGGCTCTAGGTGAGTGATCACACCATCGTGGTTATCGGGGTCATGAAGATCTTCTGTGTATTCTTCTGTGTATATAGTTCTTCTGTGTATTCGTGCCACCTCTTCTTAATATCTTCTGCTTCTGTTAGGTCCATACAATTTCTGTCCTTTATTGAGTCCCTATTTGCATGAAATGTTCCATTGGTATCTCTAATTTTCTTGCTTTCTTCTCTAATTTTAGCTTATGAAATATAAATAGGAACTTGGAGTATCCTATTACAAATTTGGACATTTGTTAGGCTGTGAATATATGCTTGGAGTTCATTAAGCCCCCTTGGATATAAATTTATAGTTTTCATCCAAGAT
Organism: Odocoileus virginianus; assembly: GCF_023699985.2. Taxonomy (NCBI): domain Eukaryota; kingdom Metazoa; phylum Chordata; class Mammalia; order Artiodactyla; family Cervidae; genus Odocoileus; species Odocoileus virginianus. The sequence goes on along the minus strand of NC_069698.1, from coordinate 29,908,651 downwards.
GAAAAATTATTGCCCATTTTTCCTTTAAGCATCTATTTTACTGCACCCAAAACACAATTCCTTTTTTTGTGTGTATATAAACTACAATCCCGTGTATATCAGGCCATTTGAAGATACTCCACAGATCACTGGTGGTCTTTAAGTTGTGTGCTTGGCTTTTTTAGTCTTCTTTCCCCCTCTATATTTTATTTTGAGTATTTTTATGTCTCCAAGGTCATTAATCTTTTTTTTCTACAATATTACAGGCTGTTATTCTTAACTCACACATTTTAGTTTCACCTCTACAAGTTCAAGTTGATATACTTGTTTGTGTCTTCTCTAACTACAGTTCAGTTCAGTTCAGTCGCTCAATCGTGTCTGACTCTTTGCGACCCAATGACTGCAGTACACCAGGCTTCCCTGTCCAACACCAACTCCTGGAGCTTACTCAAAACATGTCCATTGAGTTGGTGATGCCATCCAACCTTCTCATCCTCTGTTGTCCCCTTCCCTCCTGCCTTCAAACTTTTTCAGCATGAGGGTCTTTTCCAGTGAGTCGGTTCTTTGCATCAGGTGGCCAAAGTATTGGAGCTTCAGCTTCAGTATTAGTCCTTTCAATCAATATTCAGGACTGATTTACTTTAGGATTGACTGACTGAATCTCCTGGCAGTCCAAGGGACTCTCAAGAGTCTTCTCCAACACCTCAGTTCAAAAGCATCAATTCTTCTGCCCTCAGCTTTCTTTATAGTCCAACTCATACATCCATACATGACTCCTGGAAAAAAACATAGTTTTGACTAGATGAACCTTTGTTGGCAAAATAATGTCTCTGCTTTTTAATATGCTATCTAGGTTGGTCATAACTTTTCTTCCAAAGAGCAAGTGTATTTTAATTTCATGGCTGCAGTCACCATCTACAGTGATTTTGGAGCCCAGAAAAATAAAGTCTCTCACTGTTTCCATTTTTTCCTCATCTATTTCCCATGAATTGATGCGGACCAGATGCCATGATCTTAGTTTTTTAAATGTTGAGTTTTAAGCCAGCATTTTCACTCTCCTCTTTCACTTTCATCAGGAGGATCTTCAGTTCCTCTTCACTTTCTGCCATAAGGGTGATGTCATCTGCATATCTGAGGTTATTGATATTTCTCCTGGCAAACTTGATTCCAGCTTGTGCTTCATCCAGCCCAGTATTTTGCATGATGTTGTCTGCATATAAGTTAAATAAGCAGGGTGACAATATACAGCCTTGACATACTCCTTTCCCTATTTATAATCAGTCTGTTGTTCCATGTCCAGTTCTAACTGTTGCTTCTTGACCTGTGTACAGATTTCTCAGGAGGCAGGTCAGGTGGTCTGTTATTCCCATCTCTTAAAGAATTTTCTACAGTTTGTGGTGATCCACACAGTTAAAGGCTTTGGCATAGTCAATAAATCATAATTAGATTTTTTTTTCTGGAACCCTCTTGCTTTTTCAATGATCCAAGGGATACTGGCAGTTTGATCTATGGTTCGTCTGCCTTTTCTAAATCCAGCTTGAACATATGGAATATCACTGCTCACGTACTATTGAAGCCTGGATTGGAGAATTTTGAGAATTACTTTACTAGCGTGTGAGATGAATGCAACTGTGTAGTAGTTTGAGCATTCTTTGGCATTGCCTTTCTTTGAGATTGGAATGAAAACTGACCTTTTCCAGTCCTGTGACCACTGCTGAGTTTTCCAAATTTGCTGGCATATTGAGTGCAGTGCTTTCACAACATCATCTTTTAGGGTTTCAATTAGCTCAACTGAATTCCATCACTCCACTAGCTTTGTTTGCAGGCACTTCCTGAGACCCTCTTGACTTCACATTCCAGGATGTCTGGCTCAAGGTGAGTGGTCACACCATTGTAGTTATCTGGGTCATGAAGATCTATTTTGTATAGTTCTTCTGTGTATTCTTGCCACCTCTTCTTAATATCTTCTGCTTCTTTTAGGTCCATACCATTTCTACACTTAATGTGGTCAACTTTTCCACTGGCTTTGAATATATGGAATATCGTAATTATAACTTCTTTAATGTCTTCAGCTACTAAATCTACCATCTATTATGTCATTTCCAGGTTTTATTGTTCTTACTTTATTTTTGTTTCATACATTGTGGATTTTATTTTCCTGCTGTTCTCTCTGCTTGCTAATATGTTATTGGATGCTAGACATTGAGAATTGTACTTTTTTGTGTGGTTGGTATGTTTGTATTCCTAAATATATTCTTGGGCTATGTTCTGAAATGTGGCTGAATTACTTGAAAATAATTCAGTCCTTTCTGGTCTTGTTTGTAAACTTTGTTAAGTAGGACTAGAGCAGTGTTTGGTCAACGGTTAATCATTGCCTTAGTGAAGCAAAAGTCTGTTTAGTTCTCTACCAAATGCCCCTTGAAATAGGAGGTTTTCCACTAAGGCTGGCCAGAGTATCAACTGTTCCTAGCCCTTTGTGATACTCAAGAAGTCTTTCCTTGCATTCTTTTAGATGATTCTTTTACCCAGTGATAGGTAATTACTCTCACACACGGACTGATTACTGCTCAGTTGGATACTTGAAGAGAACCTTCTGCAGATCTCCTAAGTTATCTCTATGCACAGCTTGTTTCTTGCTGGGACTTTTGCCTGTGAAATTTAGCCATTAGCCTTCCCAAATTCCCTGTTCCTTCTCCTCAATTCGTGGAGACTGCTTGGTTCCACCTGGGTCACCCTCCCTATGTGTAGTCTGTAAATCCTCTGCAGCTGTATGCCGAAGGCAAACATAAGGATTATTATTTTTTCCTTATCTTGCAGGAATTAATGTCTTTCTTTGCCTGATGACCAATGTATTGAAAATCATCATTTTATATATTCAGTATAATGTTTTAACTGTTTCAGGTTCAAGCTTATATCCAGTTTCTATTTGTTGTCTAGTCACTCAGTCATGTTTGACTCTTTTTTATTGACCCCAGGGACTATAGCTCACCAGGCTCCTCTGTCCATTGAATTTCCCAGGCAAAAATACTGGAGCAGATTGCCACTTCCTTCTCCAGGGGATCTTCGTGTCCCAGGGGTCTGACCTGTGTCTCTGAGCATTGGCAGGCAGAAACTTTAATGTTGAGCCACCTGGAAACCACCACCCCCCACCCCCCCCTAGTTCCTCTAACTCCATTTTATTTTTGTTGTTTGTTGTTGTTGTTTACTCCATTTTAAATAGAGGCAGAATTTGAAAGCTATTATTCTTATCAGTCAAAAATCACCATATGAAAAAACTTTCTATATCTTTCATAGGTTAACTGAAGTACATCATTCCTTTTTCACAAATCTAGAAAAAGTAGTATTTATATTAGTATTATGTGTGTACGTACTAAGTCACTTCAGTCATGTCTGACTCTACTGCTGTAGCCTGCCAAGTTCCTCTGTCCATGGGATTCTCCAGCCAAGAATACTGGAGTGAGTGTGGTTTGCCATGCCTTCCTCCAGGGGATCTTCCCAACTCAGGGATTGAACCTGTGTCTCTTATGTCTCCTGCATTGGTAGGCAAGTTCTTTACCACTAGTACCACCTGGGAAGTCCATTAGGATCATAGTGCAGGAATAATCTGTTCAGAAGAAATATTACAGTTTATTTAGTCCGTATAACACTTTAATTCTTTCTATAAGAACATATTTAAGCAGCCTTATGCCTCTAGATATAGAAAATTATTTATTTCTGAGACAGTTCATTCTTTTTTGAAATAGCCTTGACAGAACAAAATATTTTATTTATATTTCAGTAAAATCTATAGTTCATTTTTCCTTGAACTACTGTCTATTAAGATTCAGAATAAAACATACATGTTCCAGTACATGATAGCATTTATAATTATTTAAGATGTTTTGTTTTCCCAAAGATGTATATTCTCATAGCTAACAGTTTCAATAGCTTTAAATTACTCTGATCAATTGCATATGATATAGTTTTGTCCTCTGTCACCATTCTCATCTGAAAGCAACACTTTTTAGTACAAATCCTATCATTTTTTCTTTCTTTTGCTGGAATTTTTAACCTTAAAGTTAAATTTTATAGTTGATGTTGGTTTTTATTTTCCCATATGTTTTTCAGTGTCTGTGCTCATTATTATTTACCGCATCTTAGAACTTCCTTATGGGATAATTTTCCTTTATTTTTTAGGAACGTTTCTAGGATTTCTTTCCCTGACAGTCTAGTGGTGGTCAACACTCAGCACTTCTCACGTTGGTTTATGTTTCTTCATGTGCTATTCAATTTGGGGGTTCGTGTGCTGTATTTTATCAGAACTCTTCAAGGTCTATGTTGAAGGTCTATGTTCTTCCAGAGAATTCAGTTTCATTTTTTCCCCAGAGCTGGACAGTATCTTCTCCAAACCACTGCTAAAACTTTGAATTAATTTATTGATTTGAAGTTTTCTGGATGAAGCAGGAAGAGTCTATTTGGATTCCAAACTAGATGAAAGGCAGGAATATAATTATGATTTCTCAGAGAGCCTCAGTTTTAAGGTGAGGCTGAGTCGGACAGGCTTCCCACTTGTTTCCATTTGTTAGCAGGTGGACTTTGCTTCTAATGTATTTTTCACTGAAGATATAGTCCTTCAAAGGTCCTCACTTTAACGGAATCAATTTGTTTACCTGTGGGGCCCAGTACTTTGCATCTTGTTCCCAAGATGGTTGATAAAATATGACGCTTTATGGCTCTGAGGTTGTTAAACATTCACCAGGCAGCTCGAACTCCCAAGAAGAGATCTGTAGTCTCCTCTCTTGCTGCTATTTTTTTTGGTTTTTGGAGACTTTCTTTTCTATCTTAGAAGCATTTTAAAATCATGATTATATTATTTTAGTGGATATTTCCAAACTTTTATAATGGGAAAGTTTTTCATGTCTGTTAGGTCCAAAATGGGCTTCCCAGGTGGGAGTAGTTGTAAGGAACCTGCCTGCTAATGCAAGAGACATGAGACATGGGTTCAGTCCCTGGGTTGGGAAGATTCCCTAGAGGTGGGCATGGTGACGCACTACAGTAATCTTGCCTGGAGAATCCCATGGACAGAGGAGTCTGGTGAGTTACAGTCTACAGAGTTACAAAGACTCAGACAGGACTGAAGTGACTTAGCACACACACAGACATGCACTTGCAAAATATGACCCTATCTTCCAAAAATTCTTCCAAGTCATTTGAAAACATGCTCACCGTGACAAAGATGAAATACCATATGGTATCTAACTGAGAACTCTATGTTGTTTAACAATAATTACAAACCTCAATTGCAGCCATTTTACCAATTTCCAAATTATTTGTCTTTACAATAAGCTCATATTTCTTCATATTGTCCCCAGGCATAAATAAATAGGTTTGATGTTCAGAGGAACTGAGTGTAAAATCAGGGTTGTTTTAGTTTTAATGGTATAACTCCAAGTCAAAGTACTAATATCTTTAGCCAGAAACAAGACTTTTTGTTTTTAAAGTCTGATAGTTAAAAGAACAAATTTCAGGTGCCCTAATGATGTCATCAAAATTTTCTTCATCTCTCAGATCTCCTTTTCTCATATTGGTTTCACTTTTTTCCCCTCAAATTTGATAGAATGATAACCATCTAACTCTCAAAAATTTGCTGTAGTAGATGTAGATATTTTCTAATAATTCCAGGGAAAGAAAGAAAAAAAAAATCCCATGTAGCACTGTGTTTTGTTTGGGTAAAATGTGAATTCCTGAATCCAGAGACAGGATTGGCCCTATCAAAATAATATGAATTAAAAGAGTAGGCAGAGAAGACTTCCAAAATAAGAGTTGAATCTGTTACTACAATAAGGAATACTGTGCTAGCAAAAGCAACACTTTCCACTGCACTGCATGCCATCTTTCTAAGTCCCAACTGTCTGAAAACATTGCAAAGAAAAAGATTATTCAAAAAAATACTTTTTCTTGTGAATCTTTGCTTTCTCAATAAATTCATAAACCATGTCAGTATGATTAGCTGAATTTATATTCTTTGGCTTTATAAAACTAGAGTGACAATTTTTATATCCTTTTTGTCATAAGCTCTCCAAAATCCCTCAAATTGGTTTAGTGGTCATCTTTTCAATACCCTTGCAGTTCATAGAGGCTGGTGACTTTAATGAATTTACACTTGTGGAGGCCTTCTTTATAATTTCCTAAATTTGGGGGGATTAAAATCCCTTATTCATTAAAATATCAATAATCAATTGAAATATTAATAAGCAATTTAAATATCAATATTAACTCAATGAAATCAATATTAATATATCAATATTTAACAATTAATTCAATTCAGTTAAGTCGCTCAGTCGTGTCCGACTCTTTGCAACCCATGGACTGCAGCAGGCCAGGCCTCCCTGTCCATTACCAACTCTGAGAGTTTACTCAAACTCATGTCCATTGAGTCAGCGATGCCATCTAACCATCTCATTCTCTGTTGTCCCCTTCTCCTCCTGCCCTCAATCTTTCCCAGCAGCAGGGTCTTTTCAAATGAGTCAGTTCTTCACATCAGGTAGCCAAAGCATTGGAGCTTTCAGCTTCAGCATCAGTCCTTCCAATGAATATTCAGGACTGATTTCCTTTAGGATGGACTGGTTGGATCCCCTTGCAGTCCAAGGGACTCTCAAGAGTCTTCTCCAACACCACAGTTCAAAAGCATCAATTCTTTAGCACTCAACTTTCCTTATAGTCCAACTCTCACATCCATACATGACTACTCAAAGAACCTTGACTAGATGGACCTTGTTGGCAAAGTAATGTCTCTGCTTTTTACTTTTTAAGTTTGTCATAACTTTTCTTCCAAGGAACATGCATCTTTTAATTTCATGACTGCACTCAATCTGGTGTGATTTTGGAGCCCCCAAAATAAAGTCCCTCACTGTTTCACTGTGTCCCCATCTATTTGCCATGAAGTGATGGGGACAGATGCCAAGAGTTTTCTGAATGTTGAGTTTTAAACCAACTTTTTCACTCTCTGCTTTCACTTTCATTAAGAGGCTCTTTAGTTCTTCTTCACTTTCTGCCATAAGGGTAGTGTATTCTTCATATCTGAGGTTATTGACATTTCTCCCAGAAACCTTGACTCCAGTTTGTGCTTCATCCAGCACAGCGTTTCTCATGATGTACTCTGCATGTAAGTTAAATAAGCAGGGTGACAATATACAGCCTTGACATACTCCTTTCCCAACCACTCTGTTGTTCCATGTCCAGTTCTAACTGTTGCTTCATAACCTGCATACAGATTTCTCAAGAGTTAGGTCAGGTGGTCTGGTATTCCCATATCTTTATCATTTTCCACAGTTTGTTGTGATTCACACAGTCAAAGGCTTTGGCATAGTCAATAAAGCAGAAATAGATGTTTTTCTGGAACTCTCTTCCTTTTTCAATGATCCAGCAGATGTTGGCAATTTGATCTCTGGTTCCTCTGCCTTTTCGAAGTCCAGCTTGAACATGTGGAAGTTCACGGTTCACGTACTGCTGAAGCCTGGCTTGGAGAATTTTGAGCATTACTTTACTAGCATGTGATACACATGCAACTGTGTGGTAGTTTGAGCATTCTTTGGCATTGCCTTTCTTTGGGATTGGAATGAAAACTTCCCTTTTCCAGTCCTGTGGCCACTGCTGAGTTTTCCAAATTTGCTGACATATTGAGTGCAGCACTTTCACAGCATCATCTTTAAGATTTGAAATACTCAACTGTAATTCCATCACTCCACTAGCTTTGTTCATAGTGTTGCTTCCTAAGGCCCACTTGACTTCACACTCCAGGATGTCTGGCTCTAGGTCAGTGATCACACCATTGTGATTATTTGGGTCATGAAGATCTTTTTTGTACAGTTCTTCTGTGTATTCTTGCCACCTCTTCTTAATATCTTCTGCTTCTGTTAGGTCCATGCCATTTCTGTCTTTTGTTGTGCCCATCTTTGCATGAAATGTTCCCTTGGTGTCTCTAATTTTCTTGAAAAGATCTCTAGTCTTCCCCATTCTCTTGTTTTCTTCTATTTCTTTGCATGTATCACTGAGGAAGCCTTTCTTATCTCTCTTTGCTATTCTTTGGAACTCTGCATTCAAATGGGAATATGTTTCCTTTTCTCCTTTGCTTTTCACTTCTCTTCTTTTCACAGCTATTTGTAAGGCCTCCTCAAACAACCATTTTGCTTTTTTGCATTTCTTTTTCTTGGGAATGGTCTTCATCCCTGCCTCCTGTACAATGTCACAAGCCTCCATATTTGTTCTATGGTGTTAAGTTTGAAAATTGTGACCTTTGACAGAGTTTTAAAAAGCAGCAATTGAGGAATTCCCCATTCACATAGCTCCTAATCAAAGAGAAAATTTTCCTGGTTTTCTTCTTTCTCTAACAGAATCAAATTAATCTCTCCATTTCTTAGTCTTTGTTAGCATTAATTCTCACTTGACTAACATACATGAAATCTTCATTTTCTAAAATGGTGAATCTCATTCTCAAACTATGTTTGATGGAAAGACTTCAAAATTTTTATTATCATCATTTATTTCCTCTCCATCATGGATTTTGTAAGATACATTAAAAGTGAATTATTAGAAAAATGGTTATATCCTGGGAAGTCACAGTCATTTCAGTTGCCCTGAAGTTTTCTGAAACATGTACTTTGAATTCCTATACTGATCCCACTATGGCAGTGGTTTATGGACCACATTTTGGAAAACAACAATCTAGGATATGCATTTCACTTTGCCCAACTAATCATCTCATGTTAAACCAACTCTGAGATAGTCTTTGTTTCTTTGTCACTTGCTTGAGTATGTGAGTTAAACATAAATCTGCTGAATCACAGTATTATTATCATCAAGGTAATGAAAGTCAAGAACTTGTCAGCTTTTATAGTTATCTAGAAAGGTAAAACCACCATCAATAGTATACTTGTCCTCAGTTCTGTACTGTGATCTGAACCTGAATACTATAACCCAATTCTTCTCCTATATTAAGCACTACAGTTTATTCCTACAACTTATATTCTCTTTCTAATGCATCTCAACTCTTTTTTGGGAACTAACATTCTGGTTATATCATCTTTCATCCTATCTGATTTTATTTATTTATTTTAAATTTCAATTATCCCATTCCAGCCATTCAGCACTCTCTATGGAATTCTCCAGACAAGAATCCTTGAGTGGGTAGCCATTCTCTTCTCCAGCGGATTTTCACACCCCAAGGGTTGAACTGAGGTCTTCCGCATTGCTGGTAGATTCTTTAAGTTCTGAGCCACCAGAGAAGACCATGTGTGTATTGAAGCATGCATTTATATGAAGATGGGGAAAGGAGAGGTGAAAACACCTTTTTGAATTCCTCTCTGGACTTTTTTAAGTGACACATTATTTATATTTCCTTATCACGATGCCTGCTACGGACACAATGCAATGAATGAGCAACAACAAAATGCTTGCTACTCCCCATGGAACAGAAAGAATGTACTACATAAGTGTGTTTTCTTTGTTCTTCTTTGTTAATTAAAAGTTTACTAAAATCAGTAACATTTTAAAACAACATATTCTTCTACTTCTCCATGAGATTTGAGCCATTCCTAAGCTAATATAAAGTATATTGAAAACTGTCCCCATTTTCATTTTTCACATGGCCAATCACTATACCCACAGGTTTTTTTTCTCATTTCCAAAGGCCCAAATAGTACATATAATTAGCCATTTTTACTGTGAAACTCTCTCAAGTTCTCCAATTATCTCATCAAGTTTTCCCTGGCAGCTTTTTACCAACTTTGTTCTGCAAGATACAAAATGCATTCTTTAGTACACTTGATCCATAATTATATAACCTTAGTAGATTATATCTGGAGCTTATTTTGTCAAGTAATGTATTCCTCTGAATCAGGATGAGTCAATAGTAGGTGAGATTAATGAATTTCAGCAGGCCTCCAATCAGATAGTAGCTATATTGTAAACCTATGTTATGATTGACCATGTCTATTAGTGTTTTTAAATCATCTCAAACAATACTTAGTTATCAATGGACATAAATAATTTCTGCATCAAGACATAGCAAAACAACTCTCCAATTATGAGTTACTTTTATATCTCACCTGTGAAATAAACTTTTGTAGAGTCAATTATTATTATCACATATGACATAATTTTCTTATCCATACACTTAGTGTATGTTTACATATATATTTATGTATAAACTATTCAGTATTATGTTTATAATAATAAATAACACAACATATAAGCTACATTTGTTTCTCTCCTAGTATGTTTAACAGGGAGAATTTAATTAAACTTTCGGATTCTATTTTAAAATGTACAGATGTCAGGTTTTTTATTTATTGACTAAAATTTGCACACATTATGTAAACCTCTGCCAATCAGTAGTTAGTAATTCTGGCATTTTAATGCAATCAAACACCAGGGATTTTTGACAGTATTCATCACAAAACCTGGAGAAAATTTTGCCACTCTGTACATTCTGACAAAAATCGTGACAATGTACTAATGCTGAAATTTTTAACAATTTCTAGACAGAAAAATCAACTAGAAATGGTATCCAGGCTTTTAAAAATTGCTTCCGAATTAGTATCTCTTCATCTTTGAAAAAAATATATTTTACTATAACAGACAAGTTAGTGGAAGATTGATGCTGTTAACTTCAGCTGTCTGCTGCTTAGAAATGCCAGTCAGCTTGAAAGTCACAGAAAAACTTTTGGTAAGTGTGCATTTCAGTTTGAAACAAGCAGATATGATTATTACCATCAAGGAAAGTGGATGCAAGCATTTAGATGTAACAGTTTAATCAAGGGGTAAGCATTTAATATGAGAAGAAAAAGGTAGAGACGCCATAAGTATCATAGTGTACCGCAGCTATCTTAGGGAGCAAACAGGACTTGCAGACATGTAACTGAAACTTAATTGTATCCTGAATGACAGGGATCAGCCTAAAAAACTGCAAATCTATTCTATATACTCAAGGACACCAATGTCTTGCTGATATTCGTATAATTCAATAAGTGCTTCCAATTCAACAAGCACTCTCCCCTGATGGAATGTTGAATTTCACTTTGGAGATGAATGCTTACAGCAAAATGGTCCTTTCGATCTGTATTTCTGATTGAGTAAGTATAAGACATATCAAACATCATTTTGTATTATTATGTTTGGTAGGGAGTATGGTTAGAAGTGAGGAGACAGAGGCCAAGAAGCACACACAAAGACACACACAGGCATAAACACCCCTCCATCTCTCATACGGTCAGCTCAGTAGATCAGCATCAAAGGCCGTATTCTCCTTTCTTAATCTGCAAGTGTGTATGTAAGCTACCACTTACATTTAAAGGCTGGCAACTTCTATTTCACCAGGATAAGTCCACACTCAATGCTCCTGTGCTGGAAGGAATTTTTAAAAGCCATATACCTATCATTTTAACCTTGACTGTCTTTCATTCTCAAATATCTATTTGGTTATATGAGCTGAGTGACTTACAATGAAGTGAGAGAAAATTCAGTGACTTGACATTTACAAGTCCCAACTGATTCGTTTATTTATTCAACAGAGTAAATATTTAGGCAGTAGAATTAAATTGGAAAATGTTTATCAAGTTTGAAACCACCTTTCTTTCAATATATAAAACATAAACCCAGGGGCCTAGGTCTAGGGAAACTTGCCTACAAATGTGCCCTACAGAGAAGGGCACATTTAAATGTTCCAATGGGTTTTCACTGGCCACAAGTTTGTTTTGAAAACTTGTCATTTTTTAGGACAGTGCTATGTGAAACAGCACATAATAAACTGTAATTTATATGCAGCTACATTTTATTAATCATTTGTGTAATTTTACAATGCAAGAATTCCTCTGCATATAATTTCCTCATTTTATTTCAGTCCAAAGATCTAGTGTTGTTAATTGCCACACCTGAAGGGTATGTTCATACAATTCTCTCATTACATGTAACACCATGGCTGTGTCTACCCACTAGGGAGATGAGCTAAAAAACGCTATGACCTAACCAGAAAACAGAATCTTACAAAACATGTCTCAGCACAAAAATCATGATGAAAATAAACAAAGGCTTTAAGTCTCTATCTATAACAATGTTGTATTAAGCTAACCAAAGAATGTTGTCCAAAGTTTCCACTGGTTCTCAAAATGATTTGACTGTCATTAAAGCAATAAAGGCAATAACATTATGCAAATGACCTTTAAAATCTAATATAATGATGTTACATGTTCATGATAGACAAAATAATTACAAGCCTAGGTTTTTCCATTGAAATCAGAAAGCATATAACTGCAATTTCCATGGATACACTTGAGGAAAAAACAATTATATATGTACAACTTAAAACTTACCATTTTAATCATTTGTACGTGTACAACTCAGTGGCACTAACTACATTCATGATGTTGTGCACCCATCATCATTATCTGTTTCCAGAGGTTTTCTGCACCCCAAACAAAACTGTATATACTTTAAACAATAGCTCCTCATTCTTCAACCCTAGAACCACTGAATTCTTCAACCCTAGAACTACTGTGCTCCAGGGGAAGACAAAAGGATTTGCATTCTTAATACCACCAAAGAGTCTTATGATTGACGAAATTTGGGAAACAGGAAAGGTTGTGAGGTGCTGATCCAAGCTAGTCTTAACAATTAGGGTTCTATAATTCCCATGTTACAGATTTAAAACACGAGATTTCAAAATATTTAACTATTGTGTCCTGAAAATAGAGAATCTAAGCCTTTGTTTGAAATCCTGTGTTTAAGCATAGATATGCTTAACATCTGAATTTAAATGGGATTCCCTGGTGGCTCAGATGGTAAAGCATCTGCCTGCAATGCAGGAGACCAGGGTTCGATCCCCGGGTTAGAAAGATCCCCTGGAGAAGAAAATGGCAACCCACTCCAGTACTCTTGCCTAGAAAATTCCATGGATAGAGGAGCCTGGTGGGCTATAGTCCATGGGGTTGCAAGGAGTCAGACAAGACTGAGCCACTGCATTTTGAATGTAAACACTGCATCTCCTTGCAAAATGATATTGTTGGGATGAAACTATTGAAACATTTTAGTCTATTACTACTTTTTTTTGTTTGTTTCCACTACTAGAAACAAAAATATATATCTTCTACCAGATAAATAGTAGAATAGTATTTCAGTATTTTAATTTTTATTTGCTTATTATGTCCATTTTGCTTTCAGTATTCTCTTGTTCATGAAAGAAAACCTGATATAGTTCTGTTACAAAAATTTTTTGTTATGACTCGCATTCCCTGCTTGCCACTTATAAACATTATGTTTCCAACATTAAAGATGATTTAACATTAGAGTACCTCTTAAAGTCTTTTACTAGAATGTAAACAGTTTCTATTATATTTAGATAACATTGTCAACTTTTCCAGCTAATTCATAAAGTATCAATAGTAGCTAATGTAGACAGGTATCTACTGCCTTTGAGTCAACTATTTTGATTAAGAAAGTAATAAAATTTAATTCTGAATGAACTCTAATGAGCCTACAGACATTGTGTTCATGAACACAGATTAGAAGAAAAACTGAAGTTTATTTATGAGGAAGTCCTCTGTGAAGCGTCGAAAGGCACATGAAGGAGCCTCTCCCCTTTCCATTTCTCCTCCCTCTCTCCTTTCCTTCTTTCTTCCTGAGACCTTTCCTTCAAAAGTAGGATTATAGATGGAATGTTGTCCTTTAGAATATAAAATAAGATCCAAAATAATAAACATTAACTTCATTGCAAGGAATTAAATATTCCAAAATAACAGCATCCTTTATCCTGCTATCATTGTGTGCTAAGATCTTAAAACAGTCATCTCATAGGAGCACCGCAATATGTAAGGCAAACGCTAACGAGTATGAAAGAGGAAATTAATAGTAACACAATAATAGTAGGAGACTTTAATACCCCACTCACAACTATGGATAGATCAACTAAACAGAAAATGAACAAGGAAACATAAACTTTAAAGGACACAATGGACCAGCTAGACCTAATTGACATCTATAGGACACTTCACCCCAAAACAATCAACTTCACCTTTTTCTCAAGTGCACATGGAAGCTTCTCCAGAATAGATCACATCCTGGGCCATAAATCTAGTCTTGGTAAATTCAAAAAAAACTGAAATCATTCCAGTCATCTTTTCTGACCACAGTGCAGTAAGATTAAATCTCAATTACAGGAAAAAAAATTATTAAAAATTCAAACATATGGAGGCTAAACAACATGCTTCTGAATAACCAACAAATCATAGAAGAAATCAAAAAAGAAATCAAAATATGCATAGAAATGAATGAAAATGAAAACACAACAACCCAAAACCTATGGGACACGGTAAAAGCAGTGCTAAGGGGAAGATTCATAGCATTACAGGCCTACCTCAAGAAACAAGAAAAAAGTCAAATAAATAACCTAACTCTACACCTAAAGCAACTAGAGAAGGAAGAAATGAAGAACCCCAGGGTTAATAGAAGGAAAGAAATTTTAAAAATTAGGGCAGAAATAAATGCAAAAGAAACTAAAGAGACCATAGCAAAAATCAACAAAGCTAAAAGCTGGTTTTTTGAAAAAATAAACAAAATTGACAAACCATTAGCAAGACTCATTAAGAAACAAAGGGAGAAGATTCAAATTAACAAAATTAGAAATGAAAATGGAGAGATCACAACAGACAACACTGAAATACAAAGGATCATAAGAGACTACTACCAGCAGCTCTATGCCAATAAAATGGACAACTGGGAAGAAATGGACAAGTTCTTAGAGAAGTATAACTTTCCAAAACTGAACCAGGAAGAAATAGAAGATCTTAACAAACCCATCACAAGCAAGGAAATCGAAAGTGTAATCAGAAATCTTCCAGCAAACAAAAGCCCAGGACCAGATGGCTTCACAGCTGAATTCTACCAAAAATTTAGAGAAGAGCTAACAGTAAGAGCTATCTTACTCAAACTCTTCCAGAAAATTGCAGAAGAAGGTAAACTTCCAAACTCATTCTATGAGGCCACCATCACCCTAATTCCAAAACCAGACAGAGATGCCACAAAAAAAGAAAACTACAGGCCAATATCACTGATGAACATAGATGCAAAAATCCTTAACAAAATTCTAGCAAACAGAATCCAACAACATATTAAAAAAAATCATAAACCATGACCAAGTGGGCGTTATCCCAGGAATGCAAGGATTCTTTAATATCCACAAATCAATCAGTGTAATAACACCACATTAACAAATTGAAAGATAAAAACCATATGATTATCTCAATAGATGCAGAAAAAGCCTTTGACAAAATTCAACATCCATTTATGATTAAAACTCTCCAGAAAGCAGGAATAGAAGGAACATACCTCAACATAGTAAAAGCTATATATGACAAACCCACAGCAAGCATCACCCTCAATGGTGAAAAATTGAAAGCATTTCCCCTGAAATCAGGAACAAGACAAGGGTGCCCACTCTCACCACTACTATTCAACATAGTTTTGGAAGTGTTGGCCACAGCAATCAGGGCAGAAAAAGAAGTAAAAGGAATCCAGATAGGAAAAGAAGAAGTGAAACACTCTCTGTTTGCAGATGACATGATTCTCTACATAGAAAACCCTAAAGACTCTACCAGAAAATTACTAGAGCTAATCAACGAATACAGTAAAGTTGCAGGATATAAAATTAACACACAGAAATCCCTTGCATTCCTATACACTAACAATGAGAAAACAGAAAGAGAAATTAAGGAAACAATACCATTCACCATTGCAACAAAAAGAATAAAATACTTAGGAGTATATCTACCTAAAGAAACAAAAGACCTATACATAGAAAACTATGAAACACTGATGAAAGAAATCAAAGAGGACACAAACAGATGGAGAAATATACCGTGTTCATGGATTGGAAGAATCAATATTGTCAAAATGGCTATACTACCCAAAGCAATCTATAGATTCAATGCAATCTCTATCAAACTACCAACGGTATTTTTCACAGAACTAGAACAAATAATTTCACAATTTGTATGGAAATACAAAAAACCTCGAATAGCCAAAGTAACCTTGAGAAAGAAGAATGGAACTGGAGGAATCAACCTGCATGACTTCAGACTATACTACAAAGCCACAGTCATCAAGACAGTATGGTACTGGCACAAAGACAGAAATATAGATCAATGGAACAGAATAGAAAGCCCAGAGATAAATCCACAAACCTACGGTCACCTTATCTTCGACAAAAGAGGCAAGGATATACAATGGAAAAAAGACAACCTCTTTAACAAGTGGTGCTGGGAAAACTGGTCACCACCTGTGAAAGAATGAAACTAGAACACTTTCTAACACCATACACAAAAATAAACTCAAAATGGATTAAAGATCTAAATGTAAGACCAGAAACTATAAAACTCTTAGAGGAGAACATAGGCAAAACACTCTCCGACATCAATCACAGCAGGATCCTCTGTGACCCACATCCCAGAATTTTAGAAATAAAAGCAAAAATAAACAAATGGGACCTAATGAAACTTAAAAGCTTTTGCACAACAAAGGAAACTATAAGCAAGGTGAAAAGACAGCCCTCAGATTGGGAGAAAATAATAGCAAACGAAGCAACAGACAAAGGATTAATATCAAAAATATACAAGCAACTCCTGCAGCTCAACTCCAGAAAAATAAATGACCCAATCAAAAAATGGGCCAAAGAACTAAACAGACATTTCTCCAAGGAAGACATACAGATGGCAAAAAAAAAACACATGAAAAGATGCTCAACATCACTCATTATCAGAGAAATGTAAATCAAAACCACAATGAGGTACCATTACACGCCAGTCAGGATGGCTGCTATCCAAAAGTCTACAAGCAATAAATGCTGGAGAGGGTGTGGAGAAAAGGGAACCCTCTTACACTGTTGGTGGGAATGCAAATTAGTACAGCCACTATGGAAAACAGTGTGGAGATTTCTTAAAAAGCTGGAAATAGAACTGCCATATGACCCAGCAATCCCACTTCTGGGCATACACACTGAGGAAACCAGATCTGAAAGAGACACGTGCACCCCAATGTTCATTGCAGCACTGTTTATAATAGCCAGGACATGGAAGCAATCTAGATGCCCATCAGGAGACGAATGGATGAGGAAGCTGTGGTACATATACACCATGGAATATTACTCAGCCATTAAAAAGAATTCATTCGAATCAGTTCTAATGAGATGGATGAAACTGGAGCCCATTATACAGAGTGAAGTAAGCCAGAAAGATAAAGACCATTACAGTATACTAACACATATATATGGAATTTAGAAAGATGGTAACGATAACCCTATATGCAAAACAGAAAAAGAGACACAGATGTACAGAACAGACTTTTGGACTCTGTGGGAGAAGGCAAGGGTGGGATGTTTCAAGAGAACAGCATCGAAACATGTATATTATCTAGGGTGAAACAGATCACCAGCCCAGGTTGGGTGCAAGAGACAAGTGCTCGGGCCTGGTGCACTGGGAAGACCCAGAGGGATCGGGTGGAGAGGGAGGTGGGAGGGGGGACCGGGATGGGGAATACATGTAAATCCATGGCTAATTCATTTCAATGTATGACAAACCACTGCAATGATGTAAAGTAATTAGCCTCCAACTAATAAAAATAAATGGGAAAAAAAAACAAAAAAAAATTAAAAAAAAAAACCCAGTCATCTCAATTTGCCTTATCTACTGAATGAATACTGGTGGCCTGAGGTCCGAATTACAATCAGTTTTCTAAGCATTTGCTTCCCACCTCATATTAAAACAAAAGATCTCTCTTCAGAACCTAGTTTGTGGTTTTTCTCTGTCTATTCTCCTCCCTCAGCTCAGGATTAAGCATCCAACTTCACTGAGGATGCTCACTTACAATCCCAATTCAACGCTGGCCCTCCGCTGTAGCAATTCAACCTGGAATTATATCAGCTTCCCTTCACAATTTCTAGACCTGTCTTGCTTGTAGAATCCCAACTGCCTCAGAATTTTAAGAAGGGAATATTTTAACACAACTTTCTGAAGTTACATTTTATCACAGCCTTACCATGAACCCTTCAACAATTGTCAATACATAGTTTATGCAAATGGAAGGACTGTTAAAGAATGTCTGTTCAGTTTAGTGCCAGTTCATGCTATAACTGAGTGGTCAGGTTTATCCATATGGTCACATGATGAAGCTAAATACGAGGGAAATGCAAGAGGTTACAACATGTGTATTATACATTAGCATTTGTTGTCTGGAAGTAGTTAGGGATAAGATGTTTACCTTTTCACTACCTTTTCAACTACTGGCACAATTGATAGTCTCCTTTCCTTTAATAAAATTCCCCCCAAACTCTTCTCTCAGGTCAGATTTTCAGTTATCTCCATAGCAACATTTTTATCTAATGGAAAGATACATCTTCTGAAGGGCCAGCAATACAACATTAACTGTTCGGACATAACATTTTTCATGTTGAAAACATCTGGAATTCACAACCAGTCAAGAAGTATAAAATGTCTTTGGCTCTTTAACAGTCACCCAAGGTTGAGCTTGCTTGCTTCATTAGAATTCATTTACAAACAACTCTTATTAACCAGCAATGTAGTATAATAAAACTAAGCTTAATTTCAACATCAAAAAAAATTTTAATTCACAAATAAAGTTGCTTATAAAGACTCCAATCACTGTTTGTGGAAAAGAGTTTATGGCAGATTTGGGCTATATTACCAATCTATTACTAGTACACTAATACCTCCATTTACTGGCTGATTATGTCCTCTGGCAAAATTCGGAACTGTCTACTACTCTGGTGAAAACTAATCAGTTTTCAAAATTAGTTATTGATCTCAGACCCATTGTGGTGGACCAATTTAGTGGCTGGTTCATTGAGTACTGAAGTGACAGCATTTATGTGAGTAACTGAGAAGTCAGAGCAAATATAGTGTCTAAAGAGAGTGCTTAAAGATAGTTTTCTGTTTCAGGGAATTGATAATATGAATATTCAAGGATGCTACCTTTCTCTCACTAGAGATTAATGATAGGCACCTCCAATCACATGACTGTATGATTTTCATATATACATTTGCCATCAATATCCTGACTTTAAATAAGTTGCATGATAAATCATTAAAAGCATTCCTACTTAAAATATTTCATTCTGATCCTTCAAATTTAATTTTTACCTGAATTTATGTAAAGGTGAATAAAGGGAGTGTTTACTAATTAGTATAATGTGACTCTTTGCTAATAAGCTTATGATGAAAAATGCTAGAAAGAGTAAACCAGAAATAATGAGTTCAAAATACTTCAGTGCCTAAATTACACTTCATATTACTCATAATTTAATGATTCTTTTTTCTTCATTAACTTTTTATATATTTCTTTAACATAATTTGTTAATGATTTGCTTTCTATAGTTTGTCTTAGAGACAAAGTCTTAGAGAACTGAGATATGACAGTTTTAGAGACAGAGTCTTAGAGAACTGAGATATGAGTTTTCTGAATATCTCAGGGAAACAGAATTATGAACTAAGTAACTTGATTGCCTACATAGAAGGAAAACGTTTCAAAATTGTTCAAAGTTTTCTCATCAGTTTGACATTCCTAAGGAGGAGAGGTTAATCTTTGATGCAAAATTGACATACAATACCCCAAATGAGATTCACTTATTTTTAGCAATAACTATCATAAAAAAACTGATTCTATATAAATACTCACACAATGACCATGGAAGTGAATACGGTAGAAAATATTTTTATATTTCTTATTGATGTGGGTTGGTAAACATTTTTTTTAAACACTTGACTTTTCTCAGTCCTCTTATAGATGTATCTGTATCTACTTGTATGTATAACATGTGAATTTAAAATACAATTTTCAGAAATAGAACTGCCATATGGCCCAGCAATCCCACTTCTGGGCATACACACCAAGTAAACTAGATCTGAAAGAGACACGTGCACCCCAATGTTCATCGCAGCACTGTTTACAATAGTCAGGACATGGAAGCAACCTAGATGCCCATCAGCAGAGGAATAGATAAGGAAGCTGTGGTACATATACACCATGGAATATTACTCAGCCATTAAAAAGAATACATTTGAATCAGTTCTAAATGAGATGGATGAAACTGGAGCCCATTATACAGATTGAAGTAAGCCAGAAAGATAAAGACCAATACAGTATACTAACACATATATATGGAATTTAGAAAGATGGTAACGATAACCCTATATGCAAAACAGAAAAAGAGACACAGATGTACAGAACAGACTTTTGGACTCTGTGGGAAAAGGCGAGGGTGGGATGTTTCAAGAGAACAGCATCGAAACATGTATATTATCTAGGGTGAAACAGATCACCAGCCCAGGTTGGATGCATGAGACAAGTACTCGGGTCTGGTGCACTGGGAAGACCCAGAGGGATCGGGTGGAGAGGGAGGTGGGAGGAGGGACCGGGATGGGGAACACATGTAAATCCATGGCTGATTCATGTCAATGTATGACAAAACCCACTACAACATTGTAAAGTAATTAGCCTCCAACTAATACAAATAAATGAAAAAATAAATAAATAAAATGCAATTTTCAATAATTGTTTTAATTTAAAATATATTTAAATTTTCCACATTTAAAGTCATTTTTGAGGTCTCTAGTTTCAAGAGTTTAGATTATTCTAAGTGAGAAAAAGAAAAAAAAATTGTTTAAATATACACTGTAGGTGAGATGTCACACCTTACTGAAATCAACCTTAAATAAAGTTCCTGTGAATGATGGTGTGAACAGCTCTCTAAGGTGTTAAGGTGATACAAACTCTGTGGTTTTTATGTTGCCACAGAATTCCATAATTTAAGAAATCCACTTACAGTCCTTTTATTATAACGACCTTTTAATACCTAAAAAAACTAACACTGTTTACACTGTAAAAATAAAAAAAAAATAATAGAATACTAGAGGCAAGAGAAGGTAACTAAGAAAACAATGTGGTAACTGATAAACTTTTTCAGACCTTCATGTTATTAAAATCTAAGCTCCTTCTACATGATGAAACACATATCACATGTCAAACAATCAGTAGTTTCTCTAAGATAGCAATTTGAACATCCATGGCATATTGCATCTGAACACTTTTATGCATCGTTGGCACTGGGCCCAGTTAACAGATCTAAGAACAGTTGAGTCAAATTTTAAGTTGGACTAATGTTGGGGTCCATTTTTTAAAACTTAAAACCAATTTGTTTACAATGTGTGTTGGTTGCTGCCATACAAAACAAATCAGCCATAACTGAGCGCACATCCCCTCCCTCCCCCGGTATCCTCCCAGATATGACAGAGAACCAGACTGGGCTCCCTCTGCTGCTCAGCAACTTTTTAGGTAGATAATTTCTTTAGAACTCGGTGCCTTCCCGGGTAGCACTAGGGGTAAAGAAACTGCCCACCAGTGCAGGAGACATAAGAGATGCAGGTTCGATCTATGGGTCAGGAAGATCCCCTGGAAAAGGGCATGGTAATCCACTCCAGTATTCTTGCCTGGAGAATCCCATGAACAGAGAAGCCTGGTGGGCTACAGCCCATGGGGTCACAAAGAGTCAGACAGGACTGAAGCGACAGCATGCACCCACGCACTGTGTTTTAACCCTGGAGAATCATCAAAACGTGCTCTGTAGCTTGTTAAAAGATGCTGAGTCAGAATTTTCATGGATAGTTCTAAACATTTGTATTTTATAAACTAATGGACTACAGAGAAAAACAACCAGTTTAGATTTTCTTAGTACCTTGATGGGAAATGTAAAATATATTTATATATATATGCACACATACGTATATATGATGGCTAAGGAACCCATATCACAAATTTTCATTTTTTTTTTTCAGGCATGCTTCACAGAAACTTTTTGGTGCCTAGATCCAGATATCACTGTCTAATCTGCCAAATGTCAATTTACAAGTTAACAAAGCAAGTTGCTGTGTTTTTCCTCACATTAATTTAGAAAGATAAAGGATAGAAGATGGACATTGTTTTAAACATTAACATTTGTATACTGGGGTCAAAACAAAGTGTTCTGGCCCCTTTAACACAGATTATATAGAACTAGCCCTGAAACGTCTATTTGCACTAATAGGATCATAAAATGTGTAAGAGCATGGTTTTATGAGCATGGTTATTTAGAGCAGTTGTCTTAGTTTATATATTTCATCTTCAAAACATTTGGTTTAATCAGTTTTATACTTTTAACTAACCATTTTAGAAAGTTCTTATATACAATAAATGCAACAATAATTTTAAATAAAAATTTCAAGACTCATAGAAGCACAATTGTGCATGTGATTAAAAGCTTATCTTTTACCCCCAAAGGAACTTAAAGTTTATGAAGCTCTGTGACCATATAGAGTAATTCTAAAGAAGAAAGTTCTGTGGAATACAAACTTCTTCTCTAGACCCTTTTGTATCTAGATAACTCATAGAGAATTTGGAAAATTTGATCATTGAAATTTTAATCTCTATTCCTATATTTTGTTGTTGTTCAGTCGCTAAGTTGTGTAAGACTCTGCGATTCCATGGACTGCAGCATGCCAGGCTCCTCTGACCTCCACTATCTCCTGGAGTTTGCTCAAATTCATGTCCATTGAGTCAGTGATGCTATCTAACCATCTCATCCTCTGCCATACCCTTCTTCTCTTGCCCTCAATCTTTCCCAGCATCAGGGTCTCTTCTAATAATGGGCTCTTCGCATCACGTGATCAAAGTATTGGTGCTTCAGCTTCAACATCAGTACTTCCTATGAATATTCAGGGTTTATTTCCTTTAGGTTTGACTGGTTTGATCTCCTTGCAGTCCAAGCAATTCTCAAGAGTCTTCAGTACCACAATTCGAAAGCATCAGCTCTTCTGTGCTCAGTCTTTATACATGACTCTGGAAAACCATACACATTATACATTCATGCATGACTCTGGAAACACCACAGCTTTCACTGCATAGACATTTGTTGGCAAAGTGATGTCTCTGCTTTTTATTGCACTATCTAGGTTTGTCATAACTTTCTTCCCAAGGAGCAGGCATCTTTTCATTTCTTGGCTTGCCACAGTGATCTTAGAGCCCAGGAAAATAAAAACTCACCGTTTCCTCTTTTTCCACTTCTATTCGCCACAAAGTATGGGACCAGATGCCATAAACTTAGTTAAATGTTGAGTTTTAAGCCAGCTTTTTCACTCTCCTCTTTTACATTTAACAAGAAGCTCTTTAGTTCCTCTTCACTATCAGCCATTAGAGTGGTATCATATCATCTGAGGTTGCTGATATTTCTACCAGCAATTTTGATTTCTGCTTGTGATTCACCCAACCAGACATTTCATATAGTGCCAGAACTCTTCACTCTGATCCGTCTGTCTTAGGTGGCCCTGCATGGCATGGCTCATAGTTTCATTGAGTCACAACAAGATTTTGATCCATGAAGGAGATTCCCGTATTAGTAATTCTTAAAAGTTTACAAACAAGATAGCAGCAGATTGTATAGTAACAGGCTTCAATAAAACTGCCCCAATAGTTTTTATTCTGTTCATATTTGCTTTTCTAAGTAGTCCCTAGAGATAAAACCCTGTAAATTAAAAAACAAAACAAAACAAAAAACCTCCACTGATTTATCAAAGTGCTACAAAAAGTTATAAACTCAGTTCAGTTCAGTTCAGTCGCTCAGTCGTGTCCGACTCTTTGCGACCCCATGAATCGCAGCACGCCAGGCCTCCCTGTCCATCACCAACTCCTGGAGTTTACTCAAACTCATGCCCATCGAGTCAGGGATGCCATCCAGCCATCTCATCCTCTGTCATCCCCTTCTCCTCCTGCCCCCAATCCCTCCCAGCATCACGGTCTTTTCCAATGAGCCAACTCTTCGCATGAGGTGGCCAAAGTACTAGAGTTTCAGCTTTAGCATCAGTCCTTCCAATGAACACCCAGGACTGATCTCCTTCAGGATGGACTGGTTGGATCTCCTTGCAATCCAAGGGACTCTCAAGAGTCTTCTCCAACACCACAGTTATAAATAGATGGGCTTAAAAGCTGGAAAATTAAAATTTTAAGAAAAGACATTATTTAAAGAAAACAGCCAAAAGGAAGAAAAAGTCAGCATGGGTTTTGAATTCTCTCACATGTATTTTATTCTCTCCCTGCCTCCAGAACCAAATGAACTCAATGCAGAGACAAAGGACTAGTCCCTTTCCTCACAGCAAGAAGCATATACAATGAAAAGATGAGTTCACTTTCAATTTGAAGGGTGGATATCAGATTAGAGAAAAGTTTAAATAGAAAAGTTTAAATTAGAAAACTTTAAATAGTGAAGAATAACATTGCAGAAGGTTGTGAATATTCTTTGGAAAAATTTTGAGAATCCAGGGATTTTTTTCGTATGTGTGTTCATTAAGGATGGAATGGGTAGTACTAGGATTGGCATCACATTGGCTTTAATTCCCATTAAGGTTTAAATGATGGACCGAGTTATTTGATGATCTTTTTAATTTCACCCACCTCATTCAGGTCAGTTCAGTCACTCAGTCATGTCCAGCTCTTTGCAACCCCATAGACTGCAGCACGCCAGGCTTCCCCGTCCATCACCAACTCCCACAGCTTGCTCAAATTCATGTCCATCACATTGGTGATGCCATCCAACCACCTCGTCTCCTGCTGTCCCCTTTGCCTCTTGCCTTCAGTCTTTCCCAGAATCAGGGTCTTTTCCAATGAGTCAGTTCTTTGCATCAGGTGGCCAGAGTATTAGCGTTTCAGCTTCAAAATCAGTCAGTCCTTCCAATGAATATTCAGGACTGATTTCCTTTAGGATAGACTGGTTGGATCTCCTTGCAGTCCAAGGGAGTCTCAAGAGTCTTCTCTAACACCACAGTTCAAAAGCATCAATTCTTTGGCATTCAGCTTTCTTTATGGCCCAACTCTCACATCCATATATGACTACTAGAAAAAAACATAGCTTTGATAGATGGACCTTTGTTGGTAAAGTAGTGTCTCTGCTTTTTACTATACTGTCTAGGTTGGTCTTAGCTTTTCTTCCAAGGAGCAGGCCTCTTTTAATTTCATGGCTGCAGTCACCATCTACAGTGATTTTGGAGCCCAAGAAAATAAAGTTTCTGTGTTTCTATTGTTTCCCCATCTATTTGCTATGAAGTAATGGGACTGGATGCCATGATGTTAGTTTTCTGAATGTTGAGTTTTAAACTAACATTTTCATTCTCCTCTTTCACTTTCATCATCCACGTCATGACACCCTCAAAATATATCATTTGCATTGCCCTAGTTATCATCTAAGTAAAATTTTAAGGTTTGACTGAATGTCTGATATAAGCCATTTGTTCTCTCAGAGCCTTTATTCCCCGCTGTTTAATAGCATGTGCATGGGTGTTCAGTTGCTTTGCTCAGTCCTGTCCGACTCTTTGTGCCTCCATGGACTGTAGTCCCCAGGCTATTCTGGCCACTGGGTTCTCCAGGCAAGAATACTGGTGTGGGTTGCCATTTCCTCCTCCAGGGGATCTTTCTGACCCAGGGATTGAACCCATGTCACCTGCTTGGCAGGCAGTTTCTTTATCATTGAGCCACCTGGGAAAACCAATATAATAGCACAGGTTCTAATATTTCCATTTTGTTCCTTTTTTTTTTTTTTGGTG
This sequence comes from Odocoileus virginianus, assembly GCF_023699985.2. NCBI lineage: Eukaryota > Metazoa > Chordata > Mammalia > Artiodactyla > Cervidae > Odocoileus > Odocoileus virginianus. The sequence goes on along the minus strand of NC_069698.1, from coordinate 29,883,008 downwards.
CTCTAGAAATTGACACAACAGTGAATATGACCTAAATTCATGGGCAGCACGTTGTTCAGACTTATTATCATTAACCTATTGTTCATAATTTCTAAGTTGTAATAACCTAGAAATCAACTAGTTTTCCTCTTTAATGATCAGAAATATTTCCATTGGCCACTTGGAATAAAATAATTATTATTATGCTATTACATCTAAATGTCTTTGATGTTCCAAATGGATTTTAAGCTCCTTTATTTTGGTATTTCCAAAATAGCTTCTACTGTTATAAAGAGTCACATGAGCAAGTGGTTGCAAGGAATAAACACAATCACTGTGTCAGCAAAAGACACAAGCTGACAGTGAGTTTGAATGGGTGGACCAGGAATGGAAAGGTGAATTGATTGCTTATTAGGCTGCTCACCCATCTTCTGAATTATAGTGGAGGTGTCCCTCAGACCCTCTGCCAGACCAATCCAGACAATTTGAATATCGCTGCCATAGGTAGAGATGATCCATGCTCTCACAAGCTGACCTCCAATATACAAAGAGGGTAAGGTATGCTTCTAAGCTACACCTTGGAGATCAGTTGCCTCAGTCTTCCTGACCTTGCCTTAGTGTTTGCATTGGTTGCATCAGTTCAGTTCAGCTCAGTCACTCAGTCGTGTCCGACTCTTTGCAACCCCATGAATCGCAGCACGCCAGGTCTCCCTCTCCATCATTAGCTCCCGGAGTTTACTCAAACCCATCTCCATCAAGTCGGTGATGCCCTCCAACCATCTCATCCTCTGTCATCCCCTTCTCCTCCTGCCCCCAATCCCTCCCAGCATCAGGGTCTTTTCCAATGAGTCAACTCTTCGCATGAGGTGGCCAAAGTATTGGAGTGTCACCTTCAGCATCAGTCCTTCCAATGAACACCCAGAACTGATCTCCCTTAGGTTCCACGGACACCCACAAATATTCCAGCTCTTATTCCTCAGTCATTTCATAGCTATGCAATTCCTTTAGTTCTACAGGGAGAAAAATTTGGAGCAGCTTCAGAAGCCAGATCATTGATTTACTACTTAATAGCTGTGTAATCTTAGGCAAATTCTCAGCATTTGCTCTTTCATATCTATAAAAGATGAAAACTAATACTTTACTGTTATAAGAATTAGACATGTCTGCAAAGAAACTTCCATGATGTCGTTATTCAAACGGTAGTTACTATACCATTATTATTTTAATATTTATTATTCTTTAAGGCTTCCCTCGTACCTCAGTCAGTAAAGAATCTGCCTGCAGTGCAGGAGACCCAGGTTCAATTCCTGGGTTGGGAAGATCCCCTGGTTAAGGAAATGGCAACCCACTCCAGTATTCTTGCCTCGAGAATCCCATGGAAAAAGGAGCCTGGTGGGCTATGGTTCATGGGGCCTCAAAAGAGTTGGGCGTGACTTAGCAACTAAACTACCATCACCATTATTCCTTTGTGGCCACTGGTGAAGAACTATCCATATTTATAAATTTTTTTTACTTGCCCTTTTTTTACACTTATTTAACTAAGCATATTTTTATTTGACTCATTAAAATGACTTAAAATGCAGACACTCATGGTTTATTCACACAAAGCTATAAATGATACACATATAATATTTATTGAGCTGCTAACATGTTCCAGGCACTGTGCTTAGAGTTTTACCTGTGTTATTTCATTTTTAACCCCATTTACAGTGAGAAATTGTGTCATAGAATAGTTAAGTATGATTTTCAAGGTCATAAGCCTGTAGGTGGCAGAGCCAAAGTTTGAGACCAAGTATGATTTAAATCTGTCTACCAAAATGCCTCTTTGTGTCTGATGCTAAAGTCATAAAAAAAAAGCAAATGGAGAACTGATGAATGGAAGCAAAAAAATGAAGGAGGTTATGGTTTAATAGGTGAAAGCTTAATCATTGCTATGAGACTGGGTTCAAATCCCAAGTTTTCACTTTCTGTCTGCATGACTTCAAACTAGTCCTCTGCTGGGCTTGGTCGCTTGGTCGTGTGCAAGTCTTTGTGACCCCATGGACTGTAACCGCCAGCTCCTCTGTCCGTGCGGTTCTCCCGACAAGGATACTGGAATGGGTTGCCATTTCCTCCTTCGGGGGATCTTCCTGACCCAGGAATTGAATCCAGGTCTCCTGCATTGCAGGCGGATTCTTTACCGTCTGAGCCACCAGGGGAGCCCTACATGATTTCAAGCTAGTCCTTGGACCGCCCCCCGCCCCCCATCAATCTGTGCCTCCACATCGGGACTCCTATGAGGATTCAATGAGATAAAATATCCTGGATACAGTAAACGTTCGAACAATATTGAGTACATTTATCATGAGTCCAAAACAGAGGAGGTTTAATGTGTAGAGGAAAATTTTCATCTATGCATCACAATTTTGCTTGTAATATCTTGTTATTAAGGCTTTGCCTTAAGTGCAGTGTTCAGCCAGCACATTCACATAGCAAGTAGAGTGAATATGTTACATTAAATATACCATTTGTTAAGCATCTATCAGAAATTGATAGATTGTAGATCAATTTTTGTAGATATGTCTTATATTTATGAAATCACTACCATCAAGTGTAACTATGTATTCCAATAACCAACTTCAAGTTTTTAATTTAAATGTATATTAATAACATATATTGTTAACATATATAACACATTATGGAGCTTTCATAATGATCTAATCAACATGCCCTTTTAGGGAATTTACACAAATATAACATACAAAAAACCAATAGCTAAGTTATTGTTTCTCGTCACTGTGAGTTACACACACACACACACACACACACACACATAAAAATATATATTAAATTCAGGTAACAAAATAGCTGATATTCTAGTTAAATGTCAGTGAGTATGGCATTGATGCAAAGTTTTTAATGTTTCCTTGAAGTGTCTTATAAGGTGTACTTGTTCTACTAACATCTAGTGAAGGTTAAATCTTGAATATTTCAATTTTTAAAATTGAGGACAGGATACTATTATATGCAAGTTTTCATCAGGTTTGCATTGTTTGCCAGAAAATCATCATAAATATTATAATTTCATCAATGATTGATGGATACTGCCAGCTAAATATGTGGTATTCTCTGTTGTTATGCAGGTTATTCTTTTTACAATATGGTTTATATTTTAGAATGTTGTTTCAGTGGCTTACATTTTTCAAGAGTTGATATTTCCCATTCAATCCTTTTTAAAAGTTAATTTAGTGACAGCTGTGTAACTGTATAATCAGTCTCAGTTTTATTCTCTTCAGCATAGATAGCTTTTCATTAATTTATGTTTTAATCTAGGTAATGTGTGTCTTGATACTACAGCGCTTGGAGACTTAACATTTATTAAATAAAGACTTGAAGTGAGTGAAAGTCATTTCTGTTAACTGTTTGTAAGTTGGGACTATCAACTGGTTCAATGAGCTTTGAAAATAGCAGAATTCAATAAAGTGGCTAAGAAATTTGAACTTACCTATTGCAGATTTTAGAATCAATACATAAACATGTTAATATAGAAAAATGCTAAAGTATTCCTTATGGAAAATAATGAAGCTTTAATATTTAATGACTAATTGAAATACCAGGCCCCTTTTGTATAACTGTGGCTTTTCTCATTATCATAAACCAGAAATTGAACTGGACAGCAAGACACATAGAGAGTCTTTGAGAGGCTGATCTTCCTTGCAAGAGACACTCTAAGCTCCAGTAAATTGTTCCAATAACCTAATTTTATTATTTTAGAGAATCTGGTGTACTGTCTTTAAGTACTAAAGAGCCACAAAACCCAAGACAGTACATTTGCTGAATCATATATCAAACTGAGAGGAGATTTGTTAAAAATAATTCTTTTGAAGAATATATTCAGCCTCAATTGTATATCCTCGGTTGGCCACATGCTGGGTTTCTCTCTTGATTTCTACCCTTTTAGCTTTCCCTTTGTGCCTTCTTCCTAGTTATAAAGAGAGCATTCCAGCCTCTGATAATGACTTGCAAGCTTTATTATAAATTATTGTGGGCTTTGGAGATATGTAACAAAGAGGACTGTTATTTCTTAAGCTGTGATAGAGCGAATCATATCAGAAGGGCTTTGTGTGTCTATGTGTGTCTGTGTGTATGTGTCTGTGTGTGCATTTGGTAGTTTTAGAATATTCTGAAGCAGACAAATTTTTTCTTTGACAATCACTGTATCATTAATTTTTAAGAATGTAATTATAGCAAGTGTTACAAGAGTACCTTGCAAATCTCGCCAAAGGAACAAGATAAAGCCAACATAGTTCAAAAGTTCAGGATTCAATGCTTCAAAGTCTAAGCCTGGAAAAAAAGGAAATTCCTCTGGGACCACTATCATTTTCTTACATTCCCACCAATGCTTTGCTGGTTTGTTCTAAAGAACCATTCTCCACAGACCCCTCATTACGATTTTTGCTGTGACTGGCCACAGTCACTTAAAACTTGCTTTAAAAGACAAGGTATTTATCCACGTTGTCATTTTGCTTCTCTGTGGCCAGGGGATTAATCACTTTCTCAAGGGCCTAAGTCTACCATTTCCTTTACTTTTGGGAAAGGAGATTTTCAGAAAATGCCACTGTATGACCACAACTTATTCTTTAAAAAGAAGTGTAATGTATCATTTAAAGAAAGAAAATTACCAGGAGATAATTTTAGCCAGAATTCAGTTATTTAATTCATACTTGAGAAGTGACCTCACTTTATCGTCAGATCAGAACTAAAAAGTACTCTTCTAAGCATGATGAAAAACTAAAGTCTTCATAAGCGTGAGCCCTGTGGCCCGGCTGGGTGACAAGCATTTGGTCGGCTTCCATTTTTCACCAGCTTAAATCTATAAGCTGGAAGAGGGCTGAATGGAAAGTGGCAGAAGAAAGAGGGCTAAATGGAAAGTGGCAGAAGATTCTTTCCAGGAAGCAAAGCTGGTTAGATGCATAAGGACTGTGCCTGGTTCAGGCCATGAATCAATGTAGTGAATTTAGTATTCATATTTTAAAAGAATCAGTTAGAATGTTTAATAAACCAATAAGATTTTACTAAAATACACAGATATCTAAGAATATTTAAGACTATAAAGAGCTTCCTCGGTGGTTCAGTTGTCAAGAATCCACTTACAATGCAGGAGATGTGGAGATGTGGAGATGTGGATTTCATAACTGGGTCAGGAGGATCCCCTGGAGGAGGACATGGCAACCCACCCCAGTAATCTTGACCAGAAAAAACCCCACGGACAGAGGATCCTGGACAGCTATACTCCATAGGATTGCAAAGAAGTAGGATATGACTGAGCAAGCAAAACAACAATTTCTAAAACAGGAATTCATGTAAAGACTATTAATACCCACATGTGTTGCTGTCCTTAGATTTAGTATATTATTTTCATTGAATCTCTTCCATTAGCCACATCAGTTCAGTCACTCAGTATGTCCGACTCTTTGTGACCCCGTGAACTGCAGCACACCAGGCATCCCTGTCCATCACCAATTTCCGGAGTCCACCCAAACCCATGTCCATCGAGTCGGTGATGCCAGCCAACCATCTCATCCTCTCTTCCCCTTCTCCTCCTTCCCCCAATCTGTCCCAGCATCAGGGTCTTTTCAAATGAGTCAGCTCTTCACATCAGGTGGCCACAGTATTGGAGTTTCAGCTTCAACATCAGTCCTTCCAACGAACACCCAGGACTGATCTCCTTTAGGATGGACTGGTTGGATCTCCTTGCAGTCCAAGGGACTCTCAGGAGTCTTCTCCAATACCACAGTTCAAAAGCATCAATTCTTTGGCACTCAACTTTCTTTATAGTCCAACTCTCACATCCATACATGACCACTGGAAAAACCATAGCTTTGACCAGACCGCTCTTTGTTGGCAAAGTAATGTCTCAGCTTTTTAGTATGCCATCTATGTTGGTCATAAATTTCCTTCCAAGGAGTAAGCATCTTTTAATTTCATGGCTACAATCACCATCTGCAGTGATTTTGGAGCCCAGAAAAAATAAAGTCAGCCACTGTTTCCACTGTTTCCCCATCTATTTGCCATGAAGTGATGGGACCAGATGCCATGATCTTAGTTTTCTGAATGTTGAGCTTTAAGCCAACTTTTTCAGTCTCCTCTTTCACTTTCATCAAGAGGCTCTTTAGTTTTTCACTTTCTGCCATAAGGGTGGTGTCATCTGCATATCTGAGGTTATTGATATTTCTCCTGACAATCTTGATTCCAGATTGTGCTTCCTCCAGCCCAGCATTTCTTATGATGTACTTGGCATAGAAGTTAAATAAGTAGGGTGACAATATATAACCTTGACGTACTCCTTTTCCTATTTGGAACCAGTCTGTTATTCCACATCCAGTTATAACTGTTGCTTCCTGACCTGCATACAGGTTTCTCAAGAGGCAGGTCAGGTAGTCTGGTATTCCCATCTCTCAGAATTTTCCACAGTTTCTGGTGATCCACACAGTCAAAGGCTTTGGCATAGTCAATAAAGCAGAAATAGATGTTTTTCTGAAACTCTCTTGCTTTTTTGATGATCCAGGAGATGTTGGCAATTTGATCTCTGGTTCCTCTGCCTTTTCTAAAACCAGCTTGAACATCTGGAAGTTCACGGTTCACATATTGCTGAAGCTTGGCTTTGAGAATTTTGAGCATTGCTTTACTAGGGTGTGAGATGAGTGCAATTGTGCAGTAGTTTGAGCATTTTTGGCATTGCCTTTCTTTGGGATTGGAGTGAAAACTGATCTTTTCCAATCCTGTGGCCACTGCTGAGTTTTCCATATTTGCTGGCATTATGAGTGCAGCACTTTCACAACATCATCTTTCAGGATTTGAAATAGCTCAACTGGAATTTCATCACCTCCACTAGCTTTGTTCATAGTGATGCCTCCTAAGGCCCACTTGACTTCACATTCCAGAATGTTTGATTCTAGGTGAGTGATCACACCATTGTGATTATCTGGGTCGTGAAGATCTTTTTTTATACAGTTCTCCTGTGTATTCTTGCCACCTCTTCTTAATATCTTCTGCTTATGCTAGGTTGCTACCATTTCTGTCCTTTATAGAGCCCATTTTTGCATGAAATGTTCCCTTGGTATCTCTACTTTTCTTGAAGAGATCTCTAATCTTTCCCATTCTATTGTTTTCCTCTATTTCTTTGCATTGATCTCTGAGGAAGGCTTTCTTATCTCTCCTTGCTATTCTTTGGAACTCTGCATTCAAATGGGAATATCTTTCCTTTTCTCCTTTGCTTTTCACTTCTGGTCTTTTCACAGCTATTTGTAAGGCCTCCTCAGACAACTATTTTGCTCTTTTGCATTTCTTTTTCTTTGGGATTGTCTTGATTCCTGTCTCCTGTACAGTGCCATGAACCTCCATTTATAGCTCATCAGGCTCTCTGTCTATCAGATCCAGTCCCTTAAATCTATTTCTTACTTCCTCTGTATAGTCGTAAGGGGTTTGATTTAGGTCATACTTGAATGGTCTCATGGTTTTCTCCACTTTCTTCAATTTCAGTCTGAATTTGGCAATAAGGAGTTCATGATCTGAGCCACAGTCAGCTCCCAGTCTTGCCGTTTTTGCTGACTGTATAGAGCTTCTCCATCTTTGGCTGCAAAGAATATAATCAATCTGATTTCAGTGTTGACCATCTGGTGATGTTCATGTGTAGAGTCTTCTCTTGTGTTGTTGGAAGAGGGTGTTTGCTATGACCAGTGTGTTCTCTTGGCAAAACTGTATTAGCCTTTGCCCTGTTTCATTCTGTACTACAAGGCCAAATTAACCTGTCACTCCAGGTGTTTCCTGAATTCCTACTTTTGCATTCCAGTCCCCTATAATGAAAAGGACATCTATTTTGGGTGTTAGTTCTAGAAAGTCTTGTAGGTCTTCATAGAACTATTCAACTTCAGCTTCTTCGGTCTTACTAGTCCGGGCATAGGTTTGAATTACTGTGATATTGAACGGTTTTCCTTGGAAATGAACAGAGATCATTCTGTCGTTTTTGAGTTTGCATCCAAGTACTGCATTTCAGACTCTTTTGTTGACCATGATGGCTACTCCATTTCTTCTAAGGGATTCCTGCCCACAGTAGTAGATATAATGGTCACCTGAGTTAAATTCACCCTTTCCAGTCCATCTTAGTTCACTGATTCCTAGAATGTCGATGTTCACTCTCATCATCTCCTGCTTGACCACTTCCAATTTGCCTTTATTCATGGACCTAACTAGACTCCAGGTTCCTATGCAATATTTCTCTTTACAGCATCAAATCTTGCTTCTATCACCAGTCCCATTCACAACTGCGTGTTGTTTTTGCTTTGGCTCCATCCCTTCATCCTTTCTGGTGTTATTTCTCCACTGATCTCCGGTAGCATATTGGGCACCTACTGACCTGGGGAGTTCATCTTTCAGTGATTAACCACATAAATTAATCATTACTTTTCATAGAAAGTGTAATATATATTATTGCTATTTCCATTTTACAAACAAGATAAACTAAGTCAGAAAAGAAATAAGAAACTTTGGCTGACATTACATATTTAACTTGTGACCCAGGATTGAAGTTGTTATCTGTCTTTTTCTCAATCGCACTTTTCTCATTTCACTATGAAGTTCTGCCTTTGACATATATATAAATTAATGTATATTCACTGATTTGTTTATAGTTACTTATAGTTACTTATAGTAATATCACTTACTACTCAAGAAAAATTATTTGAGGAAGATATTTTCTATGCATTTAAATAATGACAAAGGAGCTTTTATATTTCAAATTCAATCTTTTATGATTAATTGCCCATTATTTTCTCTTGAATATTTCCTCTCAAATTATGACAGGCATGAATGTGTTGCTTCCATTAATATAGTGATGACTGTGATAGGACTAAAATCCTCCTATTAAAAATAGGAATCCTTCTATAAAAGAAAAATATACTGAATAGTCCAGAATTTTTAAATCCAAATATATTAAATACATGAAAGAGTCAATTACTTAAAATCTATGTAAATTGAACTTATATACCCAGGCTTTTGAACAATTCAGGCATAGTTAAATTAATATCAGTTAGATTTTATATGCAGAGTAAGGCATTAAAATGTGAAGGGTAAACACATATATTTGGCAGGAATGAGTATCTCCATTTTTCCTATTAATAATGAAAAAATTAAAAGCCCACACACTGAGTATATCACTTTTTCTTTAATTGTCAAAAGAATGTTTCTTCATATATGTTATATTTGCTTTATATTGACAGACACATGATAGAGAGGATAAATGAAAATCATTACGTTTATGTTTTTGCATGTGATTTATAGTTCAAACTACATATGCTTTTGGAGACATTATTTAGTGAAATTAAGAGATACAAGATTCTGAGAACTTATTTTCTTCTTTCAACTTAACACATGGTTGTACACTAGACCCTCAGAAATAAAGGAAAGTCATGTGGCAGAAAGTGCAGAGATAAACAGGATCTAACCTGGCAATTCAATCATGAGGCTGATTAACTGGTTCTAATAATGTACTTACTGAACTTTTTATCATATCTAAATGCAAGCTCTGACAATTTCACTGTTAAGCATCTGATACTTAACCTTTCCAAATAACCTTACCAGAGACTATATTTCTATCCTTTCTCTCTTTTGCTCAAGAGCCCCAGAAGAGTCATGGCTAACACATTAACAAATGCTATAAGGGAAATTGTTGGAGGAACTGTATTTCTTACTTAATGAGCTGTAAAACAAAAACTTGATAAGTTTCCGGAGCCTTCACAGAACTCTCACTTGCTTCATTGGGCCCCATTTCTACAAAGTCTCCTGTGTTTGAAAACGAACCACATTTCGCTACCTGCCATTCAAGAAAAATCTTTATCCGGATTGATTTCCTTTGTGGAAATTGGTTGTTGAAAACACATTTTTTTAAAGATCTGCTCAATAACTGGAAAACTACTTTGGTTTCTCAGTTGTTGCTGATTTTTATTATAATATATAGAAAAGTGTTAATTATATTTTATTAGCAATATAGAGCATGACTCTTTCTACACATTTATGAATGCATGTGTATACATGTGTATATATTAAGGGCATGAATGTAAGTGATGTTTTATATTAATGATGACTAAGAGCAAAAAATCATCAACTGGTAAAGAAACTAATTGTTCTATGTTTTTTACTTTTTCTTATCCTAAAAGTTTTATTAAGATCTATTTAATTATTTAAAATAGAAACTGTGTTTGTATTTCACAAGTTATGTAACACATACTCAATTCCCATAACCTTGGCCTATAGACTTAAGGGGCCTTTGTAAATAGAGCTTATTTGTTTCATCTTCAGAAGATAAGCTGAGACCCAAGTTCAGCTGTGTTGAAACCTAAAGTTTGTATTTATCAAGCTTGGACTTCCTTTCTCCCTTTATTTTTCCAGTTATACTTAACCTCTGCCTAGTCCTAGTGGAAAAGTCTTGAGCCAAGTCCTAGCAACTTACTGGGCAGCATGGGTCAATACGCCATTGAAAATCATTACTGAATCTGTTACCTGCTTTAGGTGATTATCTATAAATGTTTTGCTAGCAGAGCAGATTGCTCTGAGAGAGGAAAGCATTAAAATTGCTTTGAAAAATAAAAAGTCATTAAAATAAGAAGTCAGTATATATAACATTATATTAATAGGAATACCACAAAAGTAATAATTATATTCAGAATATTATTCAATGTAAAGATTAATGTATAGCCCAAAGCCATATCCTCTACTCTAAAGGAAAAAGTCATCATATCTTATACCTTATCAGTAATATTGCCTTCATATTTTGTGGACACCACACTCCAACATGTCACAAATAATCAACATCTCATCTATTAACTATACATAAAACAGTAGGCATGGCATGACTTTTTCTGAACTCCAGACTTCAAATTTCAATGTAATAATGTTTGAACCATGAGTGAGATCTTGTGCTAGGGATAAAAAGAGTAAGATGATAAAAGATGAATTAGATGTTATCCTCACCTCAACTCTATCCCAATGGGCTCCCAGTCTAGCTTAAAATGCAAGAGACAATATCATCTTGTAAAGAACTTTCACTGCATCTGTTAAGCTGCAGCTTTGAGTAGATTGCAGGGAGGAGGGTATGATACACTCAAGGAGTAAGGATATGCCAAAAATGCCCTATGAATTTAGAGTACTGCTTTTATTCAGTAATTAGGTCATGTCTGACTCTTTGTGACCCCATGGACTGCAGTGCTTTAGACTTCCCTGTCCTTCACTATCTCCCAGAGTTTGCTCAAATTCATGTCCATTGAGTTGGTCATACTATTTAATTATCTCATCTTCTGTCACCTCCTTCTCTTTTTGCCTTCAGTCTTTCCCAGCATCAAGGTTTTTTCCAATGAGTCATCTCTTTGCATCAGGTGGCCAAAGTGTTGGAGTATATGAATTTAGAATAGGTTATGCCAATACAAAAATTTTTAAGGTTCTCTTGATCAGATAAGAGACAAATATTAATAACATCCAGTAACATTTTTCTCTTTTTTAATTTTGATGATTCTATTAACAAACTGCACAATTTTTATTTCTAGAAGAGTCTTTCCTGTGTAGATTAACCTTTTTATAATCATAGAGCAAAAGGATGATTTTATCTAATTTTAATTATTTGAAAGACAATAATTCACAGCAATATTGAAGAAGAAAATAAACTGTAATAAATTGTCTCCTTTAACATAATTAAAACTGGAGGCAAACATTTTTTAACTACTTTTTAAGCCTTTCAATCCCTTCTTTTTTTTTTTAATTCTTTTAGTATTCTATTACTGGGGAAAGGAAAATGGTTTGCTGAACAGTTGGCCAGAAACTCATAATCTCGTAAAGTCCCATGAATTCACTAATTTAATCTTCATGAAATAGGTGTTATTTTAAACTTGGGCTTGCAGATGAAGAAAGAATCTTGTCCAGGGTCTATTACCCAGTAAGTGGAGAAACCGGAAGAATTGTAATGCCAGTGATCTGGTTACTGAGCTCCTGTTTCTCAAAGACTTTGTAATTTATTTTTACTTATTCTTCCCTGACAGATCCTCTTGTAGTGTCCCAGGAGACACCTCAATATTGCATTTGCTTTTTATGAGGTTCATCGTAAATTTTAGTTTCTACGTCCCTACAAAATCTATTGATGGAAATGTGCTTATTTTACTTAGTCTTTGGAACCATCTATTCTTAGACATATTTTTGGCCTCTCTTCCTCACCTATTGGTGGCCCTTCAAGTGTTTTGTGGGATGGTAATAGTCTGTTTCAGCTGACTAAATAATAACATTCAAAAAGCAAAAATAGTGCATAGCTTAAAGACAGCTAAGATGTGTTTTCATTTTCTCATCTTCCATAATCGTCTATCTTCACTCTATAGGAGGAGTCCTTTTTAATTTCTTATAACAACAGTACTTTACAGGAAGCAAACAACAAGATGCTTCAAAGGCAGACACATTTTTAAGTTTACATTTTTGTTTGGCCACATCATGATGTAACTTGCAGGATCTTTATTTCTCTGGTTAGGAATTGAACCTGGGCCCTGACAATGGAAATGCCAAGTCCTAACCATGGATCACCAAGGAATTCCCCAGACATACCTTAATATGAATTGATATCTTAATTATGTAACATATAGATGCAAAACAGTAACATATATGTGGAAAATACATGGTTCATTGGTTGAGAGTCAGTGCTATGCACATGTTCTTGGGTCTATGCAACAATTCTCAGCACTCCTCCTCAGACGACATGTCATGAATGACTGATACAGACCACTGTTACTCCATGTTTTTTATCCTGTTGTCTTTGACATTCCATGTAACAGTTGTTTCCTCTATTGTTCCCAAGCTTTCTTTCCTAACTTACTCTTGGAGAGAATTATTACTTGGCCTCACATGAGTATTCTGATTTAGTTTAAAATTTTGTCCTTTAGTTTAATCACATTTTATCACTGTAATTGCCAAAACATCAGTAGTCTTTAAATTCAATTATATTTTAAATTAAATTTGTTCTCTTAGCATTTAAAACATTAGTGTTTCCAAACTGCATGCCTCTAAAACTCTCTTTACAGACATGTTTTAAATTACATACTTACATTGATGATGCAAATGAAGGCATGATTTGACTATGATATAGATGCAAGTTGAACTCAAATGTGATAGATTAGTAACTATCTTAAATTGGACAAGTAAGAAGTGGGCCCAGAGTGTCTTGTCTGCCACTGAATTTAAGCTCTTAGACTTTTATCAGAGTCAAAGTATAGTATTTTCCATGGTGTTTTGATTAGAAATTCACATAGAATTTAACTGGCAATGTGTCAGATACTTAACTAAAGAATCACTTCATAAAATTTGAAAGAGCAGAAATTTTAAAATTCAGTTAGTCAGTTTGACAGATAACATGCAGAACAGACATTATGTAGGTAGACGAAACATGGAACTATACTGATCTGAGGACTACCTATATGATATTTGAAAGGTTATCTACCAATATCCCATAATGTTGCATCATTATTATTTTACGAAAATATACAAAACATTTTAAGGATTAAATAACATTTTCACATAAGCATACACATGTACACTTCACCCGCTAACTTAATTTTTGTTTGTTAGTTTGCTCATTTTAATCATATAATGTGAAGTGTGGAACTTTCTCTAAATCATGTAAATGACATGGCAATGTCTGGTGTTTTCCATTTAATCTTTAATTTTTAGTATGTCCATTGAGAATATTACCCAGAATGTCTGGTAAGCAAGTTCACATGTAACATGGTGACATTTTGTAACAATTAGTAACCTTATGTATACAACAGAACAACAGAACACCCCTGGCCCCCTGGCCCTGGCCCAGAGCAGGAATCATATAGGGTCTCTATATTAACTTTCATTGAGTCACATGTCCTTTCCCACCTTGTAAGCTATTTAATGAATGATTCATCTGAAAATATGGGGGGATGTTTAGAAAAGTTAATACATGAAAGTAAACCAAAATATGTTTAGTTTAATAAATCTTGTTGCTAAGAGGAATTTCACACCAGACTATGCAAAATATGTGGACATCATGTTGAACCTGAATGAAAAGTCATTAGTGGCTTTATCTTATGATATTGTTGAAAACCAAATTATACCAAATAATTCAATCAGAATATAAATTCAGTGTTCACCCTTGCTACTGAATAACAACGGATAGCTTCATTTGCTATTCATTTTGGAAATGACATTACTAGGTAAATGCTTCTATGCAGGCTTGAAAGTGAAGCCAAATACCAGAAGGGGGAGTAAACAGTGCAGTAATAAATAAGGGTTAAACTGTCCTCGTCGGTCTCACACAAAGAAGCCCTATGTAAAAGCAACCATTTTGGCAAGTAACCATATAGATAGTTTCTTCACCAGTTTTAAGTGCACTGTCCATCATGGATTGCTTTATAACAAACATTTTAAATGAAAACTTTACGGGGGGGGAAATAAATTAGTGAGGAGTCAGAGTGAACATATGGTTTCTGAAAATTCTAATTGATCTTGTGGGAAGGTAGATGGTTAATTTTTTTTTATAATGTCTATAAAAGGTGGTAACAATAAATTGTAGAAAATTAGAGTATTTTTCTGTATTTATTGGTGTCAATAATAAAATGATTTTATAGAAAGGTGTATAAACTTGGTGCTGAAGCAAAAACAAATTTGTAAAGTATATTTGTAAATTTGTAAAGTACTGTAAAGTATTCTTTAAGACTATTTAGAATTGAAGATAATACTCAACAAGCAGCAAACTTTGCTTCACTTAAAAGGCAAGACAACCAATGTCATATTTCTTTAAAGTTTATTATTAAACTTCTAATAAGGGGAAAACTATAACATGACTACATTTTTGCCAGGCACTTGAAGAATCTTCTACGTTGCCAAATACTGCAGTTAAACTGATTCATATACATAGCATACCTTGTTTGATGTGAAATGTTTGTCATATAGAACCAGGACAAAACTTAGTATCTTTCTAAAGATAGTACTTCATAAAGATTGGAAAATAATCTGTAAATTTCAGATAATAATAGTTTATCCTCATCAGAGAATAATATATGTACAATAATAAATATGTTGAACAAAGACCAGATTATATTTCTAAGTTATCCTAGTAAATTCTTCAGTGAACTCTCAAATGTATTTCTTGCATCCACTCAAAGCCCAAGGTGCCAAGTCCCTGCATTCTTCCATTTGAATATGAACTTGCAAGTTTGATCTGTGCATGGCCCTGAAAATATTCTTGGTGATTCCTATAGTTAATTTTCAAGCTATGTTAAAAAATTAAAGACATTGGGAAAGTGATTAAAATCCAAACCTAAATAAAGCAGGGGACTTACCTCCGGATAGTAAGAGTATACCTTCAAGACCTTTGTTTAGGTTTCCAGTTTACATTATAAGCCTATTTTGGGGGTGGAGATGGGTAATGAGTAATTGAAATGTAATAAAAGTTACTTTAAGCTTCAGATTTGTGGTCAGTCTCAGAATGAATAACTTATTTTACATGAAACAAAGCACTGTTTTCCCCCTATATTTTCCTGTCAAAATACCTATTGACATCTTTTTTATTTGGAAGAAAGAATATCAAGAGTGCTCTTAATGACCTGAGGTTTATAGAAATGTACTTGAGTGTCTTTTAAAAATAAATAAATACTATGGATTCTTCTAAGTAGCTCAATTTAGCTCTCTGTTGCCAGGTGGAAATGACATTGCTCACAAAATCAAAATGAATAGCCCGAGAAATCAATATTTTTCAGACTTTAAAAATGAAAATAACATTATAGAGAATATTATCAAGGTTCTGAAAAAAAGGAGTTGTCCATATCTTTAAAAAAAAAGATAACCAGATGCTTGACTAACTTTGAAAAGAGGAACTGTTGGCTTATAATCAATAGTGGGAAAAAATATGTTTTCACCCTACTGAGTTTCCCCCCACAAATATGCCAAATATGCCCTCACGATTTTCAAAGGAAATTACCCAAGTAAAAGCTTTGAATGGCATTTTGGAGTTCTGAGGTCTCTCAGGTTTCTGTTTTATTTTGATTTTTTTCACTATACTGGAAAAGTGAACAACTTCTTCCAGTTATTTTTTTTTTTTTTTTTACATAAACACACACACGTGTTTTAAGGTCTTCATCCTCTCATGTATTTTGTTTATTTATTTACCTTTTTTTTTTTTTTGAATGAAAACTCACTGCTTTCTAGTTTGAGGAGATTCCTGAAAACAAGGTTTGGAAACTAAGGTCGAGGAGTAAATAGGAATAGGTCATAGCCATGGACAAACACAAGATCTCCTATTCCAAAACCTGTCATAGAGATAGAGTAGAAAATTTGTTAGGAAGTAAAATGCAATATTTAGAGATGATGCTGAAGGACAGACATCTGGTCCCATACTCTTAGAAATAACTTACTTTGTTTCATGAGGAGGTGATAAAGCTCAAGAAAGATCACATGTAAAGCTTTGCACATGAAAGGATTTTTTTTTTTCCATTGCTAGTTCTTGGCTGCCTTTTGGTTTTCAAAGTTGCTCTATGTGATATAGCCTGAGTTTGGCCATGGGTGGTTAAACCACATTAGCTTCTGCAATCAAGAGGTAGAAATAGCACTGCCTATCACTCCTCAACCTACTGATCCATGCTGGCTTTCTAAGTCTATAAAAAAAATATTAATAGTTCAAGATTATAACTTAGAAACCATCATCTACTTTATGAAAGTAAGTGTGTGCTGAATAGAAGGAAATTGGAAAATGAACTTTTTTATCCTCATTTATGCCAGGAGATTCTTTTTTTATTTTTCCCCCATTTATTTTTATTAGTTGGAGGCTAATTACTTTACAATATTGTAGTGGTTTTTGCCATACACTGACATGAATCAGCCATGGATTTACATATGTTCCCCATCCTGGTCCCGCCTCCCACCTCCCTCTCCATCCCATCCCTCTGGGTCTTCCCAGAATACTACTGCTCATGTTAATGTGATACCATAAATAACAGAAAGCATTTTGTTCGATCAAAGTGGAAAATGAAATACTTCTTTTCCCAACAGCCAAACTGAAAAACAGTATGGAGGTTTCTCAAAAAAAATCTAATAGAACTACCATATGACCCATCAACTCCACCCCTGGCTATATATCCAAAAATCAAAAAATGAATTTGTAAAGATACATGCACCCTAGCATCCATAGCAGCATTATTTACAATGATCAAGGCATGGAAGCAACCTAAGTGTCAATCAACGAATGAATGAATAAAGAAGATGTGGAATATATTTATACAATGAAATACTACTCAGTCATAAAAAGAACAAAATTTTGACATATGCGGCAACATGGATGGGCTTGGAGGACATTATGCTAAAGTGAAATAAGTCAGAAAAAGACAAATACCATAAGATTTCAAGCATGTGTAGAATCTAAAGAATACAAAAAACTAATGAAGACAACAAAAAAGAAAGAGACTCATAGATACAGAGAAAAAGCTAGTTATCCACGGTTATCCATGATGGGGAGTGGGGAATATAGGGATGAGAGACAGAGAGATACAAACTCTTGGATATAAGATAGGCTACAAGGATGTATTGTACAACACGAGGAGTATAGCCAGTATTTTGTAATAATTGTAAGTGGAACGTGACCTTTAACAATTACATAAAAGTTAAAAAAATAAATTTATTTAAAATTTTTAAAATTAACATCAATAAATAACTTGAACCAGGCACTTTTGGAAGTGGATTTAACAATGTCATTAAAGTCCTTCTTTTTTCTATGCAGCAACTTTGAGATATAATTCACATACCATAAAATCCACCCATTTAAAGGGTACAATTCAGTTTCTTTTTAGTATATTCACAGAGCAGGGCAAATGTCACCCCAAACAATTTTAGATTATTTTCTTTTTTTTTTCATTTATTTTTATTAGTTGGAGGCTATTTACTTTAAAATATTGTAGTGGGTTTTGTCATACATTGATATGAATCAGCCATGGAGTTACATGTATTCCCCATCCTGATCCCCCCTCCCACCTCCCTCTCCATCCCATCCCTCTGGGTCTTCCCAGTGCACCAGGCCCGAGCACTTGTCTCATGCATCCAGCCTGGGCTGGTGATCTGTTTCACCCTAGATATACATGTTTCGATGCTGTTCTCTTGAAACATCCCACCCTCACCTTCTCCCACAGAGTCCAAAAGTCTGTTCTGTAGATCTGTGTCCCTTTTTCTGTTTTGCGTATAGGGTTGTCGTTACCATCTTTCTAAATTCCATATATATGTGTTAGTATGCTGTAATGTTCTTATCTTTCTGGCTTACTTTGTATAATGGGCTCCAGTTTCATCCATCTCATTAGAACTGATTCAAATGAATTCTTTTTAATGGCTGAGTAATATTCCATGGTGTAAATGTAAGAACAGAAACTATAAAACTCCTAGAGGAGAACATAGGCAAAACACTCTCCGACATGAATCACAGCAGGATCCTCTATGACCCACCTCCCAGAATATTGGAAATGAAAGCAAAAATTAACAAGTGGGACCTAATGAAACTTAAAAGCTTTTACACAACAAAGGAAACTATAAGCAAGGTGAAAAGACAGCCCTCGGATTGGGAGAAAATAATAACAAATGAAACAACAGACAAAGGATTAATCTCAAAAATATACAAGCAACTCCTGCAGCTCAATTCCAGAAAAATAAATGACCCAATCAAGAAATGAGCCAAAGAACTAAACAGACATTTCTCCAAAGAAGACATACAGATTGCTAACAAACACATGAAAAGATGCTCAACATCACTCATTATCACAGAAACGCAAATCAAAACCACAATGAGGTACCATTACACGCCAGTCAGGATGGCTGCTATCCAAAAGTCTACAAGCAATAAATGCTGGAGAGGGTGTGGAGAAAAGGGAACGCTCTTACACTGTTGGTGGGAATGCAAACTAGTACAGCTGCTATGGAGAACAGCGTGGAGATTTCTTAAAAAACTGGAATTAGAACTGCCACATGACCCAGCAATCCCACTTCTGGGCATACACACCGAGGAAACCAGATCTGAAAGAAACACATGCACCCCAATGTTCATCGCAGCACTGTTTATAATAGCCAGGACATGGAAGCAACCTAGATGCCCATCAGCAGACGAATGGATGAGGAAGCTGTGATACATACACACCATGGAATATCACTCAGCCGTTAAAAAGATTACTTTCATTACAACATCCCCCGCCCCAATCCACTCTCTCACTAGCCCTGAGTGACCATTAATCTACTTTCTCAACATATATACATTTGTCTCGTCTAAGGTATTTCAAGATTCACATAATATGCCATCCTTTATGACTGGATTCTTTCATTTGGAGTAAATTTTCCGGAGTCATCCATGCTTAACACAATCAGCATTTCATTCTTTTTTTTTTTTTGGCATAATACAATAATATCCTATTGTACAGATATAACACATTTTGTGAATCTAGTCACCAATTTATGGGCATCTGGGTTGTTTTCAGGGCTTTCCAGGCAGGTCAGTGGTAAAGAATCTGCCTGCCAAATCTGAAGATGCAGGAGAGAAACAGGTTGCATCCCTGGGCTGGGAAGATCCTCTGGAGTAGGAAATGGCAACCCACTCCAGTATTCTTGCCTGGAAAATCCCATAAACAAAGGAACCTGGTGGTCTACAGTCCACAGAGTGGTAAAGAATCAGACACAACTGAGCGACTGAACATACACATGTTCATGGGTTGTTTTCACATTTTAGTTATTACAAAAATTAATTCTATGGACATTATGGTAAGTTAGAATTGCTAGGTCAAATGATGACTCTGTTTAATCTTTTGAGAAACGATCAAACTCTTTTCCAAAGTGGCTACACCACTTTACATTTCTACCCTCTGTGTATGAGGGTTCCAATTTCTTCAGATCTTCAACCCCAGTTTTATATAGCCATCCCAGTCGGCGTGAGGTGGTGTCTCCCTAGGGTTTTCATTTGTATTCATAGCCATCCTTGATGGTTAGGATGCTGAATATCTTTTCATGTGCTTATTGGTCATTTGTTTATATTCCTTGAAGATGTATATATTCTGGTCCTCTGCACATTTCATAACTGGGTATTCTGATTTTTATTAAATAATATAATATCCTCTTACATTTGAGATATATCTCATTGATTTATGATTTACAAAAAATTTTCCCCCATCCTGTGGGTTGTCTCTTCATTGTTTTGAAGATGTCCTTTAAGGTACAAAGATTTTAATTTTGATAAAGATCAGTTTACATATATTTTTTTATTATTGCTTTTATTTGGGATCATATCTAAGAAACTACCAAACCCAAGATCACTAAAATTTACCCTTATGTTTTCTCTCTCTGTTTTATCTTTTATGTTTAGGTCTTTGATCCATTTCAAGTTAGTTTTGGTATATGGTATGAAGTAAATGAAGTAAATATTCAATTTTGTTTCTTTGCATATTGACTACAAGTTGTTCTGGCATCATTTGCTAAAACTCTTTTCCAATTAAGTAGTGTTACATTATTATTGAAAATCAATTTATTGCAGATGTAAGTGTTCTCTGTACTCTCAGATATTTTTCATTTATCTATATGTTTATTTTAATTCTAGTAATACATTATTTTTTGCTGTGATTCCATCATTTTCCTGATTTATTGAGATATGATTTGCTTCTAACATTGTATAAGTTTAAGGTATATAACATGATGATTTGATATACATATATAAATATTGCTATATGATTGCCACAATAAGCTTAATGAACACATTCATCACCTCACATAATTACATTTTTGTGTGTGTGATATGAACACAAAAAATATTGTGCCACTCTCTCAGCAACTTTCAAGCACACAATACAATATTGTTAACTGTAATCTCCATGTTGTATTAATATATTAGATTCCCAGAATTGATTCATCTCCTAACTGGAAATTTGTACCCTTTGACCAACATCTCCACATTTCCTCCACTCCTAGCCTGGAAACCACGCTTCCACTCTGTTTTTATGAGTTTGACTCTTTTAGATTGCCCATATATACATGATAACATAGCGTAGACAATACTTGTCCTCTTTGTCGGACTTATTTCTCTTAACATAATGGGCTCAAGGCCTACTCATGTTTTTGCAAATGGCAGAAGTTGCCCCAACTTGCATTCTGTTGGCTCAGACAGTGAAGAATCTGCCTGCAATGCGGAAGACCTGGGTTCATTCCCTGGGTTGGAAAGATCCCCGGAGGCGGGCATACAACCCACTCCAGCATTCTTGCCTATAGAATCCCCATGGACAGAGGTGCCTGGTGGACTGCAGTCCATGGAGTCTCAAAGGAGTTGGACACAACTGAGCGACTAATCCCAGAGCACATTGCCTTCAACAGGGCACAAGGGTTTCCTTTCCTCCACACCCTCAACAGCACTTATCGTTTATCTTTTTGATAACAGCCATTTTAGCCTCTTTGAAGTAATATCTCATTGTAGTTTTAAGTCCCTGATGATTAGGTGATGTTGACTACCTTTTCATTTACTTGGACATTGTATAGCTTCTTCTGGAAAATGTCTATTATATCTTCTGTGATACAAAAGTACACTGCCTTGATTAGTGTAAATTTGTAGTAAGTTTTGTCATTGGCAAGTGTGTCCTAAAACTTTTTCTTTTTCAGAAATGTTTGGCTATCCTGGGCGCCTTGATTCTCCATATGACTTTTAAGATATGCTTGTCAAATTTTATTCAACTACGTTTTTTTTTCCTACGTTAAGACATACTATGAAATAAAACAAAATGAAACAAACTGTGAGGAAGCTTTCTAATTTACATACATTTATTTTGTGATTGTACATGCTGCTGCTAAGTCGCTTCAGTCGTGTCCGACTCTGTGCGACCCCATGGACTGCAGCCCACCAGGCTCCTCTGTCCCTGGGGTTTTCCAGGCAAGAGTACTGGAGTGGGGTGCCATTGCCTTCTCCGGTGATTGTACATAGGTAATATCAAATATAATTTGTAGAGGGCTTCCCAGATGGCACTAGTGGTAAAGAACCTGCCTGCCAATGCAGGAAACATAATGAGACACAAGTTCAATCCCTGGGTTGGGAAGATCCCCCGGAGGAGGGCATGGCAACCCACTCCAGTATACTTGCCTGGAGAATCCCACGGACAGAGGAGCCTGGCGTGCTGTAGTCCATAGGGTCACATAGTCAGACATGACTAAAGTGACTTACTGCACATGCATTATCTTTAGATATGAATTTCCTGTGCTGTGTTAAAATATAACAGAAATTGTATTGATAATGGTATTTTTACTAGGAATACCAACAAGTGAATCTATATTTTCTTCCATTTCATAATGCTGCATTAGGAGGATCTCTAAAAATTAATGCTCATTAGAATTCTTTTTATTCATTTAATAAAATCATATCCAAGCAGCAAAATATCCAGATTTAATATTTCTTAAGTAATTTAAGAAAACTTATCATTGCTGTTTATCTCAATTTTTTACTTATGAAATGTAGATATTTAACATTTACAAAAGAGAATAAGAAACAGTAGGTCAACAATTTACGAATTTCTCAAGAATTTGAAAGATATATGCTACAATTTTTAGACAGCAAATGATTTAATACATACACTTATCTAAACAAAACATAGATATAGGCTCAAAAGAATATTATGCCTATTGAAAATGCATGCATGAATTTTATTGATAATATCTATGTTGATTTCTCTGATGCTTTTTTCACCAAATATTACAGTCTGACTTTCAGTTCAGTTCAGTCGCTCAGTTGCGTCCGACTCTTTGCGACCCCATGAACCGCAGCACGCCAGGCCTCCCTGTTCATCACAAACTCCCGAAGTCTACCCAAACCCATGTCCATCGAGTCAGTGATGCCATCCAACCATCTCATCCTCTGTTGTCCCCTTCTCCTCCTGCCCCCAGTCCCTCCCAGCATCAGGGTCTTTTCAAATGAGTCAGCTCTTCGCATCAGGTGGCCAAAGTATTGGAGTTTCAGCTTCAACATCAGTTCTTCCAACAAACACCCAGGACTGATCTGCTTTAGGATGGACTGGTTGGATCTCTTTGCAGTCCAAGGGACTCTCAAGAGTCTTCTCCAACACCACAGTTCAAAAACATCAATTCTCCAGTGCTCAGCTTTCTTTATAGTCCAACTCTCACATCCATACATGACCACTGGAAAAACCATAGCTTTGACCAGACAGACCTTTGTTGGCAAAGTAATGTCTCTGCTTTTTAATATGCTGTCTAGGTTGGTCATAACTTTCCTTCCAAGGAGTAAGCGTCTTTTAATTTCATGGCTGCAATAACCATCTGCAGTGATGTTGAAGCTCAGAAAAATAAAGTCAGCCACTGTTTCCCCATCTATTTGCCATGAAGTAATGGGACCAGATGCCATGATCTTAGTTTTCTGAATGTTGAGCTTTAAGCCAACTTTTTCAGTCTCCTCTTTCACTTTCAACAAGAGGCTCTTTAGTTTTTCTTCACTTTCTTCCATAAGGGTGGTGTCATCTGCATATCTGAGGTTATTGATATTTCTCCCGGTAATTTTGATTCCAGCTTGTGCTTCCTCCAGCCGAGTGTTTCTCAAGTCTGACTTTATGGGTGAAGAAATGCCCAAAATAACTACTTGGCCAAGAATACTGATTAAATAGATTTGACCAGATTAAATGTAAAGACTTTTTAATATTTACTGAGCATTTATTATGTAGTACGCAGCAAAGAATGTGACTTCCAACTCATGATCACTTTCATTTAATTCAATCTATCTAACTAAAAATATGTTCCCCTTTTTTCTTAAATAAGGAAACTGAGTTCATATAAGTTTAAATGACTTGGCTAAGATCAGCCAGTGGCAGAGTAGGGATTCATACTCAGCTGGTAAGACTCTAAGTCTGGTTTTCTTTATATTTATCATCTTCTCTCTTCTCTAATTCCTCTCTCTTAACTTAAACTACTAGGCTAAACTTACACCAGATATTCTGACTCCCTACCAGATACTCTCTACTCCCTACTCTCTACCTATTGGAGTTCAGCCTCCTTCAATTACCCAATATAAGAGGAGATCAAGCCAGTCAAAAACAAAGAGTTTAAGACAGGTTAGAATACAAAAGCAGCAAAGTCAGATTCGTTACCTGTACTTAGCTTACAGTTCTTCAAGTATCCAACCACAGGAATATCTGTATTCTGTCAAGACTCAAAAGTGTAGTTTGGTTCCAGAGGAGACACTTTTACTATAATCCAAAGATGGTTGGGCCCTTTTGCTTTGTTAATCATTCTGCTAGAAAAAAAATGTTTGAAAATGCATGCAATTGTTGTGAGAAGGAAAGGACATAAAAGCAAGAATGACACAAAGAAAAGAATATATGAAAAGATGGTAGAATTCTAACTCAAAATGAATAGATTATATTGGGATCAGGATGATACCAGAAGAATAAGAAAATAAAATTGATGAGGTGGACTAACAGAGTAATAGAATGAAGGGACAAAAAAAGAGCAATAAGTAAAATATCTTATATTACTATAATTTAAAATGAAATTTATTTAACACAATGACATGCATTCTTTCATTTCTGATTTTTCAATTTCACACAAAAATACTTATGTATATGCTGGAAACAGTTTACTGTAATGTTATATTTATATATTAATATAATTTAACTCCAAAATAAGACATTCTAAATTACTAACCAATATAGAATTAATTTAAATTAAATAATAATATAATTAATAATCAATATAGAAATATGTGAGTAAGGTTTGTTTATATTGGAACATATCTTTCTATGGCTTTGATTTCTTTTTAAGTTCACAAAGTTGAAGAAAGCCTAGTACACTGAATTTATTGGGCTAAGCATTTTCCATTTTAAACTTCCAGTCAACAGTAACAATTAATCAGAATTTTATTAAACATTGAATATCATCTAAAAACATATATCATCTAAAATATATAATCAAGCCTTCTAGAGAGCTTGACTATGTACAAAAAACATGCTTTTAGTCATTTGTTATATCAAATGACTTTAAAATATCTGAGGAAAATGTTGACTAGGAAAATTGTAAAATGAAGGTGATTTATATTTACTTAGAAATTAGAGCAGTTCATTTCTCTCTAGGGGGAATGTAATCAATTTAGTAACTATTGCTAGTAAAGCTAATGTCCTTCAGAACTTTTTCCATTGGATATTCAACTTGAACTCAACAGGTGGGATATAACTCAACTAGAAATGAAAGAACAAAGTGGAACTCTTGGTTATATATAGTTTCAACAATAACATATACGATGCCAGTATTTCCTGAGGATTAATGATCAACTGGAAGAGCTTGTGGTCCTAGGGCCATTAACTCCGTGTGGTCATTAATTCTGTCTGAAATATCTTACCAACAAGGACATTTGTAACAATTACTTCCCTTCTCTTAATACAATTTTTGGGCAGAACCTTTTAAACCTTTTCATTTTTTGAAGATGCACTTTTGCTACATACTGACCATGAAAAAATATCAGTGACTTTATGATAAGCATTTGAAGCAGATTCAGATTGTGATATTTCATGTGCCTATGTATTTTGGCATTGTTTTCTTTCCTTTAATTCTACAATGGCAAAGATGTATTGTATCTTCATGAATCAAATGGCTCCAAGTAATTTAAAGCCAAAGCACCTATTTAAATGGTTTTCTGTATAGTATGCACTGGCCAGTGATGAAATTTATAAAAATCCAAGTTACAGAATGTAGAGAATTTATCTTCAGGGCTGTTTCCTATAGATTAAGCTTCTGAGGAATTGCCACCGCTTTAAAAATTCATGTTATTCCTTTCAAGACTCAGGTCAAATTCATGGTAGGTTCTGGTACTTTGCTTTATTTGGATTTTGTCAGGCATGATTTTGACCAAAAATATTTTTTCAGTTATTTAATAACAGAAAACAGTACCTAATTTCCTGTGACTCATTTCCATAATGCTCATGAAAGTACTAATGTTCTGCTATAAATTAAATTTCTTAATTCTCAGAGATAAGAAAATTATTTTTAGTCATTACTAATATAACAAAAGAATATTACAATTCTTTACAAAAGAGATGTTATTTAAATAATGCTGTAAATTTAATGCACATGTCTATGAACATACCAGTCATCATTAATAGAAATATATAATATTAAAAAGTATATAATTATACTAGGTTATGCTATGTGTATTTAGAATGAATCTCAGTATGTTATTAGTAATTTTTATATTACATATGCATAGATAACTAACTTCCATCTTTAATTGATGTACATTATTGAAACCAACAGAGAATATAATACGTAAACTCCTAGCGGAGGGAAGGTGCAAAAATAATTGTAGAGATCATGCCAAATTAAGGTAGAATGAATCCCTCACTGGCTAAAATGAACACGATGTTATAAACAACTGATGCCGCATATTATTGACAATAAAAGTGCCAACAGCATACATGTTAGATTAGAGCTAACCTAATTGGAGGATGCAGGATGTTTGAAATGCAATAACAGAAGCAGGCCCTAATCTCTGTCATGATACGCAATGTCACCACTACTTGAAATTCCATTGGGCAATATTAATTCAAGCAGAGGTCTGAGCCACTAATAAATGAGGCAAATTGAGTCAATTACTAATTTCATGCTTTTATGATTTGGAGTTTAGCTAGATAATATCTGCAATTTAATACACTGCCCTCTAGAGAGCTTGACTATGTATAAAGAACATGCTTTTACAGATCTATTGGTTCTATTCCTTTTGTTTAAGCTCCACCCTGCTGAGACAATGGGGGATGGGCAGAGAAAGGGGGCTGTTAGGCCACAAGATTATTTTCCTTCTCAGCTCTATAGTCTATATGTGACTTCCCTTTGATTGAGATGCTCATCAGGGTTTATAGCTGAATTCATTGCCTTCTAGCAGTATTTATTTGGCCCTATTTCTCTTTTGGCAAAAGTCACTAAAGATGAGGCAAAACCTACATATTAATGTATCACACGGGGATAGTGCAAGGGATGTTATGCCATAAAGATTTCATGCACTTAAAAAATTAGCTTGATCTTTTACTTTCTTAAAAAGTCAGTTTTACTTGGTGTTCAAATTGGTAATTCTAAATTCATCTCTTGTATACCCCACTCCTAAAATGATAAACCAGTTCTTACAGATTCTTTGTGACACCAAATTAATATGTGCATAAATAGGTATCTCCCTGAGAATAGTTTAAGTTGAAGTTCCCCCACATATGTATTTAGTATACAAAAAAATTTCCCCGTGGCCAACATCTAATGAATTAAAAGTGTGTTTATTAATATTTGCAAGTTTTAATTGTCACATATTGAAATTGCAGAATCAAAAACATAGAATTACTAATCTCTAAAGATCATTTGTCAGAATATATGCTTTTATTTTTAAAAATCATACATATCTTACTTTAAAAATTCATGTATATAGGCTATAGTTTGTTTGAAAGGTAATTACAAGAAAAACTAAAATTTTATGAAATGTATTTATTGATATGATCATTATAGCATTGATCATCTTAATTCCTGTTAGAAAAGCAGACTTTTGAAATAATCATATGAAGCTCTCATTTGTACCAAATCCAAAGGTACGGCTATTAAACCTGTTTTTTTTCCAGTTTCACCAAGGACCAAATAAAAATATAGTTTAAATCAACTCTTTCCATCTGTGGTTAACCTGATTAGGAAGAGGTCAGCAGGGGAATGGATGGTTGCCAAAAATCCTCTTTGGCCACGTCCCCACCACCAAAGTGAAGTAGTAAATTGAGAATTGAGTCAATTATGCGAATAAGTCAGACTAAAAAGCACTTTCCAAAGAACTCTATCAATAATTTACCTAAATTGTGTTGTGAGAGTTTGGGTCATGATCAAGGTCAGAAACCTAGAAAATAATAGAATATTCTTGCTCTCTTTCTCCTTCTTCCTTCCCCTCTTTTCCTTCCCTTCTTCTCCCTACCTCCCTCCCTCCTTCCTTCCTTCTTTCCCTCCATTTTTCCTCTTTTTCTTCCTTCTTTCTTTTCCTTTAAGTTATCTTGATAAGCGTCTTTATTTTCTATTTCATTCTGCTGGTGTGGGCTTTCCAATACCCTGTTACTCCAGTGGAATAATTTTCTTTGTTGCATTAGACCCGAGACGTGTAAACTTCTAATTCCTTGTTCTAACTGACAACAAAGCCTAAAACAACTTCCTCTCTGAGGTATAGTTTGTGCTCTGTGATCAAGAAGGGAATAGAGAGTGAAACTGAGCTTCACATACATTTGAACAGATTTAGTCCAGAAAAGAAATGGTTATTTCCGGTCATGTCAGGATGCTACTCATTTAAAGACCCGTTCCAATGAGAAGCTTTCCCCACTGCGTTGTTGAGAAAATGAATGTACCTAGCTTAAAATATTATGCCATAAGTCAGGATTCCTAGAAGAGGTATTAATGCTATCTTTTCCCATTTATTAGTTCCCTAAAGTCTTTATGAGTAACATGATAATTAAGCACTTACTGAAAACCAATACTTTTCCATTCTTACTTTCACTGACCACCAAAAAGAAAAGATACTTTAACAACAAAAAAGTCATTTAATGTGAAACTGCTAAAATACTAAGGAAATAAGTTGCATTGAGTGAATAATAATAAGTGGGTTTTGGGGGGAACCTATAGAAACTTGTCATCTTTTAAGCACTTTACATGAGATATTATGTTCATTTTATGGATTAGGAAACTGAGGCGCAGAAATGTTATGTAAACTGATCAGTGAAACAAAGTAGCTTTTGAATCTGTACAGGTTGAATCCACTCTTAATCACTCTTTTATGATGTATTAAATAAAGTATGTGTTAGTCACCCAATTGTGTCTGTCTCTGCGACCCATGGACTGTAGCCCGCCAGTCTCCTCTGTCCATGGGATTCTCTGGGCAAGAACTCTGGAGTGGATTGCCATTCCCTTATCCAGGAGATCTTCCTGTCCCGGGAATTGAATCCAGGTCTCCTACATTGCAGGCAGATTCTTTATTTTCTGAGCTACTAGGGAAGCCCAGTAAATACAAACAACTTAACAACGTATAAACCAATTTCCCTTTCCCATTATTATTTTTATAAAATAGTGATTTTGTTTTGAAGTTGACCCATATTTTAAGAAACATTTGGGCTGAAATGTTTGCTATTAAAATGACACTTTAAAAAAAATAATGTTTGAAAAGAAAAACAGAAAAATTGTATTACCCCACTAAAACAAAACAATTAAAATTTTTAAATTATTCCTTGTTGGGAGAATGTTTCCTCTTACGCACTCTGATTTTCCACCTTACCACCATCCCAATATTTTAATAAGACTTGGCATTTGGTACTGAAACAGTGGTAGAAGCAAGATTGTGGAGAAAAATCTGGCAGGATATCTGGGACAAAGCATTTCAGGGAGTTATAACGCTAGAGGAGATAACATTTTCTTACATAGTGTGTGTGTGTGTGTGTGTGTGTGTGTGTGTGTGTGTGTTTGTGGACATATACACATAGGCATGGGGCCATGCATGAACAAGGACAGACCTGTGTTTCTTTTACACCTAACAGATTTGTTATTCATCTTTCTTGCACCTGAATCCTATTATTAGCATTAAACCTGTGGATTTAAATCAATGAATGGTTTGAATGCGTACTTTTTTCTTTTGAGATCTAACAGATCTCGAAATGGTAACACTATTTTTTTCCTTCCCAACCCCAGTAATTTGTTTTACAAGACTTAATGTAAAAAAAAATTTAGTTTTAATTTCCCTTCTCTCCCCCTACTTAGTTAAAAAATAAAATAAAATGTAAAAATGTAATAAGGAAGCTTGTTGCTGTTGTTCAGTTGCTAAGTTGTATCGGACTTAGGATATCTATTACCAACTCTATTGGATTCATCTTGAGTTAGTTTCCTCTTCACCTCTCTTAAGATTACCATTCTGAAAGTCTTAGTCAGAAGGTTTTCTTTCTTCAACATAATCAGTAGCTCTCTTGCCCATAGATTTCCAGTTAGGATATATGAGTGCAAGAATATGCTGTATGTGAAAAATCATTAATCACGGAAACACAGAACTTTTGAAATCACAGTTTTATCTATGTTTAAAATTTGTTATGAATGTAACAATTTAGGAAATCAGCATATTAAAATGAATAAATACTAACTCCACCCAACACTGACAATTTTTAAAACATGATATTCAGCATATAACTAAATTCTATTAACATTGCCAAAGAACAGTGATTGAAACTTATGGTTATTTAGTCCTGTGGGAGATGATGGCTGCCAGTTAATTCAAACCATTGTGTAATATGCTGTATTGCAACATTCTAAATCATATAAGTAATTAATCTATATGCAATATCATCCCACAGTATGCATTGTTTTCTAGATTTCACTTTCTGTGTGCAGTTTGAAGTCATCAATAGCAATTACAATGAAATGTAGCTCATATTTTTACAACCACCGTGAGCTAGAATCTCTGTATTTGTTAAAGGAAGCTGTATAAATCATGGTTCCACAATGTTGTTTTGTTTTATCATGGGATTTATTGTTTTGAGGATTTTGAAGAGATAATAAATTGGCAATCCAAGATAAAGAAAAATAATTTTCTTTACCACAGAAAATATAAAAGCCAAATATTGGATTAACATACAATGCTTTTTGTGTATTAATATGCAGAGCATGAATATCCTGGCATTTATTGATTGCAATAAGAAACCAAGTGAATAGATCGTTAGCAGGAGTAAAAAGGCTTTAACTATCAGTAAAAATAGAGTATGGCAGAGTTCAAAAAGCTCTGAATTTGTGTTTTTCATTCCAGTAAGGCTAATGACCCCAGCCTGGAGGACATATATCCTCAAAAGCAGGGTTATTTGAAAGCTTTTAATCAGATACTCACTCTGCCTGTACACATGGAAAATTTATCAATTTAAAGGGGTTGCCCCTTATAAATTTCCATGACCAATCAGAACTTCCAGGTCTTCTATTCCCATACTTATTTTTATTATGAGTGTGAAATTTATGCCACTGAGATCATAGACCTTCCTGCCCCAGGAAAAACTACTTAGTATCCAACAATGTAAGCAAAACACACTGTTAGAAATAGTTTCACCCTCCCATAGAATTATTCATTCTCCGGCAAAAGTAAGTCAGGTAAGGATCATATAGGCGAGAGAATGCAGGGAACCAGTGGTTTGAATATATTTTCACTCTCAAGATCCTTATCTCCAAAACTCTTGCATATCCTATCAACCATTCTATGTCCACATATAAGCAAACACATGTATTTTTTAACCTTAAAAACTGTGAACTTGTGTAAAGGTTTTGTTGTCGCTGTTATTTAGTCACTAAGTCCTATCTGACTCTTTTGCGACCCCGAAGACTCTAGCCCGCCAGATTTCCCAGGCAAGGATACTGGAGTGAGTCATCATTTCCTTCTCCAAATTTAAAGTTCTGCGCTCTTAAATGACAGATTACACATCACCATTGCTAAGACACATCAGTGAAGAAGACATGACACCATTCTGGTAAAAATAGCAGTGGATTATTAAATATCACACATTCTGAGACACATGGAGAGAAATACAATGTGCTTGGACCAAATTTTCATGACAGAGAATATTATGAAATCTTGGCAAAAGCATCAAAATTTTTTCTAAAAATATGGAGAAAAGTTTTTTTTTCATACACAATGCTCAATATCCCTGTTGCTGAATAGATCTTAAACTTTAGAAATAATATAGTGTACAGGTCTGGTGTTCAGTTTTTAAAGAGAACAATTTTCTGCTGTGATTATTCTAAAAAATAAGAACTCAAATCTTTTTTTGGCTAGAAAAAAAAATATTTTTTGAGAAAAATCAGAGTATTCCCTTGATTTCAAAACTTCTGGCTTATGATCTCCTGTTCATCATTTTCATTCTACCTCCTTCTAAAAAGAGCTACTATTATATTTTCAATGTTAAGTACTATTATTTTTAAATAATACAATTAGATAAAATTAACAATGTAAACTCTTCAAAACTCTGCCTTAAAAATGAAGGAATAAAGATTGTGAAAAGAAAAGACAATTATTTGCCCCGTCGTGTCCAACTCTGCGATCCCATAGACTGTAGTCTGCCAGGCTCCTCTGTCCATGGAATTCTCCAGGCGAGTACTGGAGTGGGTTGCATTTCCTTCTCCAAACTATTGTGAAATTAAAGGTTATCTTCAAGGAAAAAAATCACTATAAATAAACTTTTTTCTTTTTAAGACAATTCTGTCTTAAAAATGAAAGAATAAAGATTGTGAAATTCAAATTCAAGGAAATGAACCTAAAAGTCATATACAAAATAAACTTTTATTTATTCTAGTTAACAGCCTGAAAAATGTCTTCACTCACATTAGCTCTTTCTTTTTTAACATTATTTTGAAACAGTGCTTGAGTTCTTTCAACTGAAGTTTAGTTTGGTTAATGACCTCTTAAAAAGAAAATGCAAATCTTTCTCTTGATTCTAGTTAAAAGGCTTCAGTCATTTATACCTCAGTGTGAACTGGTTTAATTAGCAAGTTCCCATCCTAATTGCTCTGTTTAAACAGGAAGAGAAAAGAGAGGTAAGTTATATGCCACAGTTTGATGAGTAGGGCTTCTGAGACTTCTCGGGGCCCTAAAGTAAGGGGAAAACTTTAAATAAAAAAAAGCTGATAAATGCATTTCAAATACAATCTATGTATATCTTGAAATGTTAACACTGGGCAAACCTGTAGAAGAAAAGAAAAATATATATTTTCTTGCTGTTCTGTACACCCACCAACTATTAGAACTTGCAACTTAGACTTGTTCCATTTGAGTATAATTTATCTATGTTAATGATCAAATAGGATTTTGTGTTCTGGCCTGGGAACCTAATTATTTCTAATGTTGTTTCTATGGAAAAGCACATTTGGAGTTCCCAAACAAAACTTTAAATATGAATGCATTGTGTCATTTGGAAATTTCTTTTATTGGTCATTCTTTTCTTTCATAATTGTGATTGACTCTAAAATGATTGTAAAGAGGATAACAACAATGCAATAATGAAAAATTGTCATAACTTTCCCTGAAACTCTGATGTGAAGCCTAGTTAGTAACTAAATCAAAATAGCCAGTAAGAAATTGTTTAGTATATCTTTTAGCAAATCCTTATCAAAGGTGCCTTATATTTTAGGTACTGTGCAAGGCTCTGTAAGCTACAACACTAAGAAATAGGTAATTCTGGGCCTACCCTTAGAGATATACTCTTATGAAATTGTATCCTCAGTTTTCCCAGAGAAATTCATGTCAATAGTTTGCCCTCATGCTCCAACAAGTCACAGAAATGGGCTAGTAATTTCTATATTTCATCAGTACCTAAGTAAAGTGTTACAGTGAGCAGTATAGTAAAACCACACATAAGTCCACACAACCTTATGCTAATCAATGACTCTCATTAAAAAAAAAAAACCTTGAAAATGTTACTGGCAAATCTATCCCAGATGTTAATATTGGTAAAGCTTTAATTAAATTAGAATTAGTAATACTCTGAGCATAAACTCGAAGTTTACTTTTACACTAGATATAAATAAATTGAGCCAAATTAGTAATCAAAATGATTGTTTACAGTCTTTGAAGGAGGTCCCATAAGATATATTTGGCCACGTTCTGAATTTCCGTGTGCATTTGAAAACAATTTGCTATCAGTCATTGTTAATTCAGATTGACAGTAGATTTTTGTTGAGTATTTTCACATTAAACGTTGACGGATCACGAAAGAGATTTTAACAAAGTAATCTAGACCTTCCTAATTTTATTTTACTAATCTTGCATAGCCATTCTCTCTTGGTGGTATCTTGGCCTGATATTAATGTATGGTTGAAATAAGCCCCACCAACAGCTTCTACCATCATTATTATCAGATACACAGTCTAATATTGGAGTACCAAATGTGCCTGCCCACTATGACAGATCTTCTTATTGCTTTTTTTTGTTCTTCTTAAATTAAGATTGTCTTTTTAAACCGGCTTTGTGTGTGCTCAGTCACTC
The DNA here is from genome assembly GCF_023699985.2 of Odocoileus virginianus. Classification (NCBI taxonomy): domain Eukaryota; kingdom Metazoa; phylum Chordata; class Mammalia; order Artiodactyla; family Cervidae; genus Odocoileus; species Odocoileus virginianus. Next base: position 29,848,948 of record NC_069698.1, on the reverse strand, counting down.
AACCATGCTCAAGTCTTTGTGACCCTATGAACTGCAGCCAACCATGGATCCTCCAGGCAAGAACACAGGAGTGGGTTGCCATGTCCTCCTCCAGAGGCTTTTCTCCATCCAAGGATCAAACCTGTGTCTCCTGCATCTCCTTGCATTGGCGTCGGTTCTTTATCACTGACCCACCTAGGAAGCCCCTTAGAGTAGCTTTAGGATCATGAAAAAATTAAGGTGAAAGTAAAGAGATTTCCCATATATTCCTGCCACACATATGCACAGCCTTCCCCATTTTTACTGTCTTTTTGTGAATAAGTCAATAAGAGGAGTAAAAATAAATATGAAGACAAAATAGGTGTGTACAACTTGTTTAGTTTTACATCCAGCCACCTCATCTCTGACACCCTCTTCTCCTTCTGCCCTCAATCTTTAAACTAAAACTTGTTTAGTTTTATATCCAACCATCTCATCCTCTGACACCCTCTTCTCCTTCTGCCCTCAATCTTTCCTAGCATCAGGGATTTTTCCAATGAGTCAGCTGTTCCCATCAGATAACCAAAATACTGGAGCTTCAGCATCAGTCCTTCCAAAGAGCATTCAGGGTTGATTTCCCTTAAGATATCTACATATCTGAGGTTATTGATATTTCTCCCAGCAATCTTGATTCCAGCTTGTGCCGTTCTGCTTATTTAGACATAAATATTTATGCATTTCTGAATTTCATAATTACATCTACTCATGTTTTTGGAGAAATTTTTGTTTAGTAGTATAAAATTTTTCTAATTAATACTGTTTTTAAGTATACATGAAAAACATATTTTTCATATCTATCTTTCACTTTAAAAATGTGAATACTTTTAATATATGTGAATGTATATGTTGAGGGACCACAAACATTTGATGTGACAGTAAAGTCAATAATTTTATACTTCATTGTAACTTTTTATTTCTTTTATTCTTGTCTTTTCCTGCTAAAAGGATTTTGCTTCTTGAATATGGTGTGCCCCCTCTGCAGTTTCTCATTATCCAAGAATTCAGTTCAGTTCAGTTCAGTCACTCAGTCATGTCCAACTCTTTGCGACCCCATGAATTGCAGCACGCCAGGCCTCCCTGTCCATCACCAACTCCCAGAGCTTACTCCAAGAATTAGTCAGGGCTTATTCATATTTTGGTGCAAGGTTTCAAGAGGGAGCATAGAAGAATGTAAGGCCTCTTGAATCCTGGGCTTAGAAGGGGTTCAACGTCACTTCCATGACATTCATTGATCAAAGCAATCATGGAGGTCTAATGATCTTTAATGTGTTTACTAATTAAGAACATGCTCACTCTATATATCACTAAATCTAAGGGTTAAGGGTTTTCTAATATTTTAGAGCACATGAAGACAGTTCCAATGATCTTCCAAGATTAGAGAAATGTTTTCTGATAACAACATAATTATAATAGAACAAGTGAAAATTTATGATTTGGGCTTTTGATGTCTTAGTGCTGTATAATCTATCATTGGTAGGGGTTATTGGTTAATTTTTGCTGCCTAACTATTGATAACTAAATTTAATGGCTCAAAAAAATAATAATTTTATTTTGTTCATGACTCCATAGATCAGCAATTTGAAACAACCTCAACTGATGGTTTTTCTGATCTAGGCAGGGCTAACTCATGCATTGCAGGCGGCTGCATTGTAGGCTGAGAAGCAGCCTAAAATGGATGCACATACACTGTTCATCAATGAGGCTAGTCAGGGCTTATGTATGCTTCAGGTTTCTAAGAGGGAGCACAAAATAATGTAAGACATCTTGAGTCCTAAGATCAGAACGGTTTCAGCATCATTTCTCTGACAGTACACAATGTTGTTGGTCAAAGCAAGTCACAGGACCAGCTCAGATGCAAGGAGTAAAGAGTTTCCATCTTTTTATTGAAGATTCTACAAGGAAGTGTGGTCAGTTTTATAGTCTGGCACAGAAACATGTATTATTCTGGCCTATGTATTAGGGAGTTTGAGAGCTGCTTATTTTGAGAGGACAAGTTGATTAATACTTGTATTCATGTATTGTAAATAATGAAGATAAGGACATAGGGGAAAAAAGGACAGAAGGAAGGAAGGAAGGAAAGAAGGGAAGGAGGGAGGGAAAGAAAGGAAGAAGGAGGAGGAGAAGGAAGAAGTGAGGGAGGAAGGAAGGGAAAGAAAAGAAGAGACTGTATGATTCAGCTTGATTCTATAAAACATTAACCCAGAGAGCAAGAGATATTGATGATACTTTTCAAGAAATCTCTACTGACAATGTGAAGACAAAGGCCATAGTCTCAGATAATATTAACAACAATGCTTAAATATGTGTAGTACTTTATAGAATTTTACAAGAAACTTCCAAATCCTATTCAATCCTCATATGACAAAAGTAATATACATGTAATTCTCACAATAATCAGTGGGACAAAGAGTATTACACGCAATTTATAGGTATAGGTTCATACATATTGTGCAGAGTAGTTTTTGGTTTTTTCTAATATAGTGGCATTTACTTTTCAAGAAAAAGTTATATAGCTAATCGAGTATAAAAACTCTTCACATCTTGGTACTCTCAAGGGAGTTCACAACTAGCATATGACTAATTTTCCCACCCAGGAGACATTGGTGATTAATGAAGCCAAAATGTTGCCAGTTTTCTGGAAGGACTGAATTGAATGCACCTTCTCACGCACACCATAGAACGATTTGCCAAGTACAATGAGGGTGTAAGTCTGATAGTATGGAACATTTTTATTCATTTAATAAAATAGTTTTTAAAGGAACTTAATAAACATCTATTTATTGAAGCAGTCCCAGCAAGACTTCAACTTGTGTGTATTTCATTAGCTTTTATCTCAAATTAATATTTATATTCAAAAATCAATAAAACTGTATTGAAGTTAATACTGGCCTTCCTCCAAATGAGTCCCAATCCACCAGGTTTTCTGTGTTTAGGCTTATTGCTTAGAGTCATGATGTTGCATCTAGGGTATATTTTAAATCGTCTGCTGATGGGACGGAGAAGATTTTTTGCTGTAAAACAGGTAATGATCCCAAATGCCCATTTATTTGTTGTGAAATATACTACTGTTTTCTCCATGCAGACCTGGGATCAGCACCATCACCTGCAGCCTGGGCAGCTCTCCATCTGAGCTGTCTGAGTTGTTCTTATTTAGTCTCTTTTTAGTCGTGTCTAATTCTTTGCAACCCACTGACTGTAACCTGCCAGTTTCCTCTGTCCATGGGTCTCTCTAGGCAGGAATAATGGAGTGGGTTGCATTTCCTTCTCCAGGGGATCTTCCAGACACAGGAATCAAATCCACATCTCCTGCATCTCCTGCATCGGCGGGGGGATTCTTTATCATTGAGCCACCTGGGAAGCCCAAGCTATGTGCGTAGCAGGTGTATTCCACATTATCACAAATAAAGGCCATAATCCTCTTGCAGATAACTGAGGGTACTCTAAGATTCTTATCCCAGAAAATGGCGCCCTTTAAGTTAAAGCAAAAAATGTCCAATGTGTCCACTGTTACTGACGTGTCCTTTTTAGCCTGTGTCTTTACAAATCAGCAGACCCAATGTTCTTATTGAATGATCCCTATTTAAAAAAACATTGGGTCATTTAGAAATGTCACTCTTGTTTTACCCCCTGGAGAAACTGCACTCTAGTATTTGGTATTCCCTCTAGTAGTAATTATAGGAATTCCAGTTCTTGACTAAAACAGAAAAGACCCACATTTGAGCAAGAAATGTTGTCAAGATTGATAACATACACAAAAAGCCCCTAGGATTTGTATAAAATACATTTTTCAAGAGTTGTGTGCTTTCTGCCAGGGTTAAGGCTCCTAATGTAGGATTTACACCACAGTCTTGAGCTGCAGCATTTTAAGTATGTGTTTCCAATTCATTATGGAAACATATTTACCTGGGTGTTCTCTATTTCATGTATCTTCTTTTTGACTTGGTAAACTTGATGATACAGATACATTTCACTGCTTTTGTGTCCTCCCCTGCAACTAACGAAATATATGATACATAGTAGGTGCTCAAATAAACTTCCTGGTGAAGTTCTGGCAATTTACACTCTATAACCCCCAACATTTCCAGACATATTGTATTCCTGCTCTATGCTATACTTCTACCTGGGATGAGATGGCCTAATTAATGTCCACTTAGAGAGAGGGAGAGAAATCAATGCTTGATTGTAACTAAAACTATTACCCCAGACCTTTAAGAACTCTCCCGTTAGAAAGAGACCACAGAGGAAGGGTGATTTCTCACGTGGACCGTGGTCAGATGGAGATGACTCTCTCAAAGTCAGTGGGAGTGGTTGACTCCCCTCCATCTATACTGCATATGCATGATACAAATGTGTTCCTGGAGGTCACTGAAGGTCTTTTCATCCTAAGAAATTATTAAAATATCAAATATGAAATGTCGAGGACCAACCAAAAACACACCTACCTCCAGAATTTTCCTTTGTCAACTTCACAGTTTGAACAGCTTTCCCCCTATTTCTCTACTTAGTCAAGGTCGTGCCTCTCCAGTTCAGTTTCATGGAAGCTAAGCCTTTGCTGGTAATTTCAGGCATAACACTTCATCTTCTGAACACTTTCATTATTTATGTTTGCAAACAATCATTGGAAATATATTTATGTGTAGCTGATATTTTGGGGCTACTTTTTCCTTAGGTGTGGCCTTTTCAAATATCTGAAAACTCTTGAACCAGATGTTTGGGGAAAGGGAGGGATAAATAGTCTGTGTGCAAAGGAATTTTAGGACAACTTAAATATTCTATACTCATTAGAATTATAGAGAATACACGTCACGGTAATGAAAATGGATCATAGAGAATACTTACCATGATACATTTGTCAAATACATAGAATGTTCAACATCAAGAGTGAACCCTAATATAAGCTATGGACTTTAGATGAAAAAAAAAAAAACACTTCTTGAAGAAGGGTTCATGTTTAATATGCACACATCTTGTATGTTTTTATATGCACAGTTCCTAAACCAGAACTTTGAAAATAGCAGGCAATTGATAAACATTTATTAATGATAATACTGATCTTTTGGGGAAAGGTATCTTCAATGTACAGAAGCAGAATGGGAGATCAAAACAACATATACGAAATAATATGAAAATAAAGTAAAAAAATAACTTTCATATCTAAAATGTTTTTTAGTTTAAACAAACATTTCCAGACTCTCTCACATTTGTTAAAACATTAGTAATATCTGAATAATGAATTACTTTTAAAACAGAGGTTGTTCTAACTCACATGATATGCCATGGGTGTTAATACATCCACGTTAGCATCACATGTTTAAAATGAAAACCTAAGTTTGATAAGTTTACTCAACAGGCAGTGTTTGTGTGTTTGTTAACTTTCTAGAAATACACACAAAGTCTAAAACAGAGAATGTTGACTTTACCTAAAACAAAGAAACAATCAACAACGCAGCCCCACTTCTTTTTCCTCCAAAAATTACTTTCCATAAGTGAAATCTGATACTGCTTTGAGCAAAAGTAGGGCAAGAACTGAGCTATTACTTTAGAACAGACTCATTTTCAAGAAGAAATCCAAATTGGAATGTCAGCTAATGCCAGTAGTAACAGAGTTTTGGCTACAAAACAATCAGTTTACGGACTTATTAACAGTTCATAAAATGTATGGCATTCTTCTGGTTCTTGTCACTGGTGAACATATGCTCTGAATTTGCAACAGACTGAAGCACCATCCCATAAATATTAAAAATAGTTGTGAGCATCACAATGGAAATATTTCAAACCACAGTAGAAACATGATTCTTATTCAAAGAGGTGTGGACCTTTTTAGATATGATCAATGATGTATTACACTGCCAACACATGTGGGGGGCGGGGTGTTGGAAGGGGACTTTTGAATGGGGATTTTCCAAGTTTTCTAAAGAACAAAAATGATAACTTCTCCATCTCATAGGGATATGTTAAATACCATCCTGTTCCAAATATGTGATTGTTCTAGACCAGAATTCTAAACTGGCTAGAGTTCCAAGATTCTTCATATGTGGACAAAGTTGTTCTCTTAAAAGCAAACTCAAGTAATAATGTCACTATGAACATCTTTCTAATCCTAAATGAGCTAACCGTTTTAGAACTATAAAGTTGCTTTTGTCTTTTTACACCCAAAATATCTGTTCTAATATTTTGTAGCACACACGTGGTTGACCATCTTTCTGCTTAGAGCATGAGCTACTCAGTAAGGAATCCTGTCTTCTTCTCTGTGTCCTATACTTACTTTAGTGATCCTCACAAGGCATCTAACACAAGGTGCTCAGTCGTGTGAGACTCTTTGCAACCCCATAGACTGTAGCCCTCCAGGTTCCTCTGTCCACGGAATTTTCCAAGCAAGAATACTGGAGTGGGTAGCCATTTCCTTCTCCAGGGGATCTTCCACGTCCAGGAATAAAACCCAGGTCTCCTGCATTGCAGGAGGATTGTTTACCACTGAGCTACTAGGGAAGCATCTAACACCATGTCTAGTTCCAAACTGAACATCAGTGCGTACTGCTTAAACAAATGAAAGCATTTTCAAATCTACTATATCATTAGGGAGAGTATGGTAAATGTATTTGTAGAAATAGACATCCTATTTTACTAATTATTGTGCATGAGTATATCTATTAACATGAATTTTACCTTTCAACAACTCTAAAGTATGGTTCTTAAATTTCTTAGTGTTGAAGTTAATGTTTTATTTGTCCTTAGATTACCACTTTCAAGCTCTTAGAAAGACCATTATATTCCATGTTGGGACTTAAGAAATTAATTCTAAATTGTTAATGTAATTATTATTTACATTAATTCACACATCATATAAAATCTTTTTTTGCCTCAATATTTTCTCAAAACTTCACATCCTCAAAATATAAATCCTAGTGGCTCTCTTATTAAATATATAAATTATATCAATAATGCATTGTTGTTGTTATTGTTCTGTTGCTCAATAATACCTGACTCTTTGGGGCCCCATGAACTACAGCATGCCAGGCTTCACTCTCTCCTGGAGTTTGCTGAAACTCGTGTCCATTGAGTCATGATGCCATCCAACCATCTCATCCTCTGTTGTCCCCTTCTCCTCTTACCCTCAATCTTTCCCAGCATCAGGGTCTTTTCCAATGAGTTGGTTCTTTGTGTAAAGTGGCCAAAGTATTGGAGCTTCAACTTCAACATTGGTCCTTTCAATGAATATCCAAGGTTGATATATTATTCATATTAAAATGATTGTTATTTGAAATTCTAAAATTCTGGTCTATACTAAAGTATCTCAGAGTAGTCAGAAGTCCAATTAATACTAGAAAAATCCTAGAATTTTAAGACAGTCATGATTCTTCCTGGAACATAGTAATAACATTTTTATTTACTGAGAAGACCTCACAGACAAATATAAGGATTCATTTCAGCTTTGAAGTTTCTAGTTTTGTCTAAACACTGGCAAAGGATTTCAATTTGTGTTTTAGTTTTCAATGATATCTTTTTGTCTCAGACTCTAAGTCCAGGCTGCAGATAATTATTAATTTAGTTGCAGTTTATGTTACCTTTTTATGTTTTTCTTTTTGATCTGGCACACCCTCCAAAGCCAAAGGAAGAGTACCATAATATTTACTTAGTACAGGTCCAGGACACATATAAAAGGAGGAGGGAAATACCTGCTCAAACATTCATGTATAATGACAAGATCAAAGCATTTTGACGATAGGCTATGGGTCCAGTCATACACTGTAATTAAAGTATAAGAATAAAGCCAAATATAAGTATATAAAGTATATACTTATATACAAATATAAAGTATAAGAATAAAAACAAATAAAAGAATCTTTTATTTGTATAACCACAGGAAAAATAAAAGGAAAAACAAGCTATCATTTTGAGTATATTGACTATGTTATTCTCTACTTTTTATCTTCTTCAGAGTGTCTAATATTTTTATCAACAAATCTGTGACTATGGTAGATGCTTCATAAATGTTCTTTGCTCTGTAGCATCTTTATAGCTCCTTATCTTGCTTAGAAGTAATAACCTCCATAAAATAAGAAGTAGCATATCACTTTTAGAGTTCCAGAAGCACATCAATCCCATGATAACTTACTGTATCTACCGCTGGAGAAAAGATAGAACCAAGAGATGTTCATATTCAGGAGTAATTCAGAAAGGTAATATAATGAGAAATTTCTTTCAGGGGAAAACTGTAATGATGTCGTATAACTCATAGTGCTGTGAGGATATATAAGACAATATTTGTCAAACAGGAAAAAAGTACATTGTACATACTAAATGTTCAACAAAAGGAACAATTATAATCACCATCAGTCATTGTTCCTTTTCAAGCTACCTCTCTACCCAGTTAGATTGAATACAGGGCAGGCTTTCTGGAGATGGAGATTCTTTAATCAGATCTAGCGGAGCTTGCCTGGAAAATACATCTTTTCTCAGCCTAGAATTTATCCAGTTGGCTGGTCCACTAGCCACTCATTGTGAACTTGGCCACCTCAGAATACCCAGCCAAACCTAAAGATGTGTTCTTATATAGAAGTTAAGTCTCACTTCTTTAATTGTGTTTCTGTTGATAAACCAGTATTTTAAAAAGCTTTGAAAATTTTAAACTCTTATCCATGTCAAAGATACTTAACTTTGAGATATTTATAATAAGTTCTTCTGTAATGAACTCTGGGCATTTTGAAAATGTGCGTCAATAACAGCTATTTTGTTGTCATCCTAAGTGTTTTAGAAACCTCAGGATTTAATGGCTATTGGCATTAATAAAATCTTCATGGCTCTTTCAGTTGGCTTCTCAAATATAGGACCAAACTTTGTGGTTTGTAATTCTGCCAGTGGTATAAAAAAAGAGGAAAAAGATATACAGAAAATCCATAGGCAACAATACTTTCAGCTTTTATTTCTTTGTTCCTTGCTGGGAACTGGTGGAGTAATAGTTTAGAATTGACAGTAGAAGGAGACATTGTAATTGAAGTTACACCTTAGAGACTAGGAACCCCTGTTAGGTCAATCACTTGCCAGGAGCAACACGGCATCCGTGGTGTTTCTAACTTATCTAGAGAGAATCTAAACCAAATGCCTGAATTCAGTTGAAAGCTGTTTATCATCAAGGTTCTCATTCATGCTTTGGGGGCCAGACTGATTATTGAGAGAATTATGGCAGAGCCAGAAGAAAGCACCATTTATAGGTTTTTGCCTTCAGTAAAAATTTTTGGTACTGATACTTGTTTCTTCAGATATTTTGCAAATGTTTATCTCAAGTGATATGATAGTGATGACATCAGCTTTTCTTTTTATAGACTTCATTTCTCTCAGCAGCTACACCAGCCTTCTGCCCCATGCAATTCCTATCTTGTACATTTCAGAGGCAACATTCCCCCTATGTCTTTTCCGTGGACCTTTCCCACTGACGACAACTTCTTCCCACTACTCAGATGTTGTCACACCTCTATTCATTCAAATGACACCATCACTAGGAAGCATTTCCTGATTCTCATGGCCAGGTGCCCTTCTTTGGTGCTTGATGCTGCATTTTAAGTATCGGATGATGTAGTACCCTTCCAAACTCTCCAGGAGCTTCTTGAAGGCACAGCTCATGTCTTTATTACATTTGTAGTGACAACACAAACATAGTTTCTAGAACAGATTAAACACGCCCCATTATGTTAAATGGGCTTCCCTGGTGGCTTAGTGGTGGGAATCCACCTGCCAATGCAGGAAACATGGGTTCAATCCCTGGGCCAGGAAGATCCCCTGGGGAAGGAAATGGCAACCCACTCCAGTATCCTTGCCTGTAAAATCCCATGGATAGAGGAGCCTGACTGTCTACAGTCTATGGGGTCACAAAAGAGTCAGATGCAACTTAGCGACTAAACAGCACCAATTATTTTAAATGACAGTAGTGTATTATTTGAGTGGCATATAATTTCTTATATTTATTATTCAATGTATTTTATGAGTAAAATAGGCATATGTTGAAAAGGCAGGTGTTATTCAGTACGAGACAAACCAATACCATTTCCAGTGCAAAAAGAACTTTATATTTTGATAATGTTGATGAGCAGGTGGAGAGGAAAAGAGTTTTGTTGAAAATATTGGTACGCATATATATATGCTTTGTGAGAACTAATAAAAGTACACTTTATAGAGTAAAGGAGACTAAATAAGAATGACATAAAAAACAGCATAAGGCTAAAAGGAGTCAAGCCTAGTAATGAATGTATTTTGAGGATGATGTCGTTGATTTTATCAGTATAGCAGATTATTTATAGTTTAGGAAACTTGATCAAAACTGTGAATTTGGTTTTTGTTGCTGTCCTATCCTCGGATTTTTAAGATTAGTCCACAAAAAAAAGACACAGCCATTTTCTTCTAATTGGGACGTGTTGACACCAGAACTTGGCACTCTCCGCAATGATTCTGTCTCTTTGTCAAAGAATTCATTGGTTTTCTCAATATTTATTTTTTAATACATTTATTAGAGAACTTAGAGAATTTGATTTAGTGATAACTTTGTTGATTGAAAAAATACACTATATTGGGAATTCCCTGGTGGTCCAGTGGTTAGGACTCTGTGCGTCCACTGCTCAGGGTCCAGGCTGGGCACTGAGGTTCCACAGGCCACATGGAGTGTCCAATTAAAAAAAAACAAAATGCACGCCTGAGAGTTGTGAGTTGCTTTATTTGGGTCAAAATGAGAACTTTGACCCAGGAGACAGTATTTCAGATAGCTCTCAGAAACTGCTCCAAAGAGCCAGAGAGGAAAGTCAGTATATATGTGATTTCAGTGAAGGGGTACCTGCAGTCAAACACATATTTTGGCAGAAGCTTGCTGTTAGCTGGGCTTCCCCCGTGGCTCAGGTGGTATAGAAGTTACCTACAATGCAGGAGACCTGGATTCGATCCCTGGGTTGGGAAGATCCCATGGAGAAGGGAATGGCTACCCACTCCAGTATTCTTGCCTGGAGAATTCCACTGACAGAGGAGCCTGGCAGGCTACAGTCTATGGGGTCACAAAGAGTCAGACATGACTGACCGACTATCACTGCTACTAGTTATGAGAAGCCGATGTCATTGTTAATGATTTCAGTGCTTTTCTAGATATAAGGAGATGCAAGAATTGGGCTCATAAAATCTGAAAATATCTATCTAAACACCATTCTGCCAGGTTTTCCCAGAACACAGAGTGCCTCACACCTGATCTCCATCCTGAACATTTTTCAGGATGAGTTGAAGGTCAGCAGCTGCAGTAGCTAATGACTTAACCCTTGTAGAGGCAGACAGCAAGTGCCAATTTTATGTTGGCACCTTCTACTATATGTAAGAAAAGAGGAATAGTTTCAATTGGTCTGTAAAATATATTTGCCTGCAAACCTTTCTCAGGTTCTATAAACTATCAGTTAATCTTTACCAGACAAATGAAGACAGTTACTCTCCAGTAACACTGATGTGAACAGTTTAAGCAGGTTGTTAGCAGCTACCACTAAAGATCAGCCAAGAACATTGCTAGGCACCGATGTTATAGTAATTAACAAAACAGACAAAATCAGGCCCATGATCTCTAAGTATATAAACTGTAGGAAAGCCTATTCTGGAAAATAATGATGACAGAACAATACAAACTATAGAAATTTCCCCATGGTTTTAGAGAGATGTTTGTTGCACCTCAGGCAATGTATCTTGTCCCAGTTTCAAAAGGTGGGCATTGATAGTTGGGATCAGCAGTGGTAAGGGAGTGCATCAGTTTAAGAGGAAAAAGATCACCAAAAGTAACTACTGCCCACCCTAAAGACTGTAAACCGAGAAGGTTAATTTAACATAATCGTTCTGGCCCTCCCTTAAATAATGTTAGGAAGCTCCTTTTAGATGCAAATATAGTGTGAGACTGCTATGAGAATTAAAGTATGATTATAAAAGAATTAGTTCAGATGTTTTCTGTTTTTGATGAAAACAAATTACCAGAAACTATGGTTCATAGGAAAGTGATCTCTAGAAGAGTTCAGGTGTCTCATGGAGAGTCCACTATTAATGGGGACAATCTCCTGTCCTGACTCTTATGTTGCTTAAGATTTACTATACTTTAAGATAAAAAACCATTATCCAAACAGGACTATGTATGGAATTAATAAGGATATAGAATTGTAAGTTAGACAAATGTTGGTGATGGAAATTTAATAATAAAGTGTAGGGACTTCGTGGGTGGTCTAGTAATTAAGGCTTTGATTTCCAATGCAGGGGCGAAGGGTTCAATCCCTGGTTGGAGAGCTTTAATATCCCACATGCCTCATGACCAAAATATCAGAACATAAACAACAGAACCAACATAATATCAAATTCAATAAAGACTTTAAAAATAGTCCACATTACAGAAAATTCTTTGAAAAAATAATAGTAATAATACAGTGGGGGGAGAGGTCTGAGAGAGATGTATAATTTAAAAATCTCCCCGAATAGTTCTGATGTGTACCCAAGTTTGAAGAAAACTATAAGGAAAAAAAAGCTTTATATTATTTTTAAATAATTTTGTTTATTTACGTATTCATTTGTTTTGAGCTGTGCTGGGTCTTCATTTCTGCGTGGGCTTTTCTCTAGTTGCAGCGAGCAGAGGCTCCTTTATAGTCGCAGTGCAAGTGCTTCTCATTGCAGTGGCTTCTCCGGTCGTGGTGCACAGGCTCTAGGGCCCTCTGGCTTCAGTAGTTGTGAGCTCAGTAGTTGTAGCTTCCAGTCTCTCTCAGCAAAGTCTCAACCGTTGTGGTGTATGGATTTAGCTGTTCTGTGACATGTGGGATCTTCCCTGATCAGGGATCGAAACTGTATCTAAATATTCTTTATTGCTGAGTCCCCAGGGAAGCCCTGCAAACATTATTATTTTCAGTGGATTTAAACATTGCATGGGGCTTCCCTGGTGGCTCAGAGGTTAAAGCGTCTGCCCACAATGAGGGAGACCTGGGTTCGATCCCTGGGTCGGGAAGATCCCCTGGAGAAGGAAATGGCAACCCACTCCAGTATTCTTGCCTGGAGAATCCCATGGATGGAGGAGCCTGGTAGGCTACAGTCCATGGGTCGCAAAGAGTCGGACACGACTGAGCAACTTCACTTTCACTTTCACTTCAAATATTGCATGATTCAATCTAATCTGATATATATTATTATCAGATTATATGGTTTAATACTAAAATTACATACTCATACTTTAAAATTTTTCATGTCATATCTTACTTTTTTTTCCCATCAGGACCTATCAGAAAGACCCAGGTCAAGCAAGTCCTTGCCACTTCTAGCACACTTGATCAAAATTAGAGCATCATTTTAAGAACATTAGAATGAATTTTTTTCCCACAAAATTAAAGTAGTAGGAAAGTTTAGTTTCTTGAACTTGAAATCTAAAACAACTAAAAATCCAAATTAAGTTAAATACAGCCTTCACACAATTGGTGTTACAAAAAAATCAAATGAAAGTATAAGTATAGGAAAGAGAGAACTTTATCTTTTTATTTGAAATGAGTGTTCTACATAAAATTTGATTTTCTAAGTAAAATCATTTGTAGCATCCATGTATGATTACTCTAATGGTTGCACGTATGTGTGTAACGGATGTATATTGCAAAGGGATTATAAATAAAGATAGTAAAATGTACATGATTTGTGACTAGGCAGGGTGATGGAGAATTATATGTCAATGCTAACTCCAAATTTCTTTCTTTGTTTTTTCTCATTTTATGTGTTCTCTCAGAAGCAAAATTTCTTTCTTTTGTAATTGGGAGAATCATGAGTCTATTGATTGAGACACACAAAAAAGGGAATATATATGATTGAGACTTTAGCCCTTTATATCTGATAAGATGATGCATCATATAAACAGATAACTCAGTGCTTGTTTAGAAACAGTTGTTAATGGTTATTACCAAAGATGAGCTAAGAACATGTCTAAACACTGAAGTTATAGTAATTAATAAAACAGATACAATCTCCGCCCATGATCTCTAAGAATATAAGCTGTAGAAAAGCATATCTGGAAAACAATGACAACAGAATAGCGTAAGCAACAGAAACCATACAAAGTTGCTCATGGTTTTAGAAAAGCACTTCATTGCTTTTCGTTTTTCAGTCTATCAGATCTAGGCTAGAGATATAGAATTGGAAAATAGTCATCAAGATAGAGTTATAAATATGAGTCTTGTTTCAGATTTGTGAGAAATTACCCAGAAGAAAATAGAATAAAAACAGGAGATTTAAAAGTCCTGAATGGGGAAGTTTCAAATAAGTTTTTTTTTTTTCCCTTGCTTTACACACTATTTTATCCCTAGCACCTGGAATTATGTGTATGTAACACAGCATAGAAATTCAATAAATACTTTTCAAGTAGATGTGTAGACTAGTGTTCATTTACTTTTATCCTTTACTTTGGATGTTATAAAAAGTTATGATAAATACATTATAATAAAATCAGCAGTAGGGACAGGGAAGCATGTTGCTATGTGGTCAATTCTCTCCTTCCAGAGCTGATAAATTAACACTTACTTAAATAAAGTAGGATTAAGCCAGATAATCTGTTTAAAGGAACTAGCCTAGAAGTTTTTCACAAAAAGCACAGTGATATCTACTGCTATTATTATTAGTGTTAAGCTGTGAACAGAGAATTCAGAGTTTGTGAAATTTTGTCCTTATTCTGCCAATAATTTTACTCAAATACTGAAAAAATTCATTAAGGGTTTAAATTGATTTTTCCCTTTGAGTAAATCAATATTAATAAAACTAACTTATCTAAATTTAAAATAAAAAATGTTAACAATAAATCAAACCTAATTTTCAAAAAATTAAAAATAAAAACTCTCAGGCAGTCAGTTCAGTTGCTCAGTCATGTCTGACTCTTTGCGACCCCATGAATCGCAGCATGCCAGACGTCTCTGTCCATCACAAACTCCCAGAGTTTACTCAAACTCATGCCCATCAAGTCAGTGATGCCATCCAGCCATCTCATCCTCTGCCGTCCCCTTCTCCTCCTGCCCCCAATCCCTCCCAACATCAGAGTCTTTTCCAATGAGTCAACTCTTCACATGAGGTGGCCAAAGTACTGGAGTTTCAGCTTCAGCATCAGTCCTTCCAATGAACATACAGGACTGATCTCCTTTAGGATGGACTGGTTGGATCTCCTTGCAGTCCAAGGGATTCTCAAGAGTCTTCTCCAACACCACAGTTCAAAAGCATCAGTTTTTCGGCACTCAGCCTTCTTCACAGTCCAACTCTCACATCCATACATGACCACTGGAAAAACCATAGCCTTGACCAGACGGCCCTTTGTTGGCAAAGTAATGTCTCTGCTTTTTAATGTGCTGTCTAGGTTGATCATCACTTTCCTTCAAAGGAGTAAGCATCTTTTAATTTCATGGCTGCAGTCACCATCTACAGTGATTTTGGAACTCAAAAAGTAAAGTCTGCCACTGTTTCCACTGTCTCCCCATCTATTTCCCATGAAGTGATGTGACCAGATGCCATGATCTTAGTTTTCTGAATGTTAAACTTTAAGCCAACTTTTTCACTCTCCTCTTTCACTTTCATCAGGAGGCCTTTTAGTTCCTCTTCACTTTCTGCCATAAGGGTGGTGTCATCTGCATATCTGAGGTTATTGATATTTCTCCCGGCAATCTTGATTCCAGCTTGTGCTTCTTCCAGCCCACCGTTTCTCATGATGTACTCTGCATATAGTTAAATAAGCAGGGTGACAATATACAGCCTTGATGTACTCCTTTCCCGATTTGGAACCAGTCTGTTGTTCCATGTCCAGTTCTAACTGTTGCTTACTGACCTGCATACAAGTTTCTCAAGAGACAGGTCAGGTGGTCTGGTATTCCCATTTCTTTCAGAATTTTCCAGAGTTTATTGTTATCCACACAATTGAAGGCTTTGGCATAGTCAATAAAGCAGAAATAGATGTTTTTCTGGAACTCTTGCTTTTTCGATGATGCTAATGCAATGTTTTTTGTATCTTGATAATTCTCATTACTTTTATGCATACGAATTGTGTTTGCAATACTAAACTATTTCAGAAATGATGACTTTTTAAAAATTGTAATTAAAATATATTTCATTTACAATGTTAACTTCTGCAGTACAGCAAAGTGATTCAGTTATACAAAAGTATATATCTTCTTTTTCATATTATTTTTCATTACGATCCATGACAGGATATTGAATACTATATAGTTCCCTGTGCTATACAGTGGGACCTTGTGGTTTACCCATCCTATATAACAGTTTGTATCTGCTAATTGGAAACTCGCAATCCTTCCCTTTCTCCCAGTAGCCACAAGTCTGTTCACTGTATCTGTGAGTCTGAAGAAACAATGTTTAAATATAACATGATGGTAATGACATTTGGTCTCAAATGGTCTTCACAATTTGGGTGCTGTTTAACTGACAAACCGAAATGATAAAATCCATATGAAAAGATGTATTAAAATTACACACCATAACCAACCAAACAATTACTGATTTTTTAAAAAAGCAGTCTTATAACAAAGTCAGGTCTTGGTTTATAGATATATTCAATCAGCTTTTAAATTTAATTGGTATTAATTTATAACCCAATTAATTTGATTGCTATAAACTGTTTATGCAAGCATAATCAGAAAGCTTACTTAGGGATGAGTTTTTAGACTTGATTCTATGTTGTTTTCCTTAAACTTGGTTGATTTCAGACACAGGAAGTGAGGAAGTTTGATCATTTACAAGTCATATAAACTGTAATGATTTAAAAAAATTGAAATACACAGAGGAATGAGCTTCAGCCAATGAGCAGAATCTGTTCTTATTATCGCTGTTGTTGTTGAGTCACTCAGTCATGTCCCATTTTTGTGAACCTATGTACTGCAGCAAGGCATGCTTCCTTGTCCTTCACTTTTCCTGGAGTTTGCTCAAACTCCTTCAATCTTCCCAGCATCAGGGTCTTTTCCAATGAGTCAGCTTTTCGCATCAGATGGCCAAAGTATTGGAGCTTCAGATTCAGCATCAGTCCTTGCAATGAATATTCAGGGATGATTTCCTTTAAAACTGACTTGTTTAATCTCCTTGCAGTCCAAGAGACTCTAAAGAGTCTTCTCCAACACCATAGTTGATTGATAGCATTGATTCTTCAGCACTCAGCCTTCTTTATGATCCAACTGTCACATCTGTACAGGACTACTGGAAAAACCATAGTTTAAATAGACGGACCTTTGTCAGTAAAGTTGTCTCTGCTTTTTAATATGCTGTCTAGTTTTGTTATAGTTTTTCTTCGAAGGAGTAAGCATCTTTTAATTTCATGGCTACAGTCACCATCTACAGTGATATTTGGAGCCCAAGAAAATAAAGTCTGTCATTGTTTCCACTTTCCTCATCTATTTGCCATGAAGTGATGTGACCAGATGCCATGTTTTTAGTTTTTTGGATGTTGAGTTTTAAGCCAGCTTTTTCACTCTCCTCTTTCAACTTTGTCAAGAGGCTCTTTAGTTCCTCTTCTCTTTCTGCCACAAGGGTGGTGTCATCTGCTTATCTGAAGTTATTGATATTTTTCCCTGCAATCCTGATTCCAGCTTGTGCTTCATCCCAGCCAGGCATTTCTCATAATGTACTCTGCATATAAGTTAAATAAGCAGGGTGACAAGATACAGCCTTGAAGTACTTTTTTCCCCAGCTTGTATGACAGAATGATCTCCATTCATTTCCAAGGCAAACCACTCAATATCACAGTAGTTCAAGTCTATGCCCCAACCACTAGTGCCAAGAAGCTGAAGTTGAATAGTTTTTATTATTGCTCCTACCAGTAATGCACACCAGTATGTTCTTTAGCCTAGACTACTACATAGTTTTTATAACTTGATTTATGCTTTTCCTCACAAAGGAAGATTAGCCAGAGCAATCCTTTAAATTACTCAAATTATATCACAACTCTCCTGATTAAAACTTCCAAAGATATCTCTACTTCTATAATGAAAGAAACACCCTTCACATTAAATAATAAATCCTTGTCTGAGCAGACCACATCTTGCCAATCCCATCTCAGCTCTCCTAACTTACTGGCTCCTTCTTGGTCCTTTGTTTTCTTCCTTGAATATACCAAACCTGTTCCACTTTCAGGACCTTTACACTTGCTGTCTCTTTTTCCTGAGATGTTCTTCTTCAGACTATCCCATGACTGGCTTCTCTCAGTTTTTGTGTATTTTACTTTCCTTGAACTCTTAACTAGAACAACACCACTTACACCTATGCCCCTATTACTCTTCATTCTTCCAACTGAACTATTTTCTTTACAAAATCTAGTACCTACATATCTTTCTTTCTCTCTGCACTTGTTTACATACAGAATTAAATCCCTATGAATGTAAGAATATGGTCTGTTTGGTTCACTATTGTATCTCCAGTGACTCCCACAGAATGTTACCCATAGTAGGTACTCAATAAATATTTGTGAAATGAATGAATGGCTATTATTATGTGCAAACCAAAACAGGTATCATATAAGTAGCATCAAAAGGATTTGTTCCCTTACTCGCTCTTCAAAATCCACCACCCTACACCCTGCTCTGTGCCTTGGGAGACTGACCATTCCGACAACTCAGCAGCTTAACTTATACTTGAGTATGGCCAACATGGGTAGTTGCAAGTGATTTTAAAGCAGAAAGAGGTGTACTTGGGAATTTTTTTACCAGACTCCCTCCCCACCATATTAACCTGAGTTGGTGCATCCCTGTAGCCCTCTACAAAAGGCCACAGTCCTATCAAATGGATACCTTTATACAGCTTCTTTCTTCAGACTTAGTAGTTGTAACAGCTCCTCCTTGTGATTAGACCTAGGGCAATTTTCCTTAAACTTTGCATTAATTTCTATAAATAATATCTTTACTGGATTCAAAATATCAGAGAGTGCTATCTATTTCTTGCTAAAAACTTGGTTTGCAAATTTCAATTAAAAGGTTCTGTACCCAAATTTTAAAAATAATAGATTCATCACTTGTTGGCATGGTATAAAAACAAGAAATATGAGTACCCAATTTAGAAACCTAATGTAGCCTTGAAATTTCCTTTTCAATATATTCTTCTCCATAAGAATGAATATCAGTTCAGTCAAGTTCAGTCACTCAGTTGTGTCTGACTCTTTGCAACCCCATGGACTGTAGCATGCCAGGCCTCCCTGTCCTTCACCAACTCCCGGAGTTTACTCAAACTCATGTCTGTTGAGTCAGTGATGCCATCCAGCCATCTCATCCTCTGTCATCCCCTTCTCCTTCTGCCTTCAATCTTTTCCAGCATCAGGGTCTTTTCAAATGAGTCAGCTCTTCGCAGCAGGTGGCCAAGGTATAAGAGTTTCAGCTTCAACATCAGTCCTTCCTATGAATATTCAGGACTGATTTCCTTAGGATTTACTGGTTGGATTTCTTAGAGTCCAAGGGACTCTCAAGAGTCTTCTCCAATGCCATAGTTCAAAGCATCAATTCTTTAGTGCTCAGCTTTCTTTATAGTCCAACTCTCACATCCATACATGACTACTGGAAAAACCATAGCCTTGACTATACCCACCTTTGTTGGCAAAGTAACGTCTCTGCTTTTTAATGTATTGTCTAGGTTGGTCATAACTTTTCTCCCAAGGAGTGTCTTTTAGTTTATTTTTTTAATTAATTTATTTTAATTGGAGGCTAATTACTTTATAATATCATGGTGATTCTTGCCATACATTGACATGAATCAGCCATGGGTGTACACACGTTCCCCATCCTGAACCTTCCTTCCACCTCTCTCCCCATCCCAACCCTCAGGGTCATCCCAGTGCACCAGCCCTGAGCATCCTGTCTCATGCATCAAACCTGGACTGGTGATTTCTTTCACATATGGTAATATACATGTTTCAATGCTATTCTCTCAAATCATCCCACCCTCGCCTTCTCCCACAGAGTCCAAAAGTATGTTCTTTACATCTGTGTCTCTTTTGCTGTCTCACATATAGGGTCATCATTACCATCTTTCTAAATTCCATATATATATATGTTAATATACTGTATTGGTGTTTTTTTCTCTGACTTACTTCGCTCTGTATAATAGGCTTCAGTTTCATCCACTTCATTAGAACTGATTTAAATACATTCTTTTTAATGACTGAGTAATATTCCATTGTGTATATGTACCACAGCTTTCTTTACCAGTCATCTGTTGATGGGCATCTAGGTTGCTTCCATGTCCTAGCTATTATAAACAGTGCTGCGATGAACACTGGGGTTGTCTCTTTCAATTCTGGTTTCCTCGGTGTTTATGCCCAGCAGTGGGATTCCTGGGTCAGATGGCATACCTATTTCCAGTTTTTTAGGAATCTCCACACTGGTCTCCATAGTGGCTGGACTAGTTTGCATTCCCACCAACAGTGTAAGAGCGTTCCTTTTTCTCCACACTCTCTCCAGCATTTATTGTTTGTAGACTTTTTGCTAGTATCCATTCTGACTGGAGTGAGATGGTACCTCATTGTGGTTTCGGTTTGCATTTCTCTGATAATAAGTGATGTTGAGCATCTTTTCAAGTGTTTTTTAGCCATCTGTATGTCTTCTCTGGAGAAATGTCTGTTTAGTTCTTTGGCCCATTTTTTGATTGAGTTGCTTATTTTTCTGGAATTGAGCTGCAGGAGTTGCTTGAATATTTTTGAGATTAATTCTTTGTCAGTTGCTTCATTTGCTATTATATTCTCCCATCCTAAAGGCTGTCTTTTCACCTTGCTTATAGTTTTCTTTTTGTGAAAAAGCTTTTAAATTTAATTAGATCCCATTTGTTTATTTGTCTTATTTCCATTACTCTGGGAGGTGGGTCATAGAGGATCCTGCTATGACTCATGTCAGAGAGTGTTTTGCCTATGTTTTCCTCTAGGAGTTTTAAAGTTTCTGGTCTTACATTTAGATCGTTAATCCATTTTGAGTTTATTTTTGTGTATGGTGTTAGAAAGTGTTCTAGTTTCATTCTTTTACAAGTGGTTGACCAGCACCACTTGTTAAAGAGATTGTCTTTTCTCCATTGTATATTCTTGCCTCCTTTGTCAAAGATAGGGTGTCCATAGGTGCGTGGATTTATCTCTGGGCTTTCTGTTTTGTTCCATTGATCTATATTTCTGTCTTTGTGCCAGTACCATACATCCTTGATGACTGTAGCTTTGTAGTATAGCCTGAAGTCAGGCAGGTTGATTCCTCCAGTTCCATTTTTCGTTCTCAAGATTGTTTTGGCTATTCGAGGTTTTTTGTATTTCCCATACAAATGGTGAAATTATTTGTTCTAGTTTTCTGAAAAATACCGTTGGTAGCTTGATAGGGATTGCATTGAATCTATAGATTGTTTTGGGTGGTATTCACTATATTGATTATTCTGATCCGTGAACATGGTACATTTCTCCATCTATCTGTGTCATCTTTGATTTCTTTCATCAGGGTTTTATAGTGTTCTATATATAGGTCTTTTGGTTCTTTAGGTAGATTTATTCCTAAGTATTTTATTCTTTTCATTGCAATGGTGAATGGAATGTTTCCTTAATTTCTCTTTCTGTGTTCTCCTTGTTAGTGTATAGAATGCAAGGGATTTCTGTGTGTTAATTTTATATCCTGCTACTTTGTGATATTCATTGATTAGCTCTAGTAATTTTCTGGTGGATTCTTTACAGTTTTCTAATAGAGGATCATGTCATCTGCAAACAGTGAGAGTTTTACTTCTTCTTTTCCAATCTAGTGTAATTTAATTCCATGTCTACAGACACCATATGCAGTGATTTTGGAGACCCCCAAAATAGTCTCCCACTATTTCCACTGTTTCTTCATCTCTTTGCCATGAAGTGATTGGACTGGATGCCATGATCTTTGTTTTCTGAATGTTGAGCTTTAAGCCAAGTTTTTCACTCTCTTCTTTCACTTTCATCAAGAGGCTATCTAGCTCTTCTTCACTTTCTGCCATAAGGGTGGTGTCATCTGCATATTTGAGGTTATTTATATTTCTCCTGGAAATCTTGATTTCAGCTTGGGCTTCATCCAGCCCATCATTTCTCATGATGTATACAGTATATAAGTTAAATAAACAGGGTGACAATATACAGCCTTGACGTACTCTTTTCCCTATTTGGAACCAGTCTGTTGTTCCATGTCCAGTTCTAACTCTTGCTTCCTAACCTGCATACAGATTTCTCAAAAGGCAGGTCAGGTGGTCTGGTATTCCTATCTCTTTCAGAATTTTCCAGTTTCTGGTGATCCACACAGTCAAAGGCTTTGGCATAGTCAATAAAGCAGAAATAGATGTTTTTCTGGAACTCTCTTGCTTTTTCAATGAACCAGCAGATATTGGCAATTTGATATCTGGTTCCTCTGCCTTTTCTAAATCCAGCTTAAACATCTGAAAGTTCACAGTTCATGTTCTGTTGAAGCCTGGCTTGGAGAATTTTGAGCATTACTTTACTAGGGTGTGAGATGAGTGCAATTTGTGGTAGTTTGGGCATTCTTTGGCATTGCCTTTCTTTGGGATGGGAATGAAAACTGACATTTTCCAGTTCTGTGGCCACTGCTGAGTTTTCCAAATTTGCAGGCATATTGAGTTCAGCACTTTTACAGCATCATCTTATAGAATTTGAAAGAGCTCAACTGGAATTCCACCACCTCCACTAACTTTGTTTGTAGTGATGCTTCCCAAGGCCCACTTAACTTTTCATTCCAGGATGTCTGGCTCTATGTGAATGATTATGCCATTGTGATTATCTGGGTCATGTAGATCTTTTTTGTACAGTGCTTTGTATTCTTGGCACCTCTTCTTAATATCTTCTGCTTTTGTTAGTTTCATACCTTTTCTGTCCATTATTGAGTCCACCTTTGCATGAAATGATCCGTTGGTATCCCTAATTTTCTTGAGGAGATCTCTGGTCTTTCCCATTCTATTGCTTTCCTCTGTATCTTTGCATTGATCACTGAGGAAGGCTTTCTTATCTCTCTTTGCTGTTCTTTGGAACTCTGCATTCAAATGGGTATATCTTTCCTTTTCTCCTTTTCTTTTTGCTTCTCTTCTTTTCACAGCTATTTGTAAGGCACTCTCAGACAGCCATTTTGCTTTTCTGCATTTCTTTTTCTTGGGAATGGTCTTGTTCACTGTCTCCTGTACAATGTCACAAACCTCCATCCATAGTTCATCAGGCACTCTGTCTATCAGATCTAGTCCCTTAAATCTATTTCTCACTTCCACTGTATGATCATTAGGGATTTGATTTAGTTCATACTTGAATGGTCTAGTGTTTCCCCCACTTTCTTCAATTTAAGTCTGAATTTGGCAATAAAAAATTAATGATCTGAGACACAATCAGCTCCTGGTCTTGTTTTTGCTGACTGTATAGAGCCTCTCCATCATTGCCTGCAAAGAATATAATCAATCTGATTTTGGTGTTGACTCTCTGGTGATGTCCATGTGTAGAGTCTTCTCTTGTGTTGTTGGAAGAGGGTGTTTGCTATGACCAGTGCATTCTCTTGGCAAAACTCTATTAGCTTTGCCCTGCTTCATTCTGTACTCCAAGGCCAAATTTTCCTGTTACTTCAGGTGTTTCTTGACTTCCTAATTTTGCATTCCAGTCCCCTATAATGAAAAGGACATCTTTTTGGGGTGTTAGTTCTAGAAGGTCTTGTGGATCTTCATAGAACTGTTTGACTTCAGCTTCTTCAGCATTACTGGGCAGGGCATAGGCATGGATTACCGTAATACTGAATGGTTTTCCTTGGAAATGAACAGAGATCATTCTGTCATTTTTGATATTGCATCCAAGTACTGCATTTTGGACTCCTTTGTTGATTATCATGGCTACTCATTTCTTCTAAAGGATTCTTACCCACCGTAGTAGATTTAATGGTCATTTGAGTTAAATTCACCCATGCCAGTCCATTTTAATTCACTGATTCCTAATATGTCGATCTTCACTCTTACCATCTCTTGTTTGACCATTTCTAATGTGTGTGTAAGAATGAACATATATGTATATAAGTATATATATGTATTAAACATTCTTATATAAGAATATTCTTATCACAGAATAATGTAAAGGATACATGAATGTGTGAAATATTTTACTTTATATTTATGTTTATCACAATATAAATAAATTGGATACTTCAGGAATATGTACAATTTGCATTGTGATATTCCGTACCCCAGTGTCTACTACTGCATATCTTATAATTATTCATGGTCCATTTGAGATATATGACATCAGAGCAAAAAGATCATAGGAAATGGAAATTTGCAAGTTCATTTTTGAGATTTTTACTTCTTTTGTTGACTTTCTAAGGTCTTGTTAAGGTTCCTGCATGAAAATTTTCTCCTCTGATATCAAGTTCATGTAAACAAAGAACAAATTTTAAATGATTCTAAGACACTATCAAGCAAAGTTGAAAAACATATGAATTTAGTCCCCTGGAAATAATATATCTCCTTTGTTGTAACTTTGAGAGTCATCTCACAACAGGAATTTCAGGTATATGGGTGGATTGAAAGATGACAATTAGGGAAGAAGCTTTTACTGTCAAAATTAGTCTTAGGGAAGCTTATATATTAATGATTGCCCAATTTTGCTGATTATCAGAATTACCTGATAAACTTTTAAAAATATAGGTTCTCACTATGAGTCCAGGAATACTAATACTAATGAACCCAGGGAATTCTAATACCTTGATGCTGGGAAAGATTGAAGGCAGGAGGAGAGGAGGGTGACAGAGGATGCGATGGTTGGATGGCATCGCTGACTCAATGGACATGAATTTGAGCAAACGCCATTAGACAGTGAAGGACAGGGAAGTCTGGCATGCTGCAGTTCATGGGGTCACGAAGAGTCAGACATGATTTATCAACTGAACAACAACAATAAATGCCCAAGAGTTTGCTTGGTAATCTTTATTTTAATCAATCCAGGTTCTTCCGTGGATTACTTTTTGTGGCATCTTCCTAAATCCAGTTTAGCTGTTTGCATGGGCACATTTCTATTAATTCCACTTTTTGCATTTGCAGATTTCTATTACTACCTGTTTCAATTTCTTCAATAGCATCACCAGTTTTTAAAAGAAGTGTTTCTATTTTGATTTCACATGTTAAAGTAAGAATTAGAAAATAGAGTTGACTAAGGCTATATTCATTTAAGGAAAAGAAATACACATTTCTGCAAATATCCTTTTATCTTTAAGCATTAGCTGATATTAGTATCTTAATACAATTTGCAATCACTAGGCTTCACATCACTAATCCAATAAGAATTGAAATATTTCTAAAGGAAAGTAGAAAAATAATGATAAAATAAATTAAATTATAGGTGCACCTTAATTTATAAGATAGATGTGTTTCTGAAAGATTGGCTGTCAAGGTAATTTCTACTAACTAAATTATATTTTCTCATTGACTTGGGCTTATAATTGCAAAGGCATGATTCTTAGAATGGGGTGCAAAGAGGAATGTGGTCTTGAGGCTGAAAGGGAAAAAACATCATTTTAAGGTAAAATTATTTTTGAAATTATATATTTAAACATAAATTATAGCTGTTGACAAAATAATACTTACATTGATCAAATAAGTAATACTGCATCTCAACCCCATGCAATTAAAGCTCTAGAAGAATATGAAACCTATCAGGAGAAGCAGACTAGATCATGAATTTTGTCGCTTCCTTACTGTAGAGTAAATCTATTATCTCTGTATCCATAGCAAGTATGAACTTTTTAAAGACCCCAAACTTAAATTGTAAATAACACTGATGCCTCAATCATGTTCTTGGACTGTGAGATGCAAGATTATGGGTTATAGTTATGATAATATTTGCTTATATTCTATGAGATACAGTTAGAGACTATATCTCCTCAATCTGGAAAGCTGAATTTTTTATGCATTTCCAGTAGCCTAGATCACTTTGTAATATAATTTATCCAAGTTTAGTATTTTGAAAAACATGAATTTCTTTATGTTTAATTTCCTTTCAGTGAGGTCTGCCCAAATACTTGATGTGTAATTATAGTTGTGTGAAATCTCATTTTCTTTATTTTTGAGCCTCAGTTTTAGAGGGGATGAACATTTGGTCTGACAGACTCTGAACTTCTAAAGTTTTATAAAGGCTGGTAAATTGACCCTGTCTCTCATTCAACATTCCCCATACAACCACCTAATGGATTACTTTTTCATTTGACGTTCTTCCTTCCCAAGCAACTTAGGTAATTTGTCCAGGGGAAGACCCTGCTAAAACTCTGATTCAGCTCACAGTAGCAGACAATGGAACTCGGCCCCTCACCAGCTGTGCCTGAATAGGGAGCTGACAGAGATACTCATAAGGTGAACTGCCTAGGAAGAGCAGACCCGAATTGGGGATACAATCCTGTGATAGCGATCCCAGCAGTTTTCACACTCACTTTCTGAGATGTGAGACCCCTGAGAACGTGACATTGGCTAAGAAATTTTCAACATCAGTCTCCTCCAGCTCTATTTAAACTGTGGAGTAGCCAGCGCAATTGACATGTGAGGTGCTGCATCAGGCAAGACCTGATTTTGTTAAGGGAATGAACAATGAGGAGCAGCTGGAGACTGGGGGTGGTCAAAGACCACCTAGGTTTTATTCTATTGTCACAGAGAGGCAAAGGAGTTGTGGGTTCATGGTGGCCATTAAAAAGGGGAGATGGGTGGGGGAAGCCTAAATGAATAAGTAAGCCTTATGCAGCATTTGCATTCCTGTTTTCTTAGACTTTTAATGAATAATTAATCTTTCACCTTATTCCTTATATTTCTATTATTAAATATTTCATGTTTATGTTATCAAAAATCTTAATCATAAATATCTATTGAATTTTAACAAACTTACCTTGAAAGATAAATATCTGCTTTCTAAATTGTATCATTCCTACATATTACAGGTTCAACTTTGAAAAAGTCTCTTTAAAAAGTATTCATTTAAGAAAAAAAAAAAAAGGAAACATATTTCTAGACAGTATTTCAGGAGAAATCTTGTCATTTCCCTCCAGTGCAGCTCATCATAAAAGCTCTAAGGAAATAGTGTTTAAAATCAATTAACCAAGAAGGCCAAAATCAATTTAACAAGAGTTAGCTAATGTTATACTAAAGCGAACTCTCTTTTCTTTAAACATGATTAATATCATTTAGGAGTTGTTATTAGTGGTGTCACTTCTAAAAAGTGTAACCAATTTGTAATGAAAGAGCCTTTGTATACATGTATGGGATTTATGGGAAGCACAGAAATTTAATGTGGTATTAGTGATTACATCTTTTCCTTGCCTTTGATATTTTAAGAGAACACTCCACTTTTACTCCGTCTCCTTGGAATGTCTCCCAAAAGGTCACTGAAGGATCAAGAAATACTTAACCTATAACCAACCAGGATTAAAACAACTCTATGCAAATTATATTTTAAGATGACATTTAACAATGTTGATATTAGGGAGAATCATAAAAAAGCAATGGATTTTAGAGTAAGAAGGAGCTAAACCATATAGGCCAGTAATTTTCAAATGGTTTTTAACAACGTATTTCTTATAAGAGCCCCAAAATATACAAATGCTTAGAATTATACCTTGCTGTGGTTGAAGGGATGTATTATCTAAACTGAGCCGATTGGATTTTTCCAACATCAGAGCTCTCAACCCACAGCCCAAAGACCATGGTTTGAAAACCATACAGTGATATCTTAACATAACAAGGCACTAAAACTGAATGTGCTAAATGCCTTGTCTATGTTAGCCTTGTGCATTAACACAGTTGAAATATAGCCTGATCCATATCTTACATTAATTCTATGATTTTTCAATTTATTTATGTTACCTCTCACTGTCCATGTATTAATATGTTGTTTTTACCTAGAGAGTTTTACACTTTGTATTAATTTGCTTTGTCAGATCATGGTGCTACTACAAATTGGATCCACACATAAATCTATGTTTCTTCTTTGAACAAAACAAACTGAAAATGCTCCACTGTCATTTGTCAGTAGCACATTTTTCACCATCATGTAAGACTCCCAGCCACCAAAAACGATGTGTTTATCTTTGTAGGTTCAGTTCCTGGTAGTAGCAATATTAATACCAACAATCACCAAGGAACTGAGATAGTGTCTTCATATACATTAGGTTGGGCTTCCCAGGCAGCTCATTGAATACAGACTCCGCCGCCTGCAATGCAGGAGATGCTGGAAACTCGGGGGCTCAACCCCTGGGTCGGGAAGATCCCCTGGAGAAGGAAGTGGCAACCCACTCCAGTATTCTTGCCTGGGAGAATCCCATGGACAGAGGAACCTGGCGGGCTACAGCCCATGGGGTCACAAAGACTCCGACATGACAAGCGACCGAACACAGCACAGCACACACACATTCAGTTGAATCACATGAAATCACCAATATTCAAATGCTTTAATCTACAAAAACATGTTCCTGTGACTTAACCTAATACAACCTGTAACACTTCCAGTAGCCTTGTAATGTAACCTTTATCCCCATCCTCTAGGTGAGGAAGCTGAAGTTCACAGAGACCTTTACCCAAGGCCACGCTGACAGGAGGATTAGAGTCGGGGCTGGGCATCCACAGCTCTCCACGTCAAGCCCTCTTGCAGGAAGCCGCTCTATATGCTCAGGCCATACGGATGTATAAAGACAGCAAGTTTGTTCAAAGCATAACTCACTTCAGTGGGTTTCTGAAAGTGGGAAACATTAATCATGTAGAATATATTTCTTTATCAACTAAGCTAAGCTTCATATACTATAATAATATTTACTAAAATTGTGATCAACTATCAGTAGTACAGATTATCTTTTTGGCTACCTCTTAAGCTCATAGCTACATCAATCAGCTGTCAATCTCATTTAATTTACTCTAGCTCTTATGAACAATATTTCTTCATCTTATTACCAGACCAGGAGATCTTTAGTCTAGGAAGCAGAGCTAAAATAACAACATATTAGATCAAAAAACAACAAAGCAAAGCTATTAAAATGAGAACATGTTGACATAGAATTTGTATATAATTTCAGAAACTGTTAGGTGGAAAAATAATCAGACTTTGTGTCTAAGAACTTTCATCTCTTAAATTCGAAGGAAATGAGTTAAAAACAAAAAACCACAATGGAAAATGCTCTACTGTAAAAGGAAGATAAAGTAAATAGATGATGGAAGTGATGCTGATTTATGGAAAGATTATTTGACATATCAGAAACAGCATCCAATGGCTACTAAGACCGATCCAAGAAATCAAAGTATATATGAAGTACTGGAATGACCGTGGCATGGTTTTCTCTCACAATCATTCCAGAATATTAGTTCAATCAAAGTACTCATGATGAATAAGCTGAAAAAAATTGAGAAATTTTTAACATTTATAACATTTTGATCTCTCCAGAGAAAAAGGCTTTTAGGCTCTGGTAAAATTATTTACTTAAAAAGAAAAGGCAATATTGAATATGAGACACCTCAGGAAAAAAACATAAATGCTTGAAGTTTCTCACATTATTTGTTGCATTCATTTCATGCTTTTATATAATTACTTTTGTTGGACATATATTTGAATAGCCCAGCGTTATTTTAAATAGATGCTGTGATTTACTCATTTTTTGAAAAATAATTTTTTTTCAATTTCTTCTCAATTTGCACTCTTATTGATAATCAAAACTATGATACTATAGACATAACGCATTTCTAACAGTTGGCTTTTATTTTAAATTAGTATTAATAGAACATGGATAAAATAGATCCAACTTTTATGTTGCCTTCCTATGGAAAATATTTTGAACAAGATGTATGTGGTAAGGGATACCCCTTTTCAGTTTTATTGTTGTTATTCAGTTGCTAAGTCATGTCCAAGTTTTTGCAACCCCATGGAATGCAGCATGCCAGCTCCCCCTGTCCTTCACTATCTCCTGGAGTTTGCTCAAATTCATATCCATTGAGTTGATCATGCCATCCACCCATTTCATCCTCTGTCAGCCCCTTCTTCTCCGGTTTTCAGTCTTTCCCAGCATCAGGGTCTTTTCCAATGAGTCAGCTTTTCCCATCAGGTGGCCAAACTACTGGAGCTTCAGCTTTAGCATCAGTCCTTCCAATGAATATTCAGGGTTGATTTCCTTTAGAATTGACTGTATCTCCTTGCTGTCCAAGGCACTCTCAAGAGTCTTCTCCAGCACCACAGTTCGAAAGCATCAATTCTTCAGTGCTCAGCCTTCCTTACGGTCCAGCTCTCACCTGTATATGACTACTGGAAAAACCATATCTTTGACTATATGCACCTTTGTGAGCAAAGTGATGTCTCTGCTCTTTAATATGCTGTCTTAAGTTTTTCATAGGTTTTCTTCCAAGGAGCAAGTGTCTTAATTTAATGGCTGCAGTCACCATCCATGGTGATTTCGGAGAAAATAAAGTCTGTCATTCTTTCCATTGTTTCACCATCTATTTACCATGAGGTGATGGGATTGGATGCCATGATCTTCATTTTTTCGAATGTTGAGTTTTAAGCCAGCTTTTTCACTCTCTCTTTCAGCATCATCAAGAGGCTCTTTAGTTCCTCTTCACTTTCTGACATTAGGGTGGTGTCATCTGCATATCTGAGGTTATTGATATTTCTCCCAGCAATCTCGATTCCAGCTTGAGCTTCATCCAGTCTGACATTTCACATGATACACTCTGCATTTAAGTTAAGTAATTGGGTGACAATATACAGTCTTGTCGTACTCCTTACACAATTTTGAAAGAGTCGTTGTTCCATGTTCTGTTTTAACTGTTGCTTCTTGACCAGCATACACATTTCTCAGGAGGTAGGTGAGGTGGTTTGGTACTCCTGTCTCTTTAAGAATTTTCCATAGTTTGTTATGACCTAAACAGTCAAAGCCTTTGGCATAATCAATGAAGCAGAAGTAGATTTTTTTTTTTGCAATTTCCTTGCCTTTGCAATGATCCAAAGAATGGTGGCAATTAGATCCTTGGTTCCTCTGACTTTTCTAAATCCAGCTTGAATATCTGGAAATTCTTGGTTCACGTATTGCTGAAGACTATCTTGAAGGATTTTGAACATTACCTTGCTTGCATGTGAAATAAGCACAATTTAGAACAACATCTTAAATATATTCTATTACCAACATGTATAAACTCAATATAGAGATTTTTAAAAAATTAATAGGATGTTGTCGGCTACAGTCCATGGGGTCGCAAAGAGTCGGACACAACTGAGCAAATTCACTTCAGTTCAAGGGTAATCTGACTGCATCTCCTGTTGCCAAACAGTTGTCACAATTGATTCCATCACTCTGGAGTATCAAGAAAAAGCAGCCCCACCTGTCTCTGATGCAGGGGCATCCTTCCCCATGTGGGTTATGGGCCAATGGGACATCCTTCCAAAACAGAGCATCTTTCTTCTATCAGTGATCACATACCAGTGGCCGTTTGTTAGCACCTCAAAGAGCTTAGGATAAATTCAAATGAACCCCACCCCCCCCAAAAACAAGTATTAAAAAGCAGAAAGAGTTTTCTCTGGCTGAAGACTGGAGGAAGTTCTTTGTGAACAAATGTGCCTTGAAGGGAATGGAAAGGAGAAGGTAAATAGAAAAGCAAGGAAACTGCAGAAAAGGAAATGTCACATGGGGTAAAACAGAGACAGAAAGGCCCAAACAGACCCTGCATTTTGAGCAGTTTCTCTCTTTCACTGAAAATGATTTTTGAGTGACCCTTTCATCTGTGAGTATTTGTAACTTTGCTGAGAAGCCTTTTGCTTCAACATTCTGTAGAAAACTTTGAAAAACAAGACTAAAGAGACTGGTTGGTTTCTTCAGAATGATGGTTTTACATTACCTCTTGAGGTTTAAGACTTTGGGTCCTAGATTCAGACACATTGGAATTTGAACCACAACTCTACCACTTGTAGGTTGTTAATTTGGTAAAGAGTGTGTCTGACTCTGCAACCCCATTAACCCAACAGGCTCCTCTGTCCATGGGGATTCTCTAGGCAAGAATATTGGAGCGAGTGGCAGTGCCCTTCTCCAGGGGATCTTTCCAACTCAGGGATCAAACCCATGTCTCTTACATCTCCTGCACTGGCAGGCAGATCCTTTACCACTAGGCCCTGGTAAAGGGAAAGTGAAAGTGAAAGTTGCTTAGTCCTGTCCAACTCTTTGTGACCCCATGGACTATCGACTTCATGGAATTCTCTAGGCCAGAATAATGGAGTGAGTAGTGTTCCCCTTCTCCAGGGGCTCTTCCTAACCCAGGGATCAAACCCAGGCCTCCCGTATTGCAGGTGGATTCTTTACCAGCTGAGTATTTGAACGTTCTCTATAATAACCAGTGTATGAACTACTTTTAAAAACACAACATGAAAATTAATATTTTCAGTCATGGTGAACTATAAAATATACCATGAAATAAAGTCATTTTGGTTTTATCATTTTAAAATGTACTACTTTAGCCATTTTAAAATATACTCTTCAGTGAAGTAAGTAACTTTATGTTGTGCAACTATTAGAAATTACCACCCATCTCCACAACTTTTTTTTCATTTCCAAAACTGAAACATTATACCCATTAAATAATAACCCAATCTCCCTTTTCCTTAGGCCCTGGCAACCACCATCCAACTTTTTGTCTTCATGATTCTGACTACTCTAGGAACCTTATATAGTAGAATCTAATAGTGTTTTTCCTTTTCTGTCTAGCCTGATAATTATTATTTTTGAAAACCATTCTTTTTCCTCTCCAGGAATATACTAGAAAGCAAATCAAATAGTGGATAAAGAAAAATCATAAAAAGTTCCAACAGGCTACAAAAGACTGTAAAATGGTTGAGATATATTATGAATAGATACAAAAAAAAATGTAGTGATGTACAATAATTTAAATAATCATTTGCATGTCAAAGGTTTTAGTATTTTTAGAGTTCAAAGAATTTAGACACTGTTCAAAAAATACAATGTCTTAGGGGACAGGAATGAAAAGAAAACTAATGACCCACTTACCAACATAGAATTATTTAAAAGTACTTCTTTTAAACAAACTAGACAGAAAAAAAAAAAACACAAAAAAAACTGCTTTTACTCATGAAATGCTCGTGCAAAGTACTGATTTTTTATTTTAAGGTGTCGATGGCCTGTAGTGTCTACAGGTCTGTTCTGAGGAGAGGGAACAAACAAACTGACATGGATTCATTATCTGTCTTAAGTTCCCAACACTGCTCCAAAGTACAGTTCTGATGGTTAGCTCAATGTGTTAAACTTCTCAATTTAGGTGAGGCTAAAAATGCTGTGACTATTGCAGCACAGATGATTTATCACGTCAGAAATCTTCAAGAGAGGATCCGATGTAAACGAATACAGAATAAGTAAATTTGAGTCCCAGGGACATCCTTGTTAAGTTTGCTGCTCTGAATGCTAGTTTCAGTGCAGAAACTGGTGTGGCCGTAAGTGAAACTGTGTGGAAAGTGAGATCGTAAAATGGGCAGCTTGAGGAATTGATGGAGAGGAATAAGGATCAGTAAAACAGAGTGATATCAGCTGCAAAAAGAAACTGTCTGTGTAGACCATTAACATAAACACATACAATACTCTGATCCAGTGTTTAGAAGAGCGATATACTTTAAAGCTGTAGTTGAATCTGTAGTGTACAGAGAGAAACTAAGAGATAGCAATGCTGAACTCTGCCTTGACAGAAATAACTAAAGGTTGGAGCTGCTAAGACTCTGTGCATACCAGTTGTTATAGATTTTATTTTGAAGAATGATAAAGCAAAACAGGGAAAAGAAACTTGAAACTGGCCTTTATAAGATGAATCTTGGTATCACCATTTAATCATGGTGTACCATAAAATATACCATAAAATAAAGTCATTTTGGTTATCACCAGGAGCATTTTCTTATGTTAACTATGGTTTGAAATGCATGTATTTCTTTTGAATTTGTGAGTTTATACCATATCCGAAGAGGAAAATAGATGATTTGAGATATCTGAATACCATGAAGTGAGGACATTGAAGCATTAGTGAACTGACCACTAGTTTGACCTTTTCCTATTTTATTTTGTCTTTTTTTTTTCTTGGACTTTTTTGAAAAGACAGAAGGTCTGTCCTTGGACAATAAATTAATTTAGTGTGCCTTCCTTAAAAAGCAGGAGACTGGGTGGCTAACTCCTCCCTTTAGAATGTGTGATGGTGATGTGGAAAGGAAGTGATCACAAATGCCTAACACAAAATATTTAACTACAATAAAAAATATTTTTCAATTTTTAATGTCAGATATTTTAGGTCAATTAATGTTATTTACATTCCAACTATTAGTTGTCATTTTGAACTTTGCAAATGACTATTTAAACCTACTATCAGCTCATAAGATCCCTCCAAAATTGTTTTCTTTCTTTTTAGGATTCTGTTAGCATGTTGTGCCTTGAAAACAAAAGATAATCAAACATGTCCCAAGTGACTTCAATCATTAAATTTGTGGAAGCTTTCCAGTTTGCCTGGTGTAACAAATTCAAATATAATTTTGTTGCTGAGGGCAAAATCAAAGTAACGTCCTGCAGTGACTTAGAAATTTAGTTAACATGATAACTAGCAAAAGTTTCTGAAAGAATATCCAAATTACTCCCAACTGAACATAAAAGGGGATGACATAAGGTTAGACAAAAGATTCATGATTTAAGTGAATTTCTTTTGAAATGCAAACAACCTCAAAAGTCTTTAGAGCTCTCTTAGGAAAAAATCTCCTGGGTGGTATCATTTGTGCTGAGGGGGTCTTAGCTTGGGCTGGTAGGGTGCTAATGGAAAGTATTTCAGTCTTGGTGTTTGGAGATTGACATGTGGAAATCCCTGCAGCACTTACTGAAGATGCCCACATAAATCTCTGCCTTACTCCTTGAGAGGCCTTTTCCTTGTTGCTGCTTTTAGCTCAATGCTTTACACAGTTTTATTGTTTAAGAGGTATCTGATGAGGAAAGAGCCTCAACACTATCTATAGGCAGACACAATTCTACCACTAGCGCCATTTATTTATTTTCATGTTGAGGTTTGACAGAAAACAACAAAATTCTGTAAAGCAATTATCTGTCATTTAAAAAATAAATAATTTTTTAAAAAAGCAAGAAAAAACCCATAAAAAAACAATTACATTCTTGTTTAATAATAGACAAGAGTGAATGGGGCAAACGATTTAAAAAAATAATAATGATAAAATGGGGAAAAAAATTGCGTTCACTGGGTTGCCTCAACCGCCATCAAACCAGCAGTCAAAATTAATGTTCATCATAGGAAGCTATCCAAATGACTTTTGGGCTTCCCTGGTGGTGCAGCGGTAAAGAAGAGACATAAGAGATGAGAGTCCGATCCATGGGTTGGGAAGATCCCCTGGAGGAGGGCATGGCAACCTACTCCACTATTCTTGCCTGGAGAATCCCATGGACAAAGGAGCCTGGCGGGCTACGGTCTATAGGGCCGCAAAAAGTTGGACACAACAAGGGCCTAAGCAGCAGCAGCCACAGGACTTTAAAAAGTCTCTATGCTCATATGTTTGTGTTTTCTCTTTTCCTATTTACTTTTATTTCTTTGTGTGTAGGGGTAGTTAAAGTTTTTATTTTGTATTGGGGTATTGCCAATTAGCAAAGCTGTGATGGTTTTAGGGGAACAACAAAGGGACTCAGCCATACATATGCATGTATCCATTCTGCCCCAAACTTCCCTCCCATCCAGGCTGCCATATAACATTGAGCAGAGTTACCTGTGCTATACGGTAGGTCCTTGTTGCTTATCCATTTTAAATATAGCAATGTATACATGTCCATCCCAAACTTCCTAACTATACCTTCCCGCCAGCAACTGTAAGTTCATTCTGTAAGTGTGTGAGTCTTATGTACTTGATCTTAAATCTCGGCCTTTTGTTTTAATCATGAGAGTCTACTGTAGTGTCCTTTAGTCCAGTATATTTTTAATAATAAAACTTCATGAAATCCCTTCAGACCACTTCACATCCAGGAATGAACTTTGATCTTTATGATATCCATATCTGTATCATTATAAGCTGTGTTATATCAGATAGTCTAGTCTCCTTTTTTTATTTCAATAGGTGGTGATATTAGCATAAGGCAGGTACTTTATACACATGTAATGTAACAGAAATAAACCAGCTACCAGGAATGGCCATAATTTTCCAGGCTACACTTGACCCTGAAGAACAACTGCTAACATCCTAACACCTTCACATAAATACAAGCCTGATGGATTAGACCAGGTGTGCCAAAGAAAGACTATTGAAATAAACACCACTTCATATCACAGCTTTCAAAGTGACTTTGTGTCACAGAATCTGAAACTTGAGGCAATGATTCTTTATCTTTTACAAAGGACTCAGGTCCGATTATTGTTACAAGAGCTGAAACCCATGCTTTCTACGTGAGCAAAGTAAGCAATAGAATGTCTGCCCCTAGCAGGATGACTCTTTAGAAGTCACTCATCCAACTCATTCATTTTACAGATGAAGGAACTAAAATTCAGAAAGGCAATGTGTGTTTATGAGACAGACATTCCTGTTTTAGGCTGGCATATAACAGCACTCAAAAAATTTTGTTGAATGAATAGAATAAATCAATCCGTTTTTCCTCCAGTTGTCATTGTTTCAATTAGTATACCTTGTGACGTCTAAGAGGACTATCAAGAAATAGGTGTGGGCATTTTGACTAAGATGCTATATTTTGGGGTCTCTCTTGATGCAAAAATTACTACTATAAAGCAACAGCTTTTTAAGGGGAAGTTAATGGATTTATAACTAGAAGAATAGAGTCATACTCTACTTATCAAACATTTAAATAAAAAAGCAAATTATATCAGCTGTGAAAAGTCATGTAGCTCAAACATCAATTCTAATTTAAAAGCACTTCTGGAGACAAGGCAAAATCTAATTGTATTTCTCAGTTGAGGCAATACTATTTTAAGGAAAATTAATATAGAAGTCTGACAAACAATAATGTTAACAAATCCCTTTATGTCTTTTAATGACAATAGTGATGAAAACATCATATTTCAAAAAGAAATCTCAGTCTAAGAGAAACAGGTAGGAAGAATCCCCCCAAAGTCCCTAATGCCGTTAGGTCTCTTGTTAGGCTGACGGACCAAGCACTCAGAAAGGGACATCTCCAGGAGGCTGGCACTGTGTCTGTTAGAAGGGCTGATACTAAATTGCTCAACACCGCTTCCAAAGCTCATGTAAAAGCATACACAGACATTTCCTGTTTGGACATCCTCAGTTCAGTTCAGTCACTCAGTCGTGTCCAATTCTTTGCGACCCCATGAATCGCAGCAAGCCAGGTCTCCCTATCCATCACCAACTCCCAGAGTTTACTCAAACTCATGTTGGACATCCTAGAGAGCATATATACAATGGAATATTATTCAGCTATAAAAAAGGAATAAATATACCTTGAGAATAAATATACCATGAGAGCATATATAGCAGCAAAAGCGATTTCATTCCTTTTTATGGCTGAATAGTATTCCATTGTATATATGTACCACATTTTTATCCATTCATCTATAGATGGACAGTTGGGTTGCTTCCATGTCCTGGTTATTGTAAATAGTGCTGCAATGAACACTGGGACTGGGGTACATGTATCTTTTTGAATTATGATTTTCTCAGGGTATGTGCCCAGTAGCGGGATTGCTAGCTCATGCTCGGTTGCTCCTTCGTGTCTGACTCTGTGTGACCCCATGGACTGTAGCCCACCAGGCTCCTCTGTCTATGGGATTTTCCAGGTAAGAATACTGGAATGGGTTGCGTTTCTTTCTCTAGGGGAATCTAGGTCATATGGCAGTTCTATTTTTTATTTTTTTTTTAAGGAAACTCCATACTCTTCTTATCAACTTACATTCACGGGGCGTGGAGGGGGACGGGATGTATTGGGAGATTGGGATCGACATTTAAACACTATTTTGTGCAAAATAGCAAGTGGGACCTGCTGTATCGCGTCGGGAGCTCAGCGTGTTGCTCTGTGATGACCTGGGTGGGTGGGATGAGGGGCTGGGAGTGGGAGAGAGGCTCAAGAAGGAGACAATATATGTATACATACAGCTTATGTATACATATAGCTTGTGTATACATATAGCTTATTCACTTTGCTATATAGCAGAAACTAACCCATTGTAAAACAATGATACCTCAATTTAAAATAAATTGGACAGAAGTGTAAAACCAAATTGTGAGCAGGAAATTGCTACATGCACTGGCTAAGTTACTTTAGCTCTTTCAAGGTCATATGAAAGATTGCTAAAAACAATCATGTTTTTAGCATGTTTTGTCATGTTTAAGACAGCATGGTACTTTATTAACCTACAGCAGTGAGCATAGCCTTGAGTGCTAGCTTAAGGGCCAAGCAGGGTTAAATTCAGACCTCTAGAAGAGTGTTAGTCAACCAGGACTCTCTAACCCACTTTGCCTATTTAATTAAGTGGAGGGAAAGATTACAGCTAAGCTGGCACCAAAGTTCTATGGTGTGAACTGAGGCTGCATCCCAGTTTTCTTTGAAGACAAATGTCAAGTGGGTAGAAAGAAATCAGAAAGAATATTTGATAAGAGCTGCAAAGCAAAATTAGAAGCCCAGAGTATATCAAATCGCATGGCTTTCTCTAGCTGTCGTTTTACAGTTTATCAAAAGCTCTTCTGTCCTTTCTTATCCTCCTGCTTTTCTGTCCTCCCATCTTTGTTTTCCTTGGCTTTTATTTCATTTCCCTACTGCTTTTTATAACTGACTGGGCAAATAAACAAGGAACTACTCTTGAAATCCCCTACTTCACTAATTGCCAATGCTTTCTCAAGAGAAAAATGTTTCGCACACCCTCTCTATAGCCAGAAAGCAATGAGTGACATTAAATTAGTTAACACAGTTCACTAGAAATGAAGTGGACTCTGATGTCAATCAGGTTTCAGCACTTTTATTTAATTTTGTACTCTTTTAGCCAAGTTACTTAACGTCTCAGAGTCTTAATTTTTGTTGTTCATAATGAACAGTCTTTTCTTTGTCTCTAAGTTCTCCAAGAACTTTACAAAACCATCTGACATTTCTTGTCTACTTTATTGAGATTCTATACATCTGAGGCTTCTCACTTACCTGTAACTGGCTCCATGCTACCATCCATGGGATTTGATATTTGTAGAGTGATTTCTTCCCTTTCAAAAGCTTCTAATATTTAACTGCTCTGTTTTCTTATTTGGGTGTCTATATTTGATAATTTTATTTTTCTTTCTGGGCTTCCCTCATAGCTCAGGTGGTAAAGAATCCACCTGCAATACAGGAGACCCCAGTTCAATTGCTGGGTCAGGAAGATCCCCTGGAGAAGGGAAAGGGTACCTACTCCAGTATTCTTGGGCTTTCCTGGTGTCTTAGCTGGTAAAGAATCCACCTGCAATGTGGGAGACCTAAGTTTGATCCCTGCGTTGGGAAGATCCCATAGAGACGTGAGAAGCTACCCTAATTCCAGCATTCTGGCCTGGAGAATTCCATGAACTGTATAGGCCATGGGGTCGCAACTCAGTTGCGGACATTACTGAGTGACTTTCACTTTTACTTCTTCCTAGCACCCCCTTTCACACTGAGGTTTTGGTGCAATACATAGGACTGAGCATAGTGCAAAGTATCAATGATTTGTGAATTTGGTTCAGCTACTGGTCTTATATCATAGGTGTTTCTCTGTATGAATATAGCATGTGATCTGTTTCAATCTTGTTTGGATATTGCTTTATTGAAAGTGCGTACACTGATGAGATTGTGTTCCTTCAACTTGATATAAGAGGCCCAGCGTCTGTGTGTGTATGCATGTTTGTGTGTATGCATATTTGTGCGCATGCATGTGTGTATGCATGTGTGTGCATGTTTGTGTATGCATGTGTGTATGCGTGTTTGCATGTGTGCATGTTTGTTGGTGTGTATGCACGTGTGTGTATGCGTGTTTGTGTGTGTGCGTGTGTATGCACGTGTGTGTATGCATGTTTGTGTGTGTTTGTGTGTATGCATGTTTGTGTGTGCATACATGCGTGTATGCATGTTTGTGTGTATGCACGTGTGTGCGTGCATGTTTGTGTGTATGTGTGTTTGTGCGTATGCATGTTTTTGTGTGTATGCATGTGTGTGCACATGCATATGCGCATGCATGTTTGTGTGTATGCGTGTGTGTATGTTTGTATGTGTATGCATGTTTGTGTGTATGCATGTGTGTGCGCATGCATGTGTGTATGCGTGTTTGTGTGTATGCGTGTTTGTGTGTGTGTGTCGCTACTTAGTGATTATGGTGATTGCCTGGCTTCTGTTGGGGCTCAAGAACAAATGAAAAAATTGCCAAAGATTTTGTTTCATAATCTGGAGAGTTTCTAAGTTTTAGAGAGCATTTGGTTTCTTGGATCTAAAAAAAAACAAAAAAAATGAATATAGAAGAAAACTAATGTGGGAAATGGACTAGTGACACAAAAAAATGAGATTTGATTTATTCTTTTCTTTATTTTAAAACAGAAAAGCTGTAAAAAGATGAGAGTTGAGCATTCCCTGTAAGAACACATCAAATAAATCAACAGAGGAAACAACTTAAGTCTTCTATTTACTGCCATGGGCAGTTGTATAAATCTGGTTCTAGGATAACCTTTGCTACATTTTGCAAGAGGCATTCTGTAATAACCATCAATAAAACCAGGACTGAATATTTGTATCTAATGTTTTTACATAGAGACTATAGCTATTTAGTATTTCTTCTAACATTTTTATGGTTATTTTAAATTTTGATATGATTTCAACTAGTTAAAGATTTTTAAATGGGCTAATATGTATATAATTAATTTTAAATCATAAATCCCTGGCAGCTGTAATAACAATTAACAAAAGACAATACCTAAATTCTAAAATTCTTACTTAATATATTAAAAAATACTTTGTGAGTAGTAAGATATCTATTATTAATTGAAAGAGGCTTCCTATCCTTGACATATATAATAAGATTATGATAGATGATCTTAAAGTTACCATTCAAATCTGAAATTCTGAAATGAATCATTTAAAGTAAACTTTTAAATTAAAATATTTCTCTCTTCAGTCTTCTCTGTGTTAGATACACATGTGTCTATTTGAGTAAATATATATATATATACACACACACATATATGACAAACTGTTGATTTAAGTAGATTTAGAATGTGTATTATTATTATTTCCCAAGATTTCTACTAATCTGTCATTCATCTACTTGGTTTTTAATACATAACAAGTTATTTTCTCATTTTGGATTTATTAAAATTGTAATGACTATATTAATTTCTTAGGGCTACCATAACAAGTACCACAAACTTGATGACTTATACAACAGAAATTTATTTCTTACAGTTCCTGAGGCTAGAAAATCAGATCCATGCTCTGAAGGCTCTAGGGAAGAACACTTTTCTGAAGTGTTTCAGAACACTTCT
Source organism: Odocoileus virginianus (assembly GCF_023699985.2). NCBI lineage: Eukaryota > Metazoa > Chordata > Mammalia > Artiodactyla > Cervidae > Odocoileus > Odocoileus virginianus. Next base: position 29,807,451 of record NC_069698.1, on the reverse strand, counting down.
TTCAAAGTCTGGTGACTCCAGGCATCCCTTGATGTAGAGCAGTATAAGTCCAATCTCTACCTTTGCCTTCACAAAGCTATATCTTCTCCCATGTCTGTCTTCAAATTTCCCTCTTCTTTTAAGGACACTAGTGTTTGGATTAGGGCCCACTCTAATGCTGTATGAATTCATATTAGCTTGATTAAATTTGCAAAGACCCTATTTCCAAACAAGGACACAGTCTGAGGTTCTGGGAAGACACAACTCAACCCAGTACCCAAACATACAACAATACTTGCAATAACCTATATTGTCATAATGATTTGAATTCCTCCTGAAAGCAAGGAAGTCTGCAGGTGGTAGATATGTGGGATGGTAAACAGAGCTGATCAACAAATATTTCCAGCTTCTTCTGATCCATGAAGAGGGAGTGGGGTGGATGTGGTATTTTGCTTTGGCAACTAGATATAAGTAATAGGGTAATTTGTTCTCAGCCAAGGAATTTAACAGCCATATTCTGCCTTTCCATTTGTCCAGAAAGTGAGTGCTCCGGCAACCTAGATCCTAGAATGAGGATGATGGAGAGCAAAGTCTCCATTAGACTCATAATACATCAGGAAATAACACTTGTTGCTTAAGACTTGGAAATTGTTTGTATTTGTAGAATATGCATCCTCAGTGGCAGTGAGTGAAACTGGTTTTGGTTGGGGGGGTGCAAACAAAACCTTATTCTTTTAATGCATAAAGTACATACATACATAGAACTTCCCTGCAGGCTCAGAAGGTGAAGAATATGCCTGCAATGCAGGAGACTTGGGTTTGATCCCTGGGTCAGGAAGATCCCCTGGAGAAGGGAATGACTACCCACACCAGTATTCTTGCCTGAAGAATCCCATGGACAGAGGAGCTTGCTGGGCTACAGTCCATGGGGTCACAAAGAGTTGGGCATGACTGAGCGATTAATGGAGAAGGCAATGGCACTTCACTCCAGTGTTCTTGCCCGGAGAATCCCAGGGATGGGGGAGCTTGGTGGGCTGCCGTCTATGGGGTCGCACAGAGTTGGACACGACGGAAGCAACTTAGCGGCAGCAGCAGAGCGATTAATACTTCCACTTTCACATACATACACAGGCATATAGTGCATAAACATAAGCATGGTATCTTTTATTAAATTCCATGGGGAGCTGATTAGGACAAAAAAAAATACCTGAAAATGCATCTTAGGAAGTTAACAGCAAAAAAAGATTGAGAAACTCTACCATAGGGAAACCTAGTCTATCTTGGGTGATACCACAGGCTTTCTTAAACTGGAATATGAGTCTCAGTTTCAAAGAACGATGTTTTCATACTTTTCATCAATTTGAGTTTTCATTAATCTGAACTGAGGAGCTAAAAATATCACCCTTATACTCTTTGTGATAATTAAATGGAAGTCAATATAAAAGACTTCTTGCAGTGCTTGCCAGTTTCTAAAAGTTAGAAAATATACCACATTTCCATTTAATCTTTAGGCGATATTCAAAGTAGCTGGTTTTATTTTTCAGAATAGTTTTAGCTAAAACAAAGAATATAAATACTTCAATACTTTAGTAACTTTAATAATAATTATAAGTTATTTATTGTTCAACTCAGTGTGCAAAGCATTTTGAGGAGAGTATGATCATTCATTCTACATACATATTCTGGGATCCATTTATCCCAACAGGTGGGTTGGTGTTTTTCACAGGGTTTGGCCATCCAATGAATGACTGAAGAAAGAGTCTGGGGTGGTACAGAGGTACATTGGAGGCCAGTCCCCGATATGCTTGCATTTCATTGGCTACATCTCACTTACATGATATCTACTTACAAGAGAGCTAGAAAGTTTAACCAAACTCCTTGTGGAAGAAGAAAAGAAGATGATTCTAGGCTAACATACAGCATCCTCTCTGCCACCATGATGGACATTTAATAGTACATTCCAGCACCATAAGTGTTGGAAACCAGTTAAGATGTACAGTGTACCAAGTTCTTTAAAACCATCACTCATATACCCTTCCAAGTAGGCACTATTTTAATCTCTGTTTTAGGGCTGAGATGATTGTTAAGATCACACTGTAAGTTGGGTAACCAAGATCAGAATCTAGATCTACTTGTTGCAGAGCTCTAACTCTAAGCCAGCATGCTCTAAAATTTCCCCAATCAGGTGCTCATTCACCATTCCTTCTTCCAGGGATAATGGAATAGAAATGCTACTCCACAGTCAGATTGGAGACCAAAATTTCCCCAATGATGAGTGAAAGGTTTACTTAAAAACATTGTAAAAATCTCTGGAAATATTAAAATAAAATATTTTTGTATCTTTTTTGATAATTAAACATGATTCAGAACCAAAGCTGGAAGACAGACTACCAATATCCCTATAAATGTTGTTCCAGCTTTGCGACAGAATGTATTTTTAATGTGCGTTTTTGGTGGGAAGTAGAGAAGTGAGGAACAAACTAATATCTAAGTAATAACTTGAAGGTAAGGCTGATGTAGAGACAAGCTAAAAAGTAACCCTCGGTGCTCATCATACTATATAATTTTCATTGACCCCACCTATACCCATCAGTGCCTCAAACTGTCAGGTTTGCCAGATTGCTGAAGGGAAGGATTGTAGATAAGTGGTCTTTGAAAGATGAAAAATTAAAGAATAGCAATTTGGTGTAACATTTCTCTTATTGCTAAAAATTATTTTCAGTTAATTTTTAGTTACTCAATATATCTTAGATACAAAGTAAACTTATTAAAATTGTATATTCCTACTAAGTATAAAGAACTAGTCATTGAAAATAAGATATAATAAAATACAATAAAAATTGAAACAAGCCAATGTGATATGAGGACCATACCATTTGTATGAAATTATCAAAAACAACATTTTTCAATCTTAATGATCTGATTTTTGGATCCCTTTACATTAGTATTAGTATATAACAGAAAAGCCAAAATTACTCAGAAAACAAAAATCACTTACATCTCTATTGCTTTTTAGTAAATGAGTAATCAGTAGAAACTGCTTTAGAGAATTTTCATCTAAATTGAAATATTTTGATATGAAGTACTTTATATGTCATATTATTCCTTCATTTGTAGGTTTGTTTCTAAATTTGGACCATGATGATTTTTTCAGATATTTCACTTTAGTAAAACAATGTGTCCTACATCTCTCATTTTTTTTAAGTAAAATTATATTACCTACACTCCCTGATGGTATTCAATAACTAAAAACACAGTGTTTGTTGTAAAAGGACTTCAAGAACTCTATAGGTGGTCAGAAGTTATTTTATCAGGCAGAAATAAGATAATTTGGATATTGGAAGAAAATCAGAATCTGCTCTCAAACAGATTAGTTCTTCTGTATGACAGAACCTTAGGCAGTTCAATTGGATTACATGTGCCCTTGGATTAATTCCATGATATTATTGTAAGAGACAATAAGCAATTTCTTTTGAATTTGAACAATTCATTAGTAAATAGTCTAAAAGACAACTCAGTGAGCCAATATAACTAAAAATTCGGGAACTGTAGGTATGATGAATCTTTTCCTAAATCTTTGACAATTCTTTATTCTTAAGAACAACAAAAATACTGTTTTGGATTAAAAAAAAAAAAACCCTTATTAGGATTACAGTTATGTGATGCTAAAATTCAATTATACAAAAAGCCCAGATTGGAGCAGATGGACTTGCAATAGTTTGGCAAAAAATCAAAGGGATTTTCTTGGGTTCATGATGTTGTGGTGCAAAAATAGCAAAAAGTGTATTATTTAACATCACTGAAATTAGACTGTATACTAAAATTAGCACTTGAGAGCTTTAAATAGAGATGATAAAATAAGGAGCAGAAAAAGACTATGTAGGGATAATAAGCCTAGCCTGTCACAGTCAGAGGTCACCTGTAAATAATTTACAACTTTGTGAGATTGACAATTTTGCTTATTTTAAAAACACTTTCCTAATCTAGATGAGAGGTTATCTTCCCCACCAGAGAGCTACTTTAAAATGTATGGCCAAGGTTGTGATTTCATAGATTACTTATATAGAGGGAGGGGGAAATGAACAACCTCAGAATGAGGTCTACTGACACTAAGGAGATAAAACTTGATCAGGGGACCCTGAGATAACTTTGTGATCAGGTGCTCAGTTGTGTCCAACTCTTTGCAACCCCATGCAGTGTAGCGCACCAGGCTACTCTGTCCATGGGATTCTCCAGGCAAGAATATTGGAGTGAGTTGCCATTTTCTCCTCCAGGGGATCTTCCTGACCCAGGGACTGAACCTGTGTCTACTGCGTCCCACCCATGGCCAGGTGGATTCTTTACCAATGTGCCATTGTGTGTTTTCAAAATTCTAAATTTGAAGGTATAGATACTTAGAGAAATTATGCTTTGATATTATTTATTACTTTCTATAGTATTTTATTTAATCAAGAGCTAGGTAGTGTTTGAAAGCATCACTAAAGTTTTCAATCAAGATAGAAAATGATTTTCCAAATTGATTTTAATTCTAAAACAAGATAAATTCTTCCTGATGACAAATGATGGTATTTGGTAGAAAATACTTAGCTTTTGTGAAATATTGCTACATTTCAGTCATTTAAATCTCATAGCTCTAAAAATGGAATATTTTTAAAAACTCCATGTCATGTAGTAAAAGTACTAATCATGGATAGATACACAGAGAGGCAGACTGATTACATACAGTGAAGTATGAGTGAATATTGAAAATGAATTGATTGAAACAGGATACTTAGAACATATTTCAGAAGAACAATATGCAATTTATCTTGGCTCCTTCAAATCATTTTGAAACGAGTTGGAGTGTAATAAAAAAAATAAAAAACATAAGAGCAAATGAATCATTCTTCCCTGATCTGGATTTTTAATGCTTCACTTATTTTAATTGTCCTATGTCCTTTTGTAGATAGTAACCCATACATTTCATGTAAATGTGGTGTTTCTGCAGAGTATGCTAAGACAATCTTATCTTACAAAGAAAAATTTCAAACTGAACTGGTAAGAAATGGTTTTTTGGCTGTAAAAGGATTCTTCAATTTTGGAAAAAAATATCGATTATGCATTTCTGTTTGTTTAGTGTACCCAATCTTAAATTAATCAATCAAAGCAATTTTTTAAAGTGTTACAATGTTTTTGCAATGTGGAAGATGTTTTAAAAATACTTAGGAGCATAGGTTTTATAGAGATCAGGATTCAAAGGAAGATTGCCCTTTTTATTAATTCTGGTTAGATATCTAAATTTCAATGTATAGTTTGCTCATCTGTATAATGGGAGTAATGACCACATAAGGTTCTCATAGGCCTTAAATGATTTAATGAATGTTTAAAAACTAGAACAATTCCTGGCAAGTTATAGCAAGTGCTTACCACATTGTAGTAGATATTAAAATTATTAGCATGGATCAATTTGCCTATGTATACAAACTTTCAACTATAATGAGGTCATGCTGGAAAGAGTAAAAAAAATTAGTTTGGGGTTTTTCAAATTATGCCACATCCTTTGGGACTCTGATATGGAAAACAAATATTTAATATTTTATATCTTATACTGTGCAGATTTCCTTCAGATGAGTATAGTATAGTTCTCCAGGAATGCCAACTCAAAAATGCAATCACAAAGAAGTCCATTTGATCACTTTACTCCAATTAGGGTTAATTGCAGCCTCTTACACATAGATTTCTTTAGATATATTAAAATATATCTTTATCTGGCAGGCACATTTTGAGCACCTAATAACATGATTCCAAGTTTTACATAAAAGGAGCCTAGATTTCCACATACATTTCTCTATTCAGCTGCTTGTTTAGAGAATAAAAAACAGAAAAAAAAACAATTGATATTTGGAAATATATTGAAGCCAAGTACCCGTTTAAAATTCTGTAAACCTTCCAATTTGGTGGTGGGGTGCTTCACTGTTCTAAGCTATTTCTAAGGCTTTGTCTTAATGAAAGCCTTTTTTTTCCTTTAAATCTAAAACACTGCTAACATTGAATTTCCAACATCTACTATAAAGATTAGGTTTTAAAAATTTTCCTTTCAGAAAAACAGTGAGAAACCCATTTCTTCCATAGAGAATGCTCACTAAAAATGTGTTAAATTTAATAGAAATGTAAAAGTGAAAGTTGCTCAGTCATGTCTGACTCTTTGTGACCCCATGGACTATATAGTCCATGGAATTCTCCAGGCCAGAATACTGGAGTGAGTAGCCTTTCCCTTCTCCAGGGGATCTTCCCAACCCAGGGACTGAACCCAGGTCTCCCACATGGCAGGCAGATTCTTTACCAATTGAGTCACAAGGGAAGCCCAAGAAAACTGGAGTGGGTAGCCTATCCCTTCTCCAGGTGGATTCTTTACCAAATGAGCTATCAGGGAAGCCCTAAAAGGAATGTCAACTTTGTCTAATACAGATCTTATCAAACTTTCCAGAAGGTGATGACTCTGCTCCTTTTGGACTTATTTTTGTCCATATGACATTTTTATCTGTAGAGTGTGCGAGCTTTGGTCATAATCTTGAGCCATCACTTGGTATGAGATTTTTGTATCTTATATAAAAGCAACCAATTCATCAGTTTTCCTTGGTCACATTTTCTATCAAATGAGATACTGACAAAGTATTCTTTTAAGCATCATTTATGAACTTACCTTCAAGAAAAAATCACAATACATAGACTCCTTTCCCCCAAACTCCTTTGCTACAGATATTATAAGATTTAGGACAAGAGTAGAAGGGGCAATAGAGGACGAGATGGTTGGATGGCATCACTGACTCAGTGGACATGAGTTTGAGCAAGCTCCGGGAGATGCTGAAGGACAGGGAAGCCTGGCCTGCTGCAGTCCATGGGGTCGCAAAGAGCTGGACATGACTTAGCAGCTGAACAACAGATATTATTATGTAATGAAGGTAGTGTATTGCAAAAAGACAAAAAGATGCCACTGGATTGAAATCGGTGTTGTGCCTTGTCACTTTATTAGGAAAAGTATGAATGCAAAATGATGATACTTGGTGAACTCCCCTGGCAGTTCAGTGGTTAAGACCTGAACTTCTTCTTAGAGAGCTGGGGTTCCATTTCTGGTCAGTGAACCAAGATCCTGCATGCCATAAGGCACAACCCCTCTCCAAATCATTAAATTACTTTAAAAATGATGATGCTTAGTCCAGAATACCAAATAAATATAACCAAAGGAACATCTCTTAAATAAACCTTTTCTTTGTATGAGGTCATTTGTCATACTCTACACAAGGACAGCTTTCTGTGAGATATGAGGTTAACACTTCTCTGTCCCAGAGAACATTCTCTTTCAACCTACTCTCCTGCAGTTTCCCCCACACACCTTTCTGCCTCAGAATGATTTTATAGATCACTTAAGGAAAGGCATTTGCAGATGACGAGTCTAACCAATATGAAGTTAAATCTATTTTGGCCCTCCAAATGAATAGCCAGGAGAAAACTGTTTCAGAGGAAATGCCCAATATCTTCCTTTCTGAGATCTATGTTAAAATTAAAGAGCTTTAAAGTCTATATGATTTGTTAATTTCTGCCTTATTATTAAGGAGACTTTACTTTCAGAATATTTTTTTATTGGGTCCATGTAAGAAAATTTGACTTGGGCTTCCTTGGTGACTCAGTGGTAATACATGCAATGCAGGAGAGGTGTGCAGGAGGCAAGGATTTGATCCCTAGGTTGGGAAGATCCCCTGGAGAAGGAAATGGCAGTTCACTCCAGTATTCTTGCCTGGAGAATCCCATGGACAGAGGAGCCTAGCATGAGTCACATGGAGTCGCAAGAGTTGGACGTAGCAACTGAACAAAAACAGAAAGGAAATCTGACTCCTTTCTGATAGAGGTTGGGGATAGGTGGTGGTCATGGTGGTAGTACATTATATGGAGGAATGAAATAGACTTTTTAATTCCTGACTTTAAATCTACTCAGAATGTTTAAAATGAAAAATTTAAAGTTATCAATTATTTGCAAATATTAACGATAGATAAGAGAAATATTAATCCAATGAATTTTGAGGATTCCCATGACCATATCATTTAAGTTAGATTTGGCCCTTTGGGGAAAAATAAAGCATGCTAACTTGTCTAGGTTTCCTCTCCCATTCCCCCCCCCCCCCCCCCTTTTTTTATAGGGAGGTGAAAGAATAATACATTCAGAATCATTACTGTGAGAATTCAAGTGATTTAACTTCAGCACACTAATGCACTTAAAAAAAAAAGCAACTAAATAATGTATATCAAAAGTGTGCTGAAATTACTCTTAAGAGCTTCACAAGAAAAGTGGCTTGTTTTATTCTTTTGCTAGACTATTTCATTACCATAATTTTCAAGCATGCAGAGATGCCATAAAAACTCTCCAAATTACTTGAGTATCACTGGTCATTTTTTTTTTTTTTTTTTTTGGAAACACATACTTTCACATCCATAATAGCCAAGAAAGAGCTAAACTGAGTGTCAAAACCAAAATGTACCCCCAAACAAAGGCTCTTCTTCAAACTGCTTCACAAGGCCACAGACAGAAACAATCTTTGCTAACGTTTTCCAGTAGAGGGAACTAAAGATTCACCATCCAGCTTTTAACTGGACTCGGGAACCTGCGTGAGTTCGTATAGCCCGCCTTGTAATCATCTGAACAAGCATCAAACAGCTTACCAGCGAGCCTCTGATCACACGTGGGCCGGCCCACTCGGCCACACCGGCGGCTCCGCAGATACTAGGGCCTCTTTGATCTAACGTGGCCTGCCTTAATCATTCCGGTCCTGAATGGCACTCGCTTGGTGGGTTCTACCTTAATTTTCAGGATTTTCTCATCTCTGAGCTGGAATTCGGCTGTTTTTGAGCTTCGTTAGCTCGGTTGGGTTTACAGCTTTCCCTGATACTGAATTTTCCGAATTTCCTTTCAGAGGTTCTAGTCTCTGGAGGGTGAGGACTTCGAGTACCGCCCACCGTCCCCCTAATCCCCTCTCTTCTCTCCATCCCAGGCGTTTTCTGCTGAACCCCCTAGCATCCCACCATCCCACGTCAAACTCATCTTTGAGGGTCATAAAGCAACTGAGCAACATGCAGAAGAGGGGATATCAGCCTTCCCCTCCCCCGGGGATTCCTCAGGGGGTCGTAGATCTTGGGTAGAACAGGTCAGGAGAGGCTAGAGATCTCTGTACGACCCCCACCCGCCCCACACCCGGTTTCTTTCTTGCGCCTTTTTAACGACGGAGAGAGCACCCCCACACAACCTTTCCGCTCCAAAAGGTGGTTATATTGTTACCTTTCCTTTCCTCCCTCCCGCTCAGCTTCTCATTCTGCTAAAAGGTGAACAGTGAATGTTTGTGTGATTTTAACGGGTAATGAGGCTGCGCCCTAGGTCCGGGAGGATGATCTTTTTCCAGAAAGCGCGTGCATCTCCGGCAGACTGGAGGGATGAATAATTAGGAAGCGCTTCCATGAAATCACTCACCGAGAAAATTACCTGCCCATTAAACCGGACGCGGCGAGGAGCGGGAGGCTAGAGCCCACCTATCCCCTCCCGAGGCGGGAAGGAGGGGAGGGGGGGGACGGGGCGGCGCAGGGAAGGGGAAGGAGTGGACCGGTGGCCTGGGCTCCGAATTTGTTAATTTCCGTCCCGCTAGGACTCTGGGCTTTCCAGCTCCCCCTGGCCCCTTTGCCCAGCGGGCGGCCGTCCCCTGTGCGGGCGGGTGGCGGAGTGTGGAGGTGCAGGCTCGGAGCACCCCCTCATCACCCGCGCCCCATCCCCTCCCCCGGGCAGACTCCAGGCAGCTTTCATTCCTCCCCTCCCCTCCCGCCTCCTCGCCTTCCCTCCTCTAAGTCCTTCCACCCGCGGCAGCTGCTGGAGGAGGCGGACGCTCTGCTGCGGGGCTGGGGGCGCAGCGGAGGCCGGACCAGGGGGACTGGCGGCTGGACCCCGGCGGGCGGCTGGACCGCGCGCACGCTCCCTCGCTCTCCCGCGCCGGGGCTCCCGGGCTCACCCGCCCCGCTCTGCTCCAGCCCGCCGCCGCCGCCCCGGCTCGCGGGCGCTCGGAGGCGGCACCGCGGGGGGTGGCCGCAGCCCCAGCCCTGCCCCTCCCCTCCCTCCCCGCCGCCCCACCACGTAGGAGTTCGGATTCTCCACCCGCCTGGTCCCGATTTCCCTTTGCCTCTCTTTTGGAAACGCGAGAGGTGGAGGGAGGCAACGAGGTTGCGGACGAGAGGCTGGCCAAGTCGGCCCGCCTGCAAAGTGGTGCTCTGACACATCCTTATTATGGAAGTTAAGTGAAAAAACTCGGGACGTGGAGCGGCTACCGAGACGGACGCCGGGGGAAAGGAAACCAGTGGGCAGGCCAATGGTTTTTTCCGGCAGCGCGCTGGCAAGTTTGTGGAACACTTTCTAGGAATTAGGTCTTTTTCCTCCCCCCGACCTCCCTTCATCTTCTTGACTTCTGAAGAAAGAACTTGGCTTTGGATTGCTATGGAGCCTGAGGAGAGAGGGTTAGACACACTTGAGTAACCCCTCCGGCTGGGCTGAATTCGTGGGAATTTAGGAAGCCAGAGTGTGGAAATACAGCAGCCTTTGGCGCGCCCTCGGTTAATTTGGATGGATCCAAATGTGCGCCCTTCAACATCTCGCCACTCTCCCCTTCTGATCTTGCCATTTGCTCTTCTCGACTTTAATTAGCAGCTAGGAAGAGTCTAAACTTTGGACCTACCTCTTTTTTTGATACTTATTTTTGTACTTTTTGCTCTCTGGGATTGGTTTCTTAAGCAATCTGGATCCTTTTTAATATGTCAAAATGAGTCGGCTGATGTTTACACAAATACTGCTCTGTGGATTTTTATACGTTCGGGTTGATGGTAAGTTAAAATGCTTTTATCTTGTTCCTCATCCCCCAGAAACATTTCTCTCTGAGTCGGATGTGGGCTGTAAATAAAAATGACATTATATCTGTCGGTCCCTTTTGGCCAGGCATGGGAGCTTTGGGGGAGCAGAGGTTTTAAGTCTTTTGTTTCTAAACTGCTGCAAGTGGAACGTGTTAGGACTCACCTATTGTTGCAATTAATTAATTAAGGAGTTGGGTAATAAATGATGGGCTCTCAGTTTTGTTAGAAAAAAGAAATATGAAAGTAAATCTCTTTAACCAGTCTAATAGTCTTGGGCTTGCTCTCCCTTTGGGGTTGGTTGGTTCTTCTATCTGAACTTTGGCTTAGAGATTCTTAGTAAGTCATGGACACCCCATGAAGGTTTAGTGGGTTAGGAATTTGAGACACAGTTACCTCGAATCAATGTGTATCACCTGTGTGTTGATGAGTATTCTCCTAGGGGGATAGCAGAATGAAGATTTAGATCATAGGGAGAAAACTGTCAAAAGTAAGACTGGGCGAGGCTCCAGGAAGGGGGAATTAGAAGCTGTGGGCTGGCCCTAGGGCTCAGAACACTCAAATCTGTCCCCGGTGGCAAACACAATGGGGATCTGAAACAGGTGCTCTAGGTGTCTGCCTCTAGGTTGAGTCAGTCTGTCAAGCAGACAGCATTCTCTCTCTGCTTCTCCTGTCTTTTGTTCGGATTTGGTTTCCTGGGATAGTTTCACAGGATGTCAGTTTCCTGTGGGAGGATCGCAAAATCCTTTTTTGTAGCTCTTTTGAATGACTAGTGGAAGTAATCATTAAAGCGCTTTTTCTGTTTGTTCCAAAGAAGAATGTCAAAAGAACATTTGGTATTCACCTTCCAGTGACTTTAATTTTCACATTGCTGGGCAGGATTGGTCTAAAAGGGATTAGAGCATGATATCTTTTGCCTGCCTGTGTGGATTGTCATACTTTAGATTTTAGTGACTGTACGTATAAAGAATCTGAGGTGTATTGGCCCAGATACTTGAGCCATCTCAGTAGCTTGTTGCTACATCAACTTTCTTCCAGAATTTGCATGGTGGGCGAAGTCATTATTTGGGACACTGCCTATTTTTGCTTGCCTGTAGAAGCTAACTTTGTTCCTGGCAGCTGCTGCTGCTGTCCAGAGCGCGATGTAGCAGACTCAAAAAGGAAGCCTTTCTGTAAACATGAGGCGATACAGATGAGTTTGCCTCCTGTCAAGTGGCTGTTTTCAATCCTGGACTATAGGAGTACCTATGCCCCCCAGCGATAGCAGGCAAGGCATTCAAGTGGACACACTGCTTTTTTTCCCTTTTCTTTTTTCCCTTCTAACTTGTAGATGCATAGGAATGAATCACTTTGGATTATACCATGATAATATCTATAATCATATCTACTCATTCACCAGACATTTTCTTCAATACATTTACCTCTGTAGTACATTTACATGACCAGAACAAAAAGGTTTACAGATTTGTCCCGGGTGTCTTGATTATCATCATAAGAAGACTTTGATATAACTTTTTGGATAATATATCCTCAAAAGCCTGAATTTGTATATTTCAATACCAGAAATACATGTATAAACTATATATTAGACTACAGAATGATTACCAAGTTTTTTTTTTTTTTTTTGGAGTCATTGTGTAGCTAGGAGGAATACAATTAAATTGCTCAGTGGAAGTGACAGAGGGAATCAGAAGAGCTTGGTGTTACAGAATGTAATTAATGTACCGGGGTGTTTGGAGATATATGAAACAAATGCAATTAACCAGTTTGCTGGAACAGCAGTAGCAAGACATCATTTTTCCCCTCCCCACCCTCCCTCCTGTCCTAGCCCCCACCCTATTCCTCTCTCCCTTATTTCCTTCCTCTTCCCCCACCTTGTCCCTCCAGCCCCATACATACACCTAGGACCTTTGTTCTGATTTAATAATATAGATTACAGGGGGTAGTTTGTGTTTGGGACAAAATTGTGCAGCAAAATTCATGGTAATGTAGTGAAAAATGCCCAGGGTGGCGGAGTTGAAAAGGTCATAGTAAATTGTTGTGTGTGTGAAACTAGTTTTTCTATTTAGCATCTACTATGTCCAAAGCAGTGGAAACTGTGGACACTTATTGAGTTAGTACGTAAGTCATACATTTGACATTGGATTGCCTTTGATTTACTCTCGAATGATGACAGCCCCCTCCATAGGGATTGTTGAAAATTTGGGATGTAGACAACACTGCCCTCTAGGCTGTTTCAGCACACTGGGACTGCATGTTCACATGTATAATGAGGGGGTTGGTTTGTAGGATCTCTAAGCTTTCTGACTTTTCCAGGGCTCTATGATTTCTGTTTACTTATTATCCTTCTTAGAAGCATGAGCTTATTCTCCCCATGAATTTCAAATTTAGAGAAGCTTGTACCATTTCAAAGATATACTGACTTTCCTTGTGGTAGACACAGAAATTAATTTTATTCAGTGACAAATGATACATAGATTTGCATTGAAATTTGCTTGGTGGGTTATTTATATGTGCATTTTTATGGTATATGAAAAATGTTAGACTTTTGCATCCTCATGGAAGTTATGTGCAAATATTATGATTTTTCTGTATCTTATGTCCTTAGGAACCCACAGAGAATAAAAATTAAGTTAGTTGAGAACTACAGACAAACTTTTATATTGGGATGTAAATAAAGACTATGTCATCCAATACAGATTAATTAACCAGATGCAGATTTTTCTTTTACGGTTATGTATGTGGATATGTATTGAGTTTAGCCTTTGTTCTCCAGATTTTCTGTATTTCTAAATACAGAAATATGGTTTTATAATCGTTTACAGGGAACTAATAGGAACCATCACAAGACTGTTTGATTACATCCATATTCCATACATTGTGTCAATTTGATAATTTTTGAGTACTGGTGAAAATTATGTTTTTTAAATAAAAATAGTTTCTTGTCCTTAACTATTCTAAAATGAAAATGGCACATGTGATATTTGGGGAGATAAAGATGATCTGTGTGTGTCGTGCAGATGTATAATCTCATATAGGTTTATGCATTTTGCTAAAGTGCTTCTTTCAGTAATGGGCTCATTATCCTAGCCATATGTAGTCCATTTCAGTACTTAAATTGCCTATAAGTAACCTGAAATTTCTTCGTGCAACTATGCACTAATATCACGTTTGAATTGGCTTTGTTTGAATAACCTTTGATTCTAGACAACATGTGGACCATAAACCAAAAGGGTTTCTTAAAACACAGAAAAAAAGAGTATCTCAAAGGAAAAAAAGGTCGTGATTATACAAAAAGAACAATTCTAGCCATGACATCCTTGAGCAACCTGTATAAAATAGCATCCTTGCTAATAAAAATATGGGTGTCCAAGGACATTGCTTCCATTTGGGTACATATATAGTAATGAAAGGAGCTTCTATATGTAGCTTCTTCATGTCTGACTCTTTGTGTCCAGTTAACATCTGCTTCAGCAGTTCCTGCAGTCTATAAGAGATGTTTATTTTCTTCCTTTGTGCAATTTGGTTTATGAAGAGTTAGAAGAAAACATTTTCTTGTACTTACTTACTTCTCCTAGTTCTCTTCTTTCTCTTGCTCCTCCTGTTTCCCTCCATCATTTCCTCCTCCTTCATTTCTTCCTTCCCCTCCTCCTTCTTTTTTTGGAGCCAGTGGAAGGAATCATAGAAACATTTGAAAAGTGAGGAAAATAGGTGATACTGTTTCTTGGATAACAATTCATTTAAAGGAGATTATGTTAATAATATTTTAACTTTGGACATACCCACTTGGGACCCTGACATCATTTTTCTTTTACCGTCCTGTATAGCTTTATGTAAACTTATGTAGTTCTATTCCCAGCTTTGGCAGACAGAAGTCTATGGATATGAGTTCAACCAGAAAGTTATATAGTGCTGTTTTATATATTCATCTTCAAAGAGGAGTGTCGTTATGTTTCTTACAGTGTTTCCAGGTATAGACCTAATCAACCTAAATCAAATGCATTGATACTGATGATGATTTTCTTCTTTTAAATTATTAAATAAAGCATGAATGGATGATGACAAAATATTTTAAGGGGAAATTTCCATAAACTCTTACAATGTTTCGGCATAGTAGAAATCTTAATATAGTATCTAAAGTGTATTGTGTGTATGCTTATGTGTGCATGCTGGGTCATGTCTGACTCTTTGTGACCCCATGGACTGGAGCCCAGCAGGATCATCTCTCCATGGAATTTTCCAGGCAAGAACCTGGAGTGGGTTGTCATTTCCCACTCCAGGGGATCTTCCTTATGCAGGGATTGAACCTTCATCTCCTTCATTTGTAGGTGGCTTCTTAACCACTGCATCACTCCGGAAGCCAGAAGTGTAGCATATTCAACCCCCAAAACCTGTCTTAAACTCAAAACAATATTGGCATAATCTAGAATTCAATCCTTAGTGTTTTCTTCTTTTGCTCTGTTTGCACCTAATACTTAATATCTTTCATTTGGTCACATAGGTTTTAAATCCTTTATGCTGATACTTCTCAAATTGCCCTTATCATGTGTGGGGAGAATATTAGTTCCATGAGACTAGAACTTGGCTCTTCTCTATACCTTTGTATCTCCAGTGTCAATACATTACTTGACATATCCAGCTGACTACATGACATCTTTGCTTGGTATCTAATAAGAATATATCAAACTCGAATGGTAATTAATTTGTTGAGCTGATCACTCCCCAGTGTATACAAATAGCTAATCATTGTAATGTACACTTGAAACTAATATAATGGTATATAGTGATTATACCTCAATAAAATTATTTAAAAAATGAATATAGCAAACTCAAGCCCAGGATAGAATTTACTCCTCTTTCCAGTCATCTCCAGCTCAGTAAATGGCATCACCATTCACAGAGGTTTTCGTGATCCAAAACTAGAAATCATTTTTGATTTCTCATAGCCCATATCCGACTTATTAGTAAACTCTTCGGAATATATATCCTTATACCTACAATTTTATGTGTGTATTTGTGATTTTTTTTCTCCAACATTTTGATAAGCATTTTCAAATATATAACAAAACCGAAAGATGGTACAGTGAACACTTAAACATTCCTACCTGGAGTCTACCACTATTTTGCTGTACTTGGTTACCACCTATTTCTCCATTCCTGTATGCATCCATTAATTCATCTTACTGTTTTGATTGCATTTTCAAATGATTAGATTCCAAATGTTTGTTACTAATTCAACTACCACCATCCTGGTCAAAACCTGGACTATTGGGGTAGCCTGATAAATGGTCATCTTGCCTCCGTGCCTGTTCTTATCCCCACGTCTTTCCCTGTGCAGTTAGTTCTTCACCTGGTAGCCACAGAGACCTTTTAAAAGCATGTAAATAAGATGATGGCAGCTCATTGCTCGAAAACTTTTAATGGCTTCCATTGAGAACTTTTTACAATAGTATGCAGGACTGTTCAAACTCAGGTCCCTCCCTGCTTCTCTAACCTCCTCTTTTCACACTCCCTGTTGGAACCTGGGTTTAGATTTGTGTTTTTGGTGTTTTATTCCCGACTCAGGGCTTTTGCATTTATTCTTTCTTCTGCCTGAAATATGCTTCCTTAGGTCGTTGCATGATTGAGTCTTTCAGTTGATTTAATGAATCCCTATATGGCAGAAAGCGAAGAAGAACTAAAGAGCCTCTTGATGAAAGTGAAAGAGGAGAGTGAAAAAGTTGGCTTAAAGCTCAACATTCAGAAAGCTAAGATCATGGCATCCAGTCCCATCACTTCATGGCAAATAGATGGGGAAACAGTGGAAACAGTGGCTGACTTTATTTTTCTGGGCTCCAAAATCACTGCAGATGGTGATTGCAGCCGTGAAGTTAAAAGACACTCCTTGGAAGGAAAGTTATGACCAACCTAGACAGCATATTAAAAAGCAGAGACATTACTTTGTCAGCAAAGGTCCGTCTAGTCAAGGCTATGGTTTTTCCAGTGGTCACATATGGATGTGAGATTTGGACTGTAAAGAAAGCTGAGTGCCGAAGAATTGAATGCTTTTGAACTGTGGTGTTGGAGAAGACTCTTGAGAGTCCCTCGGACTGCAAGGAGATCCAACCAATCAATCCTAAAGGGGTCAGTCCTGGGTGTTCATTGGAAGGACTGATGTTGAAGCTGAAACTCCAATACTTTGGCCACCTCATGCAATGAGCTGACTCATTGGAAAAGACCCTGATGCTGGGAAAGATTGAGGGCAGGAGGAGAAGGGGACGATAGAGGATGAGATGGCTGGATGGCATCACCGACTTGATGGACATGGGTTTGGGTAGACTCGGGTGTTGGTGATGGACAGGGAGGCCTGGCATGCTGCGGTTCATGGGGTCACAAAGAGTCGGACACGACTGAACTGAACTGAACTATTCTATATCAGGTTTCCCTGATTGCTCAGATGGTAAAGAATCCGCCTGCAGTGCAGGAGACCTGGGTTCCATCCCTGGGTCAGGAATATCCCCTATAGAAGGTATGGTACCCACCCCAATATTTTTGCCTGAAGAAATTCATGAACAGAGGAGCCTGATTAGCTACAATCCATGGGATTGCAAAGAGTCTGACACGACTGAGCGACTAACAGTTTCACTTTACACTTTATCTAATATCACCTCTTCATGTATGTACATGGACTACCTTATCTAAAATTGCTTTCCTTAAAACATTATTTGGCTACCCCCTTATCTATCTTAATTTCATTCTTAGCTCTTATCACATCCTTAAAGTGTGTGTGTGTGTGTGTGTGTGTGTGTATGTATGTCTGTGTGCACGCTTGCACATGCATTTGTATAAACAACCCTGAAGGGACCTACATTTTACCATACTTGCAAGCTAGGAAGTTGGACTACTACAACTTAATGAATGCTGGCAAAGCACATGAATATCCTGAGACCCACATGGTAGCTTTTGTTAGTCACACCACACCAAGCGGCATGACTTCATGTTTGTATAGATTTACCTTTCCCTTGAAAATTCTTAGGGACAATGCCATGGGGCCCAGGTAGATGATGCACACAAAATGGATTGGCCCCACAGCTGAGGAGCCCTGAGCATGGAAACCAGAATATTTTAGAATGGGCCATAAGGAAATCTGCCTAACTTTTGGCCTGGAGGGAAGCTTTGTCATGACTATGTTAGATAGTAAACAAAGCTGCTTTCTGTTCTCAGGGGAGATCACCTACATTTTAGAAGACTTTTGCTGTATGCACATGTTAGTGTGTTAGTGTCTGCTCCTTCCACTGAGTTTCTAGGGCAAGGACTTAGCTTCGTCTCCTATGTTTTCCTGTGTTCCTGCTTTACCTGGAGCACAAGATGACACATGGTAGATTCAGTTATTTGTTGAATCAATGAAAAGGTGCTTATGGAGTGCTTTTGAAATGTTTATTTTCATGCCCTAGCCAACACATGAAATATTTACCATTTCAACTAGGTTTATTTATTTATTTGGGAGTGTGTATTTCTATGTATCTCTCTCATTCTGTCTCTCTTGAGACAGAGTTATCAAACATGCATATTTTGACATTAGTGGCATCATGATTTCAGATGAAATTTAATATTCCACCTTTCACCTGACCAGATATATAGAATTTACCGATTTCTTTGATTTTCTACCATGGTGGCTTACATGGTTACTCCGAATCCCCATACTCACACTGCTGTGGGTTTTAGCACACTCTTGAGTCATGTGTATATTTTGACAAGGCACTCTTCAAATGATTCTAATGTTCCTATTAGGACCACACACGCTCTCATCTGACTAAGGAATGTTGACTGATTTGATGATATCTGGCCCAGAAATTAAGACTTTTCTTCATATTTAGGTCAACTTTTTATTTAAGCATTAGCAACAACAACAAAAAAGATTAGTTCAGGGGTAGAATTCAAAAGAATACTCCAATTATATAGCTCTTAAATTGGAAAAGAAGAGGCAGAAAAAAACATCTGCAGCAGTTAGTAGTATCCTACCCTGCCTACTGTTGTAATCATCGTGCTAGAGCCCTGTTTACCATCACTAATACTAAACTGAGATAAACTGGGTTGCCATTTCCTCCTTCAGGGGATCTTCCTGACCCAAGTGTCTACAATCTAATTTTGGAACTTTTTTGTTATCCAAGAAAAGAAGCTCTGTATCCTACTTCTTATCTACCACCCCTCCCCCAGCTCTAGGAAGAAATCAGTCTACTTTCTGTCTCTATAGATTTGTCTATTTGAGGAATTACATGTAAATAGAATTATATAATATAGGATCTTTGTAACTGGTTTCTTTCCCTTCATCTCATGTTTTCAGGTGTCATCTATGTTGTATATCAGGACTTCATTCTTTTTTTATTGCTGAATAGTATTCCACATCATTTATCTTTTGAATTATCAGTTCATGGACATTGGTCATTTCCAGTTTGGGAATAGAGATTTGTTATAAAGATTGTTGCTGTGAACAATTGTGTATTAATCTTTGTGTGCACATATGCTTTCATTTCACTTGGGTGTATACCTGGAGTGGAATTGCTGGGTCATATGAAAATTCTGTTTAACCTTTTGAGGAACTGCAGGACTGTTTTCCACAGCAGCTATATGATTTTATGTTGCCACTGGCCATGTATGAGGTATCTATATTCTTTTAATTCACTCACAGAAAGAAAATGTTGAATGGCCTTTACAACTTAGATGTGAGGTTTGTAGTGAAACAATTTTATATGATAATATGCTTTAAATTCCCAACAGTCCTCATTTCTAATCCCTTCAGTGATTGCCTTCTTCTGTTGCCCTGTAAAGTTTTACAAGTGAAATTAACCCAAATTGAACTTGTCACTTTTAGCAGTGACTTCAGCAATACTAAATGTAAATCACAGTATGGTGACATCTCAAAGCTAGATGAAGTTTTTGCAGTTATGTGGTACAACTCTTTCATTGGATGGAGAACTAAAGCTCAGAGTTTTTATGTACCTTGTCACAAGGCTATTGATGCTTAGTGGTAAAGCTGAAGCTAGAGTCCAGGGACGTCTTTTTATCACTATTCCATACTTTTCTTGAAAGATTCTTTCTGGCTTCTCAGCCCTGGAATTCCTTAACAAGAGTTCCAGGGTCTTCTAAGTGAAAACGACCAGCTGTTTTCTAAACATGTCAACAAGGGAGTTAGCTTAAGATACCTTGAGGTTTTTCATTTGATTCAGCACGTGCTTCCATAGCCCCTGTTTATAAACAAAGCGCTTTACTGAGGACATTGTGAGGAGCATAATGAAGTTAAGTAGTTCCCGCCTTCAAGGAGATAACTCTTTCGTAGAGAGGGTAACAAGCATTCAAGTTGTTAAAACAAAAGTATCTGGTATCTGGTAACTGGGGGCAGGGGACAGTTGAAGAAACACACAGCATAGGCTGGGAACCCAGGGAAAGAACAGATGATTTCCAGCTGTGGGAAGGGTCCACACAAAATGGGTCCCTTAACATGGGTTTTAGAGGAATAGTAGAATTTTAATAGATGGAAAGATTGAAAATTGCATTCCAACAAAAGGAATAACAGAAGGAATGGCATGGAGATGACAAAGGTGTTCTAGGGCAAAGGCATGGAGTCTAGTTTAAGTATAACATGATTTGTAGAGGATGAGAGGTTAGATAGCATCACTGACTCAATGGACATGGGTTTGAGCAAACTCTGTGAGTTACTGGGGGACAGAGGAGCCTGCCATGCTGCAGTCCATGGGGTTGCAAAGAGTTGGGCATGACTTAGCAAATGAACAAAGTTTGTCCAGAAGGGAAGAAGTGTAACATGATTACTGAAAGACAATTGACAAACACTACTGACTTATAGATAATTTAACCATTCTCAGTGTCCTTATCTTTACAACTGACATGGTAAAATTGTCTTCTCAAACAGTTGATATGAGGAATAGATGAATATATACACACACACACACACACACACACACACACATATATGGAACATATATATGTATATAGATGTTATATATGAAATTAGATGTATGTATATGTATATATCTGTTACATATATATAGAAATTATATTAAAAGTTTTTTTGAACAGTGCCTGTTAATTAATAAATCCCAATTAAGTGTTACTTGTTATTTTTATTAGTAATAGTATTTTTATTCTGTTGCTATTTTCTTCCTAGTGTGGAACAGAAGTAAATTTACAAGGACCGTTTCTATCAGGCTAATTATGAACTATATTTGAGATGTGTTTCTCAATGATTTTCATATAACTTTTCAAGCATTAGTCTTTAGGTGACTGAATAAAAACTCTAGTTGCCTCTTAAGGGTACTCATCTGAGGCCACACCTATGCATCTGTGACAAACGTGCTAGGACATGTGTGTTTCCATTGCATCATATGCTGATCATAGAGCAAATAGGATTCCCCAGTGAGCGGTATTATGAATGAAAGGAATAAACAAGAGAGGCATGCTACAAATAGCAATTTGTAACAAGCAGAACAAGCTTATAAAACCCTGCATTTTGGTTCATGTTGACCGATTTATGTTTTATTCAGAATAATTTCCCCTTGGTGCTTTTAATATAAAGTACCATGAGAGTAAATATTGTAGGAGATAAAGCTTACTGGGTTTGAAGTAAATGTTCCTAGTACAGAAATTTTTTTTTGTAAATTAACCTTAAGTCTCCACTCAACATTTGATTTCCTAAGTAGCCCAGTTATCCTTTTTCATCCAGTATAGCCATCATTGATCTTGATATTTTTTATAATTATTCATTGATCAGATTTGCATATTGAGCGGGCCTGTAAATTAAGGATAACCTGAACAAAGCAGTATGATTGCTGTTGTGGAAGGGATATACCAGGGGTGTCTGGAAGCTGTGTACTCCAGTGTAAATGTTACTACTAATTAATTGTATGACTTTAGATTCCTATAAAAATAGTATTTGGATAGTCTCCAGTGTCTCACTTAGACTTAAATTCTGTTATTGCAAGTCATTTAATTAAGTGCTCTATCACTTGCATTATGTTTGAGTACGATTAAAGGGGGAAATTTAGCCTGGAAAAAAGTTATACTGAGTCATAAATATCCATCTTTGAAAATAATCACGGCTTATTGTTCAGTCTGCATGGGGGCTGGGCTTACTGATCGTGATGTAGATGATAGTCCATGATGGTCCAAATACACTAGTCTTAGAATTCATGTCTACTTTCATTCATTAATGACCAGTGGTACTTTATGGATAAATGGGATTAAAAATTTTAATACTAAAAAATAAAATAGTCTTAAACCAGTGAACTTATTACTTTATAGGTACTGTAACTAGAACCATCTGTGGCAGGGCAGTTTTAGCTCAGGTGGAGAGAGCTTATTTAGCTCAGCACTTTTTAATTTCTGTTGTAGGACTGATGTGGGATCTCTTCCCCTAGTTTTTGGTCCCAAGCCTTTTTAGAAATGAGCTGGAGAACATGGAATATAACTCAACACTTTCATTATACTGCTTTGCAAGTTTAAACTTGAAGAACCAGGAAGCCGTTTGGAATTTAAAGAATTTGTCTGAAACTTGTACAACAGTTATAACCAATTACAGTGTTCCTAAGTATGATCAAAAAAGCAAGAACTTTTGACTTTCAAGAAATTAAGTCGAGGTTCTCTATTTTATGAAGAAAAGGTTATAAATTTTTGAAATCAATGTTATAGCCTTGCTTTAACAGTGTATAGTTCCAAATACTAGTGAATGCTGGAATGTGGTACACTAATTTGTTAAGGTACATCTGATAATTCTAAAACCTAGTTTCCAGGGTTAGAGGAAATTAAGGGAAGTCAGGATGAATCTAGCAATAAGCATTCTAGATTGTATTTTGTGCCTTTATCATCTGCTCCATTGGCAGGCAGATTCTTTACCACTAGCACCACCTGGGAAGCCCCTTTTATTTTTTTATTTTAAAGTGAGCTTTGATGTATTGTCAGATAATAGTTAGAGTTATTGAAAACTGAGTTTACTTCTGTTAAAACTATAGTCAGCATTTCAGCTTCCCCAACCCTAAGTATGCAATAACTTGTCCATTCTAAAACACTTTTGCACGTCAGCAACTAAAGCAATCAAGCCATCACCCAAATGCCAATTATGGGAACACTTCCCTAAAGGGATCATTGATGAGAGGAGATACTGAATAAGAAGAATATAACCTTTCAAAAAAAACGTGCCCCATAACTTGACATTCCGTCTCATTTTTTACATTCAAAATGGACTGTGAAGAACTGGAACATTGAATTTGATGGTTTAAGAATAATTCTTCCTGGATGCAGTGATAATCTCAATAGTTAAAAACTAACAGTGAAAAAGTATGTCCATGGTACCTGAGCCCTGTACGAAAAAATCTTCAAGCTGTCATTCAGTTGAGGTTTGCAGCCTTTTGTCCTTCTCACAGATGCTATTTAATAACCTTACCAGAGAAAAAGTGCTAAATTCAACTAAGAGTTCCTCACTGGCTATCCTGAAAACACATAGATGATTTTATAGCTAAGTATGTTTTTAAGTGTTTCAATCTGCTTTTGTGATTTGAAAGCCTGGATAATACCAAGTTGAAACACAAAATGAAAGAAAAAAGAATGGGAAAAATATGTACAACATGTGAGTACAGATTTTGGGCAAAGATAAATCTTATTCCCCTGCCCCATACACACATGGCTGTAAGATATGAATAAACTTCATGGTTGTTCGTTTGTTGCCTGTCCTCTACTCACAGTCCAACAGACAACTTTTTATTTTATGAAGAACATTTCCTGGGCTATGAATTATTGTTGTATTTTTCTGTTAAGCTGCAACACCTGTAGTGTGCATCAGTTGGATCTTATGAAACTTATCCAGATTTTTGAGTTGCTCCATAAAAGCGTCTCCTCACATTAAATTCAAATTCCAAGTTTGTTTAACTTTTCAGAAAGTGGTTTTTATCTTTTTACACAGCAGCTAACCATGGCTTGTGAATAAGACTAGGCAGTGGCTTTTATAGTCTTTCTCAAGATGAAATTCTAAGGTTTCTGAACTTAGCGCGCTATAGGAGTGACTTTTGCATTTGAAATAGTCCAGGAGGTGCAGATATACCTGGGAGAGGTGGTCTCTATGAAAAATAAGGGATGAGGGGGTGTTGGAAAAGTGAAAAACAGAACATTTGAGTGAAATGAATTGGACCAGCGTTGGAAACTCTACTATATAGCAAGTGGACAAGCTGATATTTAGTTCTGTGGGTTGTTAACATTCACATAAAACAGAATCATTTAACATTTACTGAATCCTTTTTGATAATCAATTTGGGATCAAATGCAAAAGAACATGTGTCTGGCTTTGTATGACCCCAGATTCTTCCGTTTTCCCTTTGAGCAGATGACATGCCTTCTTTGCTGACTGATATTGGTTGCTAGGAGAAGTGCACTGGTCTGGTCCCCTCTTATCCAGCAGTAAAACTAAAGAGTGTATTGAATAAGAGAAAGAGAGGCGGAACATGGTACAGGCCATGAATCATGACTTGTCTCCAATATGTCCACTTTGCTCCCATTTTTTTTTCCCTTTAAAAACTTTTGTTTTCACCAGTGATGCTTTCTTTCAGCTGCTATCTATAATCCTTTTGGAGCCTGAGGGAAAGAGGGCTGCTAAAGGGAGGCTGTATGCTAAGAGTCCACTCAGAGGCATAAGAAAAGCCTTGAGAGTTATTCATGGGGCCACATTAGTGAGAATGCCCTACCCAGTGAATAGCATCAGTCAGCTGCTTTTGAAATCGAGTGATTAATACCTTCTGTTTTTAATGGGGGGAAAAGGCAGACAAGAAAGGTCTTCATACTACTTTGGCTCTTTTGCAAATTAGATCTTACACATTGTCATGCTTTTGAAAAAGAAGTTGCTAAATTTTCAATACCTGTAGTAGTCTTTAAAAGAAATAGTGTTTCATGAACTGTTAATTGTGGCTACTGTCAGATACAACTGAAATGGTAAAATGTCCCAAATGAACAATTGTATATATATTAAAAAAAAAAAAAAGCAGGTAGCCATTCTTACATTTTGGCAATGTTTTGTGATGACCATCAAACTAAAAACATGATGTTAAGTGATTATATTCAAAATGTTGTCTATGCTGATCCTATTTCACAGCATCCAGATCACATTTTTGTTTGTTTGATAAAGAAACTAATTATAATGCTCCTGAGATTTCAGAGAAACATCTAATGAGAAGCTGTGAAGGCTGACAGGTGTTTGTTTCCCGTGAGTGATATGAGGGATAGTTTGTGATTTACAAAGAAGTTGTTATATATATATGTATGTTTATATCTATAGGCTAGATTAGCATAAGGGATTTGGGATGTTGCCACTATAATCAGTTCCTGTTACCTCTCTTTAAATCTTTTGATTGTATTGGGTATATGGGATGGCTCAAATAAAATTGCTCAGTGTTCAGAAAGCTTGCTGATCATCTGAGGTGTGTAGATAGAAAAGCTTCTGGTTTGGTGGCCTAGAAAATGTAAAGTGATGCTTATTCATGCTATTTTTCAGCATGATTCTAATGTCATCCAGGCTGTTATTATTTAGGTGGCAGTTTAAGCCAAGCCTCAGTGATCCTTTAAAACGATTCTCATTCTTCTACTCATTTTACATTTCAAGTTTATTTTGGATGTAGCAGCCTAGTCTGGCTCTTCATTATCTACTCAACATTCAATTAAAAAAAAAGAAAACAAAAAATCTTTACTGTGGTTTGAATATGAGAAGAAACATTGGAAGAACTCTACATGATGCTTCCTGTAAACTGTTTTTCACCCTGTGGAAGTGAAATATCTTGTTAAGAGGTGGTAATACCCAAGGGCAATCAGAGATGGAATTGTAACGATTTGGTGGGTGATGTCTAGAGATCAGCTTCGAGTGAGGTCTCATTTAACATCTTTATTAGTGATATAAAGAAGAGAACAAAACGATGAAGAAATTTACATATTTCAACATTAGAGCGCAATCAGGAACTTTTTCCCCAACTAACTATCCATAGCCCCTAATGAACATAGAAGTGACTTCCGAAAACTTTAGATGGCAAGTTAGCAGATTATGAGCTGCTTTATTATGAACTGCCTTGTTTGGTATATACATGTAAAGTAATTCTTCAGGGAAATAATCAGAAATCTAGGTATCTAGCTAGAGAGAGAAGCCAGCAAAGTAATAAAAATGAAAGGGCCCAGGGGATAAAGATGGAGTAGCGGCAAGAAGAAAATGCGATTTACATTAGGAGTGTAATGTCCCAGTTTTAAAGGTCAGGAGATTATAGTGCCCATTTAGGGAGCATTGCATCATTGACAGTGGAGATTCTCTTCAGTGACAGTGGCTTAAGTGCAGTTGAAATACTTCCTTCATTTTGTACTTCACTGCCAGAATGTGAGAATGGGAGAGAGATTTTGGCAGAATAGAAGTAAGAGTGAGCACAGACAGATTCTTTTGGAAGGTGTCTGTCCACTGAAAAGCAGAGAAGGATGTACTTGTTGTCTCTGTACATCCTGACCTATGCAGAAGAGAAGCAGCATTGTGATGGATCCTATTAGACATTTTCAAATAGTGAGGGAAACGATTGGCAGTATGTAACCATATTTAAAAGATTTCACTAGCCACTTCTCAGAGCTAAATCAGAAAAACTTGAAAGCTATGAGTTATGCTCAGGGGGAAAATACTCCTATTTTAAAATTGTGTTGATTTAAATGATAGGAGATGGTTAAAGCAAGGTTGCAGTTTTCTAAAGGTAATAATGAGTCCACTATGTAAGTAGACAAGAATTGTAATCAGACTCATTGACTGAACAGGATCCAGAACACAATATTCTTTAACTACTTTCAAAATTAGTGAGGTCTTATTAGATGTGCACCCTTTGGGGTTATACTGTTTAAAGGAAATGTGAACATTTGATAGTCTCTGTAATATGTGTGTGTGCATGCTAAGTCTCTTCAGTCGTGTCCGACTCTGCACAACCCCATGGACTGTAACCCACCAGGCTTCTCTGTCCATGGGATTCTCCAGGCAAGAATACTGAAGTGGGTTGCCATGCCCTTCTCCAGGGGATCTTCCCAACCCACGAGTCGAACCTGCATCTCTTATGTCTCCTGCATTGGCAGGCAGGTTCTTTACCACTAGTGCCACTTGGGAAGCCCTTCTCTTCTATAAAGAGCTGCAAAATGATAACAGGAGTGGAAAATATTATGTAAGATTGGCCTCATGAGTTGTCATTCTTTTTTGGTGTTTTTCTTCTGGTCCCATTATTTTGAATAAATTATTATGAGGGGGCAGAAAAACATTCTGTTATTGGATTTGAAAATCATCTTTGTTAGTTTCAGACATTTTTAGTTGTTTGATAGCCATCACATACAAGTTAATACCTCGGCTTCGGTTATTATTTTATATCATTAATGATAAACCCAAGAGAACAGAAGGAATGCAGAGCTGAATGTTAATGCTGATCAGCACCATCCTGTTCTTATAGTCTCCTGGTACCTATGTTAGGAAAAGGAGCATAACTGTGTGAATGGGGTACTTGAGAACTTCAAGAGCTAAGTGGTAACTATTTCTCGCTTTGCTGGCCATAAGTCTTCCTCTGCCTTTGTAGGGAGATAGTATGTAAATGAATGGCAGAGTTTTGTTCCAGTAAAATTTTATTGATGGACACATATTACATTTTTTAATATTTTTTCCGTTTCACTAAATACCATATTCTTTTGAATTTTTTTCCCTATGACTTAGAAATGAAAAAAAAAAATCTCCCACATTATCACAGCAAAGCAAGGGGTTGGCCAGTGTTTCCCTGAGTGTGTGCCTTGGTGCAGAATATGAACTATTCCTTTATTCATTAGAGGAGGAGAAGAAAAAGGTGATGTTTTGGGGTAGGAGGCAGATGGAGCTAGAAGATGAACACCCTGCCTATATTATTTCTCCAACTTCATCACTCTTCACCCATTCTTTCAGCAAATGTTTGAAGTGTGCCTTCTGTTGGCCGTGAGTTGAGCTCTTTAGATCCCACACAGTCTTAAATCCTGTCACTGCCCTCAACTCCAGCTGCAGTTGAGGTATTTGTACAGTGTGCTGAGAACCTGCCAAGCTGCCTGGAGCCTTCAGAGAAAGCTTCCTTACTGATTCTCCCAGATCCTTCCCCAGCAGGAGTGCTTCTGTCCTCGTGCCAGTAGTTCAGCTCAGAAGCAATGGAAAACTTCATTCTTCTTTTTAAATTTATTTTTAATTGGAGGATCATTGCTTTACAATGTTGTGTTGGTTTCTGACATACAGCAGCATGAATGAGCCATACATATACAAGAGAGGGGCTTCTCAGATGGCGCTAGTGGTAAAGAACCCATCTGCCAATGCTGGAGATCCAAGAGATGTGTGCTCAATCCCTGGGTTGGGAAGATCCCCTGGAGGAGGAAATGGGAACCCACTCCAGCATTCTTGCTTGGGAAATCCCATGGACAGAGGAGACTGGTGGTCTACAAGTCCATAGGGTCGCGCAGAGTTGGACATGAATGAGCACACACGCACATGTTTACATCTTAGTCCATTTTACATTTGCTGAATTGTGCAAAGTAGGGCTCAATGTTAGACGAATTAAATTTGTCCTTTATGGACAGTTTTTTATGCAGAAGCCGATAGAGTTTATGCCACCCGATCGTAAATATTTTCAAGAATCAAACTTCCTCTTGATACCAAGGATCTAGCTTTCTTCTAGTTAAAAGGAAAGTGTAGCGTGGAGTGGAGCAATCCTGAACAGAGGCTCTTCCCTCTAAATATAGTCCCTGTACTAGTTTGATGGTAAACTACTCGGCTGGGTGATAAAGGCTAGGAGATTTTATAAGGGAGATTCTCTGCTTGCCATACAATTGTATGCTGGTTTCTTTCCCCCTGTCCATAGAATTCTCTGTATTTGTTGTTCCTGTTGTAAGAGAGTGATAGAAATAGAATGGATCCAATGTCTTAGTAATTTGAAAGTGAAAAATAAGATGGACAGTGAGGTGATGAAGGGCAATTCCTAGAGTTTAATAATTAACTTAATTTTGTCAATTTTATATTACTGGCATGCTGTGGGACCATATCATGGCTAACATTTGAAAGCAAATGGGCCTTGTGCCATAACTTCTGCAACCAGTGATTGAGAAGAGGCTAATTTTATACAACTTCATCAGTTTATATGTGTTCTATATCTATATATCTATATCTATTATTGCTTAAAGTGTAATATGTCAGCAATGAAATATGATTTCCTGTAATTGAATGTCTACATGTTAAACTTGGAGTTATGGTACAGGATAGAGTGGCATTCATTTATGTTTAGGAATAACAGATACAAAAAAGTATTTTCTTGGATCTCACCCTTGGATGATTGTATGCTACTTTTATAGTATGATTTTTTATTTTAAAGATTTTTTCTCTTTGGTCCGATTCCACAGCCTCTTTCCATTAACATCAAACACTTTTGCATGTAGTAT
Source organism: Odocoileus virginianus (assembly GCF_023699985.2). NCBI lineage: Eukaryota > Metazoa > Chordata > Mammalia > Artiodactyla > Cervidae > Odocoileus > Odocoileus virginianus. The sequence goes on along the minus strand of NC_069698.1, from coordinate 29,778,087 downwards.
TCATTATGCTGTAACACAGAGCATATAATATTGAAAAGGATGCTCCTGGTATTAGAGGTCTCTGCATAAAATTCATTCTCCTGGCTTTGTTATTAAGCCAGTAAATTGCATATTGTATTGATGAAGGGACTTTCATTCTTATAATAGCCTGTGAACTCAGGAGGGACTAGTTTGCTGACAAGGCATATATAAATGACTGGAACTATAGAAAGTCTCATAATGAATCTAGAATAGAAATATAGATGCTGTAAAGAAAATTCAGTAGACTCATTTGGGGCATATATAAATGACTAGAACTATAGAAGTTCTCATAATGCATCTGGACTAGAAATACAGATGCTGCCAAAGAAAATACACTATGCTCATTCTCCTTTATCTCCTCTTTGTTGTCATCTCCTGACATTCTAGCATGATATTTCTCTGTACCTTCAATTTCTATCCATGTAAGGGTTATAGAGAGTTTGAGAAATATACATGTGTATTTGGAGAACTCATTTAAGTACAGCATTTTTACATAAAAACTAATATAAATTGGATTGGACTGTAACTTGTGTAATATAAATTTAACCAAACTACATTTTTATACCCCGAGGAACTAATCAAAACCAGTGGGATAACTTTATTACACCCAATCCCAATCAATTTATTTCTGTAAATTTATATAACTGCCAGATCATGTTTTACCTTTCCCCCGCTAATTTCAAGTTTTAAAAGTAGGGTCAAGTTAACTAAAAGAATGTTTATGAGGTGAATTTGGTTTGGCGAAATGGTGATTGTTATAACACAGCCATTTTATGTATCATGAATGCATTAAATTAAAAAGGTAAATAGAGTCGTTGAACTGTTCTTTACTTTAAATGAGTGCACAGTGCTAGTAATATCTTTTGGGAGAGGATTTAGGACATATTTGGTAGGTATTTACCTCACAATAATAGGAAAGTTTCCTTCCATGAGAAAACATTAGATCACAGGAAGACCAGAAATATTTGAGTCACAACTTTGTGAGGCTACACTAGGTCTAAACAAGTTCTAGCAAGATAAAGTCCTCAGAATAATAAAGATAATGGCCACAAAGATCTATTACTGTTTCCCAGATCATTCCTGTAATGAAGCTAAGACTCTCTTTGGTGAAGTCATCCTTTCTCTATTCATTTGTGTAAAACCTATTCTCCCCCTTCCTTTTTTCAAAGGAGGTGGTGTTTAATAAATTTGGTAGGGCTTATAAAGACCTAATTTTGTTTGAGAATCACTTGGCTTAAGCAATAAAAATAAAGATGTAAATTTGTAAGTGAAAAATTTTCTAGTTTATTATTAGTATCTTAATTCAAGATGTGCTTTTATTTATCAGAAGACTTGAGAAATGTGTAACATTTTATTTGCAATTGTGAGAAACTAGCAACCTCTCATTTCTTGAAATTATATAGGCAATTGAAACATTAAAGACTGGAAAATACTGGGAACTGAGCATTTAGGAAAAAAACTATGTAGTACTTAGGGTAATTTTAACAGCTGTAAATATATAGGTAACTCAAGGCTTAGGTAAAAAATATACAATTTTTTGGCAGTTGCATTAAGGACTGGATTCAATAACATAAAAACAATTTTTTTCAAATTTATTGCTTAATATTTCTAACATGAAATATAAAGTGGTTGAATTGAAGCCATAGCCGTAATCATAATCCATAACCCATGCAATGTGTTTTGTAGATCAAGGAATATATGTGTATATATGTCATATATGTATGTATAAATGTGCATATATGTGCACACATATACACAAAATGCATGCACATGTACATATGCATACATACTTAAAATGTAGTTAAAAATTTATACAACCAGGTTGAGAGGCTTTAGCACTTTTATCCTTTTTTATTAACAGTCATGTGAATTAGTCACTAGCTTGCATACCATCCTTTCTTACTATAGTTTTTCTGTTTAATAGAACTTGGATTGAGATTACAGTTGAACTTTTTCATTATGTATATTTGTATATGTGTATGTGTGTGTATCTGTGTTGTTTTTACCATCAGAAAAAGGAATACTTCCATGTCTTGCAAATTTGCTCCAGTATTACGAAAATTCCATTACAAGATTGGGAGTAAAAAATGTCTTTAATGTCATTTATTTAGCTTTCAAATATCACGTGAATAGAATAAGTGAATAAAAACCTTTGGGCATAGATGCTTAATAGCAAACTAGCTTTATTCAGTTGCCTCGAGGCAAAATTCATGAAAATTAAAACTTCAATACTTTAATATTCAGTGACTTGAAAGTTCCAACCAAATGTAAGTAATATCCACAATAACCTTGTTATTGTAATTTAAAGGACAAAGATGATTGTATGCTACCTGGAACATCCTGTTCTCTGTTCCACAGTCCCTAAGAATGACTTTGTGACTCCTCTTAGGGCTAGTGGATATTTTTAGAATTTTTGTAAAACTAAAGGAGAAAACAAATCTGAAAAATATGGCACCAAGGTGTGTGTGTTAGTCAGTTACTCCTGTCTGAGTCTTTGCAGCTCCATGGACTGCAGCCTGCCAGGCTCTTCTGTCCATGGAATTCTCCAGACAAGAATACTGGAGTGGGTAGCCATTTCCTTCTGCAGGAGATCTTCCTGACCCAGGCATCAAACCCCGGTCTCCTGCTTTGCAGGCAGATTCTTTACCGTCTGAGCTACAGGGAAGTCCCTTGACACCAAGGGATGAGTTGTTATTAAAAACAAAAAAATCATCTTAGCTATTTCCAAGTTTACAGCTATTATTAATTACTATGACTGTTATTATTAGATGGTAGCACAGATGCATATTAATTATTAGTTCTTTCAAAAAATATTTACTGTGCATCTGCATTATGCTGGGCACATGTAATAGTGTGCTGAGCTTTCAGTTTAGTGGGAAAGATAGATAATAATCACATTGCATGTTTGTATTTATAATTGACTTTAAGTATTATAAAGAAAAAAGTGTAGAATGTCTTACATAGACTAAAAAATCCACAAATAATATTTATGCTGAGGCCTGTGGATTGGAGATAGTCATGCGAGAAGTAGTATTTGGGAAGAGCATTTCAGACTAAGAGAAGGTCCTGAAGAGAGTTGGGGTGGGGAAACTTGTCATCTTGAAAATCTTGAAGAATAGAAGAGGGGGAATTTGTGAGCCAAGGTAAGGTAGAAGAAGGCTAGGCTGGATGGCGCAGATTATATAGGTGAGGATTCTAAACTTTATCCCAGGACAATGAGAAGACTTTGGAGGTTTGTTTTTCTCCTAGGGAAATTTCCAGGCTAGGAGAAGAGATCCTGGAGAAGGCAATGGCACCCCACTCCGGTACTCTTGCCTGGAAAATCCCATGGACGGAGGAGCCTGGTGGGCTGCAGTTCATGGGGTCGCTATGAGTCGGACATGACTGAGCGACTTCACTTTCCCTTTTCACTTTCATAAATGGAGAAGGAAATGGCAACCCACTCCAGTGTTCTTGCCTGGAGAATCCCAGGGTCAGGGGAGCCTGATGGGCTGCCGTCTATGGGGTCTCACAGAGTCGGACACGACTGAAGCGACTTAGCAGCAGCAGAAGAGATCCAGTGGTAAATCTGAATACTATAGAATGTAGTTAGTTGTTAGCTGTGGTTTGCTGTTAGCGGAGATGGCCTCAGGAGGCTATGAAAGCATATTGGGCTAAAACCATTCTTGGCGGAGAGAGGGGTGGCGAGGAAAGAATTCTGAAGGGAATACCCTGGGCTGAGTCCAGAGTGTGTGCTAAGTAGCTTCAGTTGTGTCTGACTCTTTGTGACCCTATGGACCGTGGTCTGTATCCCACCAAGCTCCTCTGTCCATCAGATTCTCCAGGCAAAAATACTGGAGTGGGTTGCCATGCCCTCTTCCAGGAGTTCATTCTGACCCAGGGATGGAATCTGTGTCTCTTTTGTCTCCTGCATTAGCACATGCGTTCATTACTACTAGTGCCACCTGGGAAGCCTTTAAGAAGAGTTAGCTAGAAGCATTGCCCAGTCCTCACCCCAGATCAGTTACATTAAAAAGGCTAGGACAGAAGCCTGGATGTCTGTCTTCTAAAAGCTCTCTTGTGATTCTGGACCGTTCAGGGTGGACAGTGAGAACTTGGTAAGGAATAATACAGGGAGATGTTTCCAAGGAACTGGAAAGCAGTTGGTAAGACTGGAGCAAAGTAGATGATGAAAGGCTAAGTCAGAGATATATCTAGGATTTTGGCCAAAATAACTAAATAAATATATAAATGAGTTTCAAACATATTCTGCAATGAGGGAAGCAAATAGTGATTGACAGGATTTACTATCCCATCAACTCCCATAATTCTTCATCTTCATGGATTACATCTTATTTTACTTGAATTGTGATAATTTATGTATAAGCTTTATGAATCACACTTATGTTAGGCAACTTCATGTCAGGAGTTGTTTCTTCGTGACTTGCTATGCTTCTTGTGAGTAGGAGAGAAGTGTACATTTAAAAAGTGTTCAGTAAATATTTGCTGAGTTAAAATGGCCCACTTCATTCAAGTCTTCTTTGTCCTCACTTGTGGAAACAGCAAAAGCTTCACTTTTCCCTTGGTTTTGCAGAATTCATCAATTGTGTGTGTAAATTAAAAATGATCTATTCATCACTTACTGAATATACTCTTATTTATGTATTCTGAATTTGATTGGGATATCCTGTATCTATATTTGTGTGATTAAATCCAATTTCTCACTTAAAGATATTCATAATTTACACTTTATATTGTAATTGTTAGTTTACTTACCTGGATGGAAGGGAAAACCTGTTGTTATTTACATTAATTTGAAAGCCTGCTAAAAAAGTAATGTGCTTATATTACTATTGTTAATTTTTCTATGTCATGAAATTTTCATGAATTATGTTTCATTTTTTCATTAATTTTTATGGTTTTTGCTGTACGAAGTTGATTTTAGTCTGAAAATTACCTTAAGGGAATTCCCTGGCAGTCCTGTGGTTATGACTCTGTGCTTTCACTACTGAGGGCCCAGGGTTCAATCTGTTAGGGAAACTAAACTCCTATGTGCCCTGTAGCATGGCCAAAAGTAAAAAAAATTCCTTAAAAGGAGAATATGTTAAATTATGTTAGCTTATCCCTTTCAAAGAAAGAAGATTAAAGTATAAAGACTAGTTTATGAGAGTTTGTAAGACAAAATTTAAGAATATGAAAAATTTTTAGTAAAAACCTTTTGTATAAATTGTAATTTTATGTTATACATACTTTAATAAAGTTAGTAGTTGAATACTAATGATATTTCAAAATATGATAAAAGCATATTTGATTCCTGAGTAAAATGTGCAGAAGTTTGTACAGTTTAAAAATTTGTGGTATTTTAAATACTCGAATTAGTAATACCACAATTTATATACTAATGATTTGTGCTTTTTCACTCAAATATTTTGGTTTTGTTTTCTGAGGAAAAAGTAAGGGTGAATTATCTTCTATGATAAAATATTTTTAGTAATGATTGTTTGATGTTCTCATTTCCCATTTTTCCCTAAGATTGATGACCACCAGGAGGATAGCATTAATGTTTCAGGCAAGAAATAGTTTTCTGGAAAGTGAACAGAATTATGTATTTCCCAGATTTTGGAGGCAGGGGTACTCACAAAGTATTTTTATTCGGTGATTTAAATGGTGAAGGTGAGTCCAGCTTAGTCAAGTACACTATATTAATTTAGGAAAAAAAGAACATTTGCAAGAACTGCATATTAAATAATAACAATAATGTTTCAGAATATTATCCTAGTCTTTCCCTAAGGAGCTTCGAGCACTTGGATATTATCTCTTTAATTTTCAGGAACTCTCTGGGAAAGAGCATGGCAATAAATCATATGTTGAAGAGAAAATGATTTAAATTGGATACTTAGAAATAGTTGGATTTAGTTAGATTCTTAGTACGTACAGATTGATCAACAAAAGTTGCAACTTCTTTTTATGGAAACATACTTTCTTTTTATAACTAGAAGACATGAATGACCAAACAAAAACTTTCTTTAAGATTAATTGTGAAAAACAGCTCATTGTTTCCCTTTGTATTTTCATTTAAACCCAATTACCTGTCGTTCCTATGACCTATTTTTGAAATTCCATTAAAGTCAGTGAGTAACAAGATTCTCAGCAATCTTTAGTCAGGTGTCATTTGACTATCGGTGATCAAGATTGAGAGCACATTAAATGGGGAGTTTAAATCAATGGCCATCATCCATACTATTGATTAAACACTTTATTACCTTAGCAATGACCCAAATTTTAAACATTTCTTAGAATTGATTAATTTTAAGAAACAATTAAAATAATAAAATAATGTCATTGTTTGCATAATTAATTGAAAAATTAATGGAATGTGAAGGTAAATATATATGTTCCTCTTTAGAAGTAGTGCCTTGCGCACTATTGGCTATACAGATGATCTTTCCACTCTGAGGTCAGAGTTCAAATTAAGCCTTGGGTCCTAAGTAAATTGAGATGAATGGCTTGGCATGTGTCCCCTGTGTAAAATAGTCCATATCACAAAATCACCATACATCTGTTTTTGCAAAATTGGCATAATTGGCATTCTCCTAGGATTTTGTTGGCAATGAAGCTGAAGCTATTTCTTACTACAAAGGAAGATTCTTCTATAGATCATGGATTTATTTATAGTGTTTGTAAAAATGGCCTAGAATAGGTCTGTTCTTTTTGTGAGAAAGGATAATTATGCGCCATCATCATCAATTTGATAATTGATAATAGCACAATAGCAGTTTAATACATTTACTAAGATGGGAACTCCTAAGGGAAATGGCATGATAAAAAATTGAAATAATTTTGAAGAGGTCACCTTCTTGATCTTACTAGTAGTTTTATAACTACCTTTACTCATATTGAGAAAAATATTATTTTTTATATTTTAGTGATATAGAAATAGGTAGAAATTTATTTCTATTTAATATAAACTTTAAAATTTAAATGCATAGCTATGATATTAGATGTCAAAAGGACTATTTGGCAATAGTATTTCTGACAGTATTAGCTGCAGACCAAAAAAAATGGTTTCAAAATCAGCTCTTTGTTCCATAGGTTCCTCTGTTAATAATCTATATAATTTCTCAAAAATTTAAGTCAATTTGAAAAATAGCCTTAGCCAGAAAAACTATGTCAGAAAGCTGTTTGTATATACTTTCACCCTGTAAATTATACAGTAATGTGCATACAATAAAATAAAGGGCTAAGAATGGGGAAAATAAGTTTATGTATAGAGATGAATGTGCTTCCCAGGTGACCCTAGTAGTAAAGAGCCCACCTGCCAATTAAGGAGATATAAAGAGACACTGGTTTGATCTCTGGCTGGGGAAGATCCCCTGGAGAAGGGAATGGCTACCCACTACATTTTTCTTGCCTGGAGAATCCCATGGACAGAGGAGCCTGATGGGCTATAGTCCATAGGGTCCCAAAGAGTCGGACACAACTGAAGCAACTTCGCTTGCATGCACATAGACATGAATACATTAATGTTAAACATATCCATATTCAATTATATAATTGATCTAAATTTCTGAGGGAGGATGATTGTTTCTATTTTCTAATAGTTTTTGATAGTAAAATCAAGAACTCTAAAGAATTTTTAAGGAATGGTTACTTAGTGCTGAGAATTGGAAGATTATATTACAACATAGAACAGCTACCCCCCTAAACAGTAAATATTTTGATTATTTAGTCAAAATAAATCTTTGGTAGCCTTGAAGTAAATTTTAAAATTAACACTCATGTTTGGGTCGGCAAATATTAATCTCTTCATTTGCTTTTGGATTCAGTATCGTTTTGAGAAAAGCAAACTTTTTGTTCCTCCCCGACTCTCCCAACACACACACACCCATACAGACATACTCCCAAACAAAACCACAAAACAGTTTGGAGTTGTTGGTAGGCCTTAGCAATTTTTCGAACGATTTCAAGAATTGCTGTACTTCATTATTAATGACCATCAAGGTTATCATTCCCTTTGCAAATCCTACTGACTGTAGTGCCTTCAAATGTACGTAACTCATATGGTCTTTCCCAGTGTGGTGGGCACAGTAACTAGCTCCTGTGAGTTGAATGTTATACTGAATAAGTCTCAGTTCTACTCTCTCAAACTTTTTTGGCTAATTGTTCTCAGTATTTTCATTATTATCTTTGACAAAAGTTAATCCACAGGACAGCTGCGAGTAAAAAAAGGAGGAATTTTATCCATATGTACCAAATTAAAAAGAATTGGAAAAAGATAGAAGGAACAAAAATAAAAAAGAATTGGCATATGTGTATCTAAACAGCTTTTGAGTTGAATATGAACAGCAGACTCAAAAGACTGGGGAAGATGTCATGGAATTTGTATGAGAATATTAACTAAGATAACATGTGAAAACAACTAGTGTGGTGCTTGGCATAGACCCAAGTATTTGTTCCTTTTTTTCATAAATTATTTGATGAAGGGCATCTGTTCCTTACTGACATATTATCATTAGCCTTAGAGGATACAGACCTTTAGTAGAAAGTAGGTGAGAAAATCAAGACTGCTGTTAGTATGAAATTCCTGGGAATTAATCCTACGTGTCATGTTTCCATTCACAGTTACCAGAGTAGCTCAGTTTTTAAAGAGGATGTAGAGGATGCTTCAAAACTTTTATTCTTTTTCATTTTACCAATGACGACTTCATATATTGATTTTTAAAATTGTCAATATTCTTACACAGTAGACTACTTTAAGATCTTTTCTTTAACTCTAAACACCCATGTCTAAATCTTTGTTCTGTTTTTCTTTGTGTTTTTTTTTTTCCTTTGTTTTTTTGTCCTTGGCACTATTTTCAGTCAGTTCAGTGGCTCAGTCATGTCCGACTCTTTGCGACCGACCCCATGAATCGCAGCATGCCAGGCCTCCCTGTCCATCACCAAATCCCGGAGTCCATCCAAACCCATGTCCATTGAGTCAGTGATGCCATCCAGCCATCTCATCTTCTGTCATCCCCTTCTCCTCCTGCCCCCAATCCCTCCCAGCATTAGGGTCTTTTCCAATGAGTCAACTCTTCGCATCAGGTGGCCAAAGTATTGGAGTTTCAGCTTCAACATCAGTCCTTCCAATGAACACCCAGGACCGATCTGCTTTAGGATGGACTGGTTGGATCTCCTTGCTGTCCAAGGGACTCTCAAGGGTCTTCTCCAACACCACAGTTCAAAAGCATCAATTCTTCAGTGCTCAGCTTTCTTTATAGTCCAACTCTCACATCCATACATGACTACTGGAAAAACCATAGCCTTGACTAGACGGACCTTTGTTAACACAGTAATGTCTCTGCTTTTTAATATGCTGTCTAGGTTGGTCATAACTTTCCTTCCAAGGAGTAAGTGTCTTTTAAATTCATGGGTGTAATCACCATCTCCTGTGATTTTGGAGCCCAGAAAAATAAAGTCAGCCACTGTTTCCCCATCTATTTGCCATGAAGTGATGGAACGGGATGCCGTGATCTTTTTAGATGTTCTCAAAATAATTACAAGCGTATATTTGCAGAAATGTCCAAAGAGACACCATTAGTCTTTGCTGTTGTTTTAAAGCAATAATTGGAGGGAAAGGGCTGTCTTATTTTTGTAGTTCCATTTCCTTCTCACCACTGGGAATGTGCGCGGGCTTCATTTATGCTAAGGGTGTGAACCTTACTTTGATAGGAGAAAACATATTTTTGTGATGAGAGAAAGCTGTTAGTCTTATGTGTTGGAAACAAAGAATAAAATTGACTGCATTTGCAAAGATGTTTCCTTTGGCTATGGCATCATTTCCCAAGGGGAGCAATAGAGGCCATTTTGTTTTGACCTTTTAAAATGAGAATAAACAAATCACCCTATTGAGAATAATCATTGTTTAGATGAACATTGTATAGAATAAAGCATGATCATTTTTTCCCATTGCTGATATCCCATACCTCCTACCAACCTGTCATTTAGCAGTCCCATTTACTTTTCATTCTAAAGAAAAAAACTTATCTTTAAAATAGAATTCAAAAACATTATTCATTTGTAGGAGAGGATTGATGGCATCATAATGGCACAAGAGAAAGTGGAATTGAAAGGAGACCATGTGAATAAAGACTGCAATGATTTTGTGAACATTGAATTCAATGCAGTTCCACAGTACGGCAGCCTACTTCCACGTCCTGTTGTTTTCCTAGGCTTCCTTACAGAACACATGATCTGAAATAGGGGTGGACACCATGCAGTCAGTGGGCTGATTCAGCCTGCCACCTGTTTTTGTCTAACCCTCAACTGTTGTAATTATTTATTTTTATTTTTTTTTACATTTTGAAATGTGCTGTGCTTAGTCACTCAGTCGTGTCTGACTCTTGTGACATTTGAAATAGTTGAATAAAAAATCAAGAGTAGAATAGTGTTTCATGATAGGTGAACATTTTACTCCATCTGATTTTCTTGTCCACAAATAAGGTTGCACTGGAACCTGCCCATGTTCATTTATTCACACGGCTGTGTTCCCGCTACAGAGGCAGAGAGAGTTAAGTCCTTATGACAGCCAGGGTGTGATACACAAACCCTAAAATATGCAGTGTATTTCTCTTTTTAAAAAGATGGCTGATTTTTGACCTAAAAAGAAATGATCCTTGTGCTCTGAAGTGTGTTCTTAGACCGTATACAAGAGTGCTAAATTTTAAGGCGGAAATAAACAAACTGGAATTCATGTAAGGTGACCACTTAGAAGACGGGAGGAGGGCTAAGATGGATTTTGAAACATGACATGAGAAACAGTTGAAAGAATGATGATGCTTTGCCAGAAAAAGCGGTTGATTGGGATCACAGTCATCTTTAAATATTTGCTATCACATGGGAAAATAATTAGTCTCATTATATTTAACACAAGGGGGTAAAGCTAACGTTCGAGGCAGTAGGTGGGAATTTTACTGAAATGTATGTTTATTCAATGTTGGGAAAAAAGAATATACTAATAAAATTATATTGTTTTAATGGGATTTTTTTTTTCTTATGCATCAGTGACTTTTAGTACTTCTGATTATTCAACCATAGGTCAATCCTTTGACCATAGGTTAATCCCTTGGTCAAAATGTCTGGAAGAGGTTAGATTGAATGACTTTCTTATTTTCTCATTAATTAATACAACACATATGCATTGAAATCTCCTTTGTTTCACTCTTTCAGGCACTGAGATTAGAGTGTAAGCGGCACAGACAAGGCCTGCTCTTCTAGACCTGACAGACTGGAGTCCTGGAGGCAGAGAGAGACAATATGCAAGGAATCAAAGCAGTTGTTAGATATTTTTAAGGACAAATTGGTATTTTGAGGATACAGTATAGTATTATGGCTGTACCAGGCAGGCCAGGCATTCTTAGATAGTGTCATCAGGAGAAGTCTTATTAGGAGGAAATGTTTGAGCCAAGGCCTGTATAAAGGCCAACCTTGCAAAGATCTGTAGGAAAAGCATTCCAGGAGAGGTCAGGGCCTGTGCAAAACCCCTAAAATGGAAAAGAACTGTGTTAAGGAACCAGAGAGGAAACTGGTGTGTTAGCTTTCTGACTGACAAATAACACAAATTTCCTGGCTCTGCAAATTATAGAAATTTTGGCCTTTGATAGTAGCATGCATACAATGTCTGGGAAACAATCAAGTAAATGAAATTTATTGCCTCATAGTTCTGGAGGCCAGAAGTCTAGAATCAAGATTTAGGAAGGCTCCTGATATGGATTGAATTGTGACCTCTATAAAAGATTGATCAAAATTCTAAGTCTCAGTACCTCAGAATGTGATCTTTTTTTGAAAATAGTGTCTTTACAGAGATAGTTAAATTAAAATGAGATCACTAAGGTGGCTTTGGTCCAAGGACAATGTGAGTAATGTCTTTATAAAAGGGAGGGTGTGGTTTGGACAGAGAGATACAGGGAGAGTCCACATAAGGACGAAAGTTGAGATTGGAGTCATTTACAAGCCAAGGAAAGCCAAAGATTGCCAGCAAACCACCAGAAGCTAGGAGAGAGGGCAGGAACAGAATCTTCTTTTTATAGCAGAAGGAATCAATCCTTCCGACATCTTGGATTTGGACTTTTAGCCTCTGGAATTATGAGATAATATATTTCTGTTATTTAATCCACCCCATTAGTGATATTTCATTATGACTGCCCAAGGAAACTAGTACACATTTCTTGCCTCTTCCAGCTTCTGGTGGCCCCAGGTATTTCTTGGTTTATAGTGGCACAACTCCAAACTCTGTCTCCATCTTTGCATGGACTTCTTTGCATCTCTCTGTGTCTTTTTCTGTCTGTTCTAAGGACATTCTCATTGGGTTTAAAGAGCATATCTTCACCCTTACCTTAATTACTTCTGCAGAGACCCTATTTCCAAATAAAGTCCCATCTTGAGATTCTGGGTGCCCTGAATTTAGGAGAACACGAGTCAACTCACAGCTGACATGCCTAGAGAGTTGTCAGCAAAGAGTTGATCCAAAAAGGGTTGATCCAGAAAGATGGTAGAAAAGACAGGGACGTAATGTGCAGGATATTGTACATTCCAGTGAGGAGTCTAGATTTTATTTTAAACATAAAGAAAATCTCTTGGATGGTTTTAAGCACAGAGGTAGAATGACATATTTGTGTTTGTAGAGAGGTGTCTTTGATTGTTGTGTAGAGGATGGGCTGTAATGGGACAGGAGTGAATGCCAGGAGAATCGTGTTTGGCCCTTGTGGAGAGGGGTCTCAGGTGCAGAGTGCAAATGGAAGGAGGTGGGGCTGAGTTTGAAAGACTTGCTGGTGGAACGGATATAAACCAAAATGTTCGTGAGTGATGTGATACAGAGTGGGGAGGAATCATGGATGGTTTTCTTATTGTTTGCTTGCTTATGTAACTTTATGTATTTATTAGAGTATAATTGCTTTACAATGTTGTGTTAATTTCTGCTATACAACAGAGTGGATCAGCACTCAGTTCAGTTCAGTCGCTCAGTCGTGTCCGACTCTGCGACCCCATGAATCGCAGCACGCCAGACCTCCCTGTCCATCACCAACTCCCGGAGTTTACTCAAACTCATGTCCATCAAGCTGGTGATGCCATCCAGCCATCTCATCCTCTGTCGTCCCCTTCTCCTCCTGCCCTAGATCTTTCCTAGCATCAGGGTCTTTTCCAGTGAGTCAACTCTTTGCATGAGGTGGCCAAAGTACTGGAGTTTCAGCTTCAGCATCAGTCCTTCCAATGAATACCCAGGACTGATCTCCTTTAGGAAGGACTGGTTGGATCTCCTTGCAGTCCAAGGGACTCTCAAGAGTCTTCTCCAACACCACAGTTCAAAAGCATCAATTCTTCAGTGCTCAGCTTTCTTTATAGTCCAACTCTTACATACATACATGACCACTGGGAAAACCATAGCCTTGACTAGACGGACCTTTGTTGGCAAAGTAATGTCTCTGCTTTTTAACATGCTATCTAGGTTGGTCATAACTTTCCTACTTGTTTCTCCCAGTCTCTACTCATAGGGCAAATGCAATTTTTTAAAAAATTATTTATTTAATTGAAGATAATTTCTTTACGATATTGTGATGGTTTTTGCTATATAACAACGTGAATCAGCCACGGGTATACATGTGTCCTCCCATCTCCCTCCACACCCTATCCGCCTCTACATTCTTCTGAGGAGATAGTCTACGTAGAATCTTCTCTTTCTAAGATGAAATATATCTCCTTCTCAATTAGTTATTCTTTTTCTGTAAAATCCAGTTAATGAGCAAGTTTCCAGACCAGAATACTTACATTTTAAAAACAGCTGTTCTTTCAGTAAAAAAAAAAAAAAGTATGTCAGTGAATTCTAAAATAAGATGAAATTAAAATGAAAGCAGTAGTTTTAGTATAAATGTCCCTTTTGATTTTTGTATAATGAACATATTATGAAGTTACCTAAGACTTCATAGCCTAAACTTTTGCCTAGAAATAAGAAAAGCACCACCTTCCCCACTTAGAAAAATCATAAATGAGGAATGAAATGGATTCTCTTTTCCATTCTTTGTCCTCTCACTCCTTTGAAATGAGTAACCAAAGTGTTAGAAAGCATGGTCATTAAGTAACTTGCCCAAGGGACGGGGTAGTCGCTGGCAAAGTCCATCTGAAGTGAAGCCTGAAGTTGGTGGTATGTTTAGGTGTTCCCTTCTGTGTAGACTGCTGTCTTCCTGCTTGTTCCAGGGTGTTTCTAGCCCTTTAAAAAAGTGATTAGGGAATCATCAGGTTCCTGAAACAAAAGCATCAAACACAAGAGTTTCCTTGCTACCTGAAGCTGAGCCATGTCCTGCTGATTTTGTCTCCTGTATAAATAATGAATCTGCTCACTTCTCTCCATCCTCACATGTCACTCTCATTTCTTATCTAGATTATTCCAAGAGCTTCCTGGACTCTTCTTAGAGAGGGCAGGATGGTTTTTGAAAATGTGAATCAGATGATAGCTTCTGAGATGTTTCAAATATCTCTATGGTTTCTGTTGCACTTATGATAGGATTGTAATCTTTGATATGACCTTATAATTTCCTACATAATCTTAGTCTCACTACGTACTTTTTAAACTTATTCTACTACTCTCTTCTTTCCCATATATTCTAGCTACATTGATGTCATTTCAGTTTCTAGAACATTCCAGGGTCATTCCCATTTAAGAGACTGCCTATGTTGGATATTCTGCCAGGTATGTTCTTTTCCAGTTCCTTCTTTGGGTAACTCAATTTATCTTTCAAGACTGTGCTTGAGTCACTTAGAAAAGACTTTCTTGCTCAATAATCCAAACTAGTTATTTTTGCTATATCCTTCTTTACAGCATTATCCACAATTTAAAAAATATATTTATATAGTATATAGTTATATTCCAGATATCAATCTCTGCATGTGTCTGCTTTGTTCATTAGTATATACCCAGTGTTGGCTGGTAGTAAGTACTCACATATGTATTTGTGAATGAACATATTTTATGTTTAACATATAGGTTATAAACATTCATCATCCCTGAAGTTTGTGTTCTTTGAGTCTGTGTCCCATATTAATTTGTTTTTGTTTAAATCCAGGATTGCTTCTATATTATTTACTATACATATAACCATGAAGTTTACTTTTTTTCACAGAAGGACTTTAAGGCCATCATGATTTAATTTAGAGCAATGATTACTAGAAGTCAAAAGGGAAATCATTTAAAACACACAAATAGGAAATGAATCAGCTAAGCCTTTATTATTTTGCAGTATTGCAGCTTTTGAGCTATTTTTGTAGGTAGGTTTTGAGGAAAATGCTTAATAGATTTGAAAACAATTGCCCTTTAAAAATTACAGCAAACGAGTATTTAATCCAAAAGGGGTTAATAAATTGCTCAAGGGAAAAGAGTTGTAATTATATTTAATCACTGTCATTAAAAATAGTCTTTAACAGGTTGAATGCTTTTAACTCGGTGTTCTGAATACCAGGTAAACATCAAGCATTATTTTTCTAATGTTTACTTTACCATAAGATGTGAGCAGAGGGAGAGGAATACGTTTATATTTGCTAAGAGAAAAAAAGGCATGCTGTTTCTGAAATCACCTGTATGTAGGGTGAAGTAATATGAGAGGGAATATGCCTTATAATTGTTTGAAATTCACTGAAAGGATTGCTTTTCTATACAAAAGAGGAGAAAAGGTTGTAAGAGGCACATTACAGAAAACAAAGATCAATGGGACAATATGATTAATTTGGAGTTAAAGTAAGGAAGGTCTCTCATTTGTCACCCAGTGCCAATTTGCAGTAAACCTTAGCATTTCATCAAAGGGTTGCTTGTGAACTACTTTAAAGCAATCAACTTTCCTGGAACTGGAACCTAGGGCCTTCTTGAGTCTTCTTTGAGAGCGCCAAGTCCCCGTGATTAATCTTCTCTTCTGTCAACATGAATATTAAGTGATTTCCTCCCTGGTGCATTATTAAGTTGTCTTATTTAATGCTACTTTCTGAGGACTACACAGCTTGACCCTCACACTGAGGGTGAACAGATAGAATTGTTCTACAGGCCTGGTGTTCTCCTTAAATGTGAAATTATGCAGATTCATGTGGTTTTATGCCTAGTCGGAGATCATGCCCTGCAAATATACACAAAGAAAAGGAGTAAATGAAGTTTGTTAACTAGATCTTACATTTCATCTTAAAAAGTGGCTTTCTTGATGGCCACTTTTGATATATATATTGCTAAATATGAAAGTGTGTGACATTTACATTACAAATTAAAATCCTGTGTAGTACAAATGAATGCATTCTCATGAAACAGGTAATGTTAATATTACTTTTTATCACTGTCACTATGAACATTGAGGAATTGTAAATGCAGATTCAAATTTAGATGTGGAATAAATATTCACTTTTGCTCTCTCCTTTTTTAAAAAATAAATATTAATATGTGCTGTGATTGCATTTTCTGTTCTCCATTTAAAGCTACCTCTAATGTGTCACAGTATCATTTTAACTTACATTCTTTAATCTTTCTTTTCTCTAAGATTCAGTTTTAAAATATACCCCCTTCCACCTGTACAGTAATTCTAGGACATAAGTAGTTATGAACAGATGATTTTTTATGTGTCCTGTTTCCTTGCAAATATTTACTAAGGCAATTAGTTCCATGCCTGAGACAGTCTTTGTATTTATTATATTTTAAACAAATCAAGTCATACTCTTTTTTAACACATTAGGGTGTTTATTAGTTCAGCTGTTATGCTGACAGATGGTTCCTTTAGGTTAGAAAAAGAACTAATACAGCTAGTTCAATTTAAAAAAAAGTCACGCCCAAGGTGAGTTCATGACTTTGTGTTTCTATCCAGTTTTTAGAGTAGATCTTCCTAGAGAAAGCATCTCCTTTATTGTTTTTTGTTCCTGCTGTGAAGTGTATTAGTCACTGGAACTTTATCTATAAATACATAAATGATGAATGGGTGAATGAATTCAATCCTTTGAAGAAATAATGTTATTATAGCACAGCTTAAATGTCCCTCAGGGCAGGGTGAGATGATAGTGTAATAGCAGTCTTTTCCACCAAGGGAAGTAGTCTTTCATGAGTATTTAAAGTGCTGTATTTTTCTTTACCCGTTCCTGAGAGGAAAGATCCAACTTTGTATTTTCACTGTTTGCAAATAAAGGTTTCTGTTATGTTCATGTCACATCACTTAAACTTTCATAGTGGAAAATTGAGTACGTTAAAACCTGACTTATGAAAAATGGATCATATGTAGAAAGGGAGAAGTCACTTTGCTTGTGGTCAGTATAAAAACACACAAATAAGTACACATAAAGGTGTCTCTTTATATGTGAACATTATACTTACATGTTAGCATTCTTTATTAGCATTTTAGAATGACCAACCGGTTTTATTAGCAGTCATATCTTTCCTTTACTCCTGGGAGACCCGGGTTCTATCCCTGGGTTGGGAAGATCCCCTGGAAAAGGGAATGGCAACCCACTCCAGTATTCTTGCCTGGAGAACTCCATGGACAGAGGAGCCTGGTGAGCTACAGTCCATGGGGTCACAAAGAGTCCGAAATGACTGTGTGACCTTTCACACTATATCTTTTCTTCCTAATTTCAACTGAGAGTTTGGGGGTCTTAGCTGTATCTGACGGTACAGTATGTGGAATGCCATGCAGTTGCCCTTCAGTATTGATGGGAGATTGGTCCAGAATCCCTGTGGATACAAAAATCTGGGGGTGCTCAGATTTAGAAAATGGCATAGTGCAGGCGACCATCTATATCCACAGGTTCTGGATACATGGATTCAGTCAGCCATGGATTGCCCCACAGATGGAAAGTGGATGCCTATATAGATACAGCAATACCTCTGATGAACATACTGATAAATTTTACTAGTAAAAGAAATTTGGAAAACCAGCAAAATTTTAAAGTAAGGCTTTCCCTCTCTTACCAAGCTGGGTAGGATTTTGAGATGATTTGGGATACCTGTCCTTATATTTGTTAAAAACTTAGAGGTCAGTAGCGAAGGAGTACCCTAAGATAGTTGCTGTATCTGGGATGGGCCTAACTCTCCTTTAATCAGTAAATTACTCATAAAAATAGCTAACAGAAAAAAGTAACTTTTTTGCATTTTTATGTTAGCATTTAAACCAAACTATGATGGATATGTTTCCTGTAGGAGGGATGCTTTAATTATGTACTGTTATTTCTTCTGGCACACTAATGGGACTTAAAAATTACTGTTCTTTGCTGAGGTCAGGAAATAGTAATAGCTTGAAAACAGTTTGAAAAGCTCAAGCATATTTTGCTATCTTGCAGTTTTATTTAGAAGGAATTATTTTTTCCCATGATCTTCCTTTTTTGACTGCATAATAAAATGTAATGTATAAATTCTGTATTTTTTTCTCTTACACTGTGGTACTGATTTTATTGTGCTTTCTTTTGCTTACTGCTTTGTCTTATTAACACATTTTAACTTTATAGGGATTAAAGTAAACTGGTTCTTAAAAACAGCACCTAATTTAAATGTTTAAAACTTACTTGGCAGAAGGGATATGTTTTAACATGTATGGCACAAAAACGTCTGACAACAGTTTCTGTTTCTGAATCTTTTTGCTTAAAGTTTGCTTTTCTGAAGTGATAGAGATTTTAAAATGTAAAGAAAACAAGTAAAACGGGAGAAGACAGATGGTCTGTCTTCTTTTATTAAACTATATTTCACTAACCACCTATAAATAATTTCAAGGTGAAACTGTATGAAATCTTTAAGAATGATTTCTTTAAAACTAAGTAAAGATTCTCAAATACATAGTAATTATATTTTCTAATATGAATAATATAGCAACTTGCATCATATTATAGCAACTTGCTATCATGTACAGATAAATCTAATGAGGCATGAACAGTTTGCCTCAATTAAAACTATAGGATTGGCATTTATGGAAAATTTTGAATTTTGAACGTGCTTATTCTCCAAAAAAGAACTAAAAATTCTGAGCTTTCAGTTTTGCCTTAAAGAGTTCAGCAAACTGATACTGATCAGCATAAATTTTGTGATGAACTGTGTCGGGTAGGACAAATATCTATTCCCCCTATTTTTTTTTTTTTTGGCCTGAAGTTCCTGTAATAAAACACAGATTAACAAGAAAAAAGGATATACATTTATTTAACATGAGTTTTACATGACACAGGGGACTTCATAAGGAAATGAAAACCTCAAAAGTGGTTAGACCTAAGTGGTTTTACACTTGGTTTGATGAAGAATGGAGAGTCTTGGGAAAATGTGGTAGGACAAAGGGTAAGAGGGAAGTGTAGTAAACTGGAGGAAACCTCGGAATGTGAAGGACTGCCCCTTCACACTCCTTTCTGTGTCCCTTAGTCTTTGGAGCTAAAAACGCTCCTTTCGTCCAGATATGGGGGGGCACCTGTCAGATGAAGGTCTTAGAACCTTCAGGGAAATCTCAGAAATCCCTCTTGTACCTACCATTCCTCAAAATTCTTTAGATTGAAAAATTCAGTTTGCCAGGGTGCCCTCTTTGGCATGTTTAAACCCTATAAAAATTTAAAACTGATGATGCTAAAGGTTTTACGGAAAGGATTTGATGATTAGGTGCTTCAAACATGGTGCTGAAATAGCTCACTTAAACAAACCTTGCCTCTTTCCTGAGAAATGTCCTGTCTGCTAAAGTCTTGGGCAAAAAATGCGCAATGATGCAGCACATTTAACATACATATTCTTTTGAAAAGTAAGACAAAAATTTTCTATTATGTATTCATAATCTTGAATTCTGTGGATATGAATCTACAGAAAATATTTAAAGTCTTGGATTTCTTACCAATAAAACAGGTATAATTATACAAAAGTTGTACTGAGAATGAAATAAAATAGTCTTTGTAAAGCACCTCCTGCAAAAATTTGGCAAAGTGCAGCTATATTGATAATTTTTTGTTATTGTATTTTAGAATTATTGAAAATGAGTTAATGATTGTTACAAATGTACATACACCAGGGTACTGTGCTAGGCTCCAAAAATACTAAGTTAACACCTTCAGCAGAAATAAGATTTATATAAGTAACTAAAATGATAGATTAACAATTGGTAAAACACTTCCTGTACTCTTGTATGCAAGTTGCTGGCAAGCCTGGTCGATTATGGATTCCGTTTCGGTGAGTGATTGCTGGGGAGGGGCTTGGCACAGCGAGGTTATTGGTAATATGTTAGAGAAGAAATGACTGAAATCAGTCCGGTCTGTGGTAATATGGAGGAAGATGAGACTGTTGTCCTTCATTAGCTGGGCGTTCCATTTTTCTTTACATGTTCAAGGTGTTTTCCTTCAGAATAGCATCTGCAATCCCTCTTGGTTATTCTTCTGGAATACATGTATGTGTGTGTATGTATGCGTGCTGTGTGCTGAGTCGTTTCAGTCGTGTCCAACTCTTTGCGACCCCGTGGGCTGTAGCTCTCCAGGCTTCTCTGTCCATGGGACTTCCCAGGCAAGAATACTGAAGTGGGATGCCATACCCTCCCCCAGGGGATCTTCCTGACCCAGGAATCAAACCCACAGTATCTCTTGCATCACAGGCAGATTCTTTACTGGTGAGCCACGGGGGAAGCCTGTGTGTGTGTGTGTGTGTGTGTGTGTGTGTGTGTATGTCTATATATATACATAGAGAGAGTGTGTGTATATATATATATCAAATGTATATATATATATATATGTATTTGTTATTATTGTTTAGTCACTAAATTGTATCCATCTGTTTTGCGACCTCATGGACTGTATGTAAACTTCCAGGCTCCTCTGTCCATGGGATTATATATGTATATATATATTATATATATATTAGTAATAATACCTCCCCTATAATCCCATGATGGTGGTCATGATGCCGCCACCCCCACCACCTGTCCCTCCAGCAGTGCAGCCTCCAGGGGTCCGTCCAGTCCGAGACCTGGGACCTGTGCCCCCAGAGCTGACCGCCAGCCGCCAGAGCTTCCACATGGCCATGGCCAACCCCAATGGTAAAGTGTCTGCCTGCAACATGGAAGACCCGGGTTCAATCCCTGGGTTGGGAAAATCCCCTGGAGAAGGAAATGGCAACCCACTCCAGTACTTTTGCCTGGAAAATCCTATGGACAGAGGAGCCAGGTAGGCTACAGTCCATGAGGTCGCAAAGAGTCAGACACGACTGAACAACTTCACTTCACTTCATTGTGTTATTATTATCCATCATAGGCTACTCTTTGCCTTACCAGAGGTAGTCTTTGAATATACAGGTGGTTCAGCCAAGTATAGAATCATTCCCTGGATGTTCTGGAGTCCCTACCCATTTTTATCTTTACTTTCTTTTTGAGGCCAGGATAATGAAAGTGGGTTTTTGGTTATTACTTTTACAACTCTGAGTCAAATATGAGCATCAGCATTCAAGGAAGCACATGACATGTCCGCTTCCAATATTTTACTGCCCAGAGGGGAAAAAGGGTTTAATTAAATTGCCAGGGCCCAAGACTCTGAACTCCCTGAGGGTGGTACTCCCTTCCTCTAGCACAATGCCTGGCACATAGTACACCGTAAGTATTTGTTTCAGTAACTAACACAATTACTGATACCATTGAGGTTACTGTTTTCATATGGAGGTCAATTTAAAGTATAATAATGACAACCATATTTTCTTTCCATTCTGTTGTTGTTTAGTCCCTCAGTTGTGTCTGGCTCTTTGTGACCCCATGGACTGCAGCAAGCCAGGTTTCCCTGTCCTTCACCGTCTCCTGGAATTTGCTCAAACTTATGTCCATTGAGTCGGTGATGCCATCCACGGACACCTCCTGCCTTCAGTCTTTCTGCGCTATAGATAGACCTCACTGCAGCACTTGAAATAGTTATATTCTTACAACTGAATTTGCCTCTATTATTGAAAAGAAGAATGCAATGGAGAAAAAAGACACTATTGTTTAGGTACTGAACTATTAATGCACCTCTAGATTCATTTGAGAAATTGTGATACACAAATTTGTTAGCTTTTATCCTTTAGCTGATATTTATGTTTTCATGAGGTACTTTTTCTAGCTGCTCTTCTAGACATGTTACATATATTAATTCATCTTTTCTCATAACATGAGATAGGAGAGATTAACATCACTGTTTCTCATTGAAGTACCTAAAGTCTAAGTCTGCATCTCAAATTTGAGTCCAGAGTCCATGTTATTAAATGGCCTTGCTCTGGGATCTTACATTTATTTATATGGTGCCTTAGAATTCAAAAATTGTCCATTACGTGAATCGATCTCATTTCATCCTCACCACAATGTGTAAAAGCTGACATACATTTCAGTCCATTTTGCAGATGAAACACTGAGGCTTAGAGCAGTGAATCTGAGATTGAGTGGGGCCCAGAAGTGCTCCGTTTTATTCACTGTCATGTGTCACCTACTGTCTTCATGCTGAGCTCCTAGGATGGATCAGTGTCTCTCTCTGCGCCCCCATTTCAGCAGTCCTGCCACTTTCCCAGAAGATCCAGTCCTGTACCCTCTGACTTCTCCAACTGGGTTTCTCTGGTTATTTTGAACACTCAGTGACCCAACCACCTAGAAGCCTTGCCTGTTATATCTTGCTCTTATTAGAATTGTAGAAATAGATTCTGCATTCATTGTATAATCCAACTATTTATGCTTTATATTATGCTTAATGAAGGTATTTTCATGTTTTTCTGTTTCATAATTAATGTGAACGAGACTGATTTATTAAGAATTCTTAAAAAATAGAATTTTTCACTCAGAAATTATGTTTTAGATTTAATGATTTTTCCAGGCTAATTTTTCAAGTTTTTCCAGTAGCAAGTCTTCCTGAGGCTAAATCCTTATGTGGGCACATTGAACACTTCAGTATTTCTATTAATAATATCTTGAAATTTGAAATACTTGAAAACATATTTTAAAATATTATTAAGACCTGCTGGTTGTGTAAGTATAAATTAAAGAAACCAAATCGCCTATGATAATAAGTTCCATTTCAAGATGTTTCAGTATAGTGTTTGTCCTTATGTCTTGGGTCCTTTTATTTATTTACATTTTTGTTAATTACTGAATTTCCAGAATGATATTTATTCTACAGGTAGTACTGTCCAATTTGCTCATAGGGGAGTGTTTAATTTGTGGCATTAATTATGAATCACAGTGGAACTTCCTTGGGAGTTAAAGTCAATGGTAGCCAGGGGCTTTGATGTTTATATCACATATGCTCCAGTGAATAAATTAGTGCATAGTTCCAAAACTCAGAAGCTTATTTTAAGAACATGTTTGTCAACCAGAGTTAGGTCTCAGTATGATTTGTGATGAGGAGACAAAACTCCTCATCCCATACCCTGCAGACGGTAGGTAGCTTTTTAGACCATGCGGTGTTAAATCATATCCTCCCCTATGTTTGTGAACCTAAACAGAAGACATATTGAGTTGTAAAGGGTATTTGAGAAATAAGCATGTTTTGCTCACTTCCTGGAGTTTGGTTCTCTTGGCTTTTGTGTTCAGCGCTTCTTCCCAAGCAGTGTTATGCAAATGAACCAATTAATGACATATCAAATGGTCTTCCTACCTCACCGAGTTCATAACTGGAAGGGCAACAGCGTAAGTCACGTACCTATTCAGCAGATTCTATAGGCCACTGCGAGGGTCTGATTAGCTTGACTGTGGAAGACAATCACAGAGGCATCTGCTCGGTTAATTTTGAGAGAAAATTTACCAGATGGAGGCTGAAGATTTAAGTGATTAGAAGGTAGTAGATTGGAATACAAATTGGATTAAAAGAAATTAGATTGATATAAATCGAATTGAGTCACAACAGTTTGTGTTGTTCGTACCAAGGGGCAGTGGATTATGGGAGAAGCAGATGCTCCAATGAGATAGGAATTAATGTGGCTTTGACAGTCCATCTGCGAAGGTCTGAATATCGAGTACATCCCTAATCTCTCTCTCCATTTATCAATGCCATAATGTTAATTAGTACTTCATTCATTAAGTTACTTACAGAAGAAAAAATCTCACGCCTGTCCCCTCTCTGCTTGAGAATTTGTTATTTTGCCAAGAATTGGAAAGCTCTCTCAGCTGAGCTAGCTACAGTTGACTCTGAGGGTAGACCTATGTCCTTTTCCTCATGCATACAGCTAACTGCCTTTGGCAGGAATGCAGTAAGCTTGAAAATCTTTGCTCATATATCTCTGTTCATAAATACATAGTTATATGAAGTTCTGCATTAAAGACTAGGTGTGGTTCCACTAAAAATGAGTGACTATATTAATTTGATAATAACATTACATATATTTTATATTCAGTTTCTAAAGATATTCATTGGAGTTATTTGGTTTTTTTTTTTTAATGACTCAAATATTTGACCTTAATGTTGAGTGGCAGATTCCTTCTTGAAGGGAAGAATGAGAAAAATCTTGTTCCCATAATTCGGAGATTGTGTTTATTACCCATATATATGTGTTTTTGTGTGTATGTGTGTGTGTGATGTCTATGTGCTCGTTTATGGGAAATTTCAAGTTATTGACATTGTTGTACATTTTGGTGTACCATGTTTGGACCTGATCAAAAGAGAAAAGCTGAATGAAATGAAATGAAAAGAAACACATCATTTTAAGTGCCTTTGCTTATATTAGAAATATAACCCTTTCAAATCCAAGGTGTACTGACATGGGAACCTCATTATTACACCATTGGCCATAGCAATGAAACTCAGCATAAGGCAGTTCAGACTTGGATCCTGTCCAAGGGAACAGAGCCAGTGGAGATCTGAAGGTGATCTCACCTCTCAGGCAGCCCAAGGGTGTGGACTCTAAGGACAACCATGCAGAAATGCCCCTGTGTATTCATAATAATCAGGCAACTACAACTTCTAGAGACTAAAGCAATGAGAAGGGCAAAAATGGAACATCAAATCCTGTGATGCAAGCAGCCTATCATTAAAGGTTGTGCCAAGTCATTCAGAAATAATCATAGTACGGGCAAATGTGGGCTGTCTGCCAGTGCTCAGACATGAAGAATTTCTATTTTTACATGGGGGAAGGTAGTGGCTTATGCAAAAGTGTGTTAAGCATTTGAAATTTTTGACATTTTAAAGAAAATTCTGTGTGCAGTGATCTTCAGGCAGTGTTCTTAGTGTAGGAATATGACATATAAATGGATATATGTGTGTATGTATAGAAATATTATATATATATATATGGTATATATGGGCTTCCCTGGTGGCTCAGTGATTAGGAGTCCACCTGCAATGCAGAAGACCCAGGTTCAATCCTTGGGTCAGGAAGATCCCCTGGAGGAGGGCATGGCAACCCACTCCAGTATTCTTGCCTGGAGAATCCTACGGACAGAGGAGCCTGGCAGGCTTGCAGTCCGTAGGGTCACAGAGTGTTGAATATGACCGAAACGCTGAGCATGCATGCATGCATGCATGATATATATCTCCTATGTATTTCCTATTTATATGATATATTAATATAATATATCAGCCTGGCCATTCCTCTCCCAGGCTGACCTGGGCCTTTGCCTCAGTCCATACTGGACCCAAATACTAAGATAGCTTTCTTAGTCACTATAAATATTGGCTAAGTAAGGTGATGCTCCTATCTTCTACTAAGAAATAATCTGCTCCCTAGGCGCTAAAACTAAACCAGAGGTCTGTCTAAATCCAGAGTCTTTGCACTATCTGCTTAGGTCCTACGTGTAAATACTATTTGTGGCCCATCTTCCTAATTGTATAATATATTCATCAATACACTTTAGTCATATGAAAGAGTGTATCAAGCTAGATTCCAGCAAAATTTTGAGGAATGAAAAAAAGCTAGCATATAAGCCAGCAAGATGTACAGTGTAAAGCAGAGTTTCTCATTGTAGTAAAGAACAACCCCCCTAAATCTATCTTTTGTTGTAAGAGTGATTAAATGCCACCTAAAAATAATTTAGTGTCCACGGGTCAGTCCCTTGTTCTGGTTTTGACACTTCAGTTTTCAACCTAATTATAAATTGTCTAATTGTTGGCGCTTGTCTTCATTAAGCACCATCAGTACATCAAGGTGGTGCTCATCGAGCCTAGCAAAGTCAGACATTGTAGTCTTATTCATGCCTTTGTTTCCGTAACTGATTATTGGGTGTTTAATACCTTGTTGAGCCAGTGAGGATAATTACAGAAATCGCTTGGTTGTAAACTAATGACAACAGATATACAACCTCCTTATTTCCTGATTGTTGATAGACTTTCCGCAGTGGGTGTATTTTTACTGTGAATTGTGTTTCATTGTTTCTATGCATTTGAGTTCAAATTCCACATAGTAGACATAAATACTGAGGTTGATGAAGGCCTATTAACTACATTGAAGCTACTCTACTCTTTTTTTTTTCTTAGTTTTTGCTAATTTTCTCACGGAGAATGCTTAGAAATTAAATTAAGGCCCTTAGTCAGTAGGTGGTATTTCATTTTTTTTATATTTAAAGGTACTCATGAGTAAAATAGAAAAAAAAAATCAGCCTATCAGTGCCTACATCATCATTTCAGGATTCCTGTGAGGAAGATGTCCCATAGGGCTGATTTCAGTGTGGGCAGTTTAGATGCTTTTATCAGGTATAAGCTACCTCAATAAGTAAGGGTTTTGCACCTCATTTTTTCCCCTGTAGTCAATATATTTTTTCAGATTTGCAGTGAACTCAGAAAATGGAGAGACACAGCCAAGTTTTAATTCAGTAAGTGATATTCTGGCACCTCTGACTATAAATCAGTGTTGCCAAGACATTGCAGCGGCGTGAGTAGATGGTGTCCAAATAAATGCCCAGCCTTGGCGTGATGGTTCAGAATTTTGTGCTTCATCATAAAACTCACAAGGCAATTTGCTTAATCCTGTCTGCATAAGTTGGACTTAGAAAAGTGCAATTTGTAACTCAGCTGGCTGAATAAATGGATTTCTGCTGGCCAAGGGAGTGAGAAGAATTTAGAGCACTCTGTGAAAAGTTTGAGAAAATTTACTTGGCTAACCTATTTCTTTATTTGTGGAAAGGAAAGTTATATCTAGCTCTCTAAAATCCAAATATATTTTCCTAGGTATAGAGTAATGATGCAGAAGCATAGGAAAATGCTTGGAAGAACTGAGAAATTATAAGGCTTTTGGAATACTAGTGGTGTGAAATTGAGTCTGGAGAGGGACAGGGGTGAGCAGCAGACATAAAGTGAGAGAAAAGAATGAAGAAGAATTCACAGGAATCTGTGCCTAAGTGGATATGAAAGAAATTGAGGGGTTAAACCCTGAAGCTAAGATTTTTAGTATTGGGGACCTGAAAAAAGATGGGATTATGTAGTAAAGGAGAGAGGGATGAGGTGTGTGACAGGAGACAGGCTAAGGGTCCAGTTTGAGAGCTGCAGAGTTTGAGGTTATGAATGAGCATTAAAGCAGGCCCCTGAACCAAGCCTAGAGCTTTCCTTACCTGGAGATACTGAACTAGAGATTCGGTTCTTGTTGTCATAGAAACCCGAGGCTATGAGAGGGAATGAGTTTCCCATAGAAAGCACTGGAGACAAGAGCCAGATCTGCAGCTCCTTTATTGTTGTTCAGCCACTAAGTCATATCTCACTCTGCTACCTCATGGACTGCAGCAGGCCAGGCTCCCCTGTCTTTCATCATCTCCCGGAGTGTGCTCAGACTCATGTCCATTGAGTTGGTGATGCCGTCCAACCATCTCTTCCTCTGTCATCCCCTTCTCCTCCCGCCTTCAGTCTTTCTCAGCATCAGGGTCTTTTCCAGTGAGTTGGCTCTTTGCATCAGGTGGCCAAAGTATTGGAGCCTCAATTTCAGCACCAGTCCTTCCGATGAATAGTCAGGGTTGTTTTCCTTTAGGATGGACTGGGATGTTCTCCTTGCAGTCCAAGGGATTCTCAGGAGTCTTCTCCAGCACCACAATTTAAAAGCATCAAATCTGCATCAAAGCATCTCACATGTAAGAATGTGAGAGCTGGACTATAAAGAAGGCTGAGCACTACAGTACCTTAGGAGGCCTTAATGATTGAGACAGAAGTGATTTGACTTAATTCAGATTTCTAGTGTGATTGTTTACATATAAGTTAAAGACTGTTTTTCTCTGTATTGATAGAAATTTATAACAAAAGTAACCAGTAACAGCGTTCTTTTTTTTTTAAATGTCAGCAGCAGTTTGTCCATCTCTTACAAAAAAGGACCCCGATATGCTTATTGTTGCTTCTTTTGAAAGTAGCATACTTACATTGCATATTAAGCAAACATCATTATACTCTTTTTAAAATTCACACACCTTTCATTTTCTTCCAGATTTTTAGTTGCTTCTTGTTTATAAATCCAACTTGTCCGCGTGTGATGTGTTGAGTACTTGACTGTAAAACCAACTTCCTACATTAAAAAAAAAAATAACCACGTTATCTAAACTGTTGTTATTCTTGTCTTTCACAATTACTATAACTCTATACTTTCTTATTCCTCTGCCTGTCAGCATTTTCTTTCCCTTCCACATAATCAAGAATAATTCTTTGTGTTCCACTCCTTTTACCTTGTGACAAGAAAGCATTGCATTTTGAGAGTGGGTGGATGGAGGTTAATTCCATGTCCTCATGGTAATAACCTGGGAAAACCTGGGGATGATTGGTTTCATTTGATCTCTCATCTGATAAGGCTTCAAAGTAAATGAACTGAGTGGAAAATAACATTTTTCATAAGTTTTCTAGGAACTGCAGACGTTTTTTGAGAGACCCCAGGAACTGAGTCTCTGATGTATTTTTGCAGAACATAATTCAAGTAGAAAAGGATCATTTTAAAACATTTACAGCACTCCCATTTGCTGCTTTTCGCCATTCAGCAAAAAACAAGCTCATTTTTCTCTATGCATACAAACTCTTTAAATGCAAACCACACTCAGTATTTCTGTTGCAGCAATGATGTTATCTGGTGATCCTTTGGCTCTGAAACAAAAGATACCCCTTGAAAGGAAATTTAGAGTTTTATTAAATAACTCACTTTAAAAAAGGCATCAACAGATAGCATAAATAGACAAAAATTAAGAGAAAGTAGATTCCTAAATGAAAAGTATCCTCGTAATTAAGGTAACTCATATTCTTTATCAGCTAGGCGAAAACTCCTCTCGTTTTCAATCTAAATGTAACCATTTGTATGCCTTACAAAGAGAAGTCATATCAAATTATTATGATTTACTAAATCAAACTATTTTTTTCTTAAAGAGGGACTAATTTAGGTTTACATTTTTTTTGTTGTTGTTACTTTAATGCTGTGCATAAAGTGAGGGACAAAATGCCAACTCTGAAATTTTTTGAGAGTATGCTAATGATTTGAAAACAGATTTAATTCTAAGCCTAAGACCTATTTGCAACTGATTAAGCATGGCCTCTTTTTCAACCTATTCTGGATCAAAATCTTGTCCAAGGTATTTTTAGTGGAGTAAACACTTCAGAAATGAATTTAGGTGCCTCTCTTGAAAATACGTCCAAAGAAATGGGGTGCTGTCACTTCCATTCAGTCTGGTGAACTATGAAAGCTCATTCACTCAGAGCTTGATCATCAGAGACAAAACGATGAGTATAAGTTATATTCAGATGCCTTTACAAACCTCTTTAACTCTTCAAGGTATTGGCTTCGTAAAGAAAAATTCCAACATGCCATTGTATGGCAGTAAGAAAAGCTGAATACAACATGGCTGTTCCCACTGTGCAAGAAACAATCTTCAAACTTTGACTTTTTTTTTCTTTTTAATTGCAAGAGGCCTTGCCCTTATTTTAAAGATACACAATGCCATGAAAACTGTAATCTAGAGACTTCAAGGAAGAAACATGTTGCTTTAAATGGGGGAAAGTGGTTTTGTCATCACCACTGCTTTAAACTAAGTGTGTGTGTGAAAGTCGCTCACTTGTGTCCGACTCTGCAACGGTTTGCAACCCCATGTACTTTACAGTCCATGAAATTTTGGGGGCCAGAATACTGGAGTGGGTAGCCATTCCCCTTCTCCAGGGGATCTTCCCAACCTAGGGATTGAACCCAGGTCTCCCACATTGCAGGCAGATTCTCTACCAGCTGAGCCACAAGGGAAGCCCTTAAAGTAGGCAAACGTTAATTTCAAGATAGTGTTCTGATAATACTTCTCTCATTTAATTTAGATCATGCGTTATTTCCTCAAGACATTCTTTTGATAGTCCTATTTCTTATTAAATTTATAATGGCAAAGTAGCCAAAAGATAGATTCTTCCCATGTAATAATCACATAATGGTTTCAAGATTAACATAAAGAAGAGTTATCAGTATTGGTATAACCTATTTCAATAAAATAGGGAGACATAAAGAATTGTTAAATATTGATATTTGATTAAGTTGCAATGAATATAATTTACAGGTAATTTCTTCAGCATTCCAGGACAGTGATGCCTATACTAAAGTACCCCCCATCCAATTTGTCATGAAACACTGTAGAAGCAATCTTTAGTTGTTATGGAGTTTTTCTATCAAATTCTAGCTAGCTATAGCTCCACTGATAGAATGGCTAAAGTGATATAGTCATGCATTTATATAAAATATTGATTGAGCACCTAATATTTTCATCTTTGGAGCTTGATAGAGCATGTGACAAATCTAAGGTGCAGAGTTGTTGAAAACACATAGGCTTCAGGGAAATGTAGGTAAGGTATATTATTCAGCATGACCTTTGATTTGATTGACCTTTGGCCTTGTGTGGTCAAATTACTCTGCATTTCGTTTCCCTGATAGCTCAGTTGGTAAAGAATCTGCCTGCAGTGCAGGAGACCCCAGTTTGATTACTGTTTTGGGAAGATTCGCTGGAGAAGGGATAGGCTACCCACTCCAGTATTCTTGGGCGTCTCACTCCAGCATTCTTGGGCTTCCCTATGGCTCAGCTGGTAAAGAATCTGCCTGTAATGCTGGAGACCTGTGTTCGATCCCTGGGTTGGGAAGATCCCCTGGTGAAGGGAAAGGCTACCTACTCCACTATTCTGGCCTGGAGAATTCCATGGATTGTATAGTTCATGGGGTTGCAAAGAGTCAGATATGACTGAGTGACTCTCATTTGATGAGTAATAACAGGCAGTAGTTGAAGCTGTTTTTTGAATGACTTACTATTGCATAAAAATGACTTACTCTTGTATCTGTCTTGTAGATGGTAGTCTTTGGCTTTTTGGGGTCACAGATTCCTGTGAGTATAGTGATAGATGTTATATAGTAAAACAGGTATACATTATAGTAATATTAATATTAGTGAACATTCACTGAGTGCTTACTGTGTGCTCAGCACATTGAAAAAATCTCACGTAGTGTTCATAACAAAATTAGATCGGTACTGCAGTGTTTCATAGATAGGGAAACCAAGGTGTGCAGAGGGTAGGAAACTTGCCTGGTTTTATACTCCTATCTTGCCTTTGGACAAGAGCAGTTGCAAGTTAGACTCCTTTTAAAGACAGAGAATCTATATTAATTGTCGAAGTTATGCTTTATTATATCTTAAACACATATATATATATATACAAACAAAATTTTGCCCCCAATATCTGAGGTGTCATCCTCCATTCCATATTTTACTTCTATTCCACATAAGGTAATCCATGTTTTAAGAACCATATTTTAAAAAGATAATGGTATAATGCCATGAGATTAATATGTTAGGCCAACTTCTTTGGTAGTCAGATAGCAATTAGAAGTGAACAAGTCTAAAATCAATCATTGTGTATATGATTTTGAGATGATACAGCTAATAAAAATGACATTATGTATTAAGACAGTTGTAATTTTGGGAGTAATGATTTAGCATTATTCCTTAAAGAAAATTTCTGGATGTTATTAACATTCTCTATGCCGTTTAAAAAAATCCTTAGTAAACTATCAAGTAAATGAACTTTACAATTTTAACTATGTTTATTGAATCTCAATTTAACTTTAATAGTTCAGGTATGCAGAAACTATGTCGAATTTTAGGCAAATTTATCAGAAACTAAATATTTAACAAAGCTTTGCACAGGTGTAAAATATCAATGCTGGTAGGAATGGTGTTTGTGACAGTAACACTGGGACCTTTGGCTCTACATTTGCTAAGATGAATGCTATTGCCACTGAATTTTCCAAATATAAGTGCTTAGGAAATAGAATAGAAGTCCAGAATGTTATCAGTCTATTAGGAGTTTATGTAAGTAGAATGTCTTTTTCTGAAAACCCATTCATGGTCTCCACCAAATAAATACTGATGGTCTTTAGAAAATTAAACATTTTTAAATAGTGCAATGAGGTTGGAGATTGTTTCATTGCATCATCTTTTGTAAAGCCAAATGCAATTTTAAACCACATGAAAATATAATAAATATGACAGTAAGAAGCTAAATTTCAAAGATATCTTCCTGAAATATTGTTTTTATCACTATAAGGCAAATCTGCATAACCCATGGAAACCTCTGATTTGATGGCAAATCACTCTTTAAAGAATGCCTTCAACCATGGGAAGATGTAACAAATTGATTTGAAATAGTTTTGGATAAATGTCCAGGTTAATATGTTGTCTCCTCACTGAATTATTGGAAAATGAATTTATAAAGTAGGAAATTATTATTATTTTTTTTATTTCTCAGGAGGAAATCATTACTATAAGCTTACTGGAAACTTAGAGACTTGTTTCAAAATTTCTCTTCAGTTTTATATAAGTATTCTCATGTATTTAACCCCTGCTTTTGATTGCTTTCTGCTTTTGTTTCTGATTTACCCAAACTAGTCCTGCCTTCCCTCTGGTTTTTGGTCATTTGGGCCCACCTGCTCAAAAGAGGTCAGTGTCTCAGTGCACTGGATTTAGGCAGCCAGAAAATGAAAAATTACAGTAAGAAATCAAAACCTTTGTAATTAAGATACTGAATAACATGAGGTGGTGAAGGAGAGGGAATACGTGTTTCACTTTTAATATTTTCAGTAATATCTTCTAAGAATACAGAAAAACCTGAAATACAGTTGTGAAATTCAGAGAAAACGTTTTATGAAGTAGCCTTAGTTAGCTTATCCTGAAGCAGCAAATATTCACACTGAATAAGGAAGGAAAATTTAAATATCTTTGACTAAGTTTATATTTTAAATAATTGATGGGCAATTTACTTATAAGTATCTATGCTTTGCCAGTTGGTCTTTGGTTTAAATGATTTATAGCACTGTGTATTTATTGGCAGTGTAAATAAATTTAACAGAAATTTAAGAGGAAATGCCAGATGTTACATGAACTGCTTTTTAAACATAAGCTTTTAAATTATTGACAACCTTTGGAGGGTGCTCTAAGAAAGCATTTTGACACCCATTGCTTTTTGATAGTGGACATAACACCTATGACAGGCAAACATTTCCAACCTCTTCTTATATTAAAAGTGTGAACATTAATCTATAGTGTGTATCTTTAAAATGTGCTCTGTGGTAGTAAATTTAAATTGCTACCTATTATCTTTTCTTATGGGTATGTCCATTATGATGTGACAGTCATAAAGAGTGTAATCATGTTATAAAACAGTGAACTTGTCGCAGTTTGCTCTTCTAGTTGCCTCCATTTTGGGGTGAAGAAATGGTACCATAAGGAAATTTAGGTAACTTGCTTAAGGTCACATCCCGAATGACACAATGACAAGGAAAAAGAAAAGCGAAGCAAACTAAAACAAATTAAAAAAAACCCAATAACAGAAATCTAGTACTTAAGACTTTAGTTTATTTTTTAAAAAATGTTTATTTATTTATTTGGCCATGCTGGGTTTTAGTTGTGGCACATGGACTCTTTAGTTGTGGAATGTGGGATCTAGTTCCTGACCAGGGATGGAACCCGGGCCCCCTGCATTGGGAGTGTGGAGTCTGAGCCACTGGACCATCAGGGAGATGCTGAGACTTTTTATTTTAGACTTTCGTAACTTTTTTAATTTTTTTAAAATTTATTTTTAATTGGAGGATAATTGCTTTACAATGTTGTGTTGGTTCCTGCCATACACAAGCATGAATCAGCCTTGAGTATACATACAGCCCTTCTCTCTTGAACCTCCCTCCCACCCTCCCCTGCCCCACCCTCCCCTGCCCCACCCCTCTGGGTTGTCACCCAGCACTGGATTGAGCTCCCGTTAGCTTCTATGTGTTTTGCATATGGTAATTTCTATGTCAATGCTTCTCTCCATTCATCCCATCTTCTCCTTCCCCTGCCGTGTCCACAAGTCTGTTCTCTTTGTCTGGGTCTCTGTTCCTGCCCTGCAAATAGGATCACTGGTACCATTTTTCTAGATTCCATATATATGTGTTCATATGCATTATTTTTTTTTCTGACTTAACTTCACTCTGTGTAAAGGCTCTAGGTTCATCCATCTCAGTTCCATTGACTCCAATTCATTCTTTTTTATGACCAAGTAATATTTCATTGTTTATATGTATCATATCTTCTTTTTTTTTTAATATCGTATCTTCTTTATCCATGTATCTGTCTATGGACATTTAGGTTGCTTCCATGTCCTGGCTGTTGGAAATAGTGCTGCAGTGATCACTGGGGTATGTGTGTCTTTTTGAGTTATGGTTTTCACAGGGTTTATGCCCAGTAGTGATGTGAGAGTTGGACTGTGAAGAAAGCTGAGCGCTGAAAAATTGATGCTTTTGAACTGTGGTGTTGGAGAAGACTCTTGAGAGTCCCTTGGACAGCAAGGAGATCCAACCAGTCCATCCTGAAGGAGATCAGTCCTGGGTGTTCATTGGAAGGACTGACGCTAAAGCTGAAACTCTAGTACTTTGGCCACCTCATGCAAAGAGTTGACTCATTGGAAAAGACCCTGATGATGGGAGGGATTGGGGACAGGAGGAGAAGGGGACGACAGAGGATGAGATGGCTGGATGGCATCACCGACTCGATGGACATGAGTTTGAGTAAACTCCGGGAGTTGGTGATGGACAGGGAGGCCTGGCGTGCTGCGATTCATGGGGTTGCAAAGAGTCGGACACGACTGAGCAACTGAACTGAACTAAACTGATGCCCATTAGTGAGATTGATGGGTCATATGGTAGTTTTATTCCTCGTTTTAAAGGAATCTCCATACAGATCTCCATAGTGGCTGTATCAATTTACATCTCCACCAACAGTGCAAGAGGGTTCCCTTTTTTCCACATCCTCTCCAGTATTTCCTGTTTGTAGATTTTTTGATGATGGCCATTCTCACTGGTGTGAGGTGATATGTCATTGTAGACTTTCTATTTTAGACTTATCCAAAATATGGGAAGAAGGAAGAGTGATAGAGAAAAAATACAAAGCATGGAATCACAGCTAAGGCAAAGTATTCTAGTCTCAGGTTTGGAGAAAGACACTTTGAGTATTGTTTCTGTAGTTTTTCCCTCCTTCTCAACTGTAAAATGGGATTTGGGACAAAGAGGGTCTCTGGTAGCTCAGCGTGTCACCTCATTGAACCTGGAAGACTGGGTACGTGGATACTAGATGCCATACTGTACCACTGAAACTTTCAGGGTTAAGGCTGCCAAGTTTGAGAAGAAATTGTCTTTGATCTTTATCAATTCCCTTTCATACCCATGGCCCTTTAGTTTTATGACATTAAAAGTCATTTAGAATTTTTGTAATAAGTAGTATTTATTGGTCTCAATTTAATTTTCATATCTTTTCTAGTTTAAACTTTTTTTTTAAACACTGCTGTGCTTCCAGAAGAAACAAGAATTTTATGTCTTTAGTTCATTGCCAAATTAGATCATCTCCTGAGAGAGTCTTAATAAGGTTCAAATGGATAAAACAGTCTTTGTGTTTTCTAAACATAAGCTTTCTCACCACATCTTATCACATCATAGGAAAAAGAGTTTTTTTATATCCCTTTTGTATTTCCCTTCTCTCACAAGGGAAGTACACTGGAACTTTATCATCAGGAAAAATTCAAGGACAGTGAAGTTCTAAGTACAGACTTGATTAGCTCACTGATCAATGTGGATAGCATTAGTAATGGTACTGAGATATGTTTCCTTCTGTGGAGAAAATTTTGAATAGGGTTTATTTTGGTAAAATGGAAACCAGTAACAGCTTTAATCCTTTTGAAATCTAGTGTAAAGTGATCAGCCTGGTCTAGCTAAAATTTACCATGCAGAAAAAATTACCATAAAAGCGACCTCAGAAAAGAGATACTTGTCAATGTGATTCATTTTAAGGGTCATGTCTTGGAAAGAACATCTGTACTAGTTTATAGAAGAGAAATATAAGATACACTGGATGTTTACTACATCTGTATGTGTGATTTCTTTTAATCATCTAAACCAAATCATGAGACATTGATCATCTGATTTTTATCTGGTAAAAGTGAGGCAAAAATATTTGCTGGTCAATAATCCATTCCTTTAATCCTACCATACCACCTCTTTTTTGTAATGGGTCATCCAAGCTTCACTTTTTCATGTTGTACTATGTATCTCTCAAACTGGTGAAGGAAGTATCTCTGGTCACATGCAGAACTGGAGTAATCATAGAAAAATCTTGTCACCTTATTTTACTATTTTTTTTTTAAATAGTTTGTTAAAACATACTTTTATGCAAGTAAAAATGTTAGTCACTCAGTCGTGTCTGACTCTTTGAGACCCTGTGGATTCTATCTAGCCCACGAAGCTCTTCTGTCCGTGGGATTCTCCAGGCAAGGATATTGGAGTGGGTAGCCATTTCCTTCTCCAGGGCATCTTCTCAACCAATGGATCAAACCCGGCTCTCCTGCATTGCAGGAGAATTCTTTACCATCTGAGGCACAGCTGCCACATTTTATAATATATGTTTTTAAGAAAAATAGCCACTGCACAGAAATTTTATTGGAAGGAAAATTCAGATAAGTATGAAAAGTGTTTCTTAACTAGATATAGCTATTGAGTATATGAATGAAAAGTACAGCTTAGAGCCAAGAAATATTATATTCCAATTGAATAAGGAGGCAGAAGCAGTTTACTTTCAAATATAAGAAGTGGAATCAAAAGTGTTCTAAGTGCTTTGTCCTCCTTTATTTTATTATATAATTGAAATCACTTCTGAAGACATAGTTCTATTGCACTCACTGCAAATGAGTGGTTTTTGACTAAATAAAATTAATTTTAAATCTATTCATGAATTAATGATTTTTTACTTTTAATTCTTCAAAGTTTAAAGTGCTAATAAACTATTAAATTTGTTTTTTACAAAAAATTTTACTAAATTCATTGCAAAAATCATTGTTTGAGAGTCTCTGAGAAGCAGAAATAATCCATTATGTAAATTTGGGTGCTTAGAAGATTATTCAAAGATGTATGT
Organism: Odocoileus virginianus; assembly: GCF_023699985.2. Classification (NCBI taxonomy): domain Eukaryota; kingdom Metazoa; phylum Chordata; class Mammalia; order Artiodactyla; family Cervidae; genus Odocoileus; species Odocoileus virginianus. The sequence continues at coordinate 29,740,750 of NC_069698.1, read as the reverse complement.
TCGTTCAGTTTACTAATTTGATATTTTTGTGGAGTGCTTGCATCTAGCTAGGTCTAAGTTCATGCACTTCTAGTAGGCATGCTATAACTGCAGCTTCTCAGACCCTTCCACCTGTAGCTCCTGGTGTGCTCTGCTCACTGTAGAGACCAAGAATCTCCATTTTAAAGAAACATCCCGGGTGATTTTGATGCCAGTAGTCTGCGAATCACGCTCTGAAAAAACAAGATGGTCTCTGGCTGTATTGCCACTGCGTTCATGCTCAGTCACTCAGTTGTGTTGGACTCTTTGCAACCCCATGGACTGCAGCCCACCAGGCTCCTCTGTCCCTGGGATTTCCCAGGCAAGAACACTGGAATGGGTTGCCATTTCCTTCTCCAGGGGATCTTCCCAACCCAAGGATTGAACCCACATTTCCTGCATTGGCAGGCGGATTCTTTACCACTGTACCACCTGGGAAGCCCTTATATAGCCACTGGAGTCATTTATTTGGCTCATTTTATTAATATGAGTTTTAGAAGGGGTTTCGCAATTAGTCACATTGTCATGTGCATGCTTCACTTAAACTTCAGCATTTTCAAAAGCCTATTACATTTTAGATGAAAGGCCTGGAGTTCTCATTCTGCCTCTACCATCTATTCAGTTATGGACAAGTCACTTCACTATTGTATAGTTTGCTTGCTTATACGGTAAAAATAAACATTTGGATATTAATCTATAGTGCCCTGTGACTCATTTTCTGTGTTTTTATAATAGTTAAGAACTGTTGAATACAAATTAAAACTTGGCTATTTTATTGCACAATTCATAACTGACATCCAAAAAGATGTTCAGACTTGCTGTTTATTGCAAGCAAAGTTAGAATTGCAGATAGCGATTCTGACACAGTGCTTAGCTGTCTGACCAGTAGAGATCTTGAATATTTCCCATGACATGAGCAAGGTGTTTTTTTTCTCTGTTGAAATTTTTTTTTTTTATGTGAAATCTGGAGAAAAAAGTTCTGTGGTCCTGTATAAAAAACAAGCTAAAGTTATTATTGGAAATTTGTAAACAGGTGCTCTAGAGTGGGATTGGTAAGCTTTTTCTGCAGAGAATCAGATCGCAATATTTCAAGCTTTGTAGACAATACATGGTCTCTTTCTTCCTTCACCTTCTGCTTCTTTTTTCTTTCTTCCTCCTCCTCTTTTTTTTTTTTTTCCTAAGCAACAGGTTAAAACATGTTAAATCATCCTTAGCTCAAGACCATATTAAAACTGTTTAGAGCAGTGCTTCTCAAACTTCAACGCACATATGCATTGCCAGGAAACCTTGTTAAAATGTAGATTCTGATGCTCTGGGTCTGGGGTTAGGCTGGGGATCCTGTATTTCTCTTATGCCCTTGGATACCAAAGCTTTAGAGGCTAATAGCATTTCATGTAATGAACAGCCCCCTCTACTGTTCAGTTTTTAATCCCCAGTGACTAGCTGACAACTCAGCTATTTTTGTTTTTGTATTTTAAACAAATAATGGGGTTGTTTTGGTCATAGTACTTTAGTGATTCTTCATTATTTTAAAGCCTCACACCTTTCTGAAAATTTAGTGAATGCTGCTGTCCCTCTAGCCACCTCTCCCTCCTGCTCACAAAAAAAAAAAAAAAAAAAAAAAAATACCCGGTTTTATGCACAATTTCAAAAGAATTCACAGACCTATCTAAGGCTTATTCATCTTACAGGTCACTTCTATAGTTGTGTAATGTCTAAATTGAAGAGAGCTCAAAATTAATTCCCTCATATTTAATAGCATCTTAAAATTTATATTGAAACTGTGTCTTGGGCTTCCTTGGTTGCTCAGTGGTGAACAGTCTGACAATGAAGGAAATGCAGGTTTATATCCTTGGAAGATCTCCTGGAGAAGGAAATGCAACCTACAGTATGCTTGCCTGAGAAATCCCATTGACAGGGGAGCCTGGTGGGCTACAGTCCACAGCATGGCAAAAGAATCAAGTCTCAACTGAGTGACTAAACCACAACAATGTTTTTGCATATTTCCAATTCTGTTTACTTATCTGTCTCCCTACTTACATGTCTATCAATCACCTATCTGACTTATAAGACCTTTACTTTTATTTTATGCCCTATTGGTTATTGCTGGCCTGGTGATTACATTTAAAATGTAAAACTGTAAATGAGGAAAATAACCCAACTGTTGGTTAGAGTGAACCTGAATTGTTACAATGCCTTGTATTAAATTTTCTCGCAGTGCCTTTATGTATGACTTTTTAAAAACTACTTTATTGAGATACTATCCATACATACTTTACTCATTTAAAGCATATAATAGTTTTTATTATTTTCATGGAGCTTTCCAATCATCACCATTATCAATTTTAGAATATTTTCATCACTCCCCAAAGATTCTCAAGTCCCCCTTCACCTCTTGTCCCTATTTCCTACCCTAGATAACCACAGACCTTTTTGTTTCTATGAATTTAACTATTCTGGATATTTTTGTAAGTGGAATCATTTTGTGACTAGCTACTTTCACTTAGCATAGTATTTTCAGGGTTCACTTATGTTATAATGTTTGTCAGTATTTCATTCATTTTTACTGTGGAATAATATTCCATTATGTGGATATGTAACATTTATTTATCTACTCATCTCTTAAGGGACATTTGGGTTCTTTCCATTTAAAAAAATTATTATGAATAATGGTGCTATGAATGTTACAGTACATTAAAAGGTTATTGTGTGGATATAAGGTTTCATTTCTCTTGGGTTATGTGTGTATGATGCTGAAGCTGAAACTCCAGTACTTTGACCATCTCATGCGAAGAGTTGACTTATTGGAAAAGACCCTGATGCTGGGAGGGATTGGGGCAGGAGGAGAAGGGGACGACAGAGGATGAGATGGCTGGATGGCATCACTGACTCAATGGGCATGAGTTTGAGTAAACTCCGGGAGTTGGTGATGGACAGGGAGGCCTGGCGTGCTGCGATTCATGGGGTTGCAAAGAGTCGGACACGACTGAACGACTGGACTGAACTGAACTGAACTGATGGGTCAGGCAGTGGCATTGCTGGGTTCTTTGCCATTAGCACCACCTAGCAAGACGTTAGGGCATTAGTACTTACAGTCTATAACCTTCTTTATTGTTGTGATTCAGGATGTGATTCCCTTTCCATTTTTAAATGCTTTGAGTCTCTGTTGTTCCTTTTTTTTTTTTTAATTCTGCCCTGTGCACTGTAAATTCCTCTTGCTTTAAATACCTAGTACTTGTACTGTGTAAGTTCCTTCTAGAATCTGATGCAATAACAAATGGTAATCAGCAACCTTTAAAAGTTAATCCTCTTCAGAAAAGGAAAGGTTCATTCACTACCAAAATAAATTCCATTAATTAAATTAAAATATGAATTTCAAATTAATATGGAAAGTAAACTGGAATAATATTGATGAGTAAATCTTACTTTGGTTTATTGAGAAGAAATGTGCTAATATTAGATGATTGGTTTGAAAATTGTAAGAGCTAACTTTTAAAAGCTCATATCTAGATTATCATTACATCTCCAAACAGATTTCTCTCACCATTTCCTTTAGGATTATTTACAGCAGCTGGTGGTGCAGCAGCTGGTGGAAACTTTCCACAAATAATGACTTTTGACACTTTATAAATTAAAATATTCAAAACAATACATTATGCAAAATTTTCATCTTAAAATACCAAATGGGTCCTTCTCTTCCTGTTTCTTCTAACTTTTAATGGTCCTGTAGTCAAAGGAAGGATATTGGTACCTGTCACTCTTTCTTACCATATGGAATACCAAATTCTGTCAAGTGTTTATTTTATGATGTACCTTATATTTTCCTCCATTTTTCTACATTAAGTGTTGTTTCTAAATGTCAGGTTCTTTTTTATTGTTCTCTGGGATATTGAGGTAACTCTCACCTGGCTTTTTGCCTCCCTAATTAATTTTTCTAATACACAGTTGGTCATGTCACTGCCTCCTTGAAATCAGTGAGCCATATAGAATAAAAGTCACATTCAGTATCATGTTATTTTAAGGCCTGTTGTCTTTGGCCACATGACCACCTTTCACCCTCACCTTCCACGTTAACGTCCTCTCTGATTATTAAGTGTATTATGCATGTACTGTCATTTCTCTGTCCTTTTGCTCATGCTGCTGCTTCAGTGTAAATGTCTTTCTCCTTCTGTTGCATTCTATTTTCATTCTTCACAATCCAATTTATTTTTTAATTTTAGTATTTATTTTTGTTGGAGTGTAGTTGCTTTACACTGGTATGTAAGTTTCTGCTATACAGGAAAGTGAGTCATGTTTCCATATACATATATCCCCTCTTTTTTGGATTTCCTTTCTATTTAGGTCACCACAGAACACAGATTAGAGTTCCCTATGCTATACAGTAGGTTCTTGTTAGTAACCTGTTTTATTCATAGTAATGTATTTATGTTAATGCCAATCTCCCAATTCAACCACACCTTTCCCCTCTTGATATTGATTTGTTTTGTATATCTTTGTCTCTCTGCTTTTCAAATAAGATTATCTGTACAAGTTTTCTAGATTACACATATATATGTTAATATATGATATTTGTCTTTCTCTTTTTGACTTAACTTCACTCTGTATGACAGTCCTTAGGTCCATCCACTTCTCCGCCAGTGACACAGTTTCATTCTTTTTTATGGCTGAGTAATATTCCTTTGTATATATGTGCCATATCTTCTTTATGCATTCCTCTGCTGATGGACATTTAAGTTGCTTCCATGTCCTGGCTATTGTCCATAGTGTTGGAATGAACACTGAGTTGCATGTGTACTTTTAAATTAATGTTTTCTCTGGGTATATGTCTAGGCATGGGATTGCTGGGTCATACAGTAGTTCTGCTTTTAGTTTTGGAGGAACTTTCACACTTATCCATAGTGGCTGTATCAGTTTACATTCCCACCATCTGTGTAAGAGGTTTCCCTTTTCTCCACACCCACTTCAGCATTTATCATTTGTAGCTATTTTGAGGATGGCCATTCTGTTTGATGTGAGGTGATATCTCATTGTAATTTTGATTTGCATTTCTCTAATGATTAGTGATGTTGAGCAGCTTTTCATGTATTTATTGGCCATCTGTATATCTTCTTTGGAAAAATTTACTGGCCATCTGTATATTTTCCTTGGAAAAATGTCTATATAGGGCTCCTACCCATTTTTCTGGAGAAGGAAATGGCAACCCACTCCAGTTTTCTTGCCTGGAAAATCCCATGGATGGAGGAGCCAGGTGGGCTTCAGTCCATAGGGTCACAATTGTTTTTTGATATTGAGCTAAATGAACTGTTTTTGTATGTTGTGGAGATCAATCTCTTGTCACTTGCTTAATTTGCACATATTTTCTCCCATCCTGTGGGTTGTCTTTATAATCCAATTTAAATGCTACCGTTTTTGGGGGGCAACCTCTTACTATGCTCTAATTAAAGTTGAGATTACTTTTCTAGATCTTCTCCTATAATGCATTTCTTGGACTGCCATGCAACACTTATTTCAGCATAATGATTTAGCTTGAGTTCCTCAGTCAGAGATACCTAGGGTCAAATCCCGCCTCTACTGCTTACTTCTTTCACAGTCGTGGGCAATTTATGTCATTAAACTTCTTCCTTGTCTGTTGAATGCAGTTAATTATTGTTTGTATATAATGTTCCGGTCTTTTATTGTGTTAGCTCTGATAGCACAATGCCAGCGTGATAAATGGTTTATATGTGTATATTCTAGGTACTTCCCCACTTGACTTTCTCCTTCAGTAAATAGTAAGCCCTTTGAGGACAGGAAATTAACCTGACTCATCTTAGTATCCTTTCCATTTTACTGGTTTCAAAAGAAAATTTCATGCTGTTTTTACTTTTGTTTGGAATGACTCATGGAACATGTTAAACTCGACTCGTTAAAATTGAAATATTAATTTATTGCTATATTGTCTTGTTCCACAAGGAATGTGGGGTGACTTACGAGATGCATAAAGAACAAAAGACTGAAGCATAAATAAAATGGTAGTAAGTGCATTTTGAATGATTGAATAGTTTAATTTCATCAGTGTGAACCCAAGTTGAAACAAAAGCTATAGATAAGGAAATCAGAGCTTGTGTTCATTTTGTCATGTTTTGCAGGATCTCGTCTTCGCCAGGAAGACTTTCCCCCGAGGATCGTGGAGCACCCCTCTGATGTCATTGTCTCTAAAGGAGAGCCCACTACTTTGAACTGTAAGGCCGAGGGCCGGCCAACGCCCACCATTGAGTGGTACAAGGATGGTGAGCGGGTGGAAACTGACAAGGATGATCCCCGGTCCCACAGGATGCTTCTGCCCAGCGGATCCTTATTCTTCTTACGCATTGTGCATGGGCGCAGAAGTAAACCTGATGAAGGAAGCTATGTGTGTGTTGCAAGGAACTATCTTGGTGAAGCAGTGAGTCGAAATGCATCTCTGGAAGTGGCATGTAAGTAAACAATGAATCTCACAAATGGCATGCACTTTGATTTATTTTTAGTAAGCTTTGATTTGTTCCCATGGGTGCTTAATACCTAAAGAATAAAAGTCAACACTGACTAATTTTACTGTGCTTTCTCCAGAGAAAGCTCATCAAAATAATGTATAGCCAGGGTGTTGCAATAGAAGTATTTATTGAGCTGGCCAAAAACTTTGTTTGGATTTTTCCATTATAGCATACAGAAACCTGAACAAATTTTTGGCCACCCCAATATATTGAAAGAGTGTGGGTATTATATTATTATATTAAAGCAAGGTGGCAGTGATGCTGATCATATTTTAAGTTTGAATTTTTAATGAGAGATATAATCAAGCATTATGATGGGCAATGTTAAAATAAAGAGTTTATGTGTAACATGGCATCAAATATAAGGCATAAATTCATTATTGTACCTATTTCTGTTATGTTTATATGTACCTATTTTAATATATTTATACATATTATTTTTTATATCTAATTTTTATTAGGCAGCTTTAAAACGAATATACTCTTTAGGTTATATTAACTCTTTTGCTTCCAGGGTAAGTTCAGAGATGCCCCAAGGCATGTAGGGGAAAATATACTAACAAAAGGAATTATATTTTTTTTATAAAAATGCACTAGAGAAGTGATTTCTGTTTATAGTCAAAATATTCATATACAGGAAGATCTCGCTCAGATTTTATAATCAGTAATAGCTAATGATTTGTCCTGCCTTTGACACTTAAGATTGTATTTATTTATTAGTCATGTAGCCCAAATAGCACTAGTAAATCAATATATCAAGACTTTGCATCTGTTTGACCATTGACTCCATACCTTTATTTTTCAAATGGTTTTCCAGAAAAAATTTCACAATACATTAGATTTGTTTTCTGGCTTATACGTGAGGATTTGGTGTCACAATTTAAACAGCATCATATAATTTTGGTATTCTCTATTTTGAAGAAATATTTTATCAATAATTATTTGTGAATAAGATGGCAGTAATTGAGTTTTAAAAAATTTTGTGCTTTTCAACTTCTTGCATGTACCAGTAGGTGTTCATAGATAAGATAACTGAAATATTTCAGAATGCCTGAGTCTTTTTTTTTTCTTTACAAAGTTGGAATGGGAGTCCTGGATATAATATTTCATAGGCTCATGTCTACAATTAACTGATACTATACTCACAGGCTATATGGTAGCACGTGATTATAAAACTTGTATATATATGTATTGAAATACTCAACAATATATCATTATCTTTATATATGAAAGCATCTTTCAGTAAACAAAATCATACAATTTCTTACTCAGCTGTCTCAATGAAAGTTTTTGCTCTTAAACATCCAGTATTTAGATTTATGGTTTGTACTAGGAAATCTGGAACCTGCTCCATGCTTGGAATGTGTAGGTTCAATAGGAAAACACTACACTAATTTTAAAACCCTAATTTATTCTGTGAAGTACTTGTGCTTTGAAATATAAGCATTAGAACTTTTGTTAGCAATGCCATTTTGTACCAGATCAGGTTAGATCCCTGGATTGGGGAGATCCCCAGGAGAAGGAAATGACAACCCACTCCAGTATTCTTGCCTGTGAAATCCCCTGGCGGGTTATAGACTATTGCAAAAGAGTTGGACATGACTTAGCTACTAAAACAGCATCAACAAGCTAAGTAATTTCATTTTTATAACTTTCTTTTAAAAGCAGTTAGTTTAAAAGACAGAGTGAAGTAAGCCAGAAAGACAAAGACCATTACAGTATACTAACACATATATATGGGATTTAGAAAGATGATAATGATAACCCTATAGGCAAAACAGAAAAAGAGACTCAGATGTATAGAACAGACTTGTGGACTCTGGGAGAAGGCGAGGGTGGGATGTTTCAAGAGATCAGCATCAAAACATGTATATTATCTAGGGTGAAACAGATCACCAGCCCAGGTTGGGTGCATGAGACAAGTGCTCAGGGCCTGGTGCACTGGGAAGACCCAGAGGGATCGGGTGGAGAGGGAGGTGGGAGGGGGGACCGGGATGGGGAATACATGTAAATCCATGGCTAATTCATTTCAATGTATGACAAAAACCACTGCAATGATATAAAGTAATTAGCCTCCAACTAATAAAAATAAATGGAAAAAAAAAATAAATAAAAGCAGTTTAGTGAGATATGATATATATACACTCAAAATCTCAAGAAAACAAATATTCCTAACTGCTTATTTTTGTTTTGAATTATCTTATTTCTGGAACATTTCAAACATATCAAAATATTTCAGTGTTAATTCTATTGACTTTTCTCCCCACAGGATCCCTTTATAGTAAATGTAACAGGCACTATTTTTTTCCTTTTATAAATAGAATGAAACCCCTGATGGTTGGGTGACCAAGACTCTCACCATAAGTTAAAGGGGAATTCAGGATCAGGCCACGTTTGTTCTAATTTTCAGTTTTAGATAATTATGCCATATTTGGAAAACAGTCAAATGAAATCTGGCTCATTTTATATAAAAAAATAAAGATGTTTTAATTAAAAGTTTTCTTTTATCTACTCAATAGCAAATAATGCGTTTTACTTATTAAATTGAAGTATAGTTGATGTGCAATATTATAGCCATTTCAGGGGTACCACATAGTGATTTACAATTTTTAAAGGTTAAATTTCACTTATAGTTGTTCTAAAATATGGGCTATAGTCCCTGTGTTGTACTGTGTATCCTGTTAGCTTATTTATTTTAAGCAAATAAGTATATTTTTAATCCTTAACTAACTTTCTTCTTAACATTAAATTTTATATAAATCAGCCAGTCACTTTTTTTGTTGGGCAGCTATAAACTTATTTTGTTTTCTGAGCCTTATCTTTCTTAAAATAGCTTCTAACACATATGCACCTTGCACTTTTATTTAACTGAAAGGATTTCTCTTTCCTAGTTGCATCATTAATAATGAATCAAACTGTTTGAGAAGGAAAATTTTAAACCATGATTTTTTTTTTTCATGTAATGTGGAAGTAGCATTTTTCTTTGTTTTTTAAATCAGTAAGCTTTGAGGAATGCTAAAAAAATGCTTCTGACTTAGAGGGGGAAAACAAGATGGGTTCTAAATTGGATTCAGCTAGTGAATAAAATTCTTTCTTCTAATGCCCTGTCAACAGTTCATGCCATTTGAGGCAACACGAGATCAAATAATATCCATTTATATGCTGCTCATCCTTTTCACATTAGCTCATCAGTATTCTTCCTTTCCTTGTGTGTTTCATAAAATGTGTTAATATGGAAATCTAGGTCAAAGCATTGTGATTTGTCAGTACTATTGATAACCAAGGTATATTTTTACAAAATGATAGGAACCATCGTGGGTCATATAAATGTCTGGCCTTCATATTTTTGGATGCAACATAAGTGCTCAATTATGGCAGATCTATTTATAAGTCTGTTAAAGGAAAGAATGGAAGCCTGAAAACACTATGTATTTGGAGAACTAAAGGTAGCTTGATATGAGGTTGGTAGGCAGCATGTTAGTCATGTGGTAAATCATAAAATCTAGACTTTTTGCTATGTAAAAGGAGGATGTTAGAAAGAAAATCGAAGATTAGGTTAAATTGATGGAGATTGAAGTCAGAATGGAGTTAGAAGCTGTAAAAGCATTCAGAGAAAAGTATATGTTAGGTTTTAAATTGTATGAAAGAGTGAGGATTGAAAGAAGGAAATAGTTTGAATCATATTTACAAACTGTATCACTTTGTGGTTGGTTTGGGAGATAAAGGTAATTCCCAGATGTTTTTGGTGGAGTGACTAGGTGTATTATGATACGTATGATACAAAGGGATGGCAGATACAGGAGAAATAGCTCTAGTGGAAATAGCATAGTGCAGTCAGTATGGTTGCATTGTTTGACATATCAGTGAAATAATAGCAAGGTAAAAATATGCCATGTTCTATTAAGAAAAGAGCTCCTGGAGTTTAGAGGTCTTTCCCAGATGGAAGTTGAAGCTGTGGGAGTAGATAGACGTGGATGTGAATGCCCAGGATGTGAATGCTCTTTGTAGGGAATGGTTGATAAGGCCTGAGATCACTTCCCTTGTTTGGAACCCTAACATTAATGTCAGGCAAAGGAAAGAATTCTAGTGCAGGAAGCTTAGAGAAAGTATTGAGGTGATGGACTATGAGGAATGGAGTGACAAGAAAAATAAGCAAATAATTTTAAGAAAGAGAAGTATTTGGTAATGCAAATGCTACAGGGTGGTCTAATTAAAAGTATCTGTGGGCTCCAGGGTTGGAAAGAAAGTATAGCAGCTGAAGGATAAGTAGGTGGTGAAGTTGGAGTGGCACATGACAAAGTGCCTGTTCTTTCAAGAATTCAGCTCTGAATTGGGTTTGAGGGACCCACAGCAGGGTATTCCAACTTCCGCACGATCACCATTTGTGACGGGGTTTGCCCTGCTGTAGGGCTCTGCTGTGCATCATAGAATGAGTAGCAGCATCTCTGCTCTTTGCTGAGGAGTTGCCAGTAGGACCCCTGCAACCCAAGTTGTGGGCTTCCCTGGTGCTCATGGTAAAGAATCCACATGTCAATGCAGGAGGCATGAATTCAATCGCGGGGAAGTTCCCCTGGAAAAGGAACCGGCGACCCACACTAGTGTTATTTCCTGGCAAATCCCATGGACAGAGGAGCCTGGCAGGTTACACTCATTGCAAAAGAGTTAAGACATAACCTAGCAAGTAAACGACAACAGCCCAGGTCATGACCACAAAATCTTTCTCCAGGTTCTGTTAAATGTCCTCTTGATGGGGCAGGGACTGGGGAGAGGGTCAAAATCAGCTGAGAATTGATTTAGGTGTATATAAGGTCCTTAAAGGTCCAGCTGGTCAAGGCTATGGTTTTTCCAGTGGTCATGTATGGATGTGAGAGTTGGACTGTGAAGAAAGCTGAGTGCTGAAAAATTGATGCTTTTGAACTGTGGTGTTGGAGAAGACTCTTGAGAGCCCCTTGGACTGCAAGGAGATCCAACCAGTCCATCCTAAAGGAGATCAGTCCTGGGTGTTCATTGGAAGGACTGATGCTGAGGCTGAAACTCCAGTACTTTGGCCATCTCATGTGAAGAGCTGATTCATTGAAAAATACCCTGACGCTTGGAGGGATTGGGGGCAGGAGGAGAAGGGGACAACAGAGGATGAGATGGCCAGATGACATCACCAACTTGATGGGCATGAGTTTGAGTAAACTCCGGGAGTTGGTGATGGACAGGGAGGCCTGGCGTGCTGCGATTCATGGGGTCGCATAGAGTCGGACATGACTGAGCGACTGAACTGAACTGAACTGAACTGAAGGTGCTTAAGGATATATGGAGAAGTAGCAAACAGACATAAATTTTATTGTGAAATAATTATTGATAAAAAATCTGGAATTTTTGACACTGCTTCATCTTGATTTTCATTTCAAATTTCAACAGTCTTGCTTCCTGTTGTTATATGAAGTTTGCAGTTTTATTGATAACAATCTGTCTTAACTGATTGTATGGAAGTTAGCCTATTTTTTTATCATACATTATTTTTTTTATCATACTGTATTTATTCTATCTTGTTTTCTCTTAAATACATAGTTCAGTTTATGAAAGGGAATAATATAATGCAGGAAAAAGCCATTTAGAACTTATCATTGCAGTAGAGATTTGAATCACTTTGCTCATGTTTGTTTTTTTTATCTTGCTTTGGGGGAAAAAAAAAAAACAAAACAGGCCAGAAAGTACTTTTTAAATTACTTGAACTCAGAGAAGGTTTTTAGCCAAGAAAAAAAAAAGTGATTTTTACATATTTAGAAAACAGAATTGCAGGGTCTACAAGCAAGGCACTTGGCACTGAAGAATTTAATACAGAGTTTTCCGATGGGACCACCAAGAGAGCTGAGGCGTAACTGGTTCAGATAGAGTTTCAGTGTGAACTCTGATGCTCCCTGTGTTTGGAGCAGAGGGAGCATGCAGGTCCTCACACAGACTGAGGCTGACTCTGATGCAGCCTGAGTCAGTGGCAGCCCCCAGAGATGGCAGCTGTAGCCCCAGGTGGTAAATATATGACAGCAGCTTGATCTATCGACCAGGGTAAGACGGGGTTCTGGCCTAAATGAAAATTCATGAAAAATTGATGAAGTCCCCAGATTATTTTTTCCGTTTCCTTTTCTTTGCACTGAGCCAGTGCAGAGAGGGGAGATTAAATGAGGTGGTGAACGCTTTAGTGGCAAGAAGTTTGTGGTTCAAAGGTCAGAGGTCACTTAGAAACCGATCTTTTTTTTCTTCCCCTTATGAAGCAAAACTAAAACACAACAACTTTTCAGATTAGCTACAATTTACCTTTACTTTGATTAAAAAAAAAGGCTAAATGTTTGACAGTTGGCTTTTGATTCAACTACAAAAGAGACCAGATGTGGTTCATATTTCAATTGAGGAGCTAGAAATAGATGGAATTCCATGACTGTGGGGGTGATTTATTTCTCTTCTTTCCTTTTTTTCCTTTTTTTCTTTCCATTTTTTGTTTCCATGTATGAAGACTCATGCCTCAAGAAAGTCATTTAGAGAAGGAAAAGATCTTGCATTATTTATAAGTCACAGATTGCTAGAAGAGCAGAGCTATGGAACACTCTACAAACATAATGATCCTGTTTGCTTTGAATCCAAAACTAAATTGGTGTTTTATCTGTACGAGAAAGAAAGGTTATAGAAGTAGACTGACTTTAGTAACAGAGGTCACAGGTGGCATTAAAAATGAACACAAGGCGAATTGTTTCATTGATATTTCCTAATAAATGTGTAATTTTTTTCTTTTCCTTTACTTTTAGCTGTAAGTGAATGTTATCCAGGCAAAATACCTCTAAGCTGCAAAAACACATGAGATAAATTGAGGAAAGGCTGAGCCATGGAGAACTTTTTTAAAAAAATAATACTTTATTGAGATGCGTTGTTGTTCAGTTACTAACTCGTGTTTGACTCTTTGTGGCCCCGTGGACTGCAGCATGCTAGCCTTCCTTGTCCTTCACTGTCTCCCCAAGTTTGCTCAAATTCATGTCCATTGAGTTAGTGATTCTATCTAACCATCTCATGCTTTACTGCCAGTTCACATATTCTTTGCCTATTCAAAATATACAATTTAATGTGTTTTTTTTTTTAGTGTATTCACTGGGTTGGGCAACCAATACCACAATCTAATTTGAACATTTTGTCACTTCTAAAGGAAATTCTATACCCATTAGCAGCCAATTCTCATTCTCCTGGATCCCTTCTGCAGTATCCCTAAGCAAACACTGATCCACTATCTGACTCCATTTGTTTGCCTGCTGTGTGCATGTCATGTAAATGAAATCACACAGTATATGGTCTTTTATGACTAGGTTCTTTTCCTTAGTATAATGTTTTCAATGATCATCTTTGTTGTAGGATGTATCAGCACTTTATTTCTTTATATTATTGAATAATATTCTACTGTGTGAATATACCACATTTTTCCATTCACTCATACATTGCTGGGAATTTGCATTTCCACTTTTTGTCTATTATGAATAATGCTGCTATGAATGTTATTGCAAGTTTTTGTGTGACCTATGGTTTCATTTGGGGATTCTCTTGGGTGTATAGTTAAGAGTGGAATTGGTTTGTCATATGGCAACTTAACTTTTTGAACACTTATATATAACTTTTAAGTGTAGATAAAACAATATTTAGTAGTGTTATTGAATTCAATGTACCTAGCTCCCCTCTTTGTATAAAGCATAGCTATAAAACATTGTCAGTATTTGATGAAATATTATTGACTGCCTGGCATGTTATACTTCCTTGTGGTATGTGTCCATATTTTACTATATGATTTAATTAATTAAATATAAACTAATTAATTATGTGAAGTCACTGGGTGGTCATGAAGTTTCTATTTTTTCTTTGACCTAGTTATTTAATTCAAGTAGATATGAATTGATGAAATAAATTCTGAAATCATTTTCCTTTGTGAAACTTCTTACCAGACCATGTTGATTTTGGCCCCAGTTAAGTTGAATAATCTTGCTGTTTGAATCTTACTTCCCTTTCTCCCACTTTTTTATTTGTCATGAAAGAGAGAGGAAAATGTTCTGGCTTCTTAGGAGATGACATTATCTTTCCTAAGAATAATTGACATGACCTTTCCTGTTCCCATGTTCTTTTTCCTTCTAAAAATCTTAAAAGTCTATGCTTTTTAATTTTCTAGGAAAGTTTAGAATAAGAAATTAATGGTAATTGCAATAAAAGTTGATTAAGTAATTCCAGGAGTAGGAAACCAATGTACTGCTCTCATGATACAACTTTACAAAAACAAGCAAACCTTTCTATTTAAATTTATAGGAAGCAACTAGTAAAGTGAAACTGATTTTCATAGACCTTGACCAAGAAAAATAGAGGAGCCACTGGCTTTTTCATGATCACTTTATTTGTATGAGTTAGTTGCTCAGTAGTGTGTGACTCTTTGCAACCCCATGGACTGTAGCCCACTAGGCTTCTCTGTCCATAAATTCTCCAGGCAAGAATACTGGAGTTGGTTGCCATTTCCTCCTCCATGGGAATTTTTCTGACCCAGGGATCGAACCTGGGTCTCCTGAATTGCTGGCAGATTCGTCACAGTCAAAGTCACCAGGGAAGTCCCTATTTCTACAGATTTCAACAGAGAATGAAGAGATTTTGTGGGGAGATACAGACAACCACTGAAAACTACTCATACCGTAACATACTTGGTCCATGTTATGAACTAAATAGTGACCCCTAATTCGCATATTAAAGCTTTAATTTCCACTAATTTCTAGTACCTCAGATTATGACTGTGTTGGGAGATTGAGTCTTTAAAGGGATAAATTAAAATGTAGCAGTTAGGGTGAGTCCTAATCTGTTCTAACTGGTGGTCCTCTAAAAAGAGGATGTCTAGACACATAGACACCAAAGATGCCTGTGCACAGAGGGAAGACCACAGAGAACACAATCTGAAGGTGTTCACGGTTCTCAAGGAAGAAGAAACTCAAACCGCCAACACCTGTATCTTAGGCTTTTAGCTTCCAGACCTCTGAGAAAATAAATTTCTGCTTTTAAGTCACAGGCACTATGGTATTTTGTGATGGCGACCCTAGCAAATTAATGGAGGCCATTTATCTTATAGCAAGTGTAATTACTAGTAAGAGACCATATTAAGAAAAAAATAATGATAAAAATAAAAACATTATTTGTGCTCTACAGATCTCATACTGCCTTGTATTCACCGTGTTGGTCCAGGAGTCTGTTTTAAAAGAAATTTGTAAACTCAGTTGACAGTATTATAAAGCAAGAAAGTATAGACATAGAGAAATCAATCTAAAATGTCTTTAACTAGAGATAAAAGACAATAAAAAATGTTACAGCACTTTTTCGGTATGAGAGAATAATGTTAGAAGATACCTGTGTGTGCCATGCACACATCTCTGTTATTTGGGTTGTTTTGTCTTGTGACTTTTAATTTTGTAATTCTCCATCAAATTATTTGGTATAAAGGTCTCTTATTTAGTCTTTACAAATGAAGGTGTGGAATTTCTATGCCTGGAGTACGTGTTTGTATTTATGAACTACGCAGATAGTGTAATGCTCTATTTTGATATCAGGTTTCTGTTGATTGAATTAACTGTATTCAACCCTTCTCTCTTTACAAGTCTCAAGTTGCCATTCACTCAGATTAGCTTGAATTAATTCTGCTTCCAAGAAAGCACACAAAGAAAAGAGAAATTTCGATGTCCTCTTCAAAAGATTATTTCCAAAAGCAGTTTAATCCTGAGACCTCTAAACATGTAAATCCTATCCATGGAATGACAGTCAAAAATATTTATAGTGATACTAAGGTATATTAAGACAAAGATCTGTGAATCTAGCTCTTGTTTTCATTCTCAGAATTTTTTTTTAGGTAAATGTAAGAAACGTTTAACCCACTCCAGTATTCTTGCCTGGAGAATCCCAAGGACAGAGGAGCCTGGCAGGCTATAGTTCATAGGATCTCAAGAGTCAGACATGACTGAAGTGACTTAGCACGCACGCATGCACAGTAGTTGTCTATTTAAGGTTTGGAGGGCTTCCCACCTATAAACCTTCAATTTATTAAATTTCAAGTGGTTTGTAAATAAAAGTCGATTCTACTGAAAAGGCATACAGGTTGACACGGTAGTTAGGAAACATAATTTTGTACAGCAACTTGTAGGCTTTTCTGCTCAAGATATGTGTTTCATCAGAATGACAGGTTTCCAATTTTTATTCTTTAGATTGAATTTGTTCCTGATAATTATAATATATACATCATTCAATTCTGAAGCAGCTCCCACAAGATTTCTATAATTACATAAAGAAGGTTGCACTTTTTCCATGCATAACACAGTATATATGTTAAGCTCTTTAGAGAAGTACAGAAATAAAAACAGCAGGTGAAATTTTTTCAACTCTGGAAATTTCTTTTTTTGGAGAAGTTCGTCACAGCCTGTGACTTAACTGATAAAGGATGAGAGGTTCAGTTGTAATATCGACATGTTTTTTTCCACTCTAAATCATTAGAACTGGTTTCCCTCTTAGGAGATTTTCAAATACAAAAATAATATTTTCAACCACTTCTTTCTTAATTAAAAGGTTCTTTTCAGTTCAGTTGCTCAGTCGTGTCCTACTCTTTGTGACCCCATGAATCGCAGCACGCCAGACCTCCCTGTCCATCACCAACTCCCGGAGTTTACTCAAACTCATGTCCATCGAGTCGGTGATGCCATCCAGCCATCTCATCCTCTGTCGTCCCCTTCTCCTCTTGCCCCCAATCCCTCCCAGCATCAGAATCTTTTCCATTGAGTCAGCTCTTCACATGAGGTGGCCAAAGTATTGAGTTTCAGCTTCAATATCAGTCCTTCCAATGAACACCCAGGACTGATCTCCTTTAGGATGGACTATTCATACATTTTTGTCAATAGGGTATGTATTTTATAAGAATTAATCTAGGAAAATAATATTGGGCCCCTGTTTAGGAATTGTATGAACTCTGTAAAATTCCCTAGCACTAACTTTTTGGGACTGCTCAGACATCTGTAGTGTCTCTGACCCTTGCAGAAAAGTCAAGCAAGGATTATAAGAGAGGTGGGTGCTTTGATTAAATGACAGACAGATGTTGAGAATCTAGACTTACGTATGTTTATTTTATTTTGCTTTTTTTGCATTTGCAGAAATTCTACCACTCAGAATAGCCCATGGTTACTTACTGGATAGACTAAGCCTGTTAAAAAATTGATCCTCCCAAAGGCTGCAAGCAAGCGTGTCATCCCAGGTTATAGGTGGGAAGAAAAGTCATTGCCCCATGGAGTAGCATCACAAGTAGGGTCTAGAATTCTTGTTGTTGTTCAATTGCTAAGTCATGTCCAATTCTTTGCAACCCCATGGACTGCAGCACACCAGACTCTTCTGTCCTTCACTATCTCCCAGTTAGCTCAAATTCATGTCCATTCTGTCAGTGATACTATCTGACCATCTCATTCTCTGATGCTCCCTTCTCCTCTTGCTTTCAACCTTTTCCAGCATCAGGCTTTTTCTAATGAGTCAGCTCTTCACATGATGTGGCCAGAGTATTGGAACTTCAGCTTTAGCATCAGTTCTTCCAATAAATACTCAGGGTTGATTTCCTTTAGGGTTGACTGGTTTGATCTCCTTACTTTCCAAGGGACTGTCAAGAGTCTTTTCCAGCACTGCAATTCAAAAGCATCAATTCTCCAGCTCTCAACTTTCTTTATAGTCCAACTCTCACATCCATACATGACTACTGTAAAAACCACAGCTTTGACTAGACGGACCTTTGTCGGCAAAGCAATGTCTCTGCTTTTTAATATGATGTCTAGATTTGTCATACCTTTCCTTTCAAGGAGCAAGTGTCTTTTAATTCCATGGCTGCAGTCACCATCTGCAGTGATTTTGGAGCTCATGAAAATAAAATCTGCCACTGCTTCCACTTTTTCCCCTTCTGTTTGCCATGAGGTGATGGGATAGGGGGCTTCCCAGGTGGTGCGAGGTGATGGGATAGGGGGCTTCCCAGGTGGTGCGGTGGTAAAGAATATACCTGTCAATGCAGGAGACACAAGAGATGCAAGTTCAGTCCCTGGGTTGGGGTGATCCCCTGGAGTACGTCATGACAACCCACTCTGGTATTCTTGCCTGGAAAATTCCACAGTAGAGGAAGCTGGCGGGTTATAGTCCATTGGGCTGCAGAGTCACACAGGAGTCAGCCGTTGAGTAAAACCAAACTAAGTAACTTACACGTCACTTACTAGAAGACCTGAGAGAGAGACTTCAACTTTTTTTTTTTTTGATATGGGAATGTTATTTGTAAGATATGCAAAGATATTAAAGGCAGTAAAGGTGAATTAGAACATGGAAGAGTGTGAAGGTAGGATATCTACTTCAAATTAAGGTATGGAAAGAGAAAGGCTGAATTAATTTGATGAGTTAAGTTAAGTTGATACCAGAAAGATAGGAAATGGCATTTCAAAGGAAAATTTGTCAAAAGTTTAAGAAATGAGTTTGTAATCTAGTGATGATGCAAATTTAATTTGCTACATTTTTATATAGTACTTTCAAGCTTCTACATACTCACCTAGTTGCTGAGGATTCTGGTATTTAAAACTAGAGTTGTTTAATAGGTATAGAGTTTCAGGGGTATAAGATGAAAAAGTCCAAGAGATCTGTTGCACAACAATGTTAATATACTTAACACTACTGAACTGTACAATTAAAAATGATTGAGATGGTATATTTTGTGATAGCTGTGGTTTTTTTTTTTTTAACCACAAGAACCAGAACAGGGCATGATTCATATCATCACAGAGTGCTCAGCAGTGGTATAAAATGCAAGTCTTAGAGTGAGGAATGCCTAAACATGTGAAAATTGAGGGGAAAGAAAGATTGATTTGCTGAGAGTTATGGACCAGGTGAAATGAATTTTCTAGGTGGAAAGTTAGTAAAAATAATCACTGATGTTTACTAAATGCCAAGAATTTTAAGTGTTTTATATTCAGTTTATTTTTAGTATAATTCTCTAAACAGCTCATTATTTTGTCTCTATTATATCTGAACCCAACACTTTAATTTAACAATTTTTACATAGTAAGAAGAGCAGAATTTGAACCCAGACAGCCTTTGCCTATAGTTTGCTTTCTTAACTACCATGCTAAATGGTCTCATTGATTCATTTAAACAAACAAAATCATTTGACACGCAGAAAAAATCATTAGCATTTATTTTAGGTGTTCTACCCAGAACCTGGGTATCCAATTGTATATATACACTGAGAATGCTGGATGAAGTCTAAAGCATCATTTTGGTGCTATAATTCTGTGACTTATGGGATTCTAAAGGAAACAAACTCCAGAAAGAGTAAAATTTTCTTTCTTTCTTTTTTATTTAGTTATGTATTGACATTTGAGAGCTCATTAGTTTATTCAAGTAATTTGATTTTCTCTGTACAGTTCCTAGTTGTCAAATATCAGTATCAGGAAAATCCATCACTTTCAGCTCTTATTGACATGTTTGCAGGCCAAAGCATCTTAGAGCTTAAAAATCCAATTTATAAGAAGAATCGTCTATCATTTAATATCTAAAGACAACTTGACTAAGTTTTATAGAGAAAGGAGTATGATGATAGCAATGATACCCTTATAATACTTTCTGCAGTTCTTTGGAAGTTATTAACATATTAACATGCATTATCTCATGGTTATGTATATTGTAAAATGAAGTTCAGTATATAATGTTAACATTGGTCAATTTAGCCTTCAGATAACTATTTATTTATATTTAACTTAAAAATTGATTAAGGGAAGAAGAGTTGTTTTCTTAATAACTGATAACTTGGAGCAATTTTATATTCAAAGGCAAAAAATGGTCAACTTGCAGCTCAAGCATGATACAAAAATGAATTAAGTATGAACCAAGTATTTTAATGTAAATCTTATATTTATAAAACTTTTAGAAAATAGGAAAAAAATCTTTGATACCTTGGGTTGGTGAAGATTTCTTAGACATACCAAAGCACAAACCAAAAAGATAAATAAATTTGGCACTATTGAAATGAGAAACTTTTATTCTCTGAAAGATCTTGCTAAGAGGATACAAAGACAAGTTAAATACAAGGAGAACGTATTTGCAAAAATCATGTCTGTCTAAAGACTCATACCTAAAATGTATAAAGATCTCTCAAAGCTCAACATTAAATGAGACAAATAATCCAGTTAGAAAAAGTGATAAGATACAAAGAGATATTTCACCAAAAAGGATGTATGGCTGGCAAATAAGCACTTGAAGAGATTTAAAAAATTACTTAGCCTTAGGGGAATGCACATTAAAATAGATTATGATGAGCTATCACTACCTATCATTTAGAACAGAGAACACTCTGAAAAGTAGTTTGATAATTTCTGAAAACACTTATCATACATTTGCACTCCTGGGTACTTTTCTAAGAAAAAAAAAATAACTTTCATCTGCTGAAAAATGAATATATAACTTTAAGAGCAATTTTACTTGTAAAAGCAATAAACATAAACAACAGTTAAAATGTCCCTCAATAGGTGAATGGTTAAACAAACCACCTTATGTATATACCACGGAATACTACTCAACAATAAAAAGGAATGAATTATTGATATGCACAATGGCTTAGAGAGCTCTCAAGGGCATTATGCTGTGTGAAAAAAGCCATTTCAAAAGGTCACATATTATATGGTTCCATCTATACAACCTCCTCATAACGACAAATTTATAGTGATGCAAAGAGATTACTGATTGCCAAGGTTTAGAGGTGGTGGGGAGAGAGGCATGGGTGTGTTTATGAAGGGAGAGCAAGAGGGTAATCTTTGTAGTGATGAAATAGCTGTGTATCTTGGTTATGATGGTGCTTACACAAATGTACACATGTGATAAAATGACACAGAAGCACGTTCATTGTACCAGTGTTAAATTTCTGGTTTTGATATAGTACCATCATGTAGGATGTAGCCAGTGAGCAGAAACTGGCTCCATGGTTCAGGGGACGTCTCTGTACTATCTTTAAAACTTCCTGTGAATCTATAATTAGTTGAAAATAAAAGGTTAAAACAAGCTAAACCTTAAGTAGATATAAGTATATAAAATGTCTTATTAAAAAGCAATAATTTATTTTATGAGTTTGAAATATGAAGTGTTTTGCTTAAACATTGATGAATTCATATTTTTTGTTATATGTTCAAATTTCCTTGATATTCACTTACTCAGATTCACAGATTCACTGTTTGGAATGAATAAATTCAACTTGTGGTATGCTCTATGTGCAGTCCTGAGAATTTGTTTTTCTATTTTTGATTTTTGCTCCATCACGGATTTTGTATTTAATTATAGGGCTTTTTAACTGAAGGGGAAAGAAGGGGGGAAGTTAAAGTAAGAGAGAAGTGACTGTTCCTAAGAATAAAGAGTCCCTAATACTTGACCTGATGAATAGGGTCTATGATAAAACTGCCAAAAAATCTCTTACTCTAAACGTCGTCAATAGTTCAGATTGAGAAATGTGATCTGGCTTGATTTTTTTGCTGTTAAAAATATGGGGGGAATATTGTTAATAGTTCTGAGTACCAGTTTAAAGTCACTGTTAACTGGAATACTATTAGAAGAGAAATATTAAGGATATAATAGTGTTGCACGTAGAAAAAGTGGAAGGAATTGGGATCATTTTTGAAGAGCAACGTGTAGTGCTGATAGTTCTTGCCAAGCACATCAAGAACTGCCATAGGAAAGAGAGAATATATTTGTTCCATGTAACACTGAGCAAAGAAAAGGACGCGGTAGAGTCTCTGCCTATAATGTGAGAGACCTGGGTTCAATCCCTGGACTGGGAAGATTCCCTGGAGGAGGGCATGGCAGTCCACTCAAGTATTCTTGCCTGGAGAATCTCTGTGGACAGAGGAACCTGGTGGGCTACAGTCCATGGGGTCGCAAAGAGTTGGATACAACTGAGCGACGAAGCACAGCACATAGCCAGGATGTTGCAGATTTTGCCTCAGCATGCCAGACAGTGATTATGGAGTATGTGTTCTTTCTTGGAATTTTAAGGAATTATAGGCAAATCAAGACCAATGTGATGATGTGGTCAGACGAGAACCTAAAAATTACATACAGATATATATTTTGTTGTAGCTTTGCGTTATATTTCCCTGAAAGGAAATCAGTCTTCATAATAATGAAACAAGATAACAAAACTTAAGCACTAGTGATTTATTTAGTCTCATCACTTTTTTATTCACAAGGAATTCCATAAAGTAGGAATGATTCCTTAAATTTAGGATTATCATGATTCATGAAAAGTCCTTGGAAAAATCTCACTTTTGCATATGTCTTACACATCTTATCTTGAAATCCTTTGAGATTATAAGCAATTAAATTAATTGCATTTTGTATCCAGCCACTTCTTTATAACATATAATTCCCTAGGACCCTCATGTCCAGATTCAAGAGTGACTTGATAGAAAGGCTAATTTATTTTTGTTTTCTTCCCAGATCTGCTTTGAATATTCTTAAAAGAAGGAGGGATATGCTGTGTTTAATATTCATATAGGATTTTCTTTTAAAAGCAGCTTCTCTAAAAATCCTATTTTTAAATGGGACTACCTAGAAAGAGGTCAACTTACAAAATCCTTCCTAACTACTTGTTTGGTTCTTTAGGATAGATGGATAAGCTGATAGAATCTAATCTTCATACGTGTGTGTCATTAATAGAGATGTAAGAATCTCAATTTACTTTGTCTTTCTCTTTTCTGTCACATCATAAGGAAAAGCTTTACTAATGAAGTACCCAATGGTAATAACCCATTATATGCTAGGATCTCTCTTTATATCAGATGACATGCAAATGAACTGTTCTATTTCTGTGGAGAAAGACAAGGAGTGGTCTAGTTAATCATACTTGAGGGCTGCCATAGTTGTCTTCTGGGAAATATTATCATTATTCATTCTTATTTAAGGGTCCTTATCCTGTGCATAAGAAAATCTCCCATTCATTCCATTTGGGTTTGATGTTAATTACAGGGGCATTAATGGAAGCTTTCTCATAAGAAATGGATGTAGGATTAAATCAGGGAAAGAAAAAAAAAGTGACCTTCGGGTGAGTCAGGTCATCATAATAAGCGTGTGTAGAAGCTGGAGGTTGGAGGAAAGTTAGAAATCCGTCACCCGCCTTGTGGTTCAGATGTGGAACTGAGGCCTTGCAAGGTGAACTGACTTAATCAAAGCCCCCACCTGATGAGAGCCAGGCTCGAAATGACAAATGCCGGAGCGAGTTTCATCAGATAGCAGTGTAGGGAAAAGGTAATTTGGGAAATTTCTTTTCCCAGAAAGTACCAAGCTCTAACCATTTTTTCTATTACGTATTTCTATGATTTTGCCAAACTTTTTAACTTCTCTGGGTCTCTTTTCTTGAATTTAAAGTGAAGAGATTAGACTAGGTCATTTGTCCTCCAGAAAAGTGAAAGTCTATCTGAACTTCTGTAGAGGGTTTGCATGCAGTTACTGGATTAAGTTCATTTAAAAAAAGTTATTTCCGACATATCATTTATGTTTGACTTCCAGAAACTGAGAAGAGCCAATCTTGAATATCAAGTGAATTTAGCAGCAGTGTTTTTAACTGGTCCTTACCCTAGTCTGTGGAGAAAAAAGCCTTTCTTCTTATCCCAGATAATATAATTTTTTATATTTTTTTCACCCTTAATTCATATAAATTCTGAGTGGCAACAAATAATTGATAATATTGCTGATAAAATGAAGATTTTCCTTAATCATCTACATCTTTTGAGGATTTAACTGATCATGGATCCACATTTATGCGGTCACCAAGTAATTAAGTCATTTTTCTCTTTTCAAATAAGTGTCCAGGTTTAAGATAAAAATTTTTTGAAAACTTATGTACATTCTAGATCAATGTTTCTGGTATCTTGATATTTAATGTAAACAAACATAAGTTTCTAGTGTATAAATTGGATCTTGTTTTATTTCTCTAAAAGAAATATATGAAGCAAATAAACTAATTTTTGAGATCTATTTGACTTACACTTAGTGTTAAAAATATTCAGTAAAATGCATGTTTTGCCATTTGCTGAAATATTCATAATTATATGAAATTAATTTCATAACTGCATTTAAATGGGCATATATTAGACTGATACAACATTGTGCTTCTTTTTGGAGCCATCCTATATAAGTTACTATAGAAAACTTTATACTGTGTGTCTTCTTCTTTATTTTGTCTTTAATTTTTCTATCTTTTTTCTGGCTATAAATACATTCTTATTTTAGAAATGTTGGCCACTAGAGTAGAGTAAAAAAAAAATACCACCAGAAATAAACATCATTATTCCCATTGTGTTTTTTTTTAAATTTAACACTGTCACTTTAATAATAGACAATCCATGAAATTGATTCAGTTTTAATACTTCAATAAAATAAAATATGAAAATACTATAACTGTATTAAAATATCTGTAATTCTATAATTATATAATCTCTAACAAATTTTGTCTTTACTTAAAAGAACATTTAGAAATGTTGTAACAGTCTTCCTGCACATGCATTAAGGAAATAGGAATAATCTAAATTGCAAACCCATTTAGTAAGTGCTTACAAGTTTTAACATTTTGTTTTTTGGAAAAGTTTTCATATCATAGTCTGCCTGCCAGATATTTTGTATCTTCTTAAAATAAGGTATAATCATTGATTTTTCTGCCACAGGAAATTTTTCTAACTGTGGTGATAACTTTGTGAATATTAGTCCTTTTTTCACTTTTAAAACTAACTACCATTTATAATAGGCCAAATTTTACTTGGTAAAAATCAACAAAATAATCGTTAATTCATGGACTAACTGACTTTCTATAGATGCTTTAAAAATATTTGTGTATTTTTGCTTGAGAGTTTAGAGGTAATTTGTTCTTCATTTCTTAAAATCTGCTTCTTTAAATATATAGATTTGAGACTAGAAAACAAATTTAGAGTGATTTTCTTTTCATATGTGATGTCAGTTCTAAGAAAAATTCGTTTATTTCATCCAACTAGTTTACCTATACCCTAGTCCTCGAGTGACCTTTGGAGTGACTGGTGTCTTGAGTGATGCAGTTAATGAGATCTAGCGACATCATGACCCTGACCCCTCCATGGCCCTGGCTCCTCTCATCCATCTTCTTAACCCCACAGGCTGAATCAGTGTGTAGAATCAGGATTAAACAAGTGTGAATAAACAAGTTCAAGAGTTTTCTGTCATGGCTGCCAGCGCATAGAAGTGGCAAAGTGAGACAGAGTGAACTTAATACTGAGAATGCTCTCTATGCAACTCTACAAATCCTGCTGGAGAAACCACTAGTGTTTGTGGTCAGCGCAGTGCATCTAATCGCAGTTTGCTCCATTTCTGGACAGTGGTGGCGGTTGGCCTTTAAAATCATGTAGCTGTTGGCATGTTCAATGAAAGGATGGCTGATCCATCACTTACCCAGTGTCACACGTTACTAAGGCTTTTATCTCATTAACTATGATTAATGTTTGTATGGAATGGGCTTGTCATGTAACTGTTCATATTCAGCAATTTTCAATCCGTTGGCTTACTTGAACAGACAAGAGTTTTATCTTAGGGACTGGGTACCTTTATTTTGCGATTACTGTTGCAACATAGCATGGTTAACTGTAATATAGCTCTTCCTTGACTTTTTCCCACTATTGGCATTCAATATGTTCCCTGTCATTGAACTTGAGATGTCCTTATATGAGTACAATCAAATGAAACCTATAAACAGTTTAGTTTTTGTAGAAAAGAATAGAAGAAATGCAGTAGAATTTTAAGGAAATATTTTTCTATTATTTCTTAGCCTAAAAGTTGTTTTCCTAATATGATTTCCTCGTAAGTCCATTTTCTCAAAGCGAGATGGAAAAGGGTAGAGATTAAGGATGCAGTTCTTTTTCTCGCCTTTGGCTGTGGTTCTTGCTTTATCTGTTCTAATTCTGACGAGTCTTTCCCCTCAGCCCAGGGCACCATTTGATAAGTTGACCAGTCAGTGATTAAACATATTTATTTAGTTCAATGGGTCAGAGCTATTGCGACAGATAGAAAATTACTGATGAATTATCAATTTCAGCACCTCTGACATCTGGCCTCAATGTAGTCCATCATCTGAGGACTCATAACACATTTGCTCGGACAATAACACGCTCAGCTACCTGTGTGATCACAGAGCTGGATGATGGAGATATTTTGTGCAGAATTAATAACACAGAAGTCACAGAAATTAGGAGAGCTCTGCACCTACGCTGGAAAACTAAAAATAGCCAATAGTTTACACAGCTTGGGGCTGGAATAGAAACCATCTTGTACTTTAGATATGCTTTGCTGATTTGGGTAATGTTTTTTATAATTTACTTAACAAGCACATTTTGGAATTGAAGAAATAGCTATTTGGAAATACTTTGGAAACAATATTACATATGAAAATTAGTCATCAAAATATTTTATTTATAACTATAATGAAATAAAAAATGAGCTTAAGTTTTGGTCTATTGAAATTAATGAAATTTCCAAAGTAAAATCTCAAGTCAGACACTTACCATTGTAATTCTTTTTAATTATAAACAAGATTTTAAGTAGGAGTTGAAAAACCTTTCTTCTTTTTCTTATTACTAGTTGAATGATTCTTTTACTCCAAGTGAATTCTAATGGTCTTGTAGCAAATGCCAATCTAATGTGAAAATAATTCTACTCCTCTGTCCATGTGACTAAAATTTATTCCAGTACAATCTTCTTCACATCCTTATTTCACATTTTCTAATCTTGTGATTCATTTTTCAAACAAAGTTGATTCAGGTTAGCAGTTGGTTTGTATTTTAAAGTATATTCATATCTTTTAACAGTTGGTCACACTTGTTAAGAAATTAATAGATCATGACAGATAATAAGCTCTAACTTTTATTTCAGTTTTACTCTCAACTGTAAATATTTCATGTGATTATCCTTATATTCTTATATCCCATGTGTCTAATGCCCTACTTTACAGTGATTCTACATTTAATATTTATGCATGCTGTCATAAAAATATTTGTGAAGCCAGAAATGATTCTTGATCTTCAAAGTGCTCATTTTCACTCATTGTTTTGAATCCACAAACTGATAGGAACTTAGAAATGTTACCTTTGTTCATAAAATAAAGGGTGAGCTCATTGACATTATAATTTGTATTTATTCACTAAATCTACAACAGAGGGTTGACATAAAATTGATAGCCCCCCTGGAATGTCCAGCACAATGTGTGATAACTTAGCAGTATTACAGGTCATACTAGGTCATTATTTATCACTAAAGACTTCCTGATTTGTCTTGAAATTAAGTGAGGTTTCTTCTCTCATTTCATGGAAACCTTTAGTAGTTGACTATAGCATTTTATCAACTCATCTCTCTTAAATGCTTCTGAGTTAGTTTGGGATATCCTTGGGTGAATCCTCATTATAGAGTCCTCTGGAATCTAAGTGTATGGGTCAGTTACACTGTCATGGATGTTCAGATCAGATGCAGTTATAAAATGAGGGTGGTAAGATTAGGGTATTTGAATTTGATTGGAAACATTGTTTTGAGCAGTCACAGGGAAACTGTTGTAGCATTTTCCTTAAAGACCGGCCCCTCTAAATATCAGAATGTTTCACATCTGGCATTTGCTTTAAGACCATAAATAAAATTTCTGCTTTAAAATTGGGGGTGTTCACTATGTTCTTCATATTTTGACTCACTGTTACCTACTTAAGCCTGCCTTTCACTTTTATTCTACACCACCTGCTTCCCTCTGAAATAACAGTTTGTTTTCATTATAAATTTCTGGCATATAAACTGTATATAAGTTCCTAGGAGCAGGCTAACAGATGTAAAACAATCAAACAACAATGGCAAAATGATACACATTATTTTGGAACAAATATCTATTACATGAAAGCATGTGATTTAATTAAAATGAAATAACTTAATTCATTAATATGAATTATGTATCCAAGTTTCTTTGGAGAAAGGGTACACATATACTAGATTGCCAGGTGCTCTCATATAGAAAGGGATGCTATTATCTGTTACCAGACAGTAAGAATGGGAAATTAAGCAAAAAAAAAAAAATGCATTTGAGAGTGCCTTGTAAACTGTCAAGAGCTCTAATAACGTGAAGTATGTTATTTTAATGTTGTGTGTGTTGGAACAGAGATGGGAGGGAGAAAATATGTAACCATCCATTCTCAGTGGCTTCTGTGCCAACAATCTAAGACTTGCAGTTTTACAGATTTCTTGCTTTGTTCAGTCGCCCAGTCGTGTCCAACTCCATGCAACCCCAGATTACAGCACTGCAGAACTGTCCCTCACCATCTCCCAGAGTTTGCCGAAGTTCATGTTCATTGCGTTGGTGATGTGATCCAACCAATTCATCCTTTGATGCCCTCTTACTCTGCCCTCAATCTTTCCCAGCATCAGGGACTTTTCCAGCAAGTCAGCTGTTTGCATCAGGTGACTAAACTACTGGAGCTTCAGCTTTGGCATCAGTCCTTCCACTGAATATTCAGGGTTGATTTCCTTTAAGATTGACTGGTTTGATCTCCTTGCTGTTCAAGGGACTCTCCGGAGTCCTCCCCAGCCCCACAGTTTGAAGGCATCAATTCTTTGGCTTTCTGCCCTCTCTATAGTCCAGCTCTCACAACTGTACGTCACCACTGGAAAGACCATAGCCTTAACTATGTGGACCTTTGTTGCCGGAGTAATGTGTCTGCTTTTCAACACACTGTCTAGGTTTGTCATCACTTTCCTGCCAGGAAGCAGTTGTCTTCTGATTTCAGGGCTGCAGTTACCATCTGCAGTGATTTTAGAGCCCGAGAAGAGGAAATCTGTCACTGCTTCCACCTTTTCCCCTTCTATTTCCCATGAAGTGATGGGACTAGATGTCATGGTCTTAGTTTTTTAAACATCTGAGCCGCCTGGGAAGTCAGATCTTAGTTTTTTAAATATTTGGCTTTAAGCCAGCTTTTTCACTCTCCTCCTTCACCCTCATCATGAGGTTATTTAATTCTTCTTCGCTTTCTGTCATTAGATTGGTATCACCCTCACATCTGAGGTCATTGATGTTTCTCCTGCCTATCTTGATTCTCACATGTAACTCATCCACCCTGGCATTTCTTATGATGGGCTCAGTGTTTAAGTTAAACAAACAGCATGACAACACACAGCTGTTGTACTCCTTTCTCATTCCTGAACCAATCAGTTGTTCCACACAGGATGCTAACTGTTGCTTCTTGACCCGCATATAGGTTTCTCAGGAGACAGGTAAGATGGTGTGGTATTCACATTTCTATTTTTTTTTTCAGTTTTATTTATTATTTTACTTCACAATATTATAGTGGTTTTTGCCATACATTGACATGAATCTGCCATGGGTGTACATGTGTTCCCCATCCTGAACCCCCCTCCCCATCCCATCCCATCCCATCCCTCTGGGTCATCCCAGGGAACTATCCCGGAACATCCTACATCATGCATATGAACCTGGACTGGCAATTTGTTTCACATATGATAATTTACATGTTTCAATGCCATTCTCCCAAATCATCCCACCCTCGCCCTCTCCCACAGAGTCCAAAAGACTGTTCTATACATCTGTGTCTCTTTTGCTGTCTCGCATATAGGGTTATCATTACCATCTTTCTAAATTCCATATATATGCGTTAGTATACTGTATTGGTGTTTTTCTTTCTGGCTTATATTCACTCTCTATAATAGGCTCCAGTTTCATCCACCTCATTAGAACTGATTCAAATGTATTCTTTTTAATGGTTGAGTAATATTGCATTGTGTGTATGTACCATAGCTTTCTTATCCATTCGTCTGCTGATGGGCATCTAGGTTCCTGGCAGAGCAACCTGGAGCCTGAGCAGTGTAGACTGGGAAAGCACACACACGCCGCGAGCAGGGGCAAACCCAGTGTGGCTGAATCGCTGTGAGCACGCCCCACACACACCAGTGATATTTGTTTCCAGCGTTTCTCCCTCCCCACAGCACGACTGAACAAGTGAGCCTAAAAAAGTGACCACACCGTCCCATTTCTTTAAGAGCTTTCCACAGTTTGTTATGATCCACACAGTCAAATGCTTTAGTGTAGTGACTAAGCAGAGGCAGATGTTTTTCCGGAATTCCTTTGCTTTCTCTCTGATCCAGTGAGTGTTGGCAATTTGATCTCTGGTTCCTCTGCCTTTTCTACTAAGGGGAAAGTAAAGACAGTTTTCATATTGATATATAATCATTTTTCATTCAAGGACATCAACTTTGGTCAATTTCATGACCAAATGTAATGCATGAGAATGCCCCAAACCACCATTTCAAAACATTGCCCTTTAGATTGCCCTTGTAACCTTTTGAATCAATAATTTGGAGTGACTTTCATCCTCAACTATTTTTTTTTCATAAACCCTATTAAGTAAGGATCAAATATTTTTTCAAACTTTTTATATTATTGAATTAGTTAGTGCTTTTGCATCAACAACCTTGATTTCAGCATTGAAACTCCAATTTTTAATGCAGTGAATAATTATTGTAACAAGTAAATGAAAGCATGATTATTTTAACTTGTAACATGCACTAACATCTATTCCATTATGTCCAGAATAAAAGTTTTTTCACAAATGTATAGGACATTTGGGGAAGATATGGGAAAGAACTAACTCAATGAAGTTGATGTAGCAATCTGATACCTTTGCTTTGATAATGTAAAAGGATGCAAACACTGGGGGAATTTGGAAAATTATGAAACTTCTAAAGTTTATGCTGAAGGGATTCAAGCTAAATCACTTCCTACCCTTGAGCTGGATTGATTCATTCTATAATTACCTCTCAAAAAACTGATGGTGTGTTAATATTCAATTGATAGTTGTAAGTTGGTAATAAAATTTTAAATGTGGAATCATTACACAAAATATGGAAGCAAAATTTGCCTTTAGTCTTGGAATTTGTGATTAGCCTGGGATAATTATGATTTCTAACAGGAACAAAGATAGAATTCAATGGCATAGCTGGAATTACAGTGATTGCTTTGACTTTGAAAAAATTCCAACTTTTCCAGCTAATTACCCTCCTCTGTATTCAGAATATTATGCATTTCAGCTAAGTCTGAATAGAGGCTTAAAAAACAATTAAGAAAAAGTGACTGAGCAGTTTTTTTATACTGAGTTGAAGAGGCCATTTAAAAATTGTACCTAGCCAGTCTTGTTTGACAGGATTCTCACACTTAGGAATCCCCAAATTTCTTATAAACCTGTGTTTGGACAAATTAATGGGAAACACACTGCAGATGTTTAGCAGTATTATGCAAACACGAATATATACTCAGGTTTTGATAGTCTTTGTTAATGATTTAAACATTTTTTGATATTCTGTTAGCAGAGTAATTTGGCTAATAATTTAATTAGTTTCATCATCTACCCATGTTAAGTCCTTCATTGCTGGAACCTGGTGAGAAATGGGACATTCTGGTTTAAATATTTTCCAGTTAACTCAGTTAAACCAGATTCCTTTGGTTTATTTTATGTAAGCAGTGGTGCTCTGTTGGAAATTGTTATTAAAATTTTTATTTTATATTATGTTTTAGTTGAAATTTCTTAGGTGATTAAGGTCTCATCTGTTTAATTATTTTAAACTTTAGTTCTCTTTATATTATGAAATCTTATATATCCTATGGTATTGCACAGTGAAAAATTCAGCCTTTCCTTTATGTAAGTTTTACACTAATGTTATTCTGGAAACGTCATACACCATTCCATCTTCACTTCAAGCCATTGATGTTTAGGATATTATTTTCTACTTTTTGTTGTTGTGAGGAAATTAAATGGCTAGTTAGACAAAATCTTTGCCCAAAGCCATACAGCTTGTCAGGGGATTTTTGCATCCTTGTGCGTCAGTTCTCTGATATGGATTTCTTTTCATTTAAAACAGTATCTAGAGTATTTTTGGTCTAAGAGAGACTTCTTAGGGTTGATCTCTTTGTATGAAGTGCAAAAAGCAGTTCTGATTTTGTGAGTTCAGGGTCTTGGTTTATTGAGAAATGACTCTCATTCTCTGTGGATAACTGTTCATAACACTGGGGTGTGTGTGTGTGTTTACAGGTGAGAAGAGAGAAAAAGTTACTCAGTACTAATTTACTCTCCTCAACAATAGAAATATGGACTATTTGCTTTGTGGCCACAAACATAGGCACTTTTTGTTTGATTTTACAGTTCCGATTAGTGCCCCTTGCTACCTAAAGCTGCATTGGTAAATGAGGTGGTGACCCGTACAGATGTGTGGGCATCCCTGGGGTAAAGAATCCTTCTGCCAAAGAAGGAGACACGAGAGAGGCAAGTTTGATCCCTGGATCAGGAAGGTTCCCTGGAGGAGAATATGGCAGCCCACTCCAGTATTCTTGCTTGGGAAATCCCACGGACAGAGGAGCCTGGCGGGCTACAGCCCTTGGGGTCACAAAGAGTCGGACACAACTAAGCGACTAAGTACACACACACACAGGCACAAAGTTGAACTTCTCATTTAGCTCTCGCTGTCCCTCTCCTTTTGTGTGGACTGAAATAGTTAACATGTAAATTCTTCATTAGCATTCATAGTCAAATAATATGTAGAAAGCCAAAAAGTTAGCTATTTTAAATAGATTATTGCTATACCAATGCTAAACTCCTAGAGAATAGCCATTCAAAAGGCTGAAGTCCAATCAAATATCTATTTTACTGTGATGACAATGTAAAAAATGAAGCGAGGCTGCTTCCTCAGTGCTTCTTTCTCGGATCTATTCCACATGTGGTGTTGTGGTAATACTGTGAGCAGTGAAGTATTAAAACAGTTTTGTCTTGTGTTCTTGCATTCTGACAGGCCAATGACATAATGTCGACAAGCCATGTCTGATAGATTCAAAATTAAAAGTGAATGCCATCCTTCTTTTCCCTAAGCTTGTGCCTAATGACCTTTGAGCCAATATGCAATTTCACTGCTTCCAACATAGTAAGTCTTCCATGGTAAGTCTGGGAACAGCTGGTGAGGGTCTTTTCTCAGGCTGCAGAGGATGGTTTTATCAAAACCATATTACTTTTGTTATTAAAGGAGAAGAATGGAGAGGAATCAGGAATAAAAACAAAGACTAGTTCAAAGTCTGAACTCTGAAAAGCTGTTTGCTGGTAAGGATATTACCATATATAGTATATGCCACATATGCATAATTTAATACTTTCACAATAAAATCAGCCAGTTGATTTTCATAAACATGTATGGAGCAACAGCACTGAGAAAAATAAAGGTAGAAATTTACTCTGTGAATTTTTAGTTCTATATTATATTATACAGTTGTAATAAGGAAGATGATCAACAATGTATGGAACCAAGACTTTAGATTCCAGGCATATTTTCTCTGTTACAGCTTTTCCACTGAGTCAAAAGTTTTGCTCTCTAGCTGTATAGTTAGAGGTAGTTTATACAATTCTTGCTTTTACAAAGACATATGAAAACTTAGAGCATTTAGAAAATAATTGAGGTGGTTATTAGAAAAGTATATGAGTATTTTGTTAATTTATTAAATCCATGAAGTAGAACGAAGGGGATGACAGAGGATAAGATGGTTGGATGGCATCACCGACTTAATGGACATGAGTTTGAGTAAACTCCGGGAGTTGGTGATGGACAGGGAGGCCTGGCATGCTGCGATTCATGGGGTCGCAGAGTCAGACACAACTGAGCGACTGAACTGAATTGAACTGAGCCTATTTCAGCGTGTTTGAATGTGTGGCCTTAGCTTTTTGACTGTTTATTTACTAACTGGAAGAAATTAGACATATACATATGAAAATGCTTGTCAATTCTAGGTAGAAGGGAAGAAACTAATAAATATAACTAATACTATAGGACAACAGCTTTAATACATACACATACACACATGTACAAACATGTGTATGCATGTGTCTATGTGTAAAACATTTGAAAGCAATAATTTCTTAAAATCTCATCTGAAATCCCAGTGTCTATAGTCCAGATTGGATAAAAGCAACGGTTGTTAATTCTTTCCTTTTTTGGAGTTCAAATGGTTAAGAACCATTTTCTTAGGATACCAGGGAAGCCTGAGTTGAATGTAGGCTATGGGATAGAGAAGTTGCAGCCTTTCTTGTTGGGGAGATGATTTTTTAATTCATAATATTTGAAAAATTGGAAGAGAGGAAAATGGGGCATATTGGAAGGGAAGGCACAAACTTGAAGCTCGAAAGGATCAGTGTTATCTGAAGTGCTGGCCAACCAGGCAGAAGTGGAGTTTATAATATTGATTTAAAGAGGAGCCTAGGTCAGGTGAAGCCAAGTTAACAGTAA
Source organism: Odocoileus virginianus (assembly GCF_023699985.2). Classification (NCBI taxonomy): domain Eukaryota; kingdom Metazoa; phylum Chordata; class Mammalia; order Artiodactyla; family Cervidae; genus Odocoileus; species Odocoileus virginianus. The sequence continues at coordinate 29,705,810 of NC_069698.1, read as the reverse complement.
CCACAAATTCCAGGCAGAAATTTTTTGGAGTATCCAGGAGGCAAAGTGAATACGTTCAGACTTTTAAAATGAACAGGACGCAATGAAATCAATGTTTATGTTCTTTAATGTGTGGTGGAGTTGTGGATATGAGTTATTGTGCAAAATAAAATCAGAAGTGGGAGCAGAGAATGGAGATGATTCTTGTGTTCAGTTTTGGTGAAATAAATACTAATTTTGTGGATAATAGTGCAATTACATTTATTTTTGTTCCGTCTATTAGTCATAACAAAGTGTACACCCTTGTATACATCTTGTTTAAGCAACTGTTTTTAGTTCCAATTAAAGTAGCAAGTTGATTTATTTGTTATAATTGCTTCCAGCTTTTAAGGTCTTAAATCTTTCCCCCTTAACTCCCTCCTTTCATCTTTTATTTTCTATCTTTACCCTCTCTCTGTTTCTTCATCCTTCGTTTCTTCTTATTGTATTTCTTTCTGTCATATAGAATACTGGTGTTTTAATTATTATAAATATTAAACTCTAATGTAGTATTATATCCTCATGATACAGGAATATCAGGGTTGAAAGAGGAGAATCCAGGCACTTTTCATGTATTTAGTTTGAATAATGAGAGGTCCCTGTTTTAATTCATTTTCTAGGTAGTGTTTGGATGCAACCTTTATTTGCTATAATAAACTGTAGGCCAGATATCCACACATAGTGGAAAAACCATATTACTATAACAGCTGTGGTCTGTCTGCACAATATCACGATCACGATCACATGAGTGTTTCTGGATTTCTACCTCTTAGAGTGCTGTTTAGGTAAATCCAGGTGGTTTTGTTTGAGGGAAGAGTTTTCCTTTTAAAGCATTAATCACTATAGTGCTCAGCCTTTCCAGAGCTTCAGATAGTTGATTAGTGTTTGTTTCGTTAATTAATTTGCATTTCATTCAGATGCAGTGCTATGGTCTTAAAAGATTAATATCAATGCTGCTCAATTAAGGCTCTAAGTCTCTATTACTTATTTTACTACTCTTTCTTCTCCTCAACAAAGAAAAGATTGTGAAGTGAAATAAAACAGATACTGTCCAAGCTGCTTATGTGTACTTGTGTCATTATGCTTGATTAAAGTCATGATGTGAGTGAATTTAAGCTTTTCATTGCAAGGAAATATGAAAAAAATGTTTTGGATATAGAGTTTCCTTCACCATAATTATAACCTTTAAAATTTACCAGTTTTTTAGTATATAATATTTTAATGAAATTTTCCTGGTAAAAAATTTTCCTTGATAAACAGCTGATTTTACAGAGGGTAGTTGTTAGAAATTGACATCATAGAAAAACATATTCAGAACTGCCATAAAAATCTGCCTATATTTAGTTTGTTTCTACTTCTGAAGTACTATTAGTTATTGTAGCTTACATAATTAAAGGAAAGCATGTTAACAAAGGCTACAGCTTGCAAATTCAAAGCAGGTTATTATTATTTATTCTGCTCCCAGCGATTGCACACATTTGACCCTAAATGACAAAGTAAATGAAAGCCCTTTTTCAAAGTAATACAATCAGTTCAAAAAATATTGTGCTAATAAAGTTATACATTCTAATTGAAAGATTGATGGGAATCCATTTAGTTGTTACTAGGTTATTTGTGACAGACAGATGCAGAGTAACCTCATTACAGTCAGAATTGTGATGACTTGTAGCTGAAGAGAGGAATAAAGCTTTAAACCATTGTCACAGTCCATTTCCAAAATGTATTCAGAAGATGATTTAAACGAAAATATACGACCATTAAATATAAGTTTGAATTGGTTACCTAGCAGTGTTATTATAGAAGCAATGAAGTAATCATCTGTTTGATCCATAATTGGCCTACTTAAAATTCACAAATCAGATTTACAGATTCCAATTTATGAAAGAGAAATGCAGGGGCAAACACTGGATTGAAAACATTATCCCTTGTGGTTTGGTATTTCCAGCTCATATTTTTAGTTGTTTTCTTCATGATCATTAAGTCTGTATCAGTTTATTTTAGACATTTCTGTCCACAATCACCAATTCGTGATAAATTATTCAGTACTTTTCATTTGTTTGTTCCCCAGTAGTTTAATGTCAGGCTTTCAGCACAAGTACTCAAGGGAATTTGATCAACATTTTGAAGTTATGTGGTTGAGAGAAAGAAAGAAAATGAATACACAATAATTGTTTTTTTCCTTGTCAAAGATGTTAAAATTTTTGTAGGATCTATTTTTGGTATATTTGATCTTGGAACTTATTTTTCTTGATTAGTTAATCATAATGTAGACATTTTAGCCTAAGAAAAGCTCTGTCTTCCTACAGTCTTCTTACTATAAGAATGTTTCTCTTGAATTTCTCACATTCAGAAGGATCTTCAATGTCTCGCCTATAAAACCCATTTTATTTTATCACTTAATCATTTCTGGTTCAATCTTATGCATAGTTGCCTTGCTTCTCTCATTTTCACTTTCTCTTATTCCTTTTTTGGGCTACCATGCCTTTCATGATAGCTTATCTTTCATCATGAATTCTAAAATTCTTTTATATTGACAGAGATACTCATTTTATAAGAAGACTCTTGTAAACTTGATTTCAGGTTAGCCCTAATTTTTTTTTTTTTTGGCCCTAATTTTTCGAAAAAACGCATTTAAAAAAAGATTTTCATTGGATAAGTCAGTTACGTATTGGGTATCTATAAATTTAACATAGTGTTCTTTTTAAGATAGTGAATCTACATAGGGTTGATATTTTATCTGTCCTAAGGAATGAATTAAGAGGAAGTTTAGGGTGAGGGTGGTGCTTCTCCTTACCTTAACATCAGTTAAGGCTGAAGTTTTGAATGATCAAAATTCAAATAGAATTCAGGAAATTGAATTAAAAATACATTTTAGTAAGATCCTAACACCATTTGAGAGAGAATGTGATGGTTAGATGGCATCACCAAAAAAAGGGACAAAGTCTGGAAAGCCTGGGGTGCTATAGTCCTTGGGTTTGCAAAGAGCTGGACATGACTGAGCAAATGTACAACATTGAGGTGAGGGCTAAAGTGGGAACAAAGGGCCTTTCTTTCAATTCTAGCTATAGATCACTTCTTTCCCATAAATTACCTGTTAGCTTTCTGACCTCAGGCAAATTATTTAACATTTAAGGTTTAGGTTTTTTCAGCTGTAAAACGGCTGAAGATTCTAGCCTTACAAGGTTGTTTTGATACTTATGAATATAATTTTATAGTTATACAAGATTGATTCATTTGTGAGTAATAAATATTGCAAATGTTTTAAAAATTGCACATACTTTTCATTTATTTAAGCAAATGATTATAATGTACCTACTGTGTGCCAGGTTTAGGTCCAGGATATGTCAGTGAATAAACTAGAAAAAAATCATGGTTTCATGGAGCTTAAATTCTCAGTGCTTACATATTCAGTGCAGAAACATGAAAAATAAATGAATGTTAATATACCAAAATAAAATCACTTAGAAATCTGGTGTTAATAATTTGTGGATGTCTGTATTTTTGAATGTTTTTATGAGTATCTGTGTTTTGCATTTTTTCAGATTATCATTGTAGCTTGTGTCATCTTTCTTATTTGTATTTCACAAATATTTTCTCTTATCATGTTCTTCCTCACCATGGTATATAATGGTATACTTTTCTTCCTGTGTTGTATGGTAATTTTCTTATTCCTTATCATTGAGTGTTTAAGTTACTTCCAGTTTTTCAGAAATGTATATTAATATATAAACTATGAAGAACATCCTGTGATGAAAATTCTTATATATATTCTTGATTATTTCTATCCAATAAATGCAATTTTATAGACTATTTGAATCAATTATTATAGATATTTTTAAGAGTTTTGTAGGTTCTTCTATAAGGCTGTTTCAATTTAAAATCCCATCAATAATGCTTGAGGGTCCCGGTTTACTAAAACCTTTTCTTTCTGACATTTTTCTTTGCAAATATGATAGACAAAATTGTTATCTCCTAATAATATTGAATTTTATTTCTAGTGAGGCTAAAGCTTTTGTTATGTGAGTATTGACTTATTTTTCCTCCTTTTTTGAATTGCTTGCTCCTGTTGTTTAAGTGTTTTTCCTTTTGGAATGCTCTTTTTGTTGATAATTGAGATCTTATTGTATATGAAGATAATTGTCCTCTTTTCAAGTCACTGCATGTGTACATACCTAAAGATTTTCCATTTTTACATTCTTACTGTGGGAGAAACCTCCATGGTTTCCTAGTGATTCCTTTAGGATAGAAACAAATGAATTCTCATCATTCTTTACTAATCTTTCAATACTAATTGCCTATGTGTGAAGCTCTTACACTAACTAGTTGCAGAAGTAGATTTTATTCCTTTTAGAGTATTAGAGTTTCTTATTGTTTTCTTCTTTCACATATATTACTGGAGAAGTTTTAAACACTGCTATCAAAAAAAGAAAATGGCATTAAAGAGTCTGAGATGTACAGATACAGTATATTCTTTCCATGGTTGTCATTTCCACTTCCCCAGTTCTATTGGCCTCATGGAACACTAGGTCTACATTGAGTCTTTGGATGAAATATATCTCCCTATAACCCCACACTCTTATCTCTTCCTTCATTGATAGGCTGGAGGTATCTGAATATTCTGCTTACTTTTCTTATTTTAACACAGGCAGCCAAAAGGCTAAATATAGACAGGCTCAGGCCTCCTAGTGTTTTACTATTGTGTTCCAACTGTATATATGCTTTTAGGTGAGTGTTTTCTCCAGATTTCCAGCTGTCCTACAAACCAGATTTACCTACACCTTGAATGATTTACTCATTTAGATTACTTTGTTAGACCCGGTTGGAATGTAAGTTTAAGACAGATGCATTAGTGGCTAAAGACTGATGATAAAAAATGTCAGTTGTCAAGAGATTTATAAGCCTGATGCTTTAGGAATGATTAAAGCCTTCAGTCACATAAGGGGAAATACACAGACGTAGGGATCCACAAATATGAAAAATAAATGATACACTCTAAACTCAATGGGGCAGAATTCTATATTTAATTAATTTAACAAATCTATGACATGTACAATTTGTTGAAATAATATAGTATAGTTCCCACACTCTTTGGTACAATTTACCTGTGAAACTAGGGAATTTGGTACCAAATATTTAGTTCCTATCAGATTTGACCATTTAGTAAAGTAAATGTAAAATTAACTAGAAAAAAGTTCTTACCACTTTCTGATAAAGTATTTTTTTTTTTATATGTGGGTATGTTTTCAAAAAGAACAGTATTCTAAAACTTGATCATTAAAGTTTAGGAAAGCACATTATTTAATTATTGGGTGTCCCTCTGAAATCAGTCATTTAAAATATATTTAAATGGATTAATTTGTATATTTTCCTTTAGAATAGGACCTAATATATTCCTTTGACTCATAAAATTATGATACTAAAGATAAGTATATTTTAATCTTTACCTCCAAAATACATATGATTTATTACAGGGTTGTGATTTTTATCCAATGTCCTAGTATTGAATGATGGTGTTTAATTTTACTGTAATACCATATGTCAGAAGATTTATTGTAGTTTTAATTTTCCTGAGCTAGGAGACAGGGTACTTGAATGCATTTGGTGATTATTGACCGATAAGCAATAAAATGATCCTACATAGAGCTCAGTGGCAAATGTTTCTCCAACTCCCTCTGATTAATATGGTCTTTTTGGTGTTATATGTCAATTTTATCAGATTCAAATTTATCATCAAACTAGCTACAGTAGTTTCATCTCTTGGAAAGGGCTACTTTGACTGAGTTGTTATTATATTCACAAACAAGATTGTTTATACCACTGGAAGAGTCCTTATGAAGTGTTACTCTTGGTTACTACAAGATCAGCCAAAAATACTTTTATAAATGTTAGATGAAGAAACTGAACTATGTGTCCACATATTTTGAAAATTTTAATCATTCCTATAAGCTAGTGGAAGTTTTTATTCAGTTACTAAATCTCTTTGACCACTGACTTTTAAAGTATAAGTGCCTTTATTCTCTTGTTTATGAAAATCTCTCCAATAATTGGAAGTGCTGGAAAAACGAGGACCACTAACAGAAATGAACATTCCAAAGAAAGAAAGTAATCCATGTAAACCAATGTTTGATATGTGTCTAGTATATTTGACTTTAATTCAGCAGATATCTTTTGAGTATTAACTACATGTTAGACAGTGTGCTAGGTTTCAGGGTTACAAAAATGAATATGTGCTAAGAGAAAGATAAATAGATATGAAATGTCTATTTATCCTTTCTAGAATATGATATATGAGATAACTAAGAATGGAGGTATATAAGTACCTTTTAAGTTTCTACTTCCTTTAATCTTGCAGTGTACCTCTGTACTTATTTAGTTATGTGATAAAATGCATAATTGGGACATTGTATGTGCAATTACAAGTATTTTGAATTATTGAAGCCAAAAAGCCATTTAACTGAGAGTTGAAAGGTGAAGGAAGATTATACAATAAAAAGTTTTCCATTATGTGTCAGGTAATTTTTTGAAGGGATAATGATGAGGCCACTGGAGAGAGTTCAGAATACATGTGTGATTTTCAAGGTAACACAAGATTATGGAACCCAGACTGTCTTATTTCTAAGGATTGCATCATTCTTTTGTTAAAATCATTGTACTCACGATGAAATGTTACTCACAGGGAAATCAGATAACAACTCTATTAAGAACTTTGAAATCATCAGAAAAATCTTGGCATTATATTAATCAAATATTTGAAATCTAATATACGTAAAGCACAATATAAAATTATATTTATTATTGGATTATTAAAGGAGAAATGTACATCTACAGGATTGTCTGTTTTGCAAAAGGCAAAGAAAAAGCAATTTTGTGCTCTGCTCAACTAAAAAGCATTCTGATTGGGATTCTTTTATTTTCTATGATTCCTCCTGAGAAAAATTCACCCAATTATTTTATTTGGTACTTTAAATACTCTTATTAAGAAAATTGTATATATTTGGTTATATATATGTGGACAGTTTCTAAAATAGAACTATTTACACAGGATAGTACACAGCCATATTTGGCTGTTATATATGTTGGAAGAGACATCTCATAATTTTTTTATTTTCATTTTATTCTGAGGACAGTAAATCTGATGGTGCCCATATGTTTGCAAAATTCCAACTGAAAAAGTGTTCAAAAAAGCAATGATCTGTTTTCTTTCCCCAAAATTGCATCAGGGACATAGCATGGTGAAGAAAAGTGGTTCTTGTGAGAAAATATTTTAAAGTTTTTCTCACCAATTCTTTCCTTTTTTTTTTTTTTTTCATGATTTGGGATGTTGACAAAACCTGCAGAGTTAAATAAAATTAGCATACATTTAACTTTTTAATTTTTCTCCTACTGATTTTGGTCAAAGCATCTCTAAAGATTAAAAACGTGTACATGACTTTTAATCCGCTGATCTATTCCTCTCAGCATAACAAGGTACCTTGCTTTAGAAGTGTCTGAGACTTATGATATCAAAAAGAAGGAAGTGAAACTGGAAGACAAAGGTTAACTTATGAGGGTTCTTTCAAGAAGGTTCCAGTGTTGGCACAAGTTTAGGCTATATACACACCCTTTCAACTGGGTTTCCCAGGTGGCTCAGTGATAAAGAATCCACTTGCCAATTCACTCCTGTCCTGTCACCGGAGTCATGGGTTCGATCCCTGGGTTGGAAAGATCCCCTGGAGAAGGAAATGGCAATCTGCTCCAGTATTCTTGCTGGAAATATCACATGGACAGGGCCTGGTGGGCTACAGGCCATGGGGTTGCAAAGACTCTGACGCGACTGAGCATGTACATTCGTTTGATCGTAAACCAGTAGCCCTGCAGTGAGGATGTTTTGAATGTTCACATCTCTACCTGTCAACACCTCTGAAACCTTTTCAGCACCCTATTTCTCAGTCTCTTCTTGATCAAAGCATGACCTGCTCACTAAGGCTTTCATAAGATAATAATTTAATAACAGACTTCGAGCCAGAAGACAAAGGGAAAGACTGTATAGGAGGCCACTGCTAATTTCCCTCCCAACATAATCAAATCAGCGCAGCTATCCAGCCAGGACTCATAACCCTTAATAAGTCACTCTACTCGATTAAGAGAAATTGATTTTCCTCTCCCGTGGATCATAGTGATTATGATAAATATGGTATCTGCTGTTCACTGCGCTCCTCCGCTTACTGCCGGTGTCCATTTGTTTGCAGGGAGGCAGGTAAACGAGCTAGAGGATGACGCTGTGTCATTAACTGCAGTTGATATCAGCGCTTTGACAGCTGTGGAATTGAATGGTTCCATAGATCAGCTTCGAAGCCAGTCGTAAAAGCCTTGCGCAGCAGTTACGCATTCCTGACAACACTACAGGCAGCTTTCAACATGCAGAACTCCTGGCTCATGATTTGTAATTGAAAATATAGGAACAGAACAGAATAGGTGGGCATGTGGGAGTTTGTACTCTAGATTTATAATATGAAAAGTTGTGTGAGAGTGAAACTGCAAAGTAATACTTCGCCAAGGTTCTATTGTGATCCCCACATTATCTGAAGTCTATTAATAGTTATTAATAGTCTATTAATAGTTATATGACTGCAAACAAATCTAGTTTTCCAGATAAAGCAGTATCTGAAAATAATGCTGGTGGTGGAAATTTGGGGCTTATCTACTTTTCTGTGCTTTCATGTCACTCTCATCTTGAGTCATTGGTTTTTGTTTGAATGATTCTCTATCTCTTTAGAGATCTTCCCTATAGCTCAGATGGTAAAGAATCTGTCTGCAGTGTAGGAGACCTGGGTTCAATCCCCGGGTCAGGAAGATCCTCTGTAGAAGGGAATGGCAATCCACTCCAGTATTCTTGCCTGGAGAATCCCATGGATAGAGGAGCCTGGCAGGCTACGGTTCATGGGGTCGCAGAGTCGGACACGACTGAGCGAGTAACATTGCTGCTGCTATCTCTTTACTTTATGCAATAGCTCTTTGTTCTTTAACATCAGTGGGGAAAGAGAGCAAAGGAACCTATTCTATCAGAGCAGTCTTAACAATTGTTGAGAATTTTCATATAAACTTTTTGAATAGCAGCATGTCAGTTGAATGCTTGTTTTTGTAGTTAAAAATACATTAAGTTCCTATGATGATGGAAAGGTGTTTCTATGGCATGGCATACAGAGACAGTGGCAGTGATAAAGATTTTTTTTTCACTGATTTTACTTGGAGAGTAATTTGGGTTTGGTAATTTGTGTACACTGTTAGCGCCCAACAGATAACTCTTATTTCTGTGCTCCACACGGAGTGTGATATTACAGAGTAAGGAATTATAGGCAGACATGAAATGTTATTTTTAAAATATGGAGGCAGTAACATAATTATGAGACACTGGAAATAGGCCTCAGAGTTATCTTTATGAAAATAATCGATGCTTTTTTAAATTAAAATTGTATTTTAACTGAATCAGTCCTAGAATTTTTAAAATTCTATTCATCATCAAATACCATTGTGATGTTTTCTAATAGGCTACACTTAATTATTCCTCTCAATTGTTGTTCCATTGGAGAATAATATATTCTGGTTATATTAAGAAAAATTAATCTATTTAATTTATATCTTGATACCTTTTACCTTTTCGTATTACTAAGAAAGGATAAGAAAATAAGCCTTTTTCTAGCTTTAAAAATGTAGGTGAGGTTCACTTTATTCTTGATACCATTACTGAAGAGTCTACTATCTTTAACTTTACTATTATTTTATTTCTTAGCATTTCCCAAGAAAAGAAAGCCATCACAATGATGTTTAATGATGAGGTGTATATAATATCTGAATACATTTCACTTGACTTCTATCGGCACTTCTCTTTTGTGATGTGAGAAATAAACTAAATGATGATAAATGTTATTCAAACTCTGGCTCTACTCCCACCAGTTTTGAGGGAAATTCGCCTCCTGTTATTCAGGGGACGCTAATTGTTCAGTCCAGTGAGCACACACAAGTCTGCGCTTGAGAGAAAATCTCCAAATGGCTACCCAACGGCGAGAGTCGATTATCCAGTGAGGAAATGTGGAGCAGTGCTTTGCTCACTCCTGTCTGCCCAAGTTGGACATTTAACGAATATAGCTCAACATACTCAGAATGATCTCTCTCAGAGCTGGACAGTCCCTGCAGTGACTTTGACAGGGAAGCGCTCTGTGCAGCACTTCCAAGCAAAAGCAGTTAAATTTAATGTTAAATGTAACAAAAATTGTTCAGCATTCAGAATTTTTCAGACACCATGCAATGGAACACAGAGATGGCTCCAGCACCTTAAATCTGACTGTCATGAACTTTTGGTGTCCTCCAAACTTTCCCTTGCAATTTCTTAAGTGTTAAAATTGTTGCTCAGTCACTAAGTTATGTCCAGCTCTTTGCGACCCCATGAATTATAGCATACCAGGCTCCTCTGTTCTCCATTGTCTGTTGGAGTTTGCTCAAATTCATGCCCATTGAATTGGTGATGCTATCTAACCATCTCATCCTCTGCCACCCACATTCTCCTTTTGCTTTCAGTCTTCCCCAGAATCAGGGTCTTTCCAGTGAGCTGGCTCTTCTCATTTGGTGGCCAAAGTATTGTAATGATAGATTATTTGAAGATAGTGTCCACTTCTCCATATCAATACTATAAGAGATTACAGTTTTACCTGTTAGTTTTATTTTGCTTGTTTGCACTGAAACCCATGTAATCTATTGAAGTAAAATAATCCTTTTTTCATTCAGATTCTATCTTAAGGAAATTTCATTAATTGCTCATAATATCATCAATGATAGTACAGTGTATCCTGGTGTCTACTGCTGCTGCTGACTCACATCAGTCGTGTCGGACTCTGTGCGACCCCATAGACGGCAGCCCACCAGGCTCCCCCGTCCCTGGGATTCTCCAGGCAAGAACACTGGAGTGGGTTGCCATTTCCTCCTCCAGTGCATGAAAGTGAAAAGTGAAAGTGAAGTCGCTCAGTCGTGTCTGACTCTTAGCGACCCCATGGACTGCAGCCTACCAGGCTCCTCCGTCCATGGGATTTCCCAGGCAAGAGTACTGGAGTGGGGTGCCATTGCCTTCTCCCTGGTGTCTGCTACCTACTCTTAATTCACCAAACTGCTTAAATCTGGCTTAAGGAATTTCCTCTCCAAAATATTTTGGGTAAGATGATACATACTTTCCAGATGATGAGTGAAATGCAAGTGGAGAAGTTCTTTTTGAGTAATAAATGCAACTGTCACAGAATCTTGTGTATCTAGCTCAGAATAACCAAAACTATATCTTCATATTAAAGATATAGCATGGGCTATGATTAACAAAGTGAGAAAGACTAATCTTTATATGAAAAAATAGATAGCTAAAAGATCTAATATAATGTTTAAGAGCTTTAAAACTTTTAATGTAATGTTTAAGAGTGAATTTTAAAAAGTTTTTTGTATGTGTGTCTGTCCCTTGGTTAAAGTTCTATTTTAGTCCCAAGTCAACATTATAACTAATAGCAGAAGATAAAAGATTTGGAATGATTATTTTTGTGTTCTGTTTTACGCTAGAAAGTATCCACAAGAAAGCAAGTAGGTTGTGGCATAACAGGAACCATTTCAGAGCTTATGGAGGTTTTGGCCAATTGTAGCTTCCCCACTTAGTGAGAAGACACATGGATGAATACAAGACTGAAAGTGTCTGGGTGTGAATAAAGGAAAACAAATGTCTGGTTCTGTGTTAAGCACAATATTTTCTATTCTAGATCATGAGTTCACGCCCTGGTGGTTCAGATGGTAAAGAATCTGCCTGCAATGCCGTAGGGCATAGGGTTTGATCCCCTGGAGAAGAGAATGGCTTCCCACTCCAGTATTTTTGCCTGGAGAGTTCCATGGACAGAGGAGCCTGACGGGCTATAGTCCATGGGTTGCAAAGATTCAGACATGACTGAGCCGCTAAAACTTTCACTTTCAGAGGAAAATGGTCTGATGAGATCTGAGCAGTTCTAATCTCTAAACCTATAGGAAAACAGGTAGTAGAGAGTAGACAAAAGGGCAGAGAAAAAAATGTTAAAAGTCTATATTTCACATGTTACTGGGAGTTAACTGAATCATTCTCAAGAGCATGGGGTGGAGACAACCTCTTTCCACTGCCTCAATACATACAGAATACTTTTAGTTACATGTAGATAATTTCCTGACACTAAAGACCTAGTGTTAAGCAAGAATATTCTGAATATTTTACTACAGGAAGAAATCTCCCTCCATGTATTTTATTCCATTAAAATACTCTATTGTCATTTAAAAAATAATTAATTGCAAATCCAGTAATGGGTTGTACTTGGAATGGTACTTCAAAACTTACATGAAAGTGAAAGTCGCTCAGTCATGTCCAACTCTTTGTGACTTCATTGACTGTACAGTCCATGGAATTCTCTATACTAGAATACTGGAGTGGGTAGCCTTTCCCTTCTCCAGGGAATCTGCCCAACCGAGGGATCAAACCCAGGTCTCCTGCATTGCAGGTGGATTCCTTACCAGCTGAGCCACAACGGAAGCCCAAGAATAATGGACTGGGTCACCTATTCTTTCTCCAGGGGATCTTCCCAGCCCAGGAGTTGAACCGGGGTCTCCTGCATTGCAGATGAATTCTTTACCAACTGAACTATCAGGGAAGCCTTTCAAGACTTACCTTTGGTATATTAATACTATGAAACCTTGCAGCCACATTTTCCAGCATCTTAAGAGCTTCACAGTGAAGATAAGCCTAAAGTTTATTTTTGAATCCTCCATCACATTGTGTGGCATGACTTAATGGACATGAGTTTGAGCAAACTCCAGGAGATGGCAAAGGATAGGGAAACCTAGTGTGCTGCAGTCTATGGGGTCACAAAGAGCCGGACACGACTGAACAACGACCACAGCAACAATCACTTGAGTGATTTGGAAGTGTCGTATGTAACGTAGATATGAAACCAGTTCAATAAGTTAACAGTTCCTAACTACAGATCAGCGTATCCTCACAACAGAATACTTCATAGAGCATGTATTAGTTCAGATTCCACTTCACAGTAAAGCTTTGTGTTCTTGTAGGCTGCGTCTTCTGCACTCAGATTTAAAGAGACCTTTCTTCCCTGCTTTCTCTGAAGTTGGAAAGCAGCCGAAGTGGCAGCTGCCTCACAAGTCACTTTTCTTCCCCTTGTTTTGATAATTATGAGCAAAGGTCAATCACTTCCCCATTAAGGCAAATCCTGACAGCCCCACTTGTCAGAGCCTCAGTTATAGATGACATGCTTGTCAACATCAAAAAAACAAGAGTATATCTTTACTTCCTCATGACCAGCTGAAAGTCAAAACCCCACAGAATACTGGAGGTGGGAGGGGAGGAAGGATGGGTGGGTGTGTGCCATACATTTGTCAACTGCAGATGTATAGTTCTAGGGAGATTTTTGTAATTTTAAGCTTCACAAATGGATGATTACATTCTGCTTGTTAAACATGGACTTGTGAGCATCCTGACAGAATGCAAATACTTCTGTTAACAGCATGACCTTGTAGTGCCTCTGACAGAGAGTTTACTTTTATTGTGACTTTTTTCCTGAAGCCATATTAGTTTTTCGATGAAGATGAAATGTCTAAAATCTGAGAGGTGACCAAATAATGTTCTTTGTATAACCAGATTCTGAGTGAACTAAAAACTCAGCTAGGACCATTTAAGGGTAAAGACATATTGCACATTGAAGGAGTGAGGAGGGAGATATACTCTTTACATTATGAAATTTGATATTAAGCTTGTACTGCTCAGATTATGTCAGAGATTCATTTACATTTAATTACACATTACCTCCCAGTCTCCCTGAAATCAGCATTCATAGGACTATATTGAGTCTGCTGGTAACTGACCTTGGAAACATAAACAGCAAATTACACTCCTGTCAACATGTAACTTCATATGCTTTCAGTGATCCCAGCACTTTGATATAAGTGAATATGGTGTGAGATTAAAATTGAGTCCAGGGGGCCCAATTTTGGACCCACTCATGGTGTGCCTTCCTATATACAATGAAACATTTTCCTAAACTTCTGTGGGTGATTTTATTTTAAATACTTAAGGGCTTTCTGTTTAAAGGGAACCTTTAGAAATTCCTCTTCAACTTCTTCTTGGAAATTAATAAACCCTTTTGTATGGAAAATCATTACCAAATCATTACGCTGTATACATTGAAATTACTGTGCTGTATGCAATTATATCTCAGTAAAACTGAAAAACTTACCACCTCCTCATTTCTCACTTGTTTAAATCAAAATTTTTATTTGCTGCTCTATGAATGTTATGGAGTGAGTGTGTTATGGAGTGAGTGAGAATGTTATGGAGTGAGTGAGCTATGGTGTGTTGTGATAAATTGTTAATGAGACTCGCTCTCAGGATGAAAGAAACCATTACTTTCCAAGCAAGTTATGACCCAGTATAATAATTTCAGACTTAAAAGGAAGTGTTCTGAGTATTTTTCTGAAATGAACAAATCTAACATAATCTTACAGCAATTAATATTTGTCCAAGATTATTAAGAAGGTAAGCCTGTGTATAAACGCGAGTTGTGGATGTATAATTCCAGCCAGTCAAGAAGCACTTGCTTGTTCCTTTCTATTCTAAGGTGCAGTGTGTGCAGGCTCAGTCATGTTCGACTCTTCGTGACCCATGGACTGTAGCCTGCCAGGCTCCTCTGTCCATGGGATTTCACACATACTTAATGGAATGGGTTGCCATTTCCTTCTCCAGGGGATCTTCCTGACCCAGGGATCAAACCCGCGTCTCCTGCATTGACAGGCGGATTCTGAACCACAGTGGCACCTGGGAAGCCCCAAGCTGCAGGGCGTAAGCTCTCATAATAGGTGGACTTGTTTTATCATTGGTCATTCTCCTCAGTCTGCAGGCCGAATAAGATGCCCTTGGTGACGCTCTTGAAGCCCACTGCTTTGATTTTCTTCCTTTCTTCTCCATCACCCTGTTGTCTTCCTTCCAGTGGTTCACGTTTCATGCCACCCCTCAAGAGTGGAGTCAAAGATGAGCAAATATACAGGTGTTTTGTCACTTCTTTTTCATCCCCTCCTCAGTTTTTCATTATGGTAATGGCACTTTGTGATGTGCAGTTTCTGGATTTATGACCCATTCTCGATAAGCGTGAATCTGGCCTGCATGTGCATCTTTGATAAGGTTCTAATTGGATAGCGGTGACCTTTCTGAATGTAATTCAGGGAGGAAGATTAAAAAGCAGTCCAGGAAGTGACAGGTTTGGGACAATAACATATGAATTCAACTCTGCTGGCAGGCAAGAGATGTAAGCTGTGATAAATTAGAGGGAGGCCAAACAGGCTTACACTGAATGAATGATTTTTCATTTCTTTTACATCCTTGTGTAAAACTCTATTGTAGAAATTGTGCTAACGCCACTCTATCTTCCTACTCCTGGATTATAATACTCTTTTACTGATAGTAGAAGTTAGAGAATTATTCAGTTAATGTAATTTTAAAATGACTGAAGAACACATAACTAAAAGTACATGCTTCAGTTTGCACTAGTGCATTCTAAGTTGAACAGTTAATGGGTATTTGGAAGCTAGCTACCTAAATTCAGAAAAATCTTTCTTTGTCTGACTCTCTCCTGCTTTCCCTCTATTTGTCACATCTCTATGTAAAGCCTACTGGAAATATCCAAGTGTGTATGTACACTCAGATCTTGAAAGTACCTTTATCCAGTTTTAAAGATGCAAACTCAGATTTTAAAGATCAAATCTAAAAGAGAATCAATATAACCAGAAAACACTTAGTTACTATTTTATATATTTGATAGTCATAAACTGTTAGTATGTCTTCAACTTTGAATGTTGTCTTGCTGATCCTGCCAACTCTGTGAATGTCTTGCTGATCCTGCTGACTATGCCCGTTTTCTCCACTGTATCTCACTCTGCACACTGTTATCTGAACCCAGGGTAGGAAGGTGCGAGCGGGGCAGCTGGCAGAAAACCTGAGGAGCTATAGGAACCACAGATATGTTTATTCTCTCCAGGCTGGCTCAGCAGCCGTAGCAGCAGCCATAACATAACCTCTCGTAACATAACCTCTCTCCAAGGGCTTTCCAGGTGGAACTTATATATGCTTACAGAACAAAGGTAGCCCGTGGCCAAGAGAGTACCTTGCAATGCGCATGCACAGTGCTATAAGTGACCTCAACTGTTATGTAATCATTATTTGTAAAACTTGGGGTGAGAGCCTGACCATGCCATCTTGGCTAATTTGCTCTTTCCCTACAAATATGCATGCTAAGTTGCCTCAGTTGTGTCTGAATCTGTGCGACCCTATGGACTATAGCCCGCCAGGTTCCTCTGTCCATGGGATTCTCCAAGCAAGAATAGTGGAGTGGGTTGTCATGCCCTCCTCCAGGGGATCTTCCTGACCCAGGTATCAAATCCATGTCTCTTATGTCTCCTATATTGGCAAGCAGATTCTTAACCACTAGCGCCACCTGGGAAGTCCCAACTTTGAATATGTAGTTGAAATACACTTGTATGGACTAATATATTTGATTACATGTTTTAACACATACACTCACTTGCAAAGACATGGATACCTTCAAATGTAGGCTGAGATTTTTTCCTCCAAAGTAACGCTTCTTAGTGCCAGTATATGATATCCAAATCTTAAGTATATTCTTAATACTATAATAAAATGTTACTTAAATGGAAATAACCTTAGAAAAGGAGAAATTGTAAAAGCTCAAGTGTAACTTTGTTAGATGATTTTGTAAAATCTGTTTCTGCTATTGAGCCTATTGCTTATACACCTGGAATACAAAATAAATTATACAACTAGCAGGCAAGTTGCTGGGTCTCCCTACCAGGATTAACTGAGTGAAAAGTTGTTTCCTTTAATTTGCTTCTCATACTCCTCACGCATGAGCTCCTTCAAGGAACACAGGGCCTGTCAATACAGAATTTCCTTTCAAGCCCTCTGGACCTTGCTATAGAAGTAAGGAAAGGCAAACGCCTTTTCTGAGGGCCCGAGTTGGGTCAGAAACCATGGTGTCTATGTGTATTTAGAATTGTATTCTCGCCTCATTGTAACTCAAGGAGATGTTATTAGCCTTGTTTTCTTGCTGAGAAATGTTTTCCGCAAATTAAGCTCAGGGCTTGGCTCCCAGCAGTCAGTATGCAAGTGGAAAACAAAATATGTAAGGCCAGGTGTTCTCACCTAAGGTTATATTAATTGAAGCCCAGCATAACCAGATTTGAATCTGGGCTCCATGTGTCTTGGGCTTCCCAGGTGATGCCAATGGGAAAGAACCTGCCTGCCAATGCAGATGACACAAGAGACGTGAGTTCAGTCCCTGAATTGGGAAGAAATCCCTGGAGAAGGGCATGGCAACCCACTCCAGTATTCTTGCCTGAGAATCCCATGGACGGAGGAGTCTGGGATGCTACAGTCCGTGAGGTCCCAAAGAGCCGGACATGACTAAACATGCACGTACTCTAGCAACTCTGTGTACCTCAACCTAAGCAGGTAAGCAAAGAAAAGCAAGCTTCTAGCTCTGTGGTTTAGCCGCGTTCTTGTCTGACCCTTTTGCAACTCCATGGACTGTAGCCTCTGTCCCTAGGGTTTTCTATGCCGGAGTACGGGAGTGGACTGCCATTTCCTTCTCCGAGGGATTTTCCTGACCCAGGGCTTGAACCCACGTCTCCAGCATTGCCAGGCAGATTCTTTACCACTGAGCCACCCGGGAAGCCTCTCTAGCTGGACTGCTCTATGACAGTTTTCCAAATCATCTCCCAGATAGGATTTTATAAACAAGGGCTTTTAAAGGTATTCTTCACGTACCATACAATTTATCAGTCTGTAGTGTTAAACATCATTTTATGTTTTATACCTGCTATAAAATCAGTATAATATACTGTACCTTCTTCAGCTATGTTTCATACTTGTGGACTGAAGACCTGTTTTTTTTTTTTTTTTTACTTAGATAAGTAAAACAAAAAGCATTTCTCCCACTTGAATCTATATTTGTATATTTCTGCTGAATTCTTGCTTACCAAAATATTAATATTCTTTCAGAATTTCTCTGATATTTTTCCATTTTTTCATATTCACTCTTCTTGTGTCCCCCTATGAAGGATGCTTGGGCTATTGTTAGAAGCACTTATTATCATGCTTTCTAGACTTCTTGCTTCTCCATTCCACTCTGTAAACTTACGGACAATTTAATTGTTAAAACATTTATTTTCTTCATGGCACTTTGCTCTTCTTAGAGCTCATTGTCTGTCAGATGAAACACAAAGACCACCCTTTGCTGATTTACTCTCAATTTCATGCATGCTCTGGTTCCACCTTATTTATGCAACCCTTACATTTCATAATTCCTATCAGGAAATACCTTCTCTGTGTAGACCAAAACTTCAGTCTCTCACTTATGTTAATGTTTATTTCTTACTCTGCAGTTTTTCTTACTTGTTTAACCAGTTTACTCTCCATTTTCTTTCCCTTTTAAATGTACTGCAAGATGAAAATTATTGAAACTTCACTCCCATACAGTCAGGATTATATTGGCCCTTTTCTCCTTTGAAATCCCATTGAAGTTAGAGGGTTTTTTTTTCTTCTGCATAATTTGACTCTTGATAATCACTGGTCCCATATTTTTCCACATGAATATTTCATATGAGGAAATTTTAACTCTTTAAACATTTTAAACTTCTTAACATATTCCATGTGTGATTCTTCCCATGGTAGTATTCTTCCCAGCTTGTCCTGCTTAAAATAATGTATTCTATTTTAAAAAATATTTCTAATTCAAATAAAATGCTATATTTATGCTATATATAAATATGCATATACTATATATAAATATTATATCTACACCATATATAATACACATGTACATATATACATCACCTTGCTTGAATATAAATATATATCAACAATTTATTTACCCTTTGTAAATTTTGAAATATTGAATCAAGGATAGTAATTCATATTCAAGTGATAATACAAGATACATAGTTCTGGAGTTTTAATATGAAGTTGTAGCACTCATTTTTAGGAAGTATAAAAAGCTAACTAGGAGAAGGAGGTAGAAGCAAGTAGAACTTTCATTAATTCCAATATGAAAGCTTTGTGACAAACAGGTATAATTTGGCTCTCGGTCAGAGTCAGGCCTCAAATATTAGTGATAGTGAGACTTGAAATAATTATTTATTAATGCCTTGCTCAGTGGAGCATGCTGATGAAAATGGACAGGAGATACATCTCTGAGCATTTGTTTTATCTTATTTTAATCTCTCTAAGTGCAAAAATATGGATCATGATAGGAACTTGTCAGTGGCCCTGGTACATTCATCTTTTATCATGTGCTTTTAAATATTAATATCATATATAATGAAGGTACTCTGATTCAAACAGAAAATGAATATGAGAAGTTAATTGGCTTTAATAGTTTAGAGTCCTGAGTGTCTGCAGTAGTTATCGCAAGAGTGTGAACATGAGCTTTGTGGATAATATAGAGAGTTCATTGCTCTAGGAGCTAAGAAGTCAGAAAAGAAGTTCTAAGTGGAAGAATTTCACGACCTTTCAACATGTTAAAAAGTATCATGACAAAATAATATGAATACTGATTCATGGGAGACATGTTTAAAAATTAAACCTTTGGGTTGTGACAATTAGGGTTACAAAAAAAAATGTATGTTTAAATTTGCAAATATATTACTGTGATCCTTGCAGCTAATATTCTAAAGGAGAAGTAATGTGTTTTAGGATATATACTTTTATAAGACAGCAAAGTTGAAGGCTCTGCATTGCCTTAAAAAGTTGAGAGACACTAATTTAAAATGTTAATAAAACATTGCTTAAACTTCTGTGTGTTTCAGAATATCCCCAAGTGCTCTAAAAGTAGGCAGACTGTAAAATAAATAAAGTGTTCATTGATTAGCATCATACATAGAGTAAAATACAACCTATTTTTACATGTTTATATACTGTACACAGATTACCAGTGGGCAGCCTGGTGTCTGATGGGCTGGAAGGGTTTGCATGAGTGACGTGTCACATCGGGAAATCCCAATTTCAAATGTTAAAATATACAACTACTTTGTTTTGAGTTCAGATACAAAGTAAACTTATTTTCCTTTATCTGAAATTAATGTACATAATACCTCTATGAACAATAGTTTATAAAGCTGTTTAGAACGTAACAAGAAAAAGCTTGCACCTAGGTACTTGGCGCACATGCACAGCCTTCCCCCGGTTCAACGCTGCAGCTCGTGGCCCCGTGGCCCCTGCGGACCGGCCGGCGTGGCCGCGTTCCCACTACCGCTTTGCCTTCTTCACCGGGGCCTCCTCCACCCTCTGCTGGCCTCTGGTGCGCGCCCCGGGGGGGCTACAGAGAAAACTTATCTGTGAACTTTACTATATATCTGTTTATTTTATTTTATTATTATTGTTTTTTTAAATAAAAAAGGGGGTTTTAAATGCTATGCAGTCATCAGTAGAGATGTTTTAGGACTCTGCCTCCCCCGTAACTATCTGAATCTCATCTGGCAGGAAATGCAGACGCTTCTCGCATGTATCTGGGTAAAGTAGGTTAGCTCAAGAAAGGGTCTCCATTGCGTTTCCTTTCACAGTCGTGACTCTGTTTTTTAAGAATGTAACTTGTTTGTAGGTGATGCTCGCATCTGTGACTTTACTACCAGCCCCTCCAGCGTCGGGGGTTCTGGGTCCGTCACCTGCAGCAGAAACCCCTCTGTCGGTACCCATGTCTCTCTGTGCTGCCCCACATTCTTCCCACAGTGTCTTTTTCAGCGAAGAGAAATGCATTGAAGATTAGGTCACTCCTGTCTGTTGAGCTTCAGGATTATATGTTGTTTTATACACAATTATTTCAAGATAGAACCTGGCTTTATTGCCAGATTCTTTTTTAAACATGTTTTAATTCCCATATGAGCAAACTGACCAACTTAAGTTTTTCATAAAATTAAACTTTTCTTAAGATCAAATTTGTCTCTAGCAATGATGTGATGAGTTGCCAAATAATTGAGATTATTTTAAAATGTTTTGTTCATATTCTTGTTTTATAATTAAACGTTACATTCAGTGTGTGTGAAATTTTTTTTTGGACTCTTAATGTAAGGTGGATATTTCTGTCATTTTACATTGTTTCTTACTGAGATTTTATATATAAATTATAAAATGTTTCCCAAAAAAAAAAAAAAAATAAAAGTAGGCAGACTATGGAACCTCGATGGATATTTAAAACAAAATATGACAAGAGGGCAGTTTTCCTAATTTAAAGATATCATTTTTCTGCCTCCACTACCCATCAATGGAATGTCGTTAGTGTTAGGTGACTTCTGATAAATATGGCATAAATTTGTGCTGGTTTAAGTGTTGACAGAAAAATGACTTCTACACGTACTATAAACAACCTGACACCACTCTTCTTTTCTAATGAATACTCTTTCAAATCCTTTAAATATCTGGTAACGTGCTTATCCATCTGTGGATACCGTGTGACGTTATTGCTGTTTGTCTGTGGACAATTCTGAGGAAGAGGAGGCAGTGGTTTGGGACTTTTGGTATTGATGTCTTGAGTTTCTGGGGAGCAGTTCTGGGAACTGCTGAAGGTAGTGATTAGAAAATGCAGAAAGCTGCTGTTCAGGTCATCTACAAATTTCACTCCTGCCACTTAAATGTTATAGGGTAGAGAACATTAGCTCCTCTACAAGCTGCGGACTCCTGGGGCTGCTGCCATGTCAGGAAGCCAAAGAAATCAAAGAGCCGCCTGCTGACCCTCGCCATTGTCTGCGCTTGTCGTCTTCTATCAGTAGCGTGACACAGTCGGCAAGCTACACATGTCCCTCCTGCCTGCTCCGGGTTTGGCAGCCCCCTGATCCCGCACCTGTTTGCTTATACATGAGCTGTGCATGTTTGAATTTAAATACATGCAGGGGGTTGGAGCAAGGGGGGCAGGGTGATGGCTCTGTCAGAAGCAGTTCATTACTGCATGCAGAGGAGCCAAAAGCAGCTTGCAGGGAGAGAGGAAGGCAGGATTGATTGGACAGTTTTGGTTGATAAAAGATGAATTTTTCTTTCTGGAAATAATCATTTTTTTCCTCCAAGATTTGAGTAGGGGAGGATTTTAGTTAAAACAGGGTTAAGACTCATTTTGATGATCTTATCTATCAGTAAGTGGTGTCTTCAACTACATAGAGATTTGTAAATACAGTGATGAATTTTGTTACCTGCAGTCTTTTCCAAGTTATCTTTCCTTAAAAACTTCAAATGATGTCATTGCAAAAAATTTAATTGAATGAGTCTAACGTGTCAAAGACAAAATCTGAAATTCAGGCATGCATATAGGTGAAATGTTTAGTAAATTTATATACCTATGCTATAAGAAATACACACCTGTTTATGTTAGAAAGTTATTTACCTAATAAGAAACCGTAGTACTGACTCTTAATAGTTCCAGTCTTATCTACTACCTCTAGCATCCTGTGTCCTGTCTTCTGATCTTTGA
Organism: Odocoileus virginianus; assembly: GCF_023699985.2. NCBI lineage: Eukaryota > Metazoa > Chordata > Mammalia > Artiodactyla > Cervidae > Odocoileus > Odocoileus virginianus. The sequence continues at coordinate 29,683,233 of NC_069698.1, read as the reverse complement.
ATCAGAAGACCTGAGACTGGTCGCTGCCTTTGGTTCTTAGTTCTGTGTCCCTTCTGTGGCCTTTTTATTCTGCCTGAAGCTCCAGTATTTTCAACTGTAAAAAAGGGAGAATGGTGCCCACTTGAGAGGATCCCAAAGGGTGAAAATTTAATAAAATATTAATAGTTTTATTCAAGCTGGAATGTGTTAAATTGCTATATTAAATAGTTTTACTTTTAATATTGATATTATATAAAATTAGCCATCATCTCCATAAGATAAAATACTTGATCTATGAATAAACTTTCTTTATAAGGACAAAGTATTTCCAAAAACAGTTTTAAGATCATAGTGATAAAGGTTCCATGGAAATATTTCCTCTGTAAAGCACGGTTTTGTATATTAAAATGTTTTTGTGATGTACTTTTATATATAATTTGCAAAATACTTCTAGAACCAAAATGTAATATAATATTACATCATTAAATGTTACTTAATATACTATCATTGCTAATATCACACTTCACTCCCATTTTATTGTGGCAAGAACTAGTGCAAAAGTTATACAGACCAATAAATCTTCTCTCTTTTCTTTGGGTTTCTAACATTTAGTAAAACAAGGAAAGATGAAATGCCGTGGGGAGAGAATCTGACATTTATAAATCCACATTTCTTCCACCCTACCTCACACTTACCTCCCTAAAAGTTATAAAAGATCAGTTGAATTTGGGGGGTACCTTGAAAGACTTAAAAGTTGGCCAGCATTTCGCTACCCCATGTGGTTTGAGCAAATGAGCAACCTTGAACTTTACACCTAGTTCCGGAGGCTGGGCAGAAGGCAGTGCATATGCAGGTCCTTGCATGACTAATTTCCTGTCAGCACGTGATTTTATTATCATTTAAATAAGAATTTACAATAATAGCAGTAAACTTGCCAGATGGCTGAATTAGTAAATTTTAAAGGATATAGGTTTAAAGCACTTTTGTGCTTCTTCCTTTATCCCACTCCTCACCCACTGCAGTCAGCTGTTTTGGTTACCTCTTTTGATTTAGCCACTTTCGTCATTCCTATTGATTAAAAGGATTTTAATAACACAATAATATTGCGTTGCTGTTTTAGCACAGGATACACTGTGATTCGCTGCTAGTTGGGGAAACCCAAGGATGAGTAGGCATTTCCCCTGTGCCTGATAATATCAGCATGAAAATTGTGTTTCTGTCTTTACTCACCCATATTTAAAGGAAAAGAAATACTGCTTGAACTTATTTCTTATTCCTTGTACAAAGGTAAAATAATACTTGTATTCATTTCTCATATTCTGTGTCCTTAGTAAAAACACATTTAATGCAATATTAAGGGAAGATCATCGTAAAGAGACTGCTGATGTTGCAGCTTTCACAATTTTTCCTAGAGAGTGCAACACAAAAATAATTTGTGTCAGGTGAGATTTTATAAATATTAAATCCCATTAGGTCAAACAAATGCCATTAAATATGAAACAAAATATTGACTCATAAAATAGTTTATGGCTAAAGATAAATTTAATATAACCTTTTAAACTACCAATTTAGCTTAATTAAAAGTACAATTTCCTTAATCCTGATTAAATCAAAGCAAAAACATATACTGTATCCTCTCCCTCTGATTTTTTTTAACAGAATGCCTGAGAAGGTTGGGTGATGGAGTTTTAGTTATCTAATAGTGATTCTGATGATTCCTTTCAGTCTAAGGCATTAAAATCACTACTGAACTACTGACCAGGGTATATTAATTAAAACCTTGGAGATAGTTCAAATTCTGATATTTTGCAAACAGATGTATGTAGATAGTATTTAATGTAGACTAGACTGTATTTAATGTATCCTGACTGGGGGATTTTTAGCATTGCTGCACGCCCTTAATAAATCTCCCTAGTACTGTAGCTATTTCCAGGCTCAGAAAACTCAACTTGAAATCTTCAAGACTGTATATCTGTCCCAAGTTCAGTAGTTGTCATGGGGCTTTGTATCCCCACAGGTCAAGAGTGGCTTATAAGAGATTTAGATACTTTGGTTGGCATTCAGATATCCCTCGCATCCAACTCAAGGCTTGAACTTCCTCACCTACCCATATCTGTGTTGACTGCCTGAAAAGCAAACTGTTGAAGGACATCTTTAAGGAGAAGAGATTATTGATTTGGTTGCAAACAGCCTTGTCGCAGATCTGATCTATCTTAAATACTTTTATGTCTAAGGCCTTATTCCTATTTTGCTTTCCTCCCCCCACTTTTGAGATTCTCCTGATGGTCAGTGCTGTGGTTGTCATTTTCTTTTCTCTCAGTTCTGCATATTTACTTCTTAGTTATGTACTGTTTAGGCGGGATTATAGCTAATTTGTGAAATAACAGGAAAATTGGTGAGGAAAATAAAGCCCAAGAAAATGCTTCCTCAGGAGATTGTCACACTTGGATGATTACTTTATTATTTTTTGTTCCTGATTTTTCCTTTTTAGTGGATGTATAATTATAACATTGTTTCAGTAATGTGAAACAAAAATTAGATGTAGAAGAAAACTCTAAATAGGGAACCATAATATTCTTTAAAATGAGGAATTTAACTAAACCACTCTAAACTCCCCTGCTGGGCTCAGGCAAGCTGAAATTAATTCAAGACGGCAGATAAAATTTTTAACCAGGCCGAGTGGAGATGACGGATGTGACAGCTCTCAGTTAAAATGTCTTTTAGTGGCAAATGCATGCGTATTAGTCAAGAGATGTGACATAACTGTCCCGGGTGAGAGAAATGAACCAATGACCATTTGCATTGAGAACAAAAGAAAAATTCTTTATAGTAAAATGTGGAGGACAGATGAGTAACTCATTTGGTTTTTTGTAGTCCTTTTACCTTAAAAAAAAAAACAAAAGCCTCTGAAAGTTAAGAGGAACAGTTATATCTAAAACTGTGTTTTTTTCCCCCCCTCCTGTTATATATCAAAAACAAGAGGATTGTCAAATACAATGTTAATGGCCAGGAAAGATGGGTTATCTTTCCATTCCCCTCTCTGCAGAGAACAACAGAAAGGTGGATGAAGATAATCATACTTCAAAGCCAGACTGGATAAGGCTTGTAAATTATAAACATAGATTTGGCTACATCAGTGAAATCCTGAGATGAGAATATTTTCTTATCCAAAAGGACACTGGCTCCTCATCCTTCCACTTTTTCGAGGATAGTTTATTACAAAGCAGTGCCAGCAAAACAAAAATGCATTTGATTCTATGGCAGAGTGTTATAGAGAACGAAAATTATTTGGAAACTATGATTGGCAAGATTTGACCATGTGAATGTCAAGTTTAATTAACTTTAGGAACAGATGCTTTCAAGACATAGTAGTTACAGTTAGAGCTGCAAGTATAATTGAGTTTTTAACAGTATACAGTTTATTTTCCCAATTAAAATCAAATTTCATTATCATAATTTTGTTATTAGAAAATATGACACTTCAGTCTTTAAAAGACACTCAAGTATGAACCAAGAACTCACCATCTTTCTATGAAAATAATTAAACTAGATGTATTTTAAGTCTAAAGACAAAAAAATATACATAACTTCCAGTTTAGAAGTTAGTTGTTATAGCCTTCAATAATGTGTTATCCTCAAGAGTATATATAAGAAAGTAAAAAATTTATTACAACAATATTTGAGCAAAAGTAGAATATGTATGCAAATGTTCAGTGAAGCTGAGTGGGTTAAGAACATGCCACAGAAATAAAGTAGTGACTTATCTGGGCCCTCAGGGATAAATAGGGATTCCCCATCAAAAGAAGATTGCTTTTAAATTCCAAGTGAGGTAAATAAAGAAATGTATTTTTTGACATGTCTAGTCTTTCTTTCTCATTCTCCTTTACAGAAATGTTCTTGTATACCTTGGTTATTAAAATTTTGAATTCCTTAATTCTCAGTTCTGAGTCCTTCTTACAACCTATATATGCTTCCTAAGCTATTGCTTCTATACACACAGCATTAATTATAACTTTTGTGTCAACTACTACCAGATTTATGTCCCTGAGGCAGGCCATTCTGCTAAGCTACAGACCGTGTTCCCAACTGTGTCTTTGACAGCTGTTCTTAAATATCTCAGGGACACTTCACACTGAAAATGTCTAAAATGTTATTATACTAACAATGCCTCCCAACATTGAAAAGGGCCCTCTTCAGGTACTCTTGCCCAAGGATCGACATTCACTTACTTCTGCTCTTTGACTCTTGCCCTGTTTTAACCCCCAAATCTAACCCAGAACCAACTCCTATTGATTTTACCTTTAGACAGTCTCTCTTAACAATCTCACTTCTCTCATTTCCATCAATCATCATATCTCACCTGAACTACTGTAATTTCTAATTCATTTTTCTCTTTATTATATCTCAACAATGTATCAAAATGAAATCTGAATTAAATGCCTTCCGTGGCTGCTTATTGTCTAAAAGGACTTATATTGATTGATTTCCACCTATTTTCTCCTAATTTACTTTCTATGGTTCAGCCTCATATTTTAAGTTCTGTAAATTCATCAAGCTTTCTCCTACTCCAGAGCCTTTGCACATGGCTGTGTCTTTGGCTTGTAGTGGTTTTCCATTCCATAACACGTATATAGCTTCTATTCATCTTTCTTATGTCAGCTCAAAGTCACACCAGGGATTCTTGCACTGACCATCCTTCCCTTTCCCCAAGTCCCATAGTATGCCCACTAAATGCAGTACACATCTTTCTCTCTTTCTATCAGCTCTCAGAGTGGGAAATCTTTATGCATTACTGGCTTTAGTTGCTTAATGTCTGCCTTGTAGATCCCCTTTTCCAAGTGTATCAGGACAGTGTTACATAAATACCTGCAATATGAGGGGTCATTTATTTTTTTAGTGAACTTGATTAGAGAGTGTACCTTATACATGTGTAATCAATAAATTGAGGTACACATAAATTTAAGATTATTATTTTAACTTTTACACTGAAATTTAACTTTGGTGCTGACTTTATCTGTTTAGGTATAATATCACATAGTTCATTGAGTGCCTTTCAGAATGGTTTGAAATCTTAAAGGAGATTAAAAAAAAAAAGGGAAGACTAATTAAAGTTCTTATTATCTTTGTCTGGCTTTCTATTTCTATCTGGACCATTTTGACCTTAAGAAGAGTGTAGTCAGTTACAAAGTCACTGTTTCATTCATCTAATTTGTCGGAATGAATGCTTTGTGAATCTTCTTTCAGAACTCTAGCATAAATTTAGGTGGACAGCTATCTGTCAGCTTACACTGTTTTGAGAGACCACACTTTGATTTGCTCTTCAGGTTGTCTTTGACTAAGTTTGTGATAATGCTTAAGTATTTCTGTCGTATGCTTATTTACTGATAAATACTGAATGCATCTTAAATCAGTGAAAAAAACTTTTTATTTTCTATGACCAGCTCAGCAAAAAATAATGACATTCTTTTATGTCTTACCTTAAAGTTTGCATTTGCAATTGACATATTTAGGTGAGGTTGAAGAAATTAAGCAATAAATGGGGTCTTTCCATGATACGTATATGTAAAATGTATCATTTGCCATGAATATATTCTTGGTTTTCACAGAATCTCTCCCACTTAAGTTCTGTTCTTTAGATATTTGTTGCTCATGGACTTTGCTGTGCTCTAGTATATGTTCTTTCTAGTTCTGTAATATCAGTACAGTCCTTAGTTAGATCACATTATTTGAAGATGTGCATTTAATAATTTTCTTCTACTCTTTTACTTCTGGTAGTACTTCTTAGGATCATTGTACAACAGTATTTTGGGGTCTATTACTTTTATTTATCCATTGTATTCATTCAGCCGAGTTCATTTGTGATAAAGCTATGGCCTGTTTCCAGGTAATGACAACTGAGAACCTTCTTGATACCGATCACTCTTGGCCTTTAAAGTTCAGCAATAGAGTTTGTTGATACCAAGAAAATACTCTAGGATAGCACTGTCTGAGAAATCTAATGTAAACTACATAATTTAAAGTTTCCTAGGAGCCATATTAAAAATGCAATAAAATAGATAAACAGGGGAAAGTACTTCAGTAAATTAAACATGATATCCAGCATTTCATATTAGTATATAATCAGTGTAAGTTTTCTTTAAATTCTTTTAATTCTTTTTTCCATGCTGTCTTTGTAATCCAGTGATTCTGTTACACTTGCAATACATATTAATTCAAACTAGCCCCCTTTCAATGGTTTAAAACCACACGTGGGTGGTGGCTACCATCCTGGGTAGTGATATTCTAGGAGCTTGCTACTCAGAATGTTCATCTAGATCAAGCAGCGTCTGCATTATCTGTGAACATGTTACAGCTGCATAATATTAGATCCCACCCAGATCTACTGGATCAGTAGCTTTGTTTTTTAAAAAATCCTCAAGTGATTTGAGGCACACTTAAGACTGAAAGGCCTTGCTCTAGAATTGATATGACACTATGATTTCTTAAATTATTAAGATTGGTCTTTACACTGTAGATTATTTTTATAACAACTGTACTGATACATAATTCACATTTACATAACTTTCACCCTGTTAAAGTGTATAATTCAGTGGTTTTTAATAAATTCAGTTGCACAGACATTACTGCTGTCTAATTTTACTATGTTTTTCTCACCTCAGAAAGAAAACCTGTACTGATATCACAGCTCATTCCCTTTAGGCCCCCACTGCAGGCAACCACTAATCTATTTCCTATAGGCATGAATTTTCCAATTCCAGACATTTCATATAAGTGGAAATATAAGATATCAAATATATTGGCCTTTTTTGTCTGATTTCTTTCATGTAGCATGACCCTTTTGGTCTAGCTTCTTTCACTTGGCAAATCATTCTTGAGGTCCACTCCATGTTGTAGCATATATTAGTATTATGTATTTTCCTTCCAACCTGCATACTTTAATTTTCTTACCTAACTGATCAGGCTACAACCTCCAATATAGTGTTCAATGGAAGTGATAAGGCTAGACATCCTTGTGTTTTTCTTGATCATAGGGGAAGATGTACTCTTTTTTTTTTTTTTTTTACTATTTAGTATAATGTTAGCTATGGAATTTTACTAAATGGCCTTTGTCAGGTCAAGAAGTTTCTTTCTCTTCCTTGTTTGTTGAAAGTTTTTTACATTGAGATGTTAGATTTTTTCAATTTTTTTTTGCATCTTTTGGAATGATCATGTGAAGTGATCATTTATTCTATTAATTGAGATATTACATTGATTATATTTCATATGTCAAAAAGCAATCTTGAATTTCTGGAATAAATTCCACTGGGTCATGTGATATAATACTTTTTATGTGTTGCTAGATTCACTTTCCTGGTATTTTGTTAAAAGGATTTTTGCATCTACATAAGAGATATTGGTCTGCAGTATCCTTTTCTTGTGATAACTTGCCTAGTTTGATATTATAGTAATACTGGTACCTTAAATAAGCTGGGATATATCCCTTCCTCTTCTAGTTTTTGGAAGAGTTTATGTAAATGACTGTGAAATTTCCTTTAAATATTAAGTAGAATAATCCAACGAAGGCATCTAGGCCTGAGTTTTTCTTTGTGAGCAATTTTTGTGATTTCAAATTCATTCTCATTGCCTGTTTTATGTCTATCCAGATATTTTGTTTCTTCTGGAGTCAGATTCAGTGAGTTATGTCTTTCTGAAAAATGTTCATAGCCATTTCATGAATGAGATGTGGTTATTAAGGTGAATCAAGGAAGTCAAACTCTTTTTCTTTATCACTCATAATATGCAACAGAGATAATTCCCTTTAGTTAGCATTGTAGCAATAAAGCCAAAATGAGCCTTGAGAAGTATATTTTGTGACATTTAATACTTCTTTATGAATTTTCAAGCAGTATACAATGAAACAAGATCTTTTTTTAAAGATTACAGTTGACTTCCTACTCCTCCATAATAATTATAGAATATTTAAATAACAAGGGAAAACTAAACAGAAAATGGGCAGTACCAGTGATAAAATGATGAGTTATAAGTAAATCCCCAAATTGATGGTATATAACAACATGCAAAAGATCAGATCTGCATTTTCATGGAATAGATCATATCTAAGTTAAATCCATGTAATACATTTTGAAAGAGACTTGATCATGATTTAATCCACGCTTCCACCCAATATGACTCCTTTACATTTCTATTTCTTGATGAGATGGTAACCCTTTACACTTTGCTTAAGTACTTAAACTCACAAGAGAATTACCTCTACTAAAATAATCTGTTTTATTACTAGAAATGTCTCATATTTAGGAGGCTATTCTTCATTTTTAAACAGAGAACTCCCTCTTAAGCTAGATGCTTTTAGTTCTAGTTCTGATTCTGTTAACATGAAAAATATGGAGCAATTTACTTCTAACTAGCAACTGGAGAAGGATATGGTAACCCACTCCAGTATTCTTGCCTGGAGAATCCCATGGACAGCGGAGCCTGGTGGGCTACAGCCCATTGGGTCGCAGAGTCAGACACAATTGAGCAACTAATACACACACATACACACACACATGCAACTAACAGCCTTTCGTGACATAAGGCAGCAAAGCATCTCCTTCACAGTAGATTTGTAACATAAATGTTATGGATCAAACTTAAATTCTGAGCACATAATCTACATTTTACATTTCTAATGAATTTTTTCTTGAAATAGCACACATTTTAAAGTATCTCCTACCATTTTCTAACTATGTGCTTTTCTTTCTTAACCTTGATTCATTGTGACATAAAAGAAATAATCAAGAAATAGTAAATATGTATGGAGATAAAGTAGCTACTGAGATATGTATCTGTAAGTTGAAATAGGAAAGAGATTTGCCTAGAAAAATGTCCCCTCTTAAGTGTTTATTTTAAAATGGCTTGTTTTGGGGAAAATGAAGGAGATTACTGAACATATGGTCAGGGATCAATAAATATAAAGTGATTTTAATATGGAAGGCAGAATGATGGCCGTCAAATATGAGCATATCCTCATCCCCTGATGTTGTGAACATGTTCGGTTACATGGCAATGGGGAATTAAGTTTGCACATAGCATTAAGGTTGCTGATTAAGCTGCTCTTAAGATACGGAGATTACCTTGAGTTATCCGAGTGGACTCAATGTGTCCTTTTGGATTGACTGAGAAAGTAAGGGTAAGCTCTCATCTGGAAGGAGTTGGGAGATGGTTGATGTAGATTAGAAGATGCCCTGGAGATGCAGTCAGATCTGATGTTATTTGAGATCATGTTAAATAAGGTAAGATTATATCTTTATAAGATAAATAATTTTGCATATTTTCCATGTTTATATTGATGGCAGTTTAATTGATGGCGACTGATACCAGTTGCCAATTTAGTTGCAACCCAAATGTCAACTGCTTTTGCATTCACTGCCTGGTTGAATTGTAAATGTACCACGTACCTGTGGCATTGGGAAACTATTATTAGTTAGGTCAATTGTCACACATATCATTTATTAGAAATTCAATGGAAAAAAATTCCTATGTATTGCAGGTTGTTGTGAGAAATTATAAGATTCTTTTTCAGAGATTTCAGTAGTGTTTGTGCAATACATTCTTAAACTTATTAAGCTCCTGTAATATTGCAGATTTTTAATAATAAAAGTATTATTAAATGTAATACTTCATTTAATCCTCACAACTTTGTGCTGGTAGTTTTAGTGTTCCTTTTTATTGATTCATTAGTGCTTGTAAGGATTAAGTAAACTACTGAGTTAAAAAGCCTAGGATTTGAATAGAGTAGTTATGT